>NW_025333860.1:0-1200000 GCF_019186645.2 Phyllostomus hastatus | reverse complement strand
ACACCTGCATTCCCCCACCTTAGTTCATGTCCACGCGTTGTACTTATAAGTTCTTTGGCTTCTCCATTTCCTATACTATTCTTAACCTCCTCCTCTCTACTTTGTGCCTACCAATTATGCTTCTTATTCCCTGTACCTTTTCCCTCATTCTCTCCTCTTCCTCCCCAACCTCCTTCCATGTGGTTCTGTTCCTGTTCTAGTTGTTTGCTTAGTTTTTGTTTTTTGTTTTTTAGGTTCAGTTGTTGATAGTTGTGACCTTGTTGTCATTTTACTGTTCATAGTTTTTGATCTTCTTCTATTCCTTAGATAAGTCCCTTTAACATTTCATATAATAAGGGCTTGGTAATGATGAACTCCTTTAACTTGACCTTATCTGAGAAGCACTTTATCTGCCCTCCCATTCTAAATGATAGCTTTGCTGGATAGAGTAATCTTGGATATAGGTCCTTGCCTTTCACGACTTTCAATATTTCTTTCCAGCCTCTTCTTTCCTGTAAGTTTTTTTCTGAGAAATCAGCTGACAGTCTTATGGAAACTCCTTTGTAGTTAACTCTCTTCTTTTCTCTTGCTTCTTTTAAGTTTCTCTCTTTATCTTTAATCTTGGGTAATGCAATTATGATGTCCCTTGGTGTGTTTCTTTTTTGATTCAGTTCACCAGCTGCCTGTTTCCACCCCTCCTACCGATCTGGATGAATGTTTCTTCTTTAACTCCTTGGTTGTTGGACTTCCATGCAATTTGACTTTCTGGCAGTTCTGTTTGTTTTTGTTTTTAATTTGGTTGTTATCCCTCTTTGGGTTGTGTGAAGAAGTGAAGCATATCTACCTATGCCTCCATCTTGGCCGGGTTCCCATTTTTAATTTTTTTAGATAACTTCATACTGCTTCCCACAGTAGCTGCACCAACCGGCATTCCCACCAACAGTACACAAGAGTTGGTTTTTCTCCATATTCTTGCCAACACATGTTTTTTGTTGAGTTACGGATGATAGACATTCTAATAGGTGTGAGGTGATATCTCATTGTGGTTTGAATTTGCATTTCTCTGATGATTAGTGGCCTTGAGCATCTTTTCATGTCTATTGGCCATCTGTATGTCCTCTTTGGAGAAGTCTCTATTCATGTTCCTTGTCCATTTTAAAAAAATCCTCACCCAAGAATATGTTTATTGATTTTAGAGAGAAGAAAATGGAGGAGGGAGAGTGAGAGAACATCAATGTGAGACTCAGTGATGTGAGAGAAACCTTGATGAGTTGCCTCTTGTACAACCAGGGATCAACCTGAAACCTTCAGGTGTATGGGCTGATGCTCCAACTACCTGAGCCACCCAGCCACGACTGTCCATTTTTTAATTGGATTATTTGTGTTTACGGTGTTGAGTTTTATAGGTTTCTTAGAAATTCTGGATATAAACTCTTACAAGATTTATCATTGGCAAATATATTCTCCCATTCAGTGAAATGTCTTTTTATTTTTGTTGGTGGTTTCCTTTGCTGTACAAAAGCTTTTTGGTTTGATATAGTTCCATTTTTTTGGCTTTTGTTTCCCATGCTCAAGGAGATATATCAGAAAAATTCTTTGTCATCTTAATGGGAAAAAAAGCTAAGGCATTGTTTTTTTTTTATCCTCAGTTGAGGACATGTTTATTGATTTTATTTTTTTTTTAATTTGTAAAAGATTTTGTTTATTTTTAGAGAAAGAAGATGGGAAGGAGAAAGAGAGGGAGTGAAATATCCATGTGTGAGACAAACATCAATCCACTGCCTCTTGCACACCCCCAAATAGGGACCTGGCCCACAACCCAGACATGAGCCCTGACTAGGAATTGGACTGTGACTTTCTGGTTTGTGGACAATGCCCAATCCACTGAGATACACCAATCAAAGCAATATTTATTGATTTTAGAGAGAGGGGAAGGGAGGGATAGAGAGAGGAAGGGAAACGTTGATGTGAGAGAGAAACATTGACCAGTTGCCTTTCATATGTGCCCTGACCAAAGACTGAACCTGCAACCTAGTCATGTGCCCTGACTAAGAATTGAACTGGTGACCTTTCGGCCTATAGGACAATGTTCCAATCAACTGAGCCACACCTGCCAGGGTAAGGCACTATTGTTTTTATTTATAGTTTCTTGATTATAGTTTCTTGATCATGTTTCTTGATAAACATGAAAAGTTGAACTTTTTCATGTTTATTGATCCCTTAGATTTCTTTGCTATGTATTATTTTTCATAAATTTTGCCCATCTATCTACTTAGGCATTAGTATTTTACTTCCCAATATGCACAATCTCTTTGTTAGGATTGCCATAACAAAGTACCATAGATTGGGTAGCTTTACACAACATAAATTTATTTCTCACATTTCTAGAGGCTGTAAATCTAAGACTAGGGTACTAACATGGTCGAGTTCTGGTGAAAACCACCTTTGGGGTTGCAGACTGCTGACTTCTCACTGTATCCTCACAAGGTGGAAAGAGAGATAGCTAGCATTCTTGTCTCTCTTAAGGGGCACTAATCCCATCATGGTGGCTCCGCCCTCATGTCCTAATTTCCTCCCAAAAGCCCACCTCTAAATATCTATCACATTGGGGACTAGATTTCAACACATGAATTTTGGGGGAACATACACTTTCAGTCCATAATACTTATTAAATATCATATGGCATTTTTGCTGGATATCCCCAAATAACGTACAGAAGCAACTCGGAACCATTAATACTCTGCCTGTTATCACTGCTCTATCACCATAATAGGAGCCTCTAGCCACTTACTGTGGCACTTAAGAATTCAGAATCTTAGGATAAGAATTAGGCTCAACACTTTGTCTTTTCCTTCTGAAGCCAGTAAAATATCTTATGTCCTTTCCCCAACTGCCCTTCCTGTCACTCAGTTCCTTTTTACTACAGGTTCCACTCTGTTTGCTGTTCAACTTATTCATCTATATTTAACAGCAGTCTTCCTCATTATAATGTGATTTTTCCCCCCACAGGGAGGTTCTTGTATCTATGGTGATGCAGGAGAAAGTTTGTGCAGAGGCATTGCTGCCAAGAGCTTTCACTTACTTTGAGAGGTAAAAAAGCTAGTTGAGGTAAAGGGTCAGTTAGAGATTCCAAAAGTGCCTGGCAGAGGTCAAAACTATGCAGGGAAGTTAAGTCAGTAGGAAAGCATGAAGTCTTGTCATTATTATTACCTCCATATGCATGAAAATTTCATACCCCTTAACATTAATTTTACATAGTCAATGATATTTATCAGGTATTATCTTAGACATTTGGACTGAAACAACTTTTTAGACAACTTTTTAAAACCACTTTGTCAAAGAAAAGAGAGTATTGTGTGGCAGCTACAGAGTGATGAAAGTTTACAGGAGAGCTTTCTCTTTATAAATGAGAATTTAAACAATTTTTCATGTAGAACGTAAACAAATAAAATAAAAAGAAAGAAGTTCAGCAGTATAATTAATAAAAATGATCCTACTGCAAAGTCTAATAGCTTCTCCTTTTTGTTTACTCCTGCATACAATAAATCAGTGTTTAAGTACAATTTTAAAAATACTGTAACTCTCATACAAATAAAACACGGATGTCAAAATCTTAACTCATTAATTAATGAGACAACCAATAAGATGTTATGACCAATTAAAAAAAATTTGAGAAGCTAAGTATTTATGGGAAATGTTAGAATAAGATTTTGGAGTTAGAGAAAAAAAATTAGTTAATGTTTAAGAAGACAATAAACCATAATCTTTGGGACCATTTCATCTAGTATAACTATGTGCATTCCTAACAAATAAAAACTGCACATTAATCTTTGCTCAGAGATGATAGAAAGCCAAGCACAACACTGCACTGAAAATAGTCTGCCAGCTGTTCTGCCTGCTTCCAACTTTCATGTGATTTTTCTGCCATAGAGTGAATGCAGTTTTGCAAGGGAAAAAAGGGTACAAGTGGCTCTGGAAAGGAGGGAGCCAAAAAGTCAGAAAGAAGTTTTGGGAGCCCACAAACTCTTCCTTCTGACTCAGGAACATGAGAGACTCTGCAAATAGCCTCCCAAATCAGGAGCCAGCCAGTCCCTAAGAACTGTCCTCCCTACCTGCCCCCATCTCCAAAGGGAGCAGAGGAATGTAGGAACTAAGAAAGAAAAGCCATCAGGTGAGCCTCCTTCCTCTCCTAGACATGGGGGAAATAATTGCATGGAGCCCAAGCAAGGAACCCACAACCAACAGCAGAATTCCAAATACAAAAGTTCAGGAAAAGGACCTCTCTTCTGGCTGCACAAGTTCTCTAAGATTTGTGGGACCAGGTGTGGTAGATTAACTGCTCTGGCTTAACTTTGCCACTGGAGGTATTGAAGAAACAAATAAGAGAATAACTGATGACTCAAGGACTCCAAGAAAGTGGGAAGGGAAGCCCAACTAGAGCAGAATTGGAAGCCACCTTTGATTATGGTGAAATGGGGTAAGACACCCTTCACTGATAGGAGAGAGTGAGGAAAAGAAAGAACCTCTCACAGACAGATTCATAAGGTAGTGGGAAGGACAAGAAGTTAGAATTCCCAGATCATAGTTCCTGCCTCCTTTATGAAGATGGAGGGTGAGATGGTAAGGAACTGGGCTTAAGAAGATTGATGTTATAGGCTGAACTGTGTCCTCTCCGTCAAAGTCATATGATGAAGTCCTAACTAACCCTTAGTACCTCAGGATGCAAGAGTCTTTAAAGAGGTAATCAAGGTTAAATCATATCATTGAAGTGAACCCCAATCCTATATGACTGGTTTCCTTGTAAGAATAGGAGTTAGGACACAGACATACTCGGAGGAAAGATGATATGAAGACAGCGAGAAGGCAACCATCTTCCAGCCATGGATAGAGGCTTTGGAAAAAATCAACCCTGCTGACACTTTGCTTTCAGGCTTCTAACCTCCAGAACTATAAGGCAATAAATATTTGTTGTTTAACCCACTTAGTCTGCAGTCCTTTGTTATGGCAGCCTGAACATGTTAATAAAATTGGTGAAGGTTTAAATACATGTTGAGGGAAAGAAAGACCGTCTCAAATAGAACTAGGTGATATTAGAAGTCAAAATTATATTGCAAGCCATAATTCCTCCAGTTTTCCACTACAACTGAATTATACTTAAAAAAAAAGACACTTGGACTGATTTAGCACAAGGGTTTTTCCATAGGCGTACAGTGGAAAAACAGTGAGAAAAAACTGAGGACATTATACGAAAGAGATAGAAGTTCTGTATTGTGCAATCTAGACTATACAAAAGGGGAAATAAAGGGGGAGAGATTTATATATTAGGACAAATTGGAAGAGTCAGGAAATAAAGATTCTGTATAATATTGAAAAACTAATGTAATAAGAAACAGAGCAGAAAGTGGTAAAAGAACAGGAATTTGTGGCCAAAGAGTAGGATGTATACATTTAATATTTCAAGATGAAAGAGACTACGATGGTGACAAGTATAAGTTATCACTGTATTTGAAAGTAGCTGACATGAAGTTGAGCTGAAGGTCACTAGAATGGATGATGTCAAAGAATTTTAAGGTTAAATATTAAATTAAGTAAATGATATAATCACCCAGATTAAGGGTGGGACTTGGAGTAAATAGGAATCTTGTGAGCCAGTCCTCCATGAATGAAGGGAATGGCCAAGACTACACATTTCTCTGACCTGAGTATATGTCTTTCCCTTCTGCCTTTCATACCATGAGTCTTGGCTTTTGCACAGTTGACCCCTACGGTACTACAGGGAGGTCACTAGGGTTCTTTGAAAATCCTAGTCCCTTTCTAAGCAGACATTGCACACCTGGAATCAGGCTGAGCTAGGTTATGGCCTGAGAAAATAGACATGGCATTTTCTGGCTCTGCCTCCCAGGCAGCACCCACTGCCCCAACTACCTTACCCCCCTCCCTCCCCATCAATACTTGCTTTCATACAAGGGTAAGAAACTCATTCACACTTGAATGTGATTAATGGCAGATTAAAGTGCATTATCTCAGGGAGATCAGAAGTTAAATGGTAAGGGAAGTGCCTGTTCCTATGTGAATTTCCAGGTACCAATTCAAGGAAGAGTGCTACAAGAGTAGTTTAGACTTAACTTTTAAAGATGGAGTGAGAGAGAAACTATTAAAAAAAAATCTAAGAAGAAGGAAGGCTCCTAAACTATTTTTATGAGGCCAACATCAAAATCCCAAAACCAGATAAAGACACAAGAAAGAAAACTACAGGCCAATATCTCTGATGAACATAGACGCTAAAGTACTCAGCAAAATATTGGCAAACCACATCCAGCAATATATTAAAAAGATCATACACCATGACCAAGTGGGATTCATCCCAGGGATGCATGGATGGTACAATATTCATAAACCAATAAATGTAATACATCACATAAACAAAAGAAAAGACAAAAATCACATGATCATATCAATAGATGCAGAAAAAGCATTTGATAAGGTCCAGCACCCATTTATGATAAAAACACTCAGCAAAATGGGAATAGAGGGAGCATACCTCAACATAAGAAAGGCCATGTATGAGAAACCTACAGCCAACATCATACTCAGCAGGCAAAAACTAAAAGCTTTCCCACTAAGATCAGAAACAAGACAAGGGTGTCCACTTTCACCATGTCTATTCAACATTGTATTGGAAGTTCTAGCCACAGCAATCACACAAGAAAAAGAAATAAAAGGCATCAAATTGGAAAGGAAGAAACAAAACTGTCATTATTTGCAGATGACATGATAGTGTACATAGAAAACCCTATAGACTCCACCAAAAAACTACTCGACCTAATAAGTGAATTTGGCAAAACAGCAGGATACAAAGTCAATATTCAGAAATCAAAGGCATTTTTGTACACCAACAATGAAATATCAGAAACAGAAATTAGGGGGAAAAATCCCATTTGCTATAGCAACAAGAAAAATAAAGTACTTAGGAATAATCCTAACCAAGGAGGTAAAAGATCTGTACTCAGAACACTAAACAAAACTGAAGAAAGAAATTAAAGAAGACACAATAAATGGAACCATATACCATGTTCATTGATTGAAAGAATTAACATCATCAAAATGTCCATATTACCCAAACCAATTTATAGATTTAATGTAATTCTTATTAAAATACTAATGACATATTTCAAAGATATAGAACAAACATTTCAAAAATTTATATGAAACCATAAATGACCCCAAATAACCTCAGCAATTTTGAGAAAAAAGAACAAAGTAGGAGGGATCACAATACCTGATATAAAACTATATTACAGGGCCACTGTAATCAAAACAGTCTGGTACTGGCACAAGAACAGACACATAGATCAATGGAACAGAACAGAGAGCCCAGAAATAAACCCAAGTTTCTATGGTCAATTAATATTTAACAAAGGAGGAAGAAGCATAAAATAGCCTCTTCAACAAATGATATTGAGAGATCTGGACATGCAAGAAAATGACACTCCATCACCAAATTACACCATACACAAAAATAATCTCAAGGTGGATAAAAGACTTAAATATAAGTACTTACACAATAAAAGTCATAGAAGAGAACACAGGCAGGAAAATTTTCAGATATTCTACACAGCAATATTTTCACTGATATGTCCCTTAGAGCAAGAGATATAAAGGAGAATAAACAAATGGGACTACATCAAATTGAAAAGCTTCTGCACAGCTAAAGAAAACATCATCAAAATGAAAAAGGAACCAACCATATGGGAAAATGTATTTGCCAATGATACCTCGGACAAGGGTTTGATCTTCAAAATATTTAAAGAACTCACATGAGTCCACTCTAGGAAGACAAACAACCCAATTAAAAAAATAAGCAAAGGACTTGAACAGACACTTCTCCAAAGAGGACATACGGAGGCCCAGAGACATATGAAAGGATGCTCAGCTTCACTAGCCATCAGAGAGATGCAAATTAAAACCACAATGAGATACCACTTCACACCAGTCTGAGTGGCCATCATTAATGAATCAAGAAACAAATTATGGCAAGGTTGTGGAGAAAAGGGGACCCTAGTACACGGTTGGTAGGAATGCAGACTGGTGTATCCACTGTGGAAAACAGTATAGAATTTCCTCAAAAAAACTAAAAATGGAACTGCCTTTTGACCCAGCAATTCCACTGCTGGAATTATACCCTAAGAGTCCTGAAACACCAATCCAAAAGCCAAGTGCTGGAAACAGCCCAAGTGCCCATCAGTAAATAAGTGGATCAAAACACTGTGGTACATTTACACAATGGAATAGTACACAGCAGAAAGAAGGAACTCCTACCTGTCGACAGCATGCATGGAATTGGAGAGTATTATGCTAAGTGAAATAAGCCAGGAAGTGAAAGATAAATACCATATGGTCTCATCTATAAGTGGAACTTAATCAACAAACAAACAAGGGTACAAAGTAGAAACAAAAAATGGAAATAAAGAACAAACTGACAGTGAGCAGAGGGAGGGGGAGGGAGATAATGGGGGAAAGAAGGGGAAGGGTTAAGTCCTACAATGTATAAAGGACCCACGGACAAACACAATGGGGTGGGGAGGATTGAATGTGGGAGGTGGGGGGTCGTTAGGCAGGGGAGAGTAATGAGGAAAAAATGGGGACAACTGTTATTGAACAACAATAAAAACAAAAGAAATAGAGAGAGAGAGAGAGAGAGAGAGAGAGCGAGAGAGAGAAGCTATGTGGATCTTCTCTCCAAAGCATTTCTACGCAAGTGCTGACTCCCTTACACAATAAAGGGAGTTTGCTGTAAATCCTTTAGGATGTGATCTTGGGACACAGGAATGAGGGAGCGGGGAGAGAGATGCTGAGGTCCCTGCTGTGGGCAACAGGGATCAACTCCACAGGGATTTGGAGAAAGCACAAAATTCTGAGATTTCTCCTCCCATAGAGCTGGAACTGCTTAAAACACCACCAGCCACCGAGCTTTTTCCTGCCTTAATGAGAAATGTCCTGAGGTTTCTTTATAGTGCCACTGACTGATAAAGTTCATAGCATTGTGGAATCCCAGGTATAATAAATATTGGGTGGACAGAAGGATGAAAGAAGGACAAACAATGATGATAATAATGACGATAAATGAGATCACGCCAATGAGATTACAGTCAGTAAATATGCTTATCTGTTTGTACCTGCATAGACTGTCTTTGGGAACAGTGATTGCCTCTGGGGAAGGGAACCAGAGTCTAGGGTTCAAGTGTGGAGGGAGACTTACCTTTTACTTTTCATTCTTTTGAAGTATAGTTGAGCCTTGAACAATGGGTTTGAGCTATGCAGGTCCACTTACATGCAGATTTTTTTTTCAATAAAAACAGTAAATGTAGTTTTCATCCTTATGATTGTCTTAATAACATTTTCTTTTCTTTGGCTTACTCTATTATAAGAATATATTCTATAATACGTAGAATATAGAAAATATATTACTCAACTGTTTATGTCATCAGTAAGGCTGCTCAACAGTAGGCTATTAGTAGTTAAGTTTGGGGGGAGTCAAAAGTTATAAATGTATTTTTAAATTTTTCTATCTCCACATGAGGATGTGTGTATTGCTTTTTACTGATTTTTTTTGGCGGGGCGGTGGGAGAGAAACATCAGTGTGAAAGAGAAACATCAATCGGTTTCTTCCTGTATATGCCCCAGCTGGGGACTGAACTTGCAACCTAGGTATGTGCCATGACCAGGAACCCACAACCTTTTGGTGTACAGGATGACACTCCAACCAACTGAACCACCCATCCAGGACAGTTATAAATGTATTTTTAACTGAACAAATGGGCACCTTTACCCCTGTCATGTTCAAGAGTCAACTGTGCTTCGATTTGTTACTATATAGCTTAAAATATTAAAAAAATAAATATGTTATCAATACTTTTGCACCAAAGACCACCAGAAACACAACTGTAGTCAAATAAAATTGGGTTTATTGACCTGTGACAATGAAGGAGAACACACCCCACAGGGAAGGGTGGGTGTCTCAGTAAGAGAATATTAGAAAGGACTTACAAGATTGGGCTTGTGTTGTAAGTGATTTTGAGGATTCAAGAAAGCAAGGCTTTGCTCTGGATTGGGTACTGGGGTAATTATACGATTAGAATCCTAATCATAAGTATCTTAATTGGTGTCTAGAAGGAGAGAAGAAAGGAGCAAAGTTAAGTGTGCCATTGACACAGCAGCAGCTGTCACTCCTGTTACTCAGGGCAGAAGATGAATGTGCAGTCATTTTTGTAGTTTGGACAATCATTTTCTTTTGTTTGAGTTCAGATATGATTACAGAGTGATCTTGTTTTTGTCTTTATCCATCAAGTTAACAGAGTGAGCTTGTCTAATGGTGCTATTTCCCAAAATTGTTTATGGTAAACCAAACACCCCCTCCTAGCTGTGAAGCCAGGTCAGCTCCTATCAGCAACAAGTCCTGACTAATAGTTCCAAGTCTACTTTCAGCTACCAGGGGCAGCTTTATTTTTTTAAGAATGTTTCAAGCTAAAGAGTACAGATAATAATTCAATTAGTTGTTTTTATTATATTGCTTGAGTAACATAGAGATTGAGGTAGTTTTTAAAAGATATGGATTCAACGCTAAGTAAGGTTCACTTCAGCAATTTTTGGTGAGATACCAGAATCTTTTAATAGAATATATTCTAAATCCCCAGCAGGCTCAGGGCTCTGGGAATGGGCCCATGGTGTCTTGGATAGGTAACCAGGCTCTCTGACCCATCAACACCACAGAGAAGTATTTGGGCAGTGGTTAATGCCAGCTCCACAGTCTTAAGCAGCTTGGGCTATTATAACAAAATACCATAGACTGGGCAGCTTAACAACAGAAATTTATCTCTCACATTTCTGCAGCCTTGAAGTCCTAGGTCTGAGTGCCATGCAAATGGGCTTGGATCCTATGACTCCTTTGGGGGGGGGGTGTACACCTCCCCACACTCATGTCCATTCTTAATGACCAGCAAGTAAAGCAAGGCAGGAAGGGCACTGAGCATTCTTAAAAGGCTTGGCATGGAGTAACTGATAAACTTTAGGAGGATGGGGAAGAGAAGAAAGGAGTTAGAGGAGGATTCTGGAATGGCTGTATCTAATGTGGGCTGTTGGGGTCTGTTTTAAAGTTGGGTGGTGGGGGTTACATTCCTTCTGCTTGGCATCCTGTACTCCTTCCCTTCTGCCTGTAGAAAGAAACTCTCCAGATGTGGGGCAGCTGTGCTCTCAGTAAGCTGTTTAATTGGCCCAAGGCACCATTTGCTTTAGATGGAAGGATAGTCATCTTCTTGGTAAACTCTGACCCAGGACATTCAAGACCCAAAATGCCTTGCACCCTGGTGGGGGTTACTGCTGAGGGCTCCAGTCATTAAACCCCAAGGCCTCACATCTCAGTCCCACACCTGAGGTGCTTCAGGTCACCAAGGACCCATCCTTACTATCAGCGTCTTTTGTCAATTGTTTCACTCAGTTGGACAGAAATGGAACAAAAGAAGGCCTTGCATTCCTCCTCTCCCAGGTCCTCACATTCTAAAACTGGATTTTTACTTAAAGAAGAATAAAGAGGGTTTTAAAATTATGTAAATTTATGGTACTAGGTATTGCCTTTAAATATTCTATTTTTTCACAAGTAGAACATTTAGTTGTTGAAAGACTCCAGCTGTTTTTGCACATGATTAACATGCATAAAAGACACAGACAAAGCCAAAGGGGGTAGTTCGAGGGTGGGAGGCAGGATGGGTGGGGCAGCGGGAAGTGGTGGGGTGAAAATGGAGACAACTGTACTTGAACAACAATAAAAAGAGAGAGAGAGTTTCCTCTTTGAACTTCCTTTCTTGTCTTCCCATGCTTTCAATTCTCTGGTTGCTTGTGAATACCCCATGGGACAGTCATGTAGACCACTCAAACCATTAACTGGAGATCTGAGATCTCCAGTGAAAATTTCTGAAGGCTATCCCTTGGGGCAAGTGGACTAATTGTTATTTGGGGAAGAGGAAAGACTGTGTTTCTCCCAGGGGTCTCACAGGAGAAATTAGTTGAGTGTTTTACCCCCTAAACATATTTGAGACCAAGGATTATTACTTCCTAAAGACCTCGCAGTAGAAACATTTAGTGCCCTGACTCACAGCCTCTTGCCTTCATACTGATTCCTGATCTGGCTGGGCTGAGACCTTCCCTGTGAGCTTTGACTCACTGCACTGCAGACAGCATCTTCCTCTTTGATTCAAAGTGTGGGGGCACCCTGGATAAATAGGAGATGAGAGAGCATGGATAAATTTCCCACCTGCCACCCTTAAGGGGGACACTTTAAATCTGAGAGGCATTCCATACTCCACTTGGGAGACCATAAATGGAGCGAGCTGCATGCACTGGTACCCTTCCTACACACCCCTATGCTTGCTTTCCCTGCTTCCCTGCTGACGCCCTCACTTCTGCTCACTAACATCTCCTGTTCAAAAGCTCTCGTCTTTGGCTCTACTTTCAAGAGAAACCAAACTAGGACAGACTTCCCAGAGAGAACTAGGCTGACAGAGCCCCAGCTATCACTCTGTCATGGAAGGTGATCGTGAGACCAATGTGGATTCAAATCTCAGCCTTGCTTCTTACAAGTTGCATATATGTAGACAAATTAATTTATCTGGAGCAGGTAGAAATTAGAAAACATCAAGGTTTGCTGATAAAATGATCGGCAAAGGGATCATATTGCTCCCCAGGATTTGTAAGAACCCTTCTTGCATAGGGAACAGCATCTTTTGGTCTTTAAGAGCTTAAGGGACAAAAACTATAACACTGAGTCCAGCTACCCAGGGCACACAAAACAGTCATGCCCTGAACGGCTCTTTCAGTCCCCTCACCTGCCTCCATACAGGGTCCCAGCCTATGCATAAGGGGGCCTGAGGGCACACTAGTGGCCTGTGGGCTTAGTTCTGTTTACTCGTTTCCTCCACTTCCATTCTATTACCAATCTTTAAGTTTATTCTGTTAATCAACTAATGTTTATCCCAGCATTTAATTGGCTAGGGTGAGTATTTGCTTTAGGTAGAAGCAAATTTTGGTAAAATTTAACCCCGGATCTTCACTGATGAAGGCAGTGGTGAATAAGCACAGCCTTAGGCATTCACCCATTTTTGTTCTCACTTCACCCTACAGAGCCCAGCCTCCATGCAACTTCACTTTTGACTCTTGGGTCCAGCTACACTGCTTCAGGCCATCCTGGGACCACCCCTACTGCCCCAACACAGCACCAGCACCCTCCACCCTGACACTGCCCCTCAAGCTGCCCTCCTGCCCCTGAGTTCAGCCCCTCAAGTGAGAGCTCAGCAGAGGCAGTTGGGGCTTTAATGTAGAAGTTAGTACTGTACTGTGCTGGGACAAGAGACCCACCACCAGAGTGGTCTGGAACAAAAAAAAAGAAAGAAAGAAAGAAAGAAAAAGAAACACCAGGCCAGGGGCTAGATCTTGTGCGACTTTTTATTCCTGGAGTCACAATATCTAAACAATGTTGAGTAGCCTAAAGGGTCATGAGACAGAGAACCCTCAGGCTGGAATGTCATCACCCCAGTTTATGATTATTCTCACCTGTGGCCATCCCTGGATAGCCTAGAATCCCCCATTACCCTGATAATTTTTTCCACATCATTCTCAAGGAAACAGAGATGAATGGGATAACTTGAATGTACAAACATAGACAAAGTGCTCCCAGGTGCAGTCAAATATGCCAAGTCCCAGTTGCTGATTACCTACCCACAACTGAAGGAGCTATAAACTCATTAGCCCCACTCACTGCCTCCCTCACTAACAGGGCCTCATTTCCTCCCTCCCTGCAACATCTTCCCAGCACTCAAATACCCCGAAGTCAACAGAAACTCTCTCATGTGCCAAACTTAAGTACATTTTTGGTTTGGTTTTCTTTTTGTTATTTTTCACTGTCTGCTCAGGTGAAAACTTCTCTGTACTACCCAAGGGCTGTTGGGAACCAAGTAAATACTAAGGTTATTTATCCAAAGGAAGCACTTGTGTTCAATTATCTACCATCCACAGTCTCTAGCTGGAAGTTTGGCCTGAAAAAGACTATGGGGGGAGGGAAAGGAGACTGAAAAAATCTGGTCTTTGCAGGGGTGTCCCATAGGACTCAGTCTATAAAATGTGGAATCTGACACTGTTTTCAAGCAGACAATATCATGATTGAGTTGAACTATAGGACATGCAGCTGGTGTCGGAAAATTCTTGGAGAGGGGAAAGAACCTGAAAAGACAAAACATCCCCTTTCAGGCCCTGTTCACTAGAGCTAGCTATCTCTTCCTTGAGTATGTCAAGCATAATTAACTGTTGTTTTTCTGAGCCTCTATTCTCAGGACTGGAGAGATTACTAAAGCATCCCCTAAACAGGTGTTTTAAAAATTATACAAACAAGATATGCCAGACTAGAGCTCCAGGATCCTGAACCCAAACACAGCAGCAAACAAACTGAAGCATGCACAGCACAATTAGCCAGAAACCTCCTAATTTACAACTAATTGCCATGGCTACCCAGCTCCATCCCCCACCCTTTTTATAACCCAATAAAAACAGTCCCAACTTTTCATTGCTGTCGTATCACTTCACATCAGCCTTTTGCCTTCTGGGCAACGGAATAAAACTTTGCTCTCTGCACTTTCTTCTTGTTGGAAATTTTTTCATGGCCCGTGGCATGGGCCCACCCTAACAGAACACACATATCAGAATTGAGTGAAGAACTGTACCCCACCCTACACTCTTTTCTTCTGTACCTATGTACATAACAACACACTATATAGTTTATTTGTAATATGATTGTTGTTTATTGTATATGCTGCCCACTAAAATGTAAGCTCTGTAGGTCAGTCACCTTTGTTTTGTACATACCTGCAACATAAGGTCCTAGAACAGTATACGCAATTGAGTGATACAATGAATTTATTGAATAAATGAACATATTCTGCCTCCTTTATTGATGACTGTTTTACCTGCTGCTTTCCAACCAGAATGACAGACTTGAGGGAGTTTGGATCTTATCTACTTTTGTGTACCCCACATTGCCTGGCCAAACACGAGGTAGGCAGTAGAAAGCAATATGCTTTTGTAATTGAGTTATTCTCATAGCAAGGACCCCTGGGAGGTCCAAAGAGAGGACACTGGTGAGAGTCTTCAGTGAAGTGAAGGCAAGAGGTCAAGTTGAAAGCCATGTCTCAGGTTCTCCCTTGGGATCAATTCAGGACAAGACAAATGGACGGCAAGAGAGGAGGAGAGGTGTCTGCAGAGCCCTGAGTGACTTCAAGGCCACTGCTTCCCTTCAACTCTGCTGAGCCTCACACCTGTCGACACATGGTGATGATGCCCCCAAATCTGACTCAGGACAAGAGAAAGGGCCTTCACCAGGAGGAGCCAATGCCAAGAGAAACATCAGTACCCACAACTCTCTTCTGTCTAAATGAGAAGTTCTCAACCTGGAATCACACACAAATTAGGTGTGACTTTTTTCTTCAGGTGATAAAGGTCCTATGTAACACACAAATAATTAACAAGCACTAACCTCTAGAACCCCAGGAAGAACCCCAGAATCCGTGCCCCTCCTGCCACCACTCCCTGCAGCCCTGCTCAGCCTCCACCAGCCCCAGCTCAGAGAATGGAGAAGAGCCTGTGTGAACGCTCCCTCCCCACCACTGTGACAGGGGTCTGTGATGGGCCCAGGGCAGCAACAGGAGGCAGGGCATGGGAGAGGCCTATCTGTAGCCATGCTGCCCTTGGCCCAAGAATTTCCGGAATTGATGATATGCTGGACTTTATTTTAGGGAAAAAAAAGTGTACAAAGCAAAAAGAACAGAGAGAAGCAGCCAAGCATCCTTCAGTAGCCTGAGTGTGTAGACCTGTCCATCTGGGTTCCTCAAAGCACCAGCCCTGTGAACTCCTTCAGCTCCACAGCCCCACACCAGAAACCTATATGTTCGTGGGGTCACAGCAGCCAGATCTACTACAGGCACACAGAGGATCCCAAGGATCAGACAGACTACTGGGGGTTCTGCCTCAATCTGGCATGAGCAAGCCTGCTAAGTATAGTCTGGCAGAGCTCTGCACTCTCTCCCCAGACCCTGAAGACCAACTGCATAGCCCTCCCACCCTCAGGCTCCTAGGCCCAGACCCACAGATCTGTGGCCCTCAGGCCCCATCAGAGCCTCGTGGAGTGCCCGGCCACAGCGATGTTCTCGCCCGTGATGTAGCTCGCATCTGGAGAGCACAGGAAGGACACAAGCCCCGCACAGTCCTCTGGCTGCCCGGTCCTACAGGGAAGGCGGGAGGACAGGGCACAGCGTCAGTGATCTCACACTCTGGTTCTGCTGCTCTAGGGCTCACAGGCCCCAGGTGGCAGTGGGCTTCATGGAGTGACAGGGTGGACTCAGCAGGGCTGCTTGCACAGACAGGCTGCCAGCAGAAGGAATGGTCTGCAGACAGGGAGGGTCTGCTCCTGAGATAGACTCAGATGCCCCTCCCCTACACACCCAGACCACTGAAGCCCCAAACCTCACTTGCCTCTGCACCAGCAGGGTTTCCTTGTAGTTGTTCCAAAGAGTCTTGCTCTTATGAAACTGAGCAAAGGAAAGAGATTAAAGAGTTGCTACTGAGAAAACAAGGAGATGGCAGGGCCACAAGGAAGTCAAGTGGCATGTCTGCCTTTCTAAGTGTTGATGGACAGGATCATGGCTGAGTTCAGAGGACGGTGAGGACACGGATCCCCTTTATCTTTAGTCACTGGGAAGGGTTTCCACTTTGCCAGGCTAGGGAAACACAGGACACACCCCAGTGCCCACCACTTGGCTGAAGTCAGTCTCCATTATTCCTGGAACTAGGCAGTTCACCCGGATGCCTTTGGGGGCCAGCTCCTTCGAAAGTGTCCTGTCGAGGCCCAGCAGGGCTGTCTTACTGACAGTGTAGAGACCTACCTCCTGTGATGGGATTAGCAGTGATTAGGAGGATATGGGGATGTCGGGGGAAGTATCACATCAGTTGGAGTTCTTACCTATAGACAATCACAGCTGGCCTGAGTTCAGACCACAAGCACACTCCCTGATCGGTTTCAAGAACAGATGCTGGTCTGAGAGATCCAGCAGGCACATGGGCATTAATTCAGCCCTGGGCAGCAGGAGCAAGTGGGGGTATGTTCCAGGCACTGACCCTGTGGGACTCTAGGGAACTCTTGCCCCCTCCCAACCAGCACTCACCACCTGGGGAATATAAGCTGCAACAGAGGAGACCAGGATGACAACTCTGCTCCTGAGAGAAGACAGACACACACAGAGGGGAGAAAGAGCTAATAAGTCAACACTGACTGAGGCGCTATAATGCAGTCTTTGACTCGTGCAATCCTCACACAGCTCCTACTATTATCCCCATTTTACAGCTGAAGGAACCGAGGCTCAGAGAAGTTCAGTAACACAGCCAATAAGCGGCAGAGCTGGGATGCCAACCCTATCTCTCTGACCCAGGGCCCATGCTGAGAAGAGTTATACTCTTCTGCCTCTGCTGCAAGGAGTGATGAGCAGAGAGTGAGGTGTGTGGGGAAGAGAGCACGGGCATGTGAAGACGCACCAGAGCTGATCAGGATGCCTGTCCATGTACCTCCTCAGGGAAGCAGACAGGCCAGAAGGATTCAAGAAATGGCAGTCAGGAACTTTCTTCTCCCCAAGAGAACCCCCAGCCAGCTCCCAAAGAGTGTGCCTGCAAGGAGAAGCCAGAGAAGCAGAGGTATCCCAAGGGAGGTGGTGGCCCAAGTCCCTATCAGGAGACCCACAGTCAGATATGCAGGATCTGGAACAGGGCAGGGACCCTGGAGACCAAGAAGTAGGGAATGAGCCGGAGGGGGGTGGGGCTGGGATGGCTTCTCCTTGTGGACAGAAATGGGACAAACCCCATCATAGTGTGTAAGTCGGTGAACAGGGATTGTCGAGCTGTGACAGAACCAGATAGGTAAGGGTGTGGATGAACAGCTAAAGGTTAAAGAGCTAAAGCACAGCCTCTTCCCAGACCTGGTGATGTCAGGGCCACTGGAACATGCCTGGGCCCTTGAAACATAGCCCTCATCCTGAAGACACTAGAATTAGAAGCTGTGACTGTGCACAGGATGAGGCAAGGCAGAGGTAGGGAGATGCGGAGCTACCAGAGAGACCACCTCTGTCCTCCCCACTCCCAGCTGTGCTCCTGTGCTCTCCACACTGAATTCCTATGGCTCAGTCTCCCCATCTTGCAACAACCTCTGACTCAGCCCTTTAGCCTTACCCTCTCTTTTCCATGTGGGGCAGCAGCTGGCTCAGCAGCAGGGCTGGAGACTTCACATTGACATTCAAGATCTGGAATCAGGGCAGGGACATTGTGGACAGTGAAAAAGACACAGTCAGGGAGAACCCAGATGTGTGCCATTTGGATAGCCCGGTCCCACATTTGACCCAGGCAGGATGTATTTCTGACTTGCTAATAGTTGGCTAGGCTGGCAGGATAAGGGGTGGGCCTGTAAGCAGAGCCCTGAAAATGCAAACAGCTCAGGGTTCAGGTGAGTGAAGAAAATGTTCAGGCCTTTAAGAGCAGAGCAAAGTTATAAGCAGAGGGCCCTGGAAAAAGATTGAAGAACAGGTGGAGGGAAAGTCTTAGGTAGCAAGAACAAGGCAAATTTTTTTCAAGGAGGAGTTATCTTTTTCTGTCTGTGTTTTTATTTGAATTTGAGGCATACTATGATGCAACAACACAAAACAAATTAATGTAGACATTATACATGAAGAACTAGAGTGGGAAAATAAGTGTTGAAAAATAAGAAAAAGCAAGAGTGAAGTTGGGGCCCACATTTCCCAGCACATAGTCAGGACTGCGCATTATTGTATTAGATGGTCACAGAAATGCATGCTGGGAGGGCCCACACACATGTCGGGTTATTGCAGACCTGGCCCTGAGCTTTCCTGTGGCCAGCACAAAGAGGGAGACATAACAGAGAATCTCGACTCTGTGTCAGGAGCACATGCGCATCCTGTCTGTGACTATAGCCTGGATCTGGGCTCAGACATAACAGTCCCTGAACTTCTGGGAACTCTGTCCTGTGGGTCCAGGGACAGGAAAGGAGTGGGAGAGGAACTGTTAAGGAAAGATGCAGAGACTGAGCTGGGGTCTGAAACAGAGTGTCACTGGGGATTAAGGTGGCAGCAGATGCCTCCTGTGGGGTCTGTGTCCAGTGAGGTCAGCTGTGTCCTGTGCCTCCAAGGAATGAGACTGCACATCTGTAACTGACCGGCCTGCCTGTTGTTTTCCCCACAGTTGTGGGAAAGCAATGAAACCCAAGATGGACCTCAAGGCATTTTATAAGGTCTCTCCTCGGCCTTTGTGCAACAGGAGGAGGGTTTTTTAAAATATACTTTATTGATTATTCTATTACAGTTGTCCCATTTTCCGCCCTTCACTCCCAGCCACCCTGCACACCCTCTCCCACCCACATTTCCCCCCTTTAGTTCATGTCTGTGTGTCTTACTTATAAGTTCTTTAGCTTCTACATTTCCCATAGTATTCTTGCCCTCCCCTTGTCTATTTTCTGCCTACCATCTATGCTACTTATTCCCTTTACCTTTCCCCCTCTCTCCTCCTCCCATTCCCCTGTTGCTAACCCTCCATGTGATCTCCATTTCTGTGGTTCTGTTCCTGTTCTAGGTGTTTGCTTAGTTTGTTTTTGTTTTTAGGTGTGGTTGTTAATAATTGTGAGTTTGCTGTCATTTTACTATACATGTTTTTTATCTTCTTTTTCTTAGATAAGTCCCTTTAATATTTCATATAATAAGGGCTTGGTGATGATGAACTCCTTTAACTTGACCTTATCTGAGAAGCACTTTATCGGCACTTCTATTCTAAATGAAAGCTTTGCTGGATAGAGTATTCAGGGATATAGGTCCTTGCCTTTCATGACTTGGAAAACTTCTTTCCAGCCCCTTCTTGCCTGTAAGGTCTCTTTTGAAAAATCAGCTGACAGTCTGATGGGAACTCCTTTGTAGGTGACTGTCTCCTTTTCTCTTGCTACTTCTAGGATTCTCTCCTTCTGTTTAATCTTGGGTAATGTAATTATGATGTGCTTTGGTGTGTTCCTCCTTGGGTCCAACTTCTTTGGGACTCTCTGAGCTTCCTGGACTTCCTGGAAGTCTATTTCCTTTGCCGGATTGGGGAAGTTCTCTTTTATTATTTGTTTAAATAAGTTTTCAATTTCTTGCTCTTCTTCTTCTCCTTCTGGCACCCCTATGATTTGGACGTTGGAATGTTTAAAGATATCCTGGAGGTTCCTAAGCCTCTCCTCATTTTTTTGAATTCTTGTTTCTTCATTCTTTTCTGTTTGGTTGTTTCTTTCCTCCTTCTGGTCCATTCCATTGATTTGAGTCTCAGTTTCCTTCCCATCACTATTGGTTCCCTGTACATTTTCCTTTATTTCACTTAGCATAGCCTTCATTTTTTCATCTAATTTGCAACCAAATTCAACCAGTTCTGTGAGCATCCTGATCACCAGTGCTTTGAACTGTGCATCCGATAGGTTGGCTATCTCTTGGTCGCTTAGTCATATTTGTTCTGGAGCTTTAATCTGTTCTTTCATTTGGGCCATTTTTTTTTTGCCTTGACTTGCCTGTTATATAGTGAGGGGTGGAGCCTTAGGTGTTCACCAGGGCAGGGTAACCCACATCACTGTGTTGTGACACTATAGGTGGGGCAGGGGTCTGAGAGGGAACAATGGTGGTTGCTCCACTCACTGCTGGCTTTCAGTCCCTTCTGCTGCTTCCCCAAAGCAAACTGGACCCTTCTGGTGCTGATTCCTCTGTGGGTGGGTTTGTGTACATTCTCCAACCCAATGGGTCTCTCCAACGAACTCTCCTGTGAGGCTGGGAGTTCCTCCTGGCACCTCAACCCCCACAGATGTTATCAATTGGTGTTTTGAGGCTCTATTTCCCCACGCTAGAGCCATGGGTTGTGTGTTCTGTCTCGCTCCCCAGTCTCTCCTGGTTTATCTGTGTGAGAATGTGGGACCACCTGGTCCGCCAGATGCCTTGTGCACTGCGCCCCTCCACAACCTCCTCCTCGCTGGGTCTGCCCACTGCTGCCTCCCCCGCCCCCAGGTTGGCCAGCCGCCACTTTTTTTGCCGGACCCCTCTCCACATGGCCGCCTGACTCTGCCCCTTCTACCAGTCTGGAAGAATGTGTCTATTTTCACTCCTTGGCTGTCGGACTTCCATACAGTTCAGTTTTCTGTCAGTACAGGTTGTTTTTATGTTTCTAAGTTTTTGGTGTCCTTATTTTGGTTGTGTGAGGAGGCACAGTGTGTCTACCTATGCCTCCATCTTGGCCAGAAGTCCACAGGAGGAGAGTGTTTAAGTGAACTCAAATTGAGTTGGGACCTCTGAGCCCACGAGAAGCTGATGGGTGTGTCCAGGCCTGACAGGTGCAGCAGATTCATTTGAGGGACAGTGAGGAGCCCTGGTCTAGGAAGGCAGAGAATCTCAGCAGCAAGTATGAGTCACCAAACAGGAGCACCACCACCAATATAAATCCCACAGAAGGATGTAAGACATAAATTGGTGACAGAAAACAGAGACCTTAGGATTCGTGAGTCCTGCCAAGAGCAGAGACTTACTCCCACAGCTGTGTTCCCAGAGACTGGAAGATGCCTGGCACATAGCAAGCCCTGACTAAATATTTGCTGAATGAATAAATGCAAAAAGGTTGGGAAGAGAAAAGAAAGCAGAGTGTCAGTACTCGCTTTAAAAATACACAAACAACAGGGCACACTGGGACAAAAGGTCAGACCTCTATTTACAATAAAGGTGGGAGGGAGGGAAGAGTCCCAGTGGGCTGGGCCCTCTGGAGACCCACATCAATCCCTCAGTGAGCTCCCAGCAGTCTCTTACCTTGTCCCAAATCTCCTCACTGGCCCCCAGAGTGCCCCCAACCCAGGGGTTCACTGCAGCGTTACACACCAAGAAGTCCACAGCCCCACTGTGTTCCAGGGCCTGAGGGAAAAGGCAAGGCATAGGGGCGGGTGAGTGTGGTGAGGGGCTGAAGAGAGCCCCCCCAGGTACATGTGCATCAAGGCAAAGCTTACAGAGTAGATACTGGATCAGCCATGGATGGCAAAAGACTCCTGTGAGAACAAAACTCCTAGTGAAGGTAGATGCCCTGGATGGGCCAGAGGCAGGCTCTCTGTGCTAAGGGTCTCAGAGAGCAGGGTCTTCTCCCGGAATCCTTCTGTGTGCTAGGGATGGGGAAATTCCTTCACACCTTTCAACCACAGTTCTCTCAGGGTGTAGGGACTGGGGTGGAGGGCAGAGGTTCCTCTCATGAACAGGCCACTTTGCAGAAAGTCAGTGTCTGCCCAGTTAGACTGAGCAATCATGATCTCTGGATGTGTTTGTTCGAAGCCCTCCACACCCCCATCCCGGAGCCTACTCCTCCCGGGGCTGAACAGTGAGGAAAATGTTCTGCATGTTCTCCTCCCTGTATCCTTTCACCCCTTGTCCCCTCACCGTGGCCACCAACTGCTCCCGGTCCTCGGCCTTACCCACATGGCATATGTGCCTGTCACACTCAGCCCTTCCCCTTGCAGCGCTGCCACCGCCCGGTCCTCGTTCTGCTGCTTTCGTCTGCTGATCACCACGTGAGCCCCGTCCTGAGCCAGACGGTGGGCAATGGCAAAGCGGATCCTGTGGGCAGAAATGGCTGTGATGGCTTCGGCCCTCCCCACCCTTCTTTGAGGAGTCTGATCGTGAGACACTAACTGAGTTCCAAAATGTGGTCCAAGAGCTGCCTCCCAATCTTTTGAGTGGGAAAGTGGAACTACTGAAAGGCTTCCTATACATGTGGCCTTCAACAACATTAAGCCAGTTAATTCTCACAACTCTATGTATAATACTCATATAAATGAGAAATTTTTGATATCAACTTAGTAAAAGGAATTTGAGAAAGTAGTGCTCCATCAGAACACGTGTAAAAGAGCTGGGCACCTCGCCTCAATTGCAGAGAATCTTGAACTACCCAGTGTTTTCTCCCTTGATTCTAGCCAGAGGCCTCTGGTGTAAATTGCACTTTCTCTGAGCCTTGCGACTTTCCTCTGCTCTGCAGCTTAAAAACGTTGATGCTGAGAATGAGAATATGTTCTGCCCCCTCACTTTAATGTCCTTACTTTAAGGAGGTCTGGTACTCATCCTGACTAGGGCTGTTTGAGGCCATGTGATCAAGGGCTGAAGGCACATTTCCCTGCTCTCACATAAACTGGGCAGTTTGGAATTTTGAATTATTCATTTGTAATGAGGGCTGGGCATTGGGGACACACAGATTTAAAACAGTATGGGGATCTGAAACTCCAGAATATTAAACAGTTCTAAAATAAAGGGATGTAAATTATAACATTATAGACCATGAAAGGTCAGAAAGAAGACAATGCCCGGAAGCACTGAACACCAGAATTCTCCCCTCTTCCCGCCTGCGGTAATGACTCATTATAGACCCCAGCCCTTTGTGGCAGTTGGAGGATGAGTGGAATAGGAGGGCCATAGGAGGAGATGTGAGGAAGAGGTTCATCCATGAAATCTCTCTGAGCTGGTCTGAGACATCACCCTGCCCAGTGCCCTGCTGCTGGTGGGCCCTCTGCTGTCAGTGGAATCTGTCAGTCTGGGAGACCAGTAAGTCTTGGGCTTCTCCATATTGGACCAGGTCCCTAAAAGACCATGGCCATATACCCATTCTGATGAGGATAACAAGTTAAATATCATAGGGTTATTCAGTCAGTAAGTAGCAGAGACTAGATTCAAACACTGCTCTGATTGAGTCAGAAGCAGCTGATTTTCCAAATATATCATTCTTGGAACTTAGAGACCAGATGTTTTAGGAAGACATGATGAGATTTGGAGTTAATTATAAATGTCAGGGCTGTGGAATGAGGTGGGGTGTCCAGACGGATGTGTGAGAAGGACAGACCCTCTCCAGCATGGGGACTCTAACATCTCTTGGGCACTTGGATTCCCATTCACTCACCCATATGTGGACCCAGTGATCACAGCCACGTTCCCAGCCAGGGCACTGCTCCTATGTGCCCTTCTGCTGTTCATTCTTGCTGAGAGAAAGACCGAGGAGCAATGAAGACCCTTAAAGGCCCACAATACAGACCTGAACATGGTAGTCACTGTCTGTCCACCCTCCTCCAGGACCCAGTGCTGAGGAAAAACCTGGGAAGACAATCATGTCATGAGCCATGTTAGGATCTGTGTCTCCACACATCCTTCATGGGAGGGTTCTGCCAAAGTTTCTGATAGGTGTCCTACCACTTTCAAACTTACCAGGAAGGAACAGAGCTGCTCATGTCCTTACATGACCTGTTCCCTAGATGGGCTTCCCCATGATGCTGGCCCTTGGTAGACGCCTGAGTGATCTTGCCTGACTTACCTTCAACCATCCCTGACCCCCTCCATAAAGGACTATCACAGCACTCTTCCGAGAGTCACCTTTGTGCTTCCCTCTAAACATCTATTCTTCCACAAGAAACTACGTTGAACTTTCTTCTCAACTTTCCTCAGCCTGCTGTAACCTCCTCTTCCATCAGTTTCCCACCTGAAGCAACACAATTGCTTCCTCATCGGATACATTAAATGTGCCAGCATTTCTCACAGGCAAGTTGCTTCCTCTCATCACAAATGACTATCATCCAACTGTAGATAAAAGTTCAGCCACTCCTTCCTTGTTTCAAACACTTTCATAGGGCCTGTACCCTCACCCCTCCTGACCCCAGACCATACTGTTGAGGCCCATCTGCCCAAAGATCCCATGTCATTTGTGTCATTGTAACTGTATCAGCAACATCTCATATCTGCAACAACTTTCTCTCAACCCACACCTTTCATCCCAAACCCCCTCACCTTCTTACTCGGAGATCAAGGAACAGTAGTTTTCCTAGGCTGGCTGCTTCAGAAACATAGTCAGAAACCAAGTAGGGTTTTTTTTGGAGACAACCTTGGGAAGCAATGTTAGGAAAATGGAGGGAGTGAGACAGAAGGAAAGATAGCCGATAAATGACAGATTTCAAGGGGGTTAAGTTTATGGGTACTAGAAGACCAATCCTGCTGAGGAACTCTGAGCCATAGTTATGAGTTTCACAGTTATCCCACTCAAAAATCAAGAACACTGGACTGAGGATGACTAAGATCACTGTTTCCAGGACTGCAGGTTTAGCACTGAAGGACCAACATTTCAGGAAGCTGCTCAGTCATAGGCAAACCAGACAGCTGATTACCCACAGAGGGGTCTATTTCCACTCCTGTCAGTTACAATATTGTCAGTATTGTCCTTGGGAAGAAGTGGAGCTTAATCCCTTCTTCCATGAGGGTGGAATCCCCCAACTACTGAAGTATCCCTCCGTAACTTTAGCTGCCACACATGGGAGCCCAGCCAGTCCTCTTGTGCTTCCTCCAGACTCCCTACAATCACATTGTGGTGAAGTAGTTTCTTCTGTCTATCCTTGGATATAAGGCTTCTCTCCAGCTAGTGTGCTGTTGGTTATTCAGGACAATTTCTCTAAAATTTAGTTATGAATTCCACTTGGTCCTGGGAGGAGGTTAATGTAGCTTCCATTCACTCCTCCACCATCTTTCTCCTCTTTTCATATATTTTGAACTGGGTATTGTGTTGTATGGCCACATTGTTGATTTTATACATGCATCCTATAGCTACCAACTGCTGAATTATCTTATTAATTTAATATCTTGTCATAGAGTCTATGCTTAGCAAATATTGAGTTTTTCCCTTCCTATGAGTCCTTATAGCTTGATTCCATTTTTTAAAAGATTTTATTTATTTATTTTTAGAAATAGGGGAAGGGAGAGAGATTGAGAGGGAGAGAAACATCAATGTCTTCAAGATACATTAATTGGTTGTCTCTTATATGCCCCCAACTGAGGACCTGGCCTGCAAGCCAGGCATGTGCCCTGACTCTGAATGGAACTGGCAACCTTTCAGTTCAAATTCTGACAGTCAATCTACTGAGCCACACCAGCTAGGGCTACTTCCTTTTCTTATTAATTGTATAAATTAGAACATCCATAATAAGCCTGAGTAGTAGGGGTGCTACAGGCATCCTTGCCTTATCCCTGATTTCCATGGGCATATAGTTAGGATTCATCTTTGTTATTTTTTAAAAGATTTTATTCATTTACTTTTAGAGAGAGAGGAGGGAGGAAGATAAAGAGGTAGAGAAACATTAATGTGCAAGAGAAACATCCATCAGCTGCCTGTCACACCTCCCCAGCTGTGGGCCTAGCCAGCAACCCAGGCAAGTGCCCTGATTAGGAATCAAACTGGTGAGTTTTCAGTTTGCTCAATCTACTGAGCCACACCAACCAGAGTGAGATTCATCTTCAAATGCTATTTATTGAAGGTGTTTGGCAGGATTCCATATTGGCTTAAGAAAATTTCCTTCCAGTTCTACTTTGCTAAGAGTTTTTAGATTTTAAATACTACAGAAGAAAATTTTGTTTTTATTAAGATGATCAACATCTGGCCAAGGTGAAGGTGTACATAGAGATGCTTTGCTTCCTCACACAACCAAAAGAAGGACAACAACCAATTAAAAAACAAAAAACAACCAAAACTGCCAAAAAATCAAACTGTAGGGAAGTCCAACAACCAAAGACTTAAAGAAGAAACATTGATCCAGACTGGCAGAAGGGGCAGAGTTGGGCAGCCAGGGCAGAGAGGACATGCAGCATGGCAGCTGCTGGCAGCCCTGGCAGGCGAGGCGGGGCTGGTGAACTAGCTGGTCCCATATTTGTGTGTGGATAAACTGGTAGGAACAACTGGGGTCAAGAGAGACCATGCAACCCAGGGTGAGAGCACTGGGAAATAAAGCCTTAAAACCTCTACCTGTAGAAATCTTATGGGGTTGTGGCAATGGGAGAAACTTCCAGTTTCACAGGAGTCTGTTGGAGGGACCCACAGGGTCCTAGAACCTACACAAACTGACCCACCCGGAAATCAGCACCAGAAGGGCCCAATTTGCTTCTGGGTAGCAGGGGAAGTGAATGCAAGTGGAGTGAGAGCCTGACAGCATTGTTCCTTCTCTGAGCCCTCCCCCACAGACAGCACCACAATGCAGCCAAGTGGGTTGCTCCAACCTGGCAAGTACCTAAGGCTCTACCCCTTACAACATAACAGGTATGCCAACACAAAGAAATATGGCCCAAATGAAAGAACATACCAAAACTCCAGAAGAAGAGTTGAGAGACGAGGAGATAGACAGCATATCAGATGGAAAGTTCAAAACACTGGTTACAGATGCTCACAGAAATGATGCTTACAGACACAAAATAAAGCAGGAAATGAAGGTGATACAAAGTGAAATAAAGGAAAATATACAAGAACCAACAGTGAAGAGAAGGAAACCAGGACTCAAATCAATAGTTTGGAACAGAAGAAAGAAATAAACATCCAACTGGACCAGAATGAAGAAACAGGAATTCAAAAAAAAAAAAAATGAAGAAAGGCTAAGGAACCCCTGGAACAACTTTAAATATTCCAACATCTGAATCATAGGGGTTCCAGAAGGAGAAGAGGAAGAACAACAAATTGAAAACTTATTTGAAAAAATAATGAAGGAAACTTCCCCAGTGTGGTGAAGGAAATAGACATGCAAGTCCAGGATGCTCAGAGAGTCCCAAAGAAATTGGACTCAAGAAGGAACACACCAAGGCACATCATAATTAAGTTACCCAAGATTAAAGATAACGAGAGACTCTTAAAAGCAGCAGGAGAAAAGAAGACAGTTACCCACAAAGGAGTTCCCATAAGACTATCTGCTGATTTCTCAAAAGAACCTTGCAGGCAACAAGGGGCTGGAAAGAAGTATTCTAAGCCATGAAACGCAAGGACCTACCTCCAAGATTACTTTATTCAGCAAAGCTATCTTTAAGAATGGAAGGGTAGATAAAGTGCTTCCCAGATAAGGTCAAGTTAAAGGAGTTCATCATCCCCAAGCCCTTATATGAAATGTTAAAGGAACATGTCTATGAAAAAGAAGGAAATCAAAACTATGAACAGTAAAATGACAACAAATTCACAACTATCAACAGCTGAACCTAAAAAACAAAAACCAAATAACCCCCACAAAACTAAACAACAACAAAACAGGAACAGAATCACAGAAATGGAGATCACATGGAAGGCTATCACTGAGGGGGGAAGGGAAGAGGATGGGGGAAAAGTACTTGGAATAAGAGTCATAATCGGTAGGTACAAAATAGACAGGAGAAGGTTAAGAATAGTATGGGAAATGGAGAAGCCAAAGAACTTATATGTACAACCCATGGACATGAACTAAAGTCGGGGAATGATGGAGGAAGAGGGGTGCAGGGCAAAGGGAGATAAAGGGGAGAAAAATGAGACAATTTTAATAGCATAATCAATAAAATATACTAAAAAGTGATCATATGGATGGATCTTTTCATCTATTGATTTATTTTATCACTGGATTATAGTCATGTTTTCTTTTGGTGACCAGTAGTGTTCTTGGGATAATCTTCACATGGCCATTATTTAATTTGCATATATACTACTACAACAACTTTGTAATTATTACATTTATATTCATCTTTGTGATTGGTTTATAATTGTCCTTATCCTGGTTCAGACTTGGTTATTTAAAAATGGATGGAGGCTTAAGTTCCATTAGGACGTGCAAAGCCAAAAGAGAATATCACTCCCACCATAATGATGACCATGTGCCAACTTTTATGTGCCCATTCTCCTGTCAGTCCCCAGAATTTGGGCCCAGTGACTTTTGATAACATTCTGATGCTTTCAAATACACAAAAAAATCTCTAGTTTTTCCAGTTAATTTGGGGACAGTTGGTCCTGGCTTGGTTTGCAGCTCTTCATTCTACAAATAAAAAAAAAAACAAAGATATGACCTACAGAATATTTTACAATAACAAGGCACATAAATTGTCAATAAAATTTTCCACCCGAGAGAGAGAGAGAGTGAGAGAGAGAGAGAGAGCATGAGAACTATATTCTCTGACTTCAATTCTGTAGAAAGCTTGGAAAATTTTTTGACAAGTAGAATAAGGAAAACAGATACAAAACAATTAAACAAGGCCAAACAATCTGAGCAATTTACAGGCAGCAAAGGAATCCCAAAGCTTTATCTTTCCTAACCAAGAACACATAAGAGCAAATGTTTTACATACTCCAGACTACACTGGGGCAGATCAGCCTCTGTCCCAGTCCCTTGTCGATGAGGTTCTTCAAAAATAACACTAGCCAGAAAATAACCCTGACCCCTCTATACACACACTTTGATGAATCAACATATTGAAGGACATGTGGAAGGCTGATCAATATTCTGTTAAGATCCTCCCGTGAGACCTCCCTTAGGACTCCTGCAGGCCAAAGAAAGATAAAAAAGCTTCACGACAAGGGACTCACTGTGTGCTCTCACTAGAGCATGCCCACATCTTATATTTTTGCTCTCTTTCTCCAAAACTCTAAGAGTCTCCACAAGACTTGCAACCAGGGGAGCAGCGGACAGGGGCAACTCATCCTGGGTTTAGCCCAAGCACCTGTTGGTAAGGCCTCTTTTTTCTGACTTTCTCTCTGCTGTTGCTTCTACTACCTTAAGCCCTTCCTTTCACTGTCCCCAGCTTTAATAAACATACTCTCAAAATCCC
Organism: Phyllostomus hastatus; assembly: GCF_019186645.2. Classification (NCBI taxonomy): domain Eukaryota; kingdom Metazoa; phylum Chordata; class Mammalia; order Chiroptera; family Phyllostomidae; genus Phyllostomus; species Phyllostomus hastatus. The sequence goes on along the minus strand of NW_025333860.1, from coordinate 1,170,268 downwards.
CTGGACTCGTGTTATGAAATCTTCCCTGCATGAACTCAAGAATGCACACACTACTGGCCATCCTGAGGCAGATCCACACCAGGCCCAATGCCTGTCCTGTAACAGTTTGGTTATCCAGATATGGTGTCCACTCAATTCCTCTTCTGTCACTCTCTTTCTGATTTACCTTTCCTGTCACTTCTCATCATTGCTGTGGGGGAAACCTACCTGTCAGCTGAGGAGTAAATCCTTCATCAAAACATACCTCACCAACACTGAGATAGAAAGTAAGCCTGCCCTCTGGACATGGAGTCACCTGCCCACGCAACCATCCTTAGGTGACACACCTGGGTGACAGGGTGTGGTAGGCAAGGACCTACATTACCTCTGATGTCTGAAGGAACCTTTCCCTGTTCAACCCCAGTCCTCGTTTTGCTCTCTGCTGTTGGGTGTCATGCCGCACCTTATCTTCTGTCATGGGTTTCTTTTTCTCTTATTTAAACAACTTTTTGGGGTGTGATTCCTTGAATTGGGGATGAGACTTTCTTTGTTTCCACAGCTCATTCACAGTCTTTGAAGCTTTCTGTTGAGAGTCTCATCAAGTCTTCACACTGGGTAATTAGCCTATAAACAAGGCTAATAAGGTAATTGAAGGAAAATCTAACAAATGAGTCTTTTTAAACACCCTAAGTGCTCCTGGAGGCCCAGGAGCTGCTGCGGTCCCTGGAACAATAGGGAAATTAATGCCCGCCCCCCGCGCCGCAATTCTGTGCAGGCTGTGGGAGACTGTAGGACAGCTTCCCCAGCTCTATGTAAAGGACGAAAGGGCCACGTTTAAAACTTGAGCAGTGAAGTCACCCAGGCCTGATACCTCGGCTCCTCTTCTCCAACCACCTTAAAAGTTGTCGAGGACACTAAAACAGCTCACTTTTGAGCTCACTAAAGGAATGCAATAATAACCAAGAATCCAAACGAGTAACTTAGGTTAATCTTTTTTAGAGTTATAAACATAACATAAATGTTTGTTTTTGCCTGGGTTTACAAAAAAGATTCATGTTATGTATATTATGTGTCTTAAAAATGTGAATGTGTTTGCCAATGAAATAACCTATTTAGAGAATTTATGAAGTGTTTATGAATTTGCCAATTTAAAGAATGCTAATTACTTACTTTCTTTCTTTCTTTTCTTATTGTTGTTCAAGTACAGTTGTCTCCATTTTCTCCCCACCACTCCCCCCGACCCTAGCCATCCCCACTTCCCACCCTCGATCCTACCCAATTTGGCTTTGTCCATGTGTCCTTTATACATGTTCCTTGACGACCCTTCCCCCATCTTCTCCTGGTATCTCCCTCCCCTCCCCTCTGGTTACTGTGAGTTTGTTCTTAATTTCAATGTCTCTGATTATATTTTGCTTGCTTGTTTGTTTCACTGAAAATGGAATTTTTAAGGGCCAACTAAAAGGAACTAGGTAAGTAACAGAAGGTTGGTGTCATTTGTAGAAGGTTTGTGCAGGTTAAATAAGGATTGTGGAGGAAAATGAAACAAAAAGAGAAGGAATTGAGGAAGTAAAGATAAGAAAGGAATAGAAAAGAAAGGAACATACCTATTACAGGGAGGAAGGACAGTGGAAAAAAGATTTTTCTGAATGGAAAAATGGGCCAAAAAATATAAAATAAAATAAAATAAATAAAATAGGCAAGGCACATACATAGCTGGTGAAGCAGAGTAGTAATGTTAATGATGAATGAAAATGCCCAGAAGCTCCCTTTAATTTTTCAAAACCAATTGTTATTTTTCCACAAAAGCCCCAGGTACAGCTGACAATAGGAAACAAACCAACTTAATGTCCAAAGTACACAAACATGGACACTGAGTCTGCCAAGGGCGGAGCATTTCTGGGAGTGCATTTCATCCAGCAGGCAGCCCCAGACATCAAGAGAAAGTTACCAAAACTAGCCTTGGGACTCCAGGCCACCACTGAGCAACTGGTAGAGATAGCCTTCAGTGTTTTAAACAACCAACACAGGGCAGAGGAGAAGCAAAAAGCCATCCAGCAGAAACAAAAGACTCACTTGATAGCCACAGCTTTAAGTCCTATACTGCCTCTGGGTCACCTAGCTCCCAGACTGCAAAGAACATCAAAGGGGCGATGCTATTCCTGCAGACAAGGACAGGGAGCAGGGAGTGCCCACGACTGACTCAGGCACCATGCCCATCTGCCAAGGCAAAGGCATTTGGAAAAGTGAATGGCTTAGGCTCCAAAGGGAACCTAGTGCCTCCAAACCAATGATGGTCAAAACACCTGAGAATTAACAGTGTCTGAGGTCTCCTACTGCCCCCATTGACCATCTGATCATCAATCACACCAGAGGCAGGTAAGCCTCTGACCCTGATGTGGCAGATAAGCCCATTGTGTTTTTATCAGACACGGGGTAGCTTACTCTTCTCTGACTCACTAACCAGGGCCTTTCTTCCAAACCTGTTTGATCGCTGGGGTAAATGGGCATCCTCAGTGCTACCATTTCACTCAACTGCTCAGCTGCAGCCTCTGGAATCTCACTTTTACTCATGCATTTCTTGTATTTCTGGGGTGCCCCATTTCCTTATAATGGAGTAACAACACCCTGTCTAGTCTAGGAACTACCATAACCCTAGGAGCAATAGCCATAGAAGATAATGAACCCTTCTTGTTATGCCTGATGTCCAATCTAACTTCTCACCCTGAACCAGAAGTTAATAATATTCCAGAATCTGTCCTTGTCCATGTCAACCCCGAGGTACGGGAAACTAAACATAGTCCCTGCCAAGATAGCTCTAAAACCAGGGATACCCCACCCTAACAAAAGACAATAGCCTCTAAAACCTGAGGCTGTAAAAGGGATAGAACCTCTCACTGAAACATATATAAAGCATAGGCACCTCAGGCCCTGCCAGTCCACAGGTGATACTCCTATTGCCCCAGGACGAAGGCCAAACACAGAATACCTGTTTGTTCAAGACCTAAAGGCAGTAACTGAGTCTGTAATTCCAGTACATCCTGTAGTTCCAAACCCCTACACTATCTTAACATAAATCCCAGGAAAAGCCAAATATTTTACTGTATTAAACTAAAAGTATGCCTTTCTCTGCACCCCCCTTCATCCTGACTCCCAGGACTTGTTGGCATTTGAATGGACTAACCCACAAACTGGGAAAACTTGGCAACAAACATGAACTATGCTCCCTGGGGGCTTTACCGACAGCCCACATGTGTTTAAAGATGCTTTAGCCAAAGAGATACAGCAGAGAGACAAAGAATAGCACTTGGGGTTCTCACCCAGAAATTGGGCCTGACTCCAAGGCCGGTAGCTTACTTTTCAAGACAATTAGATCCCATAGCAGCTCTCCTAGTAGAAGAGGCTAATGCTCTCACTAGGGCAGCCACGAGAAGTACAAACCCCCATCAAGTACAAGCCCTTTTAGAAATAAAGGGACATCAGCAGCTCACGAGGCAAAGCTAAATAAACACCAGGTTCACCTCTTAGACTCTCCTGGATTAACCCTGAACATTTGCCAAACTCTCAATCCTGCCACCTCCCTACCAATAAATGCGGAAACTCAGGTCACACAGAAATTTTGAACAAGTATATTCAGGCAGGCCTAACCCAAAAGATAAACTTTTACCTAATCCTGAAGCAGAGTGGTTTATGGATGGCAGCAGTTTTATAGAAGATGGGGTCCGAAAGGCCAGGTACTGCATTGTCAGTCTTCAGGAAATAATAGAGGCAAACCCCCTGCCCCTTTCTACTTTGGCCCAAAAAGCTAAACTCATAGCATTCACTAGGGCCTTACAATTACGGGGAAACCTCTGGTGTTTCCTATATGTACACTGACTCAAAATGTGGGTTTCTACTATCACATGCTCATGCTGCTATTTTGAAGAAAGAGAACTTTAAAAGCCAAAAACTCCTCCATAACACCATAAAAGAATTTTAGAATTCCTAACAGCTGAAACACTCCCTCGAGAAGTAGCAGTAATATACGATGGAGTCACCAAAAGGGGAACACATATAATCAAAAACAACACATTGGCAATTTGGGCAGCTAAGATAGCAGAACATTCTTCAACCATCACCCTAGAAGCAGCTCTGCTCCCCAACCTCCTTCAGCCCCCAGAAGGCCCTTCCTCTACATGGAGCAGGTCTCTTGGGCTTCAGAGAACGGATTCTCTAGGGACCCAACAGGCTGAATGTCAATGGATAGTAAACTTTTATTACCTCAGACCTTAAAAAGGAAATGCTCCACGATGACACTCACTTGAGAGATGTTCTTGCCACTGTTATCTCCCAGCTGTTGTGACACAAGGACTTTATAAGACTGAAGAAAGTGACCTGCAGGTGTGTACTCTGCTCCAGAAATAATGCCCTGGGTCACCTCCACCGCCTCCCTTCCTGATGCCAATACAACGCGGAGGTACTACATCCCTGGGGAAGATTGGCCAACTGATTTCACTCAGATGTCCCCTTTAGCTGAATTTCAATATTTGCTAGAATTTGTAGACATTTTGCCAGATGGATTGAAGCCTTTCCTACCAGAAAACAAAAGACTACTGAGGTACGAGTACTTACTAAAAGAAATCTTACCAAATTTGGGACTAATTCTTTCATAGCCAAGATTTCGCAACAGCTGGCTCAAGCTTTAGAAATCAACAATCATGTACACCCATGATGGAAACTTCAGTCCTCAGTTAAGGTAGAAAGAGTTAATCAAACCCTATAAAGGACGCTAGCCAGGCTATACCAAGAAACCTGAGTCCTGGGTGTTTATGTAACTCATAGGTCTCCTGAGAATGAGCTGCACCTAAAGAAATGTTACAAGTTAGCCACTTTGAACTCAACTATGGCAAGCACTTTCTTGGATCTGACCTGCTAATAGATGAGGAAATCTTCCAGCTGTTATCTTACACCATTAATCTAGGACAAGCACAAAAAAACATTACAGGAATATGGAAACAAAATTCTACCTGGTCCCAATAAAAACTACGAACACAAACAAGTTAAACTGGGAGACATGGTCTATTTAAAATCTGGAGGAACAATTGTCCCAAATCCCAACTACAACACAGATGGAAGGGCGCACCTCATGATCTCCTGAGCCCTTCCCCAACTGCAGTAAGCTCACAGGGATACCCAGTTGGGTCCACTCACTGAGTTAAACCTATATCTTATGTGTCCCCAAAGGAACCACAACCTAAGATCTATTTTTATGAGCCCACCAAAGACTTGAAGTTCCTCTTCAAGAAACAAAAACCTGTACTGATAAGTAATACAATGGCTAGGCCTTAATATAATTGTCTTTCTCATTTTCTGACATTCTCTTACTAGCCACTCAGCCTTCTTCCTCTGGCAGGGAATTTTTCTGTCCCTGTTGGATTTAACCCTTACCAGATAAAGTCCCTGGTCCTCCACTCCACTAACCTTCTTGCCAAATTTATCACCTCTAGGATACAACAATTCCATGTCAGGATGGTGACACTTCAGGGACTTTAGCCCACTCTTACTACAGAAGAATCACCCAATAGCCTTTCTGCTCCAGTCTCACATCCCATTTCCTTGTCCTTCTTCGATCAAGCAGGGAGAAATAGACATACACTACACAGGCAGGGACTAAGGTCCTTGTTAGCAGGAAGCAGTCACTGAAGACATACCATCCTCCCTCATCAATTGTCTCATGGAAGTCTCTAATGGGGGAATGTGGCAGGATAGTAAGGAGCTAGGAAAATTCCTTAGCAAGTAGAATAAGGGAAAACTGAGACAAAATAATTAAACAAGGCCAAATAATTTGAGCAGTTTACAGCCAGCTAATGAGTCACAAGGTTTTTGTCTTCCCTAACCATAACACTTAAGAGCAAATGTTACACATTCCAGACCATCCTGAGGTGGTTCGGTCACAGTCCTTCAATGAGTTCTTTAATGAGAAAATAACCCTCATCCCACTTTACACACATTTTGAGGAATCAACATCAGAGGACACACCTAAAAAGCTAATGGGTATTCTCAGGGACCCTTCCCTAAGACCTCCCCTAGCATTCTGGCACACAAAGAATTATAAAAGGCCTCAAGACAAAGGACCCATGGTTTGCTCATTGTAGAGCATGTCCATGCCTTGTATCTCTGCTATCTTTCTCCTACACTCTAAGGGTCCTCACAAGGGTCCCCAGGGGAGCAGTGGGTAGTGGCAGCTTGTCTGAGGCTTACCCCATGAACTTGACTTCTAGGCCTTTTTTTTTTTTCACTTTCTGCTATTGTTTCTCCTACCTTAAACCCTCCCCTTATTTCACTGTCCCCAGCTTTAATAAACATCCTCTCATAAACACCTGGGCTCTTGCTATGAAATCATTCCTACACAAAGTCAAGAACCCACACATTTCCACCTGGCCCAAGACAGACCCACTCCTGGACCAGTCCCCATCCAGTAATAGGGTCTTAATACTAAATACATGAACAGGTTGACCATAAATACATTTGCCATAAAATATTTTATAATAATCAAAATGAAAATCTAAATATCTAACACTAGTGCAGTGGTCAGGAAAATGGAATCCTCATATGATAGAAATGATGAAATTCACACATATACACAGACATGTATGATGACTTTGCTCTTGCTGGTGTTCTGTATATTAAGGACAACACACAAATTAAATGAAGAGTTCCAATCAATGTGTTGGGCAGAGATGAGTTAATTTCCTGCTACAAATACATTGAAATACTGAATAACATATAAGAATATTAAAAATATGTAGTTGAGAAAGGAAAATAAGAAGAAAATTTTATTATAAAGTAATAATAATATAATAAATAATAGAAAATTCCCAAGTCCCAGAAAGAATAAGGAACACAAAACCAGCTTGATAAGAAATGATGAAACAAGAGTAATCAGTATGGTATGGACCTGATAATAGGCATGTAGGAACTAGGACTGGGGATTGTAATGGAATAGAGATGAGGCCTCAGTCCATGAAGACGATGAACCTAGTCTCGGTTGAGTTAATTCCCTCCAAAACAGGTTAATGCAAAGATGAAAGAGCTGAAGCCTGACTTAAAGTCAAAAGTTCTCCAGAGAAATAGAACAATGGGGTGTATGTTTATATAGAAAGTGATTTATTTTAATGTATTAACTCAAGCAATTATGGGGCTGACAAGTCTAAAATGTGTAGGGTGTGCCAGCTGCCTTCTAGAGGCCAGGGGAAGAGTTGATGTTGCATTTCAGGTCCAATAGCTGCCTGGTGCAAAATTCTCTCTTTCTGGATTTCAGCCTTTTGTTCTATTCAGCCCTCCAACTGATTGCATGAGGTCTGCCCACATTACGGAGAATAGTCCACTGATCAAATCCACTGATTTAATGTCCACTGATTTACATGTTAATCTCAGTCCAAAAAACACCCTCCCAGAAACATGCAGAATAGTGTTTGACTACATATCTGAGCACCGTAGACCAGCCAAGTGGACACATAGAATTAACCATTACACTTGAGAAGCACAGAGGGCAGCAAGGGTGTGAAAACGGGAACTGCAGTGAAAGAAGCATGAGGAAATGTGAAATGTGAACTGTCGTTCAGGCTGACACTTTATGATGCACCTCAAAGATCACAGGTTACTCGGCAAGCACGTCTGGTCGGCATATGGTTCTTCTCCAAAGAGGCCTCAAAGAGAAATGATGTTTTGGAATAGGCCAGGGAAGGGAGAAGGAAGGGGAGTTTATCTGCCAGTCTTCCATCTCCTGTTTTCCATTAGTGAAGATGTAGTCCACAGGAAGGTAATCCCAACACCTCCAGGTGTTGTCAGATGGTCCTTTCTGCAGTGAGAATTAGTGTGGTATATCTGCGTTGGTGGGAGGAGCCAGAAGCTCTAGGCTCAGACCACCTGCACGGAGGTAGTCAAGGTGCAGGGCCTGCTGCTCCCAGACAAAGTGATGGTCAGCCCCTGGCAGTGTCTGCAGAGTCCCGGAGGTTGGGCCCACGTAATCACAAGAGTCCTTTAAATATAGAAGAGGGAAGCAGATGAGTCAGAAGTGGGAAAATGGCAGCATTAGAAAGGCATTGCTAGTTTTGAAGATGTAAAAGGGCCATGAGCCAAAGAATGTAGACGGCCTCCAGAAGCTACAAAAAGCAAGGAAACGATTCTCCCCTGGAAACTCCAGAAAGGAACACGGCTCTGCTGACACCTTGATTTTGGCCCAATGAGACCCATTTCAGAATTCTGACCCTGTAGAATTGTAGTAATAAATATGTGTTGTTTTAAGCCACTAGATTTGTAGTAATTTGTCACTGCACCAATAGGACTGCTATACCCTTTCAGACTTAGCAGTGACAATCCATCCCAGTATTGCAGGCCCCAGGGCACCGCTCCATCCTACTTGGTTTCTTAACCCCCACCCTGTCCTGCACCCATACCTATGAGAGGACTTTAATGAAACAACTGTTTACAATGACCCAGTTTGAGTTCTTACCCATTTCCTGCTGAGGCTATAAATCGGTACAGAGTCCAAAGCATCATTACCGGGACTGATGTATCCTCAGCCACAGGAAGGGAGAACAAACTTGTCTAAAGAAATAAAGGGGCAGTCAATTAAAGTTCCTGTAGCTTTAACCCTCAGGTGGCCAGCACACCTAAGTGGAGATTCATTCACCCCTTTCCTCCACATCTCCATCTCCTTTCCTGTGGTCCCAGGGAAAGACCCCAGACTAGAAATAGGGAGTTTTGGTTTAGAATCTGGTCTTTGGCATTGAGTGTCTTTGGGAAGAGAACTAATTTCTCTGGGCCATGATTGCTTCATCTGTTAAAGCAGTGACTTTCAACTTTTTTCATCTCATGGCACACATACCAAATACTAAAATTCTGTGATGCACCAAAAATATATACTTTTTCATAACCTGACCAAAAAAATAGGTATAGTTTTGGTTCAGTCACACCAGATGGCTATTGTTGTGTCGGCTGCTGTAATTTTTTTATTTGACAATCCAAGGTAAAAGAAGTCAGTGCCCCTGACTAAATAGTCAGGTATTGCGTGTTTTAAAATTCATTTGGAATGTTTCACAGTTGAAAAGGTCCATGGCATATATCGAATGACTGCACTTTCAGGGATCATATGAACACATTTTAATCTCACATAATCCCACAGTTCAGTGTCAGTCTGTCAATTTCAAGCATTTCTGGAGGTCTCAGGAACAGCATAACAGTGTTCTCATTGTCAGGAAACCTGCAGAGTTGTAGAACTCCCTGAAAGGTGGATCAAATATGAACATGCCATTTATAAACATTAATTCATCACCACAAACATCAAAAGGAACCAGAGATGCTTCGATCTAAGCCACACACACACACACACACACACACACGGAGCCCATGTCCACTCCCTTCCCCAGGTCCCATTTCTCTTACTGCCAACACCACCCCATGCCCCCCGTCTGTGCTCTCCCTGGGAATGTGAACCCCTGTCTTCCTCCAGGAATGTTTGTTATCAGGAACCTAGTTGGGGCAGCTTTGGAGGCAAGATATTGGGGGATTACTCAGAGACATTACAGGTGACTCTAAGGCCATCACATTTATCTCAGATGATGTCATGATTCACCAAAGGACTAGAGAGTGCTGTGAGCAGGGGACAGTGTGGACTTAAGGGAGTATCCAGAAAGACATGGGGAACTGCACGAGGCTCTTATATAGCAGAATGCTCAGGGTGATGAGCAGAGTTCCATGACTGCTACACCTGGGGCATCCGTTCAAGGACCAGAGAAAAGCACTGAGTCTATCTGTGCCTGGTAAGGGTGTCTATTTCTTCCAGAGGTTCTCCTGCAAAGAGAGGGCTCTAGAGACCTCTTCTCTGTATAATCCCTACTCTGGAAGTCTTTTTTTTAAAGATTTTATTTATTTACTTTTAGAGAAAAGGGAAAGGAGGAGAAAGAGAGGGAGGAAAACATTGATATGAGAGACAAACATTGATTGGTTGTCTCTTGAACATGTCTTGACCAGTTCAAAAATGTCAGCATAGGCATGTGACCTGACTGGAAATTGAACCTGTGACCTTTTGCTTTGCAGGACAATGCCCAACCAAGCTACACTTAGATTAGGTCTTAGATTCAAATCTGAGGGGCCCAGGGGTCAGTGACCTACACTTGTCACCACAATGAGGGTCAGAGTATGGACAAGGAGAGCTTATTAAGGCTGGAACTCAAGGCCATATCAGAGGAAGTGCTAACCTTCTTATTTCTTTTGTACTCAGAAATATCAGATTAAATCCCCATTCCTTGCTGTGGCAGCAAGTTTCATCCACTGCCAGAGGAACCACTAGCCCAACAGGGCTCACCTTCAGAGACCCAGGGCTAGTCCCAGGAGGGAAGAAAGGGCTCCATCTGAGCCCTCCTGTGAATCCCACTGCCTCGGAAGTGTCTAGAGTTTTCTTCAGTGAAATTGGAACATATTCTTATAAGAAACTTAAGAACATCTCTATTTCCACACAAGTTGCATAAAAGCCCTTAGTACACATTTATCTCAAGATTTAAATAACTTTAATAATATATTTTACTATTCACAACTTTAATAATCATTGCCAAATTCTATATTCAAATTTAAGAAAGTCTCTCAAAATCTATTAATGTATAGTTTGTCAATTCAAAAATTAACTTTGTATTTTGGAATAATTTTAGATTTATGAGAAGTTGCAATGAGAGTACACAAAGAGTTCCCATACCGCCTTCACCCATTTCCCCTACTGTTAACATCTTTATAAAGCAGCAGCACTTTCACTAAAACTCAGAAATTAACACTGGTGCATAGAAGAACTAAACCACCCACTTTGTTCACATCTCACCAATTTTCTCACTAATGGCCTTTCACTGCTTCAGGATCCAATCCAGAATCCCACATTGTATTCAATCCTCTTGTCTTCTTAGTCTGCTCCTATCCATGACATTTTCTCAGCTGTGTTTTTTATGACCTTAACAGTTTTACAGAGTATTGGTCAAGATGCCGTAGAGTGTACCTTACTTTGAATTTGGATGTTGTTTTCCTCATGGTTAGAGTGGATGATGAGTTTGGGGGGGAAAATAGCATGGAGGTGAAATGCCCTTTTTATCTCATCATATTAGGCAGTATATGATAGTGCATGATTTATATGGTGATGTTGACCTTGATCACTTGGTTCGGGAAATGTCTGCCGAGTTTCTCCACTGTCAAGTTCTTACTTTTCCCTTTGTATGCTCTGTTTTCTTTGGAAGCAAGACTAGAGGCCAGTGCACCACCATGGAAGAAGGATTAAGCTCTACTTCTTCCCAAGGAAAACATTTATACATGTGTCTCTATATATTATGATCGTTCCTTTGGGTTATATGTCTTTGGAAACTAAGATTGTACATCAACTTTATAACAAACTCAGCCCAAGACTGGAATGTGAACTGTCACATCACATGATGCCTGTGGCTGAAGGCCAGCTGTCCCTGGTAGCATTGTTCCCCGTGGGAGGGGAGCTGCAACAATGGAAACCACACTTTCTAGGCCCATACTAGGGCACATATTTTGTTCTATGACCAGTCTCAGTAGAGCAGGGGTAAAGTATGAAACCATAAACATAGTTCATTTTTTTAAATCTCCTGCCATGCTACTGACTGGCTGATACCCTCCCACACTGCAGAAGCCACATCCAGCTCTCCAGCATCACCAGAGGCAATTTGCTGTCCTCAAATTTGTGTATTATTTGTGTATCGAACACACATGGTTTTTCTGTTCTCTATTTCCTGGGGTTGTTTATGCTGGCCTTAAAGCCTTGCGTACCTTTTCTTCGCAAAGAAGGTTGAAGGAGATAATGAAGGAATGCTTTGAGGAATATTATTGAAGTTCTTTTTTGTATTAGTTTGCTAAGGCTGCCATAAAATACCACAGACTGACTTGCTCAAAGAACTAAAATTTATATCTGACAGTTCTGGAGGCTGGAAGTGCAAGATCAAAGTGTTGCCAGGTTTGGTTTCTCCGTTTCTCCTGAGGCCTCTCTTCTTGGCTTGCAGATGGCCACCTTCTCACTGTGTCCTTACATGACCTTTTCCTAGTGTGCATGCCTCCCTACCACGTCTTTTTTAAAAATATTTTATTTATTTATTTTTAGAGAGAGGGGAAGGGAGGGAGAAAAAAAGGTAGAGAAACAATGATGTGTGAGAGAAACATTGATCAGTTGCCTCTCCAAGCCGCAGCTGTGGACCTGGCCAGCAACCCAGGCACGTGCCCTGGCCAAGGATTGATCCAGCAACCTTTAGTTTCACAGGCCCGTCCTCTATCCACTGAGTCTCACCAGCCAGGGCCCTTTCATATGTTTTGTGTATCCAATTTTTTCTTTTTATAATGACAGCAATCAGATTGATATGTAAGGGCTATCCCAACAGCCCTATTTTATCTTAGTCACATCTTTAAAGGTCCATTTTCAAACAGTCTCACTGTGAGGTTATAGAGTTAGAGCTTCAACATATGAATCTGGGGGCAGGAGGATAGAATTCAGTGCCTAACAATCCCTGAAATCAATAACATTGAACTTGCTTGGAAACCTAGAGATTTAGACGGTATGTGCATGGTTGTTTGGAGCTTTTGCATTCAGTACAGATGTGAAGTTGTCTATTTTCAGGGCCTTATAATTTTGTTCCCTTAGAAGGGGTTAGTTAGTTTTCTATATTAATTCCCTACAAGTGCAGGGGCTTAATCATAGTAGAAAGACTGAGACAGATCACTCAGAAAATGGAATAAGAATTAAGACAAAAAATGAACACTAGAGAAACAATGATTGGCTATTTTAGTCATTAGGGCCTAGAATGAAGTTTATGCCTCCCTGAATGTGATCCTCATTTATGTATGTCAAAATACTAGTTTGTAAAAACATCCAAGGGTTTTTTGTTCTGTTTTGTTTTGTTTTGTTTTGTCATGCAAGAATGTCCAAAATCCCATGGCGTTACCCCACCACCCCATTTACCTAGGCCCTCTGCTCTCTGTCTGCTGGTCACCCCTCTGTTCTACCCCAGGATAAGTCCTCAACTAGCAAGTGACAGAAGTTGAAAATAGGCCCCTGTGCAGATAACCAATTCTCTTGAATTTGCTCTTCTTTCTGTTGGCAACTCTCTTCTCACATGGGCTGGATCCTTCTCAACTCCCATACCCCTCAGAGAACTTTCCTTGACTTTCCTATGTATGTTGTCCACATTGTCCTGTTGGGAAATAAAGGCCAAAACACCATAATTAAAGATAACCTCTTACCTCCCTCCAACATACAAATATCCCCAAGCCAACAGAAACTCAGATGCCAAACTTGGAGATGTTTTTTTGTTTGGTTTTCTTTTTGTGATTTTTCACTATTAGCTCAGGTGAAAACTCCTCAGTACAACCCAAAGGCTTTTGGGAACAAAGTAAATACCCAAGTAAATATTTATCCCAAGGAATAAATATTACATCCAATAGTCCACGATCCACAATATCTGGCAGGAAATTTAGCCTGACAAAGACTACAGGGGAAGGGAAGGGAGACTGAAACAGTTTGGCACTTGCAAGGGCGTCTCATAGGACTGAGACTTTAACCTGTGGAATATGACGCTGCCTTCAGATGGACAGTATCATGATTGAGGTGAACTCTAGGACACGCAGCTGGTGTCAGAGAATTGCCTGATGCAAACCACCCACACGTCAGAACTAAGTGCAGAATTGTATCCCACCAAACTCTGTCTTTTTCCCTCTGTACCTGTGTACCTAAACATACTACATAGTTCATTTTGTAATACATTTGCTGTTTATTGTATGTCTCCCCAAGTGGAATGTAAGCTCTGTAGGGTAGTAATCTTTGATTTGTTCAAAGTGACACCATAACGTGTTAGAATAGTGCATGGCATTGAGTGTTACCGATGAGATTCTTGAATAAATGAATACATTCTGCCTTACTTATTTACCTATTATTTACTTATTTATTTATTATCCTCACCCAGGGCATATTTCATTGTTAATAGAGAGGGAGGAAGGGGAAGAGAAAACCATCAAAGTGAGAAAGAAACATAGACTGGCTGCCTCTCAAACGCCCCCTGGGTTTGTACCAAGTATTGAACCCGAAAACGTTTGGCTACAGGACAACACTTCAACCAAATGACCACACAGGCCAGGGCTTTGCCTCTTTATTGACTGTTTTACCTGCTGCTATCCCACCACACTTGAGGAAGGTTGGGTCTTATTTATATTTGCGTACTCCATGTTGCCTGGCCAAACACGAGGTAGGCAGTAGAAAGCAATATGCTTTTGTAATTGAGTTATTCTCATGGCAAGGACCCCTGGGAGGTGTAAAAAGGGGACAATAATGAGGGTCTTCAGCAAAGTGAAGGCCAGAGGTCAGGTTGAAAGCCATGTCTCAGGTCCTCCCTTGGGATCAATTCAGGACAAGACAAATGGATGGCAAGAGAGGAGGAGAGGTGTCTGAGGAGCCCTGAGTGACTTCAAGGCCACTGCTTCCCTTCAACTCTGCTGAGCCTCACACCTGTCCACACATGGTGATGATACCCCCAAATCTGACTCAGGACAAGAGAAAGGGCCTTCACCAGGAGGAGCCAATGCCAAGAGAAACATCAGTACCCACAACTCTCTTCTGTCTAAATGAGAAGTTCTCAACCTGGAATCATACACAAGATTTGGTGTGACTTTTTTCTTCAGGTGATCAAGGTCCGTGTAACACAAAAATAATTAACAAGCACTAACCTCTAGAACCCCAGGAGGAACCCCAGAATCCGTGCCCCTCCTGCCACCACTCCCTGCAGCCCTGCTCAGCCTCCACCAGCCCCAGCTCAGAGAATGGAGAAGAGCCTGTGTGAACGCTCCCTCCCCACCACTGTGACAGGGGTCTGTGATGGGGGTCTGTGATGGGCCCAGGGCAGCAACAGGAGGCAGGGCATGGGAGAGGCCTATCTGTAGCCATGCTGCCCTTGGCCCAAGAATTTCCGGAATTGATGATATGCTGGACTTTATTTTAGGGAAAAAAGTGTACAAAGCAAAAAGAACAGAGAGAAGCAGCCAAGCATCCTTCAGTAGCCTGAGTGTGTAGACCTGTCCATCTGGGTTCCTCAAAGCACCAGCCCTGTGAACTCCTTCAGCTCCACAGCCCCACACCAGAAACCTATATGTTCGTGGGGTCACAGCAGCCAGATCTACTACAGGCACACAGAGGATCCCAAGGATCAGACAGACTACTGGGGGGTTCTGCCTCAATCTGGCATGAGCAAGCCTGCTAAGTGTAGTCTGGCAGAGCTCTGCACTCTCTCCCCCAGACCCTGAAGACCAACTGCATAGCCCTCCCACCCTCAGGCTCCTAGGCCCAGACCCACAGATCTGTGGCCCTCAGGCCCCCATCAGAGCCTCGTGGAGTGCCCGGCCACAGCGATGTTCTCGCCCGTGATGTAGCTCGCATCTGGAGAGCACAGGAAGGACACAAGCCCCGCACAGTCCTCTGGCTGCCCGGTCCTACAGGGAAGGCGGGAGGACAGGGCACAGCGTCAGTGATCTCACACTCTGGTTCTGCTGCTCTAGGGCTCACAGGCCCCAGGTGGCAGTGGGCTTCATGGAGTGACAGGGTGGACTCAGCAGGGCTGCTTGCACAGACAGGCTGCCAGCAGAAGGAATGGTCTGCAGACAGGGAGGGTCTGCTCCTGAGATAGACTCAGATGCCCCTCCCCTACACACCCAGACCACTGAAGCCCCAAACCTCACTTGCCTCTGCACCAGCAGGGTTTCCTTGTAGTTGTTCCAAAGAGTCTTGCTCTTATGAAACTGAGCAAAGGAAAGAGATTAAAGAGTTGCTACTGAGAAAACAAGGAGATGGCAGGGCCACAAGGAAGTCAAGTGGCATGTCTGCCTTTCTAAGTGTTGATGGACAGGATCATGGCTGAGTTTAGAGGACGGTGAGGACACGGATCCCCTTTATCTTTAGTCACTGGGAAGGGTTTCCACTTTGCCAGGCTAGGGAAACACAGGACACACCCCAGTGCCCACCACTTGGCTGAAGTCAGTCTCCATTATTCCTGGAACTAGGCAGTTCACCCGGATGCCTTTGGGGGGCCAGCTCCTTTGAAAGTGTCCTGTCGAGGCCCAGCAGGGCTGTCTTACTGACAGTGTAGAGACCTACCTCCTGTGATGGGATTAGCAGTGATTAGGAGGATATGGGGATGTCGGGGGGAAAGTATCACATCAGTTGGAGTTCTTACCTATAGACAATCACAGCTGGCCTGAGTTCAGACCACAAGCACACTCCCTGATCGGTTTCAAGAACAGATGCTGGTCTGAGAGATCCAGCAGGCACATGGGCATTAATTCAGCCCTGGGCAGCAGGAGCAAGTGGGGGTACGTTCCAGGCACTGACCCTGTGGGACTCTAGGGAACTCTTGCCCCCTCCCAACCAGCACTCACCACCTGGGGAATATAAGCTGCAACAGAGGAGACCAGGATGACAACTCCGCTCCTGAGAGAAGACAGACACACACAGAGGGGAGAAAGAGCTAATAAGTCAACACTGACTGAGGCGCTATAATGCAGTCTTTGACTCGTGCAATCCTCACACAGCTCCTACTGTTATCCCCATTTTACAGCTGAAGGAACCGAGGCTCAGAGAAGTTCAGTAACACAGCCAATAAGCGGCAGAGCTGGAATGCCAACCCTATCTCTCTGACCCAGGGTCCATGCTCAGAATAGTTATACTCTTCTGCCTCTGCTGCAAGGAGTGATGAGCAGAGAGTGAGGTGCATGGGGAAGAGAGCACAGGGGCGTGTGAAGACGCACCAGAGCTGATCAGGATGCCTGTCCATGTACCTCCTCAGGGAAGCAGACAGGCCAGAAGGATTCAAGAAATGGCAGTCAGGAACTTTCTTCTCCCCAAGAGAACCCCCAGCCAGCTCCCAAAGAGTGTGCCTGCAAGGAGAAGCCAGAGAAGCAGAGGTATCCCAAGGGAGGTGGTGGCCCAAGTCCCTGTCAGGAGACCCATAGTCAGATATGCAGGATCTGGAACAGGGCAGGGACCCTGGAGACCAAGAAGTAGGGAATGAGCAGGGTGGGGCGGGAGAAGCAGCCTGGGATGGCTTCTCCTTGTAGACAGAAATGGGACAAACCCCATCATAGTGAACAGGGATTGTCCAGCTATGACAGAACTAGACAGGTGAGGGTGTGGATGAACAGCTAAAGGTTAAAGAGCTAAAGCACAGCCTCTTCCCAGACCTGGTGATGTCAGGGCCACTGGAACATGCCTGGGCTCCTGAAACATAGCCCTCATCCTGAAGACACTAGAATTAGAAGCTGTGACTGTGCACAGGATGAGGCAAGGCAGAGGTAGGAAGATGCGGAGCTACCAGAGAAACCACCTCTGTCCTCCCCACTCCCAGCTGTGCTCCTGTGCTCTCCACACTGAATTCCTATGGCTCAGTCTCCCCATCTTGCAACAACCTCTGACTCAGCCCTTTAGCCTTACCCTCTCTTTTCCATGTGGGGCAGCAGCTGGCTCAGCAGCAGGGCTGGAGACTTCACATTGACATTCAAGATCTGGAATCAGGGCAGGGACATTGTGGACAGTGAAAAAGGCACAGTCAGGGAGAACCCAGATGTGTGCCATTTGGATAGCCCGGTCCCACATTTGACCCAGGCAGGATATATTTCTGACTTGCTAATAGTTGGCTAGGCTGGCAGGATAAGGGGTGGGCCTATAAGCAGAGCCCTGAAAATGCAAACAGCTCAGGATTCAAGTGAGTGAAGAAAATGTTCAGGCCTTTAAGAGCAGAGCAAAGTTATAAGCAGAGGGCCCTGGAAAAAGATTGAAGAACAGGTGGAGGGAAAGTCCTAAGTAGCGGGAACAAGGCAAATTTCTTCAAGGAAGAGTTATCTTTTTCTGTCTGTGTTTTTATTTGAATTTGAGGCATACTATGATGCAACAACACAAAACAAATTAATGTAGACATTATACATGAAGAACTAGAGTGGGAAAATAAGTGTTGAAAAATAAGAAAAAGCAAGAGTGAAGTTGGGGCCCACATTTCCCAGCACATAGTCAGGACTGCGCATTATTGTATTAGATAGTCACTGAAATGCATGCTGGGATGGCCCACACACACGTCGGGTTATTGCAGACCTGGCTCTGAGCTTTCCTGTGGCCAACACAAAGAGGGAGACATAACAGAGAATTGTGACTCTGTCAGGAGCACATGCGCATCCTGTCTGTGACTACAGCCTGGATCTGGGCTCAGACATAACAGTCCCTGAACTTCTGGGAATTCTGTCCTGTGGGTCCAGGGACAGGAGAGGAGTGGGAGAAGAACTGTTAAGGAAAGATGCAGAGACTGAGCTGGGGTCTGAAACAGAGTGTCACTGGGGATTAAGGTGGCAGCAGATGCCTTCTGTGGGGTCTGTGTCCAGTGAGGTCAGCTGTGTCCTGTGCCTCCAAGGAATGAGACTGCACATCTGTAACTGACCGGCCTGTCTGTTGTTTTCCCCACTGATCCCACACCAGTCTTTCCCTGGGGCGTGGGCTGGGGAACTGCGCCCGCGAGTGCTGCTGGGGCCAATCTCATGACAAGCTTCCAGTGTCGGGTAGACCCCCAAGCCTGGGTCTACCCTAAGAAGGGTAAGAAGTGGCTCAGAGATAAGGGGGACCAGTGTAAAGCCTCCAAGAAGAAGAAATTGAGTGTTAGGCTCCAAACAGACACCCATCAGCACACAGGATGTCTGCCCTGAACTCCCCGTGTGTCAGTTCCGTGGACGATGGGCTGGGACGAGGCCGCTGCTAATGAGCCAAGGTGAGCCAGGGTGAGAGTCCTGCCCTTACTGCTCCATGAGCAAAGAAAGAAGAGTAGTTGTTGTGCCCTCAAGACTTGAGTAGGGACCTTGAGCCTGAAGAGATTGCATGCTGGAGAGTCCTTGAGAAGGGATGGAGGAGACAGAAGTGGCAGGGGTGGGGCCATGCGTGATATCCCAATCTGCTGGACAGAATGGGGGTCTGCCTGGGGTGGTGATCAGAATGGCTCAAATATAAGGGGAGCGAGAAGGTGTCCTGGCAGGACACCTCCTGAAAATTGAATTCTGGTAAAAGCAGAGCATCAGGTAAATTTTAAACTTGCTATGTGACCATCTCACCTCCGAGGTGGTTGCAGGTATAACTGGGAGGTGATTTCTGTGCAGGGTACAGACCTGCATGTGCAATCGCAAGTCCTTGGAGGATAGGGGAGAAGCAGAGAAAGTAAGACTGGCTGTTGGCAAGAGCGCCCGGCTTTAGGAGGGAAGATTTCAAACAGCTCTGAGAAAAAAAAAGATTAATGAGTCCATGAACTGAGACACTATCAGGGCAAATGACACAGGATGGTTAGGAGACTGTCAGCAATGAAATCCAGCTATCCAATCACAAATGATCCTTCAGAGGCATTAAGGAAGTGGAACAGCCTGGGGGCTGCTGGCAGCAGCTGCAGAGAGCTCGGGTTTCAGGTCATCCCTGAGGTTGGAGAGAAGGACACCTTGCCAAGGGCAGATGGCAGGAGGGGCCAACCTGAGAGTGTGTGCACAGAGTGGAGAGCTGGGGAGGGCAAAAGGAAACGCCCTGGCCCATTGCTTGGGGCAGAGGGGAAGTTAAACAGGGCAGGAACAACGTGACTCCGTCTGTCCACCTTGTCGATCAGTGGGACAGGGGAACAAAACACAGGAGTGAAAGGAAGAGAGTAATGGGAGAGTTATGAAGCCTAAGATGGCCCTCAAGGTATTTAATGTCCACCCATGTATGTATGTGTGTATACACACACACACACGCCTATACATATATGTATATATAACACATTAATAACATATAATATATTAATATATAAATATACTTAATGTATACATCGATTATAATATATTACATGATTATATTATCTATTATAAATGCACTATAATGTATATTATAATTATTATATTATAATTAATATGATATGTTTTATATGCATAATATATATTACTTTTTAGAGAGAGAGAAAAATATCGATGTGAGGTTGAATAATCCATCAGTTGCTTCCAGCATGCCCACTGACCGGGTATCAAACCTGCAACCTTCAGGCATATGGGATGATGATCTGACCAATTGAGCCACCTGGCCAGGGCAGACCTCAAGGCATTTTGCTAGGTCTCTCCTGGACACTTGTGCAGCTGGTGGCAGGGTGGTTAAGTGAACTCAAATTGAGTTGGGACCTCTGAGCCCACGAGAAGCTGATGGGTGTGTCCAGGCCTGACAGGTGCAGCAGATTCATTTGAGGGACAGTGAGGAGCCCTGGTCTAGGAAGGCAGAGAATCTCAGCAGCAAGTATGAGTCACCAAACAGGAGCACCACCACCAATATAAGTTCCACAGAAGGATGTAAGACATAAATTGGTGACAGAGAACAGAGACCTTAGGATTCGTGAGTCCTGCCAAGAGCAGAGACTTACTCCCACAGCTGTGTTCCCAGAGCCTGGAACATGCCTAGCACATAGCAAGCCCTGACTAAATATTTGCTGAATGAATAAATGCAAAAGGGTTGGGAAGAGAAAAGAAAGCAGAGTGTCAGAACTCGCTTTAAAAATACACAAACAGCAGGGCACACAGAGGTTGGGTAGTGGAGTGGTCAGATCTGCCCCCAGTGCCTGTATTTCCAATAAAGGTGGGAGGGGAGGGAAGAGTCCCATTGGGGGCGAGCCCTCGAGAGCTCTACCTCCCCCTCAGTGAGCTCCCAGCATCCTCTCACTTTGTCCCTACTGGCACCCAGGGTGCTCCCTCTCTGGGGCCCCAGAGCCCTGAGACAAGGCGCTCTGAGCAAGGCCATTGGAGTACAGAGGTGCACAGCTCCTTCTAATTGGGTTGGGAGAGAGACCACCGGCGAAGCCACTGTTGGCTAAGACCTGGAAAACAGAGGAGGGCCTGACAGGAAAGCAGTGGGACAGGTGCTCCAGTTTCGGGGGCAGACAGAGCTGGAGTGGGGCATGTCACTGTCCAGGGTGTCTGGGAGTGAGCAGGGACACCTCTGTGTCTGGAGCGCAGAGAACCGGGCATTTGTTACCGAGAAAGCCAACTGGGCCTCCAAGTACTTGCATTCTGTCTCTGCCAGGCTGTGCTGAAGTGAAGCCATCTGCAGGGAGGCTGGGAGGAGCCTCAGCTGGCCATAGAAGCCTCAAGTGGGGGGCAGTGTGGAGACCCAGCCCCCAGGACACCCTCAGGACACCCTCAGGAAGGGAGGGTGTGGGGTGTGTCCCTGTAGATATGCACAGGTATGAAGGCAGGTGAGGACCTCCCTGGCATGGGAGACTCAGATATGAAGACATTTCTTGTGAACAGAAAATACGTGAGAGATGCTTATCTAGGGGACCTCTTTCACCCAACTGCAAATTTCCCAGCTGCCCGCCACTGTGAGACCAGAGTCCCCAGTCTCCCCAGTATGAGATTCCCGTTTGCTTGCTCAGGAGCCCTGCCTGGTCTTGGGTCCAGGAATCTGATCACATTCCTGGGGGAATGGGGAGAGGTGGAGAAGGAATGATTGGAGCAAGGACTTACAGAGGACACTCAGGGATTAGGGATGTACTTCTCGTAAGGGACAGTGCCGGAGAGCGGAAGAGGCAGGCTCTGGCAGCTCTGGGTCAAGAGGCCAAGAGACAGGCATTCTCAGGAGGCTCAGATGTGGGCTGACTTTGTCCACAGACCCTCATCAGTTCCAGACCTCCTCTGGCCACTCCAACACCGAGGGACTCCCAGTTACTAAGCAACGCCTGCCATCCCTACTGCATCTCCCCTCGTTCCTTAGCAACCCATGCATAACCCAGTTCCCAGTTAGGGGTTGGTGTCTATAAATGATAAGTGGATGGGTGCTGCTCAAGAATTGTGGAGAGATTTCAGATTCCATATCAGTCCGTATCGGTGTCATAATGAAGGTGACCAGATGCCCTGCTTTGGGAGGGACAGCCTTGGTTTCCAATTTGTGTCTCTTCTGACAACTGCATTTCCAAAACATCCTCTGCAGGTCCTAGACCCCCTCTCTTTTTTATCCTAACTGCTTTCACTCTGCTCACTCTGTCTCTGTCTTCTACATTGTCCTTTCTCCAAGGTCATGTTTACAGCCTTTCATTTCAAGGGGATCAGATGGGTTTCCACTTATGATTGTTCTACCTTTCCTAAATGAGACAGCAAATTCTAAACATTGCCATGACCCTGGGGGACTCCTCTCCTTGAACCTTAGAGCATCAAGTGTCAGGGGAATTGGTCTCCTTGACTGGGAGAGCCGCAGGAAAAAGACCATTCGCCTTTTGTAAAGACAGAGAGCCCCCTGCTGGAAAGCCAGAGTTATAGCACTTCTGAGAAGCTGTTCCCATCTCTCAGCAGGTCTGTGGCTCTCCCCTCTCCGGCCCACAGCAGTTCTCATCAAGCCTTGCTGTCTAAACTTTACACGAGGTGGTTTGCAAAAAAAAAAAAAAAAGTCACCCTATTTGTAAGGAAAAGCCATTGTGGCCTGTTGCAGGTAAACTGTGGATCGACTGGTCAGGCCTCATCAGAGATGAGGTTCCCCTTCCTACTCAAGGCTCCTCTTTCCCAGGGCCTGAGATTGAGCAGCTTCCAAGGGCCCAGGCTCAGGTTCACTCTCTCCTTATTCCCACTCATGTCTTACTCTGGAGCAGTCAGCTGAGCCAGCCGGGTCAGAGTTGAGCGCAGGTCCAGAGAGCTTAAACTGGCCTCTGAGCCCGGGACTGCTCACTCCGATTCCCCTTTCCCTGCTGATCAAACCCGACCTCCAAATAGGGAGGCAGGGAAACCAAATGGACACACTGTCAATCCAGTCCCACCATCTAGGACCCAGTCACCCTGGGTCCAAAGAGAAAAGAGAAGGGAAGAGAAAAGAAAATGGAAAGCAAACAAAGATTACAGGAGAGATGGAGAGACATGGAATAGTTAGAAACACTAAAATCGGGAAAGAGGGACTTGGGACAGGTCAACGGGAGCTGAGTGATCCAGGGCAAGTCTGCTCCCTCCTCTGACTCTGTCCACACTTGGGTAAGATGAGGAGCTGTGCTGCGTGGCCCTATGGGCTCTGACAGCCCCAACAGCCTTGTTATGAGAGTGGGAGGAATAAAGACTAAACTGCAGACAGAGACAAGGAGAAAAGATAAAAAGGACAGGTAGTTAAAGAGAAGTAAAGGTGAGCAATTCCAGGGTCAGGGTCCCCGACCTGGGCAGCTTCACTTTAGGCCACACTGTCCTCGCCCTGGGCTGAGGTGGTGCTGGCTCGACCTCACCTGGCTGTGCTGCCCTCTGTCCTGAGTGTGGTTCAGGAGCCTCTGCTGTGGAGGCTGCAGCTGCGTGTGAGGGTGAGAGTAGGCTGGGTCTCAGGCACTGCCGATTCTATTTGAAAAACTCAAAGATTCCTGACACGTACAGTTCTAAAATTAAGAAACGTGGTGGTGAGAAAAGGCCTCCCCCACATCTGAGGAGGTGGTGAGGGAAGCCGGGGGGACAGTGCCGGACTTGTTGTCTGAGTAATATGGTGCAGAATGCTGCACAAACCACTGACCAGGGACCCAGTCCTGCCAGTCCGGCTGTCCCCAGACCCTCATGTACACCGGAAACAGACAGACCCACAGGTTCAGGCAGGCTTCAGACCCCACACTGTGGAGGAAGGGGTGGGCAGGGCAGGCGGCCTGCAGGCTCATCTGACTGGGGAGGCAGAGCTGGGTACAAAGCCACAAAGACATTTCTACTAGCAACAAAAGGAGACCATGGGCTTGTTCCAAAGCTAGTGAAGCAGCCCCTCCCTGCTGGGTCGGTCCCTGGCACAGGACACAAGACGATGGCTGTAGAGCTCCAGGTGCCCTTCTGCATCCAGGTGTCTGCCTACCACCCAGGCTGTCATCTGGGCGCAGATGTGCCGTGCTGGGCACTGTGTTAAGTACTGTGAACAATGAAACAATGAAAGCACAGTTCCCACCCTCGATAAGTTTATAGTGTAATGGAGGCGTCAAACAAACGCAGTGCAGGATGCCACGTGTCAAAATGAAGGTAGGTTTGAGGCTCAGGGGACATCCAAGGAGAGCATGGGACAAGCCACATAGAGATGCCCCTGGGACACTTCAGGGGAGGTGCCCAGGCAGTTGGGTCATCATTCTGGCACACAGGAGAGCAAGTTAGCGATCAGTAAATGAAGTAGAAAGAGAGGAGAGTCAAAATCAGAAGAGTGGTACCAGCCTCTGAGATGATCCCCATGACCCCAGTGGGCTGGCCTTCACACCCTCGTGCAGTCCCCCTCCCACATCACACCAGGGTTGGCAGAAGCAACGGTAAGTCACTTCTGGGGTTAGGATGCATAAAACTGAGTGTTCCATCTTGGGCCTTGCTGTCTTTCTTTCTCTTGAATCACTCCTGCTGCCATGTTATGAGTGCCCCTACGGCAAGGCCCACGTGCCTGCCAACAGCCACACGAATGAGCTCAAGGCCAACTGCCAGGGGGCCACAGCCTCACGCAGCAGCCGGAGCCAGAACCCCCAGCTGCCCTGTTCTCATCCCTGACTCTCCAAAACTGTGAGATCATAAACATTCAAGCTGCTAAGTGTTAGGGTGACCTGTTATACAGCAATGGATAACTAGAACAAGAATCTGAGAGACAATTAGCTCATTGAAGAGACAGAGCATAAAATCCTAACATATAAGATTTTCAAAAAACAGTAGTCACAATTAAAACAGTTGCACTGATAACACGAACAAACAAATCAGAGGAACAGAAGGGAAGGCTCAGAAACAGATACAAACACACCTGAGAATTTATATGATAAGGGCGGCATTTCTAATCAGTGACCAAAAAAAGATAGATTTATCAATAAATGATGCTGAGACAACTGGGCAGCTCTCTAGGGGAAAAGAAATTAAATTAGATCTGTGCCTTTCATACCACACACCAAGTAAATTTCAGATGGATCAAAGATTTAAGTGAAAAAAAATGAAACCATAAAAACTACAATAATTCTTTTTAATTTCTGCATGAAAAAAAACTGCATAAGCAGAGTCAAAAGAGAAGTGCAATTTATATAAGTTGTAGAATAGATAAAACTAATATATAGTGGTATAAATCAGATCAATGGTTGTCTGATATAGAGGCACAAGAGTGTTGTCTAGAATGATGGAAGTGTTCTGTATCTCAACTGGGATGGTAGATACACACACACACACGTCAAAATTCCAGGGACTGTACACTTAAAATGTACACTATATTGTGTGTATTTTACTGTATCTACTGTATACTTTAATAGAGTTGAATTTTTAAAAGATTTTATTTAGTTTTTTTAAGATTTTATTTATTTATTTTTAGAGAGAGGGGAAGAGGGAGAAAGAGAGGGAGAGAAACATTATTGTGTGATTGCCTCTCACGTGGCCCCCACTGGGGACCTGGCCTACAACCCAAGCATATATCCTGACTGAGAATCGAACTGGCGACCCTTTGGTTCACAACCTGCACTCAACCCACTGAGCTACACCAGCCAGGGCTTAATGGAGTTGATTTTAACAAGAAAAAAAAAAGGCAAGGACAAACCAAGGGCAAACACCAGTAGATCTGATGTCGTTTGGAAAAAAAAAAAGATTCCTCCATGAGAATTGATAGCCCAGGACTAGGATCCTGACCTAACCCAACCTCTTTCTTTTCCTGTGGCGACCCTTCCCCAGCCTCCCCTGGGCATAGATGATTCAAAGCTGATTTTCTACAGAATAAGAGACTATCTTCACCGAGTTGCAGTCCACATGAAGCACAGCACCACTCTGCTTTGGCTTCTATAGCAGCTTGACACAGCCTCTACTCTTTGTTTCTGGGATGGTGGTATCCCCCTAAAATTCATATCATTGAAAGCTACCCTCTCCCCATGTGCTGGTATTTGGAGGCGGGGCCTTTGGCAAGGGCTTAGGTTAGGAGGATGCAGTCCTTGTTAAGTGGAGTTAATGCTTTTATAAAAGAGACTCCAGAGAGGTGTTTTGCCCCCTGCCAAAGTGAGGACACAGCAAGAAGACAGCAGTCTGTGAATCAGGAAGCTGGCCCTCAGCAGACTCCAAATCTGCCGGTGCCTGAACATTGGGCTTCTGCCTCCGGAACTGTGAGAAATAAATGTTTGTGGTTGAAGCCACCAAGTCTATGGCAACTTGGCATAGCTGCCCGAGCAGACTAAGACACAATTTAGTCAGTTTGTTCAGGAGTTGTTTGCCTGGTCGTTTGGAAGGTCGGTTGGCTCACAAAGTGGGGAGATGAGGGAAGCAAGAGAGATTTCTCTGTGGACAAAATCTGAAAAGGAGAGGGAAAAAAGGGAAAAACCTAAAGTTCGTACAATACATTTGAGGAAGATATTGACCATAGCCTGACATAGTGAAACTTAAGACAAAAAGTGGGGGAATGTAGAAATAAGGAAAGTGGTATATCTACATTTCTCTGGAGAGGAAAAAAAAGAGATGATGGAGAAGAAAGTTTTGGCAGTGACCTTTTACCTCCTCGAGGAAAACCCTTAGGTCCAAGAGGACGGCCTTCCCAAATAGAGGAGAAGACCGGTCTTCCGTCAAGGGTGTACGAGTAGCTGCACTTCCCTGCTCCAACCTCCAAACAAGCTCTCAAGGAAAGGCCTTGGGAGCTATGGCATTCGGTAGCCCTGGGGTGACGTAGTAGGAAGACAGGGACCTGGCTAGAGCCCGGAAGCACGGGAAATGTCACCAGCCCCATGGTGGCTCACAGGAGATTCATGCGAGTCCAACTTCAAAGACTACATTTTGTGAAAGCCTTATGCCTGTTTTAAAAGAAAAACAAAAATTTCCATTGCAACATTTTATAACCTCCCTTCAATTCACTCCCCGCTCATCCCTCCCACCACCGCATCTCACGGCCTTGACAAGCTGCAGAGGCATCTCTCAGAAGAGTCAGCTTGACAGGATGCTTTGCCCCAGCATCTGGGCACCCCGGGTTTTTCCTCTTAATTTGCTAAATTTGAATTTCAGGTAAACAACAATTTTCTACTCTAAGTATTCCCAAATACTGCACGGAACACACTTACACTAAAACACTGATTTTTGGTTTATTTGAAGTTCAGACTTACCTGGGCATCCTTTATTTTGTCTGGCAACTGTGCTCATACCCTTCCACCCTAGTGGGGGTGATTCTCCATAGGACAGTGACAGCGCAGCTTATTAATCGATCTGAAAAAAATCAAAATTGAATAAATTTTGCACATCACCCAGGAGAAAGATGAAAACAAATTATTTATTTAAATGACACCAGTAATACATATATATAATCTCCTTGTGACCGTTTTTTAAAAATACAAATAAGGCCAATGTTCTCCATTATTAAGCTATCAAATGCCTTTTCTAAAATTAACCACAATTAATAGCATGTTCTAGAATTTTCGAGGCATTTGCACACATATATGTAAGTATAGAGCATGTAAATTTGTTTTCTGTGTTTGTGTGTATTACACTGTAAACACTGGGCCGTTGCTCCACAGCTTGTCACATATAGTTCATTCAGAGCTACCTCATTTTTTAACAAAGCTGCAGCATATTTCACAGAACACACATTACTGTCGTGCAGCAGTTCTCAAAGCATGGTCTGGGAACCCTTGGTGGATACTTTCAAGGAGTCCGTAAGGTAAAAATTCCTGTCACAATGATAGTGAAGACATTGCTTTGCCCTCACTCTCACAATCTGCAGTGGAATTTTCCAGAGACTCCATGATGCGTGATGATGTCACTGCTCGGACAGCTAATGGAATGTGTATGTATATTTCTTACGTTTTCCAAAATGTCCTGAAGAAGTAGGTTTAGGGTATAAATGTATGCTTTTTCAAGAGATTAAGTCTGTTCTCAGACTTCTACTGTGCTCTTTCTGGATATATTCAATTATACTTGCTGTAATTTCAGTATTGTTGTCCAATAAACTGTTATTTTAAAATTCTGAAGTTTTCCTTGTATCTACATGGAAACACAATATATTATACATGCTTTATCTTATTTTTCAATAATACTGTTTTAATATTTTTCAAAATCTTTCTAAATTTTGTGATTTATCAAAAACTGGGCCCTGGCTGGTGTGGCTCAGTGGATTGAGTGCCGATCTGTGAACCAAAGGGTTGCCGGTTCAATTCCTAGTCAGGGCGCATGCCTGGGTTGCAGGCCAGGACCCCAGTTGGGGGCATGTAAGAAGCTACCACACGCTGATGTTTCTCTCCCTCTTTCCCTCCCTTCCCATCTCTCTAAAAACAAGTCAATAAAATCTTTTTAAAAATTGGTATTTTAAGATTTAGTAATATTTTATTCTAGCACATAAGAAAATTTAACAGTATTTTTTCTTTTTATATTCAAGGATTCACTGCTAGCTTAAGAAAAATAGAAGAGTTGCTTCCTTCACCCACAACTGCAGCATCCATGTCTATAAATACTGGAAAAGACAAAACTGACATATCAGAGAGTTCTCTGACTAGTGACAATGAGGAATATACTCCAAAGAAACTGTGCAAAACTAGATAAGAAACAAAAATATGATGAAATCTACATTTCACTTAACTATGTCAATATTAATAGTTTATCTTAGTATGTCTTATGCAACAGAACATTTTGAATGGTATTATAACACTAAGTAGTTGTAGCATCATTTTGAGATCAATCATTCAGAGATTAGAGAAAAAGTAACTGCATATTTTAAATGTACATAGGATGAGCTCTTTCAAAGCTAAAACCTATTTCTTAAAGCTTTTCTAAGTAGGAATGAAAAGGTGACTGACATATCTTGCAAGGTAAGTTACCGGATGCATTTTCGGGGAGGGCACACAATAGCTGAGAAGATAAAGCCTTGCCCGCTGACACAGCTGCCTGCCTGCTGGAAGAAAAGGCAGGGGAAGGAATCCTGAGCACTGCCTCTGTGCCCAGCACAGGCACTCGTCCTGTTCAAGCACCAGCTGCAGGCACGAAGACTGAGCTAATCACTTGTCTGAAGAATTGCACTTTGGGCTCACAGATGAATGAAACAACATACATGGGAAATTATGCTGTCTTCTTGTATTTAGCCTGTGTCAGCACCAACTAATTGTTAAAGATATTCTTTCTTGTGAATACATAGCCACAAACACAGGTGGTGGTTAAATTTTCAGTGTTGACTAACTTTTTCGAATATCATGATTTCTCACTTTAAATGTAAGTGGTTTAAATGCTCCAATAAGAAGAAGAAAAAGACAGAGGAACATAGTTAAAAGAATAAAGTGGCAATAAATACATAACTATTAATAATCATTTTTTTAAAAATTTATTGTATTTTCCCATTATCATTTAGTCTCCATATATCCCCCTTACCCCAGCAACCACCACACTGTTGTCCATGTCCATGAGTCCTTTTTCCTTTTTGCTCAGTCCCTCCACTCCCTCACCTCCCCCCACCAATAGCTGTCATCTTTCTCTCTATCTATGAGTCTGCCCCCATTTTCCTTGTTAGTTTAGTTTGTTCATTAGATTCCACATATGAGTGAGATCATATGGCATTTGTGTTTCTCTGACTGGCTTATTTCACTTGCATATTGTTTTCCACATCCATCCATACTGTTGCAAAGGGTAAAATTTTCTTCTTTTCTATGCCAACTAGTATTCCTTTGTGTGAATATCTCATAGTTGTTTTATCAGCTCATCTACTTATCATATCAATACATGCAGAAAAAGCAGTCAATAATTACTTTAAATATAAATGGCATAAATACTCCAAGAAGAAGGAAGAGGAGAAGGAGAAAGAGAATCTTATGGTTTCTTCTGAAATAGCGATTTTGATATTTCCACTGAAGACACAAAAAACAATCCTGAGTAAAGCTGCTGGTGTTTAGCACAAAAAAGACAGCAGCCCCAAACTGTTCAAGCAGTCATTACATTCTTCACTGTCACACACCTGCTGCTTTAAAAAAAAATAGCCAGTTTTATTTAAGATTATTTCATTAAATCTTGATCCTTGAGAACACATCTTTTTAACGCTCTTTGCAAAGAAATAGCAAGTAAACATAAAACATTTCTGCTGGAGAACAAAGGTGTCTCAAGAAAAAGCCCTGGTGCAATTGTTTGGGATGCGAGCTGAACTACCTGCCTTTTTATGTGACACTGTTCTCGCTGGAAAGAATGACTGACAGACAAACTATGATTATTCAGATTTGGGTATGTGGCAGATATTTTCTCAAAAAGAACAAAGGAGACTGTCACTTGAAGGAAAATAATTGACAATATTTGCTGCCACTGTTAAAATTTGAACTTTCCAGCACAAATTAGAATTGTGGAAAATCTGTATCTGCCTTCTTGAGTTTGACAACTGACTGACACTGTAAGATTTTCCCAATCAGAACAATGTTGATATTAATAAGTGCATTTTTTATAATGGAGTGTGTCCACATTTGGAGGACCTGTGTATCTGAATGAACCAACATTTTCCAGATGGCCAATGCGTGATGTTACAAAATCATACATGGATGAAAGATCCACTCAAAGTGCAAGATAGACCAAAAGAATTCTAATATAACAGAGCACAAAAAAGAATTACTGATATGGTTTCAGATTCTACAGTGGAACTTCATTTTAAGAAAGCACCATTTTGCAGGCATGCAAAGTACAGCATAGGGAATATAGTCAGCAATATTGTAACAGCTCTGTGTGGTGTCAGATGGGTACTAGACTTACTGGGGGCTCACTTTGTAAGTTATATTAACCACTGTGCTGTACACAGGAAACTACTCTAATATTATAAGTCAACTATAATTGAAAAAAAAATTTTTTAAAGAAACTGCCCTTTTGCCCTGGCAGGGTAGCTCAGCTAGTTAGAGCACTGTTCTGATGTTCCAAGGGTGAGGGTTTGATCCCTGGTCAGGGCACATACAGGAATCAACCAATGATTACGTGGAGAAGCAGAACAACAAATCGGTATTTCCCTCTTTCTCTCTCTCTCCCCGCTAAAAATCAGTAAATTAAAAAATGCTTTTTTAAAACAAAAAACTACCATTTTGTTGTCAAAAAATACTCACAATCATCTGAAAAAGCTAATACTCCTCTATTTTCTAGTTACATATCTGTACCAGGCCAGACATTCTTCCTATATATACTTCCATTCAAACAGCATTATTGTAACAGATTAAATGCAGAAGCATGCATGAGATTCCAGCTGTCTTCCATTAAGCCTGACATTAGAGAGAATTTTTTAATATACAACAATGTCCCTTTTCTCACTAATATTTTTATTTTAGGAAATATGATTATTTTTATTTAAATGGCATTTATGTAGAAATGTAAACTGGTACAGCCACTATGAAAAACAGCATGGAGTTTCCTCAAGAAATTAAAAATAGAACTACCATATGATCCAGCAATTCCACTTCTGGTAAATATCTAAATGAAGTAAAACCATTATTTTGAAGAGATATCTGCTCTCCCAAGTTCATTGTAGCATTATTCACAATAGTTGAAATATGGAAATTACCCAAGTGTTTGTCAATGGATGAATGGATCAAGAAAATGAGATATAGCCCTGCATAGTATAGCTCAGTGGGCTGGGCATCTTCCCAGAAACCTAAAGGTCACCAGTTCGATTCCTGGTCAGGGCACATGCCTGGGTTTGGGGCTAGGTCCCCAGTTGGGGGTATGTGAGAGGCAACCGATTGATCTTTCTCTCCCTCTCTGTCTCCCTCCCTTCTTCTCTCTCTAAAAATAAATAAATAAATAAATAAATAAATAAATATTTTTTAAAAGAAAAAGGGATATAAATGTGTATATGTGCTACATACACACAGAGACATACACACAATATTTCATCCTTAAAAAAGGCACTACTGTCATTTGCTTACAACATGGATAAACAAGGAGGGCAGTATGACAGATGAAATAAGGCAGACTGAGAAAGATAAATAATATATGGTATCACTTATATGTGGAATCTAAAGGGGGAGAACATTGAACTCATAGACACAGAGAAGAAAAAAGGTGGTTTCCAGAGGCTGGGGGTAGGGAGTTGGAAATAGGGAGAGGTTGGTAAAAGGTACAAACTCTCAATTATAAGGCAAACAAGTTCTGAGGGTCTAACATACGTAAAACAAGGCGACTGTAGCTGATAACACTATATGGAATCATTGAAATTTGCTGAGAGAGTAAAACCTAGATGTTCTCACCAAGTAAAATTTAAAAAGTAAATATGTGAAATGATGAATATGTTAATAAACTCAATGAGAGGAATCCTTTCACAATGTATAAATATATGAAATCATCACCTTGTACACTTTAAATATACAATTCCACTTGTCAATTACACCTCAATAAAGCGGGAAAATGTTATTTATGTGAGCATATAATGGGTTTATTATTTTTAATAAGTAAATCATATTTTTTCATTCCTAGTTTTAATTTCTATTATAGTAAATATTGACAGATATAACTCCCATTTTAAAAAGAAAATCTCTTTGGAATCCTCAATAACTTTTAGGAATCTGTGAGGCCCTGAGACAAGAAAGTTTGAGAATGTTTTTTTATTTAGCTGTCCCCCTATCAGCGGGCATTTAGATTATTCCTTTTTTCCTGATAAGCAATCTTGTAATAAGCATCTCTGTATGTATCTCTTTGTGCACAGTGTAAGAAAATCTTTTTAACCAAGGGAAACATTCTAAATCGGGGGAGTCAGTGGTTACCACAGGTGGCTCTGATTCAGGATAAAGGACAAAGGACAGGGTGACAGCCCCTGACACTGGGTGCAGACAAATTTGGAAATCCCTGGGTTTGTCACTTTCAGTAGAAAGCCTGGTTGGAAAGGCTGTGCCAGACACACTATGGCAAGGCCTGCAGAATCAGAACGGAGATGCTGGCACAAGCGAACAGAACACTTGACAGAATGAACATTCAGGCTCTCAGCAGCACATCAATTTCCTCTTGTCAAAGGAGGCGATGACACCGCCCGGCATTATTGCAGGGCTCCAGTCAGGTAACATCCAGGAAGCACGAGCGAGCATGCCAGGTGCACACCAAGCGCTGATCAGAGGGCAACTCCCTTTCCCCTTTCTCTTCCCTTTCATCACATGGCTGGACGCTGCGCTTCTGGAAACCCCATGCTGGAGCACGGAGAGAGCGCAGTCCCAGTCTCACCCCCTGGGCCACAGGGGATGCCGGGAAGATGCGGTCTCTTGCCCCCCAAAAGGCCAGAGAAGAGAATCTGGTGCCATTGCCTCAAACTGCTTGGAGGCCTTTGTAGGAAGGGGTTTCCTTTCCACTCAAGTTTTAAGCCCAGCCTGTATCTGCCTGAGAATTCCTGAAGCCACTCCCCACCGGCCTTCCCACCCTCGGCCTCTCAGATCCGAGAAGCGCACTCCGCAACCTACAAGTCAGAGCAGTAAACTTGCGATGGCCCCAAAGGACAGCCAGGACAGATGGCCAGGCCCCTTGACGCAGCTCCGCTCAGATTCCCGTCACCCAGTTCCTGCCCCGGGGGAAATTACTCAAGAGAGCAATGCTCCCCACACAGCTACCACTTCTTGCCATCCCCACCAGGGAAGAAAAGATCCGACTTTCTCCTCTAGCAATCCCTATCTACACCCAAATCCTCCCGAGTTGAGTACAAGTCAGGCTCCTGGAAATTAGAAGTCGTTAATGGAAAGATTGAGGGCATGTCCTCCAAAGCTGCATACTGATGAGCCTGTACCCCCGATCTCCTCTTTCGTAAGCATACATTCTATTGATCCTAGATATTGACTCAACAAACTGTGGCTGCGTCATAAATTGTTTTTCTAAACACCAGAAAGGTGTGT
Organism: Phyllostomus hastatus; assembly: GCF_019186645.2. Classification (NCBI taxonomy): domain Eukaryota; kingdom Metazoa; phylum Chordata; class Mammalia; order Chiroptera; family Phyllostomidae; genus Phyllostomus; species Phyllostomus hastatus. The sequence continues at coordinate 1,136,465 of NW_025333860.1, read as the reverse complement.
ATTTCACAATACAATATACAGTCATTCCCAGGACTCTGCTCACCCTCGATGCTCCCTCCTTCACTCCCTCCCTCTCAGTATCCCTGGCTGCTTCCGGAGTTTCCAGGTCTAGGTGCAAGGATTAAGTTAGCCTGCCCCTGAACTTCACACATATACAAAAATTAACTCAAAATGGAGCACAGATTTAAAGGTAAAACATAAAATTATAAAACTTTTAGAAGAAAACATTAAAGAATTTTTATCAGTCTATTAATATGGTAAATTACACGGATTGAGTTTTTAATATTGAATGAGCCTTGACTCCTTGGTTGATGATGATAACGACTTTTATATACTGCTGAATTCTGTGAGAGGAGACCCCCAAAATCTGGAATCATCTTCTGGAGGGTGGGCCCCTTGTAATACAGACCTCCCCACTTGGTGAGTGTTCTAGAAACCCGCCTGTATCAGTGTATCAGCTGGCATTGTTGTGAGAGGCTGCATTCAGCTTCAGTGAAATTTTTTTTAGGAGCATTCGCTCACTTCATGACGGGTGATTTACAAGCACACCTGCCCACACCACGCAGAGTGTTCAGCAGTTTTTGACCAAAAACAGCCTGACCCTTGTGCCCCACCCTCCCTATTCACCCTTTCTTGCCCCCAGAAACTTTTTGTTTGTTTGTTTTCCCAATAAAAAAGTACTCACAGGGAAGAGCTTTGCCCATAAGGAAGAGATGAAACAAAAAATGGAAGAAATACTAAAAGGCATCAAAATCAACAAGTTCAAAACCTGTTCTGAGCAGTGGGAAAAAGGTCTCAATAGATGTACTCCATCAAATGGAGAGTACTTTGAAGGTTACTGAAGTTTAGACATGTAAGAATAAATACAAATTTTTTTAAATGAATAAATTCTGGGTTTTGGGTCCCCCCTCATATTTGCTAATATTTTGTTACGTTTTAAAAAATATTTTTAACATTTTATTTATTTCTAGAGAGAGGGAAGGGAGGGCGAGAGAGAGGAAGAGAAACATCAATGTGTGGTTGCCTCTTGCATGTCCACAACCCAGGCATGTATACTGACTGGGAATCGAACCAGCGACCCTCTGATTCACAGGCCCTTGCTCAATACACTGAGCTATGCCAGCCAGAATTTTGTTAAGTTTTTTTGTGACTATATTCATGAAGTATTGGGCAGTTGTGGATTCCTTTTTATTTTCCTTTTTGTACTCTTTTTCTGTGTTTAGTATCAGGGAAATATTAGCTTCATAAGATGAATTGGAAAATTTCCCTCCTTTTCCTTTTTTTTTTAATAGGTTATGTAGAATTGGTCAAATCTACTTAGGATACTCCAGGGGGGACAGGTCTTGATTTTCTTTCTTTCCCTCTTTCCTTTCCTTTCATTTCCTTTCCTTTCCTTTCCTTTTTTCTTTTTCCTTCCCTTCCCTTCCCTTCCCTTCCCTTCCCTTCCCTTCCCTTCCCTTCCCTTCCCTTCCCTTCCCTTCCCTTCCCTTCCCTTCCCTTCCTTTCCTTTCCTGCCTTCCTTTCACAATGGTTAATGATTAGGGAGGTGAACCACTTATCTAATGTAAAGTTCAATGTTGCCTTATTTGATTTTTTAATTTTTGAAAATTGATTTCAAAGAGAGAGAGAAACATCAATTTGTTCTTTCACGTCATTCATTCATTAGCTGCTTCTTACATGTTCCCTGAATGAGGACTGAACCTGCAACCTTGGCATACTGGGATGATACTCTAACCAACTGAGCTACTGAGCCAGGGCTTTCCTACTTGTTTGTATATTTCTATAATACTAGTAATTACTTTTACTGTGTGCTATCAACTATTCTAAGCACTCTGTAAATGTTAATTCTTTTAATCCTATATGACCATTTTAGGTAAATGCTGTGTTTAGGCGAGAGGTAATGATGGCCCAACCCCAAGCGGTGCTTCTGGGAAGGGAAAGGAGGGGACAGTTGCAAAATCTTGCAAAGAAAGATTCACTCTTTCTAATTGTTTTGATGTGGGAAGCCAGAAAGAGAGAGGGAGGTCAGTGCTGGGTTCCAGCCTATTCTGTGGAAGAATGTTGGTGTCAGCAACCAAAATGGGGAACAGGAAGGAGTTTGAAAGGAAATATGAATTCCACCTACTGGACATAGTGATTTAGAGATGAAGGGAAAGAAAGCTTCTAATTGGACTTACCAGCAGGCAGTTAGAAATGCAAAACTGAGAAGTCCCACGTGGGGCTATGGATCTGGGCGTTGTCCACAGATGCAGATAGCATTGCTAAGGGTTGGGGTGGGACCCACAGGCAGAAGAGAAGACTGAAGTAAAATGCTTGAAAACTGTGCTGTTATTTACCTATTGTCTCTTAGGACCTTGGCCACACTGTTCTGTGATGCTGGGGTTGAAAGTCTGCAAACAACTTTTCCCAGATTCTTGCCAGCTGGCTTCTTATTAAATTCTACTAGTGAAAGGTACTGATGTGATTGGTAGGAAGTCAGGTAAAAGAAGAAACTGCCGTCCTGTTTATGGCTCCTGTCAATGTCCCTCCAGGGTGGTTCTAGCCCAGGGCTCAGCAAACTATTTCTGTAAAGGGTCAGATATTAATTAGTTTAGGCTGCAGACTATATGATCTCTGTTACAACTACTCAGCTCTGCCACTGTAGAATGAAAGCAGCCACAAACAATACATAAGGAACAAGCGCGACTGTGTTCCAATAAAACTTTATTTATAAACACTGAAGTCTGGATTTTTAAAAATAATTTTTATGTGTCATAACATTTTTTTCAACCATTTGAAAATGTAAAAATAACATTGTTAGCTCGCAGTCTATACAGAAGGCCAAGCTGGACGTGGCCTTCGGGCTGCAGTTGGCCAGGCTCTGGTTCTTTAGGCTGACCTTCCCCTCTTCGGAGACCCCAGCACCAGTCATACAGTGCCCACCCCAGAGGCCCCAGCACCAGCCACAATGCACCCCCACACAGAGGTCTGAATAGGAGTCATGGGAGGTTGCTCCTGAGCCCAGAGGCTCCGGCGACACTCTGTCCTCTCTCTGTTCCTCCAGCCTCAGGGTAGCAGTGTTTCATGCAGTTACCATATCTGCTGTCCTATTTCCTGCATGCACCCACTCTGTTTGGAATGCCTCACATTGACTCCTTCTGCTGGCTGGACCCAGACTGACAGGGAAATCCTTCCATTTTAGGGGTAAAAAGAGGAAAAGGAAGCTGAAAGAAGGAGGCAGAGAGGTGGAAGGCAAACCAGGAACATCTTGAAACTGAAGGGGAAAGAGGTTGGAGAAGGAGCATGCGGTGAGCAGCAGTCGCTGCTGGGATGGGAGGCAGCCTGGGAAGAAGCTAAGGATTAGAGAGCCAGGAAGAACCCTGTGACCTTCCAGAGGCAGCCTCCAGGGATGGCAAGGCTAGGAGTGAGCTGGAGCCAGATGCAGCCTCCTCTTGCAAGAGCAGCTCACGGAAGGGCAGCTCATGGGCAGGGTCTGACATGGTGCCTCTTGGGCCCCTTACCCCAGTGGTGCCCATTCAGGACTGTTGATCACTTCCCCTCTGGCAAATGCATGGAACAGCCACCTTCCCTCCTCCAATAACCCCACCCACACTGCACCCTCACAGCCCTGTCTCTGATGACAGAACACATCTGGGCATCCAGCTGAGGGTCCCTGCTCCTGCAGATAACCTCGTGATGGACTCGACCCTCACAGGTAGGCAAGCATAAGAGGATTACTGCCAGTGGCCTCTTCAACCCTGCAGAGGGCTGACCACAGCACAACAGCCAGGGACACCTCTGTAAGGGCTGTCACTACAGGTGCAGAGGGCTGTAGGTGTTTTCAAAGTCTTCATGACTTAATTCAGCCAATGTTTATTCAGCACCTTTTATGTGCCAGGCACTGCTCTAGGTGTTGGAGATACAGAAGTGAGTAAAACAAAAGTCTGTGCCTTCAAGGAACTTACCATGCATTGCTGGGGGCTGGTGGGGGGGCAGGTAATCAATAAGGAACACATAAAAGGACAGGTGCTGACAAGTGCTCCAAAGAAAAATACAGCCAGGTGAGGGGGCCAGGGAGTGTGTGATGGGGGGCCTGTTTCATACAAAGGGCCAGGTTAGAAAGGCAGAGAGGCCTGAAGAAAGTGAGGAAATGAAGAATGTTCCAGGAGGCGGGAAAAGTAAGGTAGGAGGCTGTTTAGTGTAGCTCAGACAACAGCAAGGAGGCCAGTGTAGCTAGAGTGGACAGACCGAGGGGGAAGGTAGGAACTGAGTAAGAGAGGGCCGGGCTCCCAGACCATGATGTGGACTTGAGCTGTTGCTCTGACGATGGAGCAGAGAAGTGACACGTTTGACTTTCACTATGAAAGGTTTACTGTGACTGCTGCATGAGGAAGAAACTGCAGAGGGGCCAAGGCGATCCTTCCATTCTTTGAACAATATTGCTATAAATCGGGGTGGAAGGTCAAACCCCACAAATACAGGCCGGTGTTCAACTGGCTGGGTACAAGAATTAAAGGAGGAAAGCTGTAGGTCAGAGTCAGCCACACCCTAAGCATGAACTACTAGTATAATGCCATGGGGCAAACCCAAAAGCCAGATAATCCTGGATCATGCGCATGGACACCTGACCCACGAAGACCAGAACACTGTGCATATACGGGGCCTCCTGCCACCCAGCTGCCTGGGGTTTACAGAGCTTTCCACCTGCCCTGCCGCCCGGGCTGCATGTGGGCCTGTTCCCTGCACAGGTGCTTTCTCCCAGTGTTTTCCCTTCTCCTCTCGCTGTGCCTTTTACGCTCTCATTAACTCAGCAACTACCATGTGTAAAACTTCATGAAGAATGCCATAGGAGAGAATCTGATAAAAACTTGAATCTCGAATCTTTTGTTAATTTGCCAGGAGAGCTATGTCTGCTTTTGGAACAAATCTATCTTGTTAGGTCCTTCTGGTTTATCCTCTAGCTGAGGGCTTTTCTCCATCTCTCACAGAGAAACTCATCTCTCTTGGTGGGTTTCCTATATATGAAGCTCAATGGGACACATACCCTGCCAGACAAAAGGTCTTCCCAATAGCTAAGAATCCCTGGATTCGCTCTGGCTCAGGACTGACAACCTAGTCTTGGTCTGCACAAGAGTACAGACTATCAGGGCCTGAGTTGAGCAAAACTGTGCAGGGAGTCACGGGGTCTTCTTTAACTCCTCCCCCATCACCTTCAAAAAACAAGCCCTTCCTTTTTTTTCCAGCAATCTCAGTCCCTGCCTTGTCAGAGCCAGGACAAAGCTTGAGGGCCCCAGAGCACTCTCCATGCCCCCTCTGTATGGCCCTGGGTCTAGAAAGAATGTAACCTTGAAGCAGGAGACACTAGCTGGCTGAATCAAGACAGAGTCCTGAGCCAGTTCCTACCCTGCAGAGAGGCAGAAGCAGGTCCCTTCTCCCTCTTTCCAGTCTGGGAGATGTTAACCTTGAGCATTCCCAAGGAGTCTATGGCTCAGTGTCCAGCCTCCTGCTTGAGAGCCCCGGGGAGAAACCTGAGGACCAGACACAACCAGCCAAAGGCTGAGAGAGGCCACCATGGCTAGGGACGAGGCTCCTGGCCCCGAAGCTGTGGCAGAGAGCCCCATGGAGCAACCTGACCTCTAACTACCTGGAGCTAGACAAAGGAGAGGAGGAGGCCAGGCCCAAGAAGTAGCGGTCAAGTCCTGATGGCACACACTCTGCCAGGTCCTTTCCCACTGTGCAGTTTCGTTCTCTTAACCCGTGAGGCATGACTACACCCAACTCTGCAGAAAAGAAAATGAGTCTCAGAGCGGTTACACAACTTTCCCAAAGACACACAAAGTGCAGGTGCCAGCCTGTTCAGACTGCTGGAAAAGGGGCCCCTGCAGCCTTGTCAGGACGAACTCGGGCCCACGTCCTATCTGTGGTGAGGAGAGGATGGTCACTGGAGAGTTGAATGTCAAATGACTTCACTCCCCACCTCTTCAGGGGCCCCAGACCTTCTGCCCTTCCCACCCTGAGGCCTATCAGATCCCAAACCCATCTGATAATGGTACCTATTAGCATGAATTTATTCCAAAGGGAGAGTGGGCCCAGCCCAGCTGAGGCTACCAGAGGCCTCTTCCGCTCAACTGCTGGAGCCTCCAGGGCTTCCAGCGTCTTTGTCCTCCTCCCACCACATTTCCTCCTCTTTCTGCACCTCTGGAGCCTGGCGTAAGAAACAGTCCTCAGCTCCCACCACTGTTCTGCAGCGCCCCACACCCCACCTCCCCTCTCCCTGCCTGCCTCCTCCTTTCCAGGGTTGAGGTTTGGCTGGCGTAGCTTAAGATTTTAATTTCAGAACAAATGCAGAAAACCAGGGCTCTGGTGACCCAGGGGGACCTGGAAAGGCACTGGCAGCCCCCAGGATCATGTGGCAGCCTTTGGCTTCTTATTGCTCCCCGTCAGACTGTGCCAGAGCTGCCCTAGGCCCTGTGTCCATGTGCTGCTCGAAAAGTGGCCCAGCAAATGGAGAGAATTTGTGGGTAGGGTGGTGGGGGGATGGTGTTCAACGAAGACAAGAGCTCAGAAATCAAATCTGAATTGAGGGCAAGGACCAGAGGGCTTGGTGTGTCACCAGTCAAGGAGAAACTGTCAGTCTTTCCAAAGTTATTCAGGAGTCCCCTGAATTGAGGCCTATCCTCCTGCCACCAATCCCTAAAACCACCCTTCCTGTCAGCAGTCTGAGGTCACCACTGTCACTGGTGTCTGAAGACCAGAAAGAGAAATGAGTGACTTGAATATTAGATAGAGGAAGGGACCACATAACAGGCTGAAGGTAGTTTATTCAGTAAACGGTATTGGGAAAACTGGACAGATACATGCTGAAAAAGGAAACTAGACCACCTTCTTACACCACACACAGGAATCAATTCAAATGGATCAGAGACTGAAATGTTAGACCCGAAACCGTAACAATTATAGAAGAAAACATCGGCAGCAAAATCCCAGGTATTGCTCTTAGCAATATTTTATCAGATATTTCTCCCCAGGCAAGGGAAACAAAAGAAAAAATAAACAAATGGGACTACATCAAACTAAAAAGGTTTTGCACAGCAAAGGAAATCATCAACAAAATAAAAAGACAGCCCATAGAATGGGTGAACATATTCACCAATACATCTAATAAGAGGTTCATATTCAAAAGTTAGAAAGAACCTACAAAACTCGACACCACAAAAACAAGCAACCCAATTAAAAAATGGGCAAAGGACCTGAATAGACACTTCTCCAAAGAAGACATACAGGTGGCCCATAGACATATGAAAAGATGCTCAACATCACTAATCATCAGAGAAATACAAATTAAAAACACAATGAGATACCATCTCACACCTGTCAGAATGGCTATCATCAATAATTACAAACAACTAGTCCTGGCGAGAATGTGGAGAAAGGGAAACCCTTTTGCACTGTTGGTGGGAATGCAGACTGGTACAGCCACTGTGGAAAGCAGTATGGAGTTACCTTAAAAAATTACAAAAGAATCTAACTTTTGACCCAGTGATCCTGCTTCCAGGAATATATATGAAGGAACCCAAAACACTAATTCGAAAGAACATAAGCATCCCTATGTTCATTGCAGCATTACTTACAATCACCAAGATACAGAAGCAGCCCAAGTGTCCATCACTAGATGAGTGGATAAAATAGCTATGGGACATTTACATGATGGAATACTACTCAGCTGTGAAGAAAAAGAAACTTTTACAGTATGGATGGACCTGGAGAACACTATGCTAGGTGAAATAAGCCAGTCAGAGAAAGACAAATACCATATGATTTCACTCACATGTGAAATCTAATGGACAAACTGAAATAACAAGGAAAATAGGGACAGACTCATAGATGGAGAGCAGGATGACAGTTTGTTGGGAGGGATGGATTGAGCAAAAAGGAAAAGGACTCATGGACATGAACAACAGTGTGGTGATTGCTCTGGGAGGAGGGTATAAGGGGACTAAATGGTAATGGAAAAAATATAGTATAGATTAAATTTTTTAAAAATGAAGAAATTAGTCACTTGGCCTTCCAATATGCTTCATCTAATGCTTGAGTTATTACAGATGAAACAGTAGTCTTTTTGGTGGCACTGGACAACAGGAATGTGTTGTCCCTACACAGTGCTTTCTGCTGTACAACAGGATCACGCTGCCCCCAATCCCACCCCAAGACTTTGCTCTGGTGGGGAGGTGGCACTGGGATCACCACTAAATACTTATGTGGTACAAGTCACCTTTTTCCTGCAGCCTACCAGCCCAGGGACCCAACGGAGACTGCGGTGAAGGGAAGCCTGTCTCCAACGATGGGATTCTGACCTTAGACATATACCCTGGGAGATGAATGTCAGATGAGTGAACATGTCCAGGGCAGTTCCAGCCTTAGCATAACAGGGTGCTGCCCCAAGCAGGCAGGGACCCACCAAGATTCCAGTGATCAGGAGATCAGCACAAGAGCGGTCTCTCCACAGAGAACCCTGGGGAAGGATCTTCGATCACTATTTGGTCAGGAGCACGAAGCCAAGGTCAGACCTGGAAGTGTGAAGGAGCCTCCCTCTTCTTCCTCCCCCAGCAACAGGATCACAGCAAGGCCAGCAGCCACACTGCCCTGAAGCCAAGCAAGGAAATGGTAGCCATTGCTCCTCTCACCCTCTAGGTAGGACCAGGACAGCTCCAGAATTGAGGGTGAAGGGGAAGTTGGAACGGTGCTGTTAGGAAGAGATCCCTGACGGGGTAACAGAGCCACAGGAAAAAGAGCTGGGAGGCTGGGACAAGTCTTTCCAGGTGGGGGGAAAGCTATGGGTGTATTAGGGTGCACAGAGAGAGCTAGCTGCCCACCTCACCCAATTCATCTTCTTCAAGGGCAGGGTTCAGGGAATCTCCAGGGAAAAGTTTATATTGAGGCAATAGGTGCAGTGGTTTAAAAATGCAGGCTTTAGAAACCAAAGGGATTGCTCTAAAGGCATAACACTGCCCTTGGCAGCAGTATGGCCTCAGGTAGAGGTTCTCGAAGTGTAGTTCTTGGTCCAGCATCATCAGCCTTGCCTGGGAACTTACAGAAATGCAACTTCCTGGGCCCCCTCCCAGATTTCTAAGTCGCATTCTGAAGGTGAGGTCCTACACACTGTGCTGGATCAAACTCTCCAGGTGCTTCTGCAGCATGCTAAAGTGTGAGAACCGCTAATCTAGGACATAGCCACCAAACATTCCGGTGCACAGTGTTCTCATCTCTAAAATGCAGATAATGGTGCCTACCTCGTAGGGTTATTGAGAGAATTAAAAGAGACACTGTGAATATAGATGTTAGCACAGGGCTTGGTACACAGTAAGCCTTCAGTGTCAGTTATTATTAGTGTTAGCTCCCCCCCAATCTGTAAAGCAAAAAGAATCCAGGGCCTAATGTTGCCCTCTTCCTGGGCCACCTAGTCAGTGTCATTTGTCAAGCGCTCCAGTGCTGACAGGGAAATAAGGGTACGCCACCCCCTGAGGAGGGGTTGGGAGGGGCAGAGGGTAGGGGGGTTCTCTGTGTAGCCTGGGAGGGAGAGGTGCCAGGAGGTGGTTCAGGCCCCAGCTGGGAAGTACCAGCTGTGTGAAGGTGTTAGGTATGAAGCTTCCCTCTGCATCTCCCACACCACAAACAGAGACATGCTAGATGCTCAGTCTTCACTGAAAGAGGAAATCAACCTCAGGTTCTCTGTGTCTTACCACGACTACCTATTCTAGGGTTGCTGCAAAGATATGAATTGAATAACAGATTGGACAGGTAAATGTGCTTGTGCAGACAGAGACTTGTGCAGACACAGAGCCCAGGAGGGTCTCACCTCATGCTGTGAAAGCCTGTCTTCCTCCACTTAACATTCTGCAGGAACACATTCTGGTCTCCATGGTTACCAGGAGCAGCCTTGCCCAGGAGGACGTGGAGCTTAAACAGCCGTGAGTCTGTTGTTGCCACGTCCAGAAGGTGGCATTGCACAAGCCGGAGAGAAGAGAGGGTGGAGCACCTGCCGGCTCCCTGGGGCACGTGGAGAAGCCTCTTTACCTGAAAATGAATTTCACAGATACAGAAACTCCCCTGCACTTATTCTTGGCACACAGAATTTTAAATAGTCATTCCCGTTTTTCCTCAAAGATGTCACTTTTAAAATATATTTTTAATTTTTCTATTTTCATCAGAGTCGACTTGTTAATCTGTCTTTAACACATGCTAATTTCCCCTTTAATAAGGAAGTTCTGTGATAATTAGCAAATGCAGCTGCAAGAGGTGAAATTCCTACCTGGGAAACAAGATGGGTGAACTACTACGTCCAAAGTGAGCATCAGAAATGAAGAAGCTTAAAGCCAAATGTCCTGTATTCACATATATCTAATAATTGTAGTTAACCACTAGGTCTCAGCAGCTGCCTCCTTCCCTTCACGAAGCTTCCAAACAGGGATGTGGGTGATGATCACAATTTGCTGTATCCTCAGGTTGTCATTTTTACAAATATAAACCATTATTATGGGATAAAACAGAACACTAGTGTGCCATTTAGAAATGTTCAGGTTTCTTTCTTTATATCTGATGTTCCAGATGACTCTGGCCTTGACTCTCAGCCTCGTGGAGCTGGAACTCCATTTCTGCTGTCGGGCCAGTCTGCACTGCTGGGAGAATCTCCCGCCTCCCACCCACATGTGCACAGGGGCTATGACACAGAGCAAATGTGATGCAGACTTAGAGCAGTGCCCTAGTCCAAAGTAACCTGACTGGGGTCTCTACCTTTTGGGCATCTTACCCCTTCCTCCACCCATGGTCAGAGGTACATGCTCCCAGACCACTGGCCTGGGGTCAGCCTCTCTCCCCCGATCCCTTGACCTTCTGCTCCCTGTGCCAGATGTGTTCGCCTCGTTGTGAGGCAGCGTGCCTCAGTGTGTACCCACATCTAGTGCAGCCGCATGACCGTCCAGGTGGTTAGAGCACTTCCTCGCCCCATCCTACCCCAAGGAACATCCAGGCTCTTTCTCTCAGCTGTACTGGACGATTCAGAAGGCCCAGCGCCTTAGTCTAACTCCCAAGTCCACCCCTGCTTCGATCACCAAGCAGCTCCCTTCACAGCCACCATATGATGCAAATGGGTTTAGGAGGGAGGAGGGGTATCAGAAGATGTTGGGAGAGGGGAGAAGATGCTGGACTTTAAGGGTCATGGATACCCCTTTCAGAATCTCACCAAAGCAATTGTCCTTTCCCCAGGGGGAGGGGAAGAGTGGACATCCATGCCCCGTTTTCAGAGGATTCATAGTCCCTAAGGCTCATCTTTGAGTCTCTGCAGAAAAGGGCGGTGATCATCAGGTAAGGGAGGATAGCCATACAGAACATTCTGGAACCATGATCTGAGGAGCAGAGGGAAGCTGTGTGTCCAGTTGGCAGTGGCCAGACAGAGAGGAAATGCAGTGTCTGGCTGTTGGCCATTTTTACCTTCTCTCCCACCTTCTGGATCTCTGGCCCCATCCTGACACCTGGTGGCTGCCGGTGGGATGATATTCCCCTTCCTCCCTGCCCTGGGGGCAAGGAGAAGGTAGCTAGCCAATCCCAGCACTACAGGAAGGTGAATTCCCAACCCCACAGGACCCAGCTGGGGTCCCCCCTCCCAAAGTAGGAGTGTGTTTCCCAGGGGTCCTTCAGGAGGGTTCATTCCACCGCAGTCACCAGACGCCTTTTCAATGTGAGTGTGGCAAGCAATCAAACACAGGTGCATAAAGAAAGCTAGTTTTCCCTGTCAGGTTGGCAAAGGTGTGTGTGTGTGTGTTCACAACTAAAGACCAGTGCAGGCCAGGGTGATAAAAGTCACCAGGATGTGAAGTACAGCACAGGGGATGTAGTAAATAACACTGTAATAACTATGTGTGGTGTCAGATGGGTACTAGACTTATGGGGGTATCACTTCATAAATTATATAAATATCTAACCACTGTGCTGCACACCTGAACTAATACTGTATGTCAACTGTAATTAATTTTTTTAAGTTTTAAATAAAAATTAAAAAGACAGGTCAGAGCACAGTAAGACCAGACTTTCATGCACATTGGTGAGAATATAAATTTGTACAGCCATTCCAGAAGTGATTCCAGCAAAGTAAATCCAAACTCTGACAAAGTGTTTCTTTTTTTTAATATTTTACTTATTTACTTATTTTTAGAGAAAGGGGGAAAGGAGGGAGGGAGAGAGGGAGAGAAACATCAGTCGGTTGCCTCTCAAACACCTCCAAACAGGGACCCAGCCTGCAACCCAGGCATGTGCCCTGACTGGGGATCAAACCAGTGACCCTTTGGTTTGCAGGCTGGCACTCAATCCACTGAGCCACAGCAGCCAGGGCACAAAGTGTTTCTATCCTCTGATCCAGTGATTCCACTATTAACAATCCAGCTTCACGAAATCAAAAGACTGAAAGAACATGATACTTGGAATTGACATAAATGGCAGAAGAGAAAAAAAGATTAGCTGAAAGCGATCATGGCTGAAGCTAGAGGATGGCAACATAGGAGTTCTCCGTTCTAGTGTTTTGTCTACTTTGGCATATGTTTGAAATTTCCATGATAAAACATTGTTAAAGAAAAGCATCAGAGACGCAAAAATTTGTATAAAAGATACCAGTTTTTAATAGCAAGAACGGTGCGGGTGGCATGACAGTGCTGTGCTAGAATGGTAAATGAATCGTGCTGCTCAAACAGTAGAACACTGTGAAGTCATTACAAATGCACACATGTTTTAATGACATGGAAAAATGTGTACAGTGTAACACAACATGAACCCATAGGATACAAAATTGTACATGTAACATTTAACTAATCATGTTAAATAAAAACTCATAAAAAGGAAGACTATATGAAAACACACTAGAGTGTTTGTTACACACCGAGACTTGGGGTGATTTTTATTCTTTTTTTTTTAAGATTGTATTTATTTATAGAGAGAGGGAAAGGGAGGAAGAGAAACATCAATTGTGGTTGCCTCTTGAGCGCTCCCCTACTGGGCACCTGACCCAAAACCCAGGCATGTGCCCTGACTGGGAATGGAACCGGCTATTCTTTGGTTCACAGGCCAGCGCTCAATCCACTGAGCCACATCAGCCAGGGCCTGATTTTTATTCTTGATATTGTGCTTTATTTCCCCAATTCCGCAGTGAGATTTTTACTTTTATAAATAGGCCCAATAAGTTGCATTTGTTAAAGTAATACTAACATGGGAATCTGATACATATCCGAAACCAAGGGCTGCCATAGATTAGCTGTGCAACATTGAGCAAATTAATTAATTTCTTGGTCTCAGACTCCTCAACTCTAAAACTGGCATAATGCCATCCTATTTTTCAAGCCACCATTTACTGGACATTTACTATGAACGAGGCAGGCACTATGCCAAGTGCTCCCCCCACACACATATTACCACACATACTACTCATACATGATCATTTCAATATTCACAATAAGCTCTGGAGTAGGTTCTGGTATTCCCATCTTCAAGGTACACAAACTGCAGCTCTGAAAAGTTAGGGAATATGCTCAGGCTTACCTGGCTAGTCAGCAGTACAGTCAGGGTTCAGACATCGGTGAGGCTATGTTTGAAAGCCCAGCTCTTGGGCTGTGGCCTGGGCTGCTCACAGTCACAGCTCCGTGGCGAGGACTGAGCAGAGGAATGCAGGTGCAGTGCCACATACAGCACCTGGCTCCGAGCACAGAGCTGCTCCCTTTAATGTTGCCTCCCTTTTCTGTGATCCCCAGACACTGGTAAATTGTGGCAAAACAAAGCTGTATACCCTCAGGGAAAAAAAGGATTCTGCCCCCAAATAATAGATTATATAGGACCTGTAGGAACAGACCAGAGGGATGCTGAAAGACTGCCTCACTCGGGGAGCCATGGCGGGGCCGGGACTGCATGCCCCACATGTCCTAACTCGGTTCTGTCAGTGACTTCTTCAGGGCTTCATCAGGCCCCACACACCTTCACGTGCAGCTGAGAATTCAATATAGAGTCACTCTACCAACAAGGTGTCACTCTCACCCTCCACTCACCTAGCCACCCTTCCTCCCTAAAGAACAGGGCACAGGGCTCACCAGGCCCATAGGCTGACTGGCGTTTTGTTTTGTTTTGTTTTTTTCCTTAGAGAAAAGGAGAATATTAAGGCCTGAGCAGGGCAAGGCAATGTGTGAAGGAGGAAGGCTTGAATATCTAGAAGTGAGCCATGCGATACAGCTGGGCCTGCCCCCAGAAAGCCCTTCTGGATTCATCTGAAATGCCTCTTGCCCCCGGGAGCCAGCCTAAGTTAGGTCCCATCCCTATCCCTGTTTCCACCCCGTGGACCTCTCAGAGCACTGAAGTGCTTGTTGGTTGTCTCTCTTCTCTGCTAGACAGTAAGCTCCCCGACAGCAGACACCGCAGTGTGCACCACTGTATCTCTGGCCCCTGGCAATGTGCCTAGTCCCCAGTAAACTATGTAAATGTTTGATGAAGGGAGGGAGGGAGGGAGGGAGGAAGGAAGGTCTTCACCACAGATCTTGTCCCAAATGGACCCACAGCTGCCCTGTTCCATACTAAGCACTGAAACGTGGTCCCTGCCCTAGAGGCTTCTCATGTTTCTACAACCTCATATCCACCTTCAGGAAATCAAAGTGCAAGGGAAAGTCCTATTGATTCCAAACCTCATGCTCTTTATTTTACCAAAGTATTCAAAATGGAGCTCCTGAATCTAAGGGAGGTTCTCAAGTACCTGGAATCCTGGGAGGAATTACAGGGCTCAAAAGGCCTGAGGTCTAGTATTCCCATCCTAGCTATGTCTCTTCTGTTGTGTGACCTCCAGGAGTGACTTTCCCTTTGGAGCCTCAGTTCTCATCTCTGTAAAATGATGCGGTGAACCAAACCTTGTATGAAAATGAGAGAAATTGAGTGCACGTGACTATTTATGCCGTCGAGGGTAATTGGACAGTGTCTTCTTCCTAAATGCTTAGGGCAGCACAGATGCAGCATGTAAGTCAGCTGAGGGGGCAGGGAAGATAGTATGTGCCTATTTCCAGCAGTAAACAGTAAGGCCCAGGATGTGCCACCTCTCTGGTAAGCAGCCCAGGAAGGGTGGTAGGCTCCAGGGGAGCTTGCCTCAGTAAGGGCCCATCCAAACATGCCTATGTGTCTTTGCCTCTAGGTTTGCAAAAGAGAAGACTCTGAAGCCCCAGGACCTTCAAGGCACCACCAAGCATGACCTCCTGCTTTGCTCCCAAAACAATACACCCTCATGCCAGAGGAACTCCCCAGGGAAAAATAGTTGGTGGGAGGTGGAGGATGGCCAGGCCTGGAAAAGCACAGTTGGTGTCAGGCTTCCTGGCAGGGCCCCATTTCAAGTTTCCTCAGGAAAGTGCAGGTGGGGGAGCCTCCTGGATCCCCTTGCAGTGGCTTCTTAGGGAGGACAGTGGACTAGGTGGACACAGGTATCAAAGCTGTGTCCTGGCAGCTGGCAGGTTCATCCTTCTCCCCAAAGCCCCACAAGCACCACTCCCAGCCCTCCAGCCTCTGTCTGGTCTCTTCCCGCCTGGATCTCTACGCCCATGTCTGCCCTTCCCCAGGCAGAGCTTTCTTTCTCCCTTCACAAGCCTCCCTCTCTCTCTCTCTCTCTCTGTCTCTCTCTCTCTCCCTCTCTTTCTGCCCCCCCCCCATATGTGTATATATTTCTCCCTTTTTCTCCTCCTCCCCTGCTTCTCTTCTCCTTGCCATCCTTCACGAGTCTCAGAATGGGTCTCCCTCCCCCCCTTCCTCCCCGCCAGTATCTACCTCCTCGGCTCTCACCCCTGCACCTCTTTCTTTGTGTTCCTCTCGCCCTCTCCCGGCCTCGCCAGCATCTTTCTTCCTCCGCCTGGCTTTGGCCTCCCCCAGCCTCCCCATCTTCAGCTCAGTCTCCTCCCCTTACTCCTCTCCCCTCCCCTCAGCCTCACCCCACGCCTCAGCCTCACCCCACGCCCTGCCAGAAAATCCCAGGGTTGTTTTTTTTCTTCCACCGTGGGGGTCCCTGCGCCTCTCATTCTCCCATCTACCTGCCTCCTCCCTCAGGGCGGGATTATCAGGCATCCATCCTCTTCTGCCTGGGCACTGCCCCCACCACCGCTGTCAACGCCACTGTCTCTTCTTCTGTCTCCTCTCCCCACCCTCTCTTCTCTCTTCTCTCTTCTCCCTGCCCCTTTAAATCTGCCTGGCCCAGCCTACCCCGTGATGCTGGGATGGAGCAAACATTGATTTGTGCTGGGATGGAATCGGAATTTTGATATTTTTTTCTCTCCCAACCATAAGAAGAAAAAATATGATAAAAACACCCCCTCTTGGTAGTCCCCTCTCCCTTCCCACCCAGCTCCCTGCTCGTCTTCCCTATCTCTAGCCAAGGCAGAATTTTTTCCCTACACTATTCTCATCTTCCCCCACCCCTGCCACTACCTCGCCCCCCCCCACACCACCTGGTCCTCCAGCTGGGGCGAGGGGGGACTCTCTCCTGCAGCTCCCCCATCTTCGCTCTCTGGGTTGGAGCAGTCTCTCCGGAAGGGGAGGGGGCTTGGCTTGTCGAGGCGAGGTGGGAGTGGAGGTATCCTGCCATGGACGCCGTGCCTGGGAGGCAGCCTGCGCCCCAGCCCACATGGTGAGTAACCTACCCACTCCCTCCTGCCTGTCTGCCCATCCCTACCCTCGCGTTTGCCCTGCAGAGCCTCCCCGCATCCCCATCCTTTCCCCCACCAAACCCTCTGCCCACCTTGCGCAGATATCCCCGCTACATTTTCAAACCGCCCCCCCTCCTCTTTGCCTGGGAAGCCAAAGAATCGGGACAGAGGGGTCCCGACAGCAGACAGCAGCCAGGGAAACGGGTGGCCTAGGACTCTGCCCAGCCCCCTCTCGTGATTCTGACCCCCCTTCCCCGCGCCCCCAAAACTGCCATCTACACTCGACACTTTGGGGTTGGTTCTAGATTGGAGAAGTGGGACTCCCGCTTGGGGTTGGGAACCTCAAATCATGGGAGGAGCCCTCAACAAGCATGGAGTGGAGGAGCCCCCGTGCCTCCAAAGCTTAGGAGCTGCTGTAAGATGCTGCCGAAGGTGGGGGGTTGGGGGCGGTGCTGATGCCCCGGAGCCACTGGGCCAAGGAGCCGCGGGCAAAGAGGAGGGGCCTCGCTCACCACTTCCCCCCCTCTTTCTCCGCAGCCACTCAGGATGAGGGTCCGGCCCTGCCAGCCCGCGCTGGGGCCCCCCCGCCCGGCCCCGGTCTAACTGCCCCCGCCCCCAGGCCTCGCCCGGCTCCCAGGCCCCCAGCCGGCTCTCCAGCCCCAGGATGCGCTGAGCCGCCGGGGGGCTGAGGCCGCGCCAACTACATGCATGTCCCCCGGGGGCAAGTTCGACTTTGACGACGGGGGCTGCTACGTGGGGGGCTGGGAGGCGGGGCGGGCACATGGCTACGGCGTGTGCTCGGGGCCCGGCGCCCAGGGCGAGTACAGCGGCTGCTGGGCACACGGCTTCGAGTCACTGGGCGTCTTCACGGGGCCCGGCGGACACAGCTACCAGGGCCACTGGCAGCAGGGCAAGCGCGAAGGGCTGGGCGTGGAGCGCAAGAGCCGCTGGACGTATCGCGGCGAGTGGCTGGGCGGGCTGAAGGGGCGCAGCGGCGTGTGGGAGAGCGTGTCCGGCCTGCGCTACGCCGGGCTCTGGAAGGACGGCTTCCAGGACGGCTACGGCACCGAGACCTACTCCGACGGAGGTGCGGGGCCCGGCCCACTACTGTCTGTCTGCTCGTCCGCGTACGCCTCCCAGTCGGTCTGGCCCGCGTCTGCCTTTCCCCGCCATAGCCCACCCCCGCCCCACGCCCCGCTCTCTTCCCCGACGCCATCCCCAGCCGTAGCACCCCGAGCCCGCCTTTCTGCCCTCCCCTCCCACCATCGCACACGCCTTGCTCATTTGTCTGCCCCCCGCTGCGTTTACCTCTCCCCATCTACCTGCCCCTCTCCGCCACCCCCGCCCCCCCCACCCCGCCCCGCCTGGCGCTCCCACACCCCGTTCGCCAGCCCCCTACACCCCGCCGCTCTGCCGGCCGCACACACCTGCCCTGCCAGTCCCCCCCCCCGCCCCCACCTTTCCTCAGCCGGCTTGCCCCATCCTGGCCCTGCTTGTTTGTCTCACGGCTGTCTTACACACCCCGTCAGCCTGCCCCCCCACCCCCACCCTCCGGACTGCCTGTCCTCCGCACACCCCAGCCTGCCTGCCCCTCCCCGCTCTCTCGTCCACCTGCGCTGCCCAAATCCGCAGATCTCCTGCCGCTGGGCTTTCTTCGCCCCGCTTTCCCACACCTTCCGACCCGCCCTGGCCTGTCGCCAGCCCTACTGCCCTTCCCGGACCTCCACGCTAAGGCTTCCAGGGGTGCTTGGAGCCTGGGGTGCGAGGAGCAGCAGGTCCTAACTCTTCCTCCCCCTCTTACCCTGTCCGCAGGCACCTACCAGGGCCAGTGGCAGGCGGGGAAGCGCCACGGCTACGGGGTGCGCCAGAGCGTGCCCTACCATCAGGCGGCGCTGCTCCGCTCTCCCCGCCGCACCTCTCTGGACTCCGGCCACAGCGACCCCCCAACGCCGCCCCCGCCCCTGCCCCTGCCGGGGGACGAAGGGGGCAGCCCGGCCTCTGGCTCGCGGGGAGGCTTCGTGCTGGCCGGGCCGGGAGACGCTGACGGCGCGTCCTCCCGCAAGCGCGCCCCCGCGGCCGGCGGCTTCTTTCGCCGCTCGCTGCTGCTTAGCGGGCTCCGCGCCGGCGGGCGCCGCAGCTCCTTGGGCAGCAAGCGGGGCTCCCTGCGTAGCGAGGTGAGCAGCGAGGTGGGCAGTACAGGGCCCCCGGGCTCCGAAGCCAGCGGGACCCCGGCCCCAGCGCCGCCCGCCCTCATCGAGGGCTCAGCCACTGAGGTGTACGCGGGCGAATGGCGCGCCGACCGGCGCAGCGGCTACGGCGTGAGCCAACGCTCCAACGGGCTTCGCTACGAGGGCGAGTGGCTGGGCAACCGGCGGCACGGCTATGGGCGCACCACCCGCCCCGACGGCTCCCGTGAAGAGGGCAAGTACAAGCGCAACAGGCTGGTGCACGGCGGGCGTGTGCGCAGCCTCCTGCCGCTGGCCCTTCGGCGGGGCAAAGTCAAGGAGAAGGTGGACAGGGCTGTCGAGGGCGCCCGTCGAGCAGTGAGCGCTGCGCGCCAGCGCCAGGAGATCGCCGCTGCCAGGTGGGCTTCGGGTGCAGGGGCCACAGCTGAGCTAAGGGGAGAAGGTACCCTCGAGACAGGGAAGGGGGTTGGTGCCTAAAAGAGGACCAGGACACACGGCCTAGGGCCTAGTGGGGAAGAGCAGGCCTGAGGCCAGGCAGTGGTGGCCTTGGGTGTATATCTGAGGCTACAGGTGGATATGGGCGTGACTGTGGGTGGCCGGGTATTTGAGGGAAGCCATGTTAGATTTTAAGTGTGTCAGTGTCCTTTATGGGGACGTGTGTCATTGTAAGTGGGATTCAATGAGCACTGCCTTTTGCAGGCCCAGAAACCTCGTAGAACTCAGACATGTTCCTAGTCTTCCTCTTCTTGCAGCTGGTCCAGCCTCCAGGCCCCAGGCAGAGAGCAGCAGCCCTGGGGAGGGAGATGGAGTGTGTATTCCTAACGACAGCCCAGCCTGCCCACAGCCGGGCATCATTAAAACCTGGAGTCTTGGCGAGGTCCAGTATGTACAGCTGACCTCTGCACCTAAAAAGAGAGCCCCCTCTTAGTTGTACCTCCTCTGCCTCCTAGTCTTTACCCAATGATAAAGGTTTGTGGGGGAAGAGGCTTTCCCGGTAAATGAAAATTTTTTTTCTGTAAGTCAGATTACATTTCCATGCATCGGGAACCTTGTCATTTAAAGCAGGGCTGTCCAGTAGGAACATAATGTAAGTCAAATACATAATTTTAAATCTTCTAGTAGCCATAAAAAATTAAAAGAAATAGATGAAATAAATTTAAAGAATATATTTTATTTAAACCAATATATCCAAAATACTATCATTTCAACCTATAATCAATATAAAATTATAAATGAGATCTTTTACACCCCCCCTTTTTCACTAAGTCTTTGAAATCTAGTATATATTTTATACTCACAGCAGATCATTTCAATTCAGTCTAGCCACATCTTAAGTGCTTAATTGCTACATATGGCTCATGACTACTGGAGTAGATCGCCCAAACCCAAAGAAAGCCAAAAGCCCATTTGTAATGGCATTCACAGGTCCCTGAGTTATGCAGTTCACCCATATGAAGTTTTATATATTAGATTTTATTTAGAGGGGAGGGCACAGTTCAAGGACTTTGTTTAATTTTAAGACTGTTTCAGATAATAAGAGTTCAAGATATATCTAAATAAGCTTCAGTGGGTTTGTATGATGGGTGACAAGGGGTGTGTGTGTATGTGTGTGTGTGTGTCCATGTCACATCCAGAGTAGGTGCCTGAGCCAGAGGATGTCTATGTGTACACATATCTGAGCGTCTGGAGGGTGAGAGTTCGGGGCCTTAGGCCAGGGATGGGGGAGGCAGAGCTCTAGGGAGCACTTTCCACTAGATGGAGAAGGAGGCATGTGCAGGAAAAACTGTTTTCAGTAGCTAGAGGATCAGGCAGTGGGAGGAGTCTGGTTAGTCTCCCCAGCAACAGGCCTGGCAAACCTGATTGGCTACAAGCTGCCATGGAAACAGCAGAGCCTCAGCAGCAGGTGCTTCTGCCAGGTAGCCTGAGCCTGGCCTGATGCCTAAGTACAGACTGGATCTACTGCCTAAGATTTGATCATCCATCTCCACCCAGTTCAAAAACACAGGCTCTTGTCAGTGTTGCAATTTCTTTACCACCAATAGAACTCAATGTAACACGAGACTCTGATCTTCATCCCCTGCCCTAAACCAAGACCAGCTCAGTTTTAGGACAGGGTTAGTTGTGTTCATATAGAGTCTGAAAGCCCTAAGATGGAAGAACAGCATTATCTGAGGTTCCTCCAAGCAAGCTCTAAAGGTCCTTGACCCACCAAGTTTGATGGGAGGAGGCTGATCCTATCTTCCAAGGTACATACAGAGCAGGTGGACCTGAGTCTGCAGTGAACGCCACCACCCTCCTCCCTACTACCCCCACACCCAGACTGCCTCCTAGGCCAGAGTAAACAGGCCTGGGGCCAGAGGAAGCCATGAATCTTGATCCATTCAATCCCATTGCAAGTATTTCGGTCAGGATTACAGACGTCATTTAATGATTACAGTGCATCTACCATTAACAGCAGGTGGTGAAAGGGAAGGGAACATTGAGAAAGTGTCTGGCCTCAGAGGGAGAACTTGGAAACAACAGCAGGGAAAGGATTGGATAATGCTTCAAGGTACCCTGTACCTAAGGAGCAGGGTAGGGTAGGAGGGGGCTGTAGAAGGGGACTAGGACCTTACCCAACAGGTATAATCACAGTGGTGAAAAAGCATGCAGGTTGGCAGGGGGGAGGAATAGATAATAGCAGAAAGGGGGGACCCACCCTTACTTCAGTTCCAGAGTTCAAAAGGATGAGGTGGGGCCGGGGGGCAGTCACAGTGAGGAAGGGAGGAGAACGGTGTAATAACAGAAGAGGTTAAGAAAAAGCAATATGTGAGATTCTCATGTCAGGAAATCTGCAGAGAGAGGCAGGATTCAATAACAGGTAGCAGTGGCGAGGGGAAGGGAGGCAAAGGCCCCTCGCATAGAGAGTGGCTAAGAGCAAGGGCAGGGGATGAAGCTGTTACAAAGGCAGGACTGAAGGTCAGGAAAACACCCAGGACCCCACAGACAGATGTGTGACCCCAGGGAGCATGAGAGGAGTCATTAATAACAGGAGGTGCCAATGGCAAAGAGGGCAGGCAGGCATAGCTTATAAGCACCAAGCAGATGCATCTGCAGACAGCTGTGCTAAGAGAGTGAGGGCTCACTTGTCTGTGGGACAGGAGAAGTCAAGAACAGCATAATAGAGTTGACAGCAGCTGAGGAGGGCCTGGCCCTGTGGCTTAAAGAAGGGAAGTGTCACTGCACAGCGAGATGGTGGGAGGGTGTGAGAGGACCGGGAGGGTGTGATGACAACAGTCACAGGCCAAGTCTAGGAGAGGAAACTAGAGGCCAGCTGCCCTGCTGGGCTGGGGATGTG
The DNA here is from genome assembly GCF_019186645.2 of Phyllostomus hastatus. NCBI lineage: Eukaryota > Metazoa > Chordata > Mammalia > Chiroptera > Phyllostomidae > Phyllostomus > Phyllostomus hastatus. The sequence goes on along the minus strand of NW_025333860.1, from coordinate 1,114,263 downwards.
TTGTGTCGGGGCGGGGGGGTGGGGGGGGGGCAGCGGTGCAGATTGGCCAAGGGGCTGGAGCCTCTGTGCAGGTCTGCTAAGTCCCTGTCCCTGGAACCTGACAGGGCAGCAGACGCCCTTCTAAAGGCAGTAGCAGCCAGCAGTGTTGCTGAGAAGGCTGTGGAGGCTGCTCGAATGGCCAAACTGATAGCCCAGGATCTGCAACCCATGTTAGAGGCCCCAGGTGAGGCATGGACAGCCTGGGGTGGGGATTGGGCCTGCTGGGGAGCTGGAGGGGAACGGGGAAGGGAATCTCCACAGGAGGCTAGGGATGGGAAAGCCAAGGTATGATGGTCTGAGGGGACAGAGGGTGGCAGGGTAGGGAGTAGAACTGGGAATTGATAATAGAGTACTGAGGACAAGGGGCTGGGATCTTGCAGTGAGAGGCTATAAGTCTGGAAATACCAAAGTCCTGGGAGGTGCCCAGCCAGAGGGATAAAGCTGGAGCTTTTGCAGTCCCAGGCCAGTTAGGCCCCTCTGATTCTTAGCTATCCCTGCCCCAGGCCGCAGACCCAGGCAGGACTCAGAAGGTTCTGACACAGAGCCCTTGGATGAAGACAGCCCTGGGGTGTACGAAAATGGACTTACCCCCTCAGAGGGCTCTCCCGAACTGCCCAGCAGTCCTGCCTGCTCCCGCCAACCCTGGCAACCCCCTGCCTGCCGGAACCCACTGCCTCCTGGAGGGGACCGGGGTCCCTTCTCCAGCCCCAAAGCTTGGCCTGGGGAGTGGGGGTGCCCAGGTGAGCAGGCAGAGGAACTAGCTGGCTATGAGGCCGAGGATGAGGCTGGGATCCAGGGCCCAGGACCCAGAGATGGTTCCCCACTCCTTGGAGGCTGCAGTGACAGTTCCGGAAGTCTTCGAGAGGAGGAAGGGGAAGATGAAGAGCCCTCGTCCCCCATGAGGACCCCAGGGGCCTTGGCACCTGAGCACGTGGCCGCACCAGTCCTAAGGGGCCCATCCTCAAGGGGTCCCGAAGCTGGGTGCCTGGTGGAAGAGCCTGAGGAGCCAGCTGCAACGGAGAGGCCCGCACAGCCGGTGAGACAGACACCTTCCATGTGCTTCGTGCCCTCTGAGTCTCAGCCCCTTCTGGCCCCTCCTCTCCTCAAAGCCTCGCCTCTCATCCTTTCCAGGCCTCTCTCTGATCCCCTGAGGGACTTTGATTTGGATTCCGCTTTCTCACTGTCTGCCCAGTCTTAAACCATATCCTACCTCATTTTTTTTTTAATTTGAGAGCTGGAAGAAACCTTAAAGATCTTCATGTCCAACTCCCTCTCATGACAGAAAAGGAAGCTGAGGCCCAGAGTGCTTAAAGTAACTTACCCAAGGTTACAGACTAATAATGAACAATACAGCCAGAACTTTTTTCCCTGTTCTCCTTCCATATCATTTCTGGCTCCCAGTTTCCTACTCCACCCCCACCCCCACCTCCACACTTTCTCTCTTTGGTGCCCAGAAATAAAAAAGGAAAAGCTTGTACCCTCCCTACTCTGACTCTCCCTCCCTCTCCTGGGAAGAAGAGAAATAGGAAAAAAAAAAAAAGTCAGAAAACCAGGAGGGGTGGAGTTTCCCCAAAACCCTCTATTTTGATTGGACTCCAGGCCTCTGTTTCCTAGCAACCACATCCTCACCCCTTCATCCCTTTCTGCTTTACTGCAGTACCGGCTGCTGCTGCCAATCAATGTATGCTACTAAGGCCAGGCACCTTCTGCCTGGGCCATGTGACATGCTGGTGGGAGCGGAGTGGAGGGAGGAAGGGCTGTTTCTGATTTGAGGGAGCCAGAGGGAACATGTGGCCCTGGCTGGGAGAAAAGGGGTATTTTCCAACCCAAAACAAAGGCTGATGCTCTGCTCTGGCCTCTGAGGAGAGGTGCCTGGGACCCTCCAGCTTTGCCACTTTGGCCAGGGCAAGAAGATGGGATCTGTTGCTGGACCTGGCCCTCAGGAACTGAGACTGCATTTCTCCTTCCTCTCTAGGGAGCTGCCAACCCCCTGGTGGTGGGAGCCGTGGCCCTCCTGGACCTCAGCCTGGCATTCCTGTTCTCCCAACTCCTTACCTAAGGCTCCTGCCTGGCCTAATTCTGGCTTTGGTTGCTGCCTCTTCACTCCTCTGACCTGCCTTTTTCTCTTTCCTCTTTCTGCTTGTTTTTTCTCCTTTCTTTCTCTTCTCCCTTTCCTTTCGGTCTCCCTTTGTTTTTATCTCTTGCTTTTTCTTCCTGCTCTCCTTTCAGATTCTCTCATTTATTCTGGATCTGTCTCTGTCTTCCTCACTCCATTCCCCAACCCAACCCCTCCTTTCTCTAGATTGTTTACATATGAAGGGCTTTTCTTGCTCAGAGTTGCTCTCTTCTCTGAGACACACAAATCTAAGTCAGACCATTGCTCCACACCCTCCCCACCTTTTCTTTAAACCTGAACTTGGATGAGGGTGGGGGTTTGGTATCCTGAGGAGTCTCCTGGAAGCTGTGTGGAAAGGAGGAAGAAAATGAGGAGTGACCATACTAGGCAAGGCACTGGTCGAGCTGCCGTGGCTCCCTAATCCAGGGACCTGGTGTCCCTCTGAGGCCTAGTAAAAAAGCTGGAGGAGGTACAGCCACCATCTCTGACTTTGGAGGATCGTCTCTCCCCTCCAAGCACTGAGACAGGTTCTTGCCTAATTCCATCCTTCCCTGAAAAAGATATGAAAAGAAATGAAAGCTAGAATGACTCCCTAGCATCTCCCACTTTTTCCCCTCAACAGCCAGCCCCTCATCCAACCCCCTAGGGTGGCATGCCATGTCAAGAGCGATGTATAAAGGAAAAAAAAAAAAAACAGGCCAGGGCAGCCACGCCCACCCAGTGATCCCTCCCTCTCTTCCCTCTCCCCTACAAGTTTATTTGGGTGGTCTGGACTCGCTTGTGGCCTTTGATTAAATTCTATGGGGCCTGAAGAAGATATTACTACTGCAGAGGGTTCAAGGCACTTGAGCAAGGACCCCACTCCCCAACTCTGGCAGTTGTGGTAGGGGAGGCAGTTTTGGGGAATGGAACCAGACCAGATAACAGGAACTCACAGGGCAGCAAAAGTTGTGACAAGCTTGATCTCTATGAAGGTTATATTTTTCCCCCATCATATCAGAATATTGTTAAATGAGTAAACAGAAGGAGGGGATCACAGGAAGCCAATATATCACACACTTTCCAGGTAGGGCAGAGGTGGGAGTCAAAATGGGCTGTGAGGTGGGTGGAGAGGAGAGCCCTGTTTGAGGTTGTGGCTGATCCCTGGCACTAACTTCTCCCCTGGGGGCAGGAAGCCCTAGGAAGAGGGGACTGTAAGGTCCCCAGGGGATCTTTCCTCCCTCCCCCTGCATGAGGCAGAGGCAAGCTGCCTGTCAAACCCCTCCCTCAAGGAATGGCCTTGCCTGGGAATGCCCACCACACACACCCTCTTCTTTTTTCTAGTCAAACTCTGTTTACTCCTTGGACTGCCTCCCTCCCTCCTCCCTTCTCAACCTTTACTTTATTTCTATTTCATGGAATTTGGGACTGAAGTTAAACTACAACAGTGCCGCCAACACCAAGTCTTGCAGGAAAAAAATACAAAGAAATTTAACAAAAAAATATATTAATAAAAAAGTTCTAAAAAGGGGGGGATTGTCATTTCCTGTGGGGTGCGATGGCTTCAACCCCAAGCTCTCTGAGGATGCACGGGTGGTGAGAAGGTACGAGAAGCCCTCTTGGGGAACCGCAGGCCTGTCAGGCAGTCTCAAGGCTCCTATGTAGTCCAAGAGTCTTTCAAAAATCCAAAGCCTGAGGCCAGACGACTTAAGTCGACTCCGCTAGGCGGCCCAGGAGGGGCGGGGTCCCGTGATGGGGGCGGGGAGAGGGAAGGACCAGACCAACACCAACCCCCGCCCCGCCAAGTACCAGGAAACGCCGGGGGGAGAGGAACGGAGTTGAGCCAGAAGCCAGGTGAGGCTGGCGTCATGTTGTGGGGGAGCTGGGGCGCCTAAAATGTGAGCCTGGAGAGGAAACCCGCGGAGGAACTAGCGAAGGGCCCTGGAAGGGAAGGAATGGCTGAGCCAGAGGTGAAAAGCCAGGTGGGGTGGAGAAGAGCAAATAGGCGGGGTCCCGGCGCAGGCTCAGTGGGAAAGGGTGCAGGGTTGGGGCTGAGACGCATGCGTAGTGGGGATCTCCTCCAGTGGGGGAGAAGGGGGCGGAGCTTGGGGACACGCGGGGAAAGGGGAATGTGTGTTCAGTTCTAGGGTAGCCGTGAGACCCCGGCCTTCAGGATCTTGGTACAGGCCAAGCCTGGGCAGAAAGGCCAGACACTCCCGGCCAGAGAGGGTTAAAGTCCTCTCCATTCTCGGGCTCTATTCCCCGCCTCCCCGCTCAGGATGGTGGTGCCTTCGCTGAAGCTTCAAGATCTAATCGAAGAGATTCGTGGGGCCAAGACCCAGGCCCAGGAGCGGGAAGTGATCCAAAGGGAGTGTGCCCACATCCGGGCGTCGTTCCGCGACGGGGACCCTCTGCAGAGGCACCGCCAGCTAGCCAAACTGCTCTATGTCCACATGTTGGGCTATCCTGCCCACTTTGGACAGGTATTGGTCAGGGATGCTTGCCTTCAGGGATGAGAAAGGCCAGTGGGGCAGGGCCTTGGACCTACTCACCTATGTGTGCTCCTGTTTTTTAATACTGCTACGTTCTGAGCCCTCACAGAATGCACTGCAGACCTCCTTTCCCATTACATTCCCTATTGGTCGGTGGCTGTACTGAGCCCTTCCTTCCCTGGCCAACCCCTCCCAGGCGCCTCCTTCTCTCCTCTCGTATTCTCCTCAACTCCTATCACCTTGAAACTACCCACTAGCTCCGACTAAGCCTCTCCTTTTGTTGTATGGAAAGTGATGGGATATGGTGCCCCCACAAGTTACCCTGGTGTTAAGGAGGAGGATAGACAACAGATGTTAGTGTCTCTGGCTTCACTCCTCTCCCTTCCTGGTCTGCCCCTTCTCCTATAGATGGAGTGCCTGAAACTGATTGCCTCCCCCAGGTTCATAGACAAGAGGGTGGGCTACCTGGGTGCCATGCTTCTACTGGATGAGAGACAGGATGCCCATCTGCTTATTACCAACAGCATCAAGAAGTAAGAGGGTTCTGGGAAGCACTTGGAATCAGGGCAATGGGAGAGTGAGGAGCTGGGAAATCCCAGGGGACTGCCTGCTGTAGGCACTGAAAGGACTGAGAAATTCATCTCAGAGGCTTGACAGACTGTCCTCCCAAAACTGTGCAGTGATCTGAGCCAGGGCATCCAGGCAGTACAAGGCCTGGCCCTGTGCACTCTGAGTGCCATGGGCTCTGCTGAGATGTGCCGGGACCTGGCCACTGAGGTGGAGAGACTGCTCCTGGGTCCCAGCCCCTACGTGCGCAAGAAGGTGAGATGGTGAGACTGTAGGCACTTGCCCCTCCAGAAGCTGTCCCTTTGGCCACATGGCTGAGGTGGGGGGTGGTCCATCCTGAGCCCCTAACTTCTGCAGGCCGTTCTGACTGCAGTGCACATGATCCGAAAGGTCCCTGAGCTCTCTGACATCTTCCTCCCAGTTTGTGCCAAACTGCTTCACGAACGCCACCACGGTAAGGCCCCAGGGCTCCCCATTTCCTACCTCAGCTCTGGCTGTGGCCAAAGGTAGAAACTGGGACAGGAAACTTAGCTCATTGGAGAAGGATAGTATGTGCACACACACAGTGGAATCCCCTGTGCCCCTTGCCCACCATTCACTTCCCCTGCCCTGACCCCAGGCGTCCTGCTGGGCACCATCACGCTGATCACAGAGCTCTGCGAACGAAGCCCTGCAGCCCTCGAGCATTTTCAAAAGGTGGGCTGGTGAAGGGACAGACCCTGGGCCAGGAAAAGAGGGGCAGCGGGGTTGGGATGGGGCTGAAGGTTGAGGAGATGAGGAAGAGTGCCCAGATAAGGCTGTGACCTCCCTCCAGGTGGTGCCCCAGCTGGTACGGATCTTCCGGACACTGGTGACAACGGGACATACCACAGAACACAGCATATCGGGAGTCAGTGACCCCTTCCTACAGGTGGGCTGATCCTTCTCTGCTGTATCCCTGGAACAAGAGCTTGGCTGTAAGCCCATGGCCAGTCATCACCTCCCAGAGAAGACTCTGACTCAGTGTCTTGGGCAGGGTGGCAGACAGGACTGCCCAGGTCATCCCAGGACCAGTGCAGGGAAGGTATACCTGAAGGTCAGAAAATCCAGTGTAGTAACAATAAAAAAACAGCCTGACCCCCATTCCCTAGCCTCACATACTCTGATCCCTTCCCAGGGCTCAAGGGACCTGTAGAGGGGAGGCAGAGGGGCAGGGAGGCTCTAGGAAACCAGCCAGACCCTTCCCAATGCTCTCCTCAATGTCAAATTTTTCTCTTCATCCCCATGGCTCCTTACCCTAAGAACCCCTCTCCCTCTCAACCTTTAACCCAACCTCAGGTCCAGATACTTCGTCTGCTTCGGATTCTGGGCCGGAACCACGAGGAGAGCAGTGAGAGCATGAATGACTTGCTGGCCCAGGTGGGGAACTGGGGAGGGGTGCTGGTTGTGTGCTGCTCTGAGATCCCACCAGCCCTGAGCATCCCTAATGTGATAACCCACCATGTGAAGGCCATATAATCTGTTTCCCCTCTAGACTGTGATCTCCATGAGGACAGGGACACAGTCAGTATGGTAGATAGTGGGTGTGGGCTCAGGGAGCTTTGTTAGGTGGTTGAGTATTGAAGGACATTGTGGGGAACTTCCAGAGACCTAAGGAGAGGACAGAGCCCCATTTACATGCATCTTCTCTCGCATCCAATCAGGTGGCCACTAATACAGATACCAGCCGAAATTCAGGCAGTGCGGTCCTGTTTGAGACTGTGCTCACCATCATGGACATCCGCTCTGCAGCTGGCCTGCGGGTATCATATGCCTCTCCCACTGCGGCCCCACCCACCCACCCCAGCCAGGGAGACAGGTCCTGTGCCAGGCTGTCCCCACTCCTGAGTGAGCAGATTGCTCCTTCCCTAACTATCCCTGACCTCTGCTTCCCATAGGTTCTAGCTGTCAACATTCTTGGCCGCTTCCTGCTCAACAGTGACAAGAATATTAGGTATTATATTCCAGGTGTCTGTCTGGGCTGTGCCACTGAGCCCCTGGCCCTCTGCCCTCCTTCTTCCAGAGTCTCCCAATTCATGCCTTTCCCTGTACCCAGGGCAGAATGGTGCAGGGAGGGGGGCTGCTGGCTATGGTGTGATGGGGCCTCTCCCATGCTGTCCAGGTATGTAGCCCTGACATCACTGCTGCGACTGGTGCAGTCTGATCACAGCGCCGTGCAGCGACACCGGCCCACTGTGGTGGAATGTCTTCGGGAACCTGATGCCTCCCTGAGCAGGTGAGCAAGACAGAGGGCCCAGTTCCTGGTGGCCAAGACCCAAACCAGCTCGGCAGCTGAAGCAAGGAAAGTAGGAGACAAATGCTTGGGGAAGGGCAGGGCCAGGCTACCCCATACAAATACACAGCTCCTTCTGCTAGGCGGGCCCTGGAACTGAGCCTGGCTCTAGTGAACAACTCCAACGTGCGAGCCATGATACAAGAGCTTCAAGGCTTTCTGGAGTTCTGCCCCCTTGATCTACGGGCAGACTGTGCCTCAGGCATCCTGCTGGCAGCAGAGAGGTGAGGTGAGGTGACAGGTGCCCAGGAGGCAAAAGATAGAATCTGGGGAGGGTCAGTGCCGGGGCTGAAATGCTATATGTCCCCTAGGTTTGCCCCAACCAAGCGATGGCACATAGACACCATCCTGCGAGTGCTGACAACGGTGAGGCTGGGGCTGGTCTGAGGCCCAGGTGGGAGTGGACAGGGCTCACCACACTGACTTGGCCATATGCACTGCTCCAGGCGGGTGCCCACGTTCGTGATGACGCAGTGGCCAACCTGACCCAGCTGATTGGCGGGGCCCAGGAACTACACGCCTACTCTGTGCGCCGCCTCTACAATGCCCTAGCACAGGACATCTCCCAGGTGATGTTCCCACCACCCAGGCTCAGGGTCACCCAACCCTCCCAGCCCTTCTTGGGCCCACCACTCCTTACACCTGGTTCCCAACAGTTTTCCCTCAAAGTCACAACTGTCTACTTAGTGGAGGAGACACTCAAGGACAGAGCCCTGTTTTTAGTGAGAACTCTTGGACTTCTGTCCTGATGTTGGTGCCTACTGGCTGCATAACCAGGTGACTAAGTTAACTTTCTTTATGCTCAGCGCCCCCAGCTTTGTACCCTGCCCATTCCCTGGAGCTGTTTGGTAGATCAAATGAGATCAGTAAAAGCTCTTTCTGCATGTTTTAGACTTTATTATTACCTAAATGCTGAGTGAATTAACAAATGCAGCCAGTATCTATAGCCCCACTGTCCATGTTACTTAAGTAGTATGGACAGAAACCATCCACCCGTTCTCAAGGGAAGGACCCTCATTTTATTGGCGGTGCACCCACTGTGGTTAGGACATATAGTTCTGATGCTTGGCCACCAGAGGGCAGAGGAAACCCAGGAGCCAGGACAGTGGGGAAACAAGTTATAACTGCTCCTTGTGCCAAGACCCTTCCCTTTCCCACCTCTGCAAAACCCACCATCTCTGCACTGCCTAAAGGGATGTCACAGGGTCTGGAAGTGAGGAGGGGACCCAGCATGTTTCTTATCCATGCAGCAACCACTGGTGCAAGTGGCAGCCTGGTGCATTGGGGAGTATGGGGATCTTCTGCTGGAGGGGAGCTGTGAGGAAACTGAGCCGCTTCAGGTGAGATCTGCGTTGAGGGTAAACTGCAGAGGGATTTGTCAGGGGAGGCAGGACTGGCCCCAGGATCACTACCTGTGCCCCCCACCCCCGGCAAAGGTGGAGGAAGAAGAGGTGTTGGCATTACTGGAAAGGGTGCTGCAGTCCCATATGTCCCTGCCAGCCACCCGAGGATACGCCCTCACAGCCCTCATGAAGCTTAGCACCCGACTGCGTGGGGACAACAAGTAAGAAGGGGTCCCAGCCCCTCTCACAGACCTTCTTCTTGGTGCCTTCAGTGAGAGATGTCTCTTCACTGTGTCCACCACTTCTGAGTTTCTCTCCAAGCACACACCCCAATACCCCCAACGCTTAGGTTCTTCCAATTGAGCCAACTGTCATGGGTACCTCCCTGCTCTGTGGGGCCTCTCCCTTCTCTGTCACATCATGGAGGTGAAGGGCAAGGCAGACTGCCATTCCCACTCACACCATCCTGTGGCCCAGCCGCATCCGCCAGGTGGTGTCCATCTATGGGAGCTGCCTGGACGTAGAGCTGCAACAGCGGGCCGTGGAGTACAACACACTCTTCCAGAAGTACGACCACATGAGGTGCGGCTGGCACTCTGCCACAGCAGAGGCCCCAACCCCTGCCCTCTCCAAATGTGCTCTTCCCAAAGTCCCCTTCTGGGTACAAGGGTCTCAGCTTCACTTGTGCGCTCCTCATCCAGTCAGATCCTCTCACTCACAGTTCATGGGAAGTTAAGCTGGCTTCCAGATCTTGATCATCTGAAAACCAGCAACAGGGTGCCATCTTAGCAATGAGAGGGCACTTCCAGCCCACCATGTGCTCAGGGCTCTCATGTTCTTACCCCTCCTCCCACATACCTCTTGTAAAAAGCACAGGCTTCACCCAGAGGGACACACCTACATTCCATCCTCTCAGGGCTGCCATCCTGGAAAAGATGCCTCTTGTGGAACGAGGTGGCCCTCAGGTTGATGAGGAAGCAAAGGAAAGCAAAGAGGCAGCCCCTGTCTCCACAGATCCCCAGGTAAGACCAGAAGCCCCTGGGGGGAGAGGACTTGGCAGGCTTCCATTCCTAGTCCTGGTCCTTCTGCCCTTTCTCCCAGGCCTCAAAGCTCTTGGATCTGTTAGATCTCCTGGATGGCACCTCTGGGGATGCTCAGCAGCCTCCCCCTCTGGATCCCTCCCCAGAAGGCACTTTAATACACCTGCTGGACCTTCCCTGTGCGCCCCCAGCACTGGGTAAGGCTCAGTAAAAGGGAGGTGTCTTGGGGTGAGGGCTGCTTAGAAATGTGCTCCTTCTTAGCCAAGGACTGAGGTTCAGGGATCCTCTTCCCTGCTGTGTGCCTCTATCACATCTCCATCTAAATGGGTGAAAGGCTTCATTAACTAGATCATGTAGTCCCTTCCTGGACATCCTTCAATGTCTTTGCTTTATTCTAGATGCCTTACCCTGGCCTGTGGGCCCTGCTTCCTCCCTGGCCCACCTCATATACTTTACTACTCACTCCGTTGGCCCCCTCTTAGCTCTTCAGACCCTCTCACCTCAAGCCCTTGGCAATTCATTCTTTTTACATGGAACATTCTTTCCCAAGCACAGCAATTGGCTTATTCTGTCTGCAAGCCTCAGCTAAAATGTCAGAAGGCTCAGCTAAAATGTCAGATACTTCCCCTACCACTCCTATTTTAGTTAGTTCCTCCCAGTTATTCTGGCCTAGTTTATTTTCTTCTAGCACCAATTATGATTTGTCATTATCTTGCTTTCTTGTTTATTCTCTCCCCCAACTAGACTGTCAACTCTAACTTCTTGCCCCCTTTGTCATCAACATCCCAAGTAGTGCTCATTTAGTTTTTGTTGGATAAATGAATGAACTCATCTTTGGCCCATATAGTGAGCTGTTTCTCTCTTCCTACTCTAGCTCCCATCCCAAATCTCAAAGTGTTTGAGCGTGAAGGACTACAGCTGAATCTGTCTTTTGTTAGACCCCCTGGGACCCCTGCTTTGCTCTTAATCACAGTCACCGCTACCAACGCCTCAGAGGGTGATGTCACCCACTTTGTTTGCCAGGCCGCTGTGCCCAAGGTTTGTAGACCAGGATTCAGAGGTGGCCTAGATACTCCAGGAGAAAAGGCCACTAAGTAGAGGAGGTGGGTGGGAATGAGATGAGAAGGGAGTGACGTGGAGATGAACACTTGGGGAGTTATGGGAAGAGGGTTTGAAACCATTGGGTGTCCAGGGCTTGCCTGAACCCGACTAGCTCTGCCCAACCTCCTGTGTTCAGAGCTTCCAGCTGCAGCTACAGGCCCCTAGTGGGGATACAGTTCCAGCTCAGGGTGGCCTTCCCATGACCCAGCTCCTCCGAATCCTCAATCCTAACAAGGTGAGCTCCAGGAGTCCCCTGTGGATAAGACTCAGGAAAGGGAGACGTCATCCTTGCTAACCCTGGTCTCCACTCTCCTATTCCTAGGCACCCTTGCGGTTAAAGCTGCGCCTCACCTACAACCACTTTGGCCAGTCGGTGCAGGAGATTTTTGAGGTGAACAACTTGCCTGTGGAGACATGGCAGTAACAGCCTCCACTCAGCCTGGAATTCTTTCAAATTCCAAACCCCTGGGTTCCCAGCTACTTGGACCCTACATCCAAGGCCTACCAGCAGATGGCACTCTGGTCCTGTGCTTGCCACTGTGAAACCGGGGGTGGAAGAGCTGCCGGTCTCCCACAAATAACGCAAACCCAATAAAGCCTAAGAGGGGAGAGTCATATTTGTGTATATTTGAGGTAGAAAACATATATGAATAACAGCAGGGAAAAAGTCAACATGAAGTACATATCTTCCCTTGGCCTTAGGAACCTTTTTCAACAAAGGAGCATTTTCTTTCTGCCCCTCTCCACACCGGGGAATAAATTTGACCCCACAAGAGGCACTCGACCATCTGGGCTGGAGCAGGGCACAGTGGCAAGATCAAACCGGAATTCCTAGATTTCCAACAGGGAATCCCATCCATTTCCCAACCTACAGCTGTTCACCCCAAGGCAGGGAAATCCCTGCTGCCTCCCCTCGTCTCTAACTCAGCTGTAAGGTGGTTTAGGAGCCGCTGGCAGAATCAATGGCATCGACCAAGGGAGGGGGGTGGCAAGGGATTTTCCTGTGCTTAACTACTGATCACGGCTAAGTGGAAATCCTATAAACACGAGCGGAAATCAATGGAGGCTGCTTAGCGGCCAGGGGAGAGGGGCAGCCCACAGATTGCATTTGACGGATGAGGGAGAGGATGCAGCCTGGGAGGTCTCGACAAAAGATAGCTGAGGGTAGGGTGAAGGAACAAACAGGCCTGGTGAGAGAGGAGTCACTGTGGAAAGGGAAGCAGGGGAATAGACACAGTGAGCAAAGGATTAAGTCCACTGGGCAGAGTTCTCTTCCTTGTTGTTGAGGAAGTAACACCCTAGCCCAGGCTCTTGTCAGCATCTTTAGTCCCCTGTGGCTTCTCTCTGGAGCTGTGTACTTCTAGCAGGTGATAGTCCTGAGGCCGGAAGCGCTGTAGGTACATGATCAGCTTGGCAGGCGCCCTCTCCTGTGCCAGCACACCTACAGGCAAAAGAAGAATAAGGAGAGAAACAGAGAGAGCTGCAAAAGCTTTGAGTCTACTCCCTGTCCTTGCAGCCAGACCCCAAAGTTGTTTCCAAGGCAACACTGAGATACAATGCCATCCAACCAGCTTGTGTAACCCACCAGCCCACTCCCTGATTGGCCTGTGGAAGTAGGGCCTAAAAGGGCCACTTTGAGCAGGAATGGGGCTGGGAAGCCTATAGCATAAGAACTTCTCCAACAAGGAGAAATGGTGAAGAGGCACTCAGGAGCCATGAAAACAGGTGCCTGAATATTGACTCATTTCTTTTAACTTTAAAAAAAAGTTTGTTTACTGATTTTATATAGAGAGAAACATTGATTTTTGTTGTCCTACTTACTTATGCTTTCATTGGTTGATTCTTGTTATGTGCCCTGACTGGGGATCAAATCCACAACTTTGGCATATCAGAACAAACCTCTAACCAACTGAGCTACCCGGCTAGGGCTCAACTCATTTCAGTTATTGCTCCTGTCCCCCAATCAAAATCAAAGCCCATGTAGGCAGGCCAAAGCACACTGGCTTGTTAATGAAGTACATGCAGAGAAGCACATAGAGAAACCAAGGGATCAAAAAGTAGAGAAAGAAACCAAAGGATGTAGAAACAACGGGAGAGAAGCAGCTATAGCCATGGTGTGGGATTCACATCGAATTATAACCTCTGTGGTGGAGCCATGATAAGCCAGTGTCTTATTGGTAATACCTCAGAGCATGCTGGGCACATAACAGGGAATTCAGTGTATGTTTGCTGAGGAGGTGAAAGCTGTAAGGCCCCAGGGGATGCACAACCTCATACTTTTGTCGGTGAACTGTCTACAAGGGCACTAAGCCTGGGGGAAAAAAAAAACAAAACCTGCCAATGCTTGCCCCGCTGTCTGTCCCACAAATACAACATTATTGCCTTTTACTCAAAGCTAACAGGACAAATTAAATGAAGATCTAGGTAGTTGTAAAAATGGATGGATAGGAGTTGGAGGAAGGAAGGGTATGTTGAAGGACTGAAGCAGAGAACTGACCAATGGAACTGAAGGACACCTGGAATAGCTACAGGTATGAGAACTAAATAAGATAGAATGACTGGGGTAGATTAGAGATGGTTGGAAGAATTAAATCCAGATTAGACAGCTACTGCAAAAGAGGAAACAGGACTTGATAGAGCCCTACCAAGGCCCTCCCCACTAACTGGCCCAGTGGGTACATCCAGAGGAGGAACAGGAAAAGCACAGAAGGGCCTGTCTCTCTCACCAAGCATGCTGCTGAGCTTGTCGATCTTCTCTAGAGCAGCTGGGACTTCAGCCTTCTCGTGTACCAGGGCCTCTATTTCACCCACAGCGTAGCCAAAATCAGCTGTATCCAGGTCCACCACAAGTGGAGGCTCCTCTTTATCAGCTCTGGATAGCACCAGTTTCCAGGTACTGCGATTAGTCACAAAACTGGCTACTTCCTGCAGCCTCAGTGGGCCCAGCACAGCAGTCACCCCCTCAGCTCCCAAGACCTCAACCCCCAGCACCTCATAGAGCTGGGCCACAATCGCAGACTCAGCTGTGAGTTCCCTGTACTCGGTGTGGGGTCCTGAGACACCTGCTGGTCCAGGACATTTGAGTTCCCATCCACTATTTTCTCGCTGTCGCAGCCAGTGGTCGGCCCGCATGAGGCTCAGCTCAGGGGTGTCATAGTAGTTGTCTCGGAAGGTGACCCGGTGCTCCAGGGTGCCACCCAACTGTTGCAGGCGCTTCTCTGTTTCTGGCCCAGGAATGAACTTTCGCTCCACCTCAATCAAGCCCTGGGCCATACTACCTGCAATCAATCAACATACATTTGCTCAGCTCCCAAGGGTGCTAAGCCCTGCAGAGTGACAGCTCAGCAAAGAGTCCCCCACCCTTACCCCTGGAAAAACCTATGAGACACACACTGTCACAGAGTTCTCTGTTGGTGCTGCAGCCCCTTCTCCCTGACTGTGTGATGAAGGCCCCCGTCTGATGTTTTAAGACTGCAGCAGAGACAGATCTTCAATAAGATCCCCTGCACCGATGAAGATGTACTCCATCCAAAGGGCTCTCTGGAAAGCAGGCCGCGCGGCCGGTGTCCTTTCTACGCTCCTCTCTACACCTTGTTACTCTAGGAGGCAGGTGGCTCACTGCCGGGGATGACCCCGCCCGACCCAGCCCTTCCTACCGAGAGCGCGGACGCGAGCGGAGCCTCGGTTCTCACCTCAAAACCCGAGTCTCCCTCTCGCGGGACCTGGAGATGGGGGGACGAGAGCCCTCGCCACTCCCGCGAGGAATGCCGGGAACAGTCCCTGGCTCCGGACCTTGGCCCGGCTGTGCGCACCCGGCCAGTCCCACAGCGAGCGGCCATATTAGGCCCGATGTAATGGTGCACGTGCAGACCAGCCGGAGAGGCCTGCTAGGTTTTAAGGCGCCAGGACCTTCAAAGTGGTACCGGAGTAAGGCCGTCCCTCTGAGCTCAGCTCCTCAATCCCGCCCTTTCCCTGCTCCCAGGGGTCTGGCCCGGTCTCGGGCTTCAGGCAGTACCTGACACCCTGGGGCCTGGGCGCATGCTGGGAGATGTAGTTCCAAGAGGAGGCTTTGCTCCCTTCCCCCACCGTCGCTATGGTGACAGGAAAGCGGCGATTAGTGCCAGAGAGACTCTATCTAAAGTTGAACTGGGGCTGTGAGGAGAGTAGGGTGGGAGAAGCTGAAGCTGGGTAAGCAAATGGGCCCAGAATACAAGCCACTCATTCAGACACTGTCCAGCATATGCTTTATTGACTGTTAGGGCGGCCCACTAAATGCAGGCCACTGGCGATGGACTGGAAGAAAAAGAAAAAAGTATAACTAAGACCAGTTTAGTATTCTGAAGTCTTAGAGGGGTTTTAATACATCCTGGCATGATTGTTGAGGGTAAGGGTGGGCGGGAAACTTTCCGAGGAAGAAGTGATATTTTGGATGGGAACTAAAGATGTGATGGAATTTCAACAGCTGGAAACTCAGATGGAGACAGGAACAGCCTGAGCAAAGACCCAGAAGCTGGAGAGCACCTGGCCAATGTGGAAGATGAAGCTGGAAATACACTTGGAAAAAGCCTTGAGTGCCCAGCTGATGAGTTTGTCACTGAATTTCCAATGGTCCCTGAGCAGGCTTTGTCAGAAACAGGAAATACTCATGGTCATTTAAAGTACAGGAAGACATGGGGGTGGTCCTTTGACTGCTTTGGGAGGCAAAGTCAGGAACCCTCCTTTTACCTGGAGGAGTCAATGTACGTCTGTCCCTCTGGATGTGGTAGCTTGCTGAGGAGCAGTGGCTCTTACCAACTGCCGGACTCCTTTCTAAATGATTGGTGAGAAATGCCAGCTTCTCAACACCTGTCCTGACCTTAGAACATTTCTGAAAACAAATGACCCATGGTAAGTATTGTGGGGAGGACACTGGTTTACAGACGTGGTATTTTAAATTTGGGATGTCTTGGAATACCGCCCCGCCCCATGCAATGACAAGGACCAATGGGCAGCGAGGGGAGGGACCCCACCCACTGGCTTGCTTTTCCATTTGTCTTTCGCTTTTCAGTTTTGTTGTCCAGGGGAAGAAGACGTAATCTCTTCACTGAATTATAAAACCCAATCCCAGTGGGCAGAGGCAGCAGTTTAATGGAAAGGAAAGACCAGACTTCCGAGCCAGACAGATCTGGGGTTAACTTCCAGCTTCACTTTTTGGTGTTTGGCTTTGGGCAAGCTACTCCACCTCCCTAAATCTCTATTTTCTATTTGGCAAAATGTGGACTGCCTCACAGTCTATGTGTGAGGATTCAATGACAAACTGTCACATAGAAGAGATTCCAAATGTTAGTTTCTCCTTTGTTTTTACTTATGAACTCCAGGGTTTTTCTTTTCTTTTTTAAGAAAAGTAGGCTATAGCAGCAAATGTGAGCTCGAGCCAGACAATTGAAGTTTGAGTCCTGGCTCTGTCCCATAGTGATCCACTGTGTGACCTTGGGCCAGTTAATTAACTTGTTTGTGCCATAGTTTCCTCAACTGTAAAATGGGGACTGGTTGTAAGGATTAAATAAATTAATATATGTAATAGTGCTTGGAACTGTCCCTGTGCACTCCATAAATCTTAGCGATTATTGTTATTATAATATAGTAGAACTTATGAGTTGATAAGCTGAAGATGAGCCCAAGAAGCCAGAATGTCCCCTCCCCCCAACTCTGGGCATTCTGTGTGTGACCGCGTGGAGGAGGGGAGAGTGCTCAGAGACTTCAGAGTAATTGCTGTAAAAGAGAAGGTTCTAGTACCCAGTTGGGAGGAAGGAGGACTAATAAGGCAGGAAGAAGGGAGTGAAAAAAAACAGAGGTCTCAGGCGGCTCTGGGAAGCTGATAGAAGCCAGGGCTTGCTCTTCAGATGACTTAAAACACACATATGGTTTCTGTAGGCAGAAAGAAGTGGAGGAGCCTGTCTTCTTTGCAGTCACGTGCTTGGACCTGGCGACAGAGTCTGGGTGGACGGCGGTGGGTTGGGGTGCAGCCCACGATTCAGCGAGGCTGTGGGATTCGGCGCGGGCTGGTGGGCGGGCGGTGGCGGACGGACTACAACTCCCGGCACTCACCACGGCAGGCGGGCCGCTGCACCTGCTCAGTGGGGCCGCCCCGGGCGCCTGGGTATTGATTATTCCATTGTGTGGGACGCCTCGGTTCCAGCCAGTGAAAGAGGCGGAGGAGTGAGGGCGAGGAGGAGTAGGAGAAGGAGGAGGAGGTGGGCGAGGAGGAGAAGGAGGAGGAGGAGGCAGGGAGCGAGCGAGTGCCCTGGGTGAATCAATGGAAAGCCCCTCACGAAGCCGGGAAAACACTTCAGCCGCAGCCAAATAGCATTGATTATTTTCCTTCACTTCCCTCACCGCCGTGAATTTATTTATTTATTTTTTCCATCTCCGTCCCCGACGCCCCGGAGTGAGCGCTGGAGGGAGGGAGGAGGAGGGGGAAAAAAGGAATCAACACATCGGAGAAGTCCCTTCCAAGAGCCGCCCCCTCCCCTCCCCGCCTCGCGCTGCTCGGCGGCCGCGGTTCGACTCCCGTGCCTGCTTCCAGCTGAGGTGTAAGTGCATCGATTTCCGATGCTGCTGGGTTTTTTTTTTTTTTTTTCTCCTCTCCTTCTCTTCTTCCTTTCCTTGCTCTTTGGAAGCTGGAGACGGAGGGGAGAGGAGGCGCGCCGAGACTGCCGCTGGAGGGCACGCAGAGGGACGGGAAGGGGCTGGGGGAGGGGACACGGACGGACCGACGGACACGGACCTGGAGCTTGTGAAGAAGGAGGGGCAGGGGTGGGGGAGGGAGAGGGCTTGATAAGGGAATGGGGAAGAGAGGTGCAGGGTGGAGGAGAGACGGGAAAAGGAAAGGTTTAGAGGCTGGACTGGGAGCCAGCCGGACAGACGGAGGGTAACGAGAGCCTAGACGGACCGCGCGGAGCTGTGTGGGGAGCAGGGGTCCCGGAGGGAAGGGGAGGCTGGGTGAGTGTGAGGCTCGGAGATGTCAGCCCGGAGGGGCCTGAGTCTTGGTGGCCCCCCGCCGGCCGCGGGATGGGGAGAAACCGGGGCTGGCGGGCAGGCTGATGGATGGGCTAGCGCGCTGTGGGTGGGGGTGGGTAGGAGGAGATGTGGATACCCTTAATCTTCGATCTTCATGTGTGTGTGTTTGGGAAAGGTGCGAGGTGAGGGGAGGCCACTGCTCCATTCAAGGTGAAGTGTGTCTCTCCTGGTCCCCTAAGTCTCCATTCGCTCTCTCTGCCCCTCTCTCTGAGTAGCCCTATCATTTTTGAGCACTTGACCTCGCGTGCCTGTAACCCAGCTGATCCCTACCCGTGTGTCCCTGCCTCTCGATTTTGCCATTCTTCACCTCATTCATTCTCCCCACCCATTTCTCTCTGTGTCTGTATGTCAGTCTCCGCATGTGATTTTCCCCATCCAAGCGATCCTCTCTTCCTGTGTGTCCCTGTCACTTTATGTCATGCCTTGGCTGCCTTACTCTTCTTCCCGTCTAGTACTACATGCACTCTCCTTCAGGGTCTCCATGGATTTTTCTGGCCTTTTCAGGCTACTTTGGAGTTTGCTTATCAGTCATGACTGTGGTGGTCTCAGGTCAGGGGCCTGGGAGAGTCAAGGGATGGAGCAGACATGTCCCCCCGCAAGGACTCCAGTGTCCTTTCAGCTCGGCCAGGACAGCCTCCACTTCCACCTTCACTGGGAAGCTTTGGAACTTGCTAGCATTGTTGACTGTCCTCTCTGCCATGTGCTTCTCTCTCCCACCAGGACCTCACCTCTGGTCTCCTGTCATCTGCCTCTCCCAGAGCTCCCCACCACAGACCTCTTGCTGACTTGCTTTTCCTCTCTGCCCTCACTTTACCATTGTTTATTTTTTCATTTCCCCATTTTGTTTTACCCCTTTTCTCCATCCCTGGCTCTCATGATCTCCCTTGTCTGTTCTCCACCTTTGTTCCCATAATTTGTGGTCTTTCTACCTTTCCTCTTTGGTTACCCTAAATTCCTTTTATCTCATCCTCCCACCCAGCATTTTAATTCCAGCTGCAGAAGGTACCAGAGAGCAAGGGTCTGGGAGAGGTTGGGAGTATGCTTTCTGAAGGCACATAAACAGGCCAAGAAATCAATTTAATGGGTTTCCGAGGGCATATAACCCCTTTGCCAGTCGGGGCCATTATGTCTGTTAACTGTCAACTGTGATTTTGGAAGCGGGCATTCTCTAGGACTCTGGGCTCCACCCTGTTTGGTCACCCCTTAGTCTTCAGTTTATTCTAGTGGCTTCTTTGCCTTCCAGTTCTTCAGCCTGCAGTCCTGGTATTATCATATTTGGGTTCAGCATGATTTCTTTGGGAGTCAGTTTTCATTAGCGTGACAACAGCTATCTTATGCACGGGGCTAGATTCATTCAACCTAAAGAATAGGAAAGGTGGATAGAGAGCCTGGAAAGTTTACCTCATTTTAAGCCTGTCACTGTTTTTCCAGATATCCTGAGCTTGGAAGGGTAAAAGAGGGAGGTAGATATGGACAGAAGATGGAAGATTTCAGAGATGAATAGATTTACAGAAAGGAAGGAGAGGCTGGCTGCAATAGATGCGTGGGGTAGAGAAATGCATGCCATGAGGACCAGGCAAAGGAAAGGAAGAAATCCTTGCGGAATGAGAAGCAGGGGAGGAACCATGGGATTATTAATGAAAAACTAGGAGAATGAAATTAAAAAATAATTTAATAGTGATACAGAAGGAAAGAGGGAGAGAAATAATAGAATATTCCTGAAGAGGAGTTCAACAGAAAAAGCAATATGAAATGAATACAATGGTAAAGTGGGGGAAGGGAGGAACTGGAGAATGAGTGTGGTACAAAGAAGGTAAATGGAAGGCAAACAAGGAGTGCTGGAGCAGATCAGAGCTATACAGAGAGGGAAAGAGGAGAGGGTGAGGTATCAAAGGAAACAAATGCCTCTGGTGTGAGGACACAGCACGGAGACAGCGCTGCAGGAGGGGTGATTTGGAAAGAAGGCAGAGCAGAAATACCACTGGGCGAAGCCCCAAAAGAGAGAGAGATGCCAAAGGAGAGGGAGAGAGAGCATGCAGAGCTATCTGGTAAAGCAAAATGGAGAGAGAGAGTACCTCACAAGCATTCATTCCTTTGGCCAAATCATTCAATATCCCACCAAAGGCCTTTGCATTTCATTCCCAAGCCAGGGGAACACAAGCAAAGAGATGATGAAGTAGAATTCCTATTTACTTTAGCTGACAGGAACTTGAATCTTTCTAGCCCCTTGAGAACCAAAGACCTCAAGCCTCTGATGTCATAAATTGTTAGTGTTGCCTTGGCAACCTGACAGGGTTCCTCCCTCCATGATGTCAGAGCAGCTGGTGTTACCTTGAAACCCATAGAGGAACAACTTGCTGCTTTGCTGGGGAGTTGTACATTAACTGGTCTGGGGCCTGAGTTAAATCTGTAGGATTTCTGGGTCTTGTAGCTTGACCTGCCTTCCTGGAGGTGTTCCAAGCTCAGAATGAGGTCTTGTTTGTGAGTGCCTGAGGTTTGCTAGGGTTTGCGGGAGCAAGGGGAAGGAACCTAGGGAGACAGGGACATGGAGAATGGGATGGTCGGACTGAAAGGCAGGCAAAGAAGAGAACTGAAAATGGCAGTTACCGTATGTGAAATAAAGGCTTTGTGAGCAGGGAGGAGACATACCAAAAATGTAAAATGCACTCTTTGGGTTTAGGAATGGAGACTGAAGCTGGATATAGAGAAGAGCAGGGATCAGAGCTATGTGAGGTGTAAACTGAATAGAGAAGAGGGAAGGGTTCTGAATTGCTGTGGGGGGCATGGTGGAATTTGTAGGGAAAGAGGAAAAAAAAATGGGACTCTTGAGTCAGATGCACAAAGCTGTCGGTGAGAGACCCCAGGTTAGTCCTGATGGCTATATGAGCAGGAGCTGCGTCTGGCTAGTTTCTGTTTTCCAGCACCTAGGGTGGTGTTTGTCACACAGAAGATGCCCAGTAAATGCTGATCAAATGTTGACTTGATAGGAAGAGAGGCTAAGGAAAAGTCTCTCATCTTCCTCTCACCCCACCGTTCAGGCCTATGTCTGTGTAATGGGCAAGCTGGGAAATCAGAGACTGGAGGAAGGGGCTGGAGGAGAGTGAACTGAGCAACAGCGAGACTCGAGAGGGCCGGCTGGGTTCGGGGCACACTTGGAGGCAGGCAGGGTGGACTCTAAGGGCTGATCTGGGGAGTCATTGTAGAGATAATGGGAGAAAAACATGAATGAACAGTCTTAGGAGCCCAAGAGGAAGATGCTGAGGAGGGTAGAGAAAGGTGGTTTGCAGAAAAGATTGAGTTATTTCCAAAGACAGAGTCGGCAGATTTACATTCGGAGTCGCATCCCCACCCCACCTCACCCCCAGTCATGAAACCAGAGTTGAATGGGTCATGCCCATGTTTATACATTGGTCACAAATAAAGGGTTCATAAATCACCACCAGGCCCATCCTAAACACCCTGTTCTAATTCAGGCAATCACAAGGAAGTCATTGTTGGCTTGGGCCGAAAGGCAGAAAGAAGCACAGACCTGGATGTAAGGAGCCCTGTGAGGGATGGGTTTGACCCAGACTGCCCGCTGCCGAATGAGTTCAGAGGTGTCTAGAAGAGTGGAGGCAAAAAATGCAGAGCTCACCACAGCTGGGAGTGAAATCTGCACACCAAGGGACAGTATAAATACACAGAAGCCCCAGAGAAGAGAAATGTAACTAGTCAGGGATTATAAGCTGTCCTGTTCCTCTGGTGACCAGTGAAAAAGACCCTGAGTTGAGAAGAGCAGGAAGGAGTGAGTGAGCTGGGAGCCCTAGGGGCTATAAGAAAGGCCAGTGAAGCTGGAGAAGGGGCCCATGGGCAGAGGACAGTGGCAGCTGGATGCACTGTCAGCGGCTGCCATGGACTTAGGCAACTCATATTTTGCAGCAGGCGACAGGCTGTCGACACGGCGGTCCTTTACCTCACCGTTAGAAACTCATTTCATTGATTTTTCCATCTTTCTTCTCTGGCTTCTCAGGCATCCCACCACTCACTTTCCCAGAGCCTCTCTGGGGAAAGTCCCAGGGGACACCTGCCTACCCCTCCTCCACCCCAGGCTGGTGAGACAGGGGTAAAAGATTTAGAGGTGCCTTCCAGCCCTCTGAGATAATCCCATTGGCTCTTAGTATCCTCCTCATGTAGGAACGAGTCCAGGAACTCTGTGTATAGTAATCTAGGGTACCCAGTTAAGGGTGACAGGGCAGAGGTTCACCTGCTTTCCTGTCACCAAGCTATACCACTAGCATGTTAACTGCATACACTTGGAAGAAGACATCTTTTTTTAATTCCTCCTGAGACAGCACCTGT
Source organism: Phyllostomus hastatus (assembly GCF_019186645.2). Lineage (NCBI taxonomy): Eukaryota > Metazoa > Chordata > Mammalia > Chiroptera > Phyllostomidae > Phyllostomus > Phyllostomus hastatus. The sequence continues at coordinate 1,091,878 of NW_025333860.1, read as the reverse complement.
CAAAAATTTTTTTCAAATGAGAGCACAGGAGCTTGCCTCTAGTATTTGGGCAGGAATATGGGATTACATTAAAGCTACAGTTTCAGCCTTAAAATCACAGCAGGGCCACCTGCTGGAACGGTGCTCATTAGCAGGACATAAGTAGCGAGAGCTCTCTTTGGAGAGAAGAGGGTATAGGTATGCAGCTTCTGGTCCTGTATTAAATTAGCATGTTGACATGTGGAGTCAGTGAGGCGGGGGGGTGTGGGTCAGAAATGTTTACTTCCTGTGTGGGCATTTCCCTAGTGCCTCCAGTCACAGCCAACAACCCTCAGCCTCTCCCTTTGGGGCTGGGATTGGGTTGAAGTTCAAGAGTCAATTGCCAGTCATTTGGCTTCTTAGTGAAGGAGGACAGGGGGTGGGACGGGAGTGTTAGACTGTTTCCCTGAGGAAACAATGGCGTAAATGTCATTTCCAGGCTCAAATTTTTCATTCCTTGTTTTGTTGGTGACCACCCCTTACCTCAGTCTCAAGCCCCGCTTTGTCCTTTTCCTCTGGTCTTGGGAAGCTGTTTCTCTGGAGCTCAGTGTGTGTTGGGTCTCGGATATGAGTCTGGATTCTGCTGCTTCCCCTGACATTGCAGTTGTCTTCCCTTCTATCCAGCCGCTTCCACATTCTGTGTCACTCGCCTACTGTGGTCATGCGTCCTTCCTCCCATCTCCAGCTTTTTCAGGCTATATGGTTTCTGAACCTAGAGGTAAATCCTGGTGCTTTAGGGAAAGGAGTGCACTTGAGGTTGGGAAGAGGGAAGAAGGGGAAGTCCTAGAAAGAGGGTCAGGGTGGATGGGGCATAGAGGAGTGGGAGAAACCAGACAGGCAGAGGATGACGAGGAGTGGGAGTCTAAAGTAAAAACCATGTGACTTCCAGCCGCATGAGCGCCAGAGAGAAGGCCACAATTTAAATGAAAAAGGGTGAGGGTGGTAGGCTGTGGGGACTGCGAACAAATTGGAAGAGAGGAACCCGGGAGCAGGAGCCCCTGCAGGGAAATGAAGGCCAGGAGGAGGAGGAGGAGTTGTGTTTGTGGGAGAGGCCTAACACAGCACAGGCAGGCAATGGTCTCAGCCGCCTTGTCAGTCCTGAGTTCAAGCTGTGCTGGCTTTGACCCTTGTGGGAGGAACTGAAGTGGCGAATTAACGACAATAATGAAGTCACTGCACCTTGTTTGTCTTTCCTGGTTTCCCTCTTGAGATTTGTCCTTTGGCCAGACGGGGCAACTTGGGGGAGGGGAGGGAGAGCCGCAGAGAAAGGCGGGGGAGAGGCACAGGGTAAGAGAGGGGAAATGGAGACGGGGAGGACAGGCAGACCTGCAGAAGGAAGAGGGACCAGGGATGGAGGGGAGACACGGAAGATGCAGAAAGAGGAAGGAAGGGGAAAGAACAATGGGGAGCAAGAGAGGGAAGCCTGAAAGGAGGAGCAGAAGAACCGGGGGAAGAAGTCGACTGGGGAAACTGCGAGAGCCGGAGGGACTGGACGTGGCCAGGGCTGAAAGCGCTGCAGCTGGTGGGGCCAGGGGGCGGGGCTTCATCTCCATCTCTAATGGCTGTGAAATGAGGTTAGCTCCATTAGAGGCGGTGAGAGTGTAACGAGATCACACTCATTAGGGCTGGGCCATCCCAGTAATTACCACCACCCCAAACACGCCCGCGCCAGCCGGGCTTTTGAGCACAAACAGGCACGCGGCAGCAAACCAACACTGGACACCCCAAGACACCCTGCGGCTCACCGGAAGCCCGGGGTCCATACCTGGGGCCTGAGAGCCAGCACCTTCCGAACACAGAAGAGGTACTAAGGACAGGGTACCCCCGGCCCTCAACCACATGCACAATCAAAAAGCAATAAACATACACATACACCCCAATTCAGGAAATAAGGCATGCGGTTGAATAATTACTGTTTTTATTTATTAATCACATACAAAGTGCCAGTCTCAATAATGATCATCTCAGTGGACATAGCTCCATGAGGAACTGTTTCCCATTCTATATTTGGACTTTTAAAAAAAGATTTTATTTATTTTTAGAGAGAGGGGAAGGAAGGGAGAAAGAAAGGGAGAGAAACATTAACGTGCCAGAGACTCGATTGCCTCTTTCACATCCCCAACTGGGGACCTGGCCTCTAACCTGGGCATGTGCCCTCGTGGGGAATGGAACCAGCAACCTTTTGGTTTGTAAGCTGGCGCTCTATCCACTGAGCCACACCAGCTAGGGCAAGAAATGGGCTTTAAGAAACCCACCTGGGGTCATTTTTAAGAAGTTTCACAAATGAATGCACATATCCTCATCAGTCAAATAACTCAACCTTTGATAATCTGTCTAACCCCAACCCCAAACACACACAATGGCCATGGCCCCTGTATAGACTATGATGTGGATGGTGCCCACTGGAGTTGTACAAAGCAGTGGGCTTGTTGGGCCCATCTTAAGAAACGGAGACAGCCATCTAACACTTTGAAGCTCAAAGAGTAGCATGACAGTACACTTATGCATAAGGGCAGTGTGACAAACTCAAAGTCTATTCAAAATGCACGCCAGCCAGAGTTTAGAAGCTAACACATTAACCCGAGAGCAGAGTGCAGGCTACCTGAGTCCAATCTGGACTCTACTTCTTTCCAAGTGTGAGACCTTAAAACATTTTCAACCCATCTGAGTCTGTGTCCATGTTTGTAAAATGGGAATAAGTAGCTGTATCATTTATCAGACAGTCGTGGAGGATTAGGTGATGTGATGCTTGCAGAGGGCTCAGCACAGTTCCTCACACGTCACAGAGTTCCCTTGTGCCTACTTGAAGCATCTTGCAAGGTGTAAGACAGAGCCTCCTTGCTCCATCCCTCTCACTGGAATACACAACTTGTCCAATCTGATGTCAAAGCAGCTGGGGCTTCAACATTTACATATGCAGATCAGGATCCAGCACCCTTACCCCCCAGCCTTTCTACCTCATCCTCTGCCTTCTTCCTCCCTCTGCTCTGCCTTAGCTCTTTACCCTTTATGTCACTCCTTTTCCTGCCATTCTCATTTTCTCTCTTTTGGACAAAATTTATCTTACACAATGTAAGTACTCCCCAAATACTTGTGGGGAAGAGGTTAAATGGAGAGAGAGGTAGAATTAAAATGGAGGGATAAGAGTATCTTCTTTTTTTAAAATATAGAAGGTAAGATTTAGAGACAGAAACTTACAGTTTTAAATGCAGGGAGAAGTCATACTAGTTTGGATCCAAGTATTAGCTGCTTCTGCACCCAGACAAAGTGTGAGCCTGGGCAAAGCTTTCAATCCCTGCTCTGAGATAATGGGGCATCTCTAGCCCAGCAGTCAGGAGGACCAAATAAGAAATGAAGTCTGCTGCTGGGTAGACTAGATTTTTATCCTGCCCACCTAAGGGTCTGCCCTCCAGTGATCTGGGCAGAGATTATAGCATGAATGCTGGTCAAGAAGGGGCAAGGCAGAAGGACAGTTGTTAGCCAACCTGCAAACACTACTCCGCTCTGGGAGGAGACAGCCAGGATGGAAGGAAAAGCCCTGATCCAATTCAACACCCAGTGTATGCACTTGCACAGGTTATTTAGTCTAGTCTTCACAGCCAGCAAGGAAGGTATCATTATTCCCATTGTCCCAGATAAGGAAACTAAGATTCTTCTCCATTAGTAACTTACTCAGGTTGTGCAGCTGGTGAGTGGGGGAGTCAGGGTTGACTGAGTCGGGGTGAATCCAAAGCCCAGATTCTTCCACTGTTTTGAAATACATAGCTCATCCAGTTAGAATGTGTTTGCTGTTTGTACCAAACTCTCCCCCCTACGCAGGGGGCACACACTCTACCTCTCCTGTTTCTCTTCCCCTCCGCCCCATGGCCGCTTCCCCTTGAAAGCAACAGGTTGAGTCAGAAAGGAGAGAGAGGCAGGGGCAAAGTGAGTGTGGGAGAGAGCGGTGCCTTAGTCAAGAATTTCAGAGTGGGAAGAGAAAAGGTCCTAAAAATTGGCTCTGAGTTAGGGAAGGAAGGTAGACTGAACAACTGGAAGAGTGAAAGGCAGAAATGTTTGGAAGGCTCTAATGTGGGAATCGTATGCAAATTTTAAGCTAATGTGTTGGTGCCCTCTGGCAGGCTCTGCTGGGAAGGCCTTTGGCTTGTTGGGTTTGGAAAAATGGAAGGAGAGGGGTTTTTGGTTTTTGTTTTAAGGAGGGGAGCCCTGAGGAGAAAGCCAATCCATCTGTCCCTGTCAGTCCTATCTTCTCCTGAGTGATGTTCCCTCTGTAACCACTAGGGAGCAGTAGTGTTTCTTTTCCTCTCCCAGAGGTGAGAGGGGGCTCCAGAGGGCAGGCTCCTCCCTAGCTTTGCCTCTAGTTCTACCCACCAACCTGAACCCACGCCCTGGCCTCCTCTTCGGTGAGGGGCGGAGTCTCTCCTTCCCAAGATCTCATGTTGTCCGTCGTTCCTCTGCGTTTGCGCCTTTGGCTTCTATTAATTCGCTGGTTCTGAAGCCCCTCCTTAATCTCCCTGGCTTGTGTGGTCTCAGAGCCCATCTTTTCAGCTGCCCGCAAGTTCACATCGGGTGTTTCTGTCCATTTCATAACATCTCCATCTCAGTAGCTTTCTGAGTCCCTACTGTCCATCATGGAGCCTCCTGGCTCCCTGGCTTCTTCCTGTTCTAAGTACTGTATCTACCCCTGAACAGGGAGCACATATCAAGAAATAGGAACTCTTGACCATCTACTTACCGGGTGCCTTTGTGCCCCCACTTCAGTGATTAGGCAACAGTTCCCTAGCTGAACTTTGAAAGTGGCCTCTTCCACCTGGTGGAAGAGGACAATACCAAAAGGAAGCAAAAACTTTTATTTCTCCATAGCTTTTTCCTCACCCTGTGAGGGCAGGAAGCATTAGAGAGGGACATGGAATGAAGGGACAGCAAAGGCGCTCTGGAGACTCAGGCCTTTTAGGGTAGGAGTTGGAGGGTTCATCCTGGGGGATGATGGCACCCTCAGAACTCCCCACTCTCCCTTGTTCCAGGCCTGCCTCCTCCCATCCCCCTCGGTGGCAGCAGCCTTGTAATTTAAAGCTCTCTCTGTCGCCTCTAATGTGATCCTCTCGTTTTATTGACTCTCTCTGCCGTCTGTGGCGCCCCTTCACATCAATCTCCGTTCTAATCACACCGCCGCCACTGCCTGCTCTGTCTCCCCTCACCCGCTCCTCATGGGCCCCCCCAGGCTTGCCTCTACCCAGCTTTCCTTCAGACTGCCCGCCAACCTCCACCTTACACCCGATCCACCCTCTTCCTCCTTCCCTCCTCCAGAGGGAAGAATTCCAGAGGCAGGAATGCCAGGGCCTTTGAGGGATTCCCTATCCCTTTCCACTGCTACGATGTGCCCCAAGGGAGAAAAGCAGCTCTTAAGGAAAGCCCAGAACTAAAGGAGGAATGGCACTGGTCTGAGGGAGAACAGGACTCTAGATGGGGGGTGACTTTTAAGCTAGTCATCTGGCTCTGCATAATCCCCAGAATGATACTAAACTCAGTTCAAGGTAAAAAGGGCAAAGAACGGGGCATGGAGATTCAGAGAGGAAAGTAAGAAAAGATTGAGGAGGAGGGAAATGGAAGGAGGAAAACAAGTGAAAAAATAATTGCTGCAGTTAAAGGTTTGTAATAAATAGTGGGTGATGGGAGAAGCACTGAGAAGGAAGGGGGCGGGGGAATTGGGGGGTGCACTGTGGCAGAAATAAATTTGCAATTGAAATTATTTCCTGAAGAGGAGGAGGGGCAGGTTGGGAGGTAGGGAAGAGATTTGCAAGTTTAAACAGCTTCTGACCTACCCTCGGTGTTCTGGGTCTCCTACACAGGCTAGCCTAAAGCTAATAAGCTCCTTTGGTTTCTAGCTACAAATCAACTGGGTTCCCTCACCCCACCCAATCTTGGGAAACTGCAGCTTTGGAGAGAGGATTTGGGGCTTAGGTCTTCCTAGCCCTCTGAACTTTGATCTACAGTTATGAGTTGGGGGCCAGAGAGAGGGAGCAGATCGATGTGATAAAGGCAGGATGGGCCAGGGGAGGACAGCACCCACCCTACTCAACCCTGGGTGCTGGGGCCCAGGAGAGGCCCTTCTTGTTCGGCCTCGGTTCTTCCCTCCAGGCGGAGAAAATGGGCACTGGGCCCTGCTTCGAGGGTGGGGGACAATGGAACGTTAGATCCACACTCACTCATCATCCCCACTCTCCCCCCTGCTCCCCTCACCCGCCAAATTCCATAGGAGGAATACCTTTCTCCCACAACTTCAGGGCTTTTTTCTGGTTATTTAGGATAGACTCCCGTCCATCTAATTCCTTTACTTTCTTTTTGGTTCTCCCACCCTTTTCATCCACCCTTTGCCCAGGTGCTGATTTGCATTTTCATTACCACGTTGATCCAGTCCCACGTGGAGCCCCTAAAGGACTACTACTTCATGCCTGGCTAGCCCTGCCTCCTGCCCCCCACCTCTCCTCCCTGCTAAGGATGGGGAGAGAATGGGGAACAGGGCCTGAAGGCTGGGTGGGGCCAGAGCAAAACCCATTCCAAGTCCAGGAATCTGGAGGTGAGGGTTAGAGGTGGCCCAAGGAAGGAAGGGCCATACGCCTCATCCCTTCCTTAAAGCACTCTGGCCCGAGAGCTAAAGGTTAAGTCATTAGAGATCTGCTGATTCTAAGAACTGGAAAGGTTGTGGGCCACTTGGGATATTAGAAGTATGCGGTGGTGAGGCATGGGATATTGGAGAGGTTGAGGGGACGGGTGTCAAGATAAAAAGGCTGGCACCAGCATGCTGAGGTTTGGGACTTCTTTCTAGTCAGTCAGCCAGAGGGAGCCCAGGAACCCTCATTTCTAGACCTCTGGAGGCCCGTTTTGCCTGTGCTGTGTCTGAGGGACAGTCCAACTGGACAGAGAAGCCCAGGCCACAGCTTTGGATACAGCTCTGCCCTGCCAGTCCTTTTCTGGCTTCGCCACCCAGAGCTGAGTGACCATTAGCAGCCTACTGCACCTGTTTCTTGGCTGCCTCACTTGTCAAGTAAGGTTGTTGTGAGATTAAATGAGGTGATGTAAAGCATTTAGCACAGTGCCAGGACCAACCTTAATAGCTGTTACTAATAGCTATTGTTGCTATTGCTACTATATTGTTACTATTAATATCTTTTGTATCTTTGGGGAAGCTAATCACATAAGAACAGTTGTCTTTCAGCTGGCCAGGGGAACTCTCACCAATTCCGCACACTTGTGACCAGAGATAGGTCTGGCAGGTGTCTGCGAGCAGCATGGTGCCTACAGGCCCATGGGAATTTCACTGTAGCCTCTCTGGAAAGAAGACCTTGACTGAGGGAAATGACCTCTTCAGTGCTTAGAAAATCTGAGGGTCTTTCCCAGAGCTCATTCATTCAGTAGACATGTATTGACTATGAGGCAGCCATCTTTCTCAGTGCTAGCGATAAGGGAGTGAATAAAGCAGACAGTTCCTGCTCTCATGGAACTTCCCTTCTAGGAGGGAGAAATCAGTAAAGCAGAAATACCAGGTGGTATAAAATCCCTAAGAAAGTAACCTCCCAAGGTTGTTTAGCTTCTGTAGAGAGGAAAAGCCTGTTGGCTATATTTGAGCAGAGACTTGAATGACAAGGAACCACCAGGCAGAGGTCGGGGAAGAGCATTCCAGGCAGAGGAAACAGCTTGGGCAAGGCTCTAAGGCAGACATGAACTTGGTGTGTTTGAGCAACAAGAACACCAGTGGGCTAGGGATGGCCAGCCAAATGGCAGTGTGGAAAGCAGAGAAGCAGGCGTCAGATCAGATAGGCCCTTTTGCAAATACGGGGAAGGAGTCTAGATTTTATTCACAAGGCAGTGAGAAATCATTGATGGGTTTTAAGCAGAATATAGTATGATCTACATTTTATTTATTTATTTTAAAAGAGAGGGCAAGGGAGGGGGAAAGGGAAAGAAACACCAACGTGCAAGAGATACATCAATAGGGGACCTGCTCCGCAACACATGTGCCCTGACTAGGAATCGAACCAGTGACCTTTTGGTTCGCAGCCCAGCACTCAGTCCACTGAGCCACACCAGCCAGGGCTGATTTACATTTTAAAAGATGATTCTCTATGAAGTTTGCTTTAAAACCACACAGGAAAGAGGGGGGATTGGGTAAGGATATATACAAGACTGGCCATGAGTTGGTGACTATTGAGGCAGAGTGATGAGTACAAAAGTATTCTTTATATTTTTGGTTTATATATGTTTGACATTTTTAAAAAGATTTTATTTATTTTTACAGAGAGGAAAGGAGGGAGAGAGGGAGGGAGAGAAACATCAATGTGTGGTTGCCTCTCACAGGCCCCCTACTGGGGACCTGGCCAGCAACTCAGGCATGTGCCCTGACTGGGAATCAAACCAGTGACCCTTTGGTTTGCGGGTCGGCACTCAATCCACTGAGCTACACCAGCCAGGACTATGTTTGACATTTTTCATAACTGAGAATTAAATGAAAACTCATCCTGGTTGCTGGGTAGGAAGAAACTGGATTGGAGGGGCAGTGGTAGAAGTAGGAGCCAAGGGGCTATCCATTGCCATTAGTTCAGGAGAGAGATGAGAATGACTGGGGCCAGGATAGTGCTGGCGTAGACAAAGATAAATGGGGGAAGGGAGGTTCACATGTTTGAGAGGTTGCTGTCAAATTGCATACGGTGGGGTAAAAGAAAACTTTTAGTTTTTTAGCCTAAGCAACCAGATAAATGGTGGCACCAAATTCTGAGATAGGAAAGATGGGGAAGAATAAATTCAGGGAAGCAATAAAGAGTTCTGATTTTAGACATGTTAAGTTGGAAGACTGTTAGACACTAAGTGAAGCTTCAAGTTGGCAAAGGGGTACCTGAGCCTGGTGCTCAGAGAAGAGAGTGGGACTGGAGTAGCAGGAGAGCTAACTGCCTATGTCTCCCCTGCTACCTCTGACAGCACCGCCCTCTCTGTGTTTCCCCTACAGGGTACTGGCTGTCACGCTGAAATGAACCCCCAGCACTCCTCCATCTGCCATGGCCACCCTTAGCGCATCCTCTACTGCTGGCACCACCCCACCCCCTGGGCACAATGCCCAGTCTCTGCCTCCAAACATCTCCGCCCCTGGCACCCCAGCTAATCCTGTCACCAAAGATCCCCCTGCTGCCTCTTCGACCTCTGAGAGCATGAGGCCCTCGGAGCCAGGGGGACAGCCCCTGGAGTCAGGTTGTGGCCTCGTCCCACCAAAGGAGATTGGGGAGCCCCGAGAAGAGCCTGGCTGTGATGGCTTCCCACCAAAGGACCTGGGGGTGGAAGAAGACCAGGAGCAGGGGAAGGGAGAAGGAGGGCTCCCTCCTGTGGACCTAAGTAACCATTTATTCTTCACAGCTGACGGTGAGGCCTGCCTAGGGGCCAAGTTGGCCCTGACAGGTGGCAGTGAACTGCTGTTACCAAAGGGCTTCCCCTGGGGAGAGGCGGGCATCAAGGAAGAGCCCAGCCTACCCCACCCACCCCCTGCACACCTCACTGCCCTTCACATTCAACATGGCTTTGACCCAATCCAAGGCTTTATTTCTTCTGACCAAATTCTGTCCCATGATACCTCAGCGCCATCTCTGGTCGCCTGCGAGGGAAGGGATGGAGCCTTCAGGAGCTACCAGCTGGCTCCAAACCCACCTGGAGATCCCAAAGATGGCCCCATTGGGAGCAGGCGGGGAGACCACAGGGCACTGTTCTGGCTCTGCCTCCTGTGCCGCCTGGGTTTCAGCCGGCTCCAGGCCTTTATGGGTCATATGCAGTCTCATGGGGTGAAGTTAACCCCTGCTCAACACCAGGGCCTGCCAGGCAACCCAGCTGTGCTCCATGAAGGGGACGAGGGTTGCATGGCCCTCCTAAGCTTTCTGGAACCAAAACCACCTGCTTGCCCACCTTCAGAAATACCCCTGGACAACAGCAGCACAATGAACCTGGAGGTGATTGCAGTCCAGACAGAGGAAGGCCCCCCTGCGGCAGAAACCCAGGCCCTTGTACTGCCCACAGAAGAAGTCATGGCCCCCAGTCCACCCTCCCCATCCACAACCCCAGCCATCTGGGACCCCAGCCCAACCCAAGCCAAAGAATTGCCAATGGCAGCAGGTGAGGCAGGGCCAGATTGGTTCCCCGAGGGCCAAGAAGAGGATGGAGGGCTCTGCCCCCCACTCAACCAAAGCTCACCCACCTCCAAGGAAGGGGGCACTCTCCCCGCCCCAGTGGGCTCTCCCGAAGACCCCAGTGACCCACCCCAGCCATACCGCCTAGCTGACGACTACGCCCCAGCCCCTACAGCCTTCCAGGGCCTCAGCCTGTCTAGCCACATGTCTCTGCTACACTCACGCAACTCCTGCAAGACACTCAAGTGTCCCAAGTGCAACTGGCACTACAAGTACCAGCAGACCCTGGATGTGCACATGCGGGAAAAACACCCTGAGAGCAACAGTCACTGCAGCTACTGCAGTGCTGGGGGGGCCCACCCCCGCCTCGCACGGGGAGAGAGTTATAACTGTGGCTACAAGCCCTATCGCTGTGACATCTGCAACTATTCCACCACCACCAAGGGCAACCTCAGCATCCACATGCAGTCTGACAAACACCTGGCCAACTTGCAGGGCTTCCAGGCTGGGCCTGGTGGGCAGGGAAGCCCCCCAGAGGCATCGCTCCCACCCTCCGCGGGAGACAAGGAACCCAAGACCAAATCATCCTGGCAGTGCAAGGTGTGCAGCTACGAGACCAACATCTCTCGAAACCTGCGCATCCACATGACCTCTGAGAAGCACATGCAGAATGTCCTCATGCTCCACCAGGGGCTGCCGCTGGGCCTGCCACCTGGGCTGGTGGGGCCAGGCCCTCCGCCCCCAGGAGGGGCTGCCCCTGCCACTCCCCCTGAACTCTTCCAGTACTTTGGGCCACAGGCCCTAGGGCAGCCCCAGGCTCCCTTACCTGGCCCTGGGCTGAGACCAGACAAACCCCTGGAAGCCCAGCTGCTTCTCAATGGCTTCCACCACCTTGGAGCGCCTGCCCGCAAGTTCCCCACACCTGGTAAGCTCCACAGGCTCTGCTTCTCTCCCCATTCCAGGGCCAAACTCCATTCCCTGCGCTCTTCCCAAGGGCCAGCCCCCCACTTAGGTAACCTTGGTGCCCTCAGCACTGTCCTCATTTACCCACCACCCACATTCCCACAGACCAAATGGACCCTGCTCCGCTCCTTCTCGGGCCACTAACCCATCTCTGTCCCCTAGCCCCTGGCAGCCTCTCCCCGGACACCCACCTGCCTCAAAGTCAGCTTCTGGGCTCCTTGTCCGATGGCCTACCCACCTCGCCACCCCCAGACGACAGCCCATTCCTGAAGGTGTTCCGCTGCCTTGTGTGCCAGGCCTTCAGCACGGACAACCTGGAGCTGCTGCTCTACCACTGCAGTGTGGGCCGCAGTCTGCCAGAGGCCGAATGGAAGGAGGTGGCCGGGGACACCCACCGCTGCAAGCTCTGCTGCTATAGCACCCAGCTCAAGGCCAATTTCCAGCTCCACCTCAAGACTGACAAACATGCTCAGAAGTACCAGCTGGCAGCCCACCTAAGGGAGGGGGGTGGGGCCATGGGCACCCCCTCCCCCATGCCCCTGGGAGATGGAACTCCTTATGGGTCTGTGCTCCCCTTGCACCTGCGCTGCAACATCTGTGACTTTGAGTCCAACAGCAAGGAGAAGATGCAGCTGCACATCCGGGGTGCAGCCCATGAGGAAAACAGCCAGGTCTATAAGGTGAGGGGCAGGAGGGCCTGGGGTTTGAAGGGCAGAGCGGACAGACCCCAGAGAGAGGGCAGAGGAGATGGGGATGAATAGGCAGAATGGGAAAGTGATGGAAAAAACCCAGGTGGCAGAATTGGAGAAAAGGGTACATATGCACCAAGGCAATACACTAGTCAGGAAAAAAGATGCTGAGAAAAAGACCACAGATGATGGACTCAGATGAATTGAATCCAGTACTTTATTCAGCTTTTTGGGTATTTGGGGCTCGAGGGCAGAATCTGCCTCTGCTCAGTCCATTTTATCACCAGAAGATTGAGAACAGAACCAGATTCCATTCACAAACTAGGAGAGACCCAGGATGAGTAGGAGGAAAAGAAGATTGGGGAGAAAAAGCTGTAATACTCAGATGGCCTTAGGAAAGAATAGAGGGGCTTGGAAGCTCCCTTGGGGAAGGCAAAGGAGTCCCCCAAGATTTGGAGGCATCTGTTCCTGCTGGGCCTGAGCAGTCTTTCCATTTTTCCAGTTTCTGCTGGAGATGGAGGGGGCAGCGGCAGGGGCAGAGCTGGGGCTGTTCCGCTGCCTGCTTTGTGCCTGGGAGACGCCCTCCCGCCTGGCAGTGCTGCAGCACCTGCGAGCACCAGCCCACCGCGATGCCCAGGCTCAGCGGCGACTGCAGCTGCTACAGAGTGGCCCGGCAGCCGAGGAAGGGCTCTCAGCTCTTCAGAGCATCCTGAGCTTCAGCCATGGGCAGCTCCGGACTCCAGGTGAGAACCAGGAGACTGGAGGGGAAGGGCTGGGCAGGGAGAGCAGTTGGCACGGGAGCCAGGGGGCTGATGAGAAAGTTATACAAGGAAGGAGGCACCAGTCTAAGGGCACTCAGTAGCAGGTGGAAAGTTGCTGTGAAGGGGTGACAAATCTGGATTTCGGGAACAGTGGGGTGGCCACAGCGAAGGGGGGAACAAGAGGTTGTTGGAGGGAGGAGGCAGAGGAGGGCAGTAAATTTGCTGGGTGGACAAAAGAGAACAGGAAGAGAGATGAGGAAGTCACTGGGTGATTCCAAGTAGTGACCAGTGTCCTAGCAAATCCGTGTGGGAGGTGGGCGGGAGCTGCTCAGGAAGGACAGAGAGGCAGAAAGAAAACAGTGGTCCAGGACATATTAGAAACTGACGGGAGCCGTGAGCCTGGCCTGAAGGCAGCACAGATGGGAAGCCCTTGACAAGCTCCCCAGTCTTTCCTGTCTCCTCAGAGGTCTTCAGCCTGAAGTCTGGGCTCAGGGTCCCCCTTAGGTGGCTCAGGTTGTACCTGCAGAAACTGGGAAGGGCCCACCAGGCGCCATTGATTAGAGGGTCCAGGAGAAGGGCCTGGGAAGAGCTGTCAGGGGTGGGCACAGGTATCTGGGCTTCACAGAGGCCAGTGGTAAGTGAGGGTGAGGGCACAGGCAGCAGGAACCAGGAACAGAAAGCATTGACTGGTGCTAATTGAATTGCCAATATGCTGGCTGGAGTTAAGTGCCAGAGGGGCCCAGATCAATAGCTAACGATCCTGGCGCAAGGCTGAATGGAGTTAAGGAACTTTAACACTTTAATTAGGCCGCCACCGAAAATAAATTCTTACACATCTGTCAATTCTTACTTGAGTGGTAATCTCCTCTCACAGTTAGACCAGCCACCTCCTGCTTGCCGCAGCTGCTTCCATCCGACCTCACCTTCCTTCTTCAGCGCCCCTTGCTCCACATTTCTGGGCTCCTGGCCTCCAGGATCAGTCAACACAAGGAGCCGAGTTTGGTCTTGTTTCTGTCACCTTCCACTGAGCCACTCCAGCCAGGGCTGTTTGCTCATCTCTAAGTGACAGGGGCTGGACTGCCAGAGATAATTTCTTAGGCCCTACCAATTCTAACACTAATTTTTCCCCTTGTTCTCTGTGTTTCTTTTTGTCTCCCCGGCCTGTTGATTCATCCATCCGTTCTCTTTCTCGTTGACTGGCTGCTTGCACTGCTTTCTCTGCCCTGTCTCCTCCCATTCCTGATGCTTCATCCTTGTTAAGCTGACTCTCTCTTCATTCTACACAGGGAAGGTTCCTGCTACCCCCTCAGCTGAGCCACCCACCCCTGAGAAAGATGCCCAGAACAAGACAGAACAATTGGGTGAGTTGCTCATCTGGTTCATTTCCCTCCGTCCCTTGCCCTCCACATCCCCAATCCTAATACATTCTGAGATGCTCATGGGACCTTGCAATAATCCAGACACCCAGCAAGGCCTGTGATAAAGGAACCGACGTGATCAAAAAAAGGACACAGAGGAGAGGGAGAGCCATAGAAGCTGGGTGCTCCTGTTCTCTTTGAGGACCCTAACCTGGCCATCCCTCTAACCTGGGAACAGCCCTGCTGAGCCAGTCTCCCTCACTGTGCTCAGTGTAGCCCTGTACTTTCCTGCCCTTCCTCCCTTCTCCCAGAGCCCAACCCCCTACCCTGGAAGCTCTGTGCTACAAATCAGGTCATCTTAAGAGCTGGGGGTCTGTGAAAGGAAGAGGGAGGTCTGTACAGTCTCTCAGTCTCTCCTTTCATCTTCAGCTTCTGAAGAGGCAGAGAACAAGACTGGCCTCCCTGGAGACAGTGCCAGCCAGACCACGGTCAGAACTGGGGTAACTGGGAAGAGCTGGGGCGGGGGGTCTGGTTTTCCTGAGATCTGCTCATGTTCTAAAGGCTGAAATTCTAATCAGCAGAGCTTTAGAGAGATTTCAGACCAAACAAAGGCAGACCTAATTTTGTCATGCTTGTGACTTACTGCACTCAGAATACAACATTTAAGAAATTCCACCTAGGCCCAGTTATGGGTCTTTAGCACTGACAGGGGGCAGAGCTGGCCCCCAAGGATGGAGTGCAGGGGAGATGACAGGAAGGGACTCTGAAAGTAAAGGTAAAGAGAGAAGCTGTATTGAAGACAGGAAAGACTGCAGTGAAGAGAGGACATGAAGTGACACAGAGAAGTGAAGACATGAAGAGGAAAGGCAAAAACAAAAAACTAGCTACTGCCCAGCTCTTTATTTGCTCTGAGCAGAAAGACAACTAGATGTGGATGTTCCTGTCCTCCAGAAAGCCCTGAGCCTGGGCGGAAGTGTCCTGGCACCTCCTCCCTGAGAGTATAGGCACCGACCCTGATGATTCACCCAGACAGCTACCTCTGCAAATCTCTAAGTCTCCAGGACCCAGGCCTCTGCCTGACCTAGCCACACCCCAGGAGTTCAACTCTGTGTGTGGCCTGAAAATATTGATTTTGAGGGGACTCCCAGACTGTGGTCTTGAGGTACCATCCTGTGCCTCACAGTTCTCTAAACTGGACTGCAATATGCAGTATTTTTTATGTCTGTCTTCCTGCAAACTGCTGCAGTAATGGCTTATATGCTCAGCTTTCTACTTCCTAACTCCTGTTCCCACAGCAGACCCACTCCAGATGTCTGCTCCTAGGCCTAGGTGCATTGAGATGAGCATCCCCTTCCTGGCACGCAGGCCGGGACTAATGGCACAGGGGGCAGGAAAAGGAGTGAGCCAGGGAGACAAAGCAGGCTGGAGGTCAGGCAGTCAAGTGAGTAAGGCGGGAGCAGAGCGTCCTTCAAGGCCCCACCCAGGCTCCCCAGTCCCACCCTCCAGAGGTGTGGGTGGGAATGCGCTAACAGAGCCAGGTCAGAATTTTTTAAACCACTGGGGGAGCTATGGTGGTTGTTTACATTAAGAAGGGAAGAAAAATGAAAGAAAGAAGGAAAAGAAAGTGGAAACTGCTGAGCCTCTGAGGAAGAATGAGCTGGCTCCTGAACAGAAAGGTAGGGAGGGACCCCACCTGAGGCACTAAGTTCAGGGACCTTGGGGAGGCACAGTGAGCCAGGATGAGGGAGACTCGGCCCAGGAAGTACCAGAGGGAACCAGGGCCATGTCAGGGAGAAGATACAGGCAGTGTGAGGGTGGATAAGGAAAGAAAACGAAATCCTGTGGAGGTAGATCCAGGGTCATACTGTCGTCTGGAGAACTGAGGAGGGCAGCAAGGCCAAGGAAAGACAGACAGGCCAGGATGGAGGGGAGAGGGCCTAACAAAGAATGAAGGCAAGTGTCGCAGTCCATGGGAAAGGAGGGAGGAGCCAGCTTTCGGGACTGTAGCTGGGCCCACAGTAGTGCCTTCCTCTTGAGCTCTCCTTTATTGGTAGTGGGGGATTATGCTGTGTCCAGAGCCCCAAAGGTTGAGTGATGGTAGGTCCCACGCATCCCTGACACCCCCTCCACTGCCCATCTTCCCTTAGGTATACTGCTGTCCATACTGCAGCTTCCTTAGCCCGGAGTCAGACCAGGTGCGGGCTCATGCACTCTCTCAGCACTCAGTGCAACCCACGTACAGGTGTCCACTGTGCCAGGAGCAGCTGGTGGGCCAGCCTGCCCTGCACTTCCACCTTTGCCACCTTCACAATGTGGTGCCTGAGTGTGTTGAGAAGCTACTGCTTGTGGTGAGTACAAGCTGGGTGAGGACCCATCCAGGGGACCCTGTCAGGGCCAGGAAGGAGGGGCGAGAGGGGAGGCGGAGGCAGGGGTGTTAGGTGAGGGTGTTGGTGAAGGAAACAGGATTTCACAGATTCGAAGGTGGATTTTAGAGTTGGCGGGAACCTCAGAGTGGAGCTTATCTAGCTGCCTCTACTCGCCTGTGAGGAAGCTCAGCATTTCCTTCACTTCCATTAGGTCCTGTAAGAGCTCTTCAACAGCAGGCCTGGGCTGCCTGACAGGAGAGGTGCAGCCCAGGCCCTCTCCTTTGTGGGAAAAGCAGAAGTTAGTAGGAGGTTTGTCCAGAGAGGAGGCTAAGCTGTGGAAAGGGGCTGGGCAGTCGGAGGTGGTCCAGTCGGAGGTGGGAGGAAAGTCAGCAGGATTTCTTCCATTACAGGCCACAACTGTAGAGATGACCTTTATGACCAAAGTGCTGCCTGGGCCCTCTCTCAGCCCTCTGGGGGATGTCCCAGAGCCCCTGGCTCCTGGGCCAGAGCCCGCACCCAACAGAGACCAGGCAGCAGGTAAGGAAGAGGATGGCAAACCTCCCAAGGTGGCAGGAAAAGGGGACCTGGGCTCCACAGACCAAGAAGGTCTGAAGGCAACTAAGTCCAGGATAGTTGCCGTAGATACTAAGTGGGTGGGGTCTGACTCAAAGTTCACTTCTCACTGCAACTCCTTCTCTCCCCTAGAAGGCCCTCACCTGACCCCAGAAGCCAATCCCAATCCTCTTCCTGAGCCACCCCTGCCCTCAGCTGAGACCCCAGACAAGCCCACAGGAAGCCCTGACCAAGGCCCCTCTCCAGCCCCATCTCCAGCCCCATCTCCAGCCCCTCGACCTGATGCCCAGGCTGAAGAAATGGCTCCTCCACCCCCTACAGCTGAGGAGGAAGAGGGGACTGCTGGAGAGCCCCGCCCTACAGAAGTAGCTCCAGCTGACTCTCGCCACCCTTTGACCTATCGGAAGACCACTAACTTTGCCCTGGACAAGTTTCTCGACCCTGCCCGGCCCTATAAGTGCACTGTGTGTAAGGAATCCTTCACGCAGAAGAACATCCTCCTGGTCCATTATAACTCAGTCTCCCACCTGCACAAGATGAAGAAGGCTGCCATTGACCCCTCTGGCCCTGCCCGGGGAGAGGCTGGTACGGCACCTGCCACCCCTGCTGCCACAGACAAGCCCTTTAAGTGCACAGTCTGCCGAGTCTCCTACAACCAAAGCTCTACCCTGGAGATCCACATGCGCTCAGTTCTGCACCAGACTCGCTCACGGGGAGCCAAGACTGATGCCAAGCCTGAGGGGTCAGAGCGTGGCCAGGAAGAGCCCAAAGAAGAGACTGAGGGGGAGGCGGGTACTGAGAAGAAGAGCCCCAATCCCAGTGGCTTCATATCTGGATTGCCCTTCCTGTCCCCTCCTCCCCCTCCCTTGGACCTGCACCGATTCCCAGCCCCACTCTTCACCCCACCGGTCCTGCCCCCCTTCCCTTTGGTGCCCGAATCACTGCTTAAGCTCCAGCAGCAGCAGCTGCTCCTTCCCTTTTACCTTCATGACCTCAAGGTGGGGCCCAAGCTGGCACTAGCTGGGCCTGCACCCCTGCTGTCCCTGCCAGCTGCCACCCCTCCTCCCCCACCCCCACCCCCAAAGGTTGAGCTGGCTGAGCAGGAATGGGAGCACCCCCCTGTGGCTGAAGAGGGAACTGAAGCAGGGCCAGCCTCACCCCCACAACCAACGCCCAGTGAGGCAGCCCGCACTGCAGCCAAAGCCCTCCTAGAAAACTTCGGCTTTGAGCTGGTGATCCAGTACAATGAAGGGAAACAAGCAGTACCCCCTCCTCCAACCCCACCCCCACCAGAGGCCCTTGCGGGTGGGGATAAGCTGGCTTGTGGGGCCTGTGGGAAACTCTTCTCTAACATGCTCATCCTCAAGACACACGAGGAGCATGTCCACCGCCGCTTTCTGCCCTTTGAGGCCCTGAGCCGTTATGCTGCTCAGTTTCGAAAGAGCTATGATAGCCTATACCCGCCCCCTGCAGAGCCCCCCAAACCACCTGATGGGTCTCTGGACTCACCTGCTCCCCCACTGGGTCCACCCTTCCTGGTGCCAGAGCCTGAGACAGGGGGAGCCCATGCCCCCGAGGAGCGAAGCCGGGCAGGAGGACGCTGGCCCCCAGAGGAGGAAGAACACTCCAGAGGGAATCTTCCTCTCCTAGTGCCTGCAGGCCGCCGATTCTCCAGAACCAAGTTCACTGAGTTCCAGACCCAGGCTCTGCAGTCCTTCTTTGAGACCAGTGCCTACCCCAAGGACGGGGAGGTGGAGCGGCTTGCAAGTCTCTTGGGCCTGGCTAGCCGTGTGGTGGTAGTGTGGTTCCAAAATGCCCGCCAGAAAGCACGAAAAAATGCCAGCGAGGGGGGGCCTGCACCAACTGCAGGAAGTACTGGGGGAGTCTCTGGCTGCAGGCGCTGCCACACCACCTTCTCCTGTGTTTTTGAGTTGGTGCGACACCTTAAGAAATGCTATGATGACCAGTCCCCGGAAGAGGAAGAGGAAGAGGCAGAGAGAGGGGAAGAGGAGGAAGAGGTAGAAGAGGAAGATGCAGAGGAGGGACAGGGCCTGGAACCCCCAGCAGAGCCTGAGGGACCATCACCAGAACTTCCAGGCAGGGAAGAGCTGAGCCAAGCAGAAGCAACAAAGCCAGAAGGCAGAGAGCCCGAAGGGAGGGCTCCTCCCTCACCTTTCCCAGTCCACACCTGCGACCAGTGCACCATGTCTTTCCCCAACCAGGACCTCCTGACCAGTCATCGCCGACTACATTTCCTGCCATCAGTGCAGCCCAGCGCTGCCCCCCACCTCCTTGATCTGCCCTTGCTGGTGTTTGGGGACCGAAACCCCCTGGTGGCAGGCACTCCACCAGTGCCAGGGCCACCCCTCAAACGCAAGCATGAGGATGACAGTCTGTCCCCCACTGGCAGTGAAGCAGGGGGTGGAGGGGAGGGTGAGCCCCCCAGGGACAAGCGCCTGCGTACGACTATCCTGCCGGAACAGCTGGAGATCCTGTACCGCTGGTATATGCAGGACTCCAATCCCACAAGAAAGATGCTCGACTGCATCTCTGAGGAGGTGGGGCTAAAAAAGCGAGTGGTGCAGGTCTGGTTCCAGAATACTAGGGCCCGAGAAAGGAAAGGCCAATTTCGAAGCACCCCTGGGGGAGTGCCCAATCCTGCAGTCAAGCCCCCTGTCCCACCCACTCCTGCACCCTTCTCCAAGTTCAACCTCTTGTTGGGCAAGGTGGATGATGGGACAGGGAGAGAGGCCCCAAAGAGAGAAGCACCTGCTTTTCCCTTCCCTACAGTCACCTCTACTGTGGGGTCCCTGCCTTTCCTTCCTCCTGGGAAAGAGGCTACCGCCCCAACACTAGAGCCACCTCTACCTCTCCCACCTCCTCCTCCCCCTCCTCTACCCCCCAGTGAGGATGAGGGCCCAGAGGAGCCTGCAAAAGCTTCTCCAGAGAGTGAGGCTTGCAGTCCATGTGCAGGGGATCTAAGTGATTCCTCTGCTTCCAGCCTGGCCGAACCAGAGTCCCCTGGGGCTGGAGGGACCAGTGGGGCACCCGGAGGTGGGGCCGGGCTTCCAGATGGAATGGGGCAGCGGCGCTACAGGACCCAGATGAGCAGCCTGCAGCTGAAGATCATGAAAGCCTGCTATGAAGCCTACCGCACCCCCACCATGCAGGAGTGTGAGGTGCTGGGGGAGGAGATTGGGTTGCCCAAAAGAGTCATCCAGGTCTGGTTCCAGAATGCTCGTGCCAAGGAAAAGAAGGCCAAACTGCAGGGGGCAGCAGCTGGTGGGGCTGGGGGCAGCAGTGAGGGCCCCTTGGGAGCCCAGCGCACCGACTGCCCCTACTGTGATGTCAAGTATGACTTCTATGTCTCTTGCCGAGGCCATCTCTTTTCCCGCCAGCACCTGGCCAAACTCAAGGAGGCAGTCCGAGTCCAGCTAAAGAGTGAAAACAAGTGCTACGACTTGGCCCCAGCACCTGAGGCATCCCAGGTTTCCAAGGCCCCACCTGCCAATACACCTGCCTCTATGCCCCTTGGGGCTGCCCCAGCCCTGCCTCGCCTGGCCCCAGTTCTCTTGTCCAGCCCAGCTCTGGCCCAGCCTCCACTGGGCAGCTTAGCTCCTTTTAATTCAGGTGAGTGGAAGATTGGGAGGAGCTGGAATTCAGAGAACCTCTAATGTCCTTCCTTTTCCTTTTTGACTCTTCCCATCTCCAGTCTCCTGTGGCCTGCCTTTGTTCCAGGCTCTTGGGGGAAAGAAGGGAGGGGAGGGAGCACAGAGGCTAGATGGTGGGAATGGGTGAGTGAGGCTGGAGGTGGCCTAGAGCAAGAAGGACGAGGGGCTAGGATGTGACTAATCCATCATTCCTTTATCTTCCTAGGCCCTGCAGCCTCCTCAGGCCTCCTTGGCCTCGCCACTTCCGTCCTGCCTGCTACCGCAGTGGTCCAGACTGCTGGCCCAGGCTGCCCCTTACCTCAGAGACCTGTGCCCAACCAAACCAACACCTCCACAGCAGGCACCACTGACCCCACCCCGTGCCCGCCTACTGAGCCCTCTGGGGACAAGGTATCTGGTGAGCGAAAGCCAATTGCAGCCCCCACCAACTCTTCCACTGATGCCCTCAAGAACCTCAAAGCATTGAAGGCCACTGTCCCAGCCCTGCTGGGGGGCCAATTCCTGCCCTTTCCACTGCCCCCTGCAGGAGGGGCCACACCGCCGGCCGTCTTTGGCCCCCAGCTACAGGGGGCCTACTTCCAACAGCTTTATGGTATGAAGAAGGGGCTATTTCCTGTGAACCCCATGATACCTCAGACCCTCATCGGACTGCTCCCCAGTGCCCTCCTCCAGTCTCCACCCCAGCCTCCCGAGCCCACAACCACAGCCCCTCCAAAGCCTCCCGAACTGCCCATTCCAGGGGAGGGGGAGGCCGGGGAGGCCGACGAGCTGCTCACCGGCAGCACTGGCATCTCCACCGTGGATGTGACCCACCGCTACTTGTGCCGCCAGTGCAAGATGACATTTGACGGGGAGGCCCAGGCCATGGCTCATCAGAGATCCTTCTGCTTCTTTGGGAGGAGCTCTGGGGGTTCCATGCCCCCACCTCTGCGGGTGCCCATCTGCACCTACCACTGCCTAGCATGTGAGGTGCTGCTGAGTGGGCGTGAAGCCCTGGCCTCCCACCTGCGCTCCTCGGCCCACAGGCGCAAGGCGGCCCCACCCCCAGGGGGCCCACCCATCACTGTCACCAACGCAGCCACTGCTGCCACGGCTGCCGTGGCTTTTGCCAAAGAGGAAGCAAGATTACCTCACACGGACTCCAACCCAAAAACTACTACTACCTCTACACTTCTAGCTTTATAAACAGATAAACCAAGATCCTGGGAGAGGGGAAGGCCTCGGGGCTCCTCTTACACCAAGGGGTGTTTGGTGGGAGCTTAGATCCCTCACCCCAACCTTCGGCTCCACCCACCTCATGGGAATCTCTCAATCCCACCCTCAATGGGCTTCCCACACCCCACCTCCAGCAGAGTCCTGCCTTCCCCCACCAGACACCTCTCCTCCACAACCCCTTGCCCTATGTCTTCTTAGACACACCCTAATTTGTCATCTTGATCATTTATTCATGTCTGCCTTGCCCACTATACCTAGAATCTATCCTTGATCTTTCTACAACCTTTTCACTGCTGAATTCCCAGTTCCCCCCAACTCCTATAAACACACACACAAATACATGTGTCCTATGCTGTTCCACTGAAAAAACACCAAAAGGAAAAAGAAAACCCAAGACAAAGAAGGAGGAAAGAAAGTAAACCACCATTCCCCCTTCTTTCTGCCCCCTTGTCTGAGTACCATATTGCTCAAAAACTTTCCAAATACCCAGTTGGCTCCCAAGGTTGGAGCCTGGGACGGGCAGGGAGCCCACAAACCTAACCAAACTTTAGGCTGGCAGTGGGGAGGAGTGCTCCCAGGTCACTCTCCTCACACCACCCCACCCCCTCCCCGTAACTTCCTTGCCTGACAGGGGAGCCCCTGTGGCCTGGACTCTAGGGGAAGCTGCCACCAGGAACCCCTCTGCCAACCCCACCCTGCACCCTGGGAACTGCAGTAACTTATTCTCAAAGGCTTTAAACACAGAGATCCTCTCAGCAGCCGTGGGCCTGCCCCTTGTCCCAGCCCTGCCATGTGGAGGTCCAGCCTCTGGGACCGGCGCTGCCCACCAACGGCAAATCCAAAGTTCTTTAAAAAAAAAACAACAAAAACTGAAACATACACACAACCAAAAAAGAGAGCACACACATGTGCATGGGAGCAAGAGATGGAGAGACCAGAAGAATGAACTAAAGAGAAACAAACTTGGAAAATACTAGGGGGGAAAAACCCCTGAAAACTCATCAAACAAGTGGTTTTTTCCTGTTTGTGTCACTTCCCATTTTAAGGGTTTCTTTAAAGCACCTCATCTTTGGAAGATCAAATGGCTTTAAGTCCTTGCATGGGTGTGGCGGCCCTGGAGACAGCAGTGCAGCCTTGCCCAGGTCATGTCCAGCCTCAAGTGGGAGCTGGTAATGAGGAGAAGAGCCTGGAGACTGGGAAGAGGCATCCTTGCCCCTGAATTGAGCATCAGGGGAGGTAACATCCATCCCCTCATTCCCAGCTGTGAGTTAGGAAAGCCAGTGCTGCCAAGAATATCTTGGCAGTGCCAGGAGGAAAGGGGCTGACAGGGCAGTTTGGTTTTTGGAGCTTGGGTGTGCTTTTTCATGTAGCTAGCCACCATTTCTTCTCATTCACCCCCTTCACAAGCCCCTCCCTAGCAGCCCCTTCACATTTTTGGTCACTTCTTAAACCTCTTTGCCTTTGGGGACCCTTGCTCCCTATCTGTGTACTTGCTCCTTGTCCTCTGCCCAGGCCCCTCTTCCCTTCAACCCAGCTCAGCCCTTCCAGTAAGCAGCAGCTACTGGGCGTACACCCAAAGGAGTTGGGGCCCATTGTGAGGCCCATGGGGGCCAGAACTGATGATTGCAGGGGGATGGGTGGGCAAGGAGATGACTGAAGCACAAAGTGGATCTCTGAACCAACAGAAGAGGAATGAGCTGGGACAGGGCTCCCCACCTCTGTCCTAATGGTCTCTGTAAGCATCAGGTGGTACACGCAGCAACACCAAAGCCCAGCTACAGTGGCATAGGGTGGAGAAGCAGGTGATTTATTTTGGTGAAGAAAAGCCCACAAAGCTTTCTCAGTCCTCCAGATCGTTTCCCCTCCTACCCTTGTCCCTAAGAACTCCTGAGGGAGTCTGCTTTTAGACTGTCCACCTTCAGGTATCTTCCACTCTCTCTCTCCATTTCTCTCTCTCTCTCTCTCTCTCTCCATTTCTCTCTCTCTCTCTCTCTCTCTCTCACACACACACACACACACACACACACACACACTCAGGCAGCCTTGGATTTAGATTTCCCAGTCTCTGTCGCTCCACTCTGTGAACATGTTAACACCAAAGCAGTGGCTTACGTGCAGAAAAGACGGACGGGAAGAGGGGAAGGGAAAATGGCTTTCCCTAGTCCCATGTGTTCTGCGAATCTCACTTTAGGTCCTCTTCATTTCTAAAATTAAAAGCTCCAACTCTAGCAAACCAGGGTGGGGTGGAATTAGTTATTCTGATGGTGACAAAAATGCCAGTCACAACTGCAGGCAAGAGGAGAGAAACTCGTCCTGTTGTCCAGCTCTCGCTGCCACCGCCCCCCACTTCTCGACATCTCTTTCCCTACCTTCGTCCCTACCCTTTTTCTCCTGTTGAATTCTGTGTATAAAACTATTTTCTTAGTAGCATGTGTATGAGGAAAGAAGCTTTTTCACTCTGTGCTCTCTGGGAATGTGACTCGTGTATCAAAGTTGAAAACAAAACCCCCCAAAATTAGGAACAAGTAGGATGAAAAAAAGGAAACCTTTTAAAGAAAACCTTGGCAAACACCTAGTATGGGATGATTAGAGGTATGGTGTCATGCATTTTAGGGGTTTACAGCCAGTGTAGCTTGGCTTTAGTTAGAGCCATTCTCTTACACCAGATACGCTGGCCTGGAGACACCAAGTACATTCACAATAGTAGATAGGAGCAACTGTCCTTATCAGGAACCCTGTGGCTGAGGACACAAGAGCCTGGCTGACTGCTGACTCAGGTCAATCAACATGCTTCAGGAGGGTACACCATTCCAGATTCCCAGCAGCTGGAAGCATCCTCCCAGCCCCTTTCTGAGACCAGAAGTCAGCAGCAGCACTCCCGCTCCAGAGATGCACAGTG
Source organism: Phyllostomus hastatus (assembly GCF_019186645.2). Lineage (NCBI taxonomy): Eukaryota > Metazoa > Chordata > Mammalia > Chiroptera > Phyllostomidae > Phyllostomus > Phyllostomus hastatus. The sequence continues at coordinate 1,067,205 of NW_025333860.1, read as the reverse complement.
AGCTGTTCTGATGGACAGAAGGCTGAGTCAGCACAGCCCTTCGCAGACTGCTAGAGGTGAACTCCAAGTCACCTGGGTTAAATCGCATTGCTTCCCCTGTGGAGCAGTAAACCCAACTCAAGCTCCTGACACAGCAACACCTATTCTGTAGAACACTTCATAGCCCTAAAGTGAACCTGAACTGCCAGTTCCTAAGGTTGGTCTTCCACAGCTTGGGGCAAAGGCCTAGGGTGACATATGTGGGTCCTACACCACCAAATTCTGGTCTGCCCTACTTATTGCCAGGGTCAGTATCAGAAGGGCAGGAGGTGCAAATGATCTTGGCTGTCTTTGCTCTAAACCATGGTCTGGGAGGGGATGGCTTAAGGTACCCAATTCTCAAGTAGGAATAAAAACCAAAGTCTGTAGAAGAATATGAGAAAATCTGAAGCCTTAGTGGCCAAATGGGGCAGAGTATGCAATAGGACCACAGAGAGAAACCTGTTCCCCTCACCCTCTAGCTCCTTGAGTGTACTTACAGAAGCATGCACAAGAACAACAAAAAAAGTCAGTTATTCCAGGCACAATAGCACCCACCTCCCTAATTCCTTGTATTTTTCCATAACCACTTTCAGGGCTTAGAGATCACCGATTTCCCAAATTTTCACCACCCGGATCTGTTTTAAAAGTTTTAAAAGACATTCACCGAGGCAATCAATCATTCACCCCTGAGTAGATATGTACACCCGAAGTACAGACCTCTGGGTATATGACTGCACCAACAAAACAAGCAAGCACACCATCAGCCAGAAGCAAAATTGCATAGAGGGAGCTTCAGAGATACACATGAATGCCCACAGGCATAGGCCCCATGGGCATGCAGGCACAGGGACATGTCCCAGACCCAGCACCAACACTCCCCGAAGTAGAAACACACTCCAATACATGGAAAAGCTTAAACACAAGGTAGTGTAAGCAGTGTCATAAAAGGTGACTAAATGCTGAACATTAATCCATGGGGAAAGGATCTCATATTCCTTTGTAGTGTGACACTAGGGAGGGGAGGGAATGTGGAAGAGAAATCAGGAGGAAACTTGGGGGAAACATATGCAACATGGATAAACTGGGCTAGGACCCTGTGTTACAGGAAGGGCCAGGTACTAGAGAGGATTTCTCCCTGGGTTGTGGTGAGAAGCTCAAACTGCCAAAGGGGAACAATAGTGAGAAACTTACAAGCCAGGAGGAAGGCATTTCTAGAGGACTGAGTAGGGAACAATGCCCCCCAATACCAAGGAAGCTCTGGCTACAACAAGGAGGGTACAGACCCAGCCTATGGGTCTACAGAATTATACACTGAAAGGGTCAGATAAAAGAAAAGCCAAGGAGAGGACATGGGTAGAAGACCTAGACTATGACTCATCAAGTTTTCGGAAACGTGGGAAGTGATCCCCGGGGAACACCTCCCAGGGAGAGACTAACTTTATGGGGAGAACACAAGATTGGGTGAGTACCCTCCCCCTCATTCTCCATATAGACGACTCAGACAGCCGTCCACACAAGGACGGACAGTAGTCTGAGCCTGGTGTTTCTTGCGGCTTCCCAACCATGGAGAGGTTATCTAGCTAGAAGCTAAGTGGGGAAGCAAGTTGGTTATCCGTGGACCAGAAAGAAAGTGAGGGGGAAAGTGACCCGAGACCAACAAGTAATTAGCAGGAGCTTGGCACGGCCCACATCATCTATAGCCCCTCCCTGAGACCCAAACCTGCATCATGTTTTCTCAACTGGGAGGACCTGCACTGCGCTCACTCCTGGACAGTCCACCAAGGGCTCAAATGACAGCATCTTCTGCAACTTGCTGAGTATCAGCAGTAGGCTAGGCACTGCACTCTGCTTACCTACTCTCAGGACTGGGTTCCTGACCTGCCTCAAGAGAGAGGTGTAACTAGGATACATCCTGCATGGAGCCACAGAATCCACACCAATCTGACAGGACCACAGACAGCAACTTCCTGACAGGTTCTCAGTGGTGAGGCTTCAGAAACACAAAGTAGCCAACCATCATCATGTTACTGCCAACGGCAAGCATAGATCTAACTCACAAGTTAAATCTGTCTGATTTCACTTCACAACCACCCCTTCATGCTGCCCCACCTAAAACACATCCACACATCCCACGACACGTATCGCATGTGTGATGACATAAAGGCATGACTATAGCTGGGGGAGGAGAAAGAAAGATTCAAAAGGCATGATCACTCCAGACTAGATCAACTGTCTACAAGGTGACTGACATCTCTTAGGACAGTTTCTCAAAGGTTCGTCCACCTGTGTCATGGTCACTTGAGCACTTCATAAAATGCACATTCCTGAGCCACACCCCAGACTCACTGAATCAGAAACTCCTGAAGTGATCCTGTGCTCTCTGGAGCATGAGAACACTAATTTAATGTTCACTCAGCCCCACTTACATCTGCGATGTGCCCCCAACTCTCCAGCCCAGGGCCAGCCCTCACACCAGGGGCTGTCACACAGGGGCCTAGCATCACCTCAGATTGTCTCCATTACCCCAACATCCCCCACCCCCTCCAATATTTTGGAAATCTGACTGTGCCTTCTGCTTATGTCGGCTGTCCTTGAATAGAAGAAAAATTATAACCATTGTCCACTCACCCCCTTGACTGGCTGAGCACACTGCTTTCTCCTCTGCTGTGGAAACCATCTTGCTCCTTCTTTTCCTTTTTCTTTTTTCCCACCTTGCTTCTTCTGAAGCTTCATTCCAAGTCCTGAGATGCTGAAATCAGAACTCCCCCAGCTCCAAGTAGCTCAGCCCAGCACGGGCAATGGCTTCACTTCCCTCTGGGCAGGTCCTGTCCCCCAGGAGAGCTGCCCAGCCTCCCCCACCACCCAGAGCCAATTCTACCTGAATTGCTTCCTAGTCACTGCCCCACAGTCTTCAGCTACCCAGGAAGCAAGGAAAGCCCAATCTGCCAGAAGTTCTTCCAGGTGGAGGCTTGAGGTCCAGTTCTGCGGGACTGCCGATGGCACTGCCTCTGGAGGCACAGGTCTGATCTGTGTCAACACAGGTGCTGGGATTCTGCTCCTGGGGGCCTGCCTCTCTACCAGGGCTCACTGCTGATTCATGGTCTGCCTTCTGGGGTGGATTTCAAAACACAGAAATTTATCCAACTCTAACTGGAGTTCCGTTGAGAAATTCCTAAACAAAAAATCTCCTTGAATAAAATTTCTGGAAGGACAAGTCCAAGGTGCCTTTGTCTTTCTAACATCTGCCTATCTCTAGACCTAGAGCACCTTTTCATCTTTCTAGGACAGTTACCAAATATGGGCTTTTTAAAAAGGGGGAAAAAGTGGTTCATCTCAACCACAGGTCAGCCAATTACGAGGCACAGGGCAGAAAGAAATACATATAAGAACAAACCACCTCATCACCCAATAGCAGGGCCTGAGGGTCTCTCCTTCCTACTTTTTCCCTTCCAATCTCTTCTGGCACCATCTTTGGGACAACAGCTGGCTTGCCTCTATCCAGGATCTCATTTCACCCTCCTAGGATTTTTTCTATCCTTGATGACCAAAAAGTACAGTGCACTGGCCTGGAGCCTTGGGTGTGGCTCTCACCTATGCCCTTTTCCTCTGTGCTCCAGCTTCTGTTGAAATAGTTGTTTAAACTGAGTGTGGCACCATCTAAATCCCTTTCTTGGGGGCTGTAAGGGTTGGCGAGAGGTAGCTGTCCAGCTGAGAGGAAGGCGGAGGGGGGATGGGCCGGAGAGAACTGATTCAGCCCTGCTGATGGGGCACCCTCTGGTGCCAGTCTCCAGCACAGAGCTCCACCCAACGCCTGGCAGTGCTGCCCCTTCTCTCACTGCCGCCAAGTGGCGGTCATGAGCATGTTTGGCGGCTCTGGGTTTGCCGCAGTGCCAGGATCTGAGAAACTGTTCATGTGCCAGTGCAGCTCTGCCAAGCATGGCAGCATCTAGTTGGTTGGGTGCCAAGCAATAGGACCCAGGTGGTAGCAGAGAGATGAAAGAGGGGTGGAGTAGAGGAAGGGGGAGTAGAGAAAGGCCCCAGGGAGAAAATCAGATACCTCACTTGTTAGAGTGGAGAGTCCAAATGGGATCTGCAGAAAGGTACCCTTCCCATTCTAGACCCCAGTTCAGCAAGCAAGCCCTTCCCTCCCCACCACTCCCCCACAGCAACATGTACAGACCAGGCAAGAGGATTTGGCCACCTTCATCAGGAAACTGGCTGGTGGCCAGGCAGGACTGCCAGCCTCTCCATCCTTCTTCCTTGGGATCTTGGCAATGGTGTGCTTCCTCCTTTGTGTTCTCATGCCTCTCTCCGTCTGTTGCTCCACTTCCCATGCCTGAGAGAACGGGAAGGAGGTCCTGGCAGAAAAAAAGTCTGTTCTCCCAAATAGTGCATGCATGCGTGTGTGCGCGCACACACACACACACACACACACACACACACACCATCTTGTCTCCTCCGTTCTCACTCCTGGCACAACCCTCTCAACCAGATTGGCAAGACACTGCCACCGTCCCCCATTCTTCACAATGCCAGAGCCTGTGCCAGGTTCCTTCGGCAATGCCAGTACCCACCTGCCTCACACCCGGGTCCCCTTGCCTCTCCCTCAGTGCTCTGACAAAGGGCCGGACTGCCAGCCCCAATGAGCTCTCCTTGGGGAGCAGTGGCACAGTCCCTCCTCCTGGCTCATAGAGGTTTCCTTGGCACTTCCCAGGCTACCCTCTCTACCTCTTTACTATCCCAGACTGGAAGGGGACTACCTCATAGTCCACCCGTTTCTTAGAGCTGAGCTCCAGAGGAACAGCAACATCAGCAACATATCCCTGCCCCTCCTCTCTACCTCCCGGGGCCCGTTTCCACTGCCCCAGCTCGAGGCACCAGCCTGACAGATGTGATGCCAATGGCTCCCAGGTACCAAGCCTTCCTCCCAGAGCACCAGGACTCCTGCCGATGCCCCCCTCCCCACTTGCCTCCTTCCATCTCTGCGGACACAAGGGTGGCAGCTATAATGCCAATGCCTATAAGCAGGCAGCATGAAGCAACTCATGTACCCTCTTCTGCCCTCCCAGGCCCCAAACCTCTCCCCTCCTTCAACTCCATCCCTCTGTCCTTCTGGTTGGACACTAGGTTGGCAACCGCAGTGCCAACCCCCGCCCAAGCTCAGGAGGCTCACATACAGCACGCGCTTATGCGTACATGTACATGTGCGCACACACACGCACACACACACGGCCCCATGAGTGCCAGGCAGCAGTGGCAGACACACACAGCAATGCGTAGTGACTGGTATACCCGAGGAGTCAACCAGATTATTCGGCACCTGATCCAGCACCCATTTGGGATTGGGTGGGTAGGCGGGCGGGCCGGCGGGCGGAGGGGTGATGGAGGCAGAGATGGCCCTAGGTTGGCAGCCGATGGAGCTGGGAGAATGGAGGGAACAGATGCTCTTTGCCCAGCCTCCCTCCCTCTCTCTCCGAGATCAGTGCCAAGCTGGGGGGATGGGGAGAGGGAGGATGGGGGAAGGGTGGCATTTGGAAAGCTGGCAGTGGGGGTTGGGTCCGCCCAGGCTGGGCAGTGCCGGCACTGGCTGCCGCCTCTCCACTCTGCCATCTGTCTCGCTTCTCTCCCCACCCCCCCTTCTCTCTCTTTCTCTCTTTCTCCTTCATCCACAGCAAAACGAAAAGAGGAAAACAGGGTCCCCTTTCCGCCCACCCCCAACCTCTACCAGACCCCCTCTCCTCCTTCCCACAACTCACCACACCATACCACCACCAAGCCATCTGTGCTCTCGCTTCCTGGCTCAGTCACCGGTCACCTTCTTTCATTCGCCTTCGCCCTCACACCAAAACGGGTGCAATGTTTTTAAAATATATGTACATATATTTTAAAGAGCAACTTAAAAGAAAAACTCTTTTCTTTGGGAATGTCCTGTCCTTCTGATTCTGGGTCCTCGGTGCCAACGTGTATGGCAGGCAGAGGGAGGGACCCTGTCCTCAGCTGGTGCCCATGAATCCCATGCCAGGGAGGAGGGGTGGCTGGGGTGGGGTGGGGGTGGGGTGGGGTATCGGGAGAGCGCTCCTCTCTCTGCGCCTGTGGTGGCTTTTTTTCCCTCCTCTTCCACTTCCGGAGCAGATTCAAATAGATCTAGAGCCTTCCCCACCCCCAGTTCCCAGGGCCCCTGTGCCCTTCTCTCCCTGCTTTTGATTTTATTCCTCGATCACCCTTTCCTTTTTGTGTGTGTGTGTTATGTGTGCGTGCGTTTGCATCCATGGCGGTGGGCACGGTGCCAGCCACCGCACAGCCATCTGCGATGCCTTCTGCAGCCTCCGCTATTTCTCCCTGCCACCTCCAGCCCCCAACTCCCCTGCACCCCAGCTCCTCACCCCCTAGTCCCCAATCATTAATTAGCTACTGAATTAATTAAATCGAGAATGCTAATTAACATTCCTAAAGGGCAGGCTGCCAGGCTGGGGGGGGGGGGGTGCCGCACATAGAGGGGGTATAAAGAAGAGATTGGGATGGGGGAGGAGGAAGGAGAGTCTGTCTGCTTCAGAGAAGAGGGAGGAGATGGAAAGAACCCAAGAGAATGAAGGAGAAAGAGGGCAAAGTGTTGGGACCGGAGCATGGAAAATGGGGTGTAAAAACCATCTGAGCCCAAGTGAGAGCAACCCAGCCTTTCCTGCCTGAATGAGACTCAGCCAATCCCTCGTCCCCAAGCTCACCTTTCCTTCCGGCCCAGCCTGGAAAAATATATTCCTAAAGTGGGGGACTCTGGTAGCTTTTTTCCCCATCTCTTCTAGAAAACCAACCCCAAACCAGAGAGTCAACTGCTACTACCTGTCACAATCCAGGCACAATGACCCTAAGCCCAGGTGTCGACTTGCCCTTTGCGACCTTCTGGTCAAGGTAAAGGGGGCATTCTGTGAGCATCTGCTGCAGAGAAATGGAGAGGATCAACATGGGAAACCATGATGGGTATCGACTCAATAAGAATTCCATAACAATTAGCAGAAAAATCACTGGCGACACCTGCAAGGCTGCCCTGGGAAGACCAAGACAAAAGACTGTCTTTGGGATTCTAGAGTAGGAAAAGTGGACACTCCTACCCATCTGGAAGGCCAAGAATTTGGGGGAAAGTGAGATGTAGTTTTCCAAGGAAAAGAGATGCCATGGAGTGAACTTGTTTCACTCTATGGGGGTGCTCTACAGAACACTAATCTGATGAGTACTTGTCAGAAAAATGGATCCACGATTGAATTAGTTTGGGAAAATACTGTATATTCCCCCTCTTAAAAGATTCAAAATTCGTATCGGTATGTTAAAGGTTCTGAGAAGTCTTGTTAAAAAAAAAGGGAAAAAGAAACCGTTGAATATGTTTAACCCAATGATTCTCAAAGTCACTGGGCCACGGAACCCTCATGTTTAAAATGTCTGATTTACTTAATTCTATTCCCACAGAAGCAGTGTTCCACTGTGGGGCAAGCTGTATCTAGTGACTGGGGTGGTTATAGCCTAGAGGCTGGCAGACAGATGAGTTGGCCCTAGGTCAGCTGGATCTAACATTCCATATACTCAGGGACAGCACCCAGGCTCTGGTCTTCCAAATGTAATTCAGGAAATCACCACGCCAGGTCACAGTAGAGAAACTTCTTCACCCTTCAGAAACACAGACCTGTACTTGCAGAGCTGGGAAGAGACCAAAGCAACTATTAAAAGCCCAGTTTCTTAATTTTACAGTAGAAGCAACTAAGACTCAGGGAGGCGAAGTGACTCATCCACGATCACAAAGCCACTAGATGACAGCACTGACATTAGGACAGAGATCTCCTGAATCCGGGACAAAGCCGGCGTGGGATTTGCATTTGCTCTGGAGGAGCTTCATGAAGACCCTTTTACCTCCGCCAACTGAGGCCTGGGCCTGGTCTTTCCCACCCTGCCCTTGGCCTTCCCCTCCTTTGGAAGCCTAAGGCATCTACCTGCCTCTGGAAGGCATTCTGTATTCCTGTGGACATGAAGATGGGGGCAGGAGTTTCACAAAATCTCCCCCAGTGTTTCTGATATCTGGATTCAGGGTTTCACCCTCTCTAGGATGACCCTGCCCCCACTTCACAGCATTGCAACCTAATCTTGTACTCCCATCACTGCCTCAACCCATTCTGTTCAGGAAACCCCAAATGTCTCCTGGGCCACCGCTGGTTGTATTCCCAGAACTTTCCTCTTTCTATCTTCTCTTTGGCATCTGGAGTCCCTGAGGTCACTTAACTGCTCCATCGGAAACCTCTAGAGGACAATCTTGGAGGCACAAGCAACTCACTATAGTTGAGGAGACAGGGGAGCCAGCCTCAGAACCCTTCCAGCGCCCACAGCCGGAGCCCACCTTTTCTCACAGGCCCTTTGGGCAGCTAGAGAACTACAGAGATGGGTGGAGTCTAGCTCACTGCAAAGGCTGAAGAACATTATTATGTTGTTTTCACTTCCTGGGTCCTGCGGTGTGAGCCTTCACTATTTCATGCCCTGCCCTCCAGCACACAAACTCCCACAGCCTCACAAGAAGGATGAGTCACAAGATAACTGGCCATACCATTTTAAAGAGAGAGCTTTGAAATATATGTAATTATGATTTGCCAAAGAGCTCTACATCCAAATTTCCAGGAATGATGAGGTCCCTCAGAGTTCTGCAAGTCCATAAAAGCACCAGACCCCTATCTCTTCCTTCCTTCCCACATTCCTGACACACAGCCCTTTGGCATTGGGACGGCAGAGACATTTCAGAGTATGACCCACTGTCCACCCACTGACCACTTCTCTAGCCGAGGAGCCATCTGATAAAGGGGGGTAAAGTGGAGTCAACTGCCCAACCAGAGACAGCGAGAGGGAAAACTGGGCTGATCTCACGGGACACATAAACAAAAGCATTCTAGGGCTGCTTTTGTCCTTGGGCAGCATCTTTGTTACATTATCCCATCTTAGTGGTCAGTAAGAGAGGCCAAAGTCCAGCTCTTTGGGGTCATGGATTCCAACCCAGTTCACATCCCCTTCGAGAGCCCCTTTCCTCTATCTGACACCTAGGCTTCGAGCTGTTGCCAGTAGCATAGGCACTCCAGAGCTGCAATACAAATGATGATTATTCCGTTATCAAATAACATTGCCAAGCCTGGCCAGCTCCCTACAATGGTGTCAGCAGAGGCGAGCTACAATATCCAGTATTGATAAACTGTATATTGTCTTCTAGAACCATCACTCTGCCTGACAGCCACTCTCTAAGCCTCCCATCATTAGCAGCAAAGAGGGGGAGAGACTGGTTGGGGGGCATGACTAGGCAGAAGGAAAGCCAAAGGCAGCCAGGAACCCTGGGGGAAGATGAAACATCTTCATTGCCCACCACTTCCACACCCCGCCCCCAACATGAACCAGAAGGCTGTGCCTTCGGGAGGGTTATTCTCAAACAAAACTGCCCAGAAAAATCTAACACTAGAGAGCAGGAAGGAAACTACAGTCTGGTCCCATCTCTGCCACACCTTCTGCGTGGCACTTGACTTCCCTGCATTTCTGTTAAAAAGAAGGGAATGAGCCTAAGGTCCCTTCCAGTGCCAACCTTCTCTATTTCTTTTGCTTAGCACATCTTCTAAGGCTGCTGTCAGGTTTAAGGTCCTGAGCACTAGAAGAAGTACAGTCATGGTAGTAAATTTTAAAATTTATTTTTAGAGAGAGGGGAAAGAAGGAAGAAAGAGGGAGAGAAACATCAATGTGCAAGAGATACATCAATCAGTTGCCCCCAACTGGGGACCTAGCCTGAAACCCAGGCACATGCCCTGAGACCGGGAATCGAACCTTCGACCTTTCGGTTTGAAGGCTAGCACTCAATCCACTGAGCCACACTAGCCAGGGCATGGTAATAAATTTTCTAGGAAAATGATTTGAGGCCTTGAAGCCTATACTGAAGGTACACCAGGTCTGCCCTCCAGGCCAGGGCCTTTGTGCCATCCGTCCTCTGTGCAGGTGTGCATTTTGCCAGAGAGCAGCATGGCCAGTGCCCGGCCCTTCTCCCGCCCCTTCCTCAGGAGGCTTACCCAACCACCCTATTTAATGCTGATGCTGCCTCCACTCAGCCCCTTCACCCTGTTCTACTCTTTTTTCCATTGCATGTATTACCTACTAATATACTATATAATTGACTATATTTATTATGTTTATATTTTTAATATTTTGTTTATTTATTTTTAGAAAGAGAGGGAGAGAAACATCAATGTATGAAACATGAATCGGTTGCCTCTCACCCTGGGGACCTGGCCTGCAACCCAGGCATGTGCGCTGACCAGGAATCAAGCCAGCAACCTTTTGCTCTGTGGGACAACACTCAATCCACTGAGCTACACTGGTCAGGTCTATTATGTTTATCATTTATTTTCTATTTCTCACCTCTGGCATGTAAGCCCTGCAAGGATAGAGATCTTTGCTTTGTTTGTGAGTGTGTCCCAAACAAAAATAATAGTGCCTGACACATCGTAGGTGCTCAATAAATATTTGCCAAACGAATGAAGCTAAGGTTACAGTCATACATGTTTTAGTCAGACCTGTCTCATTCCATCATTTGGGGCTGGGGACAGGGAGAGATGAGTCATCACTTCAGTAGTCTCTATTTTTTCTATCTCCATCACAGCCTTGGGGATGTGCTGGTCAGGAAAACCAGATGTTTAAGTGGGATGTTGAAATTCCCAAGCAGCTTCCTGACTTCCATTCAGTGAGAATGCTTAGCCAACTTCAGTCTGCTCCTGGAGGCTATTCAAGACTAAAAAACCAACCTCCAAAGCTGTTTTTCTCCAACTTAAGTAAACATGAGAATCACCTGGTAAGCTTGTTTACAATGCTTATTCACAGGCCACCTTCCAGAGACTGATTCACTAGAGCAGGGGATGGACCCAGAAATATGCCTTTTAACAACCCTCCCATTCCCCCAAGGTGGCTGTAATAACAAGTATTGGTCAGGTCACACCTTGAGGAACTTTGGTGCAGACACAAAGTTAGGTGACTTATTAAGTGAGCCTTATTGCTGTCTCTTCTCTGAATTTACCTATCCACTATGCGGCTCTGCCCAGGATTAGGAACAGAAGTGGACCTGTTCAGTTTGCTTGCCATTTTCTTTTCCACCAGAGGTGCAAAAAATTAAAACAGCACTTGGAGAAACAAGGAAAGAAAGGAAGTGGAGGACAGCAGGGTAGAGCCAAGATGAAGCATATCTCATAGATAAGACCATATCCCAAAGTGTCTTAATGTTCTATCTTATATTTTTGACAGCCTCTTTAGAAATTAAGTTTAAATATGACATCTTGAGTCCTGGCTGGTGTAGCTCAGTGGATTGAGCGCCAGCCTGCAAACCAAAGGTCACAGGTTCAATTCCCTGACAGCACATGCTGGATTGCGGGCCAGGTCCGTAGTTGGGGGCATGTGAGAGGCAACTGATTGATGTTTCTCTGGCACATCGATGTTTCTATCCCTCTTTCTCCCTCCCTTCTCCCCCTTCTAAAAATAAATAAACAAAATATTTAAAATAAATAAATAAATGTCATCTTGAAATATAAACATACAAAAATGATCATGTCTAGAATAATGGAATCTGCCTGTTTTACATGGAGAAATTCAGCACATTTCTGGCGGGTGGCCTGGGACTGAGCTGAGCCGGAGTGCCTCCAAGTGCCAGGCCCAATCCAGACTCCTGCTCTGACAGAACTGAAAGGGACTCACCGTTACAACTATGGAGGCACTACCCCGTGGGGCAACTCTGCCTGTCCAGAAAAGACGACTTCTAAGCAGATGTTCTCAAAGGGATGATACAATGACCATCAATTGAACTCCAGCATGGAAGCCCCTGGATCCTCTAAGATAGAGGCCAAGGAAAATGGAAACGAACCATGAGCAAGAAGGGAATTCATGGCTGTCCCAGGGTCCTAAGAGCTGTGCGAAGGCTCTGGGAGCCTAGGGAGAAAGGCATCTAGGAAGAGGGTAAAAGCAGGGTGGGTGATACCCATTAGGTGTCCTTTCACATCTGATCCTTCTCTTTGGTTCTTCTTCTCTTCAGAAACTTGCCAGAGGCAAGCATTATTCCTGCCCATTCCACAGATAGGAAAGAGTGAGTCATTTTTAATTTCCTAGGTCAGATCCCAGGACTAGGGATTAAAAAGGAGCCCTGGGTTCTCTCTACCTCCATTAGGTTAACCTCATAATCATCTGTATCTGGAGGTCTCCTAAGGCCTACTATATTTTCTGTAACAACAATAATAATAGTAACCAACATTAATTCCTCTATATCAAGAACTATATTGACTCACCTCACTTAACAACTGTGCGAGATAGGGACTATCATTAAACCCATTTTATAGATGGAGAAACTGAGGCAAGGAGGGGTCAACTGTTGAGAGGAACAGCTGGAGTTACAACCAAGCAGCCTGGGCCCTAGAGCCCATCCTATTAACTGCCTTGTTCACCCAGTAATTCTGGGCCTAGAGTTGGGATGAGAGTTACCCCAAGTGACAGATTCAAAACTAGGCCTAAATATCCTGAATTCCAAGGTATTCAAGTCCCTTACCACAAAACCAAGAGCAAAAAAGAACTTTATAAAGTCATTAAAGTTCACACAAACTCTCAGGGGAGTTTTTAGACTCTGAGTTGGTTTCCTAGTATCCTATTCTGGAAGCTCAGAACCTGGAATACTTCTGATCCAGTGGCTCTCACATCTGTGTATTTCACTATCATTCAACCAATTCTATGCCAGGAACTGTGTGCTTTACCCGCAAAAGAACAACAATGAGCATGAGGAACCATAAGCAGATTGTTGCTGTGCAGCATAAAGTAAAAGTCAGAGATATACAGGCAACAAATCGGGAAGGGCCTTCTGTGTGTAACACATTGAGAAATGTGAACAGGTTTTCAGGAAGATGGAGGCATAGGTAAACATACTTTGCCTCCACGCACAACTACAGCTAAAATTACAACTACACTACAAAACATATATCAACCAGATTCGTCAGAAAATTGAGCTGTATGGAATTCCAACAACCAAGGATTTAAAGAATCCATATTCATCCACACAGGTAAGAGGGGCAGAGACACAGACTGGCACAGACATGGAGTGGTGCGGAGACACAGCAGAAGGGGCAGTCCCGCATTCCCGTGTGGTGGATAAAAATCACGTGTGGTGGACACCTCAAGAACAAGCAATCCCAGCCCCACACCAGACCACCCAGCCCAGGGTCCCAGCACCAGGAAGATAAAAGTCCCCATAACTTCTGGCTATAAAAACCAATGGGGACTGAGGCAGCACAATAAACTGTGGGATTCTCAAGAGACTCCTCTTGCCCTGGCTGGTGTAGCTCAGTGGATTGAGCACGGGCTGCGAACCAAAGTGTCACAGGTTCGATTCCCAGTCAGGGTACATGCCTGAGTTGCAGGCCATGACCCCCAGCAACCGCACATTGATGTTTCTCTATCTCCCTCCCTTCCCTCTCTAAAAATAAATAAAATCTTAAAAAAAAAAAAAAGAGAGAGAGACTCCTCTTAAAGGGCCCTCAACAGACTTAGGACTCAGGTCGACTCACCCTCTCTGGGATTCAGCACCAGGGAAACAGCTGGAAGGGCAAAAGTGGCATGTGGGGACAAGGGGAGAGAGTGAGGTGATTGGCAGCAGGATGAGTGCTAGGAGACAGCTTCTTCCTGGGAAATCTCCAGAGGCCAGGCAGCAGCATTGTCCCCTCTCTGAGTCCTCCCCCACCCACAGAGCCACAAAAGGATGAAATGGGTTGACCTTCCCTGGAAATTACCTAAAGCTCCACCCCACACAATTTACAGGTGCCTTTTCTATATAGGCCACACTACTAATGCAGAGTATCTGAACAGCTCTACCTGATACACAGAAACAAACACAGGGAGGCTGCCAAATTGAGGAGACAAAGAAATATGACCCAAATGAAAGAACAGAAAAAAACTCCAGGAAAAGAACTAAATGAAATGGAGATAAGCAACATATCAGATGCAGAGTTCAAAACCCTGGTCATCAGGAGGCTCAAAGAAATCATTGGGTACTGCAACAGCATTAAAAAAGAGAGAAAAATCTACAGGGAACTAACAGCGGAGGGGATGAAGCCTAGAATAAAATCAATGGTTTGGAACATAAGGAAAAAAAAGCATTCAATTAGAAGATCGAGAATTAAAAAGAATTTTAAAAAATGACAATAGGCTAAGGAGCTTCTGGGTCATCTCCAAACATACCAACATCCAAATCATAGGGGTGCCAGAGGAGAAGAGGAAGAACAAGGAATTGAAAACTTATTTGAAAAAATAATGAAAGAAAACTTCTTTAATTTGGTGAAGGAAATAGATATACAAGTCCAGGAAGCCTGGAGAGTCCCAAACAAGTTGGACCCAAAGAGGACCACACCAAGGCACATCATAATTAAAATGCCAAAAGGTTAAAGATAAAGTGAGAATCTTAAAAGCAGCAAGAGAAAAGCAGAAAGCTACCTACAAAGGAGTTCCCTTAAGACTGACAGCTGATTTCTCAAAAGATACTTTGCAGACTAGAAGGGACTGATAAGAAGTATTCAAAGTGATGAAAAGCAAGGACCTACAACCTAGATTACTCTATGCAGTAAAGCTATCATTTAGAATGGGAGGGCAGATAAAGTGCTTCCCAGAAAAAGTAAAGTTCAAGGAGTTCATCATCACCAAGACCTTATAATATGAAATGTTAAAGGAAACTATAGAAGAAAAAGGTCAAAACTATGAATCTTAAAATGGCAACAAATCTACAACTATCGACAACTGGATCTAAAAAAACTAAACAAGCAAATAAGCAGAACAGGAACAGAATCATAGATATGGAGGTCATTTGGAGGGATATCAGCTGGGAGGGGGAAGGGGGAAAATGTGCAGAAATTAAGAAGAACAAATTGGGCCCTGACTGGTGTAGCTCAGTGGATTGAGCATGGACTGCAAACCAAAGGGTCACCAGTTCAATTCCCAGTCAGGGCACATGCCTGGGTTGCGGGTCAGGTCCCCAGTGTGGGCCACGTGAGAGGCAACCCCACATTGATATTTCTCTCCCTCTCTTTCTCCCTCCTTTCCTCTCTGTCTAAAAAGAAAGAAAGAAAAGGAAAACAAAAAGAGAGAGAAAGAGAGAAGGAAAAAGGAAGGAAGGAAGGAAGGGAGGAAGGAAGGAAGGAAGAAGGAAGGAATTGGTAGGTACAAAATAGATAGGGTCATGTTAAGAACAGTATAGGGAATGGAGAAGCCAAAGAACTTATATGTATGACCCATGGACATGAACTAAGGGAGGGGATTACTGGAGGGCATGGGTATACCAAGTGGAGGAGGGCAAAGGGGGAAAAATTGGGACAACTGTAAGAACACAATCAATAAAATATATTTTTTAAAAAAGGAATGATGGTAAGATTCATGCTTCAGAGAGAGTATTTTCGTGGTTAACTGGAGGCTAGATTTGAATGGAGATGAAAGCCGAGGCAGGAATAACAGGAGGTTGGGGCTAGTTGAGGTTAGAGACAATTAGAAACTGAACAAAAACAGCAGTAACAGGAAAAGGAAGTAATATCAGCTTTCCTCAACTGATGGTATATAAGGGTGAATGGAGAAAAAAATCCAGAATAATGCTCAGTTTTGGTACTTGGAAAATCGGGAGGATATTGGAACCATCTACTGGAAAAGTAAATAAAAGAAGTACATGTGATGAGAAAATGATGGCATTTGTTTTAGACATGTTACACTGAAGTTTGTTAGATCATCCAGGTGAAGTACCACCAATCAAGTGGATACATATAGGAGTTGGAAGCTCAAGGAAGAAATCTGAGCTGGAGGTAGAGATTTAGGAATTATTAGGAAACTGGTGGACATCTTGGGAATGAATGGTGTTACTCAGGAAGAAAATGCCAAGTAAAAATGAACACTAAAGGGGTGGGAAAGATGTTCAAGCCAAAAGACACCAAGAAGGAACAGAGAGATTCAAAGACAAATGGGAGAGGGTGGGTCAGAGAAGCCAAGGGAGAAGAGAGACAAGAAGGAGAGAGATCAGCAGGTCAAATGCTGGGTCCACCGGGTTTGAGCAAAGTCAGATATCTTGGGTACACCCTAATCTATCTCATCCGGATTGTTGGCACAGAACACTGCTTAGGTCTGCTCTGTTTCATGATCACCACTTCAATGCTACTGAAAAACAAAAACAACTTTTGATTCATCTTGAAGCTTAGTAAAGACTTGTGTCAGAACAAGTAGTAGTGCTCCAAGGGAGACCCAGGGCAGGGTCACCTGGAAGTCTCTTGATGGCCAAGACCCTGAAGAAGGAGCTCATGCATTAGACCTAGGACCCTGGAAAAGTTACTGATTCTGAGGACAAATCCTCCTGAGCCTCAGTACCCTCATCTTTAAAATGGTTGTGAAATGGTCCAAGTGGTTGTGAAGATTAAAGGAGCTAATTTTCCTAATGAAAATGTCTTATACTGTGGCTGGCACTTAGGAGTTACTTAGTAAATGCTAATAAATATTCATTCCCTTCCTTCCTTTATGGACTTCAAAGACCTTTAAACCTATGATTTCACAGGAGTCTTAGAACCTAGAGAAAAACAGGGAAAACCAGCTTTAAAGAAGTTAAGTGCCTTACCAATAATTACCCAGAAAATTAACTGCAAAACCAGGATTGTAACCCAGGACTGCTAAGTCTTAGTCTTCCAGATTTTGTTGTCTATAGTACATAAACATCCAGCATCTTTGTATAAGTGAATAACCTGAAGTCTTAATATAGTAGCCTTAGTCATAACTGGACAAACCTACAGAATTTCCTCTAGGGAACCCAAGCACCCAGAACCCTCTTGGCATCCCCCAGCATGACAGAACCCAGGACCAAGTGTAAGAGCAAAGGAACCCAAGAGTTTTATTTCTCAAATCTCTTCTTCCAGACATTATCTACTTTGTCTGCGTTATCCTTGACATAGAAGCTGAATCCAGCTAAGCAGACTTCTAAGATTCTTTTACTTAACAGAATCCTTTCTCAGCCAGAAGACAAGGCCAAAGACCCGCAATGTCCAGGGCTTGCTCTAATCGCTATACTTCATTCCTCTGCTTCTGAAATGCCAGCCTAAAATGTGCCATAAGGCAGCGTTTAGTAGGTAGGCCATCTCTAAGTATATGTATGTTAAATGGTGATAATGCTATGGAGAAAAATTAAGCAGGGGAGATAAAGGTGTGTGTAGAATGGCAAGGGGCAATTTTAAATGGGGTGGTTATAGAGAAGATGACATTTAAGTAAAGATCTTTCTCTGAAACAAAGATAAGATCAGCTCAAAAAAAAATCTGCATGTCATTTAGCCTTTCTAGGCCTTAGTTACTTCATCCTGTCCCATTATGAGACATGAGCTGCCTATGGCTTCAGCCAGGGGTAGAGAAAATTATCCTGCACCATGACCTGGGTTCCATTCCCAATTCCACCACTTACCAGTTGAGTGAATTTGGGAAGAGTCAGCCTCATCTCATGCAAAAAGAGGGAATGATATCTACCCTACATTACTATATAAATATGTTGTAAAATGGGACAGGGGCTTCCCAATGGCATGGGCCAGACCAATGATGGCATTCTGCATTTAGTTCACCATCTCCCTCCAAGGATCCTAACACACTATATATTTACACACACTTACAAGCTGAGGGAGTTTTCTTTTACTTCTTCAAGCAATTCAATACCACTTTACTAAGGCCCTCAGAAATGGCTTTCCTTTCATTGATAACTCTTAGTCAGTCAAGTATTTATCAAGGGCTTTACTAAGTATCTAGCTCCAAAGAGGTGTAGAGTACCTATTAAAAAAAAAAAAAGATGTAATTATTGGTAGCTCAATTCCTGCCATTGTTTTAATAGAAATTTCTAAATTGCTTATCTTTCCTACTTTTTGGCCTTACAAGCCTGGCCCTGAACCTTGACCTTGGGCTTTTGGGATCAGGAAAGGAGTCTCTGTGCCTGATTCCCATACTTCCCTTGCTGGTGGTTGGTGCTCAATAAAGTTATTGATTAACTAATTCAGCTTTAGGTCAGAGAACTGTATAAAAGCTTGTGATGACTGTCCCTACCCCTAGGTGTGACCGAACAATGCTATCAAGGCTTCTGCTCTACCAAGAAATCTCCTCTTAGATACAAGTGTGTGTTGGTTCCAATAAAAACTCTCAAGAGTCCTGACTCCACCATAGTATCAGGTTCCCATAAGATCCTGAGTCTACAGACAACTAAAGTGTGTATACCCCCCACCACTACCACCAAGGCCTGAACTGAGGCCCTGAAATATCCCTGACATGTCCAGTGGATTTGCTCAGTTGATATTACATTAAGACCTTACACAAATGTTGTGCCCAGAGCACACCCCATTTATAACGACTATTTGAACATGCCTGACTCCTTTCTAAACTGTGAGTTCCTCCATAAGAGGCTCGTGTCTTATCCTAGCACCTAGCACAGTGCTCAGAGTTAGTGCATGCCTAACAAATGCGACCTGTTGCAGATACCACACTGCCCAAATTACCAATGCCCAGAACTGCTTCTCTTACCTAGGTGAAGATATTATCTGGGAAAGATACCATGAGAAATCAAACTAATTAGCAGTAATTAGCTGATTTCATTAATTCACTGTCTCTTGACAGAAATAAGGTCTTTTGGGAATGGAAGTAGGAAAAGATCAAATATAGTCAAGAAAGGCAGGTAAAGGTCCAGAGCACAGGGTACCACAGTGACAGGTTCTAGCAGCTATGCTATTTACTTTTAATTTTTTAAAAAATCCTCACCAGAGGATATGTGTATTAATTTTCAAGACAGAGGAAGAAAGAGAGAGAAACATCAATGTGAGAGAGAAACACTGAACAGTTGCCTCCCGCAGAGGCCCTAACAGGTAATCAAACCTACAACCTTCTGGTGTAAGGGATGACACTCCAACCAACTGAACCACCCGGCCAGGGCAGCAGCCATGCTATTTAGCACAGGATACAAAAGTCCCCAACAAAGCTCAAAAAGGAGTGGATAAGTGTTGTGAATTTCATCCATCCATGGAAATCTGCAAAGGATTTAACAATAAGGGAGCCAAGAATCCCCAGATATTTGCATCTCTTTGTTCAGGCCAGATTCTCAGCCTTGGACCTTCCAGTTTCACCTCCTCCTCCCTTCTTCCCTCTGCAGATTGCAGAAAAATTCCAAAGGCCAACCAGCCATTTTCTTCTCAGTAGTTCCTGGTTAGGAGGAAACCGATTTGGCTAATAGGATACTGGCTCAAATCAGCCTCATCCATTTGGAAGTCCTGGCCAACCAGAGCCTTTGAGCACAGTAGGAAATAAGGGGGAGGGAGCAGAGGAGTTCCAAACACATTCCTTACTGTTCATAGCCAGAGCTAGACCCAGGATCACTGGTTTACTGCCAGCTTGGCAAGACCTTTTGATAAGTTGGTCAATTAAGACTCTCCAACTGAATGCTTCCTCCTCTCCTATACCTCTATAGGGCTCCTGGCTCAATTCTCTCTATATACACAGAAAAGAACAAAAAAGAATGTGTATGGGTGTGGGGGAAGGAGTGGAAGGGTTGTGGCAGCATAATTTTTCTTATCTTTTTTAAATAAAGAATGAAAAACAACTACATTGTGAAGCAGTAGAAAGAAAACTTGGCTAAAAGTCAAGAAATCTAAATCCAGGCCCTGGCTCTATTACTCACAAGCCGATGAACTTGGGCTGCCCACTTCACTCCCCTAAGCAGGTTTCCTTGTGCAAATTAGGATGCTGGCCCATGTGTTAACCACATGTACTAAGTGCCTTCTATATGCTATACACTATGAGAAATGCTTTAAATTTTTTTATTTATTGATTGTTTTTTTTTTTGAGAGGGAGAGGGCTAGAGAGAGACATCAATTTATTGTTCCACTAATTTATGAATTCACTGTTTGATTCTTTTATGTGCCCTAACCAGGGACTGAACCCATAACCTTGGTGTATACAGACAATGCTCTAACTGACTGAGCCATCTGGCCAGGGTTAGAAATGCTTTATATATTATTCCTCATAAAAATCCTATGAAGTAGTTATTATATTCATTTTGCAAATGAAGTAACCAAGGCTCAGAGAGGATAGGTGACTGGCCAAAAGCCCTAGCTAGAAAGTGGATGAATTTCAAGGTCAGTTTTTTTCAGATTCCCAAACCCATTAAGCCACATGCCATTGTTAAATAACTTCAAACCTCCCTTTCATCTCTAATGCTCTGGAATTTCTTGAATGACCCCTCACTGTCACTTTTTTTTTTTTAAGTTTTTATTTATTTATTTTTAGAGAGAGGGGGAGGGAGGGAGAAAGAGAAGAACATCAATGTGAGGTTGCCTCTCGAGCGCCCCCTACTGGGGACTTGGCCCACAGCCCAGGCAAGTGCCCTGATTGAGACTGGAACCAGCAACACTTTGGTTCTCAGGCTACTGCTCAATCCACTGAGCCACACGAGCCAGGGCCTCATTGTCACTTTTTATTTCCTTCATCAGTTCATGGCATCAAGATCTGGAAGCTAAATTACCCAACTTCACTTTCCATGGCCAAGGAGGCAAACAGTCCAAATTATTCAAGGATTCCAGATCCCAGGGCTGAAAGAGGCCTCTTACACATTTTACCCTTCTATTACTCACCCAGGAGAAAAATCAAGGAAGGCCTTAAGGAATAGAAGGCTTCCCAAATTAGTCTATCTCCTTTCTTTTTTCTCGAATGGCTATTAAGGCAACTGAACCTGTTAATGTAGCAAACGATGTTTATTTCTTCTAATACTTTAATGTTAGTATTATTTACTTATTTTTCTTTGTTGTTTACCTATTCCTATGTATGTGATCCAAAAGTCAGTAGCGCTTGAAGTTGCCCGTGCCCCTTCACACAGGCAGGCTCGTTTTCACTGTGGGTGTAGCCAACGCTGCCCTGCCATCAGAGGCCTCCTGATGATGTCACCCTTGAGTGGCCTTCACTCAAGGTAGCCTGACACACCTTCTAAACAGACAGCAAAAAGGGAAAACTAATAGCTACTAAACAAAGTATTAAAACAGAAAATAAGCAATTTTTAAAAACAAAATGTTATATAATCCTTCAACTTGCCTCTCCTTGTGCCAAAAAATAATTGAGAGAAGCCGTTCTGGCTATAAGCAGGGTTATGCCTAAACCATTCCTGGCATATGAGCCACTGCAAAAGGGAGACACAAACAGCATGAGGATGTGCCAGAAGAGACACAAGATTAGACAATTAGACTCTTAAAAAAAAAAGTCCTATGTATCTCAGAGAATAGGTCTAGGACAGAGGTCAGAAATAATAGGGGAAAAGTTACCCTAGAGTTTAATCAAAAGAGGTCTGTCAATATTTGGCTTCTTCTGCAAGAGACCATCCGGAAGAAGCAATTAACATAAAACAAATTCATGGGAAGAGCTGCGCTGTGACTGTGCTGGTGAGGGAAATGGCACTGTTTCACTCGGCCAGGGAAACACAAACTGGGTTCGACTTGTGGAGGACAATCTCAGGCTCCATGAACATTCCAAAATTCTATCTAGAAGTTCCATTCTAGGCATTTATGAAAAAAGATAATTCAACATTCTTTACAATAGCAGTGTTTATAATAATTCCCATCCTGGGGGAAATAGTTACATAAACCATACACACAGAGCCATTAAAAAATTGAGAAAGATCTTTAGGTAGAGACATGGCAAGATTTTCAAATTAAGATAAAAGAGCAAGTTCCAAATCCCTATATATAGTGTGCTCCCATTATTGTAAAATAAAACTACAAACACTCACAAAACCGTATGCTTCTGTAAATCCCTAAATGCATGAGAAAGGGTCCAGAAGGTGTACAATTGATACAGTGGTAACAGTGGTTGTAAGAACTGAGGAAGTAAGGACCAAGGGGGTTTCTCCTATCTCTACTGTTTGGAATTTGTTTTATAAATGTATTCCTGTGCAGTGAATAATGACACAAATACCCCCCAACCATAAAAGTGAACTAAAATATAAAGACTACCTTTATATGTGAAATGAAAGATGTCCAAGATACGTTTTTAGTGAAAAAAGCAAGACGCCAGATACCAGGCATAGTATAATCTCACGATGAGGGTGAGAGGAAGAAGGGGATGAAGCCAGCCTGGAGAAGAGGCCTGAGTTATAGTCTTCATTCTGTCACCTCACAGTCCCTTGTCCATGGGCTAGCAGCTTAATCTTTCCAAAGCCTTGGTTTAAGAATTAACTAGTGTATAGGGTGCTATTGGGTTTAAGTGAGAATGTATAAAGTACTTTCCATGCAACCTGGCAGACATAAACACTCAGTAAATGGTAGCCATGATTTGTATTAATAACAATAAATTAAGCATCAAAAATTAGATCCCTGAGATCAATTCAAAGAGAATCTTTGATACCTGATTATGATTTAGTCTCAACACTAATCATTATTATTTTTAAAATTACTAATTCTGTGAGTTTCGGTCATTAAATTTTAAAGCCAGAAAGGATCCTAAGAGTTCATCTAACTTGGTGCTTCCCAAATCTGGATGCACAGTAGAATTAGCAAGGAAGCTTTAGAGGGTAAAAAAAAGGCTTTCCAAGGCTCCACTCAGACTGGATTATAATTTCTGAAAGGTGGGGATAAAATGAGCTCTATTTTTTACAAGCCTGCTATATCTCTGCATGGGCTTATACAGGCACAGAACATCTCTGGGGAGGGGAAATGAGGGATAAAAGTGGAAGGAAATCTTATTGTATCCCTTTTGTAGTGTTTAAACTTTTCAGCTATTCAAAAATAAACTCTTTTAAGAAATTAGATTTCTGGCAAGATGGAGGCATAGGTGGACGCACCGTACCTTCATGCACAACCAAGATTAGGACAATAACAATTTAGAGGCAGAATAACACCCAGAACTGACAGAGAATTTATCTGAATGGAAGTCGGACAGCCAAGAAGTTGAAGTAGACCCGTTCATCCAGACCAGTAGGAGGGGCGGAGAGGAGCAGCCTGGCACGGGTCAAGGCGTGCGGAGATCGGGGAGAACCGGATGCATAAGGCAACCGGGAGCACATAAGGCATCCAGGGCATGCAAGATGGCAGTGGGTGGACCCTGAGTGCACAAGCAGCAGCTGGCATACCCAGTGAGGCGGCGATTGTGGACCAAGGAAGAGCGTGCAACCAAGGATCCCAGGAAAACGGAGCTACTGCCATTGTTCCCTCCCGTCCCCGCCCCCGCCCCCACATACAACATCACAATCTAGCGACTGGGGTGCCTAGCCCTGGTGAAAACCTAAGGCTCCGCCCCTCACTGTAACAAGAGCAACCAGACCAAAAAAAAAAGAGAGAGAGCGAGAGAGAGACATGTCTCAAACAGAAAAACAGATCAATGCCCCAGGACTCATCCTTTTGAGCAACCAAGAGATAGCCAATCTATCAGATGCACAGTTCAAAACACTGGTGATCAGGAAGCTCACAGAATTGATTGATTTTGGGCGCAAATTAAATGAAAAAATGCAGGTTACCATAAAAGAGATGAAGGAAAATGCACGGAAAACCAATAGTGATGGGAAGGAAACTGGGACTCAAAACAATAGAATGGGCCAGAAGGAAGATAAAAACAACCAATCAGGAAAGAATGGAGAAATAAGAATTCAAAAAAACGAGAAGCTTAGGAACCTCCAGGACATCTTTAAACGTTCCAACATCCGAATTATGGGGGTACCAGAAGGGGAAGAGGAAAAGCAACAGATTGAACATGTATTTGAACAAATAATAAAGGAGAACTTCCCCATTCTGGCAAAGGAAATAGACTTCCAGGAAATCCAGGAAGCTCAGAGAGCCCCAAAGAAGTTGGACCCAAGAAGAAACACACCAAGGCATATCATAATTACATTAGCCAAAGTAAAAATGAAGGAGAGAATCCTAGAAGCAGCAAGAGATAAGGGGACAGTCACCTACAAAGGAGTTCCCATCAGATTGTCAGCTGATTTCTCAAAAGAGACCTTACAGGCAAGAAGGGGCTGGAAAGAAGTATTCCAAGTCATGAAAGACAAGGACCTATATCCCAAATTACTCTATCCAGCAAAGCTTTCATTTAGAATGGGAGGACAGATAAAGTGTTTCTCAGATAAGGTCAAGTTAAAGGAGTTCATCCTCACCAAGCCCTTATTTTATGAAATGTTAAAGGGACTTATCTAAGAAAAGAAGATAAAAAAAACATGTATAGTAAAAGGACAGCAAACTCACAATTATTAACAACCACACCTAAAGCAAAACCAAAAGAAACTAAGCAAACAACTAGAACAGGAACAGAACCACAGAAATGGAGATCACATGGAGGTTTAGCAACAAGGGATTGGGAGGAGGAGAGAGGGGAAAAAGGTACAGAAAATAAGTAGCATAGATTGTAGGTTGAAAATAGATAGGGGGAGGGTAAGAATAGTATGGGAAATGTAGAAGCTAAAGAACTTATAAGTATGACACATGGACATGACTAAAGGGGAGGATGTGGGTGGGAGAGGGTATACAGGGTGGAGGGGAGTGAAGGGGGAAATGGGACAACTGTAATAGCATAATCAAGAAAATATATTAAAAAAATAAATTAAATAATAGTAAGCTCCTTTAGGTAGATCTAATACAGTCAATCCAGACCAGAATGGGGGATCCTCATCCTTTGCTCCAGAAATTCCACTTCAGAAAATTACAAAGATTTCTGTATAAAGATGTAGGTAACCATCATAGAAGAAAAAACCGCAACAAAAAGCCTGGTAACGTCTTAAATGTCTAGCAAAAAAATGGTTTTATAAATTATGGTATATCCATAATGAAATATCACGTTCATTTTTTAAAAATTTTTAATTTATTTTTTGAGTGAGAGAACAGGTGGGAGAAAAAGAGGGAGAGAAACATCGTTGTGCAGGACAGACACATCAATCAGTTGTCTCTCACATGTCCCCAATGGGGCACCTGGATGGCAACCCAGGCATGTACCCTGACTGAAAATTGAACTGGCGAACTTTCTGTTCACAGGACTGTACTCAATCCACTGACTCACACCAGCCAGGGTTCACATGTTCATTATTTTTTTATCTGATTTTTTAATAGCATAGGAAAATGTGACACAATGTTAAGTGAACAAAACAGGACATGAATGTATTAATGGCTTAATCATAATTTTGGAGTGTGAAGATAGTGGGAAATGGCTATAAAAAAGTGAAAGGAGCCTTGGCAGGTATGGCTCAGTAGGTTGGGTGTTGTCCCTCAGGCGAAGGTCGCTGGTTTAATTCCTGGTCAGGTGCATGCCTGAGTTGTGGGTTCAGTCCCTGGTCCCCTGGTCAGGGCATGTACTAGAGGCCACCAATCAATGTTTCTGTCTCACATCAACGTTTCTCTCCTTCTCCTTCTCCCTCCCTTTCCCTCTCTCTAAAAATATAAATAAATTTAAAAAGTGAAAGGAGCCCTGGTTGGTGTGGCTCAGTGGACTGAATGCCAGCCTGTGAACCAAAGGGCCATTGGTTCAATTCCCAGTCAAGGCACATGCCTGGGTTGTGGGCCAGGTCCCCAGTTGGGGTTGTGTGAGAGGCAACCACACACTGATGTGTCTCTCCCTCTTTCTCCCTTCCTTCCCCTCTCTCTATAAATAAATAAAATCTTAAAATAAATAAAAACGTGAAAGGAAATGCAATACATTTAAAAACAAGCCTGTGACCTTTTCTCTACACTCCACTCCCTCTCCTCAGCCCTGGCCCCTCTTTAGGAACTGGCGTCAAATCCCACTGAGGAGCCTAAGCCCCATTATCCTGTCTAGTGACCCACCTCACTCATCACATAATTATCTTGCGCTCCATCATGCTTGTTGTAACTTTAAAAAATAGAAGCTCCCTTCAGAGGACAAATATTTGCCATAACTAGGAATGTCACAGATTCTAAAGCAACATTTATTCCCTGATGTATGGCTGTATATTAGTCAACACAGTTGAATAGTTGCAAGCACCTAAAGCTTTGGGCTAGTGAAATATATAACTCACCCTAAAGACATGGTTTCTACCTTTAACGACCTACAATCCCTGTGGACAGACAGGCCACAAACATAAGAAAGAGTAAGTAATAATGTAAGAGGACACAAAAGCAGCACAGGCAGTAGGTGCTAAAGAAGTTCATGCACATTTGCACACATACACACAGTTACTGCACTTTATTGAATACATCTTTTCTCCCCTGAATCAAAATATAAACCCCTTAGATGAAGTTCTCTTATTCTTATTTTTGTATCTAAACCTAATGAATGCCTAGTGTGCCCAACAAATAGTAGGTACTTCATAAATGTTCTTTAATTAATCATACTCTATGCTCTGCACAGTTAAATGCAATTACTTTTTGAGTGAATTAATATTTCAGTATGAATAATAGCAGAGAATGCCATCTAAGTGAACAGTGGTTAGGGGTATAGACAAGACGGTACTTGCTCCCAGTGTATTTCAGACTGATAAAGGCTGGGAAATGCTGGTGTGGCTGCCATCAAGAGGCTCTGCTAACCTAACAGACTCCTCCCAGATTTCAGTTCTTAGTGGGGGACTAGATGGGGAGAATCTAGATTTGTGCTGAATGCAGTCTTTTCTTTTCAGAGGAGAAAAGCAATGACAAGCAAGCTGTCCCTCTTTTTTTCAGTGACCTTAATGAAAAAGGTGGTGCCAGCATTACCCTTGTCAAATCACACCCCAACTTCCCTTCTGCTCCATATATAACTCCAACCGTTCTCTGGTCGCCTCACCCCTTAGTCAAGGACAGAAGCCATGCCAGCCATCAGACAGGCACCTTTCTCAAGTCCTGGCTGGGACTCAGTGCTCCAAACCTCCCAGGGCAGTAATTACCTAATTTGAGAAGATTCATCCCCCAAAACTTGGCAGGACCACAAAGCAAACTCAAAGTTCACCCTGCATGAAATAAGTAAAGGGAACGGAAAAGGAATCCTGAGTTTTCCCATCCTAGATTTTCTTGGTTCTCCAGGACATAGTACACACTTAAGGATTAATATTTGTCTATTTAGAAAAAACAAACAAACAAACAAAAAAACCCTTCAAAGTTCATCACTTCCCCTAGCTTTGGGCAAACTTTAGCCATTCTAGACAGATAAGAATTTATCTCTCAAAGAGTTCCTCCGGTAGAGCATGCCATGGCCTTGCTAGGAGGAAGTTCTCCTTCAATTCTAACCTAAGGCACTGCTATTAAAATTGAGATTTATTTCTTTAGAAGACATTTAAGGCAGCAAATTAGCATCCTCTGTATCATTATTTCTCAGGTTATTCATGCATGCTAATGTTGGAGAGACCCACAGCTCTACCTCTAATCTGTAGAGGCTCAACGCCACTTTCATTTCTCCAATGTTAATGTCTAATTATTTTCCTTTTTAATAGATTCCACTCTCCATGACTTCCATTCTGTCTCTTCATGCCTCTCTCAGGTTTCTTTCCACTCTTGCAGTGCCCCTTCCTCATCAACCTTTTATTCCTCTTTCCTCTGCATTCCCATCCCTAAATCTCCTATTCTAAATGGACAGAAGCCTTGCTTTACCACCCCCTACTTTTCTGACCTCATATTCTTCCCTGTAGGAATGTTTAATTAGCATGTGGGATTTAATTAATTCAGCAGCTAATTAAAAATGGGAGAGGAAGGGTAGAAGAGGAGGAGGGTGGGAGAGCTCGCTCGCCTCAGTGCAGAAGGCACCACAGATGGTTCTGGGTTGGCTGGCACCATGCCACCGCCCTCCAACCCCCCTCCACCCAACAGCACACACAGCGATGGGGGAGGGGCAAAAGTGAGGGGCATAGACTGGCAGAGCCACTAGACAGACTCATTCAGTCCTGCCGCTGCTTTGTACTAGGAAGAGACAGAAGGAGAGGGCAAACGAGAGAAAGGGAGGGAGAAACATGACAGACACACACTCAGGAAGAGCAAAAGAAGCGGGCGTTGGAACCGAATGACACCTCTCCTCTTCAACACTGGAAGAAGTGAAGAGCATCTTCATCCCAAAGCAAGCCAACATCTTGGCATTCCCTGGCTCCTAAGGACCACTGAAAACAAGATGGAAAAACATAGCCACTGATCCTCTGGAAAAAAAGTGATAGCTTACTCTGACCACCAGGGACCCACTCTGCAGCCATTCTTCCCATACCATACTGCTTCCTCAGCATGAGCAGGAAACAGCGCTACTGAAAATGAAAGATGGGGAGTGGCAGGAGTGGGCACAGATGGGCAACGGTGAGCAAGTGGACAAGAGGAGACTTAAAGGAAGAGGAATGAAGGGAGTACATGAGAAGGGAAGGGAGCAGTGAGAGAAGGTAAAGGAGAAGAAATAAATAATGGAGAAGGAAGAGGAGAAATCAGGGGCAGAGCCATGCTTTTTGTTTGCCAAGATGGATAAAGAGGGCCGGAGTGTCTGTGCAGAGGACTTCCACAGACTGACCCCGCCCAGCCTAGGCCAGGCAGAAGGGGAATGGCAGCACTGCAGGGAGGGGGCAGGAGCAGATCCTTCTGAGGGTCAACCAAAGTGCCGGAGACAGGGAATATCCTGCAGCACCTTCCTAAATACTGGATATTTCTGCCAAACCAGGAATTTACCAAAAGCAATGGAGAAAAACTTCCAAATGAAACAGAAAAGGAGGCTAGGATGACAGGAGGCTGCAGAATCCACTTCCAGGAGCTCCAGCAGGGAGATGGGTGAGGAATGGGATTTTCAGCAGCACCCAGCTGGCGCTGTAAGGGTGTCAGCTGATACTGAGGGAAATACTCCATGAGGGCAATGATTGATTTGATTGAGGATCTGAGGGATGAAAAAGAGAGGAAAAGCTGGGTTTCAGAAAGCACCCCTTGGGTGGGAGGCATCTAGGAAGCTTTGGATCTTACAGCCTTGGGAGGGGATAAAGGAGGGCAAAAAGGAAGTCTACCATCAGCGATAGATTATATAAGACTCGACTGAAAGAAACTGAAAAGGGTGTGAAGCCAGATGAAGCTTTTCTGGTGTTAACTGCCAAAGAGCTGAATGCAATGGCAGATAAGGGTCATCGTAGCAAAGAGACTGGGTTTTCCTGGCTAGGAATTCTGATTTGATCTCTTTACCACCTAGGGCTTCCTGCAAGAGCTAGCAGTGAGTGAATCAAAACTGGGAGAGAGGAAGTGGAAACTCAGTGGCTTTTTATTCTCCAGAGCTCACCTGTGGGGCTAAAGCAAAGGCTGGCAGATGAGACAAAGCAGTTCTCAGAGTAAGTTGCTAAAGACTCAGTCAGAGTGGAAATATATGAATGCTTTCTGAGTTCATTTTCTAATCTAGGTTTCAATTAACAATAAAAACTATAAGAACATTTATTAATATAGCCACAATGATGGCTTTACACTAGAAATTCTGTAAGATTTAGGATTATCAGCGCTAGTAGGAAGAAATAGGTGGTCCAGAGAGCCTTTGTTAATTGTAGTGGTCCTAAAGACTGGAGTTAGTTGCAAATGAGCAGAGTCCAGAGTTTCCAGCATCCAGCCCAAGATATTTTTGAGAGGAAAAAGCTTAGTGGAAGGGGTATATTAGCAGTAAGGTAAAATCAAATCTGAAACAGAAAATAGAAGCCAGGGCTTTGGAAATCCCCTACCTTGGCACTGTCTCGGCAGCTACGGCAGGCTGGACTGTATGATACCCAACGGGAATGCCAACCCCTTTTCCTTGAGCCCAGTACCTCACCTGGCCACACACCCCCTGTCCCACCTTGGATGCTCTCTCTCAGCAGCTGTGCCGAGGATGGCTTAGACACAGCACCTGACCTGGGGGTAAAATGGGAACATTGGTTTCCAGGGGATTGTTAACAAAAAGTCTAGATGTCCAAGAGGATATAGGTTCTAAAGCCTGCTTTGCTAAAGGTTTATCTGTATAGTTTTAGATAAATCACTCCCCTCATAGGGCCTAAGTGGAAAAAAAAACAAAATCAACCAATTTTAGCTATAGCACCATAGCACCCAACAAAGAAATAGTTACAACTTAATTTGTACGTTTTTTCTGTAGAAAAGTACTAAAGCTAGAAAGCCCTACCACTCACTGCAACAAATATTTATTGAGCCTTGCTTTTAAGAGAGGGACCTTAACAGGGACCACTGTCTGTGTCACATGAGTCCATAACCCTAACTAGAGTGGCCTGAATAGGACAAGAGAGGTCTCTAAACAAAGAGGCCACTGGCCCACATGCCTCCCAATGTACATGCCTTAGGAAGGCAGGAGAGGCAGACAAAAGAGAGGGTTCTATAGGCACCCCCAAGGCTCAGATAATAAAGTGAAGGGTGTGGTGTTCTAGCCCATTTTTCCTTGTGGCTCTTTCAGGGGCTCTGCTGGGCAGGCCAATTCTGCCTCTCCTCACAATCCAGAAGTCAGCCTTGGCACATGCATGCTGGGGAGACAGAAGCCAGACATTAAGCTAAGGAAAACCTCCTCATACCAGGGAATGAGGAAGGAGGCCACATTGTCCATGTTGCAGATAATTCCAAGGCAAAGACTCAGCACTATTACCCAGGGAGTTACTATGACACTATTATTAATCCATAAAAATAAGTCAATAAGAGAAATTAGCCATCCTAGAAATTAATAACTTTACAGACAACAACACTGATCTGAGTTAGCTGAGGGGTCATACTGGTCACTTAATGAGTAATCTCCAGATAAAATTAAGCAAGGTGGGGCCAGAGCTAGGGTAATGTCTGATGAGTATGGGCTACATTTTGAAAAGACAAAACAATAAAGGGAGCTATGGCTGAGTGGGACAACCATGTAAACTTGGCTGAGATAAAGGATGGAACGGAGTAACAGGAGGAGGCAAGCTACAAGCACTAAGATCCTGTGGCCGGTATTGTGCTCAGCGGTGTCCAGAAAGCCAGGGTGCCCATCACATGCCCTAGCTGCCCTAGCAAGAACCTTCTGAGGACTTGAGAGATCAGTAGCAGGACATTTCATGAGAAACCACAGAACAGCTTTCAGAATATGGTTTTCCTACAGAGGCTTCGAAATACAGGGTAACAAAAGCAGAGCAATCCTTAGCAATTGAAACCAAAGTTTTTGGATGAAGCCCTTATTATCTCAATTCTTGTGATTCCCTACCTCCCATTTCCCCAGCACATGGAATGAAATTCTATAAATCCAGATAACACAGTGTCCCTTGGCAGCTGAACTCTCACTATCCAAATCCAGGAACTGAATAGATTTGAAGAGCAAAGGATTCCTTTACTTCCCCTTACTCCACTCATTTCCCTCACAGCATCTCACCATGCTCCTGAACTAGCCCTCAACACTGACCCCCAAGTTCCCCTCACCCTGTTCTCTTCTAGCCCACTCCCATCTACAGCCCCTTTTCATTAGGAGAGTCACCTGTAAGATGCCAAAGGTAGAAGAGATAAAGAAAAACAGTAGGAAAGAGTGTAGATTTTAGATTGGGCTGTAAGATGGAAATCCTGCAGAGAGAGAGAGAGAGAGAGGGAGAGAGAGAAAGAAATAGAAACAGAGAAAGCAACAGAGCTGGAACAGGGGGGAGGGGAAGAAGATGGCACTGCGGAAAAAAGAGCGCCACAAAATTAATTTGAGGAAGGGAACAGTAGAGAAGACGTTGGTGGAATAACAATCAGGCAGTAGAGGGCTGGGGAAAGCGGGTGGGCGCTAGGGGCTGGGGAGGAATGGTGTTGGAGAGGAGGACCCTGCACGCAGAGCAGCAGCAGCACCACCTATGGGCATGGTGAAGGGTTACAGACAGCAACAAAAGAGGCCCCCGCCTGGGCATGGGAGTCTGGGGTGCAGGTGGGGAGGGAGAAGCCACGGCTTGTGCCCTTCAAACCCCTCAGTAACACAACACACAGTCTAGAAAAATAAATTCTATATGGTTCTCCTGGGAGTAGAGGGACTTAACAAGGTGAGGGAGGGAGGACAGAGAACTCCTGGCTTTTTCCATTCCAAAGGGTTTTCCCCCTCAGAATTCAGGCAGCAGAAAGAAGGGTATGAAAGGGGAGAAATGCCAGGTTCAGAAAGGAATATGTGCACCTGCTTCTCCTTTCATTAGCTTGAGAAAGGATTTCATCTTTATTTCCAAGTGATTTCCTTTCCCCACTGGATGTGGGAGTACAGCTCCCTCTCTGGAGCATGGATGCCCCTCATTCAGCTGCTTCCTCCCAGCATAGCCTTGCAACTCCCAACCATCATTAGAAACCCCCAGGGAGCCACCAAGCTCCAAGAAGGAAAGAGAAGGGTCCCCGCACCCATCAAACAGACCTGGGGGTGGGAGGAGTAGGGTGGAAAGAATGAGAGAATGCAAACTGCTCTGCGGAAGGGAGGGGAGAGAGAAATGTGATCAGTGGTATTTGTTGCGCTTCCAAGGAGGAAGGATCCTTCACATTTTTAATAATAATAAATACATGAGGACAGATTTGCCAGCACTGCTCTGGCTCCTTGGGAAGTGTGGGGGAGGGGAGCCAATGCAGCTGCAGCACAGACCAGTATCTCCCCTCCCCCACTAGATTGGCTCAGTACTGCAGCAACCTTCTCCTCCCCCCCTCCCCGCAGTCCTCCCCATCACAGCCCACCCCTTCCATGATCCCTTCACACAGCTCTGCCTCCCCCTCCTCCGCTTCTCCCCCTCTCTCTACTCCTCCCAACCTTAGACTCAATTCTTTCAGCACTGGTGCTCATTTAATACAGTCTTACCCTAACTCTCAGAAGCCCTAGCACCCACACACTACTCCCTCAATCCTGAGGCCCCTCCCTCTTTCCTACCACACCCTTCACAGCTGACAGCAACCTCCCCACTCCAATACCCTCACAGAAGTGATCCAGTACGCATCAGCATTTCCTGAATTCCAACAAAAAGGATTGCATTCCCCCCATTTTTACCTCAGCCTCCTTTCTCACAACCTTAAATATAACGGCCATCAAATGTGCTTGTGTTCAGGGGGTGCCAGGGCCTCGGGACTAGGTGACTACTGCCACCTATTGACCCAAATTTGTTCAAGATAGACCTTTAATACACTTCTTACACAGTGACGCTGTTATTTCAAAAGCATCAATAGCTTAAACATGCAAAGGCATGGCTCTTGGGGTTTCTCTGAGACCCTCTGAACAATGAGATCAAAGAAATACAAAAGCAAGACTGGGCAGAGAGCCAACACAATGATGCCTCTCTCCACACAGAGGCAGAAAAAGAGGCTGAGCCCAAGGAATGAAAAAGCAACTTTAAGTCTTCTCAAGGGTCTGTAACCAAAGAAGAGTAGGAGACAGTTTTTCTCAATGACTGTTAAAACCTTGTGCATCACAATATGAGTGATGTTACCAATAGAGCAGAAGGCAGGATTTCACTTATTTGTCTCTGTTAAGTTGGCCAAACCATTGGGTAAGTCTACACATGAATCTGAGGTTTATACACCTAATAGATCCCAGGAAGGATGGGGACACTCGGGACTACTGTTTACACTCACTCAAATCTGTACCAATAAGAACTGGAGCCTGGACAGCTAAACTGAGCTCTGCAAAAGGGCAGGTCTATACACACAGCTCTACGCATTAGTTTAGCTGTGAACTTTCACAAACCCAAAACGAGGAATGAGCTTGAACTCTCCGTGGTGCTGAAAAAGGACATAATCAGGCCATGCTTTCTTTATAAGCAAAACATATTTTTCTAATAAGGTATCCATGAGGACTACATGAACTCCTGACAGACATTTCTCCAAGCCTTCATAAAATCATAACAAAAGCTTTAGAGGCAAAAACAGGTCTTGGTCAAACCCTCTTCCTTGAAATACCAAGGCAAGAGATGCTAACTTACTCGTCCAGAACAAAGCCAAGACTCTTTATCATCACATAAAAAAACTGAACAGGTGTTCATGTGCACTAACGATAGACATTCCTTCATGAGCACTGGGAAGGAATGATCTGTTGTTAGCACTGCACTGAGAAAATCTGACATTCATGTGGTCTGAACAATCAGAACTCAATTTATGAGCAGGATTGAGAAAAAAGGAAAACAATGGCCATAAAGAAACCCTCAAATCCTAAGTCTCAGGTCCCTTGCTCTACTACAGTGGTTTTCAAACTACATTCTATGGTGTTCCAAAGGCTCCTTGGAGCTCCTCAGAAATTTCAGGGAAAGAGGGCCATGAGAACATGGAGCTGCAGGACCCCTCATTCCCACTTTAACAAAAGTAACCTTCCGTTTGCATGTTTTACACATTGGAAATCCATGTAAAACTTTTATCAACAATGTACTCTAAACATTGATGACTCTGGGGCAAATATTCTCAGATATTATTCTATTTTTTGTTGGAAACTTCTTTCAAATAATGCCTGTCATCTATGATGGCAGGAACAAGATGTCCTGGGATTAAAATACTGAATTAACAGAAGATCCATGAAGGGAGGGAAGAATTTTTGCCTGTTCAGTTTACTGCTACACCAAGAGGCCAAAACAGTGTCTGGAACTTGTGGTTTCCTTTCAGGCAAGTTGTGGAATAGAAACGAGCAGCAGGGAGGGGAGAGCCTGAGGTTATAAACTACCCACCAATATGTGTTTTTTTTTAATTTCGAAGACTTTCACAACTCAGGACACTTAAGGTCCTCCATCCTCCATGTTCCACAAGCACTGGTTGTAACCTTGGCCAAATAACCTAAGTGTCTCAGTTTCCTCATTAGTAATATAGAGATGACATGTATTTTGTAAGGATTAAGTGTAAAGCACTTAGCTCAGTATGTAACACAAAGAGCTTAAAAATCTTTTTAAAAAGCACCTTTCTCTTGCCAGTTCCTACAGTCCAAAAAAAATTAATAAATTAGAAGCAAAGGCAATAGTCCTAAGCAAATGTAGTGGTCCTAAAGCATTTTTTTACTGAACCTCTTGTTCAGTTAATTCAGCCAGAAAGGGAAAAGAATCTCTAAATCTGTTCTTGTGCCTCTTTGCTTAGTTTCATTCAAGGACATAGAAGTATGAGGGCCTGGGCATGTCAGGCTCTCTGAGAACACAGAGCTGCCAGGGACTAAGAGAGGACCCAGAAGTAAACACATCTTGGTGTCATTTAAGAAACAGCTTTAGGCTCTTTGGTTTGGAGGGAATCTCAGAGATTGTATAACACATATATTTTTCAGCTGAAGAAAATTAAAGACCAGAGCTCTTAAGTGATTTGCCCAAGATCACAGTTAACAGAAATATTACTAGGCTGTCTTCTAACTACTTTCTACCAGGATGCTGCTGACTGAAAACAGACCCCCACCCAATCAAGCAGACCAATAGAAATCCAAATTCATAGGTACCAGAACCAATGAGGTTTTAGTGAAGCAATGACCCAAATTATAATCCTCTTCATGACACTATGCAGGATGGTCAATTTCAAAATCAGGTGTTCATGAGACACCAAGCCCTTAAACTCCAATGAATTAACTCCACAGATTCCTCAGCTTCTCTCTTCCCATCTCTCTTTTTACTTTCTGTATTATCCAAGGCCTGAGGGATCTCTCACTAACAGGCCATTCTCTGAAGAGAACAGAAGATCTCAGGTATGTAACTCCCACCAGTCTCCAGACTTGGGAAGACATTTTTGTGAGAATTTCACTCTTTTGGTCTTTAAGCTAGGAACCTGCTTTCTGCCTGCTTGCTGGAATTCTTTTGCAAGTTGTTTGTAAAAGAGGTGGCCTCTACTGACTGGTAAACTGAGGCCTTAGTTGAAAGAGGGTCAAAGAGGCTAAAAAACACATGATTAGACTGACTCTTCACACTCCAGTCTTCTCATTCACTCTACTACTCTCTTCAGATAAACTCTAACTCTCAATAGGTAATCAATCCAGTTCATGCTATTTTAGAAAAAAAAAAAAAAAATTTCAGAGAAGTAGTGACAAGAGTTAACTCTCACTGATGAGGGAAGGTTCTAGGTTGCTTTTGATTAGGCAAGCACCAATTGAACTTTTCTGAACCACTAATGCCATCTGGTGGCCAGCAAGATTATAAAATTTAAAATCCATGTATTTCAGATTATCTGTATTATAACAAATCATATAGGCATTTGGGACAATGTGAGTTGGAAGAGTTGATTATGCTACCCTAATCTCTCACTTTTTTGTTAAATAACCAATTTCTAGTTTCTATTATCAAAGAAAACTATATAGAGCCAAACTTGTCCCACTCCCCCCAAAATCTCACCTTTCCCTTTTATCGCCCTCGCACCTAAAACACTCCCCACAAAGCAACTGAGTCACACATGTGCAAAAGGGCTTCAATTCGTAAGTACAATCAATTTTATTTATAAAGGTCTTTCCACACATCCAGAGCAAACAATTAATAAATTCCAAGGGAAAAAAAATGCATACAGTGAAACTAGAAGTATCCCAGGATGACAAAACAATATATATACACATGTACACCCATAATCACCGCCGCCTCCGAAAACCTGAAAGGAAGGGAAACCGAGAATGAGGCAAAGGACAGATGGGGACACTGAAGGGACAGAACAAAAAGACATCTAGAAAGAAGGGCTCAGCAGGGGTGGGTCCCCTACGTTCTACTCTGTATCGTCCCAGGACAAAAGACCAGAGGTAGGAACAAACTGAAATGGGATAATGGTTCAAGTGACACTTTTATAGCTCTACTTAAGGAAGCCTTAAGAGGAGTTATGGGACCTTAGAGAAAGAATCCAAAAATCTCCTTTGTGAATGATGCTGATTTTGAGCTTGGGAAAGAAGAAAAATAAAAGCCCACCTCTAAAGAGGTTAATGCCCAGCATGGAAGAGATATTATAGTGGTTGGTAAGACCCAGGATGGCAAATCCGAAGCTGACATCCCAGTTCATACTCTCCACCCTGCACTTGACCACCTAAGTCCGAGGCATCTACTGACCTTTTTTCTTCCGACCTTTCTTAGGTACCTTCTTCCGCTTAACAGGATTCTGATCCTGGAGACAGATGGAAAAGTGAAGGAATAGCAGTGTGCTTGCATGCTAGTACCCCTTCCCAAGTTCCCGTGGTAAGACCACCGATGTACTTTGGGCTAAAAGCATGGAGGTCACCCCCCACCACTGTATCACCACCTCACCTCATCAAGATGAGGGGTTCCTCCTGTCAAAGCACTGATGTCACTGAAGTGTGTGAGGGAATGAAGTTGTGAGCTCATGACACTTGCTCGTTTTCTCCGTCCTTTCTCGCGCTTACTGACACTTAAACGCACCATCATGCT
Source organism: Phyllostomus hastatus (assembly GCF_019186645.2). Classification (NCBI taxonomy): domain Eukaryota; kingdom Metazoa; phylum Chordata; class Mammalia; order Chiroptera; family Phyllostomidae; genus Phyllostomus; species Phyllostomus hastatus. The sequence continues at coordinate 1,029,929 of NW_025333860.1, read as the reverse complement.
CTCCTCATAGTTAATCCTGCCAAAGAAAGAGACACTGTTTCCAGCATGCTCAGTGCATAAGACACAAAGCTGCAGCCCAGAACCTGGGCCCAGACATTTACTCACCCCTTATTCAGACAGTACTCAAGAAATTTCATAGCATGGCACTACAGCATCTAGTAAGGACATACCCAACACTCACTACTGAGCTTCCTCAAGGAAATATCCTTTGTGCTAGAACTTCCCTCCTCCCTAGAGATGACAGCCCAACCATAGAAATATTTAAACTATTATATCAGAAAATTCTTATATTTCAGATCCATTAACAACATTAGCTACATGGGTCCTTTCACTCAAACCTGTCAACTGGGCAAAGTCAATGAGTTTGTATTCCAGTTACAATCACTTTTCTACTCCTCTTTCTTGAACTTATCTAGCATTCTCGATGCCATTATAAAAAACCTGCTTTTATTGCCTTCAGAACAAAAGTGAGAGCTGTGACAATGAAATACAGAATGTTAAAGCCCTATGAGGTGGAACTCCACATATTTTTCTTCACATAGCATTTGCTCAGCCTAAACAGTTGGGGTGCGGGGTGGATTTTTTCCCTAGTTCTTATTCTGTACTTCAAACCCCTAATTCTTAGAAACGGCTCTCCCAAGCTTTCCACTCCATTTTCTATATAATGTGGGCTCTCCTGGTACCAGACTCAATCATATTCATCCAAAGCACAAGGACAGATCTTTACAGCCTAGAAAACAATGTCTGATTGCAAGGACTCAGACCTGTGTTGATCCTCCTGACTCTGGCGAGTAATATGAGGATGCCGGGCATCACGGATTTCCTCTGGAGCATCTGAGTACTGCTCCTTAAGTTCACGAATGACAGAGCTGCTCAATGCTCGCTTTTTGGCTCGTTCTAGACGCTTCTTTTCCCGCTCAGCCTCTGTTTCATCTATGTGATAAGAATTAGCAAGGGTTATCCCAGAACAGAGAAAAGGAGAAGAGAAACACAATTCACAGAGCAAGTAGTAGCCATAGTTCATACCATAATGTACTGGAACCAAGCGTGGTGGAACATATTTCTTAACTGCTCCATTTGCAGATTTCTTCCCTGAAGCCCCAGACTGGCCTTTCTCTGCTTCATCTTCCTCATCCTCAGAGCTCAACTACAAAAAGAATATAATGTCTACAAACTTAGAAAGTGTTAGTTGGATGAGTGATTAGAAAATCCAAAGCTGGTGTAACCTGGGGAGGCAGACAAAAGGGAGATGGGGGAATTCTCACAGTCAACACTCTAAGGCTGGGATCAACAATAATAAGGGAATCCCAAGAGCAGCAGGATCACCACAAGGCTCATTCAGGCTTAGATTACTCAGGAAAGTCAGGGCAACGTGCCCCTTACCTTGCTCATCATACTGCTGGGATGAGGCTTAAAACGGAGTGGGTCATTCTCACCTTAAACATTAAAAAAAAAACAAAATTTTTTACAAGATTTGGGACTTTATGATAGACCCAACATAACCTTACAGCTTCCCCCACTTACTGAGGCTGCCTGTCACTGCAGTCTTGACCAGTTTGTCAATTTGATACTTCAGTTTTTGGTCCAAGGGACGAAGTTTTTCCAAAACCTGTAACATAGTTAAAAAGGATCACACTCCCTTCCCAAAGTTAAGCACATATCAGAGTCCCTATATTAAGTTGCCAAATAAAGCACTTAAAATATGCACAAACTAGAACAAATGAAGAGAAAAAAATACTATTTTTCATTTGGTTTCCTCACTTAAACATAGTATCCACTTAAACGACAGCTATCATGTTCTAGTCCTGGAGTTCAGGATTTGGGAACCTAGAACTCTAAGATGACAAATACTTCACACCGTACGCATCTCCACCAGTCTCAGAACTGCAGCATGTCCCTGAAGAGACCCTCCCGAGGCTTTGTCCAGGATGAGATGGCTCAAATCCATAAGGTACATGAGCAGCAGCTGGTCTTTCACTTCCAAGAGGCTGAGACCCTGAGTTGAATAAAACAGTAAAAGATGCAAAGTCAGTTTTAGCCAGAGAATTGGGGGGAGAGCCTAGAACAAAGAGGGTTTTTCCAAGTTCAAGTTCTTCCCAGTCAATTCATATAAGGTATCTGGAGAAGTCTTAAGACAGTGGCTGTACCTAAAATGGCCACAGAGAAATTATACTAACATGAGAGAAGCAAACCTCAGAGCACTACTGAAACACAACAAGCACAAGAAAATCAATAAAGCATCCCCCCAAATGACCGTTGACAGACTTCTCAATCTCAGAACTATTAACATTTGGGGAAACAGATAATTTGTGGAGCGCTGTCCAGGCACTGGATGATGTTCAGCAGTATCACTGGCCTCTCTTCAATGATGCCCCCTCAAGTTGTGACAATCAAAAATGTCTTTGGAGTCCCGGTGTGACTTGTACCGGCCACGGAAGCTACTGGGACAATGCCAGGGTATCTCATAAGCCAGGAAATGGTTTAGTGTCAGCATTTACCTAGTAGCTGGCAAGAATCTGAAGAAGCCCACCCAGGACCATTCCACGGACCAGAATCTAGTGTTAGGTACAAGGGCGGGCCCACTGTGCCCCACCAGCTCCTTGCCTTGCATCAGGTGAATGTGGTGAACTCCCAGAAGACAGTTTATTTTAAAGATCACTGACTAGCACCTGGAGATGTTGTTTATTGGAAACGACATCTAATAAAAGGCACACTCTGACCTCGCTGAAAAGGTCAGAGTGCCTTTCAGCGTACCCAACCATGAATGGACATCTACTCCTGTCTGCAGATGTCAAAGACTCTTCAAGGATAAGGAGCCACTGACACCAAAGGCAGACAGATATCCCAAAACACTGACAAGGCCTGTATATCTACAGATTGATAATGAACTCAGAAACCATTTTCTTTGATTGTCTTTACCTGTCCATTAATGATATTAGTCATAATAATAGTTAGACTTGTTCTTTGGGTTTTTCCATATAGTCCAACTGTTTGATTACTGAACACGTATGAGATATCTGTTAATACTCTTTTTGGCTCATGTAAATGTTACACTAAATGCCAAATATAGAAAGATGAGAAGGCAAAACTCGGATAATGATACTTCACAGGATAGAAATGATCCAGAGAGTTTTTTCACAATAAAGACCATAAGACCTCACTGCCTTCCCTTTACCTGCCTTACCTTTCCCTTTTCTGGGAAAAATTCCCCCTCGATCCAGATCCCATAATTACAGTACTGCCCCACCCCCAGTGGTCAACAAGATGTTAATACTGACAATTCCTAGGAATGAGCCTTCCCAGTGCTTTGAGACCATGCTACCAAACCAAAAAGTTGATCATCAATGCACCCTTCAGACTGGTTTATGACCAAAAGGAAGAATTGTGGAGAAATGAGGTTCTATTAAAAGGAACCTCACAGGGTGATCTGATCATAAATTCCTAACTAGGCGGGTCATGGGGTGGGGGAGTGTCACAACCTAGGCCTGTAACTTTTTTAGTGAAAGGTTTTAAGGCAGCCCTGCCCACTGTTCTTATGCATTAAGGTTAACACTCCTTTGAAATGTGAGAACTGGGACATTAACCCTCAAGACAGCACATAATCTTGTTAACTGTCATAACACAATCCCTGCCTCACTTTCTCCAATCTTCCTTATATCCTCTCCTTAATTTCAAATGCATAGAAGAAACTACTAAACTGTTCCTCTTGGGAGCATCTGAGATCTTATCCCATAGCTTATGTCGTTAGTTTGGCTCAAATAAATTCGTATAAAAATTGTTTTAAATGTCTCCATATACTGCTGAATTCTAAGCTAATTTAATCAAAATAATTATTGATTTTATCCCCATACAATGGAATTATATGATATAGGTAAAAACAATGACTTATACATACTGACATAATGCCTATCGTACTAACGTAATTCCATGTCAACACACCCTCTACACTATGTAGAAAGTGTGTATAATAGCGTTTCAACTAATGATGGAGTGTATGATGTATATACATTTTATATGTATGGAAATATGTCTAGAAAATAAAACCCAATTAACAACTGCTATCCCTGGAAATCACAATAGGAAAAAGGAATAAATGGAGTGCTTGTACCATGAAGCTCTTTTTCCATCAAACATATATTACTTTTATAATCAAAGAAATTTTCAAATAATGCACACTAGTGGTTATCTCAGAACAGTGATTATATTAGTTTTTAATTTTCTTCATGTTTTTACATATCTTCCAAACTTCCTAAAATTTAAAAAAAAAACCTTGCTAAAATTAAAAGTTTATTATATTTACAGGTATAAAATTAAGCAAATATTATGTAAGTTTATTCTTTTAAATAAAAGAAAGTAATATGTGTGAGCACTGACAAGTGTGTGTGTGTGTATTTCTTTTTAAAGGACTCACTGTTGCACAAAATGAAACTAAGAAAGTCCACAGATCTGGGAAAACCCATGTCAGACAAGCTGAATACTCTGCCTGAGATTATACAGCAGTAAGAGTAGAACTGGGATTCAAACTCAGGCTTACACCTTAGGTATCAGACTCTAATACCTATGCCTCAGATATCTTTAAACCAACAAGATAAGCTGTTAAGATCACTACTAGTGTAGAACAAGAGAATAAGCAAAGGAATTTAAAACCGACAAGTTAAGTCGTGAATTAGGTATTTAGTCACATATTGGGTAAGTTACTTAACCTTCTAACATCAGTCTCCCCATCTGTATTACGAACAGTATTTCCTTCCCATGTCAAAGAGTAATTATGAGGCCCAAACTAAGATAATATGAAAGCACTTTGTAACCTACAAAACACCTAGGTAAAAGCTAGTGAATATCTATCTGTTCAATGAAGAAACAAATATATAATGAACTAAGACACATGCCGCAGCCTCTCTCAAAAAGACATTACAATGGAGCAAAGCATGGTACCTAGAATAAAGACAGCCAAGAGTTGGAGAAGTAGGCTCTTCTGACATGCTTGGGCACTGTCAAGTACAAACTGGGTTACAAGCCCATGAGAGAAACACAAAGAAGGAAGAAAAATCAAAGACTGGAAAAAAAAATCAGAAAACATAAAAATAGACAGGAACAAAGTTTTATGATGAGAAAGAAAAGGCAAAGAGAATATATTCAAAATGCTATTAGCTCTCTTTCTAAAGCCTGAAACTGCTTTCTAAAGCGTAAATCCCATGATTAAAAATCCTTCAATGATTCTTATTATCCCAATGTCATGATTTTGACACTTTTGTTGATCTATGGAATGTTTTGCTTAAATAACATCTTAGGACAAAAGCTCAATATATAAAACAGATAACACCAGATTTTCCAGTTCAAGCAAGTAGAAGGGATCCAGAATCCTCTGTCTGTACTGACCATACTCAATGATCCCTGAGAAGGTTCTACAAAACCTTAATTTATAAAAACTACTATATCTCAACTTTACGATACACATTGTCATATGTTCACATCTTTGAAATCAGGATGCATCTTTTAATCAATGGTATCTTGGCGTTATGTCACAGATTAACAGGCAGCATTTTTTTCTTAGTACAGTATGTAGAAAATGAATGGTATGTCCTCGGTTAAGACCGTCTCACATTAGATAAAATACAACAGTTAACTCCTCAGTTGACAAGACTTTTCAGACTTTTCCATCTTTTTTTAATTTTTAAAAACTTTTATTTATTTATTTATTTTTAAAGATTTTATTTATTTATTTTTAAAGAGGGGAGGGGGAGAGAGAGAGAAAGAGAGAGAGAGAAACATCAATGTGTGGTTGCTGGGGGTTATGGCTTGCAACTCAGGCATGTACCCTGGCTGGGAATCGAACCTGCGACACTTCGGTTCACAGCTCGCGCTCAATCCACTGAGCTACGCCAGCCAGGGCCAGACTTTTCCATCTTATTTCCTACCCTTAACACACGTGCACACACACATACAATGTAGATCCAACCACAGTAAAGGACTTACCTCCTTTCCCAGAACATCACCATGCTTTCAGGCCTTTGTGCCTTCGCACATCTGTTTCTTTCTGTACCTCTGATGCCTATTTATTCCACACAATCCTGTTACCTCTTCTGAGAAGTCCTCCCTGGCTTCCTCTGCTTCTTTGACAATTATTTAATTTCCCTCCTTGGTTTGTACAGTACAGTGACATGGCTGCTACTGCTTATACCTACTTCTTTGATTTGTCTTACCCACTAGACTCACTAGACTTCAGTGCAAAAACTGGATGTTTTTTCATCCTTAAAGCTTCAACACTTAGGCCATACAGACACTCAATAAACCAATCATGAAAGAGCTGTGGAGAACATCAAGTCAGGGGATAGTTACTCTTTATCTATGTCTTACCTTCTCTGTAGGATAGGCTCTAGCTTGAACTTTTTTTGTCAGAGCTTGAATGTGTGCAGTTACAGCCATTACCTGAAATTAGTCCAAATAAAACAGCTGACTAGGATACATCATGATCTCTGTGAGCTGTACAGGGCAAAAGCTAAACAATGCCACCTAAAAATTATCTTAAACATCGTCCAACATACAATTCTATCTTCTTTCCAGTTCTGGGAAATAATATAAGAGATGGTTTCCAATACTTCTTCAAAAGGTAGAAAAGACTTCCATCTCTTCTTAAAGCTAAAGAAACCACCTTAGCAAACCCATGGGGAGGCGGCAATGGGGACTGGGACAGTGGTGATGGTTGTAACTCCATCTGTACTGGTTGAACTTACAATGCATAGAACTATATAAACGTCAATTGGCTGGGCATGCAAAGGGCAAATCACATCACCTTTCCCAGCGTCTGCTTCCTTAGCTTTAAATATAAAGAAAATTGATTCAGATAATTTGTTTCTTGAGTCTTCTGCATTCCTTTGAATGCAAAAATCAACTACTTTTCATTGTAATCTGAAAGGGTCTTCATCAAATCATTTTGCTCTTAATGGTATTGGGTAGCATTCAACTATATGCCCCCAAATCACCAAAGTTTAGAGGTGTGGCACACAACGTCAAACCGTGATTAATCTATTCCAAAGAGGTGACACTACTCACCTGCTCCTGGAGGTTTTTCAAAAGCGCCATGGCACTTGACAGGTCTGACTCCAGAACTTCCTACAGGTGGGAAAGTAAAGAAAAAACATTCCTACCTCAAGATTATGAGGTGGAAAAGCCCCCGCTTTCCTTCCGACACCCTGACTTCCGGCCTTCCCACTCCCGTTCACAAGCATCCTCGCCTCCTAGCGGGCCAGCCCCTCAAAGGATACTGAAGAGCAGCGGTAACTCCAGTCCCGTCTCCCTACTGCTGCTTTTCCCCGCGCTGTGCCAGAGAGGTTCACGCCAATAATTTGCCTGAGCCACTTAGGGTAAAGGAAACGTCCACGATAGCAACTCGAGAAAGACAACCTACAGCACTCACCGGAGCCGCCATTTTCACAAAGCCCGCCTTTTCCGGAGCCGTACTTCCCGGTTGAAAGACTGATGAACAGCCGGAGCTTCAAATCTAAGCCAATAGGAATAGGGGATCTCTCACTTCCGCCTCGAACAGGATGTACAAGAAGAGGGACCAGGTGTAGCCAATGGAATAGAACAACTGGTTAAATCCGTCAGATTTAGGCAGAGACCTAAATGACGTAAAGATGATCTGGGGAAGAAGCATGTGATTAGTAAATTCAGTAGAATGATTGAAGCTGAGCCAATAAAAACTGGGAAAAAGATTGATTGACATTACAGAGGCCCAATGGAGAAAAGGAGTTAGCAGAGGTAACTGAGAGCGTATTGGCTTCCGGATGCCGCAACCCAGAGTCTTTTCACGAGGCTTCCCATGCGGGGCCTGATACGGCCTGTAGGTGGCGGGCCTCCGCGTAACTTTGAGGAAGTAGCCACGTCGTGTAGCTGACCTCGGGGACTGGTACTCCACCTCAGGCTGTGCGAGATTGCTCGTAGACTCCAGGGCCCTTTGATGCAATTTTGTGACCACAGAGAAGTCAATCAATGAGCTTTGTTAATCTGCAAATAAGAGAATTGAGCCAGAGAAGCCCAGGGTTTAAACATACAAAACCAGGACCCTCGCCCTCATCGAGCACACAGAGGGGCGCTACGGAAAAAAACCCAGATGCTGCCCCAACGCTCCGCACTTCTACCAGTTTGGGGACATGAAAGCGTGTACATTTTACAAATAAGGAAGCCGGTTCAGATTTACATGACTTGCCCCTAGTCATACAGGTTGGCAGCAGAACTTGGTTCAAACCCAGCCTGTGCATATTCCATTATGCCCGTCGAATTTTCTCAGTGCTCTCAGATGTGGCAGTCCACTCCTGCTTCTCAGAGGTAAAGTAAGTTGAATGGGTGTTAATTGTTCCTCTCGTCTGCCTTAGGAAAAAAGCACTGCAAGGGCAAATGATGGTCTTGAATTCATCTCGAATCTGCACAGTGGACCTAGGACAAGAAATGAGCTCTTCTGATTTGGAGCAGCTTTCGGGAATTAAGGAAGGACTAACCTCCATATCTCAGCAACCAGGATGAGGAAATCCCGGTTTCTAAATCTTTTGCTGAACTCAGGAAGAAGAAGGCAAGGGGTATCCAATCCTCATGCCTCTGCTTCTAACATTTGCTGCCTCAAGCCCAGCATGCAGGCTCAGGGTGCTTTAACAGTCAACGTTTTTGTACCATTTGTCAGGATTTGTATTAGGAAAAATTTCCATTTCAACATAAATTCTCTAATTAGGTCACAAGTAGTCTTTTCCTTTCCTTGGAACTTGAAATTTAGTTTGTTTGTATCCATTATATCAATGACAAAACTAATTACACTGCCTTGTTTTGTTTTTGATTATTAAATACTTGCCAGCCATTTTGTTTCAAAATCTTGGAGTTAACAATACAATAAGTCTTTGTAAAACTCTTCTAGGACCAGTCAACAAATGTTGGCAAAGAAAACAAGGTCATAAACTGGCAGTCATTCATAACACTTGCACACATTGGGCTGGCCAAAAAGTCCGTATGGTTTTTCCGTAAAATAAAAGACACATTTTTCATTTTCACCAATAACTATTCGTTTGGATATTTAGAGTATGTCGGCTGTCTCTACGTGGTATAACATTGATTGTTCTCAATTAATGTCTCTTTGATCACTATCAACTTCAACTCATCTGCCCGACCAACCGTGGAAGGAGCATTTGTCCAGTGAGAGAAATCATCTCCAGCACAAAACTTCACAAACCACTTTTTTTATTTTTAAATTTTAGAGAGGAGGAATGGAAGAAGAAGGAGAGGGAGAAAAGCATCCCCACTGAGGACCAAACCCTCACCCCAGGCATGTGCCCTGACTGGGAATCAAACTCACAACCTTTTGGTTTGCAGGATGACGCCCAACCAACTGAGCCATACCAGCCTGGGCTTGCAAACCACTTTTGACATGTTCAATCAATCACAGCACCTCCTCCATACACTACATAAATCTTTTTTGTGTTTCACTTGGGTTTTTACCTTTCTTGAAATAATAAAGCATCATATGCCAAAAATGTTGCCTATTTTCTTTCATCTCCACTATTAAAATGGCTACACAAAAATTCACCAATTTGGTAAGCTTTTTTTCAATGCATGCTAATATGACAGCTGTCACAATACAATCTAACAAAATTGTTTTGAATCAAGTTAAAGACAACTAATTGCTACTCACACCATCTTATGAAAAAAAAAACAAACAAACTTTTTGGCCAACCCAATACATACTGAGTAAATTTTTTAACAGCTTTATTGAAATGTAATACACACACTGTATAATTCACCCATTTAAAGCATATAATTCAATAATTTTAGTATATTCACCGAGTTGTACAAATATCACAATTTTTAGAACAGTTTTATTATTCCCTAAAAGAATGTGCTCAGCCCTGGCTGGCGTAGCTCAATGGATTGAGCACAAGCTGTGAACCAAAGTGTCACAGGTTCAATTCCCAGCCAGGGTACATGCCTGGGTTGCAGGCCATAACCCCCAGCAACCGCACATTGATGTTTCTCTCTCTCTCTTTCTCCCTCCCTTCCCTCTATAAAAATAAATAAATAAATCTTAAAAAAAAAAAAAGAATGTGCTCAATAGCAGTTACTCCCCGCCCCTGCCTTATCCCCCACTCCTAGTCCTATCCAACCACTAATCATTATGGTCTTATACATTTGCTTATTCTAGGCATTTAATAAAAATGGAATGATACAATATATGGCCTTTTGTGACTGGCGCTTTCACTTAGCATAATGTGGGGTTTTTTTTCCAAAAAAATTTAAAAGATTTTATTTATTTATTTTTAGAGAAAAGGGAAAGGAAGGAGAAAGAGAGGGAGAGAAACATGTGCAAGCTCAATTGGTTGCCTCACACATGCCCCCAACTGGTGACCTGGCCCACAACACAGGCATGTGCCCTGACTGAGAACTGAACCAGGGACATTCCAGTTTGCAGACTAGTACTCAATCCACTAAGCCACACTAGCCAGGGCAACATGATGTTTTCAAGGTTCATCTATGCCATATCATAACTCTATCTCTTCTGATTGCTGAATAATATTTCATTGTGTGGATATGCCACATTTTATTTATGTAATCATCAGTTAATGGACATTTGGGTTGTTTCCACTTTTTGGCTGTTGTAAATAGTGCTATGAATATTTTATACAAGTTTTTGTGGATAGATATGTTTTTATTTCTCTTGGGTATATATACCTAGAAGTGTAGTTGCTGGGTCATGTTTTAACTGTTTAATCATTTGAGGAACTTGTAGACTGTTTTCCAAAGAGGTTGTACCATTTTATATATCTACCAGCAATGAATGAGTGTTCTAATTTCTGTACATCCTTGCCAACACTTACTTTAATCTGCCTTCTTAATTATAGCCACCCTAGTGAATATGATGTTGTATCTCATTATGATATTGATTTGCAATTCCCTAGTGGCTAATGATGTTGAGCAGCTTCTCATGTGCTTATGGGCCATTTGTATATCTTCTTGGAAAAAATATCTATTCACATCATTTGTCCAATTTTAAGTGGGTTATTTGTCTTTTCATTATTGGTTGAAAGAATTCTTTGTGTATTCTGGATACAAGTCCTTTATCAAATACATGATTTGAAAATATTTTCTCCCATTCTGTGTATTGTCTTTTAACTTCCTGAATGTGCATCATTTGTACCACTTGAAGCAAAAACATTTTTAATTTTTTTTAAAGATTTTATTTATTTATTTTTAGGGAGGGAAAGGAGTGGGGGAGAGAGAAAGAGAGAGAGAGAGAGAGAGAGAGACATCAATGTGCGGTTGCTGGGGGTTATGGCCTGCAACCCAGGAATGTACCCTGGCTGGGAATCGAACCTGGGACACTTTGGTTCCCAGCCCGCGCTCAATCCACTGAGCTACGCCAGCCAGGTAAAACATTTTTAATTTTGATGAAGTCCAATTTATCTATTTTTTCTTTGGTTGCTTATGCTTTAAGTGTCATAGATGAGAAGCCATTATTTTTTTCAAGATTATGAAGACTTATGTTCATGTTTTATACTAAGAGTTTAGCTTTTACATTTAGGTCTTTGATCCACGTTGAGTTAAGTTTTGTGTATGGTGTGATATAGGGGTCCACCTTCATTCTTTTTCATTTTAATATCCAGTTGTCCCTGCACCATTTGTTGTAAAAACTATTCTTTCCCCCATTGAATTGTCTCATACCCTTTTTGAAAATCAATTGACCGTAAATGTATAGATTTATTTCTGGACTTTTAATTCTATTTCATTGATCTATCTATATGTCTATCCTTATACCAGTACCATACTATATCAATTACTGTACCTTTGTAATAAGTTTTGAAATTGGGAAATGTACACCCTGGCCAAGTATCTCAGTTGGTTAGAGCATTGTCCTGATCCACCAAGGTTGCAGGTTTGATCCCCAGCTGGAGTACATACAAGAATAACCAATGAATGCATAAATAAGTATAACAATAATTTTTTTTTCTCTCTCTCCCTCCCTCCTTCCCCACTCCATCCCTTCACCCCCTTTCTCTCTCTAACATAAATCAATAAATAAAAATTTTACAACATGAAATTGAGAAGTGTAGGTCCTCCAAGATTGTTTGGCTGTTCTGTGTCCTTTGCATTTTCATATGAATTTTAGGATAAATTTGTAAATTTCTGCAAAAAAGCCAGCTGGAATTTTGATAGGGATTGTGTTGAATCTGCAGATTAATTTGAAGAGTATTGCCATGTTACCAAAATTAAGCTTTCTGATTCAAGAGCATGAGATGTCTTTCTGTTTGTTTAAGTCTTTTAAAATGTCTTTTAATAATATTTTCTAGTCTTCAGAAAGTAAGTGTTGTACTTCTCTTAAGAGTTTTTTGTTTTTATTTTATATTGATTTCCAATGGCTGTTTTTACAAATTACCACAAACTTGGTGCCTTAAAGCAACAGAAATTTATTCTCTCACTGCTCAGAAGACCAGAAGTCTGAGATCATTTTCACTGGTCTGAAATCAAGGTGTTGGATGGGCCATATACTCTGTCTGGAAGCTCAAGGGGATAATCCATTCCTTGCCTCTTCCAACCTGGTAACTCTAACACCTGCCTCCTTGGTCACATTGCCTCTTCTCTGTGTGTCAAATATCCTTTCTCTGCTTCTGTTTTATGAGGACACTTGTTCTGGGGCCTTGCCTAGTAAATTTAAGGAGAGAATGGAAAAGAAGGGAGGAGACAGGATATGTTGAAGGCGAAATCTACAGAATAGTAGAAGTAATGTTAGGTCCCTTTCTCCTGAAACTCTTCCTACTTTTCATCTCTAATTCCCAGCTTCTATAGGCATTTCTCTTCATTTCCTATCCATGACAACAAATCTAGAATCCCCTATAGAAATAAATCAGCAAACTTAATGTCACTTTTTACTACCTAGTCTATAAAATTAGTTATATCGCTTTCCCCTCTCAAAACATATTAACAGAGCCCTGGTCAGAATAGCTCAGTTGTTACAGCATCATTCATCCCAATATACTAAGCTTGTGGGTTTGATCCCCACTCAGGGCACATATAAGAATCAACCAATGAATGCATAAATAATGGAACTATACATTGTTGTCTCTCTCACTTGCTCTCTCTATCCCCCCCACGCTTCCTCTCTCTAAAAAAAAAAAAAAAAAAAAAATCCATGAAAAAAAACCACATTAATGGCTGCCCAGTTCATGTAGATTAAAGTCTAAACTCTCTTAATTCGGTTCATAAGGTCCTTTGTGACCAGCACTTACCTGCCTTACAGGCTCTTCTCTTGCCATACTTCCATGATTACTCCCATTCTGCAGTCACACTGAATTCTTTTTAATTCCTCTCAGGCCCTCAGACATGCTGATCTCTCTACCCAGCTCTTCTTTCCTTTACCCACTCCAGCTTATCCTTCAAGTCTCACCTTAAAAGTCATTTTCCTCCAGAGAGCCTTCTCTGACCTCCAGTCCAAATTAGGTAGCCTTACTTTGTGCTCCAGGACCTCTTCCATCATATTACCTGGTATTTCTTCCATTATTGTGTCTGTCATACTATACTGCTACTGTATGTTGCTTGTCTGCCCCTTGTGGTAATCTGTGAGGTCCTGAAGCCAGGACAGTTCCTGCCACAAAGCTGGTGCTTGATCAGTATTGGTGGAATGAATGTTCATTCCTGGGCTGTGGTGAGGCGTGCTTCCCATTGTCATGCCCATGAACATGAGCTGCACAGTCAAACTGGAAGGAGCTGGGATCTGGAAGTATTATGCAGGGCCCATTGACATGGGAAAGACCTCAGAGAACATTGTCACTGCAGATGCTAGATGGAAGTCCAGACTAGCCTGACATCAGATAAAAGTAGTTAGTCCATTAAAGCACTCGAAATCAGGAAGATGTTCTAATAAGAGGGCACTGGGACAGGTTTGGAAAGCTAAGCAGGCAAATGGTAGTAATAGATACCACTGATTGAGTAGTCACTATTCGTTGGGAGCTGTATCTATAACTTCATTTTTCCTATCTTTATTGAGGTACATTTGATAAATAAAAATTATATGTATTTAAGATGTACAACATGATGTTTTGATATATGTATACATTATGCAATGATTACTACAATCAAGGTAATTAACATATCTATCACCTCATATCTTTTTCTTTTCTGTTTTTTTTTCCTTTCTTTTGGTGAGAACAATTATGATCTACTCTCTTAGCAAATCTGGAGTATCCAACACAGTACTGTTAACTCTAGTCACCACCATCTTGTATTGTACATTAGATCACCAGAACTTTTCATCCTTCATGTCAAACTTTATACCCTTTGAGCAACATTTTCCTCATCTTCCACTGACTGAGAACCATCGTTCTACTCTCTGCTTCTAAGAGTATGACTTTTTTAGGTTCCATGTATGAGTGAAATCATGCAGTATTTGTCTTTCTGTGTCTGGCTTATTTCACTTAGCATAATATCCTCCAGGTTCATCCATGTTGTCGCAAATGACAAGTTTTCCTTTTTTTAAGGCTAATGTTCATATATACATTTCACATTTTCTTTTTTAAAGCTTTTATTTCTTTATTTTTAGAGAGGGAAGAAGTGAGGGAGAAAGAGAGGAAGAGAAATATCAATGTGTGGTTGCCTCTCGTGAACCCCCAACTGGGGACCTGACCCACAACCCAGGCATGTGCCCTGACTGGGAATCAAACAAGTGACTCTTTGGTTCATAGGTTGGCACTCAGTCCACTGAGCCACACCAGCCAGGGCTATATCACATTTTCTTTATCCGTTTATATTTCAATGGACATTTAGGTTGTTTCCATTTTTGACTATTATAAACAATTATGCAATGAACATGACATGCAGATATCTCTTTGAGATAGTGAGTTCATTTCCTTCAGATATATACCTAGAAATGAGATTGCTAGATCATATGTTAGCTTAATTTTCAATTTTTTGATGAATCCTCATCCTGTTTTCCATATTGGCTATACCACTTAACTTTATACACATACTCCTAAAGCCAAGTATATGTGGTAGGTATTACCATTCACATTTGACAGGTAAGATTCAGTTTTAATGCTGCGATTCAAAGCATTAGTTCCAAAGCCTGTGCTCTTTCTTCTACATTAGTGCTTCTTAAAATTTAATGTGCATTAAATCACCAAGGGGGGAGTGTCTTGTTAAAATGCAGATTCTGTTTCAATAGGTCTGGGTTGATGCCTGAGATTCTACAATTCTAACAAGCCCCCACTGGGGGCTTGTGGATGTGGATGGATGTATTAGTTCATGGGTCACACTTTGAGTCATAACACTCTGCATAATACTTTACTTTTTCTCAAAGAGGTCAATAGTGGAGCCAGGGTTTTTGAACACAGGTCTATCTGATGTTAAAACTTACTCTAAATCATTAAGATATGCTGTTTCCTTCTATTGGCAGAAAACAGGGCCCCCAGCTTTCAATCTGGGGCTTAAGGGGGAAAGCTAATCTCTGATAAGTAGACAGGGGCCAGAAAAATTAAGAATGTTACCAAGAGAGGGTCTTCTAGCAAAAGAAACAGGACCAGGCCTCAGTTGCCAGATTGGGGCACAGGGTGGGACCCAAGTCTTAGGAACAAGATAGAAGCTAAGTTTCTAGATCTAGGTTACAGCAGCAAGGATGATTTGATGTTGAGACTCAAGTGTGGACAACAACTCATTCTATCCCTCTTCCCTGGGGCTTGAAATGGAGCCAGATGCAGGGGCAAGACTGATTCTACAGGTGTGATGAGACACAGGAGAGGAGAGAGAGGATGAAGGATGAGTGCCAGGCTACGCTTCCCCGCCCTCTCTAGGATCCTTGGCTAGGCTTTCCTAGGACTCACCAGTTCTTTGGGGCTGTAGACCACATTCCCTGGGTTCTCTTTTCCCACCCTCTATCTCCTGATCTCAAGCCTTCTTCCCACTTTAGTCTTCCACAAGTGCACTCCCTGTTTGCATGACAAGATAGTTCCATATCTCAGGCCCTTATCCTACTCACCTTGCTCTGTCAGGATCTATAACAATTGCCTTTGATTGTTCTTTCCTTATTTTTCCATTCTGACTATTCCCTTTGATTGTCAGGGCATAGGTCTCTGGGACACAGCAGAAACCAGAAGCGCTAGCACTGACTCAGTCTGGGGTCTGCAGTGGGGAGTGGCAGGCCCATGGGAGCAGCACAGAGCAGGAGGAGAGCAGGGAGCAGAGTGTTTCAGATGCTTCTGGGCTTATGCTTTTGCATCAGGAATCTAGCCATCCACAGTACACCAGCTGTCAGCTCAAGGGCTGCATCAAAGTCACCAACTATATTAGGATCTTGGCCAGAACTTTTGATTGACTTTTGGCTAAAGGCCACTTCAGAGCTACCACAACAAAGGAGAGGTACAAATGTGACCTAAAAGATAAGTTACAGAGTCCAAAACAAAAACGACCAGATAAATTTCCAAGCATGAAAAATGGGACAATTCAGAATTGGCTTTGCAAAAGAAATGATCAGGTATCATGTCAGTGTTACTGTTGTGAAAAGAAAATTGTTTTTCACAGCAGAGACAGGTAATTGCCTGTCTTTGCCTGTCTCTGCTATCTTAGAATAATTTCTCATGACCCTAGAGCCCACCACATGCCTTCTGTCATTTCTGCTCCCAGTCAGAGTGTCTCTGTCAAGTGACCCCATTCTCTAAGAGGATGTCCAGGGGCAAAGAAGAGGCAGAAAGGGAATGTTTGCAGGCCTCCTCTTACAGATTCTTCCTCTCTGATTCATTTTTAATTTTTTTTAAGATCTTATTTATTTATTTTTGAGGGGGGGGAGTGAGAAAGAGAGGGAGAGAAGCATCGATGCCCAAGAGAAACATAGATTGGTTGCCTCTTGCACATGCCTAGACCAGGGACTGAACTGCCACCAAGGCATGTGCTATAACCGGGAATGAAACCTTTTGCTTTGCTGAATGACACCCAACCAACTGAAGCACACCAGTCAGGGCTTTTTTGGTTCACTTTTGATAGCAGATTAGTGTGTAGCCTCTGGAGACTCTGATAATTATCCACACACACATTACTGGAGGAAGGAACCCTGGAAATCCATGACTTGAAGCCTCCAAAAACTACAAACATGTTGTTTTTGTGTATCCCAGTTAGAAAAAACCTGGCATATATTTTGTACATACAGATAAAAGAGTCCGGACAGATACACTCCAACTACTGACCATGGGTATCTCTGTGGAGTGGGACTGTGAGTAGTGGACGGTGATCCACCGCTTTTGCTTTATAGAGGATTCATTGTTTGAATTTTTAAAGCAATGAGAATTACCTTTTACAAATTCATTTTTAATGATGTTGGCATACAATATTATATTAGTTTCAGGTGTGTGACCATGATTCGCTATTTATATAACTTACAAAATGGCCACCACGACAAGTCCAGCAACCATCTGCCAGGGTACAGAGCTAGTATATCATTGATTCTATTTCCTGTGCTGTACATCCCTTCTCTGTGAGCATTACTTTTATAATTGGGGGAAAAGAAAAGGATGAGGGAGAAGAGAGGAAGGAGAAAGAGATTTGAGAGAGAGAAGAAAAGACAGAAAGATAAAAAAAAAAGCAAGCAGCTAGAGGAAGGGAGGGTGGGAGGGAGAGGGAAAGAGGCGCAGCCTCCACCCCATCCCTGAATAAGACCCAGGGAATCTCATCTATGTCCCTTATCCTGCTGGAGCAACTGGAACCCTCACAGGAATAGCGGACTGCAGCTGTTCACCCTCACTGGTACATTATTCATCATGTATTTTAGTTAGATTTATCCAAGTTGAGAGAACTCGAGATAAAAATACACATAATAACTTTTGACCATTTAAAACATCAAAATAATGAATATTATTAAGGAAACTAGAGGCAAGAGGAAGGGCAAGAGGAAAACATAAAAAAAACATATTGGACAAGAAAGAAACAGCAGTTTCAAGTTAACAGCAACAAACTCCAGTCTGCTTAAAACCCATGGGGCAGCTTCACTTCATCTGTGCTATGACAACCTTGCTTCCTAGAGACTGTGCCAGAAAGGTGAACACAGCTGCCCTCATTGCCCTTATTTCCTCCAGAAAACTGACACCATTGACCATGGCCATGCATATGGTTGCTGAAGACCCAGCCCTTTCAGAGACCGGCTCCAGCTCAGCCAGCCCATAAACCTCCCCAGTTGCCCTCTCCCCTCACCGCTCTGCCCTTACTGACACTTCTGCATTCCTATATATCTAGAAGTGAGATTGCTTTCAGTTATTTTGCACATGTTAACTTGTTACTCTGGACCTGTGATCACGTTGGCCCTATATTCATTGATCTGAAAACTTTTTGAGGACTAATAGGCTTCTGACCTGCCGCTTTACCCCTTTTGGTGTCTGGGTGTTGCCTGTTCCACAGAGGGTGGGCAGTGACTTTCCTGTCCCCTCCGGTCACCTCTCCATGTTTTTCTCCAGTGACATTGCCAGAAGCCATAAGGACCGTGGTTAGCAGATGACCGCATAGGCACGTCTGCCTAATTCTAGCCAAGGGCATGGGGGAAAGGACAATGCCCAGGGACCTGTGGCCTCTCCTGTGAGAGGACGCAGGGCTAATAATAGGAGGGGAGATTAGGGAGGGATTTGAACTGCGTTGTTATCTGACTGGAACGGTGTTTGAGAGCCTTTCTTCCCAGCCCTTCCAAGAGTTGCACCACTCCCTCCTCTGTCCTGTGTCTATGGAGGAGTGCTCACAGTCTTTCACCACTTCCTTCTCTCCTTTCTTCTGCTCTCCTCTGCCAATGCCCATCTATTTCCCCCTCCTCCGTCTGTCCCCCTCCCCACCTTCCTCTCTGGCCATCCTAATACCTCATCCTTTTTCTTCCCATGTTCCTGTCTCCTGCACCTATTCTCCCTACTTCTCTGCCTTGTTCTGTTTCCTCCCATCACCTCCTAAAAGCCCTTCCCACTTGTCCTTCTTCCCACTTCTAGCTCCCTTCTGGCCACTTGGCCCCACTCTCTCTCCTCCCAGGATCCCCACTCTCTTCAGCTTTAGGAGCCAGATTTATTTTTCAGACCACTGGCCTTTGTCTCCCTTTCCTAACATATTTAAACCAGTTTCCTGCCCACTCCGCCCTCTCCCCCATTGCTAGGCCCTCCCTCAAAGCTGAGCTGGACAAGCACAGTAACAGAGGCCAGGGTGAACTGACAACCTCCACCCCCTTACAACTGGCAGTCATCACCTCGGACAGCAGGCATAGGGACACCTCTGAGAACAAGACCCAGGATGTGCAGGCCATGGTAGACACCTCCCCAAGCCCAGCCAGAGCTATTCTTAGGAACGCAGTACCACAAAAGGGCCTTTTGCTTTGTTTTACACCACCCCCGTGGAGCTGCTTTTGGCAGCCAGGGCTGTAATCTCAGAGACAAGGGTCCCAGGCATGGGTAAGCCAGGCTGGAATCTGTGCCCCTAGCCTTGAATTCTCAGAGCCATGAGACTCTGCCCTTGGGGAAAGGTCATTAACACCCCACCCATGACACACAGAGACACTCAGCTGCACAGCTCTGCCTCTTTCTGCAGTCTTGGCCTATTCACTGCACAGCTAAATTCCATTCTGCCACCCCTATCCTAACTGGTGTGCCCCTCTCTCCAGCTCCCCACAGACCCTTTCCTGGCTCTCCCCCACCCCCAGCAAACCAACTACTTCATCATCTTCCTCCCTTTCCACTCTTCCTACTCAGAATGGGCTGGCTCTTTTTATCGATTAAGTCCAAGGTCCTTTGATAAAGGCTGTTTTGCCTTGCTGCAGGTAAGGAAGCTAAAACCCCAGCTCTGGTCCCTGGTCTGGCCCATGGTTCCTAGGTATCACGAATCTGGAAATCAGGCTGCCTGCTGCTCCTGCAAAGCTCCCTCGAGAGAAAATAGCAGCCAATTCCCCAGGCTCCTCCATTCCAAAGCAAACCCAGGGAAGTCACTCACCACCCTTCCCAATGGCTGGAAGGACCTGCATGATGTGTGCAGTTCTGTGTGTTCTTAATCAGTTTCTAATATTTGGGTAGAACTTTGGAGCATGTGTAGCAAAAGACTGGAATCAAAGTCTGGCATAAACCCAGGCTCCCACTTCCAGCAGCAGGAATGCTACAGGGTTCTGCAGCATAGGAACGTCAGAGAAGGATCAACCTCCCTTCCACCTTCCATCCTCTTGGAATACCAGCAAGAGCCCAGCTCTCTAAGACAGCAATTGTTCAACAGCTAGGTTATGGGTTGGGGCAGGTAGACGCAACCATACCATCAAACAAGAAACATCGTTCCAGGTAAAATCAATGCTGAGGCATAAGTAAGGAGAGGAAGCTGAGTCACAGGTGCTAATTGTGTTTCCTGATGACTCTCTAGGGCTAATCCCTGCCCTCCAGCCCTACATTAGTCCTCATACCCTGGAACACAGGAGGCCAAGACTTTCCTAAGGCCAGTTGGTGAGGGCCCAAGGATAAGGGCCACAGTTTCCCCAGGCTCTGCTCTGAACTCCCTATGTTTGTATCTGGGGATGCAGAGAGAGCTGGCTGAGCTTCACATTTGCAAGCCCCTTTATGGTGGTAAGCATCTCAACTCTCCAGGTATTTCCATACCACCTCTTAGGCTTCCAAAATGAAAGATGGGAATGAAGAAAACAGAACCAGGGCATGTAAAAGAGAATGGGGAAAAAAATAACGGCATCTTTTTCACCCCCTCTTCATGTGTTCGGGATTGCCTGGTCTTAAAAGCAAAACAGTGTTACTTGGCCCTCTTCCCCTTTTACTTGCTGTTTAATCTCTTTCATTTCACTGCCAAGTTCCTCAGATGCATAGTTTACAACCACTGCCTCCACTTCCTGTTCATTCATCCTTTTCTTAGTACCTCACTGCAGCCTGGCTCTGCCCTGTGACTCTACAGAAGGCACTTACTCCAAGATCATTCAAGTTCCTCTTCTCCATCTCTCTGACACCAAGTCTTTCCTTGGCATCTGACACTAAGTCTTTCCTTGGCATCTGACACTACAGCCACCTGTTCCTCTTGAAACACTTCTGACTTCTAGGAAACTGCCCTTTTCTCATGTTCCCTGGCTCTCTTTGGTCACCTTCTCCATTCTCTGCAAGCTTCTCTTCCTGCTTCCATCTTGGTACCGTGGATATCTCCTAGTGTTTTTCCTCTTCCCGTCAGTCTTATGGCTTCTTGAACTATTCCTCAAGCACAGTCTCATTCAGCAGCCTGCCTACCAGTCCCATACTTCCAACTTCCTACAGGGATGCAAAGTATCTTCCATAGATGCCCCACTGTTACTGCTAACCACCCCAGCTAAACAGCCCTTCCTCCTGTCTGCTTAAGAGCTGGTTCCCTTTTGCTGTTCTCCCTGCCCTTGCCAAACATCATGCAGTTATGAGTCTTCCTTCTTCATATCCCGTGTCAAGTCTGTCAGCAAGACGTTCTTTTCATCTTTAGAAATCCTTCCAGCTTTGCCCTTTTCTCTTCATGTTTGCTAGCCACACCCTCTCCTGACCTTGACTGCTACTCTGTCCTCTTCTTGAGTCTCCCTGCCTCTAGCCTCTTTATCTTAAAAGCACCCAATAATACTCCTGTGAGGCCCCTCAAACTCTACTGTCACAACATCACAGTGATTTTCATGGTAGTGTCAATAGAAAGCACCTTGGAGCAAGGTCAGACCTGGGTTTGAATCCCAGCACCACACTTACTGCTTGACCTTGAAAAAACATCCTAGCCTCCCTGGACCCTGTTGTCAACCATAAAATCCAATTTAATTGATGGGCAGAAGTGAGCATTAAGGGCAATAATATGTGTGGTACCTGGCACAGGCAGGCTCTCCATGCATGACAGCACTTTCCCCTCTTCTACAATGTGGCCCCACCTGAAATCTCCAGACCCCCATAGTCCAACCAGGAATATGCCCCTTGGGTGCTTACTGCCTCAGTATGCCATTCCCTGCCATGCCTTTGGTCATGCTTTGACTCTGACCACCTAGACCACATTCCCATTCCCAGTGCTTCTGAAAGCCCTACCCTCCTCCCATCAAGCTCCAGTGCAGGTGCCCACCTAGAAAGCTTTGACTGTCTCAGCCCACACTGAAAAAGAGCTTCTCTGCCTTTGGGTTGTTCTGGATGTGGACTATACTGAGTAGCCCTGAACCATCTTCCTTTATTTTCCAGTATGGTACTTGTGGCTTTCTGAGCTGATGGAAAGGTCTATGAATCAGAGGCCATGGGATCCTCCTGTGGCCCCCACAGAGCTGGGCATACAGAAGGGTCAGCAAAGCCTCTGAGTGGCTGACTGGGACACAGCTGGGTGGTAGAAGGAAGAATGAGATAGGCTGGACACTAGGAGGGGGGCACTCCTAGCAAGTTGGTCAAGCACCATTGCTCTGTCTTAAAACTAGTACAGAAGATAGTGGATACTGTGTGTTATAGGTCTTTGTGCAGAGATGTATACATATGCACACGTGCATACATGTGCAGGCATGTGCACTTGTGTGTGCTCACTGCATTTATGGTGGGGGTAGAGGCAGGGAGACCAGTGATGGCCCCAGGGAAGCCTACTTAAGGAAGTGGGCTTCTAAAGAAAGGAATGAAGTATGGAATTTCTTCTCTCCTTGGGAAGGGTGCTGCTGATTACTCCACCTCTTTTCTCCACACTGAGCAATTATCATTCACTCCTAGTAAATCCCATGCTGTCTCCCCAGCCTGGGCTGCTCCAGGCCCAGCAACCACGGGGATGCCTGTGAGCAGGCCCTGGGGTGGAGGAACAGGGGCCTGTGCTGGATCCCCAACTGGAGCCCAACAGACACAGCAGTGTACAGGGCTCCAGCAAATGACTCCGGAATGCTGTTTTTCAGTTTGTCCAATTATTTCACATCACAGTACCCTGGCAATACCCAGAAGTTGCTAGCCCCTCTGCATATGAAGTCCAGCTCCAGCCCGGGGTGCTTCCCATCTCTGAGGGCCTCAGTTTAATCTTCTTCTCCCTCCCTACCCAACTGCCACTTCCTAAGGCCAGCCCAGCTCTCCCAGGCAACTGCACTCAGAATCCCTAAGATCTTTAGCTAGGACTTACACAAAAATCTAGCTGATGGTTGGCTCTAATCATCAAGCAGCCTTTACCTTGGGGCCTCTGCTTCTGTCAGATGTCCTTGGCCAATGGCCACCACTTGTCCTTGGTCACCACTTAGCCTGGACTTAACTCTGGGTGGACCTCTGCTCAGCACACTGGTCTGTCCTGAGGGCTAGCCCACAACCCACACACAGACAGTGCTGCCTCTCCCGGCCTCAGGGCTGGGCTGTGGGCTTAGACTGAGCCTGGGAGAGCCTGAAGACTTGGCCTCCTGGTCACGATATTCCCAAGAGCAGCCACAATCTGGGAGCAAGAGACCAGGATTGCTGAATCTCTCCTCTGCCCTGGCCCAAACCATCCCATTTAGTGGAGCTGAGGGAGATGTGGGGCAGAGAACTGACGGCTGTGTAACTGCCCTTCCCACCTACAGTGAGGGCTGTGTTCCTGACAATAAAAGCTGCCACTGAGTGAGGGCCTCCTGTGTGTCTGGGCTGTGCTGGACCCTCTGCCTATATAAACTCTAGAGGTCTTTATAGCCCTAGAAGGGAAATGTGGCTGTCCCCATGTTATAGATGACAAAACTGATGCGGGGAGGTTCTGTGACTGACCTCCACCTCACAGCTGGAAAATGGAGTGAATCTTTGTGACTGACCCCAAAGTCCTCTGAGGCCTCCAGCCCTGGATCCAGACTGGCCAAGTCCACAAAGCCTCCTTTTGGGTAAGTTCTGCTCAACCAAACACTCTCTAATGGTAAGACTCATCTTCCCAAACACTCCAAACAAAACTAAGCCAGGCCCAGGCCCTACCCCCACCTTTCCAGCTGTCCACTGTCTATCAGAAAGCAGAGACTCTGGACTAGGGAGTGAGGGCAGGGTGCAGAAGGATACAAAAGACGGTGGAGCCAGCAGGAAGACAAAGGAATGACAAGAAGGAACAGCTGTTTGTAAAGGGAAACCTGAGACAAGCACAAAGCTCAAGCCCTAATCTCAGGTTCACTGGAGCCAGGGTCGAGATCTCCCCAAGGTCAGGGATCCTGGGAGCAGGCGGATAGGAGTGCCCAGCCCACTCCCGGGTGGGTCCCTTCTCCCGTGTGCACAGACAGCTGGTGCCTCATTTCTCTTCTTGGGCCAGGACCCTGCTTCTTTTTACCCGTCTCCTGTTCCCATCCCTTTGAATTTGGGGGCTTCTTTCCATTCTGGGGTCTCCTCTAATTTGCCTTAGTGCACCTCTCCTCCCCCCATTCCTGGTAGTAATTTTAGCAACTTTTCCTCTGAACTTCCACTGGCATGTTCACAGCAAATGGCCCCTGTTTGGGCCTGACACTTGATCGGGGTGGTGACAGAGCCCAGACAAAGCAGACACAATGTGGAGAGAGGAGGGGAGGGAAAGGGGGAGAGGTGAGGGGAGAAGAGGGAGGGGTGGGGGAGGCAGATCACCTTCCTTCCACTCAAGGCCTTATTTGGTCTACCTTGGAGAGGGAGCCTTCCTCCAGTCCCTCTTTATTTATAGCATTTTGCTCTGCTCTCCTTTGTCTTGTCTGCTATCACTCTGCAGTACACTCTGTGAGATCCCCACCCAACCTCACCCAGTGGGGCCCCTGGCCCCTCATTCCCCCGACCAGGCATGTGCTGTGAGCAAAGGCACTAGCTGTAAGCTCAGGCTTGGATTTCAATTCTGTAAACAGTTAGGTAACTAGAGCTGCCTAGAAGAAGGGTCTTTATTTGGTCAGTATTCGATTCTTATTGCCTAGAACAATGCCTAGCACATAGTAGGCACTCAATAAATACTGACTGAATGAAGGAATCAGCAAAGCTTCTCAGTTCATATAATAGTGAGCAGAAGGAAGAGAATCATGATGGAGCCAAAAGCAGGTGCCAGAGGGTTGCGGGATGAGTGGGGATGTTTAAGGACATCAGACACTCCACTCTCTCCAGACTGGAGATCTGAGGCGGAGAGCCTCGAGGCAGGGAAGCCAAGTTCTATTCTGCAATGGGGTGTGGAGAATAGTAATACTGTAATACCAGTAGCCAGTGCCCCCAAGCCCATCAGGAGGAAAACAAAGCACAGTTGATTTACTAAACACAGGAAAGGTTTCCCAGCTCCATGGCCATGGAGGCTGGCCCATGGTGAAGATACTGGCTTTGAAATGGCTCTGCCATGCCTCAAGTATACTCGGTGCATCTCAATTGCCGGCTTCTGTGCCTGAGCCCTGGAAAATCAGAGAAGGGTGGCAGCTTTGATCTTGGAAACCTGGAATGGGTGAATGAAAAGAGATTTTGCTGAAGCATTTCTTCCTGATTAGACTGTAGATGTAGGCTTTACAATATAATTCAACAATAAAAAAGTAATTAACCTCTAAAAATAAAGAAAGATTTTGCCCTTCATTGCCAACCCCTTGGGTCCCTACCAGTGGGCTTAATTCCCATCATTAGCAGGGCCTCATTGGGCCCTAGAGTTTGTTCTGCTGGACCTGTTAGCAGTCAGCCTATGGGCCCCGTGCCAGCAGCTGTATAGCTGAGGCTGCACTGAGCAAGACCCTTGCATTCATGGTCTACCCCCACTTGCCCGCCCCCTTTCCCTACAGCTGCTCAATGACCCCAGGCTGTTCTTTGGTTACCAAGCAACCCCGACTCAGGCCCCCCAACCTAGATTTCCCCTTCCCTGCTGTTCCCACCCCACCTTCAAAGTGTGCCTACTCTGCCTCCATCCCTGAAGCTTGCTACTGTCCTTCCAAGCTGTCAGCTAATCAGATGGGTTAACCCGCATGTGCTGAAGAGCTGTGGCTGGAAAAGAGGGGGATTCGAAACCAAACTAGGCAGCGGTTGCCTGGACACAGAGCCAGCGAAGCTTGCGAACTCAGCTCCGTCTCCCCTCCTTGCTGGAAGAGCTTGGCATTGGCTGTGTCCTGTGCTCACAGGCTGAGCCCCAGCTCCTTTTCCTCGCTGACTCTGACTGCTCCTAAGGCCTGCAGGAAAGGGAGAGATCTTTGCTGTCTCTGTGCCCCACTTGCCAGAGCACCAGTCTCACCAGGTCTGGATAGAGACCGTCCCACGGAACACAAGAAGTTGGGTGGGCCAGGCAATGGCTGTCTTGGTTAAGGGTCTTCTGCTGCAGGAGCTGTGTTACCTGTGGCTCCAGAGTGTCTGGCTCTGGGCTAAGCATTAAGTACCTGTGGGCAGAGCTAAGAAAAGGAGTCAGGCAAAGGCTCCATCTGGCAGGACCATCTGATAGCCAGACCCTGCCTTCTGCACACATTGGGTCCTTGTGTCCTTAGACTCCTAGCCCTCTTTCCCAGCCTGCCTCCACAGGCTGGGCTCTCCTCCCACTTGCTGAGTTTTCTTCCCACTCTTGAATCTTGCTGCCTTGACTGGCTGCTCGACCTTAAAGAAGGTACTTCCCCTCTCCATAAAATAAAGGGCTTGGACCCATCACTAATTCCTATCTGGCTCTGAGGCTCAGTGACCTCAATATCACCTGGTTGGTCCAAGGAAATTAGTACCCAAGCCAGAGTCCTCATCTCTAAGTTTTCTGGTCATTGTTCTTGTCACTTGGCCAGGAAACCTTCAGCTGCCTCGGTCTAGCCCCCACCTTCGGGACAGGCCCCCCGGCTCTACCCTACCTTCTGCTGCTGACACTCAGCCCCCTCCCATTGCAAAGTTGGATGCAGGATCCAAGCCAGTGAGCAGGGAGGACACTGTGCAAGGGGCCAGGCCAGCGCTTGGGGCAGGGGGCTGAGGAGCAGCAGTGTTAGGGTCCAGGGGATCCCTGGGGGAGAGTCAGAGCCCTGCCTGCCTGAGGTCACTGGTGGTCGGTTGTGGTCAGTTCCCTCTCCTGCCAGCTGTGGAATGTGAGGCCTGGGAGATATTTTGGCTGCTCTTAGAGCCATCCCCGCCCCATGGAACTCAGACCCTGCACACTCCATGCCATAACAATGACGACCACTTCCAATTGTTTCCTCACTGGAAAGGGGGAGGGGAGTGCTGTTAGAAAGGGGGGGGCTGGGGGAAATGCTTCTAGTGACAACAGTCCTTTCTAAATCCGGCTGGGGACTGGGCGCAGGTGGGGGTGGGGGCGCCCTGCTGCCCCATATATACAGCCCCTAACCAGGTCAGGCTCCACAGCTCTGCCCGGCACTCCGTTCTTTCTGCTCTCAGGTAGGAGCGCGGAGCTGGAAGCCTTCCTCTGGGATAAGAGGCCCCAGGTTTAGAAAAGGGCTTCTCTAGGAATAGCAAGCTGCAAGCAGGGCTTCATGCAGAATACTGGGTCTGGTAACTGAGCACACATGTTTAGGTCTAAACATGTGTATGTGCCATGGGGGGAGTGGGGGGTTCATGTATTACTGGGGGATGTCTGTATCCATGCAGATGAGACCAGAATTCAATAGAGGGGTGTGCATGTGTATGTGGTGTGTGTACATTCATGCATGATCTGACACATGGTGAGGGGGAGTATATACCTTACTACCTAAGATACAAAAATATCAAGCAGGAGACAGGTGTTTATGATCATGCCTGAGGACAAGTGGCCTCATTCTGCGGTAGGCACAGGGGAAGAGGATGGCAGAGAACGATCACTTAGGAAATGTGAGGTTTCCAATGTGTAACTACCCATGTCCACAAACATGGAGACACTTGTGTGCGCATCCAGGAGTCACAACTGCTGCAGTGTGTGTACACCCTGCAAAAGGAGTTTGCCGGCAGGTAGTGCGGCTGTTCCAGGTCTCTGTATACTTGACAGTGTATAGCGTGTGAGCCTATTTATGCTGTGCATATATTTAAGGGCACATCTATTACTGAGGCATAAGGGCACACTGGAAGGGGGTGTGTGCCGAGGTATGTGAAGAAAAGGAGTGTGTCTGGGTGAGACGTGAGCGGCGGGCACACATGTTTATTAAAGGATGTGTGGAACAAGTTTCGTTGTGTGATAGGTGTGTCTATGAGAGGATGCCCACAGGGACTCCCCTCTGAAAGTATCCACAAAGACTGACAGGGTGGAAGAGAACCGGCTTTTGAGTCATAAGACTAGGGTTCAAATCCTGGCTCCACCGCTTATTGCTATGTATTCTTAGACAAGCAAACCCTATAATCTTGATCTCCCCGTCTGTAGAATGGGGTGAGGATTGACTAAGAGAATGTGCATAAAATGCTTTGGAGGCTATACAACTCTGAACAAATGTGAGCATTTGTTGTTCATCAGGTGCCTCAAGGAAAGCAAGTTTCAGTAGATGGGTATAGGCAAGAGTGGGACCACCTCCCAGGAGCAGGAAGGGGGACCAGGGCTCAGGGCTGAGTTGATGTCAGGAAATCAGAATTAGTGTTCAGGGGATTAGAGGAACAGTGTGCTTGGAAAGCAAGAGAGGACAGGACCAAGGAAGCTGACTACCTCTTCCTATCTATTTGCATCCCTAGGGGAGGAGTGGGTAGGTGCTGAAGGGCAGAGCCAGGGAGCAGCAGGGAGGTGGCCCCAATACAGCCTTCACTCTCTCCAGGTCCCCTGCAGGTTTGAGACACTTTCCTCTCAGACATTTTTGAGAAGCCAAGGTAAGGAAAGCTGCAGATGGGGTGTGGGGGTGGATCGGGGGAGATGAGGAACTCTAGTTTCTGCATGGCCTTGGGGAGAATGTCTTGGTGAGCAGGAGTCCTTACTTGTGACTAGTGAGGGGGCCGGGGGAGGACAAGGGTCAGAGATGGATACAGTCAAATTCTTGCTCCCACGAGAAGCCTAGGACACTCCTCCCTTTTCCAGGAGAGCCCCAGGCTGAACAAAAGTCAGCCTCCCCTTCTGCCCAGACAAATTTTTGAGGCAGTCTCAGGTTAAGGGATAAGTTCAAGGGACAAGGGACTTGTCAGTGACCCCTCCTGACTCCTCAGCATGGTGCTAGACATTGGGGCTTCCAGTGTACAGGAGAGCAGAGGGGAGGAGAACCAGCTCCTTCTCTCGCCCACTGCAGGCGCAGCCATGGGTGATGCAGAGATGGCAGCGTTTGGGGCTGCCGCCCCCTTCCTGCGCAAGTCAGAGAAGGAGCGGCTAGAAGCCCAGACCAGGCCCTTTGACCTCAAGAAGGATGTCTTCGTGCCTGATGACAAGGAAGAGTTTGTCAAGGCCAAGATTGTGTCTCGAGAGGGTGGCAAAGTCACTGCTGAGACCGAGAATGGCAAGGTGGGTGGCAGGGCTAGTACAAGAAGCCACCCTGGACAAACCCCATACCTTGTGTGGACAGAGATGTGTGCCACCAGGGTCCACCCCACACAGACCTAAGGAAGGTCTAATTCTTCCTTCCTCTAGGTAGGGATCCAGATCCTCCAAATAGCCCTTCTCATTCCCAATATCTAGTGTTATCTTCTCTGTGATCCTGGGTCCTTCTCTCTCAAACACTGTTGTCCTGTCACTCTCCCGCCTCCTATCCCTGCTGAGGGAGGGCTGACAGTGGCTCTGCGTGTGGGCTGTTGCAGACGGTGACCGTGAAGGAAGACCAGGTGTTGCAGCAGAACCCGCCCAAGTTTGACAAGATTGAGGACATGGCCATGCTGACTTTTCTGCACGAGCCCGCTGTGCTCTACAACCTCAAGGAGCGTTATGCATCCTGGATGATCTATGTGAGCGCTCCACCTATGACATCCCTCTGAATCTGGTAGCTTCCTGGTCTGTGTGTATCTACCTTCTGGAGCCAAGAGTTTCTATTCTGTGTGCTCATGCAGTCTTGCACTCTGTCCTAGTTCCTACATTCTTGGGTCAGTTCTAATACCCTGGGTGCTGGCATTACTTAGATTTAGTGTATTCATAGATTTTCCTTTCTCTTCTTCCTTTTTTGGGATCTTTCTCTAACTCTAATGCCATCCTTCCCACTGGCAATTCACTCCTCTTTTTCTACCCCTAGACCTACTCCGGCCTCTTCTGCGTCACCATCAACCCCTACAAGTGGCTGCCGGTGTACAACGCCGAGGTGGTGGCTGCCTACCGGGGCAAGAAGAGGAGCGAGGCGCCGCCCCACATCTTCTCCATCTCTGACAATGCCTATCAGTACATGCTGACAGGTGACAGGCCCCAAGTGAAGGGTTTTTCTGGGGGCTCCACAGTAAGAGATGCACATGATGGCTCTCTTCCTCCTCCTGAGGGGTTTGGCAGCCGGGACAGGCCTGGAGAAGGGCAGAGGGTGGGGAGATGGGTGGGGGGATACCAAACAAGAGCATCATCCTACGTGGCTCCTGACTTTCCCTCCCCATTTCCTCCTCACAGACAGAGAAAACCAGTCCATCCTGATTACGTGAGTGTGGCTCCTACCCAGTTCCCTTCCAGAATCTCCCTGACCCCAGCCCCATCAAGACCCCCAGCTCCATCAGTGCCCTCAAGCCCTGTGCATAGCCCACTCTTTTCCTTCCACCTTCACACCAGCTCCTTTTCCTTCTCCTTCCTTTCCTCTTACCTTCTCTTTGCTCTCCCCCTTCCCTCTCTTATTTTCCCTCTCCAATCTCCTTCACCCAGTGTCCTCCCACTTATCATTTATCCCTAAGCTCAGTATCACCATGTTTTCTTCAACTCTTCTTTTTCTCCCACATTTCTTTCAGAAACCTTCCCTATTCTTCCAGTCCCAACCATTCTTATTCAAAATGTCCCAGGCCCATCTCTTCTGGTTGACTTTGCCCAACTAAAACTAGGTTCCAGCTGCCCAAACCCAGCACCTTCTTGTGCCATCTTTCTGGTTGCTACCCCTGACCCTGTGTATGTCAGAGTACAGCTATGTTTGGGGTACTTAGTACCTGTCAGCTGCCGGCAACAGGGTTCCCACTGTTGAGTAGGACCAGGCTTGTTGTCCTCAAGCAGTGTTTATGCACTGCCTAATGAGCCCCTGAATGTCCTGACAGCGGAGAATCCGGCGCCGGGAAGACAGTTAACACCAAGAGGGTCATTCAGTACTTTGCTGTTATCGCTGCCATTGGGGACCGCAGCAAGAAGGACCAGAACCCAAGCAAGGTAGGCCTATTATCCCCCAAAGTCCCATGCTGCAAAAAGGGAAGAGAACCCTCTCACCTGCCATCTTCCTGACCTCTGCAGGGCACCCTGGAGGACCAGATCATCCAGGCCAACCCTGCTCTGGAGGCCTTCGGCAACGCCAAGACTGTCAGGAATGACAACTCCTCCCGTTTTGTAAGTGATCCCTGACCTTGGACTTGGGATTTGGGCTGGTCAAGAGATGGCATCAAATATGAGCTTTCCCTTAACTCATTAATCCTCCATCTCTCCAGGGAAAATTCATTCGAATCCATTTTGGGGCAACTGGAAAGTTGGCATCTGCTGACATAGAGACCTGTGAGTGCCATGAGTCTTCTAGGGCTCAGCCTCAGCTCATTTTTGTTCTATCCATTTCTCTCTCTCTCTCTCTCGCCTTTCTCTGGGTCTCCAGACCTCAGTCTCTCTCCCTCTATCTCAATGTGTCTGTGGCATTAGGTCTGTATATCCATCTCTCTCTGAGACTTCCTCTGGTTTTTCTCCATCGCTGTCTCTGCAGGTCTGTGTCTTTCTCTGAGACTAAATCTATCCTGCTGGGACTTTGCCTCCATCCCTACCTCTGTGTATCTGTGTATGAGTCTCTCACTCTTTCTCTCCTCCTCTCCCTCTGCCTTTTGCTTGCTACATTTATCATTCATTTCTGCTTCCTTGTACCTAAATCCAACAACCTTTTCTTTCTCTCTTTCTTCTCCCCTACTGTTTACAGACCTTCTGGAAAAATCCAGAGTTATTTTCCAGCTGAAATCAGAGAGAGATTATCATATTTTCTACCAAATCCTGTCTAATAAAAAACCTGAGCTTCTGGGTGAGTCAGAGCTACCAACAGAGACCAACTATCTCCATGGCAACCTGGTCCCTTCTGTTTGCTGCTGCTTGTTGGCATGCACTGGGTTTAGGGTACTCTGTATTCAGATCTGGGGGCTGTGGAGCCACATTAAGCCCTGTTTTGTGCTCCTCTACAGGCCCTGTGCTGTGGCAAGCTGCCCAGTGAGAGCCAGGGGTTTGTGCCACATCCTAACCACATCTTCTTCCCGTAGACATGCTGCTGATCACCAACAACCCCTATGATTATGCATTCATCTCCCAAGGAGAGACCACTGTGGCTTCAATTGATGACTCTGAGGAGCTCATGGCCACTGATGTAAGTGTGTAATGACCCAGTCCAGAGGTGAGGGTATTGGTGGTAAGGGGCAAATGGGCATTCTGCTGGCCCAGTAATAGTGGCTGTGTGTTGTTCATAGTGGTATAGACCTCCCTAAAAGACAGCATGTCCCTATGGTCAGGGTTGTGCTAGGGTATGGGTGTGATGAGACAGGGCTGGCAGGTATTTGATGTTCAATCAAACCAGAGAGGACTGAAAGCCATGGGACAGAGAAGCAGACAAGCCAAGAAATAAGGCATCACTAAGGAAAGGAGGGAAGAAAGGGTCCTGATGATTCCATGAGCTGGGCAA
Organism: Phyllostomus hastatus; assembly: GCF_019186645.2. Lineage (NCBI taxonomy): Eukaryota > Metazoa > Chordata > Mammalia > Chiroptera > Phyllostomidae > Phyllostomus > Phyllostomus hastatus. Next base: position 997,387 of record NW_025333860.1, on the reverse strand, counting down.
GCTGTTAGGCAAACACCAGCTAGGGACAGATATGGAAGGTCCAGGCAGGGAAGCAAGTGTGGGGCTTAGAGAAGGAGAAACAGTAGGAAACATGCGTGGGTAACCCAGAGGTTCCCCAGAGGACAGATGTGACCCCTGAAGCTGGGGCCGAGGCAGTCTGCCCTCTGTGTTGATACCTCTCATCTTTGTTTTGGAGTCACCACTGGGTATGGGAATCTCAGAACTCACAGAGTTTTCTCTCCAACTGAAAAGAGATCTCTCTTACCTGCCATATTTCCTTTCCTGTGATCCACCAATATGGGGCCTTATTACAGAATGCCTTTGATGTGCTGGGCTTCACTCCAGAGGAGAAGAGCTCCATTTACAAGCTGACAGGCGCCATCATGCACTTCGGAAACATGAAGTTCAAACAGAAGCAGCGGGAGGAGCAAGCTGAGCCAGACGGCACTGAAGGTGGGAGTCTGGGATGCTAGGAGCAGCTGCAGAGTCACTGAAGGCTGCCTCTGCAGGGGAGTTACCTCTTTATCAACTTTGCCACCTGCCCTTTCCTTCTAGAGGCTGATAAGTCTGCCTACCTCATGGGGTTGAACTCAGCTGACCTGCTCAAGGGGTTGTGCCACCCTCGGGTGAAAGTGGGCAATGAATATGTCACCAAGGGGCAGAATGTCCAGCAGGTGGGTCATCTTCAGAAAAGAAATGGTGGTGAAAACTTGCATGGCGCAGTGGGGGCTTTGAAATTCACTCTTCCCAGTGAATCTGCTCACCTGGGTCTCTCCCCTACCTTCCAGGTGGCATATGCCATTGGGGCACTGGCCAAGGCAGTGTATGAAAAGATGTTCAACTGGATGGTGACTCGGATCAACGCCAGTCTGGAGACCAAGCAGCCACGCCAGTACTTCATTGGTGTCCTGGACATTGCTGGCTTCGAGATCTTCGATGTGAGTGGGGAGTAGGGAGAACAATAATGCACTCATTGGCACATGTAACAGGATGGCCATCAGCCAGTGCCAGGAAGGCAGTGGGCTTCAGCAGTGATGGAGGCAGTCACCATCCTGCCTTTGGGGGCATTCCCTCCCGGCTCTGATAGGGAAGAAGACCAGCCACACACTTCATGGGGCTGGACACAGCCCTGAGCTGAGCCCACTGGCCACTCAGACACCTGCCTACCTGACCTGGCTCCACCCTCATTCCCCCTGCAGTTCAACAGCTTTGAGCAGCTCTGCATCAACTTCACCAACGAGAAGCTGCAGCAGTTCTTCAACCACCACATGTTCGTGCTGGAGCAGGAGGAGTATAAGAAGGAGGGCATCGAGTGGGAGTTTATCGACTTCGGCATGGACCTGCAGGCCTGCATCGACCTCATCGAGAAGGTGCTGCCTTAGCCTCACCTAAACTCTCCACTCACACTCATCTGAATGCCCCAGTCAAAATAGCATCCCCATCTCTTCTGAGGAGCAGAATCTGGATAACAGAAGAATCTGGAGCCCTAGTTTCCAGAGCTCTGTGTTGTCCCAGCCACCCAGTACAGGGTGACATCTGGAAAAGCTGAGTTCCCAGGGGCTTGAGAGTAGACAGACAGAGGACAGGCACCACCAAGACAGCCTCCCACACCAGTGTGGTTAGTCACCCTGTCTTACCCATCCAAGGAGCAGAAAGTTTGAGGGTGGTGGTGGGGAATTGTAAGAGTGCCCCTATTTTCAACCCCACCATCTCAGGGATCTGGGTGATGAGTGATATGTAAAGCACCTATGGCATCCGCATTCCCAGACTTGCACAAAGGTCCCTCTGAAATAAAAATCTTCCACTTTGGGAAGGCTTAAACAGCTGTCAGTCAGTAGGTAACTGTATTCAAATCTGAGCCTAATACCTTAATGCCCAAAGGGGCATCTCCATAGGCAAATATTGACCCTAGAGCAGGATCTGTCTCCATCTGTATGAGGCATTCTCAGTGATGCTCTCCCCTCCACCCTCAGCCCATGGGCATCATGTCCATCCTGGAGGAAGAATGCATGTTCCCCAAGGCCACTGACATGACCTTCAAAGCCAAGCTGTATGACAACCACCTGGGCAAGTCCAACAACTTCCAGAAGCCACGCAATGTCAAGGGGAAGCAGGAAGCTCACTTCTCCCTGATCCACTATGCTGGCACTGTGGACTACAACATCATAGGCTGGCTGCAGAAGAACAAAGACCCACTCAATGAGACGGTGGTGGGCCTGTACCAGAAGTCATCCCTCAAGCTGCTCAGCAACTTGTTTGCCAATTATGCTGGGGCTGATACACGTAAGTAGAGACTGGGAACCAGGGGGCTAAGAAAGAAGGTTTCTGCCCTGCATCTGATGCAGGTCAATTGCAACACCCCACCATTTCCATGTCAGGCTGTGCCCAAGGTTTACAGGCTCATTGAGATAGAATTGGATGGAGAAACTGAGGCAACCACAGTGAAAACCCTCCCCTGGAGGCCAGATGCCATCAAGGATGTGAACTGGAGGCTATAACTCTTCAGCCATGCCCTGACCTCCCCACACACCCACTTATGCCCCTTTTCTTGATTCTCCTTCCCACAGCTGTTGATAAGGGCAAAGGCAAGGCCAAAAAAGGCTCGTCCTTTCAGACTGTGTCAGCTCTGCACAGGGTAAGTGTGAGAGCCCAGCCCCAGCCCAGCATGGCTCCTTCCTTGCCTTGTTCATCCTGATCCCTCCCATCCCCATTCCATTTGTGATCCCACTCTTCATCTTCTCATCTCTTCCTTTCCATCCTCTTTTCCTTCATTTGCTGGCCTCTTACCTTACTGAGGTCCCCTCTCACCTCCTTTCTTCCCCTCCTGCCTTCCATCCTCTCTCTTTCCCCATGCCTTCATCTAACATTCCTTTATTCTCATTAGCTCTTAGCCTTCACTCCATCTCTCTTTCTCATTCTCCCTCTCCTTTCTCATTCTTACTTCTCTTAATTTTACTTTCTTTATTTTTCCCTCATGTTTTTTGGGTCATAGGAAAATCTGAACAAGCTAATGACCAACTTGCGCTCCACACATCCCCACTTTGTGCGTTGCATCATCCCCAATGAGACCAAGTCTCCAGGTGAGCTGCAGACCTCAGGACCAGCTCACTGCCAAGACTCACTGCCCAAGAACAGGGCCTTCTGAGTCATCTCCTAATCTCCCACCACAGTGCTTTCCAAATCACATTCGTCTCTTGTCCCCCATGAGGTCTCATAGACCATCCCCTGCCCTAGTGCTACCTTACATTTGGAATGTGTAACTCAGGGCAATGTGTAAGGCACTTTGATGGACATTACCTCATTAGTGCCATACAACTCCCATTGAAACTTATAAGGATTGCTTATCCCTTTTTGATTGATAAGGAGATGGAGGTTCAGGGGCCTGGGTTTAAGGCTTGTCTCTGTTCTGATCCACTTGGCAATCTTGGTCAAGTCCCTTAGTCTCTCTGGGCTTAGTTTATTCTCTAGAAAAATGGAATATATCTGCTCTGGCTACCCTGTGACAATAGGCATTAACAATATAAAAAATGTGAAAAATTTTGATTATTCTTATAAGCTATAAAAAAATGAAAAGAAATTAAGGGTCATTATAAACTGGCCTGCTAAGGCTACCAGCTTTTAAGTGGCAGAGGCAGGATCAGAACTAGGACACCTGGCACTTGGTCCAGTGTTCTCCCCACACACTCCTCTCCCCTCTCCACTGCTGCAGGGGTGATGGACAACCCCCTGGTCATGCACCAGCTGCGCTGCAATGGAGTGCTAGAGGGCATTCGCATCTGCAGAAAAGGCTTCCCCAACCGCATCCTCTATGGGGACTTCCGGCAGAGGTGGGTACAGGATGCCCCAGGGCTCAGGGGACAGGGGAAGCCCAGGCAGCCTTGGTGAGGAGGGGAGTCTGCAGGTGGCCCCAGATTCTGTGGGCAGAGTGGATCAGTGCAGCCATGGGTGACTCCGGGCACCTCCTTCCCAGGTACCGTATCCTAAACCCATCAGCCATCCCTGAAGGGCAGTTCATCGACAGCAGAAAAGGAGCAGAGAAGCTGCTGGGCTCCCTGGACATTGACCACAACCAGTACAAGTTCGGCCACACCAAGGTGAGTCTAGAGCTCCATGGGGTGGAATTGCAAGGTGTGCAGCCATCATGAGTGGAGCAGCTGGGAGTTTGGAAGACAGACCCCTGATTCCTGGCTCCCTGTGTCAACCCAAAGGCTGGAAGCCAGGCTTCCTTTCTGTCTTGTCTTTCACACTTCACTCCCAGGTGTAGGATGAGCAGGTGATGGGTCCCCTGGGAGCTCAGCCTGGGTCTCCCACCCTCTTCCTTCATCCTAGATACCCTTCTCTGAGGCTGTGGTGCCCTTGGTTCTCCCCCTTGCCACAGGTGTTCTTCAAGGCGGGGCTGCTGGGGCTGCTAGAAGAGATGCGAGATGAGAGGCTGAGCCGCATCATCACCCGCATCCAGGCCCAGTCCCGTGGTGTGCTTTCCAGAATAGAGTTCAAGAAGTTGGTGGAACGCAGGTGGGAGATCTCAAAAGGAGGTTGCCAACCTGAGGCACAGGGTGGTTCAGGGGTGGTGTCAGGAGGAAAAGCTCACGGGATCTTCAAACAATGAAATCAGCAGGAATGTCTCATAGGGACAGAGGGTGGACCTCATGGTCAGAAATGGGATGGATGAGAGAAAGGGCTTAGGAGTCAGGGCCTCCTAGCGCCCTCTAGGAAGGAAGGAGGAAGGACCTCTCACCACCACTCTCGCTGGGCCCCTGCAGAGACTCCTTGCTGATAATCCAGTGGAACATTCGTGCCTTCATGGGAGTCAAGAACTGGCCCTGGATGAAGCTGTACTTCAAGATCAAGCCCCTGCTGAAGAGTGCAGAGACAGAGAAGGAGATGGCCAACATGAAGGAGGAGTTTGGGCGCCTCAAAGAGGCCCTGGAGAAGTCAGAGGCTCGCCGGAAAGAGCTGGAGGAGAAGATGGTGTCTCTGCTGCAGGAGAAGAATGACCTACAGCTCCAAGTGCAGGCGGTGAGGCTCTGGGCAGCTGTTGGCTCTTCCACCCAGCTCTACCTGTACCCTGGACCTCCCTACCCAGGGTCTCTTCATCTTGTCCCCTCTCAAGCAGAGGACTCTGGAATCAGTATTTTCAAAGACTTCCAAAGAGGCCCTTTGAGAGAAGGAAAGGGAAGGGGCATGGGGGAGAATTAACTTTTAAAACACAGGCTTTTCACCTGGGTTCATCCTGGATCCACAGCTCAATAATTTTGTGACTTTGGGCAAACTATGCATTATCTTTGAATCTCAATTTCCTCATCCTTAAAGCTGCCCATGTCACTACATTGTAAATATATAAATTTATGTGTATTTATGTAGTTCCCTCCCTTCAATGGAGGGGCCCAGAGGAAGAGGGCCAGATAAAGAGACTTCTGATTTCCTTTCCTCTGTTCCCATCCCCCAATGCTCCCATTACATTGCACTGAAATTCTTCTCCTCCCATCCTTCTGAGATTCTTCTCAGAGGGGGGTTGTTCTGCAGCTCCTATAGTGAAGGCTGAGCCTCTCCCTCCTTCCACCTGCTATAGCAGAGACCCCACCTACTGAAAAACCTCCCCTCTGTGTCTCACCTTCAGGAACAAGACAACTTGGCTGATGCAGAGGAACGCTGTGACCAGCTGATCAAGAACAAGATCCAGCTGGAGGCCAAGGTGAAGGAGATGACTGAGAGGATGGAAGATGAGGAGGAGATGAATGCTGAACTCACTGCCAAGAAGCGCAAACTGGAAGATGAGTGCTCTGAGCTCAAGAAGGACATTGATGACCTGGAGCTGACACTGGCCAAGGTGGAGAAAGAGAAGCACGCAACAGAGAACAAGGTGAGGGAAGCTCTCTCTCTGGTTTCAGCCTGGGTCTCCTCAGGATTCAAAGACCACACTGACCTTAACAAATGCCAAGCCTCTCAGGGGATCCTGATAGCAGTGTTGTCCTTGGCACTGGAGATCTCCATAGATGTCTCCAGGCTGGTGACCTTTGACCCTAAAAGGGGATGGGGTTCTTGGTTGACAGGTGAAGAACCTGACAGAGGAGATGGCTGGGCTGGATGAGATCATTGTTAAGTTGACCAAGGAGAAGAAAGCTCTGCAGGAGGCCCACCAGCAGGCCCTGGATGACCTCCAGGCTGAAGAAGACAAGGTCAACACCCTGACCAAGGCTAAAGTCAAGCTGGAGCAGCAGGTGGACGATGTGAGTAGATTGTCACAAGGCCTAGATATACATGTCCATCTGTGCTTGTGTGTGTGTGTTCATGGGGTGGTATGGAGAATGCTCACTTTCCTAAAACCTTTCTAGAAGGGAGCTGGGGAATCGAAAAGGGGGAGGGTGATCAAATGTGAGTTATGTAGATCATCTCACTGATATGATCAACAGTTGAGGTGGGCTTCCTTATTTCAATTTAGGTTCAAGTCTGAAGATCACTACCTTCAACCACAGGATTTAGAGGGTTATCTCATAAGAACATGATACATTTCTCTGGGAATTTTTGAGGCTCCTCAAGGAGGATCTTCAGACTTCTAATATTTTAGGCAGTCTCTGGTCCTCAGGGATCATTTTTCTGCACAGATAGTTCTTTGTGCATGTCTCTGTTGACTCACTTATTACTCTGACTTACCATTATTAAAGTATCTATTATTGAAGCCCACATCCATAACACTGTGGGCTGCCTTTTGGCAGAAACTTGGATTTATTCAATTTTGTTTCTGCAGTGCCTAGCATGGTCCCTGAAACCCAGTAGGTGCTTATAAGATGCAGAATGAATAAATGTAGCTTAGGTATTCTGTCTCATAGTCATTCATTCAATCATTTATCAGTTACTGAGCATCCCCACATGCTAGGCACTCTCACAGCTCCCTGGTAACATTGGGACTTCTCTGGGGAAGCTTTCCCAAGTACTGGACATCTCTTGGGATCCCCCAACCCCAAAGTGACTAAGCTTTTAAACCACCAACTCAAGATCTTGTCCTCACGAAGCACATCGGTCCTTCTCTCCACCAGCTGGAAGGGTCCCTGGAGCAGGAGAAGAAAGTGCGCATGGACCTGGAACGAGCAAAGCGGAAGCTGGAGGGTGACCTGAAACTGACCCAGGAGAGCATCATGGACCTGGAGAATGACAAGCAGCAGCTGGATGAGCGGCTGAAAAAGTAATATGTTTCCCTCCCTGCTGCCTTTTATCCTCCCCAGCCCAGCACCCTGTTCTGTGGATGACAGTCTAAGCTGACCCAAGACCTCCATCCTCAGAGGCAACAGCCTCATGCAGCTTCAATAAGTGGGTGCAAAATTGTGGTTAAAGCCTCTAGAAAGAATGCTTTCCTCCCTATAACATGCACTTCAGGGCCCAGCCGTCCTCGCTGGCAAAGAGTCTAACTTGAATCCTTCAAGCTCTTTCTTTCTTTTGGGCACTTAAAAGGGGCAGAAAATAACAGCTTGCCCCCTTTACACACAAGTCTTTTTGGAGACCAGCTGTTAATGTGGAAGAAGGCTCCACGAAGCAGCCTCTCAAGAACGGTCTTTTAGGTCCTTCACAGAGAGCCTAGAGCACAGAGAAATGGGTCAGCCATAACACTTGAGCAGTGCAGAGTCTGGGCCATGTCTTTTGTTCTGATGAACTTGTGGTTCTAATCCCTATTGCAAGTCCTTCCAAAATGTATAGTTCCACTTTGCAACTTGGTAAACAGTGAACCTGCAGAACATATGTAGATACTCAAGGATCCTCTGGTACTTTACACTCAGTCCTTTGAAAGGCTCTGAGAATCATCATGATCCATATCCTCGCCGGGCTATGTCCGCCCAGGAGACTTCACACTTCCCCAGGCACAGTGTTTGTGGAACGAGTGAGTATGTGATCTCACTGATCCTCAAACCACCTTTAAAGGATGGTATTTTTGGCTCCAATTTACCAAAGGGGAAACAAAGGGTCAGAAAGATAAACCAAATTCAAAGTAAGAGTGTCCGAAGTGAAGACCATTGGAGCTAAAAAGGGTCCTTGAAAGAGTCAGACCAACCCCCTCATTTTACAGACCAAAAAGGGAGAGTCCCTCAGAGCCCAGGTCCTGTCACTCCACCTGCACTGCTTTTCCCATTACATTTCCTGCTGGGCTTCCGTCCTTCAGCAGGTGGGCCCTCCATCAGCCCTGGAAGCTGTTTTTCTGATGAAATCCTGCTGTTCATTTGTTTTGTTACCATTTCCAACTACTGATGGACTCTCCTAGAGTCCAAACGGCCTCCTTATCCTCACCCTCCCTCCTTCCCCACAGGAAGGACTTTGAGCTGAATGCCCTTAATGCAAAAATTGAGGATGAGCAGGCCCTGGGCAGTCAGCTGCAGAAGAAGATTAAAGAGCTTCAGGTAAAGTCTGGGATGCCCAGGATGGGTACTGGACTTCCTCGACCAGTTCTCAGCTTCCCAACCCCTCCTGCAGTCTGTCCTCTCCCCAGCATTATAGGCGATTGCTATGGGCCCATGAAGGGGGACACTAAGCTATCATAGTTCAACCATGGAACAACTTCATGAGGGACTTGGTGATCCAAGGATGATGTAGGAAGAGACCTTGCAAAGTTCACAGGTCTGGGGGACAGAAATCTTGGCTTCCTATTTCAGCTCTGGACTAGCTAATGACAGTGGGAGAGCCCACTCCAGATCTCTGGGCCTCCATGTCCTCCCGTTACCTGGTAGTTTTAAGGTCCCTTCAGCCTTGATGGTCTGTGACTTTGGTTCTTACTTCTAGAGCAAACACTGTTAGGTCTTTAGTTGCCTGGTCAGACAAGCACATCCCTTTCATTCTAACTTTTATTATTTTTCCCACCAAACTGTTTTAACTATCCCTAGAGGACAGGCCTCTTTGTCTCTCTTCAAGAGCAAGCTTCAACCACTTTCCTTGCAGTAAACAGAATGTAAATGTTCTGGCCTGAAGGAAGGCTAACTCTGATGCCCAAACCATCTCCCCCAAGCCGTTTTCTTTCTATACCTCCACTGGTAGAACTAAACTGACTTGCTGTTCCAGACGGGCTGGGGGCCTTCCAAAGTAGGGGGAGTGGGTTCTGATGGAGAGTTCCAGGCAATGGGTCTGAGCCCTTAGTGTCCCGGCCCAGGCACGCATTGAGGAGCTGGAGGAAGAGCTGGAGGCCGAGCGCACTGCCAGAGCCAAGGTGGAGAAGCTGCGCTCAGACCTGTCCCGGGAGCTGGAGGAGATCAGTGAGCGCCTGGAAGAGGCTGGCGGGGCCACATCTGTACAGATTGAGATGAACAAGAAGCGTGAGGCTGAGTTCCAGAAGATGAGGAGGGACCTGGAGGAGGCCACACTGCAGCACGAGGCCACAGCAGCGGCCCTGCGCAAGAAGCATGCTGACAGTGTGGCCGAGCTGAGCGAGCAGATTGACAACCTGCAGCGTGTGAAACAGAAGCTGGAGAAGGAGAAGAGTGAGTTCAAGCTGGAGCTGGACGATGTCACTTCCAACATGGAGCAGATCATCAAGGCCAAGGTGCTTAGCCTGTGCTTAGCCTCTTCCCTCCTCCAATTCCCTCCACCCACCTCCACATTCTGCCCATGTCTCCTCTTCTCTTCTTTGGTGGCTGTTTTCTACTTTCCTTCTTCTACCGAGTTCTCTGATCTCTCCTTCCTTCCATGCTTTCCCTCTTCCTTCTCCTTTAATTGTTCCCAGTACACCCCTGAAAGTGCCCCCCACAACCATCATATGACTCTCCTTCCTCTCTTAGGCTAACCTGGAGAAAATGTGCCGTACCTTGGAAGACCAGATGAATGAGCACCGGAGCAAAGCTGAGGAGACCCAGCGTTCTGTCAATGACCTCACAAGCCAGCGGGCCAAGCTACAGACTGAGAATGGTGAGCATCACCGGACCCTTGGGTAGACACACACACATACCTCTCTAGAGAATGGGGCCTGAGGGTTAGGAGAGGGGTTGGGGACGAGAGGAATGCCTGGCCTTTAAGAGTTGGATGTGCCTTCGTACCTTTCCAGGTGAGCTGTCCCGACAGCTGGATGAGAAGGAGGCGCTGATCTCCCAGCTAACCCGAGGAAAGCTCACCTACACTCAGCAGCTGGAGGACCTCAAGAGGCAGCTGGAGGAGGAGGTTAAGGTGAGGTCTAGACTCAGGCCACTGGCCCCCTGCCAGGAGCATAGTGGTTAGCCTTATATCCACATCATTTCCTTTTCCCAGACTGGGGTGGCTATTCGTCCATTATTCTCCCAGAATTCCAAAAGGAATAATAGCCTAGACCCTACCACATGCCTCTTAACTCTAATCCCTGGGCTGAGGCTTTCTGCTGCCATTCCTGGAAGGCTGTGGGGGAGGCCAGAGCCTAAGGGTGCCCCTGGGTCCTAGATTAGCAAGGCAATTTGAAACTAGAGAAAGAAATTCACTGAAGCCTATTCCTAGAATTTTGCTGGGCTCATGAAAAAGGGGAAAGAATGTGGCTTTTTGAAAAGGCCAGGCCTCAAATTCTAACCTGCCTCTTAGAGCCTGGTGATCTTGGGGAAATCACCTAACCTCTCTGAGCCTCTGCCTCCTGCCTTCAAAAGGGGTGAAGATGATAATGCCTGCTGCAGTGAGGAACACAGGGGTGACGGGCATGAAGCTTCCTGGAAATAGTGCAGTGCTGCATGGGCAGACTTTCTTATTAGTATTCAGTAAACCATTCCTGGTCCACTGGGGATTTAGAGATAGGTGAGCCATGGAAAGGCTATTGAAAGTAGGGTGAGGAGATGGGCAAGGCCTGGCATTGCTTTGTGAAGAAAGCCGAGCCCACTCTTGGTGTTCACCTCCCCAGGCGAAGAACGCCCTGGCCCACGCATTGCAGTCAGCCCGGCACGACTGTGATCTGCTCAGGGAGCAGTATGAGGAGGAGACAGAGGCCAAGGCCGAGCTGCAGCGTGTCCTGTCCAAGGCCAACTCAGAAGTGGCCCAGTGGAGGACCAAGTATGAGACGGACGCCATCCAGCGGACAGAGGAGCTGGAGGAGGCCAAGTGAGTCCCAGGCAGCCAGCCTCTGGCTGGGGCCCGGATGCAGACAGGACTAGTCAACTGGCCACAGGGGATGGATGCTTAGCTAAGTTTTGACAACACAGGAGGACCCTACCCTGGCTCCATCTCCTTCTCCTCTCAGGGAAGCTTTTTGCTCGCGTTATGTTTCTCATCCGAATATAAGACGAACAAAAGGTTTGTCTGAGGGCAGAGTGCTCCCACCTGGAGCAGGGTGCTGTGCGGGGGAGGTGGGGTGGCCTGTGAAAGCTCATATGCCCTCTATATCTGCAGCCTAAAGGCTGGCCCAGGGTTAGAGGGATGTCACCCAGAAGGCCCCCCTGGGTTCTGTGGTTCTTCATACCTTGCCACCAAAACTCTCTGCCTGCTCAGTTCTCCTCCCCCTGGGGCCCATCTTCAGGCATCTCCCACACACTTCTGAATTTTCAAGTATTGTTTTCCAGAAGACTCATGTCATTTCCTCTTGTCCAAATCCACACTCTCCATCTTCCCCATCCTCTCCCCTACCCCCTACCTCTGGGGCAGGAAGAAGCTGGCCCAGCGGCTGCAGGATGCTGAGGAGGCCGTGGAGGCTGTCAATGCCAAGTGCTCATCACTGGAGAAAACCAAACACAGGCTGCAAAATGAGATTGAGGACCTGATGGTGGATGTGGAGCGCTCCAATGCAGCCGCCGCGGCCCTGGACAAGAAGCAGAGGAACTTTGACAAGGTGGGTCCTGGTGGGGGCTGCAGCCAGGGGGGCAGGGCAGGGGTACCTGCATCAGTGTGAAGCCAGGAACATCCTCCTTGGAGGCAGGGAGAAGGCGAGGGGCCTGGGCAGCCCCCTGGAGGTGGGGCAGGACTGCACACTGAGCCCCAACCCTGTCCCCGCAGATCCTGGCTGAATGGAAGCAGAAGTATGAGGAGTCGCAGTCGGAACTGGAGTCCTCACAGAAGGAGGCTCGCTCCCTCAGCACTGAGCTCTTCAAGCTCAAGAATGCCTACGAGGAGTCCTTGGAGCACCTGGAGACCTTCAAGAGGGAAAACAAGAACCTTCAAGGTGTGCTGAGGCCTGAGGCTGGGGAGGGGTGGGAAGAATGCCTCCTTCTGGAGCACACAGGACCTCTGAGAGGGATGCCCTCCCCAGTGGACCAGGGCAGCCTCTAACTGAGTCGTTTGGCCCCTCCCACAGAGGAGATCTCTGATCTGACTGAGCAGCTGGGTTCCAGTGGAAAGAGCATCCATGAGCTGGAGAAGATCCGCAAGCAGCTGGATGCAGAGAAGCTGGAGTTGCAGTCAGCCCTGGAGGAGGCGGAGGTGTGTGTGGGGTCGGGGGGAGGTAGAGCTCTAGGCTGTAATCCTTGTTGTTGTCTCCCTTTTGTCTGATTTGTTCACTGTTACATCCGCAGAGCTTAGAAGAGTGCCTGGCACATACTAGGCAATCAACAAATATTGTGGAATGAATGAACAGGTCACTCAGTTTACTTTGCACAAACATTTTACCTATTACATCTTAGAAAAGACTTCCTGTTTTCACTCTCCTCCCCTTTCCACCTCTGCCTCCCTCTTTCAGATTTTCACATTCTGTGCCTGATTGCATTTGTTTCCTTGGTAACATCTTCCTCTTCATTTTCCTCTTTATCTGTATTGCTAGCTCTTCTCTGAGGCCTGAATCACCTTCTATTAGGCCTATTTTTTTCCTTTAAATTCTCTTTTCTTCTTCCTCTTGATGTTTCTTTGACTGAACCACTTACGCCACTCTTGAATTCACTTTGTATCCGTAACTCATGGACAGACCCCTGCCCTCACCACGTGCTGTGACTCTCTGCCTCAACCCCCTTTCCCTCGCCCCTCTCCCAGGCCTCCCTGGAGCATGAGGAGGGCAAGATCCTTCGGGCCCAGCTGGAGTTCAACCAGATCAAGGCAGAGATGGAGCGGAAGCTGGCTGAGAAGGACGAGGAGATGGAGCAGGCCAAGCGCAACCACCTGCGAGTGGTGGACTCGCTGCAGACCTCCCTGGATGCAGAGACACGCAGTCGCAATGAGGCCCTGCGTGTAAAGAAGAAGATGGAGGGTGACCTCAATGAGATGGAGATCCAGCTCAGCCATGCCAACCGCATGGCTGCTGAGGCCCAGAAGCAACTCAAGAACCTCCAGAGCTTGCTGAAGGTACATGGTGACTGTTGGGAGCAGGAAGCCAGCTCCCCAGAGAGGAGATGGCCTCCACGTGGCCAAGTTGGGTGGTGGTGTCCCATCACCGCTCCAGATCCCTCCTGCTCCAGGGCCATTGCACAGACAACCCACAGGCTCCTCCTGAGCCACCACAGTGGGCTCCCCATTGGCATCCAGTTCAGTGTAACAACTTTCTGATGGGCCCAGAGGTCAGCTGCCTCTCTCATGCCCAACCTCCTGATTCACAGGACACTCAGATCCAGCTGGATGACTCAATCCGGGCTAATGATGACCTGAAAGAAAACATTGCCATTGTGGAGCGGCGCAACAACCTGCTGCAGGCTGAGCTGGAGGAGCTGAGGTCTGTGGTGGAGCAGACGGAGAGGTCCCGGAAGCTGGCTGAGCAGGAGCTGATTGAGACCAGCGAGCGGGTGCAGCTACTGCACTCCCAGGTGAGCGGTTCTCCTGGGCATTCCTGGAGTCAAGCACAAGCTGCAGGACCCAGCAGGTGAGGTTTGGAAGCCAGTCATGGATTCTCAGTGCTCTACCCACTCCTGCCCTCAGAACACCAGCCTCCTCAACCAGAAGAAGAAGATGGAGGCAGACCTGTCACAGCTTCAGACTGAAGTGGAGGAGGCGGTGCAGGAGTGCAGGAACGCCGAGGAGAAGGCCAAGAAAGCCATCACAGATGTAAGTGCCACAACCCCGCCCACCTGCTCCAGACCAGTGTCTCCCTGCTGGGCCGTGAGTGTGAGAGGACTCAGCCACACCCCGTCTCACTTCTCTCCTGCCCACAGGCCGCCATGATGGCGGAGGAGCTGAAGAAGGAGCAGGACACCAGCGCCCACCTGGAGCGCATGAAGAAGAACATGGAGCAGACCATTAAGGACCTGCAGCACCGGCTGGGACGAGGCTGAGCAGATCGCCCTCAAGGGTGGCAAGAAGCAGCTGCAGAAGCTGGAGGCCCGGGTGCGGGAGCTGGAGAACGAGCTGGAGGCCGAGCAGAAGCGCAACGCAGAGTCGATCAAGGGCATGAGGAAGAGTGAGCGCCGCATCAAGGAGCTCACCTACCAGGTGGGGCTGGTGGCTGCTCTGGGGCAGGGTCCTCTGCATTATGGCCTGAAGCCAGGGTGACGACCATCCAAGAGGAATGAAGTGTTCTCTGTGAGCTTCTTCCAGGGCAAAGGGTGGAAGTGTAACCCCTGGAAGCCCATTTTGACATCACTGACTCTGTCCTACCCTCAGTGTTTCCTGGCACAGAGGCCAGTCCCTGAGACTCCTGGCTGAGAGCTTTACCTCAGCATTCACCCTCAGCCTGTCCGCTGGGGACACACACAGAACTCCAGCCAGAGCTCAGCCTGCACAGTGTTACCAGAAAGCAAGTATGTGGCCAAGCTTTAGCCTGGCACCATCACCACCAAAATACATCAAAAGCATGCCAAAGCCATTCAGACAAATCACAAAACTTTTCAGTTATGCCAGGAGATACAGACTTTAGCTTTCCATGGTGTTTTCTAGAATAGATTCTCACTTAGATTTTGTTTCTGTCCAATCCAGAAAGTCACCACCCCTCTATGCACATTTTTCCTTAATCTCGATCAAGTCTATGTCATTTCCCTGCAGCCCAGGAGATCCCATCACACCTGTAGTCCCAGAGCCACTGCCAGGGCCTGCTGGGTTCCAGAACTGTGAAGTTTGTCCTCTGGGGGGTCCCAAGACCTCCAAGGGCCTGCTCCCCAAAACAGTACACACACACAATTTTCCTCGCACTTTCTAGAGTCCTATCAGCTCCCTAGACCTTTTCCTGAAACATACCAGCAAAAATATTTATACTTCTTTGGGCCAGATGAAAAATTATAAGGATAACCCAAGTGTTTGGTGAGGATCGGAAAGTAGAGTAAAAATGCCCAGTGAGGGAATGGGGCATGCCTCCTATGACTGTGCGGTCCTCACTCCTGACCACCTCTGACCCCCAGACAGAAGAGGACAGGAAGAACCTGCTGAGGCTGCAGGACCTGGTAGACAAGCTGCAGCTGAAGGTCAAGGCCTACAAGCGCCAGGCCGAGGAGGCGGTGAGTGACCTTGCTGCGGACTGAGCCTGGCGGAAGGACAGGGGAGCCAGTGCTCAGGTTGGGAGGCTGAGAACCCCAGGCCCCCTCTCACCTCATTCTCCCCCCAAACCCTCACAGGAGGAGCAGGCCAACACCAACCTGTCCAAGTTCCGCAAAGTGCAGCACGAGCTGGATGAGGCGGAGGAGCGGGCGGACATTGCTGAGTCCCAGGTCAACAAGCTGCGGGCCAAGAGCCGTGACATTGGCACCAAGGTGGGTTCCCTACCCCCAGGCAATGTTAGTGGTCCCCACAGAGGTGAGCCCCCATCAGTGCCCAGACTCAGCCCCCAATACAAGGATGCCTTCTCTTTATTCATCCTCCACAACTGAACTCCAAGGCCCTAGAGGGCAAGGTGATTCTGTCCTCTGTGATTTCTAAGGTTCTTTCAGCTCTCACTTTCAATCATTTTGCAAATCTCAGCCTTAGGGTAATCAGCAACCCTAGAAAACCCTACTTTGTATATCTACCCAGTATGCTCCAGTTCCTCCCAGCTGCTGGGCTCCTCTTCTCTTTCACCTCGTTTTGACCTACAACCTTGCAAGGCAAACTTAAAGTGGACAGGCCAAAGCACCCCTTGTCCTCACCCACACAACTCCCTCTGGTGGACCCCAGAGCCCTACCACCCAGAACGTGTCCTCCACACTGATCCCTGGGACACATCTCCCACCATCACAGGGCCCCTGTCAGACCACACAGCAGTCCTCCACCCCACTGAGGGCCCTGTCTCCCCTTTGTTTCCTGTGCCAATCCCTACCCAACTCCCACCTTTCCAGAGCTAAGTTGGACTTTATTTCCTTTCAAAGGGCTTGAATGAAGAGTAGCTTCGCCACAGCTTCTTGATCTGCTCAGCCCTGAGGGTACCAACAGAGTTCCAGTCCTAGAACCTATAAAACAGCCTTTTTGGGGGAAGCAGAATAAAGCAATTTCCCCCGATGTGAAATCCTACCTCTGGACTCTTCTTCACTGCCTGCCAGCCACAAGGACACGCATACTGGGATGGACACAGGAGTGAGGGGAGGAAGGGCAGCTTCACAGGCTGGACCAAGGAGGCCTCCCCGGGGTGTCTGTGAGGCTCTGAGCATCCCCAGTGCAATGATGCCTGTGTTCCCCTTCACCTCCTCCTCAGAAGCTGACACCTCTCCTCCCAGCCCTCTCCCTGGCTCACAGACACTCAAAGTTAAAGAGATTTAGGGGAAACTCTTAAGACTTGCCTAGAGCATGCGAGCCACTCTGCTGTGGACAGACATCCCAGCTCTGATCAATGCTACCCCACCACCATCAACAACAACACCAAGGCTGGGCTGGGCGGAGGAGGGTTAGTGTGTAGGATATACTATGAGGTGTGACCCACTTGGACAGGTAGGGTAATGAGCCCCAAGCCCAGTCAAAGAGGGTCTCTGAGAGGGCACAAGGACTTAAAGCTGTAGCCCACCACCCTTCCCAACAGCCATCACTGTCTCCAACCTCCCCCAGAGGCCAGGCCCCTCTCCCCACCTCACCAGGAGAACTATACCCTTAGCCCACCTTCCATCCTGGCCCCTCCATCCAAGGGGCTACTTTCTTCTCCCTCATTTCTTCCACTATAATTTCTTTTCACAAGACCCTCTTCATCTGAGTTTGCTGGAAGGTGGGGACTCTTTGGTCCATTTATGACAGGCTATCTCTAAAGGAAGCAGGCAGATGAGGGACTGGGAAGAGACATGTGTGAACCAGACTCTGAGGGGAAAAGGAGGAAGGGACAGGTCACTGAAGGGCTGGGAGGAAAAAGCAAGCCCCACTCCAGTGAAACCAGCCCAGGCCCCTGGAGTCACTGCCACACCTGGGCTGCTTAGCAAGGCCTGGGACTATGGGACCATAGAGGGCAGGGGCTCAAGAGGCAATGGGACCGTTGGCCTCCTGTTGAGACTCCTGAAGCCTTGGTTCACCCCTGAACTGAATCTCCCCAAGCCTACCACACATAGCCACTCCCAGCCAAGATCCCGCTCCACCCCCCACTCTGACCCTGAGCTTTGAATGCAACAGTCAGAGTGAGGGCAAGATACCATCCCAGGACTGAGGGATGCCAGTGTTAGATTACAGGAGGGGAAGAGACAGGGGATAAAGGGAGAAGGAAAGGAAAAAGGAAAGACCTGAGGAAAGAGAGAGGGAGAGAGCTCAAGAAACTGGGGCACAGGAGGACCAGGGAAACCAACAAAGAGAAAAGATACAGGAAGTGAGGAGAAAAGGTCCACGGTCCCTCCCACCTTTCTCCTCATACCTTTCTCCATTCTCCCACCCTAGGACCACTTCTTTTCCTAGGAAGGACTTGGACAGCAATGAGGAAATCAGTAGGGAAAAGAGAGGGACACACTTGAGAAGAGAGATGCAGGGGACACCCAAAGAACCTAAGTTCCTGAAGCAGAAGACAGTGGGATCTGGATGCTGAGAGAATGGCAGGCAATAGCAGGTGTGAGAGAGAACTGGCAGCTGAACCACAGGAGAGGAGGGTGCTAAGAGGGGATGGAAGAGGAGAAGGGAGGATGAACCTTGGATAGAGGAGCTGGAAGAGCTGACGGGGGTGATCTTGGACCTAAGAAAGAATCCTGGGTCACCTTCAGATGCAAGGAAAATCAGGAAAGCCGAGAACAGTGAGATTAGAAAGAGGTCAACAAAGACCCTGGAGCAAGATGTGGAAGCAGAGATGAGACAGGCAGAAGGACAAGCAGAGATCAGTGTCAAAGAAAGCAGAGACTCATGAAAACATAGGCATTTCAGACCCCTAGATGGACAGAAACATGGCACAGGCCAAGTCTGACTTTGAGAAAGGGAACCAGGCATAGGGAAGGGATTGTCAGACTCAGAGACAGACAAAGATACAGGGAACCAGGCAAAGAGAGGCGACTTGGTGCCAAGGACGCTGGACTTACCTCTTTATCCCCTCACCTGTGTCAGGAGCCTCCATCCGTGCCCTCACACTCTAGGACTTCCAGCAGAATTAGGAGCTGCTTTGGAAGGAGCTGAGGGAGGATGGAGAGCATGTGTGGGTATGAGAGCCAGGGGAGTGGAAGGGGCCTAGGAAAGGAAGAGGAGGGCAAACCAGACCACAGAGGGGCAGAGCCCTGGAACAAAATTAGCCCCTTCCCTCCTCCTCCTTCCATAGGACACAGCAGGAACTGTCTGCCACCCTTCACCCGTCTCTCCACCTACATCGAATCTGGCATGCTCAGAACACAGGGTTCCCTAAGGACAAAGCCTAGTCTTTGTCACCTGGACCTGACCTAGCCCGACCTGGTGTTCTCAGCCCCTTATCTTGTCCCCAGAGCAATGGGAACCAGGCATGAGGCACTGAGCCAGGACTAACCCCCCAGTTTGCACAATGGGGCCTCAAATGACCTAGAGCTGGGGACAGGTGGCCTGTATTCCCTGGGGTAACAATTTGACATATGCACCTGCAGGAGATGGGAATGTGGGCTTGACTCACAAGACATCGGATATAGGATACAAGTCGTCTGGAGACAGATGTATATTCCTGAGTCTGATAATGGGGCAGTGGAGGGCCCTAGGGAGTTGGGGACCTTGAGAGAGAAACCTCATATTTAATGGAAAACTCTCCTACCCAGAGAAGCTGACCCCTGTCTGTCCTACCCACCTCCACACTCTAGAGCTATATTGAGAGGTGAGAGTAGATGGGGTGGAGGGGGGAGAGGGGGGAGCTGGGAGAGTATTCTTGGGTGTGACGGTGTAGGGGAAAGCCAGAGCAGGGGAGTCTGGCTTTGTTTCCTGAACACAATGTCCACTTAGTCATAACAGTCACGGCTGCTGAAGACCTGACACCTACTGCATTTGAGAGGTGGCATCAGTGGAGGCTGGGGAGGGAGACCTTGAGGGCCTGGGGCACTTGGGGACACCATGAAGAAGGGCATGTGAATATGAACCCCACTGGGTTGGAAGGGGCACCAGAGTTCTACCTGGGAAGGGGTGGCAGACTACAGAGCTCCACCCGCACCCCCACCCCAGGTAACAAAGAGCAAAAGGCCCAACTGTTGTAAATCTCCAGGCCTGCCAGGCCTCGGCCAGCTTCAGCAGCACCTGCACTCTCTGGCAGTCCAGAGAGGTGGAAGGGGGAAGCCCCCCACCCCTACCCCTCTTCCCTCAGGCCCCAGGGATTAATGCCTCCTTGCTGCCCCCCACCAGGAGCAAAGGGTGTTGGGGGAGACAATGTATGTGTGCAAATGTGTGTATCTGTGCATAACAGCAAGTAGGATAATTTGCAAGATTAAGCTTATAAGTGTGAAAATTCTGCATATGTGTGGCTAAGCATGGGTGTGGACATGTGGTGGTCAAGCTTATATATAAGGGTCCTGGACTGTTGGTCTGGATACAGATCTGCTGTGGTGGTATGAGGAAACCCCCTTTCCCCTGTTTGAGAGGTTGGATGGTGGGCAATGTATCAGGAGCATGAGGGGAGGGCTTGGGGGCTCCAGATATGTCCCTGAGGCAGCACAGCCTCAAGTCTCCAGGACACCTGCATGAAAACTTGGGGAACAGAAGGTAACAAGACACAAACTTTGTGCTGAGAGACAGCAGCACAGACATCATGGAGCTGATCCACAGACCCTTCCCCTGGGCATCGTGGCTTCAGCTCCCAGTACTTGCACTGTAGAACTCCAGGTGGGAGAGTGGGAGATGCTCCCAGCCTGGGGCTGTGTGAGGACAAGCCAGAGTGAAAAAGAGAGGGTGAAAAAGATGGGGGGGAGCCTGTGGTTGGAGGGCAGGGGACAAGTATCTGGCCTGCAGGAGAAGGTGACCCTCACCCAGTGTGCTCAACTCACCCTTCAGGTTAAAAATAACCAAAGTAAGGGAGGGGGTGGTGGTGTGAGAAGGTGCTGTCTTCCCACTATCTGCCCATCAGCCCTTTGGAGGGGAGGAATTTGCACAAGGACTAAAAAAAGGCCCTGGAGCCAGAGGGGCTAGGGCAACAGACCTTTCATGGGCAAATCTGGAAGCCCAGTTGTCCTTCTCTCACCTCCAGAGCCAAGGGATAGAGGGAGGAGGAGCTAGAAGAGGAGAGAGGTGGGAGGGAGGGTCCCTCCGGAAGGACTCCAAATTTAGGCAGGGGGTGGGGGCAGCAGGATATAAAAGGAGCAGGCTGCAAGGACAGACAGATGCTCCTTTGACCCAGGTAAGAGGGGGGGTTGGGTGGGGGCTCTGTGGCCCATCCCTAGAGCTCCTAACTTGAGAGACTCTGCCTTCACGGGAGAGTGGGGTGCAGGTCGGTTGGAGGCCCCAGGGTGCTGCTAGAACTGCCTTTCTCCAGCCCTGGGAAGTTCCCACTGACAGAGACGTTTCAATGGGAAAATCAGAAACCTCTTTTCTTCTCCCATCTGCCTTTCTTTCTGGCAACTGTCATCTGCTTTCTGTGTCCTCCCAACACTGTCTCCATTGTTCTCCCTCCTCTAATGGCTTTCCTCTCTTTGTCTGGTTTTATTTTGCTTCTTCATCTTTGTCAATACTCATCATACTTCTTTGTCTCTCCCCCTTGTTCTTCCTTCTTGGTTGTGTGTTCTAATCTCTTGCTTCTCTCTGTCCCCGACTCTGATTCCACATCCGACTGCTCACTTCTCCCCGGCGGGCCGCTGCCATGGTTCCTCATCCTCTTTGTCTCTTCTCTCTGCCTGCCTGCACCTCTGTGGCTCCACCCACGGTCCAGACTCCAGAATTCTTTGTGAAGTGGTAACCAGGTGAGAACCACTCAATTTTCTCCTGGAAACCAGGTTGCTAGAACAGGGACTCACTGTCTGTCCTTGGAGCAGCTCAGCACCCCTCCTTGGCAGACTGCAGCCAGTTCCACCCCCTGCAGACCCCTCACAGAGATTCTTCTTCAGTGTCACTTTAGAGGGCAAGGGAACAGAACTTGAGCAAGGAGGACTGGACTGAGAGCTTCTCAAGGGAGGGGCTGGAAAAGCGATAGGACCCAGGTGGTGATGAGAAGGTGGGGCTGGGAGTGGGGTACAGAGAGCAGTGCCACCTACTAAGGCCTGGGCCCTCCTATCTCAGTCACAGAGGAGCAACAAGATGAGTGACGATGCCCAGATGGCCGAATTTGGGGAGGCGGCCCAGTACCTCCGCAAGTCAGAGAAGGAGCGTCTGGAGGCCCAGACACGGCCCTTTGACATCCGCACTGAGTGCTTCGTGCCTGATGACAAGGAAGAGTATGTCAAGGCCAAAATTACATCCCGAGAAGGGGGCAAGGTCACTGCGGAAACCGAGAACGGCAAGGTGTGTGAAGCACAGGGCCAGGGGAAGGAGAGGAAAGGTTTTGGGGAGGTGCAGGGTGGAGCCACTTGCGGTGGGAGCTGCAGGGTCCTGGAGAAGAGCCAAAGCCAGCAGGGTGGCAGGACATGCTCCCTTGAGGAGCCCTGTATCTGAGTGAGAACTCTGATCTTCTCAGGTGGACCTGCGCAGGTATGACAGAGCACCATCCCAGCATTGCACACTCCTTGCCAGAGAGGATTCTGGAAACCTCTGCTGGTTTTCTCCTCAGAGGGATCTTATTAATAGAGGGCATAGTCACAACATCTCATGAAGTTCCCTTCTCAGATTTGTTTCCAGCTTCTCTGTGCCTCAGTTCCTCCATGAACAAGCTCCCCCTAATTCTCCTCACCCAAACCAAGAGCAAACTCATAGACCCAGATGAACACAAAGAGCAGGAACTCCTAAGCTGAATGGTCAGTCTTGAGGCTGGTGACTTGCTCTCAGAAGTCCCCAGTCCCTGGTCTCTCACACCATCTAAGAATTGGCACTGGTCACCAGCAGCAGCTCAGAGTCATATGCCTCACAGACACACTTACTGAACATTGCATCCCATGGAGGTGTGGAACTGTGGTCACAGCCCACTGGGGGTTTTGACTCTTACCCCAGCTCTGCCACGAACTAGCCACTGTGCCAGGAAATCATTTCATCTAAGCCACAGTGTCCTCCACTGTAACAAATGCTATAATACCTGCCCACAGGATCTAATGATGCCAGGGCATGGCAAACTGACTGGCACCAATAAAACCAGTGACGGTGGTCTTTAGGGAAACAGGGTAGATGTGTGAGACATTTTTCCAGTAGAGGTGAAGGCTTGCCTCAAGCACTGCCCCCAGGAGTCATGGTAAGGTTATGTGCGCAGATGGCAGAGCTGGTGGCCCTCCAAGTCTGCCCCTAGATGCTTGAAGCAGCGACTGAAAAGCAATACTCAGGCTCACAGGGTCTAGGGTATTAACAAGATGCAGGGACTCTAGGACTGTCCTTAGAGTGGGAGAGATAGTGAGTGGGTAGGCAAATTTTCTAGGAAGTTCTGAAGTAGGACCTGGGTACTAGTTGGAGAAGAGCTGGGGGAGCGAGGCGAGGTAGTGGCCTGTGTTCTGGGAGGAGGTAAGTGGGAGAGGCTGGTGATCACAGACTAGAAGGTATACTCATCCTGTCCTACTGCCCATGCTCCCTCCCTAGACAGTGACCGTGAAGGAGGACCTTGTGTTGCAGCAGAATCCGCCCAAGTTCGACAAGATCGAGGACATGGCCATGCTGACTTTTCTGCATGAGCCTGCTGTGCTCTTCAACCTCAAGGAGCGCTATGCCGCCTGGATGATTTACGTGAGTGCGTTCTGCACATGGCAGGGAGCCCATCCTGGATCAAGACCTAAGTAGGCCAGGGCAACATTCTGAAGGCGAGAAGGTCAAAACTCTCCCAAGGGACCCACCCCCCTCCCCCTTCCTGTCCCTGGTCAGCTGCAACAAGAGAAGAGCCAGCTGGGGTGACTAGGGACTCTCCTGCCTGTCACCACTGCCCATCCGGGGTTCTCCCTCCCAGCCTCTCATGCCTGCCTGTCTTCTGCTCCAGACCTATTCAGGCCTCTTCTGTGTCACTGTCAATCCCTACAAGTGGCTGCCGGTGTACAACGCTGAGGTGGTGGCTGCCTACCGGGGCAAGAAGAGGAGCGAGGCGCCGCCCCACATCTTCTCCATCTCTGACAATGCCTATCAGTACATGCTGACGGGTGAGCCCTGTGGCCCTGACCTCTGCCCCCTCAGCCCCACAGCCATGAGCCTAGGCCCTCAGCCCTAACCCCACTGCCTGCCCTCTTTTCTCTTCCAGATCGGGAGAACCAGTCCATCCTCATTACGTGAGTGAGCTCCATCTGTCCACAGAGGGGCTTGGGTGAACCCAGGCTGATTCTTGAGAGTCAGGGTGGGTGGAGGAAATGTTTAAGGTTGTGATTGCAAGGACTGTGAGACACTGAGTTCTCAGAGGGGCTGCGCAGGTATGGTGCTGCACAGAAGGGGGCAAATTCTCCTGGTGGAGGATGGGACAGTGTTCAGCCCCAAGTGAAGAGCAGTGGGAATCCTAGATTCTGATGAGTCCCTGTTGCCTCCAGCGGAGAATCCGGGGCAGGGAAGACTGTGAACACAAAACGTGTCATCCAGTATTTTGCCAGCATCGCAGCCATAGGTGACCGTGGCAAGAAGGACAATCCCAATGCAAACAAGGTGCGGGATGGGCCAGAGGCTCAGCAGAAGGGGTCTGCAGCAGACTGACCCTGGTGTCCCTTAGCCCTGACCTGGGGGACGGTGGTGGCAGCAGCACTGAGCCCAGTGCTTAAGACCTTCCTGGCAAAAGTCACACACTCTGAGGTCCAAATATGGCCCTTTGGAGCTGCAACCTCCTCAGGAACCCACCCAGCCCCATTCCCATTTCCCAGAGAAGCCCCCTGCCCTCACCATCAGCGCCCAAAGGTAGACAGAAGATGAACTCCCAAGGTTCTGCTCCCTCTGCAGGGCACCCTGGAGGACCAGATCATCCAGGCCAACCCTGCCCTGGAGGCCTTTGGCAACGCCAAGACCGTCCGGAATGACAACTCCTCCCGATTTGTGAGTGCCCTTGACCACTGCCAACTGGTTTCATCTGACCTTAACCAAAAAAGGAGGAGCTGTTTTACTAGTACTAACCACACCCAGCTGATTGATTGTCCTGTGTTTGGCTTTGGATTATCAACAAGTGTGTGTGTACACCACCACACAACCCTCCTGACTCAGCTTGGCTCTGGGAACTCAAGAAGACAGACCAGAGTCACCACAACTGTTTCTTAGCCAAGAAAAGGAGTGGATTTGGTTGCATTCTAGATTTCCCTTATGTCTGTTTCCAGAGCTCTTCCACATTAGAATGGGAAGAGAGCACAGGCATTGGAGCCAATTCCCCAGCTGCACACTTGCCCAGCAAGTCCCACATCTGTCAGCTCTAGTCCCTCCATCTGTGGAACAGGTCCTAATAGTCACTGAGAGGATTACATGAGGTCAAGTCAAAAGTACAAACAGGAGGCATTCTCTCTGTTCTAATTCCTGTGCCATTGTTTCTGGATGGATATGGGTATGGGCATCCTCTCCCTGTTTTACTGATCCTAAACTAGGACCCTATGTCAGTCATCGACATTTCTGGGGCATTCTGAGTTGCGTTGAGGTCTAAGATCCTTACTCTGTCTCTTCTGGCCAGTTCCCTCACTCTCTGTCCCATCTGCCCCCAGGGGAAATTCATCAGAATCCACTTTGGAGCCACTGGAAAGCTGGCTTCTGCCGACATAGAGACCTGTGAGTATGCAGACAGCCCTGCCCACCACTCAGGGTCCTCCACCACTGCCTCTTTGCCCTGTGGGTGGCCCTATTTCATCATTTCCCCTCCATCTTCTGTCTTTCTCTACATCTGACTCTTGGCTTTAGTTTAGTCCTTTGTTCCTCAAGCTGTGGTTTTCCCCTGACTCTCTCCATCTTGCTGTAGGAGCCTAACCTCCACCCTTTTGCTGGATCAACTCTCTCCCCTTCCTCACCCACCTTCTCCTCTGCTCACTCCAGATCTCCTAGAGAAATCCCGGGTGATCTTCCAGCTCAAGGCTGAGAGGAACTACCACATCTTCTACCAGATCCTGTCCAACAAGAAGCCAGAGCTGCTGGGTGAGCCTGGTCCCATGCCCCTGCTGCCCCACTGCTGTCCCCAGACAAGGCAGGAGCCCTCCACCTCCTTGCCCTGTCCTGCTGCCCCACTTGCCTCCCCACTCCCTCCATCTGCTCAGTGGCTTTCTCTTTCTGCTCCACTTTGGGTCTTCCTGCATCTCCTCTTGCCTCCCTTCCTACCCTTTCCTTTTCGTAGTTTTCTCCTCTTATTTGTTAGCTTTCTCCCACTCCTCTTTGTTTGCTTCTCCTACTCATAGATGCCATCTCCTCAACTGTCCTTCCTCCCCAGGTCACCTGCCCCTCCCACCTACCTTTTCATTTCTTTTGGAGTCTCTCCAGGGTCCTTGCTGACTCTCTTCCTCTCTATCTGCTCTTGGTCCTCTCCTTCCATCTCTCAACCCCTCTCTGCCTGCCCCCCCCCCCCGCCACCCTCTCCAATCCCCTTGTCTCCTCCCCTGCCCCTGGCCTGGACAGAAATGCTGCTGGTCACAACCAACCCCTACGACTACGCCTTCATATCTCAGGGAGAGGTGTCCGTGGCCTCCATTGACGACTCCGAGGAGCTCATGGCCACAGATGTGAGTGAGGAGGTGGTGTGAGGGCTTCACAGGGCCCCTGGGCCACCGACTCCAACCGCCTGTTTGCCTCTCTCACTCTATCCAGAATGCCTTTGATGTGCTGGGCTTCACTGGGGAGGAGAAATCCTGTGTCTACAAGCTCACAGGTGCCATCATGCACTATGGAAACATGAAGTTCAAGCAGAAGCAGCGGGAGGAGCAGGCAGAGCCTGACGGCACCGAAGGTTTGAGGGGCCTCTGGTGCTGGGTATTCACCCATCGAGAGGAAACAGTCCTCTCAGAGCAGGGTCTCCCACACTGCACCCAAAAGTAGTACTTTCTAACAATTCTTAAGGAGTGAAGTTGACAATAGAGAAAGTGGGAGGAAACCAGAAGTCTGAGAAGCAGGTAGTCAGAGGGAGATGCCTTTCCAAAGGGGTAGGATCTGCCCCGCCCCCTCCCTGTTCAGCTCTGTGCCCAGGCTCTGTGCCAGCCTACCCACTGTCCCCAGAAAGGACTGAGGCTCATGGGGTAGATGGGTATGGTGAGGGCTGAGAAGGGACAGGGACGTGGGAGAGGTGGGCAGACAGTAAGAAGGGAGGCCCCCCACCATCCCAAGTTCTCAACACCAGCAGCACTGACCAGAAGTGTGTTGAAAATTTTTCCTCTTGTGCCCAAATCTCACCAAAGCCCAGGAAAACACAGACCCTGAGCTTCGCACGTCCACATCATTGATGCAGTATGTACACAAGGGTGCCCCTCGCAGGTTCTGTCATGTTGTTTAGGAGGCAGCAGGCCAGAGGTCAGGCCACAGCTCACAGCATCGGTGTGTCACCCACTCTCTGGCCCTCAGTTTCTTCTTCAGTGAAACAGAGGACAGTCCTTCCCAGCTCCCTCTGGGGCAGTTGCAAGGATTCTTTCAGAAAGAGATATGAAGGTGTGAACACTGATAGACAAACACCTGAGACATTCCTCTTGACCTACCTTTGAGGAGCCATTCTCTGTGTCTGTCCAGACCAAAATGCAAGCCCAAGTGTCATGATAGCCATGTCACCAATGATCACAAAATGCTTGAAATTAAAACAAATAAATATCCTCTAAATAGGGAAGGTACATTGGAAGGCACATCTGGAGAGCTGGGAGTTGGAAGCAAGGAAGCTGTTTGACATGCCATTCGGAACTTAATTTCCCAGCCAGTCAAGTTGGTCAAAATGTGGATTGAGTAGAGTGTACCCAATCCTGGGCCAGTCCTGAGATGGAACAAAGGAGGAAGGGAGCAGAGTGTATCTCCCATCCCTGTCCTGGAGAGACGAGGGTATACAGAGAGCTCAGAAACATGCTAACAGCAGTGCTAGTGAAGAGCCTAGACCAGAGACATCCAGCAGACATAAAGATGGAGCAAGAGGAGCTGCTGTGTTGTGGGAGGCCCTGGGTGAATGAAGGGGCCTGGGCTTCAGGCTGACTCAGACACATGCTGCTGGTGTGACCACAGCAAGCCTTGTGCCCTTCTAGGCCTCTATTGCAGCTACTTAATGAGCGGGACATGATGCTTCAGAAAGGTTCTGGCCCTAGGCAGGGAAGAAGAGTCTGTTGAAAGCATTCACTTACTCCTTTCCTTCTCCACCAGATGCCGACAAGTCTGCCTACCTCATGGGACTGAACTCAGCTGACCTGCTCAAGGGGCTGTGCCACCCTCGGGTGAAAGTGGGCAACGAGTACGTCACCAAGGGGCAGAACGTG
Source organism: Phyllostomus hastatus (assembly GCF_019186645.2). Taxonomy (NCBI): domain Eukaryota; kingdom Metazoa; phylum Chordata; class Mammalia; order Chiroptera; family Phyllostomidae; genus Phyllostomus; species Phyllostomus hastatus. Next base: position 969,821 of record NW_025333860.1, on the reverse strand, counting down.
CAGCAAGTGTACTACTCCATTGGGGCTCTGGCCAAGGCAGTGTATGAAAAGATGTTCAACTGGATGGTCACACGAATCAACGCCACCCTGGAGACCAAGCAGCCACGCCAGTACTTCATTGGTGTCCTGGACATTGCTGGCTTCGAGATCTTCGATGTGAGTGGGGAGTAGGGAGAACAATAATGCACTCATTGGCACATGTAACAGGATGGCCATCAGCCAGTGCCAGGAAGGCAGTGGGCTTCAGCAGTGATGGAGGCAGTCACCATCCTGCCTTTGGGCGCATTCCCTCCCAACTCTGACAGGGAAGAAGACCAGCCACACACTTCACGGGGCTGGACACAGCCCTGAGCTGAGCCCACTGGCCACTCAGACACCTGCCTACCTGACCTGGCTCCACCCTCATTCCCCCTGCAGTTCAACAGCTTTGAGCAGCTCTGCATCAACTTCACCAACGAGAAGCTGCAGCAGTTCTTCAACCACCACATGTTCGTGCTGGAGCAGGAGGAGTATAAGAAGGAGGGCATCGAGTGGGAGTTTATCGACTTCGGCATGGACCTGCAGGCCTGCATCGACCTCATCGAGAAGGTGCTGCCTCAGCCCCATTGCCTGTTTCCTTCCCTCGCCATCCAGACAAAATGACAGGCCCATTCCTTCTACAGCCAAGAAACCAGAGTCTCTAAAATCCCAATCCCCTCTCCAGGCCCAGCTTTCACCCACCATGGAATTTCAGGCACAGACAGACCAAGACCCTCCCTCTGTTCCTGGGAACTTGTCCTCACAGTGGTCACATCTCAGGGTCTTAAGAAGGGGATGTAGTGTAGGAGAGGACTCCTGGCCCCTCTGACATGCCATGAGAAGCACCATTCATGGACAGATCCTGGGCTGAAACTAGAAATGTTGACTTTCCATCCTTTTCCTGTTCACTTAGAATAAACTTGTGTTCAGCCCCTCTTATCTACATACTCAGGAGACAAGGATGAAGCTTGTGGGAAGCTCCCATTGCTGACTTGCCCTCAGAGTGTTCTTGAGCTTTGCTAAGGACCAGAATCCAGAGGGACTGACTCTCATCCAGCCCAGCCACTGTCCTTCAGGAGAGCTCCCCATAGGCTTTGGGTGGTAATCTAGGGCACTGGTCTTCCAGAGGCCTCAAAATCCCTATAATTGTATGGAATACATGCATTTTTCTGGGGAGGCAGTCCTTGCTTCCTCAATTTTTCAATAAGATCCTTGCCCCAAGAAAAGTCAAGAACCGCCATGCTTTCTGAAGAGCAGGATACTGTGCAGAACCTGGATCCCGCTAATCATCCCTTGAAGAATTGTTACCTGTTGTGTAGACAGGAGTCTGGCCAGCCCTGCAGCCTGGTGTCTCGGACATACAACTGTCCCTGCCTTCACTGGGCTCTGGGACAGGGGCTGCCCAGGAAGGAAAGGTTTTGCTGGGATGCCTTGGGGGCCTCGCAGGGTGATTAGGAGTGTATGGCTCTTCACTGGGTACTCTGGGGCAGAAAGAGGTTATATAGGCCAGATTTGAATATAATTGAGTTAGGTTAATTCCAAGAATACCAGCTTACTATATAAGGCCAAGAGACACCAGCAGGCTCTCTGTGGCTTGCCAGTTATACTGGGCTCATACTCTGTCAGGGTGTGGGACTCTGGAAACCTGTTTTGTGCTCATTGATGCTCTCTCTACCTCCCACCCTACTCTCAGCCCATGGGCATCATGTCCATCCTGGAAGAAGAATGCATGTTCCCCAAGGCCACCGACATGACCTTCAAGTCCAAGCTATATGACAACCACCTGGGCAAGTCCAACAACTTCCAGAAGCCACGCAATGTCAAGGGGAAGCAGGAAGCTCACTTCTCCCTGGTCCACTATGCTGGCACTGTGGACTACAACATCATAGGCTGGCTGGAGAAGAACAAAGACCCACTCAATGAGACAGTAGTGGGCCTGTACCAGAAGTCGTCCCTCAAGCTCTTGGCCACACTCTTCTCCTCATATGCTTCTGCTGATTCTGGTAAGAGGGCAGTCTCTGCACTGGGCCAGAGCACTTCTGAAGGTGCAAGTGGTCAGGGACCCACTGCTTCAAAACTCAGACTCTAGAGGCAGGAGGGAGCCTGTAAGCCATGGGGTGGAGGCCAGATCCATCTGTACCCCTTCTGTGAAAGTGCCTTGTTCTACTTTATGTTGTGGATATCAGTGTATATGTCGTGTCTCATATCAAGACTGAGCACCTGGAGGTCAGTGAGGGTAGCACATATACCACTGTACCAGGCCCAGCATTAGAGTGTGCCCGCAAGAGGTTTCGGTAAACTTTGAGAGGATCACTGAATGAATGAGCCTCCAGGTCAGGGAAAGAAGAGGAAGGGTGTGGTCTGAAATGAGGAGGATGAAATACAAGAAGAAAAATATAAAGTGAAAGATGTAAGCATGAAGTGTGGGGTTAGAAGAGGGTGGGAGAAGAGAGCTGATACTATTTCATCACCTGCTGCTAGGTGGCAAGCACTGGCTTACATGCTGATCTTATCTAATCTTCTTCAGACCTTTAGAGATAGTTACTACCCTCCTCATAGAAAAACTGAGACTTGGAAATAAGAAGTCACACGCTAGTAAGGGCAGAGCCCCGACCCTGCCTGAGGGCTCATCTGTTTAAAGCTCTTGTTCATCATTCCTTCTTATTATCAGATAGCGGTGGTAAAGGCAAAGGAGGCAAGAAAAAAGGCTCATCTTTTCAGACAGTGTCAGCCCTCCACCGGGTAAGAAGAAACCAGACACCTGTGGTGGGCAGGCCCAGCCCAGATCCTTTGGTGCACCTCCCTAAACTGATGCTCTGATTTTGGGGTTGTAGGGGAAGAAATCTGAGCTGCATGGCCATTTGTGGCATGTTAATTCTACACAAGCTTCAACTCACATCATAAATTTTGTGTCAACTCCTTACCCTTTGTGGGTTCTGGTGACAGGCTGTCTGGGGCTCACGGTTCAGGGACAAAAGGCATGGTCTCTGTGGCTCCTGACTCCTCTCTCTCACCCACCCCCAGGAGAACCTGAACAAGTTGATGGCCAACCTGAAGACCACCCACCCTCACTTTGTGCGCTGCATCATCCCCAATGAACGGAAGGCTCCAGGTGAGGCATGAGGAAGGGTCTAGTCTAGGGAGGACACTTGACATCATTTACACTGGGGCTGACCCCTCCCTCCTCCCCACTGCTGCAGGGGTGATGGACAACCCCCTGGTCATGCACCAGCTGCGCTGCAATGGAGTGCTAGAGGGCATTCGCATCTGCAGAAAAGGCTTCCCCAACCGCATCCTCTATGGGGACTTCCGGCAGAGGTGGGTACGGGATGCCCCAGGGCTCAGGGGACAGGGGAAGCCCAGGCAGCCTTGGTGAGGAGGGGAGTCTGCAGGTGGCCCCAGATTCTGTGGGCAGAGTGGATCAGTGCAGCCATGGGTGACTCCGGGCACCTCCTTCCCAGGTACCGTATCCTAAACCCATCAGCCATCCCTGAAGGGCAGTTTATCGACAGCAGAAAAGGAGCAGAGAAGCTGCTGGGCTCCCTGGACATTGACCACAACCAGTACAAGTTCGGCCACACCAAGGTGAGTCTAGAGCTCCATGGGGGTGGAATTGCAAGGTGTGCAGCCATCATGAGTGGAGCAGCTGGGAGTTTGGAAGACAGACCCCTGATTCCTGGCTCCCTGTGTCAACCCAAAGGCTGGAAGCCAGGCTTCCTTTCTGTCTTGTCTTTCACACTTCACTCCCAGGTGTAGGATGAGCAGGTGATGGGTCCCCTGGGAGCTCAGCCTGGGTCTCCCACCCTCTTCCTTCATCCTAGATACCCTTCTCTGAGGCTGTGGTGCCCTTGGTTCTCCCCCTTGCCACAGGTGTTCTTCAAGGCGGGGCTGCTGGGGCTGCTAGAAGAGATGCGAGATGAGAGGCTGAGCCGCATCATCACCCGCATCCAGGCCCAGTCCCGGGGCCTGCTCATGCGCATTGAGTTCAAGAAAATTGTGGAGCGCAGGTGAGGCATGAGGGAAGGGAGATGTGCTCCCAGAGATTTAAGAGGCAGACAAATAGTGTCAACTGGCATGGGTCAGAAGACCTGAGTTCAAATCCTGGCTCTATCACTTACCAGCTGGCCTGGGCAAATGGTTTAACCACTCTGGCTCTCATTTTGAATTCTTAAAAAAAGTTTTTTTCATTGAGAAATGCCAGTTAATATCTTGATAAGATACCACTTAAACACACTAGATTTACCAAAAAAATCAAGAAGTGTTATTCATCACTTACACATGTGTAATTTAGTGCAACCTCTTTGAAAAACAATTTATCATCTTTTAAAGATGAACAGTTGCATACCTTTCAATTCCACTCCTGAGTACATGCCCACAGAGAAACTCCTGCAGGTGTACAACACAAGGCAACAAAGGAATCTTCATAGCAGCATTGCTAAAGATTGCAAAAATCTGGAAACAAATCTATTTTCCATCTACAGGGAAGTGGGTAAATAGTATAGTCATCTGGTAGAACATTACACATCAAAGAAAAAGAGGGAACTACAACTATATGGTGCAGTATATTTGAACCTTAAAAGCATATTGTTCAGTAAGCAAAAACGAGTCATAAAAGGATACGTACAGTGTGATACAATTTTCATAAAGCTCAGAAATAATAAAAATAGTGGCATATTATTTAAAGATACATACACATATGGTTAAAGTCTTTTTAAAAAAGCTAGGAAAAGAAAACCACAAGATTCAAGATAGTAGCTGCCTCAGGTGGGGGGACCAGGAAAGGGGAAGGGAAGAAGTACATGGGCAGAGTCACCGCTGGCAATGTTCTAGTTCTCGTCTGGACAGTAGGTTCATGGAAAGTCATTTTGTTTCATGCTTAATAACTTATATAACATAGATATCCTTATATGTAAAATAAAATCTCAAGTATTTTAACATGCTTGAGACTCTAATAAGAGTACAAACACTGTACTTGGTAAACACTTTGTAAATGGTAGACTTCGTTATTACTAAGGCCCCAGTAGGGAAGATGTAATCTGCCCTTTTGTTTATTTTTTTTTTTATTTACTTATTCTCAGAGAGAGGGGAAGGCAGGGAGAAAGAGAGGGAGAGAATGTGTGAGAGAAACATCAATGTAGGGTTGCCTCTGGCATGCCCCCAACTCGGGACCTGGCCAAAAACCCAGGCATTTGCCCTAACTAGGAACTGAAGGTGACCTTTCAGTTTGCAGGCTGGTGCTCAATCCACTAAGCCACACCAGCCAGGGCCCTTTTGTTTAAATGATCAGTTAATAAATGTTTATTGAGCAACTCCATGTCCAGTGTGCCAGTGTTGGGGTGGTGGTATTTATCAAGGCTACAAGACAGAGTTCCTGCCCACAGATGTCTACAAACTTGCTTAGATGGGCTGGAAGACAAGTGAACTTGGCTCCATGATTGGGAAGGGCTCTTTCATAGTGCCCCTCCCTTCCTCCATACTTCCTTGCCAGGGATGCTTTGCTGGTAATCCAGTGGAACATTCGTGCCTTCATGGGAGTCAAGAACTGGCCCTGGATGAAGCTGTACTTCAAGATCAAGCCCCTGCTGAAGAGTGCAGAGACAGAGAAGGAGATGGCCAACATGAAGGAAGAGTTTGATCGTATCAAAGAGGCCCTGGAGAAGTCAGAGGCTCGCCGGAAGGAGCTGGAGGAGAAGATGGTGTCTCTGCTGCAGGAGAAGAATGACCTACAGCTCCAAGTGCAGGCGGTAAGACCACATAATTATCTCTACAATTCTCTTCTCCTCTCCCCTAGATTACAGCCCATCTCATCACCAGGGACTAAGACCCTGAAACTCTACTGTCTTTAATCACCAGCTCTCTTCTCTGTGCCCTTCTTCCAGGAACAAGACAACCTCAATGATGCAGAGGAACGCTGTGACCAGCTGATCAAGAACAAGATCCAGCTGGAGGCCAAGGTGAAGGAGATGACCGAGAGGCTGGAGGACGAGGAGGAGATGAATGCTGAACTCACTGCCAAGAAGCGCAAACTGGAAGATGAGTGCTCTGAGCTCAAGAAGGACATTGATGACCTGGAGCTGACACTGGCCAAGGTGGAGAAAGAGAAGCACGCAACAGAGAACAAGGTGAGGGAAGCTCTCTCTCTGGTTTCAGCCTGGGTCTCCTCAGGATTCAAAGACCACACTGACCTTAACAAATGCCAAGCCTCTCAGGGGATCCTGATAGCAGTGTTGTCCTTGGCATTGGAGATCTCCATAGATGTCTCCAGGCTGGTGACCTTTGACCCTAAAAGGGGATGGGGTTCTTGGTTGACAGGTGAAGAACCTGACAGAGGAGATGGCTGGGCTGGATGAGATCATTGCCAAGCTGACCAAGGAGAAGAAAGCTCTGCAAGAGGCCCACCAGCAGGCCCTGGATGACCTCCAGGCCGAAGAGGATAAGGTCAACACCCTGACCAAGTCTAAGGTCAAGCTGGAGCAGCAGGTGGACGATGTGAGTAATTTGAAGCATGTTTCATCTCTCTCAGGTCAGGATTTTGCAGGCCACACCGATGGCCAGTGAGTTCCTGATCCCTAGAAATAACGTCTATGGCTACTGGGGCCTTTTGTTCTCTGTAGTTCCTCCCTAGTCTGGGTCTCTGATTCTTTTGTGCTTGCAGGGATTTCTCTGCTGGCTTTGACTTCCAATCCCCTGAACTTTGAGTTTGGAGGGGGCCAGACAAGCATGCAATGTAGACTTCAGGTTATCTATACCTTGTTTGTTTTCTTCTCTCCACCAGCTGGAAGGATCTCTGGAGCAGGAGAAGAAAGTGCGCATGGACCTGGAGCGAGCAAAGAGGAAGTTGGAGGGTGACCTGAAGATGACCCAGGAGAGCATCATGGACCTGGAGAATGACAAGCAGCAACTGGAAGAAAAGCTCAAGAAGTAAGAGCCTACAGTGGCCAGGAGGGGCTAATGGAGGTGTCTGGCCGGAGAGTTAGAGCATAGAGTGCTGCACCCCCACTGTCCATGACTGCTTTGAGCACAATGGGAATAAGATGTCAGTCACAGCCCTCCTTCCTTCATCCTCCTGGCCTGGGTGGGAGAGGGGGTGCTGGTGCTGGCCTATTGAGGCAAGAGAAGAAAATTGGCACAGAGAAAGAAAGACCACCTACCACCTGCTTCTCCTCCAGGAAAGAGTTTGAAATTAATCAGCAGAATAGTAAGATTGAGGATGAACAGGCACTGGCCCTTCAGCTGCAGAAGAAACTGAAGGAAAACCAGGTAAGTTCTTCCCAGTGCAGACAAGGGGTACTCAGAGGCCCTGAGGCAGCTGTGGCCTCAGGAGCTGCTTAGGGCTGTAGACAGTATCTACAATTCCTGGCCACCCCAAAGGTCCCACCAGTTCCAACTTATTGGCACTTGGAAACACTAGCCTTCTCCCATTAGAACAATAATGTCTTACTGAAGCAAGATTATTTAGCATGTGGAGGTGGGGAGAGGGGGAATCATACCTACCAAAAGGGGTTCTCTTTCTGGGCTATGCTCTGCTTCATGGGTTTTCTGCTGTGGGACAAATGCTAGCATTCGATACTCCTCTAGCCCCGCGTGAGAGTGAGAAGTGCCTTCATGGAGCACCTTCTATAGGCTGCTCTGTTTATACTCTTTCTAGGTCCTGACCCCCACCACTAACTCAGGCTAAATCCCCGTAGAATACCCATGACATGGGGTGAACTCCTACAACTTTAAGCAAGTCACTTCCCCTCAGAGCCTCAGAGTCTCAGAGTCTCCTACCATCTGTCAGATGGGACTAATAACCCCTGGCTTACAGAGGACCAGAGGAAAAAGTGTGTGTGAAACCATTCTATCAATTAGAAGTCAGCCAGCCAACTGGCAAGGACAGGTCCTTTTTTCTTCCCATGGCCTTTTCATCCCTCCACAAGAGGAGATTAAACTAACAGCCACAGTCTACCTTACTTTTTAATGTACCCTGAATGTTAGTGTGTGTTTAGTCTTGTGTTTGTCAGAACCCTGGAAACAAGGAAGGCAGGTACTGTCATCTCCTTTTTATAACTGCAGAAGCTTTGAGGCTTGCTCTAGACATAGTGATCCCGAAGGCAACAGGCAGTCAGCTACTGGGGGCAGGGCTTTATCCTCTCATTTTCTAGTTATATGACAGCTAGTGGAGATAGCTGATCTCCCCCTTCAGCATTTGGAGCTCATGGTGCAGGGGGCAAGTGACACATGAACACAATTTCACTCCTCTGGAGGATGCTCAGGAGCTGACCTGCCATCAATGAAAACGTGTCTTCCCATCTTCTTTGGTGCCTCTTCTGGGTTTTAGCCAGAAAATTATATTTCCTCAGATTCTTCTACCATGGATCTAGGCAACTTCCTTGACTCATGGACCCAGAAAAATAGTACTCTTATTCTCATGAGGTCTTGGCAACAGCCTGTGGCCCCTTTTTCTTCCTGCTCAAGCTCTTGCACATAGTCCCAATTTCTCCCCCCTGAGAGCAGAGGCCTGGTGGTCCTCTCTCTCCTGCTCCCAGGACCTACCCATGCACATTCCATAAACATTATGGAATCCATAACCACAGATGAGGGGACCCCACCAATCCTCCCCCTTGCTCATGGCTATTTAGACAACAGATCAAAATTGTAGATGAGACATTATTCCAATTTAGTCAAAGCTAAGGCCAGAAAAATAATGTAGAGGCAGAAGAAGGCACTCAGCTGGCCTGGAAGGGAACAATAAAACAGGAGGCCAGCCCTGGTATAAGTAAAGCAAAACCTGGAGAGTGAGGAATATGGTTGAATGGACTTTGTGGTCAACTTGGAAAACTACATAAGCTTTTGATTGTTGTCAAGCATGTTGTTGCAAATATTTGTAAAATGCAAGCATCTGCTTTCCTGCCTTCTGGTTAGAAGAGCAGACTCTACTGCATCTGTAGAATCTATGAGATGCAGGATCTTACAAGATCTTATGATCTCCTTCCAAACACATATTCTCAGAACTCAAAGCTGTACATTCTCAGACTGAGTTTGTGATGTCCCTTGGAAGTGCCTTGAAGTTCAGGCTTCAACCAAATTCATATTGATGGCCTCTGCATTGTACGTTGTTTAGCAGCATCCTTGTCCTCTGACCCCTAGATGCTAGTAACAACCTCCATCCCCAGTGTCATGTCAAAAGTGTCTGCAGACATTGCCACCTGACCCCTAGAGAACCATTGCTCTACAGGGCCTGAGTACTTGAGCCAGGAGTCTTCTGGAGCAGGGAGAGTGGGTTCTGATGGAGAGTTCCAGGCAATGGGTCTGAGCCCTTAGTGTCCCGGCCCAGGCACGCATTGAGGAGCTGGAGGAAGAGCTGGAGGCCGAGCGCACTGCCAGAGCCAAGGTGGAGAAGCTGCGCTCAGACCTGTCCCGGGAGCTGGAGGAGATCAGTGAGCGCCTGGAAGAGGCCGGTGGGGCCACATCTGCCCAGATTGAGATGAACAAGAAGCGTGAGGCTGAGTTCCAGAAGATGAGAAGGGATCTGGAGGAGGCCACACTGCAGCACGAGGCCACAGCAGCAGCCCTGCGCAAGAAGCATGCTGACAGTGTGGCCGAGCTGAGCGAGCAGATTGACAACCTGCAGCGTGTGAAACAGAAGCTGGAGAAGGAGAAGAGTGAGTTCAAGCTGGAGCTGGACGATGTCACCTCCAACATGGAGCAGGTCATCAAGGCCAAGGTGGGCTTACGCTTAGCTTCTCCTCGCCCTCTTCTCAACAGCTTGTGCCTTCCTTTTTACTTTCTCTATCTGCCATCTCTCTTGTCATTGTCACTCCCTCCATCACCCCTCGGTCTCTCTCTCCCTCTCCCTTATCGCTCCCTCGCCCTTCACATTTCCATCTCCTCACCATTCTTCCCTTCTTTAACTCATGCACCCCCTTCAGATTGTGCCCCTCCAGCACCACCCCATTTCACCCCCCTGCCCTCTGTGTTCCCCCGATCTTGGCCCTCCCTTCCTTCCTTTGGTCCACCCAGCCCTTACTCTCTGACAACTCCATCCCCTCCCACATTCACCATTCCCTGTCCCTTTACTGCCTAAAGGCAAACCTGGAGAAAATGTCTCGGACATTGGAAGACCAGGCCAACGAGTACCGCATGAAACTGGAAGAGGCCCAACGCTCCCTCAATGACTTCACCACTCAAAGAGCCAAACTGCAAACTGAGAATGGTGGGTGTCCCTAACCAGCCCTGTGCCTGCCCAGGATAGGTCATCATTTGCCTTCTTCTGTGGATATAACCCCACATTCCCATCTCCAGGTGAGCTGTCCCGGCAACTGGAAGAAAAGGAGGCGCTGATCTCCCAGCTGACCCGAGGGAAGCTCTCCTATACCCAGCAAATGGAAGACCTCAAGAGGCAGCTGGAAGAGGAGGTTAAGGTAAGGCCCAGCGAGGAAGCAGTAGGACAGGCTTGATGGCAGCCCTTGGGCAGTTAGTGTGAACACCAGAAAGAGGCTAAAGAGAGGCCCCTGTATTGGGAAGACTTCCAGTCTAAGTTCTTCTAGTCTTCGGCTAAGCCACACCTGCATCAGCAAATGCCTCGTTTCTTACTTGTAAGGGGATGGGGTAGACAAACTGGGAAGCTACTCCAGGACATTGACATTTCATACCCTGAATGTGGTTGGGGCTTAGTTGAAATTCATAGATATGAAAATGATTTGCAGAAGACAAATCTTGGGAGCTGCCTGGGAGCTGAGCCTACTCCTGGTGTTCCCCTCCCCAGGCGAAGAACGCCCTGGCCCATGCAGTGCAATCAGCCCGGCACGACTGTGATCTGCTCAGGGAGCAGTATGAGGAGGAGATAGAGGCCAAGGCCGAGCTGCAGCGTGTCCTGTCCAAGGCCAACTCAGAAGTGGCCCAGTGGAGGACCAAGTATGAGACGGACGCCATCCAGCGGACAGAGGAGCTGGAGGAAGCCAAGTAAGTCCTGATCCCCTACATTGAATCTAAGAATGGAAGGAGCCAGAGAACATGGGGTGAAACAGGCAAAGTGAGAATGGGAAGGGGATTTGGGGTAGGAGAGAGAGGTGGGTGGGAGAAATGTGATGGAAAATAGAGGTGCATGGATCCTGCACTCTGAGTAAACCCCGACTGGCCCTGGCTCACTTCCTGTGACGGGCGAGCTTTTGGCCCGGGTTATACCTGATGCTCACGTATAAGACGAGCAAAAAGCTTGTTGGTCAGAGGAGCTACCACCGATCAGCCTGGCATGGGGACAGGTGGAGGCTGCCACCCAGATGATGTGCATGTGGGAAGGAGACTGTTTTAGGCACCCCCTAGGTTTAGCTCCCTCAAGGCAGGAGTCCAAGGACCTAAAGGAACTGCTCATCATCCCAAGGACTATGGGGAAGGAGTGGGTCCTCCTCATGTGGCAGTCCAGGAGACGGGGTGGTCTCAAGGCCCTACTATTCCTGGGTGGAATCACACACACACACCCAACCAACCTGGCAGGAAGAAGCTGGCCCAGCGGCTGCAGGATGCTGAGGAGGCCGTGGAGGCTGTCAATGCCAAGTGCTCATCACTGGAGAAGACCAAACACAGGCTGCAAAATGAGATTGAGGACCTGATGGTGGATGTGGAGCGCTCCAATGCAGCCGCCGCGGCCCTGGACAAGAAGCAGAGGAACTTTGACAAGGTGGGTCCTGGTGGGGGCTGCAGCCAGGGGGCAGGGCAGGGGTACCTGCATCAGTGTGAAGCCAGGAACATCCTCCTTGGAGGCAGGGAGAAGGCGAGGGGCCTGGGCAGCCCCTGGAGGTGGGGCAGGACTGCACACTGAGCCCCAACCCTGTCCCCGCAGATCCTGGCTGAATGGAAGCAGAAGTATGAGGAGTCGCAGTCGGAACTGGAGTCCTCACAGAAGGAGGCTCGCTCCCTCAGCACTGAGCTCTTCAAGCTCAAGAATGCCTACGAGGAGTCCTTGGAGCACCTGGAGACCTTCAAGAGGGAAAACAAGAACCTTCAAGGTGTGCTGAGGCCTGAGGCTGGGGAAGGGAGAGGGCAAAGAAGACCCATAAGGGTCAGGAAGAGCACAGGCTTTGAGCTTTCTGTCCCTCCGACCCCCAGAGGAGATCTCTGACCTGACTGAGCAGCTGGGAGAAGGAGGAAAGACTGTGCATGAGCTGGAGAAGATCCGCAAGCAGCTGGAGGGGGAGAAGCTGGAGCTGCAGTCAGCCCTGGAGGAGGCGGAGGTGACGGCCTGGCACCACCTGCACTCCTGCCTTGGACCCTCTCCTGTTCCCTCCAACCCTACTGTCTCTGACTGCCAAGTCTTCCTCACCATGACCCCAAGACTAAGCTATTAGCTCCTTATTCTTAGTTCAAGGTTGTCTACCAACTACCCGTGACTACCTCCAAAGCTAAGGTCTGCACAAAGAAAACATCACAACCTAATCATAGGCCATCAGGTTTGGTTCCCCGTGAAGTTTATAAAGTTTAAGCCTGGCTGTCATAATAACTCCTCAGATGGTGGGTGGCAGCATGGGCTCTAGAGTCAAACAGACCTGAGTTTGAAACTTGGCTTCAGGACCTCCACTGCGTCATTGGGCAAGTTCCTTAACCTCTCTGTACAGCAGTTTTCTTACCTGGAAAATGAAATTAATTGTGCATACCTCATAAGATTTATGCATGATTATTATGAAAATGAATGAGGTAACACAGTTAAGCACTTGATATATATTATCTATTGTTACTATTCATTTTTAAGAACTTAGGGATAGCCCTGAGTTTTGGGTCTTCTAACTCTTTTCACTAAAGGCTGAGGAGCCTGGGAAACAAAGGTAAAGTTTTGAATTTGTGGTTATAAAACTCCCTCCTTTTTCTATGACATTTTATATGAGGCAGGACCATACAGTGTTAGTGCAGTGGGGTCTTGGCAATTGTGAGATCCAAACACTTTCCTGGACAGAGGAAGCCCAGGACATCTGGCATCTCCTCCCTCCAGAGCACCCAGGTAGCCTAAAAGGTAGTGCCCACCTCCCCATCTCTTCCCAGCTCTCCTCTCCAGGCCATAATTCTGGTTGCCACCCACACCTATCCACCTCCCTCTTTACCCCACTCCGTGCCCTGACTCTCTGCCTCAACCCCCTTTCCCTCGCCCCTCTCCCAGGCCTCCCTGGAGCATGAGGAGGGCAAGATCCTTCGGGCCCAGCTGGAGTTCAACCAGATCAAGGCAGAGATGGAGCGGAAGTTGGCTGAGAAGGATGAGGAGATGGAGCAGGCCAAGCGCAATCACCTGCGGATGGTGGACTCACTGCAGACCTCCTTGGATGCAGAGACACGAAGTCGCAATGAGGCCCTGCGTATAAAGAAGAAGATGGAGGGTGACCTCAATGAGATGGAGATCCAGCTCAGCCATGCCAACCGCATGGCTGCTGAGGCCCAGAAGCAACTCAAGAACCTCCAGGGCTTGCTGAAGGTACATAGGGACTGTTGGGAGCAGGAAGTCAGCTCCCCAGAGAGGAGATGGCCTCCACGTGGCCAAGTTGGGTGGTGGTGTCCCATCACCGCTCCAGATCCCTCCTGCTCCAGGGCCATTGCACAGACAACCCACAGGCTCCTCCTGAGCCACCACAGTGGGCTCCCCATTGGCATCCAGTTCAGTGTAACAACTTTCTGATGGGCCCAGAGGTCAGCTGCCTCTCTCATGCCCAACCTCCTGATTCACAGGACACTCAGATCCAGCTGGACGACGCAGTGCGGGCCAACGATGACCTGAAGGAGAACATTGCCATTGTGGAGCGGCGCAACACCCTGCTGCAGGCTGAGCTGGAGGAGCTGAGGTCTGTGGTGGAGCAGACGGAGAGGTCCCGGAAGCTGGCTGAGCAGGAGCTGATTGAGACCAGCGAGCGGGTACAGCTGCTGCACTCCCAGGTGAGGAGGTCAGGGGCCACCGAGTGGGTGCAGCTGCTGCACTCCCAGGTGAGGAGGTCAGGGGCCACCATGGAGAAAGCTGCTGAGTGGCAGAGCCTGAAACACAGATGTTCTGAACCAGAGGTTCTGAGTGAGTATGTCTGACCAAGATAGCAAATTATCTCTTAAACCAACCCTCACTTGTTAGTCATGACTATGAAACCACTACCTGAGAAGGGGGTCTATACTTAAAAGCTGAGAGTCATGATTTTTTAAATTGTATTTTATTGTTTATGCTATTTCAGTTGTCCCCACTTTTTCTCACTTTGCCTACCTCCACCCAGCACCCCCCCCCCCCAGCATGTCATGATTGATTAGTGATGGCTGCCAGGGTCACAAATCTAGGAGTGGTGGAATACATGCTGTTATTCGATATCCTTGATCTAGAAGCCACTTCCATCTTGCTCTGTAAAAGATGGGACTTTGGAAATTTAAAGGAGCCCAACTGCACCTACTTGCAAACCAAATTCTTGACAGAACACTGTTCTTCTGCAGCCAGTACACACTACTGCACTCTGCAATGAGCTTTGTGCTCATCTCCCTGCAGTGCCCTGCAGAGTGTGTTCCACATCTGGTATGTGTGGGAACAGTATCACGTGCTCACCTGGGCCTCTCTTCCTTACCCCCTGCTTTCTCTCTGGGACTGTAATTATTTCCAGGACATTGTCCTGGTAAAAAGTTATTCCTGTTCTCCTTGAAATATTTTCATGCCCTTGCATAGACATGTTACTAGTGAGCTCAACAGCAGAACTGCAAACCTTTTATTGCTTAAAATCTTTCTTCAGTGCTGATAATTTTAGGTATAACATTTAGATCATACTTATTTTCATAAGAAAATGGAAAGCAGGAGAAAAACAGGGAATATACTGCAGCAAGACATGTTTTTAACAAATGACCAGTTTTAATTCTCTCTGGATAAAGGTGCAAAATCAGGTGACAAAGTATACATTCCATAGTTTTCTCTGCCCATATCTAGAACACCAGCCTCATCAACCAGAAGAAGAAGATGGAGGCAGACCTGTCACAGCTTCAGACTGAAGTGGAGGAGGCGGTGCAGGAGTGCAGGAACGCCGAGGAGAAGGCCAAGAAAGCCATCACAGATGTAAGTGCCACAACCCCGCCCACCTGCTCCAGACCAGCGTCTCCCTGCTGGGCCGTGAGTGTGAGAGGACTCAGCCACACCCCGTCTCACTTCTCTCCTGCCCACAGGCCGCCATGATGGCGGAGGAGCTGAAGAAGGAGCAGGACACCAGCGCCCACCTGGAGCGCATGAAGAAGAACATGGAGCAGACCATTAAGGACCTGCAGCACCGGCTGGACGAGGCTGAGCAGATCGCCCTCAAGGGTGGCAAGAAGCAGCTGCAGAAGCTGGAGGCCCGGGTGCGGGAGCTGGAGAACGAGCTGGAGGCCGAGCAGAGGCGCAACGCAGAGTCGATCAAGGGCATGAGGAAGAGTGAGCGCCGCATCAAGGAGCTCACCTACCAGGTGGGGCTGGTGGCTGCTCTGGGGTGGGGCCTTAGGGAGTGGCAGTGTTGCCCAAGCCCCACCTCCTGACCCCCACAGATCCCATGCCAGATCACCATCCAGGAAATGCCACCCAGCCCTCCTGGCTCCTGCTTCCTCAAGAAGCTGTCTTTAGATTAACTTCCTTTCATGTACTTCAGAGTCAGTTTGGCTTAAGTTTATGAATATTTCTTGCGAATGGAAGAGAATCTACTTCTACTTTTTGAAAGCCTTTTTAACCAAAATTCCCTCAGGTTTTTTAATAACCTGAAGGTCTACCATGAAGGCTTCAGAATAGTCCAAGGAGCTCTCCACCTTCCAGAGGCCTGACCGGGAGGGACATTGTGTGGCACTTTAGGGATAAAAGTCAGGGATGGGAAAAGACAGATCTTGCATGGAACTTCTGGGACAATAGAGAGAAGGCGTTAGAGAAAGAGGGTTTCAAAATATTCTAACACCTTTTTCTGCAAAAGCTCATAGCTTTTTGCCCTTGATCAATGTACCTGGTAATGAAAGACAGAGAAAAGGGCATTGGTCCATTTAACACTAGACACACAACACAGGAAGGAGATACAGATGTAGAACTGCAGATGTACCGTGGGCATAATATCAGCCTAGGAAATGTCAGCCTGGCACATACAATGATGAAAACACAGGAAGCATCAGGTGACGTTGGAGTCAGTGATCCTGGTGCCAAAGTCTGGCCCAGCACAGCATATCAGAATGTTGAGCTATGATAGACTGGAATGACCTGAAGTGTAACGCCCTCTTCTTTCTGTATTCCCCTGCTTCCTTTCCGGTCATGCTGGTGCGACTGATCAGTTGGAGCTGGAACAGCCCAATGTCTCCATATCATTAGATGATGGAATTCCATTTGGTTCTGAGCCCCTCCCTCAACTTCCAGCTTTAAGGCAGCAGTTCTTGTTGCTTTTTAAAAAAAAATTATTTATGAATTTTTAGAGAGAGAGAAGAAGAAGGGGACAGAGAGAAAGAGAAACATTGATTTGTTATTCCACTTATTTATGCATTCATTGGTTGACTCATATGTGCCCTGATGGGAACTGAATCCACAACCTTGGTGTGTTAGGATGATGCTCTAACCAACTAAGCTACTCGGCCAGAGCTAGCTCTCATTGCTTTTTAGATCTCAGACTGAGGACTTCACCTGGGCCCCTTGACCTACAAGTAGTGTCAGAGAGAGCTCTTTCCACCACCTTTTTACTCGGGCCCTTTCAAGGAAGGAGCAGCTAAGGCAAGGGGAGAAGAGTAGAGTGGTGAGGGAGGGAAACATGATTGCACTTGCTCCTCCCCCCAAACTGACTTCTCCTGCCCATCCACCCCCAGACGGAAGAGGACAAGAAGAACCTGCTCCGGCTACAGGACCTGGTAGACAAGCTGCAGCTGAAGGTCAAGGCCTACAAGCGCCAGGCCGAGGAGGCGGTGAGTTCATTACTTTGTCCACTCAAATGAACACAGTTCCTGTGTGTTCAAACCAATGAGTGTCCACCCAGCGTGGGGCCTGGACAATGGGTTTGCTATAAACTTTAACTCACAAACATTAGTTATACATGTCCAGTGTGCTCAGAGGTGTGTCAGGCACTCTGAGTTAACAGAAGCAGTGCTTATTTGACCCAGAACTTGCCCAAAAGCTGCTTACAATTCATATGCCAGTAAGTCCAAGAGAAGGCAGCGTAGCTGCCAATGGGGGTCAGGGGGCCAGACAATGCTACAGGCTGGAAGGTGGCAGTGAAATTGAGCCTGAAGAGGAAACTGCCCAGGCGTAGTGCAGTGAAGAAGACATCTGGGTGGGCAGAAAAGTGTGGGTGTGAGGTGTTGGTGTACAGGAAACCCCAGGGCTGGGTGCATGTATCAGATTCACAGTGGCACAGGTGCAGTGAAGCTGGTTTTGAGTGGGGCTGGACCAGGCTGCATGGGATTCATCTTGGGCAGTGGATGGCCATGAAGGATTCTGAGTGCTGGACAAGTATGAGGAGGGTACCAAGCCAGGAGTAGGCAGGGCTGTTGCAGGAACATGGGCAAAAGGTGAAAGCACTGAGCCCCATCCCCCCACCCCTTCCCACCTCACCCTCCCACCCCCTGAACCTCCACAGGAGGAGCAGGCCAACACCAACCTGTCCAAGTTCCGCAAGGTGCAGCACGAGCTGGATGAGGCGGAGGAGCGGGCGGACATTGCGGAGTCCCAGGTCAACAAGCTGCGGGCCAGGAGCCGGGACATCGGTGCCAAGGTGGGTCCCTTCCCCAGGCCTGGCTAGTTTCCCCCACAGCAGCTTCCCTCCAACACCAGGGCCGCTCCGAGTCGGCACTTCTTACCCTATATTTGGACAAACCCAAGAGTCCCAGAGCACCCATTTGTGAGAATCCCCCTCATGCTCAGAGCACCCTTACTGACTGGTCCTCTACAGAACCCCTGTACCTCAGGGTTGCATTTAAGGGACCCTAAGCCACAAGGACCCCTTAAACGGAACTCCAAGATTCCTGAGGTCTGAACCTCTCCCTCTAAGGCATCTCCCTTAGGCCCCTTTAAGCCCTAGAGATTTCTCCCCACATTCATCCTACCTCTTGCCAGCTGCCCCCTCACACTTTTTATTCCTTTCTCAGCAAAAATTGCACGATGAAGAGTGATGCTGCCTTCCGGACCTCGCTTTTGCTCACCTATAATAAATCTGAACACCAGACTCTGCCTGAGCCCCCGTCATTTCTGTCCTGAGCTCGGAGGGCAGCCCTGCCCTGTGAGTGACCTGTGGTAGCCAAGGTTTCCCAATCTATAGAGGAGGAAGAGGGGCCCCAAGAAGTGAGGTGTATTTTCTGAGGCAGCAGAAGTATGAGTCTCAGTTCTGCGAAATCAGTCGGATCAGGAGTGAGAGGGAGAAATTTCAAAAGTGGAGAAAACAGAAGCACCAAAGGGTGAACCAATTCTAGACACTGGGAGACAGAATCTTGGTGCCAAAACTGAAGCCCCCCTCCACCTACCCCACCTCTGAGGCCACAGGGGTTAAAAGTGTCCCGGGACACCCATTTCCGCCAACATGGATTTCCCACTGACCCCAGGAGAGGTGCAGAGCTGGCTGGGGGTACAGACGCAGATGAAAAGATGGGGCAGATCCCACTGTGCTCAGCAGCCCCTTAGAAGTAACCCACAAGGAGTCCTCCCCGTCAGCCCCAGGAACAGTCAGCTGGGGCCAAGGACTACCCCGGGCTCTGGCTTAGCTCCTCAGGAGGAGGGCAGCCTGAGGCTCTGGGGCCAGCAGACACTGAGTCCAAACCAGCATGCAGTCTAGACCAAACCTGGGCACTGCTTCTCTAATTTTGACCTCTACCACAGACACAGGTGAGCACAGGTGCACGTGCAGGTACACACCACAGATGGCACTTACACTGTCTCTGAGACCTCACTGGGGACTGTCTGGTCTGAGTCACACTGCTGTTCAGGGAACAGAGCTGGTCCTCGCCCCATTCTGCTCCACACAAATCCCTGCCCCTGCCTGGGCTTTACAGCCAGGCTCTCCTGACCACCTTCTCATCCCCTCATCTGGCACCCCATCTCCTGGATCCCCCTGGCTAAGCCCCTGCTAGCCCTCCTCTGAGGCTGAGGCCTTGACCCTGCCCCTCAAAGCTCAACCGCCAGTCTTCAGAATGGTCTGTGTGTAAAGCCCTGACCACCATGAGTGGAGACCAGAAGAACACATTGATCAACAGAAATGTTAGTTCCAGCCCTGGTGAGGAACCAGGACACGAGGCTAGGAGAACGGGAAGCAGGAGACCAGAGAAATCAGACCAAGAGACCTGTGGTTATCACCAAGGGGAGAAGAGTACCTCTGCTAGAATCCCAGGGCTCAAGCAGCACTTAGGGGCTGGGGTCTTCATTTGGAAGGAGCACCCCAGAAGAAGGAAGGCATTTCAGGACAGGAGCAAACAAGCATTAGAGAGAGGAGACAGCAAGCCAGCTTGGATGAGCTGCTGAGCTAGGTCACACTGGGTTCTGTGGGGCTGGGCTGGGCAGGGACAGCCTGGCTGCACTGAACTGTCATGGGCCCCACAGGGCTGATTCCGGGCTGTGGCAGTGCCTGCTCCAGACTGCCCCTGAGCAGATCTCCGCCAGGGCATTCATCACGGAGGATCATAATCATCTTTCACTAGCCTGCCTCTTCCCAGCCTGTCACCGCTGAGTCCCTGGGGCCCAGCACAGGGTCTGCACACAGGAGATGCTCAGGAAATGTTTGCTGGGTGCTGGCAAGCTGGGAAGATGGACATGCTGGTGGAGGGAACTGGAGACGAGATTGGGTCATGTTTTCTGAGCCAATGCAAGTGGGTTCTGTACAGTATCCAGAATACCAGTTGAGTGTTAGGAGCACTGGGTTCTAGTTCCAGCCCCGTCACAAATGTCACGCTCCTTAATGGGCCTGTTTTCTCTTACGTGGAATGAGGGCTGATATTTAAGGGCTCTTCTAGTGCCTGCTTTGTGGGAACCTCTGCCCTCTTCTGACGCCACAGACTGACTTCTTTCCTGTGGCCTGCAGGCCAAGTCTTCCCCACACCACAAGAGGGAGCTCTACACACAGCCCAGGCTAGCACAGAGCCTCAAACCCACTAAAACAAATCTGTGTGTACAGAAATGGCAGGTGGGCACTCACACTGGGAAAGCCATTCCTCTCAGACACAGAACTCCAGGTGCCCAGACACCAGGCACACCACAAAGTAGCTTTGCACACAAAGGGCTGAGGCATGAAAGTTTTGTGTTGAGATTGTCTTCAGCCTCTTCATTCTAGCCCCCCACTTCCTCATGACTGAGACCTGGTCCCAGAGAAGGACTATGACCTGCTCCAGGTAACATTTTCATGAACACTCCTTGGATTCCTGATATGCTTAATTCCTAGGGAAGGAAAAGACTGACCAGTAGGATTCGAATCTTTTAATTTGGGAATGACCGGCTTTCTCCTGCCCACTCCTCCCTCCATAATACCCCTCTTCAGTCCAGCTTCATCAGGAGCCATATCTGAGAGCATCAGGCCCACAAACAAGTCCCTGTGGCTTCTCAGGCCAGTCTTCATCTCTGTAGATCTGGGGTGGGGGACAGCAGGCTAGAGGGTTGGTGAATCCAAGAGAGATGTGCCTGGGCTCCACTGTACCCTTGGTCTGGCTGTAGCCTTGGGGTCACTGCTGGTCCCCTGTGAAAATGGAGCCAGGGAGGGAAGGGCACATCAGGCTGGGACAGCTGGGGCAGGGGGTAGAGGGGCACCTCCTCTTCCAGAGCACAGGCACTCACCCTGGTTGGCCCTGGGCACAATGTCAGTTCGGTAAACCTTGAAGGCATCATAGGCAAAGACGGAAACCAGGATGATGCCAAAAACCTGCGGAGCAGGAGTGGGGATGGCATCACAAAGGCCGTCTGGTATTAGGGAGAGGGGCCTGGGTGGGGGAGGCACAGGAAGTGGGTAGCACCAGTTAGAGGTCCTTAGGGAACTGAAGAGATTTGGGGCCGCTGGACTCACAAAAGCAGCAATGGCAGCTCCATCTCGGGAGGTCACCGCTGCAAAGGAGACTACTAGGAAGATGATGATGGCGCTGACACAGCGGAGGAAGTCCTGGAGGGGCCAAGATTCCAGGTCAAAGGGAAGTCAGAGTACAGGGTTATCCCCCTGAACTTTCCAGGCTAGTCAGCACTTGGCCCTCAGGCACTGAATTCCTGCATAAAGATATCCCTGGACTCTACATAAAGCACTAAACAGAGAAAAAGAGGGAGGGAGTTCACATATTATCCAGGGAAGGGATGCAAGTGAATGCAGAGTGACCAAGACAGAAAGCCAGAGGTCCGGGTATGGCTGACCCAAGCTCAGCAGCTGGAGCCAAGGGGCACATCTGGGGGATGCCAGCCAGGAGGCTCGGGAGACCAGGGCTGGGGCTGGGCCTTTAACAGGTGGGAGAGCATATCTAAAGGATGTGTGTCCTCACTGTCAGTGACCCAGCAGCTGTGAATCTGTGTAGGTCAAAGCAGTTTTTGAGTACAGGGCACAGCTTGGGGCAAAGCCCAGCTGGGGTTGAGGGGCCCAAGTAAAGGAGAGAGGCTGGGAGAGGAAAGGGAAACTCCCCAGTTCAGAGGAGAAGAAAGAGAGCATAATGGGGTGGGGTAGGTGGGGTCCCTCACCAGGCAGGGCCAGTTCAGCCGATCAAAACGCTGGTAGTACTGCGTGGCATAGAGGAAGAGGAAGGCTAGGGTGATAAAGAACTCGAGCAGCGCCGCAGCCATGTAGGCGGAGATGGAGGCGGTGAAACAGATGAAGATGATGAAGGTCAGGGCCTGCGGGACCAAGTGTGTGGACTTGCCAGGAAGGAGACACAGGCACAGCCTGGCCTTGGCCTTCCTCTCCTCAGGAGCCCCCCCAGGCTGGCCCCCACCACCTGTCCTTGGAGGTCTCTCCATCCCTCGTGGCAGGAACCATATTCCATGGCTTTCGTCCAGGGACAGGCTCCTGCCTCCCACCTCTGCCAGCCCAGGAGGATTCAAATCTTTTAGTTCAGGGATAGCCAGCTGCCTCCTGCCCCAGCATCCCAGCAGGCCTGGCCATGTGGTGTCCTCCTGGGGCACAGAACACAGTGTGAATGCCACCCCCCGGAGTCATGCCTGCACCAGCCCTGTGCCCCAGGCATCAGCCTGCGCCCCATGATCCTTTCTCTCGGATGCCTCAAACTTCTCTAATGAGGCCTGAAGCCTGTGGCTCCATGGCAAGGGACGAGGTTTAGAAGACAAATGCTCCATGGTAGATTCTGGGGGTCCCTTCAGCTCTGGCCCTGCAGGATGGCACATGTGCAGAAGAATTGCCTTTACACCAAGGCCTTGCTAAGTGACTAGGGGAAGATCCTTTCCTGGGAGCAGATGTTCACAGGGAGCAGAAACAGAAACAACAGGGCTGCAGGAATTCTGCCGTTTTAGATAGCTGGACTTCTTGGACATGCCAAGAAGAGGCCATCTTAGAGCCCGGGAAAGAGGCTGCTGGTACCCTCATCCCGTCCCTGTGTCTTGCACCCCCTCAATGTCCCACAAAGCTGTCCTGTCTAACTTTAATCCTAGCTGCCCCAACGGAGAGACCTACTGTAACTACCTCCAGATGCAGAGGCAACAGAAATGCAGGGAGGTGATGAAGGAGGGGCAGCTGGGGATAGGAGTGGTGCCCAGAAAGCCTGGGAAGGGAGGGGGCAGGGCAGGGGGGCCAGGGCTAGGAGATGTGGAGGCGCCAGGTTGGGGTGGCTGTTGTTACCAGCTCAGTTTCCAGCAGGATGCCTTTCAGGGAAGAGAGGAAGGTCTTGTCCACAGCAAAGCCCTGGAGCCCTGCAGCTGACCCCTCTTCAGGAGGCCGGTCCCGGCGATCCAGAGCACTGAGCATCTCCACAAGGCCCACCGGGCACAGCCCCTCACTGCCAGCAGCCCAGGAAGGGAAACAGGAAGACAGAAACCTGGCAGGACAGGGAAGCAGACAGAAGAAGGAAAGCACTTTGAGAAACCTGAAAGTGAAGCGTGCAGCCCTGCTGTGGGGGTCCTAGGAGAAGGCAGCCGCTGGGGGAGTCCTGCCCAGATGGGCCTTCCACTCAGCTGCCCCGCTGGTGTCTGCACCAACCCCCAGGAGGCACATGGGGAGGGCAGGGACTGGGGAGGAGTGGCCAAACCTTCCCTTACTTGGACAAGGGAGGACGGGGAGGAGGTCTGTAGAGACCCGGAGGAATTGGGACTGGAGCCAAGAAACGGGGCTGGTCTAGGAACCCGAAGGACCTAAGCCTGAAGAAGTTTACATCCCCTCCCCTAACCTTAACCCTCTTCCTTGGCCCATCTTTTCTCCCTTTTCCTTTTAGGGAGGGTGGGAGCTGGAGCACGCCCAGCAGCACCCCCAGGGCCCAGCTGTAGCAGCCAAGACGGAGGACAAAGGCAGATTGTTGGGGGGACAAGGGGGTGCTCTGTTCCTTTTGCAGTGCCTCAATGGGCCTCTGTCTCTCCAGTATACCAGGAGGGTGGCCTGACCCCCACCCTGGTGTTCAGGGATGGACCGAGGAGCCAGAGAAGGAGAAGGATGGGAGGCCACAGAGGAAACTCTGGAGACAGTGATAGGTGAGGGCTGACCGTGGGGCAGAACAGGGACTAGGCTGGGGACCACAAGATGTTCAGGCACCAGAATGCTAAAGACAAATTAAGCCACTTTTAAATATAGATTATTTATTTGGGTAAGTCTCTCCATTATCAATAACAGCCTCTTCCTCAGAGTCACCTGTGTTAGAAGACCAGTAATGTGCTCATTGAGTGTTTGATGAGTGAATGAATGAATGAGTGAATGAATGAACAAATGAACAAATAAATGAAATGAGGGGTTCTCTGTTGGCAAGAGGGGAAATATCAAGAAAGTGCCTGTGCTCATGATGACAGCTGGGGTGGAGGGAAAGGAAGAGACGAGGTGGTGGCCTCCAGGAATGGGCAGAGCTTTGAAAGCCTTTTTGAGAGGAAATGCCAGGATACCGGACACCAGCTTCCAGAGGCCACCGCAGCTGTGGCTCCCTTCGCTTCCCCTGCATTTCCCATCCACTCCAAAAAGTGCAAAGTGTGTTCTCTTCTAAAGTCCCCATTCTGCCCTATGATCCTGCTGCTCCAGGTGATACTTCGGAAGGGTGAGCACTTCGGCGTCCGGGCTCACCGTAGTAGACAGTTGCACACCCAACTCCAGCGTTCCACCGGGGACCAGCCATAGGCAGCATGACTAAGCCATCACACGAGGCCGCACGCACACACAAGCCAAGGAGACACGGTAGAGCCTGCGTTCCAGGCAGTAGCCATCACTTGTGCCCCGCTCTCCGGGGCATGGCCGGCGATAGAAGACGGTCTGGTTGTGGTAGAGCAGCACCGAGTTGCCCAGGGGGTCCATGTGGGAGCCTGTCTGTAGGCTGACGCAGTGCGGACACAGGCAACGAGCGTGGTACAGGTCCTGGGGGAGCCGGTTCAAGTCCCTGTCCAACCTGTGGGGATGGCACCAGTCGGTCAGGCCCTGGAGGGAAGCTGGCTGGGCGGGAGGGCCTAGGCCAGAAACAGGGAGCGCCCAGCGAGGGTGGAAATGCCAGAGGAAGGAAATGGTGTGGTCTGGAGGCCTGGCTTCTTGCCCTAGCTCTGGCACCCACTTGCTGCATGACTTTGGACAAATCACCCCCTTCTCTCTGGGGTTTATCTTCCCCCACTGTGAGGGTCAGCAGGGGAGCATCGCTGTCCAGCTGGCCCCGGAACCCTAAGGGAGGCAGAGCAAAGCCAGCAGGCTCCTGCCCGAGCCTCCACAGACCAGCTCCGCTGTCCGATACGCACACTGGGCCCTGGCGTGAGGGGACTCCAGAAGCCTAGCAAGAAATAGCTACTAGGTTGTAAGACCACTGTCCATGAAGACAAGCGCTCAGAAGCTAGGGCTCAGCTAGCACAGAATTTTCCAAAGTGGGTTCCCTTATAAGTACCTTGCCAGAAAAGGGTTCTGTGATTGAATGAGTTTAATGGTTTCTTTCCTGCTGACTTCTGGCAGGCTTTAACGTGCTGAGCACATTGTGAGTCTATGAGGGGTCGGGGCTGGAGCCGCTTTACCCATACCTGGACATCATCGATTTCTCTCTGAGGAGCAGCTTGGGGGATGAGTGTTACAAAGAACCTTTGGGGAAGACCGCCTGAGTGGTTATCAGGGGCTCTCAGCCTCCCAATAAGGGATCTGGACCCCAGCTCAGTTAGCCATCTGCCCCCCAACCTTCCCAAAGGGGCTTCCACCCTTCACATTTAGCCCAGGACCCCACCAGCCTTCTGAAACCACTTCAAAGGGTGGTGATTAGCAGTCTCCACCCTGGATCTAGTCTCAATCAGAGCTGACCCCCTCCCTACCCACTGAACTCTCCCTTCATCCCCAAAGCCAAGGGTAAGCCAGACTAGACTTGTGAGGAGTGAAAACACAGACACCCTGTGAGGACAAGACAGAAGGAGAAATGTGTTTAGGATCCCTAAGGCCTAATTTCTAGTAGTTTGCTTCATTGTCTCTATTTCAGTGCTTCCTGATATTTTTCACATCATGGCATGAATAGAGAATGCTAACATTTGTGTGGCGCACTGAGTGAAAGACTAAGACTGCCCACGTTCTGAGGTAAGCAACCTGGTGCTCCAGCCACCCAGCTGCCCCCAAGCAGCTGGTATTCCTTATCTTGGTATATTTATAACCCACTCACATCCCAAGGCAAACAAAGCATTTGGCATTGGGATGCTTCTTGCCTGTATCATACCATGATTCCCTGATATTCTAGTTATAAAAGCATGGCCACTGTAGGGATGAAGGAGGAGAAAAGGAGAGAAACGACATTCTATGTACTATATATAGATTTTACATATATTATTTCATATGATCTTCACATGAGCCTGTGTGGTATTATCTCACTTTACAGATGAAAAATAACCCGAGCTTTGAAACCTTGAGTAATGGGCACAGGGTTGCCCAATAAGAGTCAGAGCTAGGACCCAGACTAACACCCAAACCTTTATGGACTCTCTGAGATAAAAAGGAGCCGATAGGCTGGAACTGGGTAGATCTCCCTTGGCGCCTCACATATACCCTGCCCGGCACATATGCAAGAACTCAGAAGGGGACAGCAGACTCACTCATATCTCCAGGGGGAGATGGACCTGCTGTTGAGGGGTCCATCTTCGCTGGCCCTGCAGGATACTGGGTGGTGGGCAAGGCTGTCAGCCCCTGGGGGAGGCATGAGCACTGAGTCCAACTTCAGCAGCTCTTCAGTGGGGTCCTGTCCTTGGCTGGGGAAGCAGTTGGGCCAGAGGATGCAGTCTTTCTGAAGCCGCAGATTGAGAGTGTGGGCTCCCATGACTACTGCTAAGAAGGCAACCACCTGTAGGGAAAGGCCAGTGAGACAACTGCTCCCATCTAGTCTGGGTGCCCCTCTCCCAGCTGTTCCCTGAGATCCTGGTTTCTAGCTCCACCTGACCTCCAGCCCCAAACCTCAGAGCCCAACCTCCCTGCAGCTTTCCCACTTGGCACCGTCCCCACCCGGCCTCTGCACACCCACCTGGTACATGCCGAATGCCCGATACTGCTCTCCCAGCTCAGTGCTGTGCAGGCTGACAGGCAGGGCCCTGTGGAAGCAGGCTGGTTAGAGCAGTTGAGGAGTCCTGGTTTTATTTTCAGCAAACCTGTTTTGTTTATTCAAATTTATTTCCACTACCTTTTGGAGGGAGTAACCTGAGATTAAAACAAAACAAAACAAAACAAAACAAAACAAAACCAAAGAAAACCTGACAGGTTTTTCCAAAGCTGTTTAAAATGCTGTACTCATGGAAGTTGTGATGAACATCATCGTAAGCCTGGAAACGAATCGGGTAAATTTGGTTGTTTGCGTGGACTCAAAGCAATAGTATTCTGCTCTTCTGAGACTTTGAAAACTGGCATTATGGGAATTTCTCTGATTAGCTTGGTAGCCAAAATTAGGGAACATTACCTGGCCTCTCTTCAAGGGGCCTCATTTTCATGGTCTCTGCTGCTCCCACTTAGCCTCTTGTCTGCACCATTCCCTTTCTTCCCAGAAGTCCTCCTGATCAGCCACCTTAATGAGCATTTCCACTCTACCCCTTGTGAACCATCAACCCTTCTGTTCTCTGACCCCTTCCTCATCTTCAATGACCCCAACTTCTATGACCCCCATCATCTATGACTCTCCCCACTGTCTGTCACCTGCTCCCTAACCCACCCTCACCCTCTCCGGTGGCCACCCAAATCCCCATCCCTGCCCTTTCCATGACCCCACAGGACTGCCAGAAAGACCCCACCCCATCAGCTTGGTGGCTGGATGTGCAAGATCTGACGGCAGAAGCTGTGGGTGACTGTCCCGTTGTGCAAGTGAGAAGGTAGAGCCAAGAAGAGGAGGGGCCTGGTAACTGACTCGTCTAACACCCCACAGGAGGTCCCCATTCCAGGGACCAGCCTGTCCTCACCCCCACTCACGGGGACCTGGGGACAAGGTCTTGGTGGGGGTGGCTGCTGCTCTCAGGCCATGAGATAAGCCCACCTGGCTGGGGTTTGGGGCCATG
Source organism: Phyllostomus hastatus (assembly GCF_019186645.2). Taxonomy (NCBI): domain Eukaryota; kingdom Metazoa; phylum Chordata; class Mammalia; order Chiroptera; family Phyllostomidae; genus Phyllostomus; species Phyllostomus hastatus. The sequence goes on along the minus strand of NW_025333860.1, from coordinate 942,259 downwards.
GGCTGAGGGAGCACAGTTGTGTTCACAATGGCTCAAGCTGGGCCTGACCCCAGGGACCACCCAGCCAGAGAGGTTCGGTGCTGAGGGCAGGCCAGCCAGAGCCTTCTTCCCTCCGCGCCTTTTCCCTCATGCCCGCCACTGACCCCCCAAACCCCACACCCGCTACCCGCCCCCACTCGTACACACTCTGTATATTGACATTGCCTCTGGAATGATGTTTCCTGATTTGCATGTGCTTTCCCTTAGAAAATACTCCTCTTGTAACCAAGGACACAGGACATAATAAAGAGAACCAGGAATAACTAACTGTAGAGTGAAGGGGAATCCTTCAAATGCTTTAGGGCAACGATTTTCAACCTTCTTCTTCTTGTGGCACACATAAACTAATTACTAAAATTCTGCAGCACACCAAAAACTATTATATTTTTTGCCACTCTGACAAAAAAATAGGTATAATTTTGATTTATTCACACTGGACGGCTATTTTTGTGTTGGCTGTTGTCATTTTGAATTTGACAGTCTAAGTAAAGAGAGGTCAGTGCCCCTGACTAAATAGTCAGGCACTGCATGTTTCAAAAATTCTTGTGGGGCACCAGTGTATCTCCGTGCACCCATTGAAAATTGCTGCTTTAAGGCAAAACAGGGCCAAAGTATAGTAGTGATGAGGTCAAGGGGCATGCTGGAGGACTGGGAGAAGCTGTCTGGTGAGGGAGGGCCCTGGACCTGGCTGGGAGTGGGGCAGGGCTCTGGGCAAACAAGTGGCTGCTGGGAAGGCAGGGGCACTTAGGAGAGCACTGAGTCAGGAGTCCGTCACCCTGCCCCACTGCCTGCCTCTTCACCCGTGAGCTCCCAGACACGCTCACTCCCACACTCTGTTGGTCCCTCAGGTCTGGGTGTCATGTGCCAGGATGGTGTCAAGGCCTGTACGTGCATCAGCTCATTTTACTTTCCAGTAACACCACGAGGTGGAAACTCTTATTCCTATTATCTCATGTTAAGATGAGGAAACTGAGACCCACAGAAATTTAGTAGCCTCCTCAAGGTCACTCAGGAAGGGGTGGAGCTGGTTTTCCACTCTAGCCCTGACCCACTCCAAACCCAAGCTCCTGGCGTGGAGGTGCCACACTGTGCAGCCCTGGTTGGCTGCAAAGGGAAGGGAAGTCCCCACATAAATGCTCTTCTATTTACCTGGACTTTGGCTGGGACAGGTCTCACCTAAACCTGTCTGAGGCCACAGACCATTCTTGCCACTCAGGTATTCAACCCTGCTGGCTGGGGTCCGCTGCTCCTCACTGCCATTCCCAGCCTTGGGTCTGGCACGAGCAACTGCTGACACCAGAAAAGGCTCTGCAAGAGCAGTGCTCTTCCAGAAGACCTGAATCCCTGTGGGTCTCCCCCAAACCAATCAGACCCCCAGAACCTGACATCAGACCAAACCCACACCCCAACCCATTGCCCCAGTCCAGGGAGGGGTGCTCAAAAGAGCTGGAAGTGATCCTAGATACTTATTACTTGCTGGTGTTGCAAAAGCCTCACATGTTTGCCGATGACATTGACCTTCGGGAGAGGCCATTGGGATGTCCCCCTGCCTCTGTAGCAGGACCTTCTCTGAGGAAACCCCTGAAAGGCAGAGGCAGGGCTCCTACACACACACAGTCTCCCCCAGGGATGGTCAGGCCTGACAGAGAAGCACGCTCTGAGCCACGCACCCCTGTCCCACCCACCTGCTCAGCCTCTGCTCTTATCTCAGTAGTGTCTCTGTAGGATTCTTTAGGGTAACTCCCTGCAGTGAGAAACATTTTCCAGAAGATTTTCCTCCCGGGATGACTAGTTTTGGAATCCCTGAGTCACTTCAGCTTCCAGGGAATCCTTGGGGGTGTGGGAGATGGGTGTAGCAATGGGGAGAATACCAGAGGTGGGAGCAAAGAAAAGTTCACTCAGAACCTATCAAGGATGCCTCCCAGGGTGTTCTCACCTGCCTAAGCCTGACCTGGTGGGAGACCCACCCTTTTGCCCCTGGGAAGAGAGATAAGCGCCCAGCAGGAAAGGGCAGAGAAGACGAGGTCCTTGGTCAGGAAAAGCACCTGGGGTGTGCAGAAAGCTAGAGCACCACTGTCCTGCCCTTTCTCAGAAAGTCACTCACATCTTCACCTGCTCCCTTGTAGTCCTGACTCTCCCTCTGATCTGCTCTTGAGCTTGGGCCCTCTCTGCTCCTTCCTCCTTATTTGTACAAGTTTGTGTGTGTTGGGGGTGGCAGGGGTTTAACCTGGACAGCCACAAAAGTGCCAACCAGCTTAGCTGCCCTGGACCTCAGCTCCTGAAATAGTGCTGAAGCCACAGGACTCAGCAAAGTTTACTGAAGTTCATCTCCGCTCACCTGCCGTGAGGCAGGGACACTGTTGGGTAAAATGCTGAAATACCTCTGCCCCTGCTGGTAAACTGATGATATCCTCAGCCCAGGGCCACCCCTACCTATCACAGCCTCCTCATGGTCCTGCAACTAAAGGCCTGGCTGGGATAGGTCCTCCAGAGCACTGCTTCACGCACCGAGTGATACGTGGTAATGGCATTGGTTGCTCATGGTCTGTAGCATCACCTTTAGTTGCAAAGACACTTAGGCTTGGGAGCCTGCCTTCAAAGAGAATCCTGTCTGGTCTGGGAGACACACTGAGAATCGGATTGCACAGAACAAGAAGCCCCACAACTCCCTCTCCAGCTGGGTGCCTGTATCTCCCCAGAGGGCGGGGCCCATGGCTTACTCAGCTCTGTCCTGCAGTCAGGGCTGCCCCTGTTCGTTTATCCATTCACCAAATGTGCATTGAGCATCTGTTGTACTTCACACCAGACACTATTTTAAAGGGTGAAAGATTTATAAGATCTGAAGAGAAACCAGAGTACAAGACACTATTTTAAGTAGCAGGAATGCAGAGGAGGACAAGCCAGATAAGGTTCCTGCCTCAGGAAACTTCCATCTCAGGAGGACACAGACGATAAATAAGGAAACAGATCATTTCTGATAATAGTAAGTGCTATGAAGACAATGAAACAGAGTTATGAGGTAACAAGTTATGGGGACAGGGGGTGACTTTAATTTAGAAAGCCAAGGAAGGCCTCTCTGAGGATGAGTGGTCCAGGCAGAGGTAGTGGGACATGCAGAGTCCTGGATGCAGGAAGCAGATGAGTATATCTGAGAAACAGAAAAGACAATGTGGATAGAGAACAAAGGATGGGGGGAGAGTGGGATGAGATGAAGTGGAAGAGGTGGGCAGGACCAGATCACATAGGGTGCTATGGTGGGGCACGGCATTTGGGTTTTATTCCAGGGTCAGCGGGAAGTATTGGCTGGATTCAAGCACGATCTTGGCAACGTGAGTTTCCCAAAAGCAGGCATCGTGTCCTTGATATTCTGCTCCCTTGACTAGGAGCTGACATCAAATAAAAATAGTAGTTGCTCTTACCCAACATTTATACATCATGAGTTCCGTTATTATCCCACTTTATAGACAGGAAACTGGAGGCTCCAAGAGGTTGTGTAGCTTGCTGAAGAAACTAGCTAGTGTTGGAAGCAGGATGAGAACCCAGGTAATCTGGATTGCTCGGGGGGCCCAAAGGAAGAAGAACTAGAATTCATGAGCACCTGAGAAGTTTTGAGTGGCAGGAAGAACACGAATAGTTCAAGGAAGTCAGGGAGGGGTGAGGGAGAGACCAGCAGGTTGGCCCTGCTGGCAAGGGGAAAGAAGACTGAGACCCAGAAAGCCAGATGAGGGGTTCCTTCCTTTCTTCCTCTGAACAAAGATAGCAAAGGCAGGTCTCAAAGCTGAGGGCCTGGCTGCCTGAGGCTGCCTCCCAGGTCTTAGCCGTCCATCCAGCCTGAGCTTTCTCTAACTTAACCTGGACCCCATAGCTCTCCCTGAACAAGTTAGAATCATCTTAAACCTCTGTGAAAGAGAGGGCAAGGACGAGGTACAAGAGGAGGGAAAGGTTCTTCCTGCCCTCAGCAAAAAACCCTTTCACCTTTCACGAAAGCACAAGTTGCGGGGAGAGCCATGGTGAAGAGGAAAAGCCATGGAGGGAAGTCAGCACGGTGCAGGGCACTTTACACATACTCACTCTTCCCCGAAGTCCCTGTTACAGATGAGGAGCTGAGACTCAGATATGTTGTATAACTTGACCAAGATCACACAGCTTATAAACCAGGATTCACCTCCAAGTCTGACGGTCTCTGCTCGGGGGCAGTCTTCTTTTCCTGCAGATTTGCACTCTGCTGCCCACACCTACGTTTCCCCAAGTACTGGACCCCATTGTCCACCTCCCAAACAACAACTTTACCTGGTCCTGGAGCTTCCTTACTGCTTACCTTTTTTGGCCTCCATCTATTTCCAGTGTGCCAGTCAGAGCATTCCCCTTCACTGTCCCCTGGGCAGAGATCACAGAGCCACCGCCTTTCCAGTGTGTGCTCCACCCAGCCAGGCTTCCTAGGGCTAGGGTCTGCAGAAAGTTGGACCAGGCTGGAGCTGGGATGGGGGAACTCTCCCTGTAGATGTACCTGGAAATGTAAAAGTTCCTCTGCCATCCTGACAGAGTGTGAGTTTGTTCAGGATTCCCAGCCCCATGCCCAGGTCTGTACTCCCATATCTGAGCCAAGCCCAGAACCAATATTGTCCATCCTCATGTTCATCCCATAGGTATTACCCCTCCCTCTGCAAAGGGTTCTTTCTTTCTTTCTTTTTTAATTTCTTTAGAGATTTCTGGCTTTTTAAAATATTTTATTTATTTTTATTATTTTTAAAAATATTTTATTTATTTACTTATTTTTAGACAGAGGGGAAGGGAGAGAGGGAAAGAAACATCAGTGTGTGGTTGCCTCTCACGCACTCCCTACTGGGGACCTAGCCCATATCCCAGGCATGTGCCCTGACTGGGAATCGGACCGGCTAACTCTCCATCCACCGAGCCATACCAGCCAGGGTGTATGTGCGTATGTGCCCAGGCAATAGGGAAGGAAGAAGGGGTGGTATTCTCAGAATACCAGTCAAAGCAGGTATTCTCACCTCCTTCCCACACGGGGAAATGTCTGTGGGCCTATGGAATGTGGAGAGGGGCTTATCCATCTACCCAAAGCCTAAGGTTCACAAAGGACCTTAAATTAGATTTGCAATGTTAATTAGATATGTGATGCCAAATGAGGTTGTACGTAGTCTATTTTTTGTGTTTTGTGGATGTACAAGGGGATACCAACAAATGCAGTGACTGAAAATAACCTCTGTAGGGAGATCTGATCATAAATTCCTAACTGAGCAGGTCATAGTGGGTAGTCACGCCCCAGGCTTATAACTTCTTTGGTAAAGGTTTTTAAGCAAGCCCTGCCCATTGCTCTAGGTTAACACACCTTTGAAATGCCAGAAGTACTGGTAATCTTCTTTTCCAGACCTGGTGAAGGCGTAGGCACCCTCAAGGGAGCACATAATCTAGTTAACTATCCCATACCTTGCTTTCTCCCACCTTCGAGTAATCTTCCTTAACTTCTCTCATTAATTCCAAATGTATGAAAGAAACTGCAAAACTGTCACTCCCCTGAGCATTTGAGATCTTGCTTCCCCGCGTTGTCTTCAGCTCAAATAAACATCTAAAAATTCTCTACAGGTCTGGATGTTTCTTACATCAACAATTTGAAGTGTTAATTTTAAAAACATAAATATTGAAAAATAGACTACAACTTTTCAATCCTGTTTGGCATATCACTTTTTAAATGTGAGATACCTCAAAAACAGAAGACAGAAGGCTTCCCTCTAGCCTCTGCAAGGCCTTGATGTGTGTGGTGTCCCAAAAGGAAAAAAAGGGAGGAGGAATGGGGGAGGGTAGCTAGAAAGAGACAGTGCACACACATCAAAGAGTAGTAAGACGGCAGGAGAGGCGTGGAGACCCAAGCGCCCTGTCCTTTCAGCTGAAACTCCTGGAAGGCCAGATCTCAGCTCCTCTGAAACAGTTCTGCCCTTTTGTGCCCGTGGTCCCCTCTCTTGCTCTTCATGGCAGTAGAAGTGTGCCAGGGAGAGAGAGGGCCGCGGACAGGCTCAGACTGGCAGAGGAGCGTAAGAAGCAGCTCAACTCGCTGGGCTGACGCTCTGGGACCAGACACTCAGGCTTTACGTTCTGTCGCCAGGGCCAGGATGCCTGTCCAGACCCAGACCCTCACTTGTCCCTGGCAGGAAAGGCCGTTAACCCTGTCACCCCTGCAAAGGCAACGCCAAGGGAGAAGAGAGGCTCTACGGAGGACACCAGAAGGGCGGAAGGAGTGCGCTCCCTCCCACGGGAAAGACAGATGTAGGGCTAATGAAAGGGAGGCAGAGAGAGGCGCGGGACTGGCGGGGGAGATCGGGGGCGGGGCAGGGAGAGGCGAGCCCCCGGGAGTGAGCGGACTAGACCCCCCGGAGGGCCCCCCCCCTCCCCCCGCGACGTCTGGAGAAAGAAAACGCCGGGGAGAGGGGCCGGGAGGGGGCGTGCCGTTTGGCCCGAAGGTCCCGAGCTGAAACTCAACACCCGCCTTTGGGAGCGTCCTCCTTTCTCCTCCTCCCCTCCCCTTCCCTTCCCTTCCCCTCCCTTTTCCCCTCCCTCCTTCCTCTCAATCCCCAGGACCGAGCCCCGCGCCGCCGGAGCGGAGGGCCCGAGGGGAGGAGAAAGGAACTGCGCTGAGAGGGAGCCTGGAGCCCGGGAAGGGGAGGGAAGGGGAGCGGAGAGCCGGGGTGAGCCTATAGGCCACGCGCGATCCCCAGAGCCTTTCCAGCCCCCTTAGTGTCCACCCCGCCTCTAAGCCCCTGGCCCCTGCCCCTCCTTCGCCTTCTCTGCTCCTTTTGCTTTGTGGCCTTTTACTCCGCTCCCAGAGACACCTGGGAGCTTCTCCGAGCTCTCGGGGAGCCGAGAGGACCCGTCCAGGTTGCGCGTGAGCGGACGGCGAGGCGGCGCCGAGGGCAGGGAGCCGCGGGTGGGAGCTGGCGCAGGTGGCCCTGCACTCTGCTGCCGAGTGGCGGAGGAGGGCGAGTGGGCCCGGGTGAGCCCCTCTTTGGCTTTGGAAAGAAAGGGCCTCCGGTCCATTCGAGCCGTGCCGCGTGCCATCGAGGCTCCCCGAGACCCAGGGCGTGCTGAGAGCGAGTGTGCGTGAGTGCGAACCGCCTCGCCGCCGGGGGTGCGCGTGCCTGGGCCAAAAACAGCCACTCAGGCAACGCATCCTCCCGGCCACGCTCCTGCAGGCCTTTGCCGTCAGCCTGGCCTCCTTTCGCCAGGTTGGGCGAGTTTGAAGAGGGACTTAGGGCTCGGCTCTAGCTTTCCCGCTCTCCCCCGCAGCGTGGCCGCCGCACTGCCCCTGGAGCCCTGACGCACTGCCCCTGGAGCCCTGCTCTCAGACCTCGGGTGGGGTTGAGTTGGTTCCTAAACTTGCTCGTCCAGCCCAACCGCCCCGGCGGCTTCTCCCAGCCCTCGGGGCTGTCGTGAGTGGCCTGGACAGGCGTCGAGCGCCTCAGCTCCCTCCTCGCCTGCCTCGGCTGTGGAAGGGAGCCGGACCTTGCGGACCTGGGGTGCCTCCACGACGTAGGGCAGGCAGCTCCGGGGGCCTGGCCAACCCGGCGGCCCCCGGGAGGCCGCGGGGACAGTACAGAGAGCGCACCCTTGGATGAGGTCCCGCAGCGACGCCCCAGCCCGCCCCGCTGCTCCTCCTCCTGCCAGGCCAAGTTGCCTCCCATTTGGGGATTTTTGTGGGTTTTCTTTCTCCTCCTCCAACCTCTGCGGAGGCCACGACTCAGGCGCCAAAGCCGGGAGCCGCCTCCATGGTACTGGGCAGCCGCTGCTGAAGTCAGCGAAACGGAGCCTGTCCTGGAGCAGGCCGCGCGGGAGGCCAAGGCCATGGCCATAGCCACGTCGGTGAGTCCACCCAGGAGAAGAGGCTGCTGGGCAGAAACCTCCACAGCTGCCCTGCACTCCTGTCACTTTTATTTCTGCCTTTTCTTTGTCTCTCTCCTGGGACCCCTTTCCAGCTGGCTGTGTCCCGCTCCTCTCACTTTTGTTTTCCAATTTCTCTCCTCTTCCCTAGCTCCTTCTGGGCCTGGGCTCCCCCTTTTCCCTTCCCGGTCCCCTTTCTCCAATTTCTTCCTAAAGGCTGTCCTAGATAGAGGGGAGGGGGCAAGTGTAGCCCTGTCTGCTCATTTATTGGCGGGGACAGATGGCCACTGGCAGGGGCTTGTGATTGGGAGGCAAGTAAAAGGTTGGGAGGGGGCTGAAAGAATGGAGGTGGCTGCAGGAAAACAGGAGAGGTGGGAGGGCCCAAGAAGGCCCTTCTCTAGAGGAGGGATGAAGGAGAGGAAGATCAGGCAGGGAGAAAGAGAAAATTGGAGGGGGAGGTGATGTCAGCTAGCCTCTGGTCACTTTGGGGACAAAGGGAGGAGACCGCTTGCATGATGGGACAGTGGGAGGAGGAGTCCCAGAGAGCATGTGGCCCACTGCCATCCCCATTAAGGCAGCCCCTCCCTCACAAGTCAATCTGGTCCCTGAGGAGGCAGTAGAGCAGGGGTGACCACACCCATCATCAATCAGTCTATCAGCAACTCTGGCCTGGGTTCCTGCCATTGCAAGGCCCGGAAGTTTGGCCCCATTGGACAGAATTCAAACCTAACACTGGGAGGAGCTCTCCACAGCCCCACCTCTGCTTTCTGTCTTGCACTCCCTGTTTGAATTCCAAACAACTCGGCTCCCTTTCCACCCTTCCCTAGGCCCTAGGATTCCCAGTGAAAGCAAGGCTGCCACCTGTTTTCTTGCCCCCTCTGAATGGTTACTCTGAAAAGGAGGCTGGAAAGACAAGTATAGCCCCTGACATCCTCCCAAAGCCCGTAGGAAGAGTTTGATTTTCACTCCTCAGACCACACCACTCTTAGTTCCTCCATCTGCATGATGGTGAGAAACACCATCACAATGCTCAGAGTTGGGAGAGGGGAGGTCCTGAAAATAGGAGATGTCCTCTGACACAAAGATGCTGGCTCAGTGGCTGGCTGGTCAGCGATGTAGTCCCAGGAGGTAGATTTTTCTTTTTCCCCAGAAGTGGGGGTATTTATGCTAATCAAACTCACAGGATTCTAAAAACAGCTAGTATGTATTGAACATTTACTAGCCCTAAGCTGTGTCCTGGCTGCTCAACGCATTATCTCGTCCAATCTTCACAATGTATCTGTGAGGACAGTACTCACTATCCAAAAATGGATAGTCAGACATGGACTTCTACAGAGGAAACCGAGGCTCAGAAAGGATTGTTTTGTATTGTATTGTATTGTATTTATTTATTCATTCCAGAGAGGGAGAGAAACATTGATTGGTTGCCTCTTGCACACCCCCAGCCAGGGACCTGGCCCCCAACCCAGGCACGTGCCCTGACCAGGAATCCAACCGGCAGGTCGTTTGCTTTGCGAATGATGCCCGACCAGCTGAGCCACACCAGTCAGGGCGAAGCTAAAAAAAGTTTAACAGCCTGCCCAAAGTCACTTGTTTAGAAAAGGAGAGAGCCAGGACTCAAACTCAGTTCTGTCTGCCCCCAAACTGTACTCTTAAAGCCTTGGTTAGATCTAAAATACCGATTTATAATTTATAATTAGAAAGGTGCCATGTTAACCAGAATTTATGTCATCTGGTTTGCGTGTTTTCTCTCTGTGGGACAGTAACAGTTAGAAGGCAATATAACCATAAAACAGTTTGATGAGTTTGGAATTGGGCAAGAGAAGTCAGCTGAAATTGTTGAAATCACCCTGCCATGAGGGGATGGACAGCCTCTCCAGCTGAGGGAACCGCCAGCCAAGAGAAACATGCACGCGTGTCGGCTAAGCAGGGCATGCTTTTCCCCATGGCCTGGTGACCAGATACCGCCTGCCAGAGATCTTTAGTTTGAGACTTTTTACTGAATTGGCCCAAATGGATTACTTGCTCAGTAATGCCTTACTACCTGCTCTCCACCATCACTGTGTAAGCCACCACTGCCTGGCTTATAGTCACCTAGCAAACAACTGAAGCGGAATATACTTTAGTGCTATGAGTGGTTAGAGCTAGATTCTACCAAGGAATCAGAGCCCTGTGAAGGGTGACTAGCAAAGGGAAACTGTATATAATGAAGATTGCATATGTGTTTGAGTCATGTTTGAGTCACGGACTTTCTTGACTTAACCACTGTTACTAATGTTAGAAGAAAAGTCGGTCCTTAAGGTTTGTGATTGTGGAGAGGCAGTGGAAGAGTGTCCGAGAGTACGGGCTCTGGAATCAAAGAGCCTAAGGTTTAAATCATTTTCCCCAGCTGTCCCAGCTGTATGCCACAGGAAATAGTACTAACCTCTCCGTTCCGGTTCCTTTCCAAGTGGAGATAAGGATGGCTCTTCCCTCCTAAGGTTGCTGGGAAGATTAAATGAGAAGATGAGTGCAAAGACTTGCACAGTGTCTGGGTACATAATTTGCCCTTGGTATCTGTGACTTACTCCCTAAGCCTGTTGTTCTCCAAGGAAAAAGCTTAGATATCCTTACGAGACAGGACTGCAAACAGGCTGATGCACACACAAGTCTATACACTTTTCTCCATGGTAACCTCTGTCTCTTCTGAGAACCATGTTTGCTCAGACTGAGAACAAAACAATTTCTTGGGTTTCTGTTTTCTTATTATGCCGAGGTACTGCCTGGGCTGGGTCTCTCCCAGTCCCCCTCAGAGTGAGAGGTCTCTGCAGCTGTTTTGTCTAACCTTTTGCATGTGGGGGATGCTGACCCAGCAACAAGGAAGGTAAAGGAGATTCTGTGGGAGAACTTAGCAGGACTTCCTTGTATACACAAGGCTTTGGAAGAAATTCATTTAACGTATGTTTATTGAGGACTGATTCCAGGTTGGGCTTTGTTTCAGAGGCTAGGAACATAGCATAGCTGTCCTTGTTCTCAGAGAAAAAGGGCCAGTTGGGGGAAGAGCCCTCTGGGTAAAGGAGACAGCAAGTGCAAAGGTCCTGAGGTGGGAAAGAGCTTGTCTAGTTCAAGGAGTAGAAAGGAAGAGGGAGAATGCAGGGCATGAAGTGGGAGACAAGGCCCGATCAGGAAGAGCTGAGACAGGAGGTCAGTTTTTAGCTCGAGGGAAATGGGGAGCTCTAAAGTGTTTTGAGCAGGAGGTGCCATGACCAAATATGTGTGTGAAGACCCCTCTTCCCACTCCTGCCTCACCCACCAGGCCCTGCTGGCCCGGGCACTCTACGACAACGCTGCTGAGTCCCCCCAGGAGCTGTCCTTCCGCCGAGGGGACGTCCTACGGGTACTGCAGAGGGAGGGTGCTGGTGGGCTGGACGGCTGGTGCCTCTGCTCCCTGCATGGCCAGCAGGGCATTGTGCCTGCCAACAGAGTGAAGCTCCTTCCTGATGGCCCGGCACCCAAGCCCAGCCTCTCCCAGGTGCCTGGCTCACCATATCCAGCCCCAGAGCACAGCAATGACGACCAGGAGGTGAGAGCTGGAGCCCTCCCAACCCCCAGCCAGGAGAGCCCCTTCCCTTTCTGCTGGTGCCTGCAGTGAGGCTGGGCAGGGAGAGCCCTAAGACAGAAGCTCTTCAGGGCTCTGCTGTAGAAAACCTGTCTGCCAACCCTTTCTGGGTTCTACTTCCCCTTGGGACGGGGAGGGGGTTGGAAGGTGTCTGTTTGCCGGAGGTACACATTGTCTGATTCCCTGGTCCCCTCTCCTGACCCCCACATCTTGATCCCTTAGGTTTATGTGGTGCCACCCCCAGCCCGGCCCTGTCTGACCTCAGGATCTCCAGCTGGACCCTGCCTGCCCTCCTCTGACCCCATCTACAAGATCCCCAGAGGCAGTGGGACCCAACTGGCTGCCCCTGGAGATGCCTTGGAGGTGAGGGCTAGAGGTCTCGGCATATGTTGCACAGGGAACAGACAGCCCTGGATGGAACCCAGTGCTGAACCTGATGGTAACTAGCCACTCCCTCTCCAGGTCTACGACGTGCCCCCCTCTGCCCTCCGAGTTCCCTCCAGTGGCCCGTATGACTCCCCTGCCTCCTTTTCCCACCCTCTGGCCCGAGTCACTTCGAAACCCCCTGGAGAGGATGAAGCTCCCTATGATGTGCCTCTGGCCCCGAAGCCACCATCAGAACTGGAGCCAGATCTGGAGTGGGAGGAGGGCCGAGAGCCAGGGCCCCCTCTCTATGCTGCCCCCTCCAACCTGAAACGGGCATCAGCCCTGCTCAATCTGTACGAAGCACCAGAGGAACTGCTAACAAATGGGGAAGGTGGGGGCACTGACGAGGGCATCTACGATGTGCCTCTGCTGGGGCCAGAGACACCCTCTTCTCCAGAGCCCCTGAGAGCCTCAGCTTCCAGTGACACGGAAACCTTGGCACTGCTTCTGGCCAGAAGCCCTGCACCCTCTCACAGGCCCAGGTTGCCCTCTGCAGAAAGCCTGTCTCGCCGCCCTCTGCCTGCCCTGCCTGTCCTTGAGGCCCCCAGTCCTTCCGCAGCTCTCTCTCCTGCTCCAGGCAGAAAGGGCAGCATCCAGGACAGGCCTCTGCCTCCACCCCCACCTCGCCTGTCTGGCTATGGGGGCTATAAGGTTGAGGGGGATTCAGAGGGCCAGGAGGTGGAGGATGACTCCGCAGAACACCACAATGAGTATGAGGGCATCCGGATGGCTGAGGAGTACGACTACGTCCACCTGAAGGTGAGCTCACCTCCAGCCAGTCCCACCCAAAGTGGGGAACCTCCCTGGAGAACCACAGGGAGGAATAAGGAGGCCTGGGGCCCAGGTGCAGAGCCTCCCTTCCTCCCTTCCCTCCTTCCCCACCACTGGCCCTACACCCTCTGGCCTGGGACCCCAGTACCTGGCCATATCACTTGTACCAGTGCCACGTTCCTCCCCTTAAACCCAGGCTGGGGTCCCTGAGCCCTCTGACTTGCCACCAGGCTCTTCCAGATCTAGAGTCCAGGGACTGCAATCTCTAATGGCAGGAGGGACCTCCAGAAGGAATGGGAAGTGGAGAGGGCCAGGGAGACTAAGGAAGCCACCTGGCCCTGTTCCCCCACCCCTGCACTGAGACCCTGACCCCTTCCTACAGGGTATAGATAAAGCTCAAGGATCTAGGCCCCTGGATAAGACCTTCCCTGGGGATCCTGAATTGTTGGAGAAGGGCCCACCAGAGCAGCAGGTAATCCTGTGGGGATGATGCTACAGAAGGGGGACTGGGGAAGGAGGAGCAGGAACACAGAAGGAATATTCTTAGCTGAACTATCAAGGGAACTAGATTAGGACTGGGTAAAAGTTCGGTGAAACAGCAGTTGGAGTAAACAGGAGTTAAAATTCAATAGGAAAGAGCTGGAACTTAGAAAATGATATCAGCCTGGGCTAGTGTGGGTCAGTGGATTGAGTGCCAGCCTGTTAACCAAAGGGTCACCAGTTCAATTCCCAGTCAGGGCACATGCCTGGCTTACAAGCCAAGTCCCCAGTAGGGGCCGTGCAAGAGGCAACCACACATTGATGTTTTTCTCCCTCTCTCCCTCCCTTCTCTCTCTTGAAATAAATAAATCTTTATAAAAAATGAAAAGGATATCAGGAATTCAGAAAGAGGGGGAAGAATGTGTTGGAGAGGAATCAGAAAACCAAGCCATCAGGAGCAGAAAGTTTCTGGGTCAGAGCTGGGCCAGGTGACTTCTGAGGTTCCTTCCAACTAAATTCCTGGGCTCCCACAAGACCTCGCTCCTAATCCTAGCTCTACCATTAAGAAGCCAGGGACTCTGAAGTGGCCAGTAAGTCTCTCTGGGCCTCAGGAAAGTGAAATGGTCTCCTTGATTCTGTCTAAAATGGTCTTAATCACAATAGCTCCCATTTATCAGGTATTTACCAAGTGCCAGACCCTGTACTAAGCATCTCGCACGTCAACGCTAATATAGCCATAGTAAGTATTCATATAGGACATACAGTGTGCAATGCTCTGTTTTGAGCCTTTTCTGTATATTGTATCAATTCGTCTTCTTTGCAGCCTTAGGAGTCAGATACTCAGGCTGGTGCTATCGAATATGGTAGCCACTAGCCACATATGGCTACCAATTGCTTGAAATGTGGCTAGTCTAAATTCAAATGTGCTATGATATAAAATGTACACCAGATTTTGCAGACTAACATTTTTTATATTTGGAGTTTAAGAACATACCAGTTTCTTTTCCTAATGCGGTAGTTACTATAAAATTTAAAATCACATTTATTTTGGAAAGTGCAGCACTAGACTCCCCAGTTTAGAGATAAGGGGGGAAAAATTCAGAGACTTGTTGGAGGTTGTGTGAACCCAGATTTACCTGGCATCAGCTGAAAGCACTTTCCTCCTGCTCACTATGAGCACCTAATGTTCTGATGGCAGAGGCCAGAGCTAAAGGGATTGCACTAGAAAGGAAGGACTGAGGAACAAAGGGAGGGGAGGAGAAAGGATATGAGAGCAGAAGTGACACTCGGGAGAGCCCTCCCACTGACCACTCCTCTTGCCCTTAGGAGGTCCTGTCCGCTGGGGAGCCGCTGGTTCTGCCAGCCGGAGATCTACAGCTCCTACACTTCTACGCAGGCCAGTGCCAGAGCCACTACTCTGCGCTGCAGGCGGCTGTGGCAGCCCTGATGTCCAGCACCAGGGCCAATCAACCCCCACGCCTCTTCGTGCCCCATGGCAAGCGGTTGGTGGTGGCTGCTCACCGCCTGGTGTTTGTTGGGGACACCCTGGGCCGGCTGGCAGCCTCTGCCCCTCTCCGAGCACAGGTTGGGGCTGCAGGTACCGCGCTGGGCCAGGAATTGCGGGCTACTGTGCTCGCTGTCAAGGGGGCCGCCCTGGGCTACCCATCTGGTTCCGCAGCCCAAAAGATGGCGCAGTGTGTGACACAGCTGGCTGGAAAGGCCCTGCAGTTCACTGCCCTGCTCACTAGCCTGGCCCCCTGAGGCTCCCGTGGCCCTGCTCCGACCCTGCCCTGTCTGCCGGAGCCCCGCCCCAGTCTTTGAGCGGCTGGAGGGCTCTGTTCAGGCACTCGGAGGGGTGGCGATATACTTCCCAGTTCCTGCCCCTTCCAGTCATGTCAGTCTCTCACAGAGGCATCTCTTCCCCCACCCTACAGCTTTTTGTATGAGCCATTTTGTATAAATTATTTTTATTTAATATTATTCCCTGCTTTGTCAGGAGCAGGTGCTAGGCCCTCTGGGGCAAAGAGGAGCTGGACTTTTCCTCCTCTCAGCCTGGGGCAGAGGCACTCGGTCACTGTGCTGCCGCCCACCTCTGGGAGCTTGGCCCTGCAGAGGGCCAGGTGGATGAAAGCTGGGCCACGCTTTCTGGGCTGTAGAACATCAGTGCCTCTCTGTTCGGTGAGAGTGAGGGCAGGACGTGGATTGCCCGGAATGTGAACCTTGGGAGAAGGCAGAGGGCTCTTTCCCACAGGAAACTGGTGAGCGCTGGGCCTCAGGTGCTGGGCAGGCATCTCAATAAACAGTACTGTCTGGTTCCCTGACTGCTTCTTGGGAGGTGGGGGAGGGCAGGTCTGTGCCCCTGAGCCAACCCTAGGTGGCACACACTGTGGACAGGAAGCCTTTAGGGGTTTATGGGACACTAACAATATTCCGCAGGTTCTCAGCTCCTATGATGTGCCATGGTTCTGACGGTACATGGTGGGTATGGAATGGACATAAGCTAACCAGTTAAAATGAGTAAATTGAGCTCGACCTCAGATCGGATGCAGCAATCCACTGAATTTAAGCATATTAGTCAGTGGAGGAAAAGAAACTAACCAGGATTCCCTCAGTAACAGGAAAGAGCCCAAAGCCGACTCTCTGCCCTGCGGTGAGGCACAGAAAATGTGCACAAAAGGCCCACCTGCCAGTGCCCCTCGTGGGAGGCCCAAGTCCTGATCGAGCCTCCCCGCCAAAAATAAGTAAATTTAGAAAGAGAAATCCCCCACAGATTTGACAGTTGCTGGCAATGGAAATAAATGGGGGGGGGGGTTGTGAAGGGCTGGCAAGATGAGGGGAGAGGCCACTGAGGGAGACTTTAGACGGGTTGGTTGGGAGGTGGCATCTGAGCTGAGACCCCCAAGGACGAGAGAATCCAGAGGAGTGACAACTAGCATTCCAGAAAAACACTGATGGCTGATCAGGGGCTTCTCCAGACCTTGTCACATGGTGCTGTTAGAGAGCTGCACCCGTGGAGTGGCTGACCACACGAGCCTTTTAAAGGGCTGTGCTGACTTGGTCACCCTAACTATCAGCCTTGTGCCACTGGACAGCTCTGGTCAGCTGGAGAGTGCTGCTGACCAGCCTGGGTGCCCTCTCCCTTAGGTTAACCCAAGAGGGTCTAGCCCCTTGACCTCACCTCCCCAGGCCTTCTGCTGACCACCATTCTGGCCAAACCATCTTTTAGAGAAGCTGAGGGGCTGATGAATGCAGTATGTTGGAAGTCCATAGGGCTTGGGACTTTGGTGAAACAGGTGAGCCATAGAACAGATGAGGGGTCTCTCCAGCCATTTGCCACAAGTGAAGTCCAAGCCACAGCTTCACTGCTTCAGTCTTGCTTGCCTGGGATGATGCCCTGGCACAGCAACTGGATTGGAAGCACCCCAGACAAACCAGTCACATCCCAGTGTCTTGGCATCCCCTCTGCATTTGCCTCCTTCATTATGGGTTCCTCTCTCATTTCACTCTCAAAACTCATTTCCAGATTCTGGGGTCATCAAAATTTACACCTGTGGGTTGAAGACATAATAGAGGCCATCCTCCATCATGCAGACAGAATTTTAGGAGATCAGCCTAGAACGAGAAGTTTTGGTGCAAGTCCCAGAAACACCAGGTACCTATGTGTCTGCGGTAAATCCTGTCAGTCCATCTGAGTCTCGGTTTCAGCTTTGATAGGATGTTTATGATAATGGTCTCATGGGGTTTTTGTGGGGCCCTAAGAAGATAACACGTATGAACAGCCCAACACCACATAAGGGGTAATTCTAGGGCAGATACAAAAACACAGACAAATCCTCAAGGAATGTTGGTGGTGACAGCACCAAAACAAACCCTGAAAAGGTACTGATATGAGTTGGGGGAGGGAAAATGGCGGGAGGTGGCTAAGTGCACTAAAAGTTTCCCATACATGGAAAATCTGTGAACAGAGGAGATGAATTGGAAGTGCGGTTCAGTGGAAAGAAGAGGGAATGGATTTCCCAACAGACTAACAGGACACACCTTTGCAACCCTTGCCTGAGGTTAGAGAATAAAGTACCTATTAGGTATCAAATCTAGGCAAGTGCATCTCTAATGGGGATCTGGCTAAAAGGCTGTGATTCTGTATTTCTAATGAGCTCCCAGGTGATGTGGGTGCTGGTGGCCTGTAAAGCACACTGAGAAGGAATTCTAGGAATTAGGGAAGGCTTCTCTGAGGCAAATATGCTTGAGTGGACAGCTGAAGGGTGAGAACTTGACTCGGGAAGGAGAAGCCTTCTAGCATAAAGACGCTTGTGCAAGGGCCCTGTGACATTGATAAAAAACAAAAGAAGTCCAGTGTGACTGCAATAAATGTTTGAGAAGCGAGATGGAGCTGCAGAGAGCATGGGGCCAAGCATGCAGGGCCATGCATGAGCTGTCTAAAATATTATCTGTCTCAATGCTGAGGAGAAGCCACTGAAGGCTGTGAAGCAGGAAAGGGACATGAACAGATCTGTATTTTGAAGATCACTCCATCTGCACTATATATAGCAGGTGGGGAAAGTAGATTGAAACAAGTGGACACAGAGCAGCAGCTAGGAATTAGGAGGCTAACGCAGTCTGTGTGACAGGCTTAATTAATGGTTGTAAGAGATGGGGAGAAGGAGAATACCAGAGAATTATATAGGAAGTAAAATGGATAGAGCATTGTAAAGGACTTGATGTGGGGGTAAGGAAGAGGGCACCGTAACGGCTATCACCTAAATAACTGGCCACGATTGGATGTTGAGGGTGCCACATACTGAGGATGCACTTGAAGACAACCAGGTTACTGGGGGAAGAGCATGAGTTTGGTCTTGGGCATGCTGAGTTTGAGGACCGTACGAGTCATCCAAGGTAAGAGGTCGAATAAGTAGCTTCAAAGCTCTGGGGCTCAGAAAATAGGTGGAAGTTAAACTAACACTCAACAGTGACTGAATAAACAGATCTCTCCCTCAGATCCCTGAAACGCACCATCCTCTACTCTTTAGCTACATAGAAACTCCCTACTTTTGTTTTTTGAGGAAGATGAATTTGAAGGATCTTGCTCTCCTATTCTCTTGACTTGGCCAAATCAAATAAACCTCTGTCCCCAAGCACCCAGGTCTCAGTGTTTGGCTTCCTAGCGCATTAGGCACACACACTTGACTTTTGGGAGATGGTTCAGTAACAGGAGCTGGAAATGCAAATCTGGGGACCAGGTTTGTGTTGGTTTATATCGTTTATATTGAAGGTGAAGCCCTGGGGCATGGGTGAGATCCCCAGGCCCAGAGAGCAGTGTGAGATAAGAGAAGAGGAAGCCTTAGGACTAAGCCTCTGAGGATCAGACACTGGGTCATGATGAGGAAGAGGAGGGTAAGCCTGCAGTGGAGACAAAAGCAGCAAGAGAAAAAAGAAACAAAACAGGGGGGTATGAGACAGCAGCCAAAGAAGAAAGTATTTAGAGGGAGGGGTGGTCAACAGTGCCAAATACTGTTGAGAAATGGTGACTCGAGCAGAGTGAAACCCGGAGAAGTGTTCTTGTACAGGAGTGCAGCCAGGGCTGAGTAGCGTGCCCATCCCCGTGCTCCATGTACTGTCACTGCCAGTACATGCATCTGTCCCCCAGTAAGCTACTAAGCTACTCCAAGTTGTCTTGTCCATTGTTATCCCCCAAGCCTAGCACAAGGCCAACCACAGAGTAGAAGCTTCATAAATTTTACCGATGAAAGAATGAGTGGATGGATGGACGGGCGGGTGGATGATGAGGAAGAATTGGAAGCAAAGAAGGAATCTCTGGCATCTGCCTGGCTTAGCTACTATCCTTCAGCTTTTTTTCCTTTGTACCGCAATGGCCCGCAGACCCAGGGAACAACAGAGACAGAGCCCCATCCCCTCCCTCTTCTGAGCCCTGGTCCCCCTCTTCCTCTCTCTGATGAAGAGTCTGGACCCATGGTTCTGCTGACGTGAGAAGGGGAGGAGAGTCTGGAGGAAGGGGAGGGGAAATCGGCGCAAGATCGCAGAGGCGAAGGAGGCGTCCGCGCTCCAGAGCTGCAGAACGGGGTCTCTCCCGCGCCTGTGTCCAGGCATCCAGTGCACCACTAGGCCAGAGGAAGACAGCGCATCCTTTCCGTGAGGCCCGGCAGGGCCCCTACGGTCGGCAAGCTGGCTCCCCGGGTGGCCACCGGGACACCCGAGCCCAATGGCGGGGGCGGCAGCAAAATCGACAGCACTGTGGAGATCACCCCCAGCCCCAACGGAGTAAGTGTCCGCGCCCTGAGGACTACGCCATCACCTCCCTGCACCCGCGACGAGCGCCTGGCGTTTTCCTCCGCTCATCCCCAACCCCTAACTGCCTTGCTCGCGCTCTCGCGCGCTTGCCCACCTTCCTCCTATGCTTTGCGCTTTTCTACGATTCATTCTTCCTCTGCCTCTCCCCGCCCCTCCCCCACCAGCAGGTCGGGACCCTCGGAGATGTGGTGCCCACAGAGCAGCTGCAGGGTGAGCGGGAGCGCGAGCGAGATGGGGAGGGCGACGCGGGCGGCGACAGGCTGGGCAGCAGCCTGTCGCTGGCCGTGCCCCCGGGCCCTCTCAGCTTCGAGGCGCTGCTTGCCCAGGTAGGGGCGCTGGGCGGGGGGCAGCAGCTACAGCTCGGCCTCTGCTGCCTGCCCGTGCTCTTCGTGGCTCTGGGCCTGGCCTCGGACCCCATCTTCACACTGGCGCCCCCACTGCATTGCCACTACGGAGACTTTGCCCCCAACACCTCTGGCTGGGAGCAGCCCCCCAACGCCAGTGGTGTTGGCGTCGCCGGTGCAGCGCTTGCCGCCAGCGCCGCCAGCCGCGTCGCCACCAGTACTGACCCCTTGTGCAGCGGCTTTGCCCCTCCGGACTTCAACCACTGTCTCAAGGAATGGGACTATACCGGTCTGCCGGTGCTCACCACCAACGCCATTGGCCAGGTGAGACGCCTCGATAGGCCATGGGTCTGGGGGCAGGTGGGCTGAGGGCCACCAGTGCAGAGCCTCACACCCGCTCCATCCCTCTCACATTCCCAGTGGGATCTGGTGTGTGACCTGGGCTGGCAGGTGATCCTGGAGCAGATCCTCTTCATCTTGGGCTTTGCCTCTGGCTACTTGTTCCTGGGCTACCCTGCGGACAGGTGAGGGCTAACAGGGACAGGGCAAGCAGAGATAAGGGGGTGCTAGGGAGGCTAGGCCAGGCAGCTGGTGTTGGCAAGAGGCTGGAGAGGAGGCATTGGACTCAGCAGCCTTCTCTGGATTTCTTGTGTTCAATGATATGCAGC
The DNA here is from genome assembly GCF_019186645.2 of Phyllostomus hastatus. Classification (NCBI taxonomy): domain Eukaryota; kingdom Metazoa; phylum Chordata; class Mammalia; order Chiroptera; family Phyllostomidae; genus Phyllostomus; species Phyllostomus hastatus. The sequence continues at coordinate 921,737 of NW_025333860.1, read as the reverse complement.
CCCACCCCTGTCTCAACTGCACTCCCATCAAGAAATACTCCTTCCACACCTCTGTGGCACAAGGGAATGCTTTACCCCCACCCCCCATATCCCCTGATCAACCATGTCATCTCCAAAGACAATAGCCCCATCCCCAATGACCAAAAACCCTATCTCTACACATCAGAAGTCCTAGTTCCTCCTTTGTTACTCCTACCACCACTAACCACCTCCCTCCCTATCTTCGCAGATTAATAGGCTCATCCCCATTAACAGCCCCCTCCATGTGGACTGTCAGCTCCATCTCAATGGCCTCCCTTCTAGAGATCATTATGTTAGTTCCTAACTATCAACAGCCCTATTCCCATTAACCAATAGTTCATCTCTACAAATGATTCCACCCTCATGGGCCAATAGTCCAACCCCCATGGATCAATGACCACAATAGCACTACTGCCCCAGAAATTGAAGGTCCCATCCTCATGAGTCTTCAGTGTTCTCAGATCCTGTCAGACTAAAAGCCTCATTTCCAGGAATCAGTGGCCTCATCTCAAGATCAGCTCATCCCCACCAACCAATAAATAGCCCTCCCCAAGGATCAAAACTTCCACCTCCTCTGATTCTGGACACATCACCACTGACCAGGTGCTCCACCTCCATTGACCATCCCTATGGATTCTTAGACTCATCTCACTGATCTACAGCCCTATTCAAATGGAGTAATAGCCCAACTCCCATGGATCAAAGGCAACCCAACGCTCAATAGTCTGGTTCCTTAAAAGAAGTACCTAATCTCACTGCCCAGTAGTCACACATCCTTGTAGGCAAATTATCCTAAACCCATAGGTCAATAGCCCATCCTCATGCATTAGTGGTCTCATTCTCATAGACCAGTAGCATCATTCCATGGAACCATAGCCTCATCCCCTAAGACCAATAATTCAGTCTCCTAAATTCAGTAGCCTTAGCTCCATTAACCAATAAGCTTATCCCCATGGAAATAAGACTCCAATCTACTGTGTCAGTAGCTTTTCTCTCAGGGATCAGGCCCCTTTCCTAATGACAGTGATCCCAAGCTTCATCCCCAAAGATCACAGTCTGGCAGCCAAGGATCAGGAGCCCTGTTCATCATCACTGACCAATACTCTAATTTCCCCTGGCCTGTGACCACCCCCCACTTACTTATTATCCCCATGGATTAATAGATTCATCCCTACTGACCAATTGGCCCACCCACATGAACTAAGATCCTCACCCTATGAGTCAATGGCTCTATCCCTGAAGATAAAATGTCCAATCTTCAAGATTAGGGATTATCCTCACTGATCCATAGTCCTACCCCATGGATTAATTCCCATGGATCATGGCTCCATCTTCTAGCCAGTGGCCCCATCCCCACTGACCATCCTTGTGGACTAGTAGACCCATGCCCCAACCCCATGGGACAATGGCCTCATCCCCCAAATCAATTACTCAGTCCCATAAGACCAAGAGCTCCATCTCCAATGACCAATACTATTTCTGTGCACAAGTGGCCAATAATCAGTCGCTACAACCCCATATATCAATGACCCCATCTTCTCTGACCAGTCTGAGTGAGATAAGCTCCATCCCAACTGACCTGTGTCACCAAGGATCAATGGTTCCAAGTCCCCTAAGCAATATCCCATCCCCTCTGATAGTTGGCCTCATTTCCATGGGGAAATGCCATCAGTGCTGTCCAATAACCCCATCCACAAGAGTCTGGTCCCATCCTCAAAGAACCATAGCCATACCCTAAATGCCTAGTTGCCAGACATCACTTAACCCACAGTCCCAATCTCTTCCATCTTCTCTAGCCTCAGACCAACTCTTGTCCCCAAGGCCTCATCCTCATACCTCCCCACTGTGAATTGGGGAGCTAGGCCCTACCCAGCAATGCCTCTCCCAGAGAGTCTGGGTGACCAGAGGCCCTCCACACTTTCCAGGTTTGGCCGTCGTGGGATTGTGTTGCTGACCTTGGGGCTGGTGGGCCCCTGTGGAGTGGGAGGGGCTGCTGCAGGCTCCTCCACAGGTGTCATGGCTCTTCGATTCCTCCTGGGCTTTCTGCTTGCTGGTGTCGACCTTGGTGTCTACCTGATGCGTAAGTGGCACTCTCCAAGAAATCCTTCCCTTGGGGCTCACCCCTGTCTGTCTGCACCCTAGGCCATTCCCATTGTCCCCTAGGGTCCTCTCAGTCTCTTCTTCAGCTCCAAATTTCGGCTGTCTTTCTGCCCAGGCCTTTGAAGGATTCAGGGGCCTTGCTTCTTTCCACAGTCCCTCCCTCCACTATCTCTAAGGACTTCCTTGCCCTAGACTTACTGCTGTCAAGGAATGGAGTCTTATTTAAAAAATGAAAACTGACTAGTTGTGTGACCTTGAACAAGGGTTGATATAAAGGTCAAATAAGGTCTCATGTGAAAGGGACTGTAAGTGGAAATGTTGAACACCCACCAGGGACTCTGACCCTTGAGCCCTCCTCCCAGGTTTGAGCAGGAGAGGAGAGAGGACTGAACAATCTCTCCACTCTTTGCCATTCAGAGGTTAGTCTGTGGGAGGTGACAGCTGCAGTCTCCACTCAGGGTCTGACCTCGCTCTCTCTCCTCCTCCCTCCCTCTCTCCTCTTCTCTCCCATACCTCCTTCTTCCCTGACCTCTCCTCCCCATTCCTGCTGCATCTCTAGGCCTGGAGCTGTGCGACCCAACCCAGAGGCTTCGGGTGGCCCTGGCAGGGGAGTTGGTGGGGGTAGGGGGGCACTTCCTGTTCCTGGGCCTGGCCCTTGTCTCCAAAGACTGGCGATTTCTGCAGCGAATGATTACCGCTCCCTGCATCCTCTTCCTGTTTTATGGGTCAGTATCACCCTTCACCTGTTATCTGGCCGTACTCATCTCTCCCTCTAGTCCTTAGCTCTAGCCCAGAGAGCTCCCTCTTCCACTGCCCCTCGCCCAGTCCTGCCCCAGCCCTAGCCACTCAGAGGGGGCAGTTTCCCATCCCTGTGTCAGGAGAGGGGAGGCTTCACCATGTACCCTGCAACCCTGCCCCCAGCTGTCCTGGTCTGTTTCTGGAGTCTGCACGGTGGCTGATAGTGAAGCGACAGATTGAGGAGGCCCAGTCAGTGCTGAGAATCCTGGCTGAGAGGAACCGTCCCCATGGGCAGATGCTGGGAGAGGAGGCCCAGGAGGCCCTGCAGGGTAAGAGATAGGGGTCTTTACAGATGATCTCTCACGTGCACATGTAATGGTGCCCTCTTCATGGCTGTAGCTGAGCCACCTTCTCCCAGGGTCCCCACCACTCCTGTGGGAGGACCCTGGGTTCTCTGCTGTTCCTTCTAACGGATAGTTCCTCCCTCTCTCTCTTTCTCCCAAAGACCTGGAGAACACCTGCCCTCTCCCTGCAACATCCTCCTTTTCCCTCACATCCCTCCTCAACTACCGCAACATCTGGAAAAATCTGCTTATCTTGGGCTTCACCAAGTGAGCCTGGGTGTCTGAGCCCATGGCCAGGCCAGTAGCTGGGATGGGGACTGGCTGGGTGGGGAAGGCCTGAGGACCCACACAGAGGGCGGCTAAAGCTGTGGAAGGCTGCGGGTGAGGATGCAGGCACCCTTCTTTGCTTTTCCACCCCTTCTCACAGCTTTATTGCCCACGCCATTCGCCACTGTTACCAGCCTGTGGGAGGAGGAGGGAGCCCATCGGAATTCTACCTGTGTTCCCTGCTGGCCAGCGGCACAGCGGCCCTGGCCTGTGTCTTCCTGGGGGTCACCGTGGACCGGTTTGGCCGCCGGGGCATCCTGCTTCTCTCGATGACCCTCACTGGCATCGCGTCCCTGGTCCTGCTGGGCCTGTGGGATTGTGAGCATCCTCCCTTCCCCACAGTGCGGGCTCAGCAAAGGAACCCTGGCAGAGGTGCCTCAGACAGGTTCAGGCACTGCTTCTGGCACAAGCCATCTAAGACAAGACCAAACCCTGCCCGGATCTCCACAGTCCTTCCCCTGGCCACACACCCTGCCTGTTCTACCAATCAACTAGTGAATGCCCAGAGCCCACCTAGCTAGAGCCATAGGATCAGAGAGCAAGGGGGCTCTGAAGCCAGGGGCTAAGCCAAACACGATCTCCAGCCTCCATTCACACCTCCCTCTTGGTCCTCCAGATCTGAATGAGGCTGCCATCACCACCTTCTCTGTCCTTGGTCTCTTCTCTTCCCAAGCTGCTGGCCTCCTCAGTACCCTCCTTGCTGCTGAAGTCATCCCTACCACTGTCCGGTGAGAGCAGGGGTGTTGCCAGGGGCAGGGCCAGGCCTCCCAGTCTCCCACCAAGGACAGGGCCTGAGGGGTGAAGGTGGGAATGCTGCTGGAGAAGGGTTGGGGTGAGGCCCACAGCTGGAGGCTGAGTGCCAACTCCATCTCTCCCAGGGGCCGAGGACTGGGCCTGATCATGGCACTGGGGGCACTTGGAGGGCTGAGTGGCCCAGCCCAGCGCCTCCACATGGGCCATGGAGCCTTCCTGCAGCATGTAGTGCTGGCGGCCTGTGCTCTCCTCTGCATCCTCAGTATCATGCTTCTGCCAGAAACCAAGCGCAAGCTCCTGCCTGAGGTTCTCCGGGATGGGGAGCTGTGCCGCCGACCTTCTCTGCTGAGGCAGCCACCCCCTAACCGCTGTGACCATGTCCCGCTGCTTGCCACCCCCAACCCTGCCCTCTGAGTGGCCTCTGAGCACCCTGGCAGGAGGCTGGCCCATACAGAAAGGTGACATAAGGCCCTGGCAAGGAGACTGGGAGGACTGAGTGAGGAAGGCAGGCTGCCCAGAAGGCTCAGAGGCGCCTCACACCAGCCAACAAGGAGAGCCCAGAGGGCTGTCCTTACCCTGTCTGTCTCTTCCCCTGCTGCTTTGTGTTCACTTCGTTAGCAAGAGTCAGGGGACAGGGAGAGACCTCCACGCTGTAAGCACTAGGTCAGGGCTTCATCCTGTGCTCAAAGACATCCTCCCAGACCTCATTCTTTCTTGCTCTACCATTCTGTTTCAATAAAGACATTTTGAATAAATGAGCATACCTTAGCCTGGACTTCCCTCCCTTCTGTTGTCCTTCTAACTACCTCTTGAGGGGAAGATTTCTCAGTGGAACTGAAACTAATAAAGGATCTCCCTCCCCTCCCTGAGCCCCGGCCCCTTGCCCCACCCCTCACCCCCCCCACCCCGAATTAACTTCCAGATGACTACCCACCTCACTGATTGCTTGCTCTGCTTCTAGGACTGGGCTAAGCATTTTACAAACTTCACTTAATCACTTAATCCTTACAACACTGCAAGGTAAGTGTTTGGATCAATTAAAGTTTTTTTCTATTGTTGTTGCAAGCAGTAAAAACTGACTGACTCTAATAAACTTAAACAAAAAGGAAAACAGGGATGTGGTAGGGAGCTGAGAGGAGGTTAGGAGAAGCAGAACTAGTCAAAAAAAGTTCACAAGCCAGAGGGAATAGGAACCAGTAATATTTTTTAGGGCTTCACTTGGTGAATGAACCCCGTGAGATTCAGTTCTGGGGTCACCCCATTGAAGATTCATTTCCAGAGAGCAAGTGACTAGCTAGCTTGAGTAACACACCACACCCCTCTGCCATATTACTGACAGCTGGGGAGTGGGAAAGCAACACCTGAGTGCTATGAGCAGAAATAGGACTGGATGTTGTACGGGTAAAAACAATGGATGCCCACTGCAGTATTCTTCCTTCACAGATGAGAAAACCGATGCTCTGAGAGACTCAGTAACTTGCCCAAGGCCACAAAGCTAACCAGCTGGGATACGATTAGATCTAGGACTGGAGCTCTTCACTGATGCACCCTGTGGCCACCTTTCCAGCTCCTTCCCAGCTTTGGGCATTACCCTTGGAAGTGAGGGGTGAGTCTCTAGGCACTCGGTGGTGGAAGTAGAAGACTAGGATTTCTGCCTCTAGGTCAGACCAGTCCTGGCCTGGCTTTACCACTTTGGGCAAAAATCTCTTAACCTCCAGCTTCCTTCAAGGGTTGCTATGAGGATTAAACGAGACAATTCAAGTGCCTCTAGTGGAGGCTACTCCACTAGATGGCAACCTCCTTGAGGGCAGGAACTTTGTCTTACTCAACATTTTTTTTTTTAAGAGAGAGATGGGAAAGGAGGGAGGAGAGGGAGAGAAATATCCATGTGCAAGAGAAACATCCATTGGCTGCTTTCCATATGTGCCCCCCAACTGGGGGACCGAACCTGCAACTCAGCCATGTGCTCTGGCCAGGAATCAAACCAACAGCTTTTAGGTTTGTGAGACGATGCCCAACCAACTGAGCCACACTGGCCAGGGCTGTCTTACTCAGCTTTGAAACTCCAAAGTCTGACTCAGGATAGATGTTCAAAAAGTTAATATTTGTTCATTCTTTTAGCAAACAGTGCCTGTTTTATAGATCAGTACCATTCCGGGTATTTAGGGCATACGCCATCCTCCAAAGAGCCTCAAGTCCATCTAGTACTAAGAATATTAAAGAGGGGAAAGAGGCCAGTGGTTTGGAGCACCAAGAGGCTACATCCCAAAGGAGGTGAGACTTCACTTAGACACAGTAAGCCTTCAAGCAAGAGCCAAGGAGATGGGTACAGGACTCTCAGCTCAAAGGATGAAGGGATTTCTGCCTGATGTGGCTCAGTGGATTGAGCGCTGGCCTGTGATCCCAAGGGTTGCCGGTTCAACTCCCTGTCAGGGCACATGGCTGGGTTGTTGGCCAGGTCCCTGGTTGCAGGTATGCAAGAGGCAACTAACTGATGTTTCTCTCACACATCAATGTCTCCCTTTCTTTCTCTTTCCCTCCCCCTAAGTAAATAAAAAAGGATAAAGAGAGAGCATAGGGTGATCCCTGGAGAGAGGGATTCTTAGAAAAGTCAAAAATTTGAGGCCAGCCTCTCCCAGAGAAGGGGAGGACCGTTACCCCCAGATTCCTAGAGCACCAGTGTTCCTGTCTCCTTCCACTTCTGCTGACCCATGTCTGAGCCCTTGCTACTGGGCTCAGTAATAATCATGTTACCGGAGAACTCTAATACTCTTTCTTATTTAGTCTCCAGTCCTTTGTTTAACTACGGAGAAAATGGAAATGAGTGAAATTCAGTGGCAGAGCCAGGACTCAAACCCCTTTTGGATGCTCTTTCAATGCTGCAGCTCCTTTGCTGTTATGAACTATGCACAACACGTTCTGTAGAACAATGTCTGTGGGGTTTTAACTGATTCCAATATTGACTTTTTAACTTTGGGTGGCTGATGATAAAACAGGAGATCGTACTCTCCGCTGTCTCCAGTGTTCTGTGAGAACCAACGGGATGGGACATAAGAAAACACTTGTACTTTTTGGAAGAGCCCATTTAAGGCCAAGGAGTTATATGCTAATGATACTGTCCAATATACACTGTGAGTAATGGTATCAAAGGGGCATTTCAATGAACCCACTCTTTCCATACCATCTGGGAAGAAGAACAGGGAAGGAAAATAACACTCAGAATACTAGAGGAGCTCCTGTAGGAGGGTAGGCAGAAGAGAACAAGATTCTTGCGTTGACAGAAGAGGTGAAGGCAAAGAAAATGGGAACATTTGTGGAGAATTAATGAAGAACAAGAAGGACACAGACCCTTGTCCCCAGGCAATTCACAGTCTAGGTGGAAAGGGTAAGATGTGTATAACTTATACAACTAAGATCTTGTCAGTTGCTCTAAAATTCACCAACTACACAATCTCTTTGGATCTTCATCATTAACCCGAAGAAAAAAAACAATTATTATGTTGGGGACTTTTACTGAGGTTTGGAGAAGTAACTTATTCAAGTTTACATGACTAGTAAGCAATTAGAGTACCCAAATCTCGAGAACTGAGAGCGTGCAATCTTCTTACTGCACACCAGACAGAAACTATGTCTAAATACTGTGAAAGAATGTATTACTTACCCTGTAATATTAAGTTTAGAAGGTAGCCCAGGAACTTGGAGTTTTCAGGCCAACAAGGAATGACTACTCTCCTTGGAGAGGTTGAACTGATTGAAACATGAACAGATTTTACAAATGTTTTTAGTTGGATTCACAACTAAAAGCCATAATGGATTGAGGGGAACATTAAAAGGATATATAGGATACATTTATTTTTTAATTGATTGATTATAAAGAGAGAGGGGGGAGAGAGAGTAGCATCAATTTGTTGTTCCACTTATTTATGCATTCATTGTTGATTCTTATATATGCCCTGACCAGGGATTGAACCTGTAACTTTGTCATATCAGGATAACACTCTAACCAACTGAGCTGCCTGGCCAGGGCCTATAGGATACATTTCTAACCTTAGAAGATTACATGAAGACATTGAAGGCCACTCCCATTCCTCTCATTCAGTCAACCTGGCCTGGCCAACAGACAACCAATTCTTTCTGATTATCCACTAGTGTCTGATGCTGCCTCAGATTTGAGGGAGGGCTTCTATGGTCTTTGCCTGTGAGAGCTCAGAAAACTGAGTCAAATCATTACAGTCCTATATAAAAAACAAGGGGAAATGTAAAAAGTGCTGTAGCATCTCTGAGAATAGAAGGATATACTCTATTGGATACAGTCAAGGAAAGTGTCTCAGATATTTGGGTTGAACCTTGACTTTGCCAGAGATAGAAGCCAAGGAAGGAAGAAATAGTGCAAAGCCTAGAGGCATAACAGAACATGGTGTGCATGGAAAACAACAAGTGTTTATTTTTAACGTCCATGGAATAAAGGACATCTATGAAACACCCACAGCTAACCTCATCTTTATCAGTGGAAGGCTTAAAGCCTTCCCCCTAACATCAGGAACAAGGTAAGCATGTCTGCCATCACCATTTCTATTCAACCTTGTACTGGAGGTTCTAGCCAGGAAATGAGGCAAGAAAATGAAATAAAATGTACCTAGACTGGAAAGGACAATATAAACCTCTATATTTGCCGATGATATGACCTTGTAAACAGAAAATCCTAAAGAATCACACACACACACATAAAACTATTAGAACTAAAGTTTGCCCTGACTGGTGTGGCTCAGGTGGTCATGGGCATCCTCCCACAAAGCAAAAGGTTGCAGGTTCTATTCCTGGTCAGTGCACACGCCTGCATTGCGGGTTTGGTCCCAGGTCAGGGCTTGGATGAGAGGCAACCAATTGATGTTTCTCTCCCTCTTTTCTCCTATCTCTAAAAATAATAAAAGTTTAAAAAAAGAACTAAATTAAGTTCAGCAAGGTTACTAAACTTAAACTTACAGGATACAAGATTAACATACAAAAATAAATTCTATTTCTATTCAATAGCAATGAATAATCTGAAAACAAAATGAAGAAAATAATTTCATTTAAAATAGCAAAAACCAGGAGCATCTGAGATCTTGCTTTCAGGCATGTCTGTTTGGCTCAGATAGACTCAAGTCAATGCTTATAAAAATTTTCCACAAGTTTGAAAGTTCTTACATCAACATTTTCAACATTATAATACCTCAAAAAAACAAATTTAGGTTTTTTTCCTTGTAGTGTACCTTTATATGAGAGAAAATCAAAAAAGACTTGTGTATGAAAAGACAATTGCAACCTAGTTTTTTGTCAGTAAAATAAAGAATTCCTTCAGTAATCAAAAGTGGTAAAATAAAATAAAATAGCAAAAAACAAAATACTTAGGAATAAATTTCATGAAAGACACATAAGACTCATACACTGGAAGCTACAAAAAACATTGTTGAAAGAAACCAATGGGAACCTGGTCATGTAGCTCAGTTGGTTAGAGTATCCTTCTGATAAGCCAAGGTTGTGGGTTCACTCCCCAGTTGGGCGCATACAAGAATGAACCAATGACTGCATAAATAAGTGGAACAACAAATTGATGTTTCTGTCTCTCTCTCAAATCTATACATATATATATATATATATATATATACACACACACACACACACACACACACACACACACACACACACCACACACATATTAAAAGAAATTAATGTGAAGACATACTATGTTCATGGATTGGAAGACAATATTGTTAAGATGACATTCCTCCCCAAATTGATCTACAGATTCCATGTAATCCCTATTAAAATCTCACCTATCTTTTTCTTTTTTTGCAAAAATTGACAAGATAATTCTAAAATTCCATGTGAAAAGTCTTAGAATAGCTGAACAATCTTGAAAAGGAGGAAAATTAGAAAACTCACACTGCTCATTTTCAAAACTTAGTAAAAGCTTGCAGCAGTGAAGACAGTGTGGTACTGGCATAAGGACAGACATACAGATCAATGGAATAAAACTGAGACTCCAGAAATAAACCCCTACATTTACGGTCAGTTGATTTTCAACAAAGGTGCCAAAACCATTGGGTGGGGAAAGAAAGAACAGCCTTTTTAAGAAATGGTGCTGGTACAAACAAACACATATCTGCATGCAGAAGAGTAAAGGTGAACCTCCACCTTACACAAAAAACAACTTAAAATGGATCAAAGATCTAAATATGAGAGTTGAAACTATAAAACTCTTAAGAGAAAATAGGTGTTAATCTTTGTAATTTTTATGCTCCAAAGGACACTATCAAGAAAGTGAAAAAAACTCCACAAAATGGGAGAAAATATTTGTAAATTGTATATAACTGATAAGGATCTAGTATACAAAGAACTCTTACAACTCAACAATAAAAAGATAAATAACTCCATTTTAATGGGCAAGGATCTGAATAGACATGTCTTCAAAGAAGATGTACAGCCCCAGCTAGTGTGGCTCAGTGGATTGAGTGCTAGCCTGTGAACCCAAAGGCTGCTGGTTCAATTTCCAGTCAGTGCCCATGCCTGTGCTGCAGGCCAGGCCCCTACTTGGGGGTGTGCCAGGCAACTGATCAATGTATCTCTCACACATTGATGTTTCTCTCCTTCTTTCTCCCTTCCCTTCTCTCTAAAATGCTGAATATCATAAGTCGTTAGGGAAATGCAAATCAAGAACCTGAGATACTACTTCACACCATTAGGAAAGATAGCCCTGACTGGTATGGTATGGCTCAGTGGATTGAGTGCCATCTTGCAAACTGAAACATCACTGGGTTGAATCCTGATCAGAGCACATACCTAGCCTGTTGGGGGCCTCTGAGAGGTAACTGATCGATGTTTCTTTTTCTCCTTTTTCCTCTCTTTAATAAAAGTAAATAAGTAAAAATCTTTAAAAAATATGAACTCTATTTTAAAAAATGGACAAGTTTTGTGAGGATGTGGAAAAATTGGAACCTTCATACACTGCTGGTTGAAATATAAAATGATGCAGCAGCTTTAGAAAAACAGTCTGGCAGTTATTCAAAAGGCTAAACATAGTTACCTATGACCTAACAACTCCACTCCTAAATATATACCCAAGAGAAATGAAAAAGTACATTCACACAAAAACTTGTACACAAAAAAAATAGATGTTTGTAGCAACACTATTCATTCCTTAGTCAAAAAATGGAAACCCAGAGGCCATCAACTGATGAATGGATAAACAAAATGTGGTATGTAGTATATCTACATAATGAAATATTATTCAGCCGTAGAAAGAAGTGAAGTACTGATGTATGCTACCACATGGATGCATCTTTTTTTAAAGATTTATTTATTTAGAGAGGGGAAAGGAGGGAGAAAGAGAGAGAAACATCAATGTGTGAGAGATGCATCAATTGGCCCCACAACCCAGGCATGTGCCCTGACTGGGAATTGAACCAGTGACCCTTTGGTTTACAGGCCAGCACTCAATCCACTGAGCTACACCAGCCAGGGCATACGGATGGATCTTGAAAACATTATGCTAAGTGAAAGCCAGACAAAAAAGCCACATGATTCCATTTATATAAAATATTCAGAATAAGGAAATCCATAGAGAAAAAAGTAAATTAGTGGTTGCTAAGAGCTGGAGGGAGGGAAAAATTTATACACACACACACATACACATCACTGAATTGTATACTTAAAAGGTAGATTTTATGGTATGTGAATTATATCTAATTTAAAAAAACTCAAGCTTTTTGGTGAGACACAAGTCAGAGATATGGCAAACAAATGCCACAGCAAATAAAATCAGTTTAAGTGACTTTTTCTGGAACAAATTCTAGCACCTAAAACAGTGCCCAGCACTCGGTAAGTACTCAATAAATGATTACCATAGACATAAAAAATGGGGAAAGAGGCATGGGAAATTAATAGGGTTGAAAGACATTTTAAATTTGGGTCATGATTTGAGAAAGCCTACTCATTTAAGTCATATGAAAGCAAGGAAAGTTGTACATTTTTTGAAGATTTTATTTTTAGAGAGAGGGGGAGAGAGAAAGAGGGAGAGAAACATCGGTATGTGAGGAAGTATCCATCAGCTGTCTCTTGCACATGCCCCAACGTGGGACCCAGCCTGCAACCCAGGCATGTACCCTGACAAGGAAACAAGATGCCGCCCAACCCACTGAACCACACCAGTCAGGGGGAAAGTTATTGAAAAAAACTAGCAACTGCTTTTCTTTATTGCTGTCAGGTTGGGTAAATCATGCCTAAAAAAGCACTGGGCAGTTTTCACTCATTTTGTGTCAGCCAAAGTCCCTCAAAGGATCTCTGACTCAGACCCTCACTCCAGAGAAGACATAGGCTCCCCCAATCTTCCTTGAAGACACTTCCCTGCTACACAATCCCAGAGACTGGGCTCATTCCTATTCCTTAAGAGGGAGTTTATCAGGAGTAACTGACAGAAAACCAACCAGTCTTTCCCAAAGAAAGCTACTTTTCTTTTTTCTCTGCTACTTCCTTTAAAATCATTGAGAATACTACAGGGGAAAAGAAGAGGCCAGGTAAAGTGGAAAATCTGATTCCTATAAGGATAGAAACCAGAAGGTTCAGGATGAAGAGACCCATTGCTTAACACCTTCTGAGCACCTAAGTGACAGGCACTGCGAGCTCACACAAAGGCACCACCCTAGTCCTCAAGGAACTGGTGGTCTAGTGGGGACACTGGGATGTAATTATTCTAAGACCACGGCAGAGACAGAACAACTTGTACTGAGTATGGAGACTCAGTGATTCACTCTAAGAAATCAAGGTTTATGATTGATAGATGGGTTGGGCAATGCAGGCCTGAGAAACAGCATGGGCAATACAGGAAAATAAAGTAAAATTCATGGATATGGCAAGGATACTTAATCAGGATCAAACTGTAAAAGGCCTCAGTGCTGCACTTGAGTTTCTACTTATTGGGGGCAGCATAGGGGCATTTCTGGCATCAAGTTTGGAGCCATTGACATCTGCCAGGAGCTAACTGCAGTGAAGATGAAGGGTTGCTCAAGCAGTTGAAAAAGAATGGAGAGAATGGACAGGATATTGAGGACTGAACATACAAAACGAAAAACAAAGAAGGGTCCAAAGAAAGACATTCATCCTCCAAGATCCAACAAATTTATAGGGATGCCAGCCACTTAGGGCCCCCTGGTGGATAGATGAGACCTTCCCAGCATTAACAGCACCAAGCCACTTGGGATGCTTATTTTAGCAAAACATAACCTTTGTCCAGCCTCTTGCTAAAATCAGCTTTTGCAGAAATCTCCACTCAGATTACAAGGTAATATTTTAGTTGAATCTAGTGAGACAATACCCCCCAAAAGGGACTAACAAATCTCATAATAGGAGGAAAGTACAAGTGATTAAATGTTAGGTGGTCAACTAATGACCTTAGAATTCAGAACACAAAGCCACTTAAGAGGTGGGTCAAGGACTCAAGGATATAGAAGAGCCATTTTAAAAAGATTATTGAAGAGAGAATCTAGGTCAGAGGCAAGTGAACAAAATATCCTGGGGACATGAGTGAATGGCATATGTATGTTTAAAGATTTGAAACTGTTTAGTGTAGAATCTATGAAGGCTTGAGTACAGTGATTATTGAACCCATGGATTTTAAGACCAATGTGATGTTAGAATATAAACTGGAGAAACTAGTTTATTAATATGACCAAGTAACTAAACTACTAAATTTAAGTATATTAAAACAATGAAACCCAGTTTTGAAGTCATGAAAGGAATGATCCAAAATGTTAGCTGACGTTACGTGGTCACTACATGGCTACAATAGCTTTGCAACTGTCTGTTCGCTAAATGCTATCTTTTTTCTCTTGAGCCTACTTTGTTTGGGGTAAAAACAAGAAAGGCTACCCAGACCCCAATCTAAGAATCTAGCACTGCTGGTATGGATAATTCATCTGCATGTAAGTTTTATTAGGAACACACACAGAGGTGTTATTATACCACTGTAATCTGGCCATTCTTTCACTTTCCCAGGCTCCTTTAATTTACCTCCCGAAAGTTAATCACAGCAGGGCTACATGCTATCCGGAAAGCCCATCCTTCTCAACTAAACACATACTGTTGCTGCTAGTTGCAATTTAACTACTACTCCTTAATTCATAAGTGAGAACTTCCTTTCCACACCACCAGCACTTCCACAAAGGAGAATTAACCACCATCTGGGATCTAAGAAAGAACAGGTAGATAAATAATCCTTACACTCAAAAGGCCAAACAATTTTTATTTTCAAAAACAACTTTATTCATGACACATATTTTTAAAAAACTCCCACCCACTGGAAATGAGCTAAAAAAATAAACAAAATCCACCTCCCACCTCCCTGTGCCCACTTCCTCCCATTCCCTCCAAATAAAAGGGGGGTAAAAGGCAAAGAAAAAAAACTGAAAAACAAAAAACACCCCCAAACCCCCCAAAACAAGGTAGTGCATTCCCCCAGGGGATAGGGGAATTTACACTGGAGCCGCTGGGAGCGGAACGGAGATCTTCCGGCTACAGAAACCTGCAAAGAAAGACACTCAAAACAGAAAAAGAAACACAAAAGGAAACAAAATAGATCACCAGGCAATCTGGAGAACAGGGAGCCAGAAAAGAGGGGTGGGGCGGGTGGTTGACCTGGCAGGACAGGAGCAGGCAGGAGGGTACTGTGAAAGTGAGGGAGAAGATGGAGGGAAGGTAACAAGCAGAACAGTTTGGTGTCCTTCCAGAGCCCTGGGTAAAAAAAACAAAAACAAAAACCCTCCTACCATCCATGCCCACCTACCCTTGAGTAGCCCCCAAAGGGGTGAAGTGGGATAGGGAACAGGGGGAGCAGCTTGCGCAGTTGAGTCGAGTCCATGGCGAATCCCCAGAGTGAATGAGCAGCCCCCTGCCCCACTCCCTGGGCCTTCCCCTACTCCCCAAAGCAGGTCCCTCCTCAGCAGTTAGTTATGGGATTCTCCCCCCTTCCACAGTATATCTTTTTTTTTTAAATATTTTTTCCATCAAGGTCATCTTCTGTTTTTCTTTTTTTTTTTTTAATTCTTTTTTTTTCCTTCTTTCCTCTTTTTTTCCTCTCTCTCCTCCTAATACACATTTTTTTTTAGTAAGGGGAATACCATGAAGTCGCTCTAGCCCGGCCCCTGGAAGAAAGAAGGAGAGTTAGGTGTTAACATGATCACTAGATAGTTCAGTACAAGCCCCTCCCCATGGGCCCTCGCCCCAGTTACTGTGAAGGGAAGGGGGCAAGAAGTTTCCAAGTGTTCTAAAACTGACCCCATGATCCCAGAAACAGTGACAACAGCCCACAAACGGGAAGGGGGGGGGGGTTAACAAAACACTTCCCCAAACAGTGGCAATAGAGAAGTGCATCTGAGACAAAGGAGCAAGAGAAAGGACTCATTGTGTATAGAGTTTTCAATTCTTCACAGCTCTTAAACCCTAGGCCCTCATCAACAGACCCTAGCTCCTGGGAGCAAATTGGTAAATATTATAAAATCCCAGGTCTATACTCCTAACTTACCTATTTAAAAAAAGAGAGACAGAAATAAGGCAAAGCAACAACATGGACACCACACTAGGCTTAGTGAGAAAAGAAATCCTGCAAAAGACTGGCTCAGTGAAAGAGTAAATATCTCAATATCCTCTCACAAGGCTCATAATGATGATCAACCAGTCTCTGATATTCTTCCAAGGGACATTCAAATGTCAACCCCCTCCTAACTCTAGGAAAAGTAAAAATGTCCAAGCAGCACTTCCACTGCTCTGAGGCCCTCTTCCTCCAGACCTGTATAAACACATTCACTGCCAGCAACTCTCAAGGAAAATAAGGCTGAAAAAGAAGCATCTCTCAGAACAGAGTGGAGAGATCCAGCCCTTATCACCAATTCCTGCTCCAGAAAAAGATGTCGAGATTGGCCTCCTGGCCTGCAACTACCTTCCTCACCCTGCACAGGCAGAAGACCAAGTCCCTGGAGACCAAGGGGAGGGTTAGGGAGGGAGATTCCTCAGATCAGGAGAGAAGGAAGCATATAGGGCTCATGGGAGGCGGGGGAGAGGAGCAGCCCATCTATCCTGACCTGTAGACGCGACCCCGGGGCCTGCTGTTAAAACCACTGTAGAATCGAGATCGGGAACTGTTGTAGTTAGTGGTCCGGGCACGGTATCGGGCTCGTGGGAAACCTCGGTCTGTTGTGCTGATGCCTGGTCTGTTGGTTCGTTTTGGGATCACCTGTGAGTGCGGGATATACAACACAGCTTTAGTCAACCTGGAGAATTTACATAGACCCAAAACAGCAACGAGCATGAAGCTTACCTTGATTTGTCTTCCTCTAAATAGGGACTCATCTAAGGCCAGGGAAGTCCTCACTGACTCTTTGTCTGAGAACTCTATATAAGCAAACCTGGAAAAAGTGTCATTTTAGCTATTTGAGATTACAAACAGTAGCTCATAGGTCAAACCCAACTTGCAGACATGCTTTGTTTAGGTACAATGTGTTCACATTTTAAATTCTTGGTCCAAAAGAAATTAATGAAAAAAATTTTTTAAAAATTTCCAGCTACTCTTGGAAAACAGGATATACAGGACTTAAATTTCCACGTGGTGGAACCAGGCACGGCCAAGTAGAAGCTGCCCCTTCCCTGAAACCTATACCTAGACTTCATCTGTGTTCTGTCTGGCCTCCAAAAGCATTTTTGTGCAATCCCTGATATGCAAGGTTGGGCAAAAATAGGTTTACAGTTGTGAGTACATGAAATACAGTTTATGCTTGTATTATGTTTCTTCATTTGATCCACTATAAACTGACTTTTGCCTAGCCTTGTGTATCATCAATGTCAATGCCTTATCTTAAAAGACAAAGACCACTTGTTTTAAATAGCAAGTGAACTAGGTGCTCAATATGGAAAACTTATTTTTAAACTGTGATTACAATGATTTCAACTTACTTCCATACTTACCCTTTGGGATGGCCACTAAATTTGTCACAGAGTATGGTAACACGGTTAACTGAACCACAGCCATGAAAGTGTGCTTCCAGCTCTTCTGCTGTTGCACCATAGTCCACCTGTGGGGGTATGTACACGTATGTGTGTGTGTGGGGGGGGATGGATTTTAAAGGTACTGGACAAACTCCCATCTCAACAGATACCCTGCATAGCCTTTGGGCTAGGCCACCCATATAGACTAAAGCACATCAAATCTGGTTCTCTAAGGAACTAATCTCTTTTTTCTTTCCAAACCCAGAGCCCCTGCTGATTAACTTTACCTCCTCCCAACCATCCCTCCATGCCCCAAATCCACCACCTATTCTGGAGACATCCATTCAAGACTCCTATTAAATAATCCTTGAAATAAGAGCTCCCACCAACCCCAATCTGTGCCCTAGTACATACATTGCCAACATAGATGGAACGGGCATCAGCCTCCATCTTCTCCTCAATAGACATGATCACTGGACCAGCTTGGGTAAAAAAATAAGGAACAATCACCATTACCTAGAATAGTGTTTAGCATACATACAGTAGGTACTCACTAATTAAGACAAAGTAAGAAACAAATTAAAACATTTTAAAAAAGAAATAAAGAAACAGTACAGGAATCCCTTCCCAAATCAAGTCCCTACTGAATAGCTTCGGTTGAAATTATTTGAAAAGTAAACAAAATTAAGTGGGCTGCAACTTGACATTCTTACATTAAAGGGGAACGCTCTGACGCCGGGCAGTTTCTCTCAGGACTCCTAACTAAAGGGTCTTCAACTTAAGAACTATTAGACTTGAAGGTCAAATGCCAGCTGGCAACCTCCTAAAGGATATAGACTAAGAACAAAGGGAAATATTTTTGTAACACGGACAAAGGGAGGCACAAGACTATCTCACCAAACCACTGCTGTCTCACAAAGGTCAGAGGACTGACTACACAATGGACTATGACCGCGGCACCTGACCAGTAATTGCTCAAACAGCTCCAAGGTCCAAGTACCTAATCCCATATAACCCGTGCTCCCACGACCCCTGCAATCCCGCGACCCTGGCTCCGCGTGCAACCGCCAGTTACTCACCATTGCCTGGAGGTGGACTCATATTCATCTGCTTCTCTACCTCGTTCTGTAGCTCCTTTAGCTTTTCCGCTTCTTCCTCCATTTCCCTGACTCGAGCTTTGATCGCTTCCAGCTCCTACAATGAGCGGGGGAGGTATGGAGAAGAGCTTAAGAGGAACTACCGCAGGGGCTCTGCCCCTGCACTCGAACCGCGTGCGGCCCCAGCCATGCTCGGCCATTTCCGTCACACCACGAGAGGATCATTGTGAGAAAAAAATGCAAGCTACCTTCTGTAGAACACTAGATACCCATGATGCCCGAATCAACCCGTCTGGGCCTTTCCAGGCGGTCGAGGGCCCGAGGATCCAGGCCCAGCCCCAGCCACGTTACTCCCCGCCCACCCGCACCCCCGCCTGCCTCCCGCTAGCCTGAGCTCTGGGCCTCCCGTGACCCGGCCGGTTGGCGCCCAGCTCGTTCGCCCTCCTTCCCTCACCGGGTCTTCAATGGCGCCGTCCCCCGGGTCACCCTCGACCAGTCCCGACTCCTCCTCCTCCTCCTGACTGCCGGGGACTCCCGAGCCAGGCCCAGGGCCCGAAGCTCCCGGTGGGGCGCGGGGCCGGGGCGGCTCTTCTTCAGGCTCGGGCTCCGGCTCGGGCTCCAGCAGCAGCTCCTCAGGCTCCAGTTCCTCAGACTCCAGGCCGTTCCCGTAGTCCCCTGCGCCCCCCGGGGCCCCCTCCCCGGCCTCCCCACCGGCCCCGGGCACAAGATGGCGCCGCCGCCCCGGCCCGGAGCCCCGACCGCCCGCAGCCCCCGCTGCCGCTGCCGCCGCCGCCGCCGCCGCCATCGCCGCTCAGACTGGGGCCCGCCGCCCAGCGATTGGAGAACTGCGCGGGCTACGCCGACGACTCATTAGTCAAGCAGCCTGCCCGTCACCATGAGCTAGGATTTCACTGGAGAATATTACTTGGCAATCAAATAAGACCCCTCCCCTAAGGCGGGGGTATTGCGCCAAATTCTTAAATCCCGGTAGGTGAAGCCGACCTGTCCATCAACACACGTCCCACCTCCTCTCAAGTCCTTAGGTAACAATACCAGCACGCTGTGACGACGTTCCTACTTCTCCCCTCTGTGGGCGGGTCCGCGAAGTGTATGGCACTCTGTGATTGGCCGCTGACTAGACCAATCTTCCGATTGTCTTGCTGCAGTGGCCCAGTCTCAGATGTCGATTGGCTCGTGAAGGACTGACACCCGTTTTTGTGACAGTTGAACCTTGCCCCCGGACAGCCTGCCGGGCTTATAGCAAGAGAAAATCGAGATCACATGACTAATGTCAAAGAGGGCCGCCATCTTGGTACAACGGTTGCCAACTGGTGAGTTGTTGGAAGGCAGAAGCCGGAAACGTAGCGGCGGTTTCTGGTAACTGGTCTCTTGATCAGAAAGGAACCAGTAGACGGTATGTTGCTGGAAATGGAGGGTCCCGAGTGGAGCTCCCCGGGAAGGAGCTTACTTTTCCCATTCAAGTTATTGGTATTACCATCCACCAGGTCTTCCAAACCAGAAAGCAGGAAGGAATTCCTGAGCTACCAGGCACGAATCCTGTCAGTTCTTCCTTTAGAGGCATATTTTTTCCAAGCCCTCTGCGCATACCCCAGTTTCAGCTTGTTCTTTGTCTTGCTTGGATTGTTTGCTAGAGCCCCTTAATGGGTCTCTCAGCATACAACGTTGCCCCTCCAGTCCACACCACTCCCAGACTGAATTTGCTGTCCAGGTAGTCTCAAAACTCCTTACCGTGGCCGAGAGACCTCAGTACTAGGCTACTTTGCAAATGTTATTTCCGCACTCCTCGTTCTACTGAGTGTACCTGTACCCATCACTGCCTCTTTACATGCAGTCCCTCTTCAACAAGACGTCGCAAACTTCAGCATCACCTCTCTTGAAAAGCGTTCTACTAGCCTCCCTTCCCCTTCCCCTTGGGCCTACTTCACTGTGCGCTTAATCTTTTTGTGCTGCATCTCCTAACTAGGTTGTGAGAGCTTGGAGGTAAGAGGCTGGGTCCTATTTATACTTGCATCTCCACTGTTGGGCTATGTGCCTAGACATAGTTAAGTGTCCAATAATGTTTGCTGAGCGAAGGAGGCATTGATTGGGGGCCTGGGTACCACCCTTCAGTGCTTTCCCAGCCTCCAAGCCCTCCTTCAGACCCCAGAGGAGTTTCTATTGTCAGGTTCCCACTACACCACTGGACTCGAAGATACCAATGACACCTACTCCTGGAAGGCAGGCTTGCCTTGTTTTAATAGTGATTCTATGTACTTATTAAAAAGGAACGAACCACGGCGGTGCTATGTCTGCAAGAGAGTGTTTGTAGCCAGACCATGCTATGCTTTGAGCCAGATTAACACGAGTCCTACCAAATGGTTAAACAACGCCAACAGGATGTTCATGGGTGGAGCAGAGGGATTTGGAATATAGGAGATCCCTATTTGCTAATCCAAAAGGTTCTCAGTAAACCATTCTTCCCCTCTCATCCTTACTTTTTCTGACAAATTCTTACTTCAGGAAGAGAAGAACTTGGTGCAGAGTCACAGCTGCTTAAAATTTCACTGAAAATTTCTTCATCAGACATCTCAGCTTCAGTGGTCTGGGAGAGCTAAATTGAGCACGGAAGACAAGCTCTAAAAGGTTGTGGGTTCGTTGAAAGAAAAATTTTTAAAGCTTCTATTTGTATTTTTAGATAGGAGGAGAGAGGGAGAGAAACATCATTTGCTTGCTTCTCCTACCTGCCCCGACGTGGGATGGAACTGCAACCCATGCATGTGCCCTGACTGGAATGAAACCAGCGACCCTGAACTTTGAGGAAAGCTGCCCAATGAACTGAGCCACACTAGTCAGGGCAGTAAAATCTTTTTACTGTATTTAACATAATCAAGATTTGGATACTTTATTGGAATGTAGTTTAATCTAAGCAAACCAATTAAGGAAAATGTGATTTTTAAAAAATGCCTTGAATCCTAATTTTGTTGAGCACTTGGTTTTCTAACATGCACTCTTTAAGCCTCCTTACTATATTATCTCCATGCATTCTCACAACAACCCTATGAAGTATTTCTAAAACTATAACCTTTTTTAGGGTTGAGGAAGGAGTGAAGTTAATTGCCTAACATGGGACTAATTAGAAGTGAACAGGGAATTCAAAGGCAAATTTCTTTCTTTTTTTTTTAAGATTCTTTTCTTTAAATATTTACTTATTTTTAGAGAGAGGGGAAGGGAGGGAGAAAGAGAAGGAGAGAAACATCAATGTGTGGTTGCCTCTCCCTCACTGGGGACCTGGCCCGCAACCCAGCCATGTGCCCTGACTGGGAATCAAACTGGTGACCCTTTGGTTCACAGGCCTGCGCTCAATCCACTGAGCTACACCAGCCAGGGCCAAAGCCAACTTTCAAAGTTCAGATTGATCAAAATTACTGTAAGGTCTGTTTTAAAACACAAAGATTACATTATGTATGATGCTGAAATGGGGAGGGGGCTCCAACAATAGACAGATGTTTAGGCAAACTATAATTACATCCAAAGATTATGCATCTGTTAAAAGGTTTATACATAGTGTGTGATAATATGCAAAAAGTTGTTAGTCCAAAAACTAGAATGTAAAATTGTATAGAAAGAATGATTAAAACAATTATATCTTATTTAGGAAAAAAAAAAAACAACCTGGACATGGGAAAGGGAAGGAACAAGAACCATTAGATTCTTTTCTTTGGCAGTATGTACTTAAAGCTTTTAAAATGTTGAAATTCTTAACCCAGTAATTGTATTTCTTATAATCTGTTTGAAAGAAATAATCTAAAAACTGGAAAAATTTACTGCTGGAATATTTGAGGATAAAAATATTCATCAAGGTGAGAAAATGTAACAACTTGAATGTCCAAATGGGCACTTTCAGGAAAATTATTTGTACAAACATAGATGTAATTTTATATAGTGATTATGCCTTCAAAATTTTTAATGAAAAAGAAAAAGCTTGCAATATAATGGTAATCACAATTGGAGTATGACATTATGTATACAGTATGATCATAAAATATAAGCATGGATAAAAATAGGAAAGAAATATGCTAAAATGTAGTGGTTCTCTCTGGGTAGTGTGATTATTATTGATCTTCTTTATAATTTTCTATGTTCTACAATTTTTCCACGTTATTTTTATGTAAACTTTAAAAAATACTTCCAAACTGACTCTAATAAGCATGATTCTTTTTACAAACACATTTAAAAAGATGTTTGAATGGTGACTTGTAAAAATACTACTCTATTAGAAGGCATGGACACCATCTTACTGATATTTGCCCATTGCCTACCACTGTGTGCTCAATAAGTGCTAACTGAATGAATCATCCTCTGTAATAATCTGATTTAATATCTTGCCTGTTAATGATGTATAGAGAACATGAACGAGATGTTTTCCTCTGAGAATGAATTTTTTAAAAATTAGTATGTAGTGGCCCTGGCTGGCGTAGCTCACTGGATTGAGCGCGGACTGCGAACCAGGCATCACAGGTTCGATTCCCAGTCAGGGCACATGCCTAGGTTGCAGGCCATGGCCCCCAGCAACCGCACATTGATATATCTCTCCCTCTCCCTCTCTCTCTCTCTCTCTCTCCCCCCCTCCCTCCCTCTCCCTCCCTCTCTCCCCCCCTTTCCTCTCTAAAACTAAATAATAAAAAAAGAAGAAAAGTCAAACTTTTAAAAAAATTAGTATGTAGTGATATGAATTCACCCACCCATCTAAGTGTAATTTTCCTTCAGTTATAACCTATCAACAGAGAGCTGTGGAAATTTGGGAAAACTGAAACTCAGTGATGTGCACTAGAATAAAAAATGTGCTAATAGAAGTGAATGGTCAGTGCAGTTGAGAAAAGAATTAAATCAGGCCCTGGCTGGTGTAGCTCAGTGGATTGAGCGCGGGCTGTGAACCAAACTGTCACAGGTTCGATTTCCAGTCATGGTACATGCCTGGGTTGCAGGCCATGACCCCCAGCAGCCACACATTGATGTTTCTCTTTCTCTCTCTCTCCTGCCCCCTCCCTTCCCTCTCTAAAAATAAATAAATAAATAAAATCTTAAATGAATGAGGGCCTCTCCAGTTTTGTCCAGAAAAGAAAAGTTTTCCCACTAAACATAAATATTTGCCTTCTTGGTAGTTTCATGCCATTTTTGACTCCTGCTTTAAAATTTTTACTGACTACAATACTTTATAATCTAGAACTGCACTGTTTAATATGGTAGTCACGTATGGCTACTGAGCACTTGAAACAAGTAATCCAAATTATGTGCTGGAAGTGTCAAATATACACCAGATTTCAATGACTTAGTATGAAAAAAAAAGACTGTAAAATAACTTGTTTAATATTAATTATAGGTTAAAGTTATAATAGTTTTTATATACTGAGTTAAATAAAATGTTATTAAAATTAGTTTTGCTGTGGCTGGTGTGACCCTGCATGGGTCAGTGGATTGAGCACCAGCCTGTGAACCAAGGAGTCACCAGTTCAATTGCCAGTCAGGGCACATGCCTGAGTTGCACGGGCCAGGTCCCCAGTTGGGCCATGTGAGGGGCAACCACACGTTGATGTTTTTCTCCCTCTCTTTCTCCTTCCCCTCCCCTCTCTATAAGTAAATAAATAAAATCTTTAAAAAATAAAAATAAAATACGTTTTATCTGGGGTTTTTTGCTTTTTTATGAGGTTACTATAAATGTAAAACCACATATGTGGCTTGCATTATATTCATATTGGACAGTGTGGATAGATATAGAACCTTGAAGCCCATTTATTCATTTTATTTTGGATCAGACTCCAATTCTTTCTAATCAAATTCTGGCCCTACCTACTTTAACTCCCTAGGGTCTGCCATTGTATGGATGTGGGGTAGCCATTTAAATGAGAAGGAACCTCTGTTGCACTGTTTAATTTTCATTCTGCTTGGTTAATGTTTTAAAAGCTTTGTACCTGAAAAACATGTTTTAATGTACTATACCAGAAATATGTGTTCCTTATCAAAAAATCAGAAAATAGTTAACAGCAAAAAGAATAAAGCAAAATCACCTATAAAATCATCACCCAGAGATAATCACTACCAATATTTTGATGTATACTTAGTACCCTTCCTGAAATTTTCAACACAAAAATACATAGAACCACATGTACACATTTATTTATTTACTGTGGGGATTATATTGTATACATTATTTTCTAATCTATTTTTTATCTAATAAGATATCAAAACATCTTTCCATATCAATAAAAATATTTTTCCAATTTCATTTTCAAGATTTTACTTAAAAGTTACTTTAGAAATGAGGGCTGCCCTGGCTGGTGTGGCTTAGTGGACTGAATGCCAGCCTTTGAACTGAAAGGTCGTGAGTTCCATTCCCAGTCAGGGCACATGCCTGGGTTGCAGCTCAGGTACCCAGTTGGGGGCATACAAGACACAGCCTATCAATGTATCTCTAACACATTAATGTTTCTCTCCCTCTCTTTCTTCCTCCCTTCCCCTCTCTCTAAAAATAAATAATTTTTTTTAAAGAAATGAGGCCTTCCCTGACCACTCTACTAAACATTGAAATCTATACATATGTACATCTTCCAATCCTGTGCAAATGAATTATTTTTCTTCATAGCATTTGTCACCTAACATGAAATGTTATGTTAGTGAATACTATGAAATTAATTTATTGTTTATTTCTTTTACTAGAATGTAAGTAACATGAAGGTATAAATCTGTGCCCGTTTGTTTGCTTCTCTAACTCAGTGCCTACAACTGTGCTTAGCACATAGAAGATGCTTAAATGTTTGCTGCATAAATGATTGAATGAAGAATTGTATCACATTGCATCACATTAGGCTTTTGGTTAATTTTTAAAATACTTCAATCATTTATATGTTATTATAGTATGAAGTATTATAATACTTCAATCATATAAATGTTATTTATATTTTGCCTATATCCACATTTAAGGCAGCTTTGAAAGTTTTCAAAGCATGTGGTCTTAAGTAAAAACCCAAAATATCTACAATCCATCAATTTGCTAAAAATGTAACTGTTACTTAACTTATCAAAAGTGTCATTTGGAGAAATAACATTTACAGAAAACTGTTTGAAGGATAAACAATCCATTTGTCCATTTAGATAGTCTAAAATTTAGCCCTATGTTAAACTGTAGCAACATAGAGCATATTTGAGCTAAACTGTGATAAGACTGATAGAACAAGTTTAGGAGCTACTGAATCCCCACTTGGTGTTTCTATAAGAAACAATGGTGCAAAACTCAACGTATTTCCTCTCAGGTATTATAGATGGTGGTGTCCTCTATATCACTCAGTGTCTTCTCAGAAGAGCCACAAAACTTTGCTCATCTTAGGAACTGATATGCTTTTATAAATCCTAAGAGGTATGTGAATTTCATTATGTTTTCTCATTTGCTTTAGCTGCCAAGAAGTCAGAACTGAATTCATAGCCAAACTTTAGTATTTGGGAAAACTGCTTATAGAATTCCTTTCTGTGCATTAATTTTTATTTTGCTTTCATTTTATTGTAATATTTCAATTTTCTCTACTTTAAAAATCTGTATTTTCCTGCCCTGGCTAGCGTAGCTCAGTGGATTGAGCACGGGCTGCGAACCAAAGCATCACAGGTTCGATTCCTAGTCAGGGTACATGCCTGGGTTGCAGGCCACGTCCCCAGTGGGAGCCACGTGAGAGGCAACCACACATTGATGTTTCTCTCTCTCTCTCTCTCTTTCTCCCTCCCTTCCCTCTCTAAAAATAAATAAATAAAATCTTTTTAAAAAAGTGACAAATTAGATGTTTTTAAAAATCTGTATTTTCCTATGTTTTGTCTTTTGAGTATTCTAGTAAGATGCTGCAAATGCTTTTTGGCAAATATCAGTCAATCAATCATTAAACCAATAAAAGTACAATGGAGATAAATGCATTAGCTCTTACAGCCTGATATTAACTGTTAAGAGCATCTAAATCCCCTTTCCCCTAGTGCCATGTTCATCAAGCCACTCTTAGATTTTAAGATGGCCTGCCCTATATATTTTTTTAGAGAATGAAAACACAACCCTGGATTCCTCTAAGCAATATATTTCTCACTACAATTTAACATATAAACCCAAACGCCATTTTATTGCATTGGATTATAGAAAGAGTAGAAAATTCCTGATTGTAATTTAAAATTAGGATCACTATTTCTGTCAGACATCATTTTGATGTGGTCCTAGACTAGAACTACAGAAGGATGGGCTGAATAATTCCTGTAATTTACATCCAACTTAGCAGTTTGCATTAAAATATCTGAAACCAAATGTCTCAGGGGACCAAGAAAGGAAGCAGGGACTCCAGTTTTGCCAGACTTATTTTAAGTCTGAAGTAGGCAGCGGAGTGTAGTGGGGAGATATGCTCATGATCAACACACTTCTGATTAGAGGTTACACCACAACTGGGAACTTGATTATCATCACACAAAGATTTTTGGTAGGTTTTCTTTTGGTGGTTCTTTGTGGCCATCCCAAAGTACCATATACATACACCCTCTTAAGGCTTTGGGCATTTGGCTGGGTTTGGGGGTGGGGGGTAGGAGAACAATTCTGATTTTCTTTTTTTATCTCAACACTTTCCAAACCTCTATTACTCTTAATTCTTGCCTTTAACAAGGGCATGAAGAGATGATTGGATCAAGAAATGTCCTGACCCCAGGCTATACAGCGTAGAAGTCACAAACCCTGCTCAGTGCTTCTCATTAAACTTCTGGGCTTTGTTTATTTATTTATTTATTTATTTTATTTATTTTTTTTTAATGCGACCATTACATATTACACAAAAATAAAAGTCAAATGAACTTGGTATTTATAAATTATTAAATAAAAATACAGGAATATATATTTATATTTATAGAGCTTTTTCTTTTCTTCTAAACTAACCCAATCTGTTCTCCCACCGTTTTATGATTTAAAAAAGTAAAATAGTGTATGCCCTAGAGTAAGTGGGGAGTGGGCTTAATAATCGCAGGACCCAGTTGCCCTACTTCTGCTCCTTCCTTGGCCTAAGCAAGTCCCTATTTGTCCCTTTGGGGTCTGGAGAGAAGGAAACACCCTCTAAATCTCTGAAAACGGGCAATTAGATTTATTTACCTTACTTACTTTTTTGAAATGAAATGGATTTAAAAACTGGGAGCCATACTCAGCCTTCCTGGCCAAGAGCTAATCCCAAGGAACTATATGGCTCTAGAAGAGAGTCTCTACTTTTCCCTGACAGAAGAGTCTCGGGGGTTTCCATTGCCCCTCAAGCTAACAAGGGCAGGATAGTTCAAAACAGCCCACTGTGGTCCCATCTAAGCTATGCTTCCGGGAATCCAGACCAAGCCCCTTACACTTTCAGAAAACAGCCCCTTCTTCCACCCAGGTGTGAAGGCCTCAGAGCAGGGCATTTCAGTAACTATGGTCCCTGCTGCCCTGTTTGTTAAAGGCCCCCCCAAAGAGCTAACAGGGATAGGCGTCCTGTGGTAGAGGGTAAGGTGATGAGTCTGCCCCAAACCTGGGAGAGCACAGGCTCCAATTTGGAGCTGATGGTCTAGTCAGTGGTTTTCCAACTTTTTTCAGCAGCAGTCCCCTTAATGCAAATAAAATCTTACCCTGAACCCCGATACATAAGACAGCTACAACAAGAGTTGTTCTGTTTGAGGGCAAGTAGCCCAGCCTGCTCAGCATACCTCCTTTACCTTCATCTCCCCCTAGGACTCCTGAGGCAACCCCTAGGAAACTTTGGGGATCTGCCAAGCAGATTGAAAACCACTGGCCTAGTTTGTCCTGAGCAAGTCAGAGACCCCCCCACCCCGACCCCAACTGCCTGCCACAGAGCAGCTCTGAGTTTCTAGTATCAGCATACTCATGACAGACCAAGTGGCACATGCAGCCTACCACCTCCCCCGTAAATACCATTAAAAAGTGCAGCCCTCTCTCAAGCACAAAAGTCTGGGCTAAACACCTGAGGCCAATTTAGGTCCCACATTCTAGTGAGTACAACTATGTTGCCACCTTCTGGGACCAAGTGAAAAATCTCCAAGAAGAGTCAACCATGGTCTAACTAAGCTGATCAGTGCTCAGGATCAAGGGCAGGGTTCTAGAGCACTGTGTGAAGAAGTCAGCATTGGAGAGCAGCAATTTTAGCACCTTAGAAAGTGCAGCAGTGAGGTCTGGCTCAGGGGATGCATTTGGAGTGAAATCATTTCTTTCTCAAAAGAAAAAGCTATAATCTGAATCTGTTCTAGAGGACTGTGCGCTCTAAGGTTAACATTCGCAGACTCTGAGGTACAGACAAGTAACACCCATGCAAACAGCGTGGCTTCAACGAAAACATAAACGCTTCCAGATCATGGTAGGTATTCTAGAACCCATACATCTGGCTCTTGATAAAGCAGCACCAAAGCCCACCACACGGAACAGGCCAGTCATGGAATACATGTCACCCTCACACCCCATGGGGTTCAGAGCTGGAATGTTCCTCTCAAGGCATCAACAGTCTCACTGAGACATAGTGCAGGACCCAGACTGTATTCTAGATCAGCATTTATGTCCACACTCAAAAGGAAAATTAATTAGAGCTCCAATTTAGAGTAAGTGTGGGTACAAAAGGTCCCAGAGATAGGGAACACTTTAGGCACCAGTGTGCTCCAGTGGGAGAAGAAGGCAGCAGGCAAGTCCAGCTACCGAAGCCTCTACCCACTGCAGGCTCCACAGCCCTGCCTTTCTGCCAGAGCCCAGGAGGCAGCAGCAAGTGCGTGATGCACAAGGAAGGGGGACCATGAAAGAACAAGGCCAGCTACAGAACTTGCTCTTCTCTCCAAAACCCTGCTAATGACTTTCTGCAGAGAAGTGCCCAAAGCCCTCATCTGGATACAGTGTTTCTCCCTCAGCCTTGAGGCACCAGGACAAGAGGAGGAGGGGGGTGGGAGGAAGGCAGAGAACTGCCCCTTGTTCTTGCCACTGCAAGAGGGAATGTTTTCTCTTTAAAGAATCCCACTGCCACCAGATTAGACAAGCAGCCCAGCATGCACATGAGCATGCGTGCACATGCACACGCACATCCAAGCAGCCCATTGTCACAGCCACCTCTCCCTATCACCTGAGAACCCAAGCTTCCATTCAAAAGCATGTGCCTTTTGTGTTTCCCCCCAAATCCACTCATCCAATGGAGACACCAACCCCTTATGCCAGTCCACCTTCTTCAGGGCTACACATGGAGCTCCAGCTAGTTTCCTGTGCCTACACCTAGAAGCATGATCCCTCCCACCTCCCCCTAACCCGGGAATGACTCCATCTCCTGGCCCCTTGACTTTCCTAATACATTTCCCAAGGTCTCCAGTTCACTCTTCCAACTGCCTGCCTGGCACACTCAGCTCCCTCACACACTATTCCTGACCCTTTCCATCCCTGCTCCATACCCATTCATTCACCCCACTTCTTTCAAGGGCATTTCTCTGTTCTGTTCCTGCTCGCCTGTCCTCCAGCCACACCTATCCCCACTTGGCCTTGGACTTTCTCACTTGCTAGCAAAAAAGGCCCCTACAGTTACCAGGGCCCCCAGTGCCACGGCCCCTGTCAGCACTGTCCTCACTGAGGCCCAGTTCCCCTCCCGCAGGCGCCGAGCCTCCTCCAGGGCCCCGTCCCCGTATAGAGCTGTGAACTCCGCCTGTGGGAGAGAAGGGAAGTAGGAGAGAAAGAAGGAGAAAGGGATATCAGGAGAGGAAAGAGCAGAGAAAAGAGGAAAGGAAGTGTTCCAGTACCGTCCATTGCAAGCACTAACCCACACCTAGCCCCTCTCTGGCCACTACTGGCTGCAATCCCCCCTCACCCACCATGAGCACCTGGATCATCTGCCTTCCCTGCCTTGAGTGAATCCCATCCTTTCCTTGGCCAAAACTGCTGCTCAGAACGGACATCCTTTGCTAAGGCTTGCCTGACCACCACCCATCCCTGATTCCTGCCCCCATGCCACATACTCAAGTGTAAAATGTTCCTGACGACTGGATGCCACTTCCCTGCTGGCACTCCCATGGGTACTGTGGATTATGACCTCTGCTTTAGACCATGAGCCCATCCAGTGATGACTGCAAGGGCAGCCCTGGAGTGCAGAGTCCAGCGTGATGCCCATAGTGCAGGCATCTGATTCCACCCACATAGGTAGTCTCAGCCCCCATGCCTCATTCATTCTCAGCCAAAGCCCCCCTTTCCCTGGAGACCAGCTTTGCAGAGGGATGTGCAGAGCATCAATTGAGAAGCTTCTTACCCAGCCCCCACTGCTGTGGATCCAGTCTGCCAGCCGTGTCTCCAGGTAGGCCACCATCCACTCCTGCACTTGTCCCACAAGTGGCTCCATCTCCTTGTTGACACTCTCAGCACACAGAGCAGCTCCAAAGACAAAGAAGGCCACAAGGCGGCCCCAGTTGGGGCCCCCTTGGAAGAGTTCATCAGAGACCTGGGTGAAGCGTTGCTGGGCTGAGCCCGGGGTCACATGCAGCTGAGCCGCCAGATCAGAGAAGGTGCGACG
Source organism: Phyllostomus hastatus (assembly GCF_019186645.2). Lineage (NCBI taxonomy): Eukaryota > Metazoa > Chordata > Mammalia > Chiroptera > Phyllostomidae > Phyllostomus > Phyllostomus hastatus. The sequence continues at coordinate 890,774 of NW_025333860.1, read as the reverse complement.
GAAGCGGGTCTCAAACTCATCTCCAGCTGCCCGCATGGCTTGGTGCAGCGGGTCAGCTGCTGGGCCCTCCCCAGGGCCGGCTCCACAAACATAACCCTTCTGCCTCAGCTTATAGCCTACAAAGTCTGCCACTAGAGCCCGGGTGTCTGGGGCTGAGGCTGGGGTCGCCATCCGGGCAGCTGTAACAGTCAAGGATGAAAGACTGGCATGAATATAATATGGTCAGAGACCCAGAATGGGGCATTTCAGGTTTGGCCAACCCAATGAGACAGGGAAGTGGGAGGGAATGCTCAGAGACCACTAGACAGGGAGAGGCAAGAACAAGGAAATTAAGTTATGGTGAGGGTATGAGGGGGCTGGCCATTAAATTTGTAATATACTGAATTAAATGTAAACAAGTAAATTTAAAACTACTTTAGGTTTTTCCCATAATAAGACAACAGTTCTATGACACCCCTACAAAACCCCTCTGCACAGTGCACACCTTTTAGCAAGAAAAGAGGCTTAGGACCTCCCCAGAGGTAAGATGCGAAGACACTAGCAGAGGTACAAGATGGGGGAGGAGACAGGGGCTGAAGGGAAAGGTGGGGGAAGCAAAGGGTTGCCAGGGACAGAGAAGGAAGGGCACACTCACCCAGCCTGGATGGCAGCTCTTAGGACCCAGCGCTGGTGGCGAGGAGCCCCCAGCTGGAGCCTTTCATCCTCTTGGCCAGCGTGGAGCCCTGGGAAGGGGAGAAGGAGATCTGAGCTAGGCAAGCAGGGAAGGCCAGGGATCAGGGTCTGGGCTGAGAAAGGCTGGGGTTGCAGCTCCCAGGACCGGGCCCCTGCCCCCAACGCTCTACCAGCTGTGTGGCCGAATCCATGTTTAATGACTGTCCTCCCGGGAAACCAAGGGCCAAGGGCTTCCTACCGACACCATCTCTACTCCCGGTTCCCCCCTAGTGCAGCCCAAAGGCCCAGCTCCTCCCTCACCCCCACCCTCAGCCAGTCTTCAATCCCTCCCGCCTGCCAGGTTAGGGATCTCACGGGTCAGGCGCGCTGCCGGGATCCAGGCCGTTTCCTGGTGCAGGAGCTGGGAGGGAGGGAGAGAGAGAGGAAGGGAGGGAGTGAAGGAAGGAGGGAGGGAGGAGAAGGGGGGGCAGGAGGGAGGGCCCGGCGCCTGGTGATGATGGGGCCCAGAGATGCGTCCAGAGAGGGGCGGGGCTGGGACGCAGGCTTAGGAAGGGCCACAACTCGGGAAGAGAGGACTGCTGGAGGCCGAGAGGAGCAGGGCGGAGAGGGCACCAAGGGCTGGCCTGGGTCCTGACCCTGGATGCTGCCCAAAGAAGCCTCCTGGGCCTCAGCAGACCTCAGGGCAAATTCAGCATTTGCAGAAGTCTCTGATGTTCCACACACACTTGTTGAACTTTTCTGGCCTTGGAGTGGGTGCTTGGAAAAGAGAAGCAGTTCCCATACAGTGAGAACAACGTACCTGCCAGGTGCCTCTCCCTGTGGGACTGACAGACAGAACATGGACACCACATATTTCACTTCCTCTTTTTTCCAGGACCTTCTACCTAGTGGTCTCGTAGGCTGGAGCTTTAGCTAGGCATCAGGGAGCCAGAGCTTGGATTGCAAAGAATTTCTGCAGGTAACTTTTCATTTTCTTCTTTTTGTAATCAGATTGGTTTTCTTTTTAATTCTTTTTACCCAACACATGAAGTTATTTTCATTATGAAAAAGTCAGTGTAGAGGTATAGAGAAAAAGAAATACAAGTCCTCAATCTCCCTTCCTGTGCCCCTCCCACAATTCCTCCTTCCTTCCTGGAGGTTGCCAATCAAGATTGATGTTTATCCTTTCAGATTACATTTATGTGCATATTTATGTATGTCTATTATTTATACATGGCAGTACATTTATACCAGGCAGATTACTGGATGTAAAGCCATCTGACCACGCTCTCTGGCATCCTGATGGGCCCACCCACTCTTGCAGCTCACACTTCCTTCAGCTCCATTTGGAGATATCTCCAACCAAAGGCCAGAATGAGGCCAACTCCTTTCCTGGTTCCATTTCCTTCTACCTTTAGACCAAGCCTTGGTATTCCCATATGCCCCTATGGCCACCCACTGGACAAGAAAGGTCTTTCTGTAACAATAATAATAACAACTAACACATTTTGAAGACTTACTAGATGCTAAGTGCTTTCTTTACTTGTGTGATTATTTTATCCTCACACCAATCCTTACTTTGTTTTATCTTCATTTGATGAATAAGGAAAGTGAGGCTTGGAGAAGTTAAATAATTTGTCTAAAGCCATATACTGAATAACTGGGACTCAATCTAATTCTGACTTGAAAGCTTGAATATGGTCTCAACACTGTATTGCTTTGAGGTCCCTCTTCATTGCAGGTCATCAATGCTGTTGTCATGCCATTTACAAGTCCAAACTGAGTCCATGCCACTTGTAAGCCCAAACTCAGTTCTCCCAGTATTCTGAATGCACGGCTTATTCCACTCCTTTATAACTGTGTCCTTTCAACCACCCTCATCGCTTCTTTGCTCTTGGGCTGATCATTTGGCTGCTACCAGCAAGTTTGCTTCTTTCTTTTGAGAATAACATAGTCCAGTCCTTCATTTGCAATCCTGACTTCTTCTAAAACATTTGCTTAATATGAAAACATTTTTTTAAGTTTCAGGATCCAAATATATTTCTGTCTGCTGCCCATTTATTTATAAGCTCTTTGAGAGCAGGAACTGAATTTTATTTACTTTTGTGTCCTCAAAAACTAACAGACCCTCAGTAAATGTTGATCGAATGAATCACTCCATGCCTCTGACCAATTACTGAGCAGGCCCAGTCAGGTGTTTGAAAATAACTGCAGTGGCTGGTTAAGAAACAAAGGCTTATTTGGAGTAAAGGTTCAGTGTCAGTCTGAGCAGCCAGGAGAACAGAGTAGAATATTATTTTACAGCAAAATATGAAAAAAGTGTCCATGGATTTATATACATATATATTAAATAAGAAAGTAATACTCAGTGTCACTTAAAAAATTAGTCTGGCTAAATAGCATTGCTGTGGTTAATACAATAGCATTGCTGGAGTTAAAATGCAAACAGGAATGAATTGTACAATATTAAGATAGTATATCCACTGTTTATTTCCAATTTGGTCACTTGGGATCTTACAGTTACACTCTCCTTTAAATTTAGAGATTCCATTTCTACTCTAAGAGTCCCCATTTCAATACTCTAAAGATGTTAACTACATTACAATTAAGCGTTTTAATCTTATATAATCTTATACAAGAGAGTGCACTCTAGAGCCAGACTGCTGAGGTTCTAACCCAAACTCCCTGGTTATTACCTATGTGATCCTGGGTAAGAGTCCTAGCCCTTCTCTCCATCTATTTTTCTCATTTGTAAAATAGCCATCCATAATAATACTCTGCTCCTATGACAGCTATGAGTTAATGTTTTTAAACTCTTACAACCATAGCACATTGTAAATGCTATGTAAGATAAGTAGATAAGTTAGGGAAAAACTAAATAAAACTTGACATGCTTTTCTCACTAACAGAAAAAAAATGAAGAAAACGCCAGTTCTGTGCCCTTCTTGGAAGCTTCCACTGGAACTAGAACCCTACAGTCCCAGCTCCAAGAAAGGTGTGTGCTTACTCGTCCAGTAATTTGAGAGCCTAGTATGTGAAGAAACTATGAATCTTACACAGCCTTGGTCATCAAAGGGCTTACAGTCCTGTTAGAAATCAGAACTCTAATCCACTTTTTTTTTACAGATAATAAAACTGAGGTAGAGAAGTGCCTTGCTCAAGGACATGCAGCTAAATAGCACCAGAGGTCAGACCAGAAGATAGCTTCCACAACTCTCAGTTCAGAACTCTTTCCAATGGTAACGAATTCTTGTGAGCACATTTCAGCTTCTATTTGGGACTCTACCTAGTTTTCATTACCTTCCCTTCTTTGCACCCACCGGCCACCCTGCTCCCAAACCTGGAGGCTAGGGTTCAGACAAGAAAAAGGTAAGCACTTAAGAAAAAGTCACACTGAGCGTTTTGGACCTTCCGCTGCAAGAAAAAGAAACGTTACTCTTTACCTCCAAGGTTAACTCTTTCAGCAATGTTGAGACCGTTTAAAAAAAAATGGCAGAGTGGTCTCACTTAGGACCGAAAGGGTGGAGTCCCCGCCCCCTAATGCAGCAGCAGCAGCAGCAGCAGCAGCAGCAGCAGCGTAGAGAGATAGGGAGCCACCTGTCAGAGGGCTGTGGGCGAGGGCCAGGGCCGCTAAGGCCTAGAGACCTGAGGGTGTGTGAGGCTGAGCGCACGCTTAGAGCAGACAGCTCACAAGAGAGGTGATTGTCTAAGACCCTGAGAGATGACAGGGAGGGAAAGATAGTCACGGAGCCGAGGCAGAGCTACAGAAAGTGGAGGATCCTGGAGGTGACTGCAAGGAGAGGACGCAACCGCAAGAGTCAGCAAAAGAGGAGCTGACGGCCTCTGTGTGGACGACGCCTGGCGGATTGGCCTTTGGGAGCCAAGGCAACACGGCGGCGCTGCGGGGCGGGGGTGCCATGTCCGGGGAGCGCCCCCCCCGCACCGACATCCCCCGCAACTTGAGCTTCATTGCCGCACTGACGGAGCGTGCCTACTACCGCAGCCAGCGGCCCAGCCTCGAGGAGGAGCCGGAGGAGGGGCCAGGAGAGGCTGGGACGCGCCTTGGGGCCCGATCCCGCGCTCACGCTTCCAGTAGAGGACGCCGGGCTCGCTCTGCACCTGCAGGAGGCGGCGGGGCCCGAGCGCCCCGAAGCTGCAGCCCTGACACTCGCAAAAGAGTGCGTTTCGCCGATGCGTTGGGGCTAGAGCTGGCCGCCGTGCGCCGCTTCCGCCCCGGAGAGCTGCCCCGGGTGCCCCGCCACGTGCAGGTCCAGCTGCAGAGGGACGCCCTCCGCCACTTTGCGCCTTGCCAGCCGCGCGCCCGCGGCCTCCAGGTAGGAAGCACAAGCACGCCCCTTCCCCGGGACCTCCCCGTCCCTGTCGCTGCGGGCGTGGGGGTGTGAATTTATCATGCAATACTCATCTTCACCCTCAACCCCGGACTTGCTCTTGCACTTTCCTTTTCTTGAGGGGCTCTAGATTCTTTTCACAGTTGGGCTGCACTCGGCCCGGACCCCGAGATCGGGCTCGGATTGGCCCAGTTCCTTGCCTTGACCCCGCCCCCTGCCTGTGCTTTCTGGTGTACCAAACTCTGCTCCCTCTCCCTCTTTCGTCCCCAGGAGGCGCGCGCTGCCCTGGATCCTGCCAGCGAACCCGGCTTCGCTGCCCGTTTGCAGGCGCAGCGAATCTGCCTAGAACGCGCGGAGGCGGGCCCGCTGGGCGTGGCCGGAAGCGCGCGCGTGCTGGACCTGGCCTACGAGAAGCGCGTGAGCGTGCGCTGGAGCGCCGACGGCTGGCGGAGCCAACGCGAAGCGCCTGCCGCCTACGCAGGCCCGGCCCCGCCCCCGCCGCGCGCCGACCGCTTTGCCTTCCGTCTGCCCGCACCGCCTATTGGCGGAGCCCTGCTTTTCGCTTTGCGCTACCGCGTGACCGGCCAGGAGTTCTGGGACAACAACGGAGGCCGTGACTATGTCCTGCGTGGGCCCGAGCACCCAGGCCGTGGCGGAACCCCAGAGCCACAGGGCTGGATCCACTTTATCTGAGACGCCTGCGGCCGACTGCGAAATTGCCAAAGGCACCTGGGGACTGTCGGAGCCCGAAGATTTGGAGAGGAGGAACGGGTGGAGGAACGGGAGAAACCGAGTGGAAGTGGGTGGGATCAATTAAGGTCGGGGAGATAGGGTGGAAAACATCAGTTGGGTGTGAGTAAAAGAAACCAAGGCTTAAGGGAAGGAGGCCAGAAAGGGCCTTGGGAGGATTAGAAACAAGCAAAGGAATGGGAATGATGGTGATATTCTCTTTACGTGAGCGAGCCCTGGGAGGTGGTCCGTTGGGCGTAGTCGAAGGGTTAAGGTACTTTGCGATTTTGTTTGAATTGGCAGTCCACCCCAGTTGAAGTCATTTCGATTGCTGGCGCATCCCTTTTTGTTACCCAGCTTTGCCACCTCAGGTATCCCAGCCCTACCCATTCTAGTTTTAACTCCGCCATAATTGCCTTGCTAAAGTTGTAGGAACTTGGCCGTTGCTCCTTAGTCCCTGGTGTCATTCTCTGAGAACTGGCTGGGGAGTGATGGCAGGTAGCAATCAGAGCTCCTTCCTCCGGCCTTCTGGCAGCCCTTGGGAGTTAAAATGAAGGCAAAATCACTCCAGGCTTGTCCTCGCAGCCAAATAATGCAGCGCCTAAAGGGTTTGTACACTCAGGGGCTTTCAGGGAAATGCCAGCTTTACCTTTTCGGGGTGCCTTCTAATGACCTTTAAGCACTTTATTGGGCGTACTTGTTACGGGACAATAAGTCACAAGAATCACTATTCTGAATCTTCAGGAGACAAGGAAGGCCCTGACTAGCTGTATAACTTGGGGCAAGTTCCTTCACCTCCCTGGGACCCAGGTTTCTCTTTGGGACATTGCATTTGCATTGGATGATCTCTTACAGCCCTTCTTGCTTTGACATTTTACCATCTGCGAGTGGTGCAGTGTAGATTAGAAGCCACATTCTCCAACCTACAGTTGGAGTGCTACAGTTCAGAACGCAGCAGTCCTAGTGTCTGGATGGAGCTGAGGATAGGTCCTCCACAGCCCACAACCTCGGTATTCAGGCCTCTTTCAAACCACAGCTGGTTCTCTGCCCTTGCTTTTTGCTCTGACCCCAGCCTGGGTTCTCTGAGACAGCTTTGAAGAGGTGCACCTCTCCTGGGAAAATGATGCTTGGGAGTCCCAAAGATGAAACAGTGTTGGGGGCTGTCTTGAAAATAAAGGATTATGGCTATAAGAAAGGGAAAATGTTTCAAATCAAGAATCAAAGCAAAATTAGAATCTTGAAAATTAGACCTGGCCAAGTGACTCAGTTGTTTTTAATAAGTATCGTCCTGTACACCAAAAGGTTGTGAATTCAATTCCTGGTCAGAGCACAAGCCTACCATGCAGGTTTGATTCCTGGTTGGGTTAAGTTCGAGAGGTAACCAATTGCTGTTTTTCATATCAATGTTTCTCTCTCCCTTTCTAAAATCAATAAACATATCCCTGGGTGAGGATTTTTTAAAAACAACTTGAAAATTGAATAACACCAGAAGATGGCAATCTGCTCCATATCCTGAGCAAGTGAAATGGGGAAGCTAGACTCACCCATTCACGGTCATGTGATTCTCCTGCAGATGAACCGCTGTCCGTTGTTTTTCTTTTCCTCTTACCCTGTTCCATAGCTCTTTGCTTTTCTTGTTTGTTGCCCTCATCACTTATATTTTTATTTTAGAATATGTAGTATTTACCTTCATTTTCTCTTATTTCCATTGTCCATCCTTGTTTGTCTGCTCTTCCTTCTACCTCCAGAAGAGGTAGAGAACCTACTTCCTTTTTTCCAAGACCATGGTTGATCCACTTTCCTCCCTCAGGCTCCTTCCTGAGAGTCTTCTAGAAGGGAGAAGAGGGAAAAGAAACAGTTTCTGGTGGAGATGAACAAGGAGCTCCCAGGTAACCAGCTCACCACCCCCTCTGTTAATGATTTCTCAAAGAAAAATTTCCAGAATCTCCTCTTAGTAAGTGAGAGAGTGCATGCACATGTATCCATATATGCCATTTGGAATACAGTATGGTGCTTTTTACCATGTCCCTCCTGTCCAAAGCTTAATCTTTTGAAGAAGGGTGTCTGAAAGAGAGGAACTCTGAGTCATTCCTCAAACAACAAATGCCCATATGAACGTCTTCCTTATCTGGTGAAGAAAACAATTTTGTGCATCTTATGGATCACCTTCAGGTCAAAGTTCCAGTGGAGTGAAGAGAGAAACTACTGGAAGCCACCAAGCAATGCACTTAATAGTTACCAGTGAAGAGCCCAAGGGTGGATACTGAAGAGGGGGATTGGGTCAAGGGTAAACTCTTGCTTAAAGTGTTTATGTTACTCTTACGTTGAATTAACAGTTGTAATAGCTGACATTTGTTTACTTATCCACTAAAATCAGGTGTTTTGAATGCATTATAATCCTCAAAACAACCATATGACTTGAGTAATAATATCCCTGTTGTAGAGATGAGGAAACAGCTCAAAAAAACTCAGTAATTTGTTTGAGATCACATAGCTAGTAAATGGCAGAGCTTGGATTTTGAACCCAGGAAGTCTCTAGGTAGGGGTGTCCAGCCCACAGGCAGCATGTGGCCCAGGATGGCTATGAATGCAGCCCAACACAAAATCGTAAATTTACTTAAACCCTTTGTTTTTTTCTCATCAGTTTGCTTTAGTGTGTGTGTGTGTGTTTAGTGTGTGGCCCAATAGAACTCTTCTTCCAGTGTGACCCAAAGACGTCAAAAGGTTGAACATTCCTGCTAGAGCCTCTGTATAACCATGATATTTTATTTTTTTCCTAAAACAAAATTAGCCCTGGCTTATATGGCTCACTTGTTTGGAACATCATTTCCATGCACTGAAAGGTCGCAGATTAAATTCTCAGGGCATATACCTGTGTTGCGGGTTCAGTCCTTTGTCAGGGTGGGTATGGGAGGCAATTGATGGATATTTCTCTCCCATTGATGTTTCCTTCTCTCTTCCCACCCCCCTATACACACACACATGCACATATCGCTTCCTCTCTCTAAAATTAATGAGTGTATCCATCCTCAGGTGAGGATTAAAAAAAATAAAAACCTTGCCATATATCCTCTCTAATCAAGCGGGATTGGGTGGGGGACAGTTTCTAATTGTGTTCTACCTTCGTTAGTCCCAGTCTCCTGAACTAGCTTGGAGAAAGGAAAGCACTGGGGGGTCCCAAGCTTCAGCTCCTCCTAGGAGCTGCTGCTACCTCCTGTACCAATGTCCCAGTTCTTCAGGATCAGCAAGGGACTAACCCACCTGCCTGCTAGAGAACTTGCAACCCATTGGAACCCATACAGTCAGATTTCCCTGGTCCTAGCCAGCCCTTTATGCCTGATGGTGTGCCACTTGCCTTAACACTTTCCCCACCAGCCTTGTTGCCTAAATTTCCAGCTACAAGGATCCTGGACTAAGACAATTGCTGGATGCTCTGTGCTTGGGCCCTCTGAGAGCCCTGGTATTAGTGGATAAATACAAGCTAGTTGGGGGCAGGGAACCAGGGATAATCCATTCTCTGGAAGAAGTACTGTGGCTCAATTATGCCCCCTTTCACAGCTTTATAGTCTCAACACATGAGTCTCCTGGTTCTTTCCCTATAGAGATGCCCCAGGACCTGGAGGTAAACTGATAGCCTAATCTGACTTGGGGAAACACTAGGAGTGTTAGGGATTGTGGAGGGGACTGTCCTCTACAGGCTGATAACTATGAATGGGAGCTGTGGACTGGGAAGTGCCATAAGGTAACTATTAGCATGATCAGGGGCTTGGATCCTTGAAGCAACACAGTAGGTACACTGTTTCCCCTTCCTGTCATCCACATGTCAGATGTCGGATAGCCTTCCTTGTTCTTTCTTTGAGTCTACCTGATCATTTCTCTTCATAATAAGCCCTAATTTCTCAATTTTCCAATCTTAACTTCCACATGCCTTGCTTCTAACTGCTGTCTCGGGAGCTCTTCCAGATCCTTCCAATGCACAGGTCACAGAATCAGACCTAGAAAAAGACTTACCTTTAGAGGTCCAGGCTGCTGTACAGATAGGGATGTAGATCCAGAGATGAGAAGGGTCAGAGAATTTTCTTTAGTACAGCTCAAGACAGGGCTTAAACCCAGGCCTCCTAACCACATCTCATCTCCAGGCTATGAAACAGGCCTCTGCAAAAACCACTTTTTATGGCAAGGGATATAACATCAAAAATGTTTCATTTTCTGCTACTATTTTCTATCCCTTTCCCTATCTAGGCATAAGGAGAAATGAAAGAGACTTATTTTTTTCTCTGTTCCCAGCCTTGGCACTTCTTTTGGTAATATTGCTAAAGAAAAGTAAAGTTGCTAAAATGATTGAATAGTCCACCCATTGAATAGCTAACCTGGCTAGGAAAGTTTGCTATGTGAAACCCCTTGAAAACCACTGTTACCAGGCCATCCCAGAGCCTCCCCAGGCTCTTCATAATGCAGTCCTATTCGCTGGGCCCCAAATGCACTAGTATTGTGCCTCACTGCTGGCTGCTGCTTGCACCAGCCTTCCCTTCCGGATAAAAGACCTCATGTTTTAAATAAAGTGGAAATGTAAAAAGAATGTTTCATCAGATATTGAGAAATACTGTTTTTTTTGGTGGTGGTTTTTTTTTGTTTGTTTTGGCTGAGGATGGCAAGAAACTCAGAGGCAAGATCCTCCCCCCATCCACAATTTCTGATCATCTCATTTTTTAAAAAGTCCAATTCCCTGCCTACTAAAGTCCTCTGGCTATGCAAAAGTTGGGTGGGAGGGAGTTGGGCCACATGTGGGGAATTCCATCCTGTAGAGTCCTCCCAGTTGAGGATGAAATGGGTCATCTCAGATGCAATCTATTGTTCCAGTGGGGAAGGGGGTGACGATTCCCTCTAGTGGAGAATGCCCCAAGCCCTTCTCTGAAACAGCTTTTATTGATATTGGTATGTGTAGGGGTGTATAGCATGCATGAATAGGTGGTCAATGCCCTAAGGCTATAGTTACAGAAAACAGACATTATCTGTAGATGACAACTGAAGAAACAGAGATTGCCTCAAGTCAGGGTCTGTTAGACATGCGGACACCAGATGATTGTTAAGGCATGATTCATGAGATTAGGGGTTCACTCCTGCTTTAGATTTAGATATCTGATTCATGGCAATAGGGATATACAAAGCAAGGTAGGTCTCAAAGAGTGTGATGCATTGTTTAGGCCTGACCTCCCACTTGGAACCCTTGGTGCTAGTATTGGGTCATACCTGCCTCCAGCATTCCCAGCATTCCAATCAAGACTTACAGGCCTTGCCCATGCAGGGTTACAGTTTCTGATGCCCACAAAGTGGTCCCCATCAGCCACCCAGGTGTATGATTCCCCAATACGCTCCCACCACGATTTGGGGTAGGGAGCGTGGTGGTAGGGAAAGTTATCAGGGCCCAGTACTTTAGTTTCCCGGCATCTAACGGCAGCTGCTGTTGCAATTAAAGAGAACAGCTTGGGTATAAGTCCTGTGTTTCCCCTTGGATGAGGGCTATTCTTAAGGGGGCCATCTAAGTTACATTATGCTCCCTAAGCATTGGAGAGAAGAGCAAAGCTGTTTTCCCTATCAAGGATAATCCTAAAGCCAAAGATGAGAAATATGACAGGGAGGAGAAGCAAGGACCTTTGTCTAATCCAGAACGGAGCAATAGAAATAGATATTACAGAGAAACATCCTTGAAAAAGGTCAACTTTTAATAGTATTGACTCCCACATCATCTGAATGATGAAAGAATCCAACTCTGCACAAATTAATGAGACAATATTAATGGTAAGGGAGCCCTAGCCTGAGAAGACTCAGATGCCTCTTCATTACATCATAATGGCCAAGTTGTGATGTCACTGTAGAGTATTCACTGTTAGGTGCTTGTCAGTGACATTACAGATGCTGGAGTCAGCATGAGGAGCAGACATCCAAGGAGAGGTAAGCAGGTGCTTTCCAGGGCTTATTGCCTATGGTTTCTCTGTGGCCCAAATGTCTTTCCAGACTTCTTACATCTTAGTTTGGCAGTAAATCAGTCTGAATCCTTTCTTCCACAAACTCGTTCATTGTAGCTTTTGCTATCTGAAACCCTCAGGGGTCAGCCCTTAGCTGTGGTATTTCTTGGGAGATGGGGCCCAGAACATGGCAGGGTTCCCCTAAATAGGGCAGAAACTCATTTAGTTAATCCCAGGGTAGATCCAACTTTTGGGGTTCCTTAAGCATACAACTTTTGGGCCTTTTTTTTAAATTTTCTATTATTTTTTTAATCCTCACCTGAGGTATGTTTTTTTTATTTTAGAGACAAAGGAAGGGAGAGAGAGAAACATTGATATGAGAGAGAGAAACATGGATCAGTTGCCTCCCATACATGCCCCAACAGGGGGTCAAACCTGCAACCTAGGTGTGTGCCCTCTCGGGATCAGACCGAACACTTTTGGTGTGTGGGAGGACACTCTAACCGAGCCACCTGGCTAGGGCCTCTTGGACTTTTTTAAGGGAAAATAATTATGTTAGGCACTTAATAATACATTCTAGAATGAGAAAAGATGAACAAATTACAATTTTTTAAAAGCTAAGAAATACCACAATAATACAAAGTTTAAAAATAAATTTTAAAATGTATCTGCCTGGCAAACCTATTTTTTCCCTACAGTTTTTTGTTTGACTGTACACTCTGATCGCACTTTCATATGATTATATTTAATGTTTTCTATAAAGAGTGGAGAAAGGTAATTGTCTTCTACGTGATCACTTTTTTTAAAAAAGATTTTACTTTTAGACCGAGGGGAATGGAGGGAGAAAGATAGGGATATAAACATCAATGTGTGGTTGCCTCTTGTGAGCCCTGCACCAGGGAACCTGATCCACAACCCAGGCATGTGCCCTGACTGAGAATTGAACCAGCGACCCTTTGGTTTGCAGGCCAGTGCTCAACCCACTGAGCCACACCAACCAGGGCTACTTGATCCCTTTTTAAAATTGATAGCATAGGAATATTTCAGCACACCTTGTAAGTGATAATGGAATAATTTTTAGGGTTTTTGTCAAACTTGGAAAAAGCTATCAAATTTCTTTGGTATATGTGGTATAAGATTTTGGAGCATTTCAAATTTGAAATAACTGATGTCATAAACAGTAAGCCCACTTAATGTGTTGATAGGTGCTGCAACTTTAAAGAAACAAGGTATAATGAAACCAAGTTTACCATAGGCTTACTGATATATGAGTAAACAAGAGTTCAGTTCCAATGTCACCTCATCAATGTTATAACAAAATGATGTTGAACTGTTATTCGAGAACCTGATATGCTCTGAATAGTTGACATTAAGGAGTATTCTGGGAAACTACTGTATACATGTATATTAGTTTTCTAGGGCTGCCTTAACAAAATACTAGACTGGTGTCTTAGACAACAGAAATTCTCTCCCAGCTCTAGAAGTTAGAAGTCAGATCAAGGTGTCAGTGGAGTTGATTTCATTTGGAGGTTCCTCTCTCCTTGGCTTATGGTAGCCAATTTCTTGCTCTGTCTTCACATGGTCTTTCCTGTGTATGTCAGTGTCCAAATTTCCTATTATCATAAGGACACCAGTCATGTTGGATTAGGACTCACCCTAAACACCTCATTTTAACTTAATTACTTCTTTGTAGACCTTATCTCTAAAAACAGTTATATTCTGAGATTCTGGGGTTTACGACTTTAACGTAAGAATATTTTTGGAGGACACAGTTCAACCCATAACACTATACCTACTATTTATTCATAGAAGTAATTGCAAATCACAGATGTATACCTACAAAACCCAAACTAAATGTATCCCTAACTCAATTTCCCTAGCTAATCCCCAAATGCCCAAGGCCCTTCTACTTATACCTGACAGAATAGAAAGTATGATGGAAGGAAAGTCAGAAAGGAAAGAGACATCAGTCTTAACCAATTGTGATGCCAGGAGGCACCTAGGGAGGCCAAGGGTGGCCTCAACCTGATAGCAGGGTCTAGATTCTTGTCACAAAACAAGAAAAAACTCAAGAGTGTGATGATTTAGCAAAGTATAGTGATTTTAGTAAAGTGATAGTACGTACTCAAGAAGTGAGAGTGGGTGGTCTCAGAGAATGAGATGCCCCAGTGGGGTCTTGGTGGGAGGTTTTCATTAAATGTGGGCAAGGATGGTCCTTGGCTTCTTGTCCTTCCTCTCCAGATACCGATTTTTATTTGGTCCTCTCAATTATAGAAAATTGGGGGGGAGTGGGGGAACAGGTGGTCAGTGAAGGTTACATCTGCGATTTTCCAGCCAAGATGGAAAAGGGGAGGGAGGCTGAAATTTGGAGACTTTTGCTCCCTATGCTTGCTAACTTTCCTGCCTCAATTGCAGTTTAAGTATTTTTTTTTTAATTTTACAAAAACCAATGACCAGGAAAACTTGGAAAGAAAAGAGCTGTGATCCATCCCTTCCACCGAGAATGTACTTTCTTCTAAGGAACCGCAGTTGTGTGGATGCAGGTGTGCCAAGACAAAAAAAAAAAAAAAAAAAAAATAGCCCAAATGGAAGAACAGATCAAAGCTCCAGAACAAATACAACTAAGCGACGAAGAGATAGCCAACCTGTCAGATGCACAGTTCAAATCACTGGTGATCAGGATGCTCACAGAATTGGTTGAATTTGGTCGCAAATTAGATGAAAAAAAATGAAGGCTACGATAAGAGAATTGAAGGAAAATGCATAGGGAACCAATAGTGATGGGAAGGAAACTGGAACTCAGATCAACAGTGTGGACCAGAAGGAAGAAAGGAACATCCAATCAGAAAAGAATGAAGAAACAAGAATTCAAAAAATTGAGGAGAGGCTTAGGAACCTCCAGGACATCTTTAAACGTTCCAACATCTGAATCATAGGGGTACCAACAGGAGAAGAGGAAGAGCAAGAAATCAAAAACTTATTTGAACAAATAATGAAAGAGAACTTCCCCAATCTGGCAAAGGAAAGAGACTTCCAGGAAGTCCAGGAAGCTCAGAGAGTCCCAAAGAAGTTGGACCCAAGGAGGAACACACCAAGGCACATCATGATTACATTAGCCAAGGTAAAAATGAAGGAGAGAATCCTAAAAGCAGCAAGAGAATTACCTACAAAGGAGTTCCCATAAGACTGTCAGCTGATTTCTCAAAAGAGAACTTGTAGGCAAGAAGGGACTGGAAAGACGTATTCCAAGTCATGAAAGGCAAGAACCTATATCCAAGATTGCTCTATCCAGCAAAGTTTTCATTTAGAATGGAAGGGCAGATAAAGTGCTTCTCAGATAAGTCAAGTTAAAGGAGTTTATCATCACCAAGGCCTTATTATATGAAATGTTAAAGGGATTTATCTAAGGAAAAAAAGATAAAAAATATGAATAGTAAAATGACAACAAACAGTTATTAACAGTTATTAACAACCACACCTAAAACAAAAACAAACTAAGCAAATAACTAGAACAGAAAGAAACCACAGAAATGGAGATCACATGGAGAGTTATCAGCAGAGGAATGGGAGGGGGAGAGAGGGGGCATAGGTACAGAGACTAAGTAGCATAGATGGTAGGTAGAAAATAGACAGGGGGAGGTTAAGAATAGTATAGGAAACATAGAAGCCAAAGAACTTATATGTATGACCCATGGACATGAACTAAAGGGGGGGAATGTGGGTGGGAAAGGGTGTGCAGGACAGAGGGCAATAAGGGAGGGGGGAATGGGGCAATGTAATAGCACAGTTAATAAAATATATCATTAAAAAATCTTTTTAAAAACACAAAAACACCAATGACCATGTTAATGCATTGCTGGGGCTCCTCCAGTGGTTTTGGAAATGGTCTGTGAAACTCATCTTCCTTTTCTAGAGGGTAAATGTGCCTCTGGTCAGTCCTCCTAATGTCTGAGCCATGCAAAGGGAGAGAGGATTTCTGCCAACCATGGGGGATTAACATTTCTACATTGAGGAAGATAGAATGAATTTTCACTGTTCAGCATTAGTCCCTGGAAGATCTGGGAGTGTTATTGTGCTGCTAAATGTGGGAGCCTCCCTTTTCCAATATTGTCAGCCTCCTTCTTTCTTCCATTCCCCAACCTAGTCCACTCCATCTTCTAAAGCTTTAGAGTGAAACCCACAGAAAAGAAGGAGGCATCAGCCTGTACTTCATAACTAAATCTTTTGAGTCTGCCCAGAATGACTGAATCCTCTAGGGTCAGGTACTAAATTCCCACAGCCAGTCCCTGCCTGGCTTTCAAGCCAAACACGCACATGTTCTTCCCAGTCAATTCAGTCTAATTAAATTGTTTGGATTATGAGAGAATGACCTCTTCACTGAAAACTGAGGGCTGCTGCTGCTCATTGGGGCATTATAATAGTCATGATTGAGAAGGTCCTGATATGTATCACTAGCCCTGGCTTAAACCCTGAGGAATCAAAAGCTTCTAACTCTAACGCTATATATACAGGTGGGACCAAAGTAGGTTTACAGTTGTATGGAAAATAATACAATAATTAATACATAAGAATAAACTGTTTTGCTTTCTCACAACTGTAAAGTCTTTCTGTTGCACTAGTATGTCTTTCAGTTGCCTACTCTTATGTTTTGCAATATTAATTTGAAGGACGTCGGGCTGGCTCTTAGGATTTGAGGTTGTTACTAAACATAATGAGGGACAGCAGAGTGGCAGGGGCAAACACAGGGCCAGTGGGAAAAAAATAGGTCTACTGAGTGACCTGAATAGGAAAGAGACTTTTTCAAAGACCAGCATAAAATAGGAGAGAAACTACAAAAAGAACTGTTCCCAAGTTTTAGAAGACTCGGCATCCTAACTGTAGAAACTTTTGGCTTGGAACTCCAGAGCGTGTGGAATATTGCATTGTGGAAAGTCCATTTCATTGTCATCTGCTTTTTGATCGCGAAGACTAAGGCCCTTAAATATGAGGCAGAGCTCCAGGTTTTCTTTGCTACTCACAAGGAGGTAACGGGATCTGGTAGATCCCAACGAGGTGACCCCTCCAGCGCTTCCATGGGAACACCTGTCGGGTGCCAGCTGGACCCCGGAAGCAGAAAGTGTCACGCTCCTAGTATCCTCCTCGTCTTTCTGGGTGGCATGACATTTATTTGATCCATTTCAAGAACGAGTTCCCGGTTGCTCTAGGCGCTTCATTCACAGTGACGCTGCTAGCCGCGGTTGCCCCGTTTGCTGTATAAGGCTGTTAAAGGGATGCGGAAAAAACCTTCCCTCTAGAGCAAACAAATGCAAAGTAGTTGTAGGCCTTCTGGACAGTTCGGCAAAGTGTTGTGAATTCCTTGGGGAACTTCCGGAGGAACGTGGCCTCGCGTATTCCGAAGCTCCGGCGCCGCTAGGTCGAGGGTGGGGGAAGGTATCCTGGCCGCGGAGGACATCTTCCCTGCCCCACGCACCCAATAGCCACTCCGGCTGAGGCCCACGCAGCCAATAGCCGACTTCAGCTGAGACCCACGCAGCCAATGGCCAGCTCAGTGTGTTCCTCCGGCGCCCGCCCACCCGGGTCCACGAATCGCAACTCGGGCCACCTAGGTACCGCCCCTGGATCCCGCCCCACCCAACCGCCCCGCCTCCAACTAGAAAGAGCAAGGCTAGGCTAGACGGGCGCGCTCTCGGGGCGGGAGGGGCAGTACTGGTCCCGACCCTCTGTGCGGGTGGGCTCGGAGCAGGCCGCACCGGGCGGGAACCCCACTTCCACCTCGGAGGCCCCCTGCCCTCTCTCCCCTTCTTCGCCCGGCCCATGGTGCGAGTCTGGGAGCGGCCGCCCGGGCCGGACCGCGGTGAGTGATTCCCTAGCCCCTACGACTTCCCCTCCCAGCCCCACTGTACGATCTCCGACCTTCGGAACCCTATCCCTGCGCGGTGGGGGGTAGAATGCGAGTTTCTAACTCGCTCGGTTCTCTTTCTATCCTATAGACTTTTAGGTTCCCTGTTGTAACTGGGAGAGGATGAGTGGGTGTGTAAGGAGGAGGGGAAGCCTGGGTTGGGACGCCCTTGGCGAGGGGAGGATTGAGATTCGCTTGCTCCCTGGGGCTCGTCGCCCCAAGTGCAGAAACTTTTTGTTCTCTGACCCAGTTTGGAGCCTTCTAGACTGCCTGTGAAATGAGAATAGGAGAAATGTTTCCTTCCCAGGCCTCCCTCCTCCTCATGACTATCTCCTGGAGACCTCAACACACGCACAGAAACCTGGCCTTACTTCTGGGTAGCAGTCGTCTTTGAGAATGAAGGTTTAGGAGAAACTCCCCTTCTGACCCGCTTACCCAGATGTATTCAGAAAACCAACCAAGAAAGTGAGAACGCGAGTCCTCAGAGGTTCCTGGTGTTGCGTCCTAATCTGAGACTAAAAAACCGAAAGAAGACTCAAGCTGAGACCGGTTTGGTAAGATGGGCCCAAATCAGGAGATCTTTTATCACACGAACTTCCTTTTCACCATACCTGTGAAGCCCTTTTATATGATTAGGATAGGTAGATGGCACTAATTGGAAAAAAAATTAAAAAGCCAGTTAAAGTTGGGAGTTTTGAAAATGATGCATACATAGCTAAACATCACCATTAAAAGTATATTCATTTCACCAACCTATTTGGGGTAGTCCCCGCGTTTTCTTTGTATAAGTCTGCTGATTGGAGTTCCCAACTGTCTTTCTAGAATAAACTACACAAGCAAATCTCAATTCTGGCTGCACCCTGAGGACTTTTTAAAACTGTTGATGCTATGGCCCCAGTCCAGACTAATTAAGTCAAAATGAGGAGGGTGCCCCCCTTTAAGTTTCCCAGGTAGTTCTAGTGTGATCTGGTGTGGGAACCACTGCCTCTCATCATCTATGATTTTCAGGTTTGGCTTTAAAGTGGGGTGAAAACTTCAAACACTTGAAGCAATCTCAATGCAGAATCCTTTCTGAGATATTTTTAAGTCCCCTGCCCCTCCAGTCTTTTATAGTTGTCTTGCCTACTCTCAAGAATTTTTAAAATGTATATCCTTTGTGTTATGTCTTCCCAAGCATTTGATTTTGTCTTCATAGGAACCATTTTTAATGCACTAATTTTTCATACGTTTATGTGGTATTTAATTGTTATATAAATACAAAACAACAAGGGACATAAGCAGGTTTGGAAGCACACATAGCCGGCCCACAGACACAGGGCATCAGAAGGAAGGTGATTTGGGCACACTAGACAGTAGCCTTCCAACCTCTAGTATCCAGTGCACTGTGGGTATTGGTCTTATAATCCAGTGGGTCAGTGAAGCCAGGCTCTTTATCCTCCCTTTCACTCTGTCCAACTATTGATAATGTCACCAATACCCACTTATTTAAATTCTCTTGAGTCTTCCATCCACTTTTGCCATTCATTCACATCACGCTGTTTGTTCACATCAAGCACTTACCATCATTGCCTTTATTAAGTTGGGAGAACATTAGACAGAGGTTCTTAAGCTGGACTTCTGAGCAGCCAGTGCATCGCCTGAGATTACATATATAATGTGTAAGTGTGAATGTTTATTTGAGGCTGGAGGAGTAGTCATAATTTTCTGAGGGTCCATAACTTTTACCTCATTCATAAAGTGGTTCATGATCTAAAAAGTTGAGAAGCACATAAATTGAATATCACTAGAAGTCCTTTAAGGCCCTTAAAACTATATTAGCAAAACACATTGCAACTAGTGCTTCAATTCTTCTCTGAATAAAGATTTAGAAAATTTAGCAGGATCATATCTAGGCTCTCACTTGAACCATCTCTCCTACTTTAACCATGAGCCTAGGCTCAAGCCTAAAGTTCTGAACACCTTTTTTCCTAGGACTGTGTGAACACCTAGGCTGGAGATTTAAGGCAGCCCATTCTTTTCTGCCATCTGCTCAGGGGCCTGGAAGGTCCAAAAGGAAAAGGGGCTATATCCTGTGTGTTTTATTAGCGACTTTAAGTAGCAGTAGGGCATATCTGGCATATTTAATAAGGATACAAATTGGGTAATTATTCAGAATTGATAATCCCACCACCACTGCTACCTCTGCCTGTAGGAGTCATTTTTGCAGCTTTAATTACCTTTTTTTTCCTACCCTTTCTGAATGGAGGCACAAGTCACTGGAGAGTCGGCTTTTGGTTTTGATCACTATAGGGTCTATCCTACTTGTTATGATTATTCATGAGTCACACTCTATGGTTGTAGTTTCTTCCTATTTCAAAGCCAGCTATACAGCTATGGCTTAATTTAAGCCACCAATCTGTATTAGAAGTCTTCCATAACTTGTGTTTTGCGTAGTTGGAAAACAGTCAACATATACGGTACACCAATATGGTATTTGCATTACTGAATGTTCATTGATATATCGAGAAGATGTCATGAGAATCTGAAGGAATGAAAACAGAATGCCTCCTCCTAGGCTTATAGCTGTACCTGCCTTTTTCCTGTCTGTTAGTCCATCCTCATACCGGACTGCTTTAGTCCTTTGTGCTACGTCTTTCTCATATCCAAAGTGGTGGTGTATCCTTGAACAGGACACAAATAAGGTTAAGTAGATGTCAGATACTGCAAGCATAAGTATTCTCCAGATTAGGTTTGGTGGTGTTCCTGGAGGTTTAGACTTGGCTGTGGAAGCATTTCCTCACAGGCCACTCAGCTGTGCCTGGGATGAACCTGGAGGGCGAAAGTAGAGCTACACACTGGCACTTCACCTGGTAATCAAAAAGGACTTATGTCCAAATTATGGATTCAGTTCTAAAGCAGTGATTTTCATACTTTTTAAAAAACAGCAAAATCCTTTCTGGATTTATATCCAACTTTCAAAATGTAAGTATAAAACCACAGACACACTCTTGTCTCCTCTTGTGCTTGTTAGAATTAGGACTCTGTCAAAGCAGATTGGAAACAGTGATTTTAAAAGGTTCAGTCTGTGTCTCATTTCCTCTATTGTCTAGGAGGAGCATTACCTTATATCAGAACCATCTCATGAGGCTGTAATAGTAAAAGCTGGTACTTATTGAGCCTTTGTTCTAGCATAATGTCAAGTACATTTTTTCTTAGTCATAAACTTGTGAACTAGGTAGTTATGATCTCCCTTTTTTCTAATGGGAAACTAAAGCTCAGAGGAGTTAAATAACTTTCCCAAGGACCAGCCCCACTGTAGGAAATGGTAGTGCTTTGATTAATCTCTGATTTGCTTCACTCCAGACTTCCACCTCCAACAGCTGCTTTAGGCCCTGCCTACCCATGATGCCTAGCATATAGTAGGTGCTCAGTAAAAATAATTAACTTTGTTAGATACCCAGCACTGTCTCCATTTGTTATACATGAGGAAACAGGCTCATGTAAGTTCAGTAACTTTTGCCCAAGCTCATATAGCTGGTGGCAGAGTTGGGGTTTAGACTGCAGATTGGCCGTACTCAAGAATCAGATTTCTACACACTGTGCCGTACTGCCTCCATTTACCTTCTTAAGGTTCTCTTCAGTATATATTGCCTTTGGGATCTGCATGGCCTTCAGTTAAGATTTGCTTGGTAAAAGGGAATGGTGACACTTTAAAATGCTTCTACATTGTCTAATCATTGTATAAAACTTTTTAGTATGCTGCTCTATTTGTAACTTTCTGGACTTGAGATCTTTCTTGGTTCATGTGTAGCATTTACATAGGAATTCTGTCCCATCTTTAACACATTAGAAGTAGTATCTGTAAATTCAAATGAGATCTCTTTAAGGGTAAAGGCTGACAGATGTGTTAAAGTCTCTAAAACCCACATAGGGAGCTGAATTAAAATTCAGTCAACAGGATTATCCTGGGAAATAACTTGAGCAGGTATTTCAAAAATGAAGCATGGTCAGGGGCTATCCCTGCAGTCCCCACACCCAGAACCAGTGGTGCTGTTGGGTGGTTTGCAGGAACTGGTTACAATTTATGAATCCGCTCACCTGAGCCTGAGAAGAAAGCTGGCCTGAAGAGATGAGAGCTGCAGGCCCTCACCGCGTGTGGAGGGGCTTGTTAAATTCTGAGGTAGCTCTCTAGGCTCCCTGGAGAGAGACTGAGCAGTTGGAAGAGACAAAGGCTGGGGGGAGGGGATAACCTTTGTTCTGAGGATGATTTGGGGAAAGGGAACATTCCTCTCTGTCCTCACAGGGGTTGGGGGAGGGGTAAGCCCCATTTATCCCAGATATCTGACCTCTCTCTCATCCTACTGAGAGAGAAAAACTAAAGCTCTCGGGTTTGGTTTTAGGGCTTAAAGGTAAGTATTGTCTCCTCTCCCCAACACTCCACCACCAAGAAGGGAAAGAAGAGAGCTGGGAATTGGGCTGAGAAACAGTGCTGACTTACCTTCTAGATTTTCATATGTTGTATTTCCAACCCATCTTCACATTCTAGAGATAAAAAATTAACTGTT
This sequence comes from Phyllostomus hastatus, assembly GCF_019186645.2. Classification (NCBI taxonomy): domain Eukaryota; kingdom Metazoa; phylum Chordata; class Mammalia; order Chiroptera; family Phyllostomidae; genus Phyllostomus; species Phyllostomus hastatus. Next base: position 868,636 of record NW_025333860.1, on the reverse strand, counting down.
AGGAGCTAACACATATGTAACAAGAGGAGATCACTGCTCCTTTTGTTTCTGGGGTTGATTGAGCCTTCATTTTGTGACTTGTGTTCCATGAACTTGGTGAAATAAGTTTAACTTAGAAAGGTAGAGGCTATATAAGGATGCTTGTTTTTCTTTTTTTTTTAAGGTTTTATTTATTTTTAGAGAGAGGGGAAGGGAGGGAAAAAGAGGGAGAGAAACATCACTGTGTGAGATGTACACTATCACAACCCAGGCGTGTGCCCTGACTGGGAATCAAACCAGGGACCTTTCATTTTGCCGGCTGGTACTCAACCCGCTGAATCACACCAGCCAGGGCCCTACTTAATTTTTTTTTACATTTTAATTTTTAAAAAATATATTTTATTGATTATACTATTATAGTTGTCCCATTTTTTTCTCCTTTTTATTCTCTTCCACCGTGTACCTCCCCCACCATCATTCCCCCACCGTAGTTCATGCCCATGGGTCATACATATAAGTTCTTTGGCTTCTTCATTTCCATACAATTCTTAACCTCCCCTTGTCTACTTTGTGCCTACCAATTATGTTAAGATTTATTATTTTTTTTTTTAGAGGGAAGGGAAGGGAGGGAGAAAGAGAGGGAGAGAAACATCAATGTGTGGTTGCCCCATGCACACCCCTCACTGGACACCTAGCCTGGCCCACAACCTAGGCATGTGACCTGACTGGGAATTTAACCAGCGACAGGCCAGCGCTCAATCCACGAGCCGCACTCGTGGGCCAATTACGCTTCTTATTCCCTGTACTGTTTCCCCCATTTTCCTCCCTTCCTTCTCCACTGATAACCCTCCATTTGATCCCCATTTCTATTAATCTGTTCCTTTTCTAGTTGGCTTTTTTTTTTTTTTTAAGATTTTAGAGAGGGGAAGGGAAGGAGAGAAAGGGAGAGAAACATCAGTGTGTGGTTGCCTCTCGCATGCTCCCCACTGGGGACTTGGCCTGAAACTCAGGCATGTGCCCTGACTGGGATTCAAACCTATGGCCAGTTGGTTTGCAGCCCATGCTCAATCCACTGAGCTATACCAGCCAGGACCCCTTTTCTAGTTGTTTGCTTAGTTTGTTTTTGTTTTTTTAGGTTCAGTTGTTGATGGTTGTGAGTTTGTTGTCATTTTACTATTCATATTTTTTATCTTTTTCTTAGATAAATTCCTTTAACATTTCATGGAATAAGGGCTTGGTGATGATAAACCCCTTTAACTTCACCTTATCTGAGAAGCACTTTATTTGCCCTTCCATTCTAAATGAAAGCTTTGCTGGATTGAGTAATCTGGGATATAGGTCCTTGCCTTTTATGACTTGGAATACGTCTTTCCAGCCCCTTCTTGCCTACAAGTTCTCTTTTGAGAAATCAGCTGACAGTCTGATGGAAACTCCTTTGTAGGTAGGTAACTCTCTCCTTTTGTCTTGCTGCTTTTAAGATTCTCTCCTTATCTTTAATCTTGGCTAATGTAATTATGATGTGCCTTGGTGTGTTCCTCCTTGGGTCCAACTTCTTTGGGACTCTTTGAGCTTCGTGGACTTCCTGGGAGTCTATTTCCTTTGCCAGATTGGGGAAGTTCTCCTTTATTATTTGTTCAGATAACTTTTCCACTTGTTGCTCTTCCTCTTCTCCTTCTGGTACTTCTATAATTCGGATGTTGGAACGTGTAAAGATGTCCTGGAGGTTCCTAAGCCTCTCCTCAATTTTTTGAATTCTTGTTTCTTCATTCTTTTCTGGCTGGATGCTTCTTTCTTCCTTCTGGTCCACTCCATTGATTTGAGTCCCAGTTTCCTTCCCATCACTATTGGTTCCCTGTACATTTTCCTTTATTTCACTTAGCATGGTCTTCATTCTTTCATCTAATTTGCTACTAAATTTAACCAATTCTGTGAGCATCCTGATTACCAGTGTTTTGAATTGTGCATCTGATAGATTGGCTATCTCTTCATTGCTTAGTTGTATTTGCTGTGGAGCTTTGATCTGTTCTTTCGTTTAGGCCATTTTTTGTCATTGTTGTTTAGACATGCCTGTTATGTAGTGAGGGGTGGAGCCTTAGGTGTTCATCATGGCAGGGCAACCCACATCACTGGGTTGTGACGCTGAATGTGCGGCCGGGGTCCGAGAGGTAACAATGGTGCTTGCTCGGCTCTCTGTCGGATTTCAGTCTCTTCCCCTGCTTCTCACAAGCAAATTGGGCCCTTCTGGTGCTGATTCCCATGTGGGTGGGCTTATGTACATTCTAGGACCCAGTGGGTCGCTGCAATGAGCTTTCCTGTGAGGCTGGGAGTCTCTCCCGGCACCTCAACACTCACAAGTGTTTTCAATAGGTGTTTTGAGGCTTTATTTCCTGGCGCTGGGACCCTGGGTTGCACGATCTGTCTCGCTCCTGTTTTGTCTGGTTTATCTGCGCACGAATGTGGGACCGCCTGCTGCCTTGTGCACCACACTGCGCTCCACAATCCACCACCTTGCTTGGTCTGCCCAAGCTGCCATGTGTGCCCAGGGTCCACCAGCCACCACTCTGCTCTCCTACCAGTCTGGATGAATATGTCTACTTTAACTCCTTGGTTGTCGGACTTCCATACAGTTCAATTTTCCATCAGTACTGGTTGTTTTTTGTTTTTAAATTGTTGTCCTTATTTCGGTTGTTTGAGGAGGCACGGTGTGTCTACCTGCGCCTCCATCCTGGCTGAAAGTCCTTCTTCTAAAGACAGATTTTCATCTAAGATAAAAGCACTCATTAGTCGCATTACTTAGGATAATTAGGACTTTGTTTTTTTTTTTCATTCACACAATGGGAATTTTAGCAGGCTCTGATAACTGATAGGGTTATGAAAGAAAGTAAATAAGAAACTGTTAGGGCACTTTAAAAACAAAACAGCACAGTACACATAGAAAGTTGATTGTTTTGGAATCCAGCATTTTGTTTGGTAGAAATTGACCAATGAGCCAAAAGAGGACCCTAATGATTGAGCTGTTTCTCTTCTTGTTACAGCTATCTCTGAAGGGCACAAATCAGAAAGCACCATGCCTCCTAACAAAGAGGCCAGCAGTCTTAATACCTCCCATGCGGGGCTCATCTGTCTCCCTCCAATCTCCGAGGACCTCCAGCTTGTGTGGACTCAAGCAGCCCAGACCAGTGAGCTAGATGGCAATGAACACCTGCTACAAACCTTCAGCTACTTCCCCTATCCTAGTCTAGCTGACATTGCCCTTCTCTGCCTACGCTATGGGCTGCAGATGGAGAAAGTGAAGACTTGGTTCATGGCCCAGCGCCTCCGCTGTGGTATCAGCTGGTCATCTGAAGAAATAGAAGAGACTCGAGCCCGAGTGGTTTATCACAGGGACCAACTTCATTTCAAATCCCTCCTTTCTTTTACTCATCATGCAGGGCGGCCCCCGGAGGAGGTGCCTTCTCCACTGCCACCTCCAGAACAAGTTAGTCTTGGAATAGTGCCCCTGACTCTTAGTGAGCCCACCCAGATGAAAGGATTAAAGGTAGAGCCTGAGGACCCCTCAGAGCCACTGAGTCATCAGAAAGCAAAGGAGCCCCTGGTTGCACCTGGCAGTGGAGTACTCTCGCACCAGTCAGAATTTTGGCAGGATCCTCAAAGCAGTGGCCTCCCTAAGGAGCAGACAGGCAGGGGTCCTGACCAGTCTCATGGCCTTGGTCCTGCTTCCTGGAACCACTCCACAGCTGTCCACCAGCCACATGCTCCAGATAAGCCCCCACCAACCTCATTATCTGCCAGTAGTTGTAAGCAGGGGTCAGCATCTAATGTGACTCCTCCTTCTTCTACCTCTTCTTCCTCTTTCCAGGTACTGGCTAATGGAACTACAGCCACCTCTATACCCCTCCAGCCACTGGGCTGTCTCCCACAGCCACTGTCACCCAGTGAACAGGCTCTTCCCCCACATGTGGAGCCAGCCTGGCCCCAGAGGCTCAGGCCTAACTCAGTACTAGATAGGGTTGGCCCTGCTGAGTACCTTTCCCCAGATACCCAACGCCAGCGAAAGACCAAGCGCAAAACCAAAGAGCAGTTGGCTATCCTCAAATCGTTTTTTTTACAGTGTCAATGGGCACGCCGTGAGGATTACCATAAATTAGAGCAGATCACTGGTTTACCTCGGCCTGAGATTATTCAGTGGTTTGGTGACACACGCTATGCCTTGAAGCACGGGCAACTAAAATGGTTTCGGGATAATGCAGTACCCGGTGCCCCTAGTTTCCAGGACCCAGCAGTTCCCACACCATCGCCTTCAACCCGCTCCTTGAATGAATGGGCTGAAACACCACCTCTGCCAATCCCCCCACCTCCGCCAGATATACGGCCCTTGGAGAGGTACTGGGCAGCCCACCAACAGCTACGGGAAAGGGATATCCCTCAACTGAGTCAGGAGTCAAGGCTTAGCACCCAGCAAGTACTGGATTGGTTTGATTCTCGATTACCTGAGCCAGCTGAGGTGGTGGTTTGTCTGGATGAAGAGGAGGAGGAGGAGGAGGAGGAAGTGCCAGAAGATGAGGAGGAAGAGGAGGAGGAGGAAGAGGATGACAGCGATGATGATGTGATCATACAGGACTGAATGGAGGGCTCTGGAAGGGGCAGTCTGTTACTAAAATACAACCAACTTAGTAACTGTTTAAACAAAGAAACCACATTTTAAAAATTACCTTGTGGCAAAGAACTGAAAAGCTTTGTGTTCTTGAGGTTGGTGGAAACCTGGATGTTATGAGGGTAGACCAGGGAGGATGAGCATAAGGCACAAATTTAGGGGTTCAATGGGCAAAAATCCAGACCTCCAGCCTCAGTGAAGACAGTGCTAAGGATCTGGCCCAGACCATGGGCTGGGTAAAGGCTCTTGCTCTCGTCTGCTGATTTTTCCTTTAGTATACTACAGAGAGGCCAGACCTTAGTACCCTGTGTATAGGAGGACTGGAAACAAGGAGTGAAAAATTTTGATTGAATTGATCCCAATGCACCCCCTCATCCCACCGTTTTTTCTGGAGTACAAGGCTGCCTTGCACCTCTCCTTTTCTCTCTGAGCACAAGTCCGAGTGTAATGTAGCTAAAATCTCAGTATGTCCCAGTCTCAACAAATATTTCAGCTCTCTTTTACCTGCTTCATTGTTGAGTCACACAGGAAGCAGAATGTTTTCATTTCTGATACTGGGACCACTTTGCCTTGTACCTTTTTATCTCTTTCCAAAATCCCCAGCCTCTTCACTATGTCTCAGGGTAAATCTTCCCCATGGAGCTTGTGAAAAAAAAAATAATAATAATAATAACTGGGTGGAGAATAATTTAGACTGGATATTTATTGAAGGTGGGAATTAGGGGAGATGTCCTTTAAAAAAAGTAGAATTAGGTTACAGAGGTATAGGGGAGAGGGAATGGTTTCTGCTGTTCAGAGGACTGCAGGCAGGTTCCAGGTTTGGTTTTACAAGCCTGACACTCCCTCCTGCCTGACTTGACAGAGACTGATTTTTCATCATTTGATATTGGTTCAATTTGTATACAGAGAGAGGCTTTTCCCTCTCTTTATAGGAGCTGCCTTGGGGACAGGAGGACCATGGTCTTCAACAGAATTGAGTGATGTTTAAGAATGGTTTTTATCAGTTGGGGTCAGATATAATGATATCAGTGGGTTAACCAAATAGAAGTAAGAATGGAAGCCCCAAATTGCTAGAATAATAAAAAGGCCAAAAATAAAATTGTTTCTCTCTCCACTTTGCCACTTGTATGGTTTAGAGATTAATGGAGCCAAAGTCATTAACATTCTGATGTAGTATACATTTTATTTATTTTTGAAGCAGCAGGATATATTGAAGTAAAGTAAAGGGACAGTAACTTTGAGGGGCAGTGTATCAGTGTCACTAGGCAGATTGTTTCCTGCACCTGCACAGCACAGGCTCTTGTTCAGAAGGTGAGGTGTGTTTAGAAATACCTTTAAAAATAAATTCAGAGTTCCAGAAATGGTAATGTGATCTTAGTTCAGCTACAAGGTCACTGCTAAGACCAAACATATCTGGCAGATGCTGTCTTCACATTTTTTCAATATTTTTGCTTAAGGCCTGCCTGCTTGTGGCTTACCCATGTAATTCCTTATTTCTATCCCCTTGTGCCCAAAGAAGAATAAATATTTGCCCTCAGTGGTAGTGTTCTTCACCTGTTCCACCATTTTATAATCTATGTACTTTAGTAAGCTGAATGTCTGTCTCCAACTATTATCAGACAGAAAGGAAAATCATGTTTAATAACTAGGCATAGAGGAAACAACAGGCAAACAAGTATAATAAAGACAAGGAACAGAATTATTACAGAGTTGGCTATGGGAGAATATATGCAAACCTAAAAAATGAAATCCAGAAATAAAACAGCTAATGAGTATATTACTCCCACCCCCAAGGATGCCAAGGACTATTTTTACAACATTTGTTTCAAGTTGTAGAAATGAGACAGCTCTATGTCGTGGGAGAAATGTAAACACCTTCCTGAAGCACTACCCTAATGAGGTAATGCAGGGTGTATGTGGTGAAGATTGAAAATACAAAGTGAAACCGGGAAAGGAGGCAGGGGTGCATTTCCTAAGGCCATCTCGCTTAATGGGGCTGGCTGCTACCTTCTGTCCTTCAGCAGTATGTATAGATCAGACCTTGAAGATGATCTATCTGGGGATGGTCCATGCTTCTCTCCCCATGGCTAATCCCATCTGCCTTTGTTGGTAGAGAATCTACAGCAGAAAAGAGAAGGCATGCTTGGGTGTTACAACCAAAAAGGCAAGTAAGGCCCTCTCAAGCCATTTTATGAAATTTATCAGGACAGCAAACCATCACTATTGCTTTTGCATAGTTTTCTCCACTGCATGAAAATTAACTTCTCCAAACTAAGATTTGAGACATCTCGTGCGGGGGTCCCCAACCTCCGGGCTGCAGATAAGTACAGGTTGGGCCTGTTAGGAACCAGGCTGCACAGCAGGAGGTGAGCTTGAATGTAATGTGCTTGAATCATCCTGAAAACATTCCCCACCAACCCTAATCTGTGGAAAAATTGTCTTCTAGGAAACCAGTCCCTGGTACCAAAAAAGTTGGGACCACTGATCTAGTGTATCAAAGGCTTTGTTGCTACTTATGAAACTGACATTTTCAGTGGTTTTTGGTGATAGTAGGACAGACTACTTGAAAATCAAACTATTTTGGAAGGCCTAGAACACCCACCACCACACCCACAGATGATTCCCAGGGAAGCAGAATTTATTCTGGGGAGGTGGCACTTTCTTCAACAACTTTTCTTAAGCTTTGTTATGGAGATTTTTAATAAATACCCAAAAGTAGAGTAGTATAATGAACTCACATGTACTCATCACCCCATTTCAACAAATAACTCAGGCCAGCTTTTCATTTCTACTCTCACTGCCCCTCTCCACTAGATAATAGCAGAACTAAGAAATGAAATCCAGAAATAAAACATAGTTAATAGTATATTATTCCCACCCCACCCCCAAGGATGCAAAGGACTATTTTTAACTTCTGTTTCAAGTTGTAGAAATGAGACAGCTCCATTTCTTGTGGGAGAAATGTAAACATCTTACTGAAGTGTCAGCCTAACGAGGTAACAGACGAAAGCAAAGCCCAGATAATCATTTAACTTCCTATCCATTAATATTTTTAGTATGTATTTACAAAAGACTATTTAAAAAAATAAACACTAGCATTATACCTATCAAAAAACTATTCTTTAATATCAAATGTCCAACAGGTATTCAATTCTCCTCAACTTTTTTTTCATAAATTGTTTTTTTACAATTGGGGGCCCATACCTTTGCAGATGGTTTCTTTATCTCTTAAGTCTTTTCTCATCTGTAAGTTATTCCCTCCATTTGTGAGGATCTTAGAGCTCTTTTCTCATCTGTAAGTTATTCCCTCCATTTGTGAGGATCTTAGAGCAGGAGGTCATTTTGCAGTTTTGCCTCTTAGGGCATAGACCCTAATTTCTTGCTGATGGAAATAAAGGGAACTTTGGAATATGAGAACAAAATATTTATCTACCTTAGTATGTCTCTGGGGTCACTAGGAGCTTGGCTTGGAGAGAGGGCTTAAATAACCTCACCCAAAGCCATGAAAGTTAACTCAAAAGGCAAGCCTGGACTTTGCACTGAATAGAGCTCCTTCCAAACCTCTTATTCCCATGACCTTTCCCCCTTGTTGCCTGGATTCAGAATCACGGTCCCATAAACTTACAAAACATTATTCTGGCTATCTCAGGAGAAATAAACATGGGTTTTCTTAGTTCCAGCAGCACCTCTATGCAAAAGATATATTCCATTGAGAATACTTTCTTGCATGTGAAACTTGGGAATGTTGGTTGTGTCCCCACACTTAGCTCACCCTGTCCAAGACCTCTCAGTTTAAAACCCTTCAGTACTACGTGACCTATTTTTTTTTTTAAGATTTTACTTATTTTTAGAGAGAAGGGAAGGGAGGAGGAGAAATATCAATGTGTGGTTGCCTCTGTCGTGCCCCACTACTGGGCACCTGGCCTACAACCCAGGCATGTGCCCTGCCTGGGAATCGAACCAGTGACCTTTTGGTTCTCACATAATGAACTCACTCAATTCACTCAATTCACTCAATTCACTCAATTCACTGAGCTACACCAGCCAGGGCATGACCTAATTTTTAAACCCAAACCAGGAAGCTAATCTGATAGTGGGATAGAATCTTTGAAACTGAGACCATTATGGAAAATTGTGTACATGTGGTCACCACATTTGAAACCCATGTCATTCTCCACTGGTTACATTCCACCACCTTAACAGGAGACCAGAGTAAGGCATTCTGTGTGCAGACCTACCTGTGAGTTTTTTGTATGCAGACAAGTTAGGCTAGCCGGGGCTCACCTGCAGGTCTGGTAGCTGGAATCCAGGAAGACTCTGTAGTGGGGCTCTACTCTCCCTCTGACCTGAAGGACAGAATGGAATAGTAAAAGATGAACTTCCTCAGGCTGTTCCTTGGTAGTGTTACTTGTGGATCAGGGTAGTTCTTGATCCGCAAAACACTTCTCAGAAAGGAAAAGACTTAGCTAAGCAATTTAAAAGGAGGTTTATACAGTTCATTCTTTTCTGTGAGGATGGGGTGGAGACAGAAAGATTTGACTTTATGAGTAAAAAGGTACAGAAACTATATGAAGATTTTGGTGAGCCACAGAAGAGGACAGCCTCTTATCACGAGGACTGGTAGCAAAGGTGCGTTTTTGAAAATAGGATACAGGCTTTATCGTTCTCATTCAGGACTGAGCTCCTAGCAATAGTCAAACAGGGATCTCAAAAAAAAAAAAAATCCCGTTTAATTCTACAGGTTGACCTTCTGGCTTCATAGCAAAACTTAACTGGTGACAGGATGAGTGCTATTTAGGTGAAATCCAGAGCCTCCTCTCAATGTGAAGGAAATGGGGTAACTTAAAGAATATTAAGGAGTCAAACTGGAGACCATGCTCTTTTGGGGGGAACTCCAACTTCTTTTTCCCTTGAAAATCTTCATTTTACTGTATATGTGTCAGGAGTCGAAGCTACAGTCCTTTGGGAATGTTATTTACCTGAATTGTTGGGGGTGAGTACTTGTGCGTGACCCAAATCCCCACCATTTAGGGATGGTCTGAAAGAAAAAATCCCCAGTCCAGAGGAGGCAGATGAAGTCCTATGGGAAGGAAACAAAAATATTAGTGGAGAAAAGGAAAGGTAGAGGTAAGCATATGTAAAAGGAAGAACCAACCTGTCCATTTAGGCCAGAGACTCTGATTGCAATTGAGAATAAAATTAAGTAATTCAGATGTACGTTAGACACAGTACCTTTCAAACTTCTCTTTTGTTTACAAGGTAGATTATAAACTTCAGTGGTCCAGGCCAGTGGAGAAGTAACCTCAGGACTGTTGGCAGAATGTCAGTGTGAAAAGATCCCAAGTGAAAGGAAGCATAGTGTTACTCACCTATAAGATAGGCTGTGAGTAGAAGCTGGTGAAGGGGTTTCTAGAAAGCATAAAAATGAGCCTGTGAGGTAATCCATGAACTGGAGAAGAGATTCAGGTATACTTAGGGCCAGGGCAAAGGAATTGGGGTCAAAGATTTTTAGCATGTATGTCATAGAACCAACTTTTGGTTTTGTTGATTTTCTTTACTGTTTTTCTATTTTTTAGTTCATTAAGTTCTGCTCTAATCTTTGGTTCTTTGAAATGATCGACAAAACTGATTAATATTTAGCCAGGTTGTCCAAGAGCAGGGGGGCCAGGGGGTGGGGGGAGTGGAGGAAGACTCAACTAAAATCAGGAATGAAAGAGGGAATGTTACTACTAAACTACCAGAAATAATTTGGCTAGAATCTTAGAATCTATAGTTTTCAAAGAGGTAAGTATAAAAGAATTGGGGGTAGACTGTTTGGTAAAGTTCAAAAATGGTCATTTGCAAGATACTTGCAAATTTCAAATTGCCTCTTTGGAAAGAAAGGGAAATCTCTGGTAAGTATTCGCTATGAACTGGCTAAATCCCCTGGAAAATAGTAATAACAGTAATAGTTCTAAGGGGGAAGAAACAAGAAATTAAGTGGGTGGAACCAAAATATTTCTTCACTGGAATTTTTTTTATGTTTAATACACAGTGAATAAGTCAGATATCCTTTAGGCTAACAAAGTCAGCATCTAGTTAACCTTCCTTTTAAACCTGACTTCTACTGCCATCTTGTGGCAATTTAAAAAATCCAAGTCAATTATTTTACTCATCTGACTAGAAGTTTTTCAATGACTTTCTAGCATTCATTTATTTTATTTTATTCTTATCAGTTTGAGAACAAATATTATTTGAAAAGTAGTAATATATGTCTGGATATCTGGAATCACTGGAACAAAGTAAAATGGCATATTGTGCACAGAAAACCAGAAACTGCTGGTATATGCACAAAATATTTTGTTTTCTGACACTTTTTTTTTCTTCCCTCTCACCACTATATGAATCTCTGGGAGTGTTCCTTCCCTGAAGGCTTCTGGCTTCCTGATGAACAAATAATAAACATCAATTAATAAATATATTCTGATTTTCTGGCTTCCATATTCCTTGCTATTTCTCTGTATCTACACATTGAAGCACATTTTGTTCCCCCAGAGGGTATGCTAGTCTACACTTTACTACTTTTTAAAAAACATTTTTTAAAGATTTTATTTATTTTTAGAAAGAAGGGAAGAAAGGAGGGGAAAAGAGGGAGAGAAACATCAATGTGCAGGAGATATATCAATCGGTTGCCTCTTACACACACCCAACTGGGGACCTGGTTCACAACCCAGGCATGTGCCCTGACCAGGAATCGAACCAGCGGTCCTTCAGGTCACAGGCTGGCACTCAATCCACTGAGCCACACCAGCCAGGGTCACTTTACTACTTCTGAAATAAATAGGACATTCTATTAATTTAGTCCTTGAACATTTCCACTATTTCACCCCATTCATTCTCTGTCAACTTCTAATATCAGGTATGTATTGCCAAAAAGAAAAGATAGTTTTAGTTGGCATCAGATAATTTTATGCCAAAATCAATATAAGTTTAATATTCTTGCCTTAAATCTTTGCTTACATTTAGCACTAGAAATCTCAATCTGGAAAGAGAAGGCAACTATTACTTACTTGTCCTATGCTACTAAAGCCAGCCATTCTAGAAGGGATAGACTCCACTGAGGAGGACCGACTGTGTAAGGTGAGACAAAAAGAAAACAAACAAACCTGGTGTTAAACTTTTACATAGACCTAATAAAGTCTCCTTAGTCCCTGTCTCAGGCACATGTAGGTATTTCTTTCATCTTCCAACTTTTGCCAACAGTTTTAAAGTTGCTATGCAGGCTTCCTACTCACCTGACCACTTGGCTGCTATGCTGAGAACTGGGTCGTGGAGTAACTGAGAAAGAAAGAAGTGCAGAGTGGAAAGTTGCCATCAACAGTGTGCTCTTGCCTAGCTAATCTGTTGCAAGTAGGCATCTGGTTGTACGATCCTCCCATGTCGTACATAAGATTAGGAAAATCATACTATTATGGTCTCTGAGAGGAAACCATTTTCATATATGAAAAGGATATTTATTCATCTCATACATATATTTGGGGGAAAAATGTTTTCTACCTGACTGTGATGGGGAAGTAATGCCCACTGGTCGAGGTGTGGTTGACCTGCAAGGAAAACAAACATATAAGCAAACAAACAAAAACAAAAGAGGCAGCTCTAATATCTCTAAATAGAAGTTAAGTTTCACATTAAAGGATAAGTCAGATCATTGTTTTTAGAAATAATAGCTTCCTCTCTGAGAACAAATTGCTTATTATCATATATTAACAGGTATTATCCCAAAATATGGAGGCAAAGTTTCCATAGAAGACTCCTTGCCTGTTGAACTAACTCCCCAAATGAAAATTTCTCCCCTTCTTTATTGCCCATAATAGAAGTTTTGAAGTCCTTCTTTCATTCCTCAGAGCCTTAACAAGTACTTTCAGCTTTATATGTATCTATCCATCTATCCCTTCATTCATACATCTGCCACCCCTCACTTTCTCCATCCTTCATCCATCTATCCAACACGCATTTATTTAGTGCTCATACATTCTAGGTGAGGTTACAAAGATAACTATAATATAGTTCCTGTTTCTGAGAGGCTCACAGGCTAGTGGGAGAGACAAAAAGTAAATCAGTGTTAAAATGTTATAATGGGCATAAGTATGGAAGTATTTAAGAACACTAGACTGTCACTTCTGTGAGTGCAGAGGCCATGTCTTTTTTAATTCACCAAATATAGAGCTAATATAAAAAATATTTAACAATTGGCCCTGGCTACTGTGGCTCAGTGGATTGAGCACCGGCCTGCGAACCAGAGTCACTGGTTCGATTCTCAGTCAGGGCATATGCCTGAGTTGTAGGCCAGGTCCCCAGTAGTGGGAGGGTGTGAGAAGCAACCACACATTGACATTTCTCTCACTCTCTTTCTCCCTCCCTTCCCCTCTCTCTGAAAATAAATAAATAGGATCTTTCTTTTAAAAGAAAAATATTTAACAATTGGTAGGGTACAAACATCAGCAATTAGAATACCTGGTGATGTACACCAGTACTTATAAACAGTGGTCACTTAATGAATATTGCATAAATGGATAATAAAACATCTACTCTGCTTAATGAAGTCTTGGCAGAAGAAATGACATGTGAGTTGAATTCTGAAGGATGAGTAGTATTTCATAAGGTGACGGTCAAGGGTAAGCCTTACATTCAAGATTTTACATCAGCACTTCCAGTGAGTAACTTTTTTTCGGAGAAGTAAAAGATAAGTTCATCAACCATTTCCTTCACCTCAGAGCCCACACAGGAGTTACAACCAAGAGTCAAGTAAGAACAGAAATTTTCAAATAGGGCTAGAATGGGGCTGGATAAAACTGACCTGCTTCCTTGGTACCAACTTGGAGATTCCTGTAAGTGAAAAAAATGGAAGTGAAGGATGCTGCAGCTCAAGAATCCTAAGTTACAATGTCTTCTGGTTGTGGTTGCTAAGACTTCCAATAGGAGAGAAAAATAGCAGCAAGCGTTTCTGTTGGAAATTTTTAGCTGTGGGGGGGATAAAATTTTAGTTCCTCATTATAAAAACACATTGGGGATCCCACAGACTAATATATATGGGGAAACGGAGGAGAGAAAAAAAATGACAGGATTACAATGTGCTAGAATAGTTACAGGAGCAAGATCATGGGGAACATTACACAAGTACAAAGAACTTTCTTAGGAAAAGAGAAATGTCCAGGAAGGACAATCTGAGGGACAGGAAGGGCCCGAGGTGTCTTCAGAGTCTTGAGGAGAAATTTTAAGTTACAACAGATGTCTTTTCTATAAGAGAGCTTTCCAAATGGTATGTTGTGACTCACTGATGTTCAAGAATGGGCTACCAGTGTGCTAAATGTTGACTCTTTCAGCGCGGCAAAATGTTCTCATCCATTTACTAGAGTGTGTGTATACATATTATCACTTATATGTCAAAGGTTCTGAAATACTATTCTATTCAGTAGAATAGAGTTTCAGAACCTATTTAGATGGGAAAAGTAGGAGGAAAAAATAATAAGGAAAATCTATTTCATTCACCTTCAGGATGGCTAGAAATTTCTTTAGTTCTTCATTCTCTTTCCTTAAGACTGACAGCTCTCTAGGAAAAAGATGAAAACAATCAGCTCTAGTTGGTTAGTGGGATAAAAAAAACTGATTTTGATTATTATCTAGTTAATGCTTATGGAGAGATGCCTGCCAGTCTCTATTCATGGTATTTCTCTCAGAGATCCAGTGATGTGAGGAGACAATGGCAGCATTTTTGATGATGAGAAGAATTGGACAAAGTAAACAGTCGCTTGGCATGATTTCAGAGGAGTTTACACAGAATCCCATTTCCTCTCCACATATACCCCTGGTCTGCTGATATTTGAAAATTTCCATCAAGGATTCCATCTTTTAGCTTATGATTTCCAAAATATACCCTCCTGCAGGTAACATTTCAAATGCTATTTCTTATCTGTATTACTTCGAAAAAGCTAAGTTTGATTTCTCTGAAGCAGTTTTTGATTGGGGGAGGCAGAAGAGGAAAGCTATAAAATGAGGAGTGCCACTTGAGGAAAGGAAAAGAAAAACAAAATGGATTTTGAGGGGGCCAAAAATTATGTACCTGATCTGCCCAAGATAAACATAAACACACAGGGAGCAATGTTCAGGCTTTGCGACCATAAGGAATTTAGGGCTATTAGCATCTCTTAAAGAAAAAAGCTCTCTGGTGACTGGTTTGTCACTTACTTGTTCTGGCTGGTCACTGTTTGCTGTGCCTCCTGCATGGCTGCTTCTAACTTTGTAATTCTATGCTTGTAAAAGGCGATGAGGAGATCTGTTTGTTTCTTCTGGAAACTCCACACCTACGAAGGAAAATGAGACCTTTGACAAACACTCCCATAATTCCTTTCCCCTTACTTCTGGCAACAAAGGGGAACTCATCAACTCATACTTTATTATTCATCATTTTCTTCTGGAGCATCTGGCCTAAGTCATGACTCCCCAGAACTAGACAGCTCAGCACTAGGGAAAATGAAAGCTTTTCATTTCTGGGACAATGGCTTCTTAACATCTTAACAAGAATATTCTGACATAGTAGAAGGGCCCTTTAAAAATATAATCTTTCATCTTGAGCAAGAAGAGTGATACCCAAAAAACTTTTTCAAGCTTAGAATTGGTTCTGATCTGACTTACCAGATTAGTTTGCATTTGACTTATAAGTTTGGAGTCAACTTCCACATTTCAGAGTACTGGTAGCCAGTTTAATTTCCCTAAGATACTCACACACAGTTCCTTGCAGGCTGCTTATGCTGTTACAGTAAAGGGCAAAGAGGCACGGAAGGGGGTTACCTATTCCTGAATTTTATTTCTGGGCATGAACAAATAATTTTATCTTTTGCTTTACTTAACCATTTGATATACTGATATGTGTATCATGGGTTTACCGAATCAGATCAAAAGTTAAGATTTAGAAATGTTTTAGCTTTGTCAGGCTCTACTTTTTTATTTTTACCTTTTTAAAGATTTATTTATTTATTTTTAGACAGAGGGGAGGGGAATGAGAAAGAGAGGGAGAAAAACATCAATATGTGGTTGCCTCTCGCATGCCCCCTACTGGGGACCTGGCCCGCAACTCAGGCATGTGCCCTGACTGGGAAGTGAACCCTCAACCTTTTGTTTTGCAGGACCACCCTCAACCAGCTGAGCCAAACCAGTCAAGGATTGTTTTTTGTTTTTAAACCTGAGATTATTTTGTTAATATGATAATATAGAACAAATAATAATGAAAGTAGTTCTGTCATAACATTAAACACTGTGTGGATATCTCCAAGTGTTAAATATTGTTTTATTGGAATAATGTATAAAACTACCTACTTCTAGACCCAGATTCCTCTCCTGTATCTCCATACTAGAATGAGGTAAGGGTATCTGGTCTTCATGCTCTGGATTCCCACTCATTTTAGAACTGATAGCATGGAACATAATTTTTATTTTATTTCCTGAAGAAAGTATTTTAAAACTTTTCAGTTCTGAATTAGGTCCAGTTAATGGAAAGAAGTTGGAGAAAATAAGGGAGAAACCATTGAAAGATACTGAGAGAAGCACTGTAATGGAAGCAAAGGGGGAGCTCAGTAGTTTATTATGATAAAACATAAGATATTTTGATTCAATGTGGGGATGTGCAATTTACTGTTTCATTTTTAAACAGGGATTTTGGTTGTTTATAAAAGTAATATATATTTTGGAAATGAATACCAGCTTGACTGACTATATTTTTTTTGTTCTAAAGAATGGCCTTCTGCCCTGGCTGGTGTAGCTCAGTGGATTGAGTGCAGGCCTATGAACCAAAGGGTCACTGGTTCAATTCCCAGTTAGGGCACATGCCTGAGTTGTGGGCCAGGTCCCCAGTTTGGGTCACGCAAGAGGCAACCACACATTGATGTTTCTCTCCCTCTCTTTCTCCTTCCCTTCCTCTCTCCCTAAAAATAAATAAATTAAATCTTTTTAAAAATGGCCTTCCTAATTCTTATTTTTAAATATCAGAGGTTTTTTAGTTAAAGATTTATATTCCCATGCAATCTTTTTTTTTAATTTTTAAAGATTTTATTTATTTACTTTTAGAGAGGGAAGGGAGAGAGGGGGGAGAGAAAGGGAGAGAGAGAGAGAGAGAGAGAGAGAGAAACATTAATGTGCAGTTGCTGGGGGCCATGGCCTGCAACCCAGGCATGTACCCTGACTGGGAATTGAACCTGTGATGCCTGGTTCGCAGCCCGTGCTCAATCCACTGAGCTATGCCAGCCAGGGCCCCATGCAATCTTAATGTTTTAAACATTTATTAAAGAGTTGCTAAGTTTTAGAAATTTACTTTAAAGGTATTGCTATCTTGACACTCAAAAACCTATTAGTTCACCTTATATATCCTTTATGAAACTGACTCCTTTGTTCCATAATATGTAAAGGTCTTTTTTTTAAAAAAAATTATTTTAATTGTTGTTCAAGTACAGTTTTCTGTCTTTAAATATTAAACCTCCCTCCCATTTCCACCCGCCCCTTGTTTTTGTCCATGTGTCCTTTATACTTGTTCCCACAAACCCTTCCCCTTTTCTCCTGAAATTCCCTCCCCTCTACCCTCTGGTCACTGTCAGCCTGTTCTCTATTTCAGTGTCTTTGGTTATATTTTGCTTGTTTGTTTGTTTTGTTGATTAGGTTCCTGTTAAAGGTGAGATCATATGGTATTTGTCTTTCACCGCCTGGCTTATTTTGCTTAGCATAATGCTCTCCAGTTCCATCCATGCTGTTGCAGACAGTAGGAGTTCCTTCTTTCTTGCTGCTGCATAGAATTCCATTGTGTAAATGTACCATAGTTTTTGGATCCATTCATTTACTGATGGGCACTTAGGTTTCTTCCAACACTTGCTATTGTAAATTGTGCTGCTATGAACATTGGGGTGCATAAGTTCTTTGGGATTGGTGTTTCAGGGTTCTTAGGATATAATCCTAGCAGTGGAATTGCTGGGTCAAAAGGCAGATCCAGTTTTAGTTTTCTCAGAAAATTCCATATTGTTTTCCATAGTGGTCGTACCAGTCTGCAATCCCACCAACAGTGCACTAGGGTTCCCTTTTCCCCACAACCTTTCCAACACTTGTTTGTTCCTTTGTTTATGATGGCCATTCTGACCGGTGTGAAGTGGTATCTCATTGTGGTTTTAGAGAACCAACTGTATGGGAAAACATATTTGCCAATGATACCTCAGGCAAGGGTTTAATTTCCAAAATATATAACGAACTCACACGACTCCACTCTAAGAAGACAAGCAACCCAATTAAAAAATAAGCAAAGGACTTGAACAGACACTTCTCCAAGGAGGACATACAGAGGATCCAGAGACACATGAAAAGATGCTCAGTATTGATAGCTATCAGAGAGATGCAAATTAAAACCACAAGGAGATACCACTTCACATCAGTCAGGAAGGTCTTTTTTTTTTTTAGATTTTATTTATTTTTAGAGAGAAGGGGAGGGAGGAAGAAAGAGTAAGAGAAACATTGAGATATGTGAGAGAAATATTAATCAAGCTGCCTCCTGCACACCCCCAACTGGGGACCTGGCCCACAACCCAGGCATGTACCCTGACCAGGAATGGAACCGGTGGCCCTTCGGTTCACAGGCTGACACTCAACCCACTGAGCCACACCAGCCAGGGTTGTAAAGGTCTTAGTATTTTAAAATAATATTTCAAGGTAATCATATGGTTGAGAAAAGGAAATTTCTCTTTATAGATATTTTCCTTCCAACTAAAAAAATAAGAAAGGAATAACAAAATTAAAATATCAGCATTTTGCAACTCCTAATGCATTATGGATCTATATAAAATTCATCAATGTTACCATCACACAAAACAAGAGAGGGAAGTCAATGATATACTTCTTGGTGGAATACAACACTACTATAATATATTTTTGCCTCCCACCCCCCTTAATCAAATTATTCTGATTAAGCCTAAATCTATTAACTTACTAAAAACAGAGCACAGATGAGCATGCTAAATGATTCCATGAACAAAATCCACACTGTGAACAACTCTACAGGACAAAAGACAATTTTTTTCAACAATAATAAAAAAGAAATGAAACAAAACTTATAGTTAAAAAAAGAACTTGAGAGACATAAACAACTGAACTATACAGGGGTGGGTAAAAGTAGGTTTACAGTTGTGAGTACATAAAACAGAGTTTATTCTTATATTATTATTTATTAATTATTGTATTATTTACTTGTATTACAACTATAAAACTACTTTTTCCCACCACTGTATAGATCTTACTAAAACCCAAATTCAAACAAAATTTAAAAATTAAGTTTTGTTTGAATTTGCCCTGGCTGGTATGGCTCAGTGGATTGAGTGCAGCCTGCGAACCAAAGGGTCACTGGTTTGATTCCCAGTCAGGGCACATGTCTGAGTTGCGAGTCAGGTCCCCAGTAAAGGGCACATAAGAGGCAACCACACATTGATGTTTCTCTCCCTCTCTTTCTCCCTGCCCTCCCCTCTCTAAAAATAAATAAACAAAATCTTTTAAAAATAAAAATAAAACAATTATGAGACAACTGTGGAAATGTGAATGCTTACTGATTAGTTGATAATATTAGTGAATTATTATTTTAATGTGACATGGTTATTTAAGAAAAGCATCCCAATCTTTTAAAGACGCACTCTGAAATATTTACAGATTGAAATATCTGATTTTGGCTTCAAAATAACCTGTATGGGGTGGTAGTAGGCATAGAGAGAGGAAGACTGGCCATGGGCCAATAATTGGTAAAGCAGGGTGATAGAACTGGAAATGCTAAGATGAATAGTATGTGTCTCTGTCCTTTAGTGGCTCTTCACCATATAGTAGAAGGGATATTCAGACATGTGAACCAATAAATAAAATACAAAGTGATAGGGAGAACAGTAGTATGTATAGAGTATAGAAATAATGATTAAGAGGTAACTATTCAGGCTTTAGAGTGTGGAAGTCAGGCATTCTAGACACACAGTTATGAAACTACATGGCACATAAAAGAAGTGCAAAAAAATTAGTATACTTTACAGATTAGGTAATAAATAACCTACCTAAGAACTTACGCTGGCATGTAAGATGTGAGGCAGTAGTTGTGGATGGGATTGCAGAAGGGACCAGATCATTAAGGGAACTAGGTGTCACCCTCAAGAATCTGAAACTTGGGTGGTGGGAAACCATAAAAGGGTTCCCAAAAGGCAATTTCATGTTCAGATTTGGAATTAAATAGATTATTGCTCTGGCTGGTGTGGTTCAGTGGAATGAGTGCTGGCCTGTGAACCAAAGGGTTGCTGGTTCAATTACCAGTCAGGGCATATGCCTGGGTTTCAGGCCAGGTCAGGTCAGGTCAGTAGGGGGCACTGAAGAGGCAACCACACATTGATGTTTCTCTCCCCGTCTTTCTCCCTCCCTACCCTGGCCTAAAAATAAATAAATAAAATCTTTAAACAAACAAACAAACAAACAAACAAATAATTGTGTTGCTCAGAGAGAATAGATTTGAACGAAAAAAGAACCCTAAAAATGCTACCTTATCAAAAGCAATTGGAGGACTGTTAGGATGTCAGAGGTATCCATTCTGAATGAGAGAGCAACAACAGCTTACTAGGTTGGGGGTTAAGTTTTAGGTTGCATAGTTTGTTATCAAAACAATATTACCTCTCATACTGGCTTAAGATTTTTCAACCTCTTGCTCAGTGGTAATAAAGAACTTGCCCTGGCTGGTGTGGTTCACTGGATTGAGAGCTTGACTAGGAACAAAAGGGTCTCTGGTTCAATTACCAGTCAGGGCACATGCCTGAGTTGCAGGCCAGGTCCTCAGTAGGGGGCGCTTAACGGGCAACCACACATTGATGTTTCCCTCCCTCTCTTTCTCCCTACCTTCCCCTCTCTAAAAATAAATAAATAAAATCTTTTAAAAACCAGTATAAATTAAAAAAAAAAAGAACTCAAGTATACTGTTTCAGAAGTCATAAGTACTAACAGATTAGCTTTTTCCTTTACAGGTAAAATAAATAAAACATTTCTTCAAAACCACCATTGATTATCTCAGTTCTTCAATTTTTTTACTTCAAGCAAGGGATGAAGAATTGGTTGTGTCTGTTGATGAGATCAGTTCTTGACCTGATTTTATTCAAGTGGTATATATGGTAGTTATTCATGTATATGTTAGTAAAACAATAAGATTTCAAAGTCAGCAAACTATTGACCAATGCTACCTGTTCGTTTTTGTAAATAAACTTTTACTGCAACATAGTCATGCCCATGTATTTACATACTGCCCATGGATGCTTCCATGCTACAACAGCAGAGTTGTGTGGCTGCAGTAGAAACTGTATACCCTGCAAAGCCTAAAATATTCTGGCCCTTTTATTTTTATTTGTATTTTTAGATATTTTATTTATTTATTTTAGAGGAGAAGGGAGGGAGAAAGAGAGGGAGAAAAACATCATTGTGAGAGAGAAACATCGATCAGTAATAGAATGGGAGATCTTTTGCTTTGTGGGACAACACCCAACCAATTGAGCCACACTGGTCAGGGCTTTACTGCCCCTTTTAGAAAAAGTTTGTCAAACTCAGCACTGAATTTATGAAAGTCTCTAAATATCCATGTGTGTCTTTTTCTCTGAATTTGTTTGTGCGAATCTATACCTTTCTCTCTTTTTTTATCTTAATCTCTCCTCTTTATTTCCTACTCTATTTATGTCCTATTTTTCTATTTTCCTATTTATATTTATTTAATGGCAAGTTATGTTATTTGTTCTTAATTTTAAAGTTAATGAGCCCAACAGAATGGAAGAAAATGTTTGCAAATCATATATCAGGTAAGAGAATTGTACCTAGAGTATGTAAAGGAATTTTATAACTAATAATAAGACAATCCAATTTAAAAATGAACAAAGGATTTGAATAGACATTAATTTAAAGAAGACACACAGCCCTGGTTGGTGAGGCTCAGTGGATTGAGTGCCAGCCTGGGAACCAAAGGGTCATTGGTTCGATTCCCAGTCAGGGCACATACCTGGGTTGTGGGCCAGGTTCCTAGTAGGGGGTGCACAAGAGGCAACCACATATTGATGTTTCTTGACCTCCTGTTCTTCCTCCCTTCCCCCTCTCTAAAAATAAATAAAATCTTAAAAAATAAATACAATGTCAATAAGCACATGAAAAGATGCTCAATATCATTAGTCATCAGATAAACAGAAATAGAAATCAAAACTGCAATGAGATACCTTCATACCCACTAGGATGGTTATAATTAAAATGTTAAAAACAAGTGTTGGCAAAGATATGGAGAAATTAAGACCCTCATACATGCAAGTAGGTACAGGCACTTGGGAAAAGAGTCTGGCAGTTCCTCAAACAGTTAAACATAGAGTTACCACTTGACTCAGTAAGTCAACTCCTATGTATATATCCAAGAGAAATGAAAATATACATCCACACAAAAACTTGTACACAAATGCTCTTAGCAGCATTATTCCTAATATCCAAAAAGTGGAAACAACCCTAATTTAATCCCTCAACTGATGAATGGATACATAAAACATATTCATCTATATAATGGCATATTATTTGGTCATAAAAAGGAACAAAGTACTAATGAAGTTCCAATACATGCTTATAGCATGGTTGAACCTCGAAAACATTACACTTAGTGAAAGAAGTCAGTCACAAAAAACTACACTTTGTATGATTCCATGTTTATGAAACGTCTAGATTAGGCAAACCTATAGGGACAGAAAGTAAATTACTGATTGCCTAGGGCTGAGGAGGGTAAAGAGTATTTGGGAATTGCCTTCTAACAGGTATGATTTCTTTATGTGGTGATAAAAACCTAAAATTAGGTAGTAATGATTGCACAATTATGTGAATGTACTAAAAACCACTGAACTGCAGTTTAAAGGGGTGAATTTGGTATGCAAACATAAAGCTGTTATTAAAAAACTAGACAGGGTATTTTATACTTCCCTTTTAAAACAATTAAACAATACAAAGTTCTTTTTACCTATCTGGTCTTTCACTATTTTCCTGTATGTTTGTGACCTTTTATAATCTACTATGTGTTTCTCACATTATTCTTTAAGTTAATATAGCTCTTTATAGCTCTCAGAATGCTTTCACAAACATTATTTCATTGCATCTTTGTAAGTGCTAAGATGAGTATAACTGTTTCACATTATATGTGAGGGAGTATGAATGGTCAAACAAAGTACAAGCTAGCAAGCAGTTTACAAGCTAACAGGCAGATTTAGTCCTAATATTTTCTCTCCAATAATTTCCCCATTATTACCACTTTCTCATATTTCATATACATTAAGGGAAAATCTCAATAGAAAGATTATTCTATTCATTCATCCAAAAAGTATTTATTGACTCCTCCTATATTCCTGATACTATGTCAGGAATTAACATATAAGATGAATAAGATTGATATTGTCCCTGTCCTCATAGGAAGATGCACACAAGCAAACAGAAAATTATAATACAATGCAACAACACAGTGTGATACTGTGTGTACTTATCCATGTATATGTTTGGAGACAAAAATGTTCCAGACACACAGAACAGCCTGTACAAAGGCCCAGAAGCAACCAGAAAAAATATTTATATAAATAATTAAAAGAGATCCAGTCTCTATATTATAGATGACATGGGGAGGGGAGAATAAGAGATAAGACTGAAGAAATAAGCAGGGACCAAAGCATGTCCTGCCTTATGGGCCATGTTAAGGGGTTGGATTTATCCTCAGAGCAATGGTTGTATTAAATAATTTTAAATGGAAAAATAAAACAATAATACTTCACTGAAAATAATTTTCTGGCTTTAATGGAGAACTGATACAAAAAGGAAAGACTGGAAGTCAAAAGATCTGTTAGGAAACTACTGCAGTAATCCAGATGAGAAACTATGATGGACTAGACCAAGAGATTGGGGATGAAGTAGTGATTCAAGTATTGATATTTTAGAGAGACAGCATAAACATGATTTAATTATGGACTAGATATACCAAAAGAAGAAAGTAAGAGTGATTCTACATTCTGGCCAAGATGGAGGCATAGGTAGACACACTGTACCTCCTCAAACAACCAAAAGAAAGACAACAACAAATTTAAAAATAAAAAATAACCAAAACTGGCAGAAAATTGAACTGTATGGAAGTCCGACAACTAAGGAGTTAAGGAAGAAATATTCATCCAGATGGGTAGGAGGGGCAGAGATGGGCAGCCAAGGCAGAAAGGACACACCGCAAGGTGGCAGCTGGTAGACTAGAAGATGCAGTGGCTGGGGGACTGAGTGGTCCCACATTTGCATGCAGATAAACTAGGAGGGACAAATGGGGAGCAAGACAGAGTACACAACCCAGGGTTCCAGCTCAGGGAAATAAAGGCTCAAAACCTCTTACTGTTAAAACCTGTGGGAATTGAAGCAGTGGGAGAAACTCCCAGCCTCACAGGAGAGTTAGTTGGAGAGACCCACAGGGTCCTAGAAGGTACAAAAACCAACCCACCTGGGAATCAGCACCAGAAGGACCCAATTTGCTTGTGGGTACAGGAGAAGTGACTGAAAGCTGGTGACAGCCGGATTAGTGGATTGTTCCCTCTCGGACCCCTCCCCCATATACAGCACCACAACACAGCGATGTGGGTTGCCATGTCCTGGCAAATATCTATGGCTCCACCCCTTACTACATAACAGGAGTGCTGAGACAAAAAAAAAAAAATGACCCAAATGAAAGAATAGATCAAAGCTCCAAAAACAGAACTAAGTGATGAGATAGCCTATCAGATGCAGAGTTCAAAACACTGGTAATCAGGTTGCTCACAGAAATGATTGTGTATGGTTACAAAATGAAGGAAGAAGTGAAGGCTCTACAAAGTGAAATAAATAAAAATATATAGGGAGCCCTGGCTGGTATGGCTCAGTGGATTCAGTGCCAGCCTGTGAACAGAAAGGTTGCTGGTTTGATTCCCAGTCAGGGCACATGCCTGGGTTGCAGGCCAGGTCCCCAGTTGGGGGGCATTCAAGAGGCAACCAATCAATGTACCTATTGCACATCAAATGCTTCTCTCCCTCTTTCTTCCTTCCTTAGTCTCTCTCTAAAAATAAATAAATAAAATCTTTTAAAAATAAATAAAAAGAAAAATATATAGGAAAATAACAGCGAAGACAAGAAAACTGGGACTCAAATCAATGATTTGGAACAGAAGGAAGAAATAAACATTCAAGCAGAACACAATGAAGAAACAAGAATTCAAAAAAATGAGGAGAGGCTTAGGAACCTCTGGGACAACTTTAAACTTTCCAACACCTGAAGCATAGGGGGTGCCAGAAGGAGAAGAGGAAGAGCAAGAAATGGAAAACTTATTTAAAAAAATAATGAAGAAAAACTTCCCCAAATCTGGTGAAGGAAATAGATGTGCAAGTCCAGGAAGCTCAGAGAGTCCCAAAGAAGTTGGACCCAAGGAGGAACATGCCAAGACACATCATAATTAAATTACTCAAGATTAAAGATAAAGAGAAAATCTTAAAAGCAGCAAGGGAAAAGGAGACAGTTACCTACAAAGGAGTTCCCATAAGACTCTCGGCTGATTTCTCAAAAGAAAACCTTACAGGCAAGAAGGGGCTGGAAAGAAGTATTCAAAGTCATGAAAGGCAGGGACCTACATTCAAGATTGCTCTATCCAGCAAAGCCATCATTTAGAATGGAAGGACAAATAAAGTGCTTCCCAGATAAGGTCAAGTTAAAGGAGTTCATCATCACCAAGCCCTTATTATATGAAGTGTCAAAGGGACTTATCTAAGAAAAAGAAGATGATCAAAAATATGAATAGTAAAATGACAACAAACTCACAACTATCAACAACTGAACCTAAAAGAACAAAAACAAGAACAAACTAAGCAAATGACTAGAACAGGAATAGAACCAGAGAAATGGAGATCACATGGAGGGTTATTAGGGGAGAAGGAGCAGGGGAGTGGGATAAATGGGGGAAAGGTACATGGAATAAGAAGCATAAATATTAGGTACAAAATAGACAGGGGGAGGTTAAGACTAGTATGGGAAATGGAGAAGCCAAAGAACTTATGTGTACTACTCATGGACATGAACTAAGGTGGGGGAATGCTAGTGGGAGAGGTGTAGGGCACAGGAGAATATAGGGGAGGAAAAAAATGGAACAACTGTAATAGCATAATCAATAAAATATATTTTTAAAAAGAGAGTGACTCTATAGCCCTGGCTAGGTAGCTCAACTGTTTGGAGCATCGTCCCGTACACCAAAAGGTTGTGGGTTTGATTCCAGGTCAGGGCACATAGCTAGATTGCGAGTTCGATTCCCAGGCAACCAATCAATGTTTCTCTCTTACATCAATGTTTCTTTCTCTTTCTCTCTCTCTCTCTCTCTCTCTCCTCTGCCTCTCTCTCCCTTCCTCTCTCTTGAAAAATCAATAAATATATCCTCCAGTGAGGATAAATAAATAAGAATGACTCTATATTTTGGTTTGGTCATTATGTGGATGGTGGTTATCATTCACCATGATATAAACAGAAAGAATAGCTTGTTTTCCTGTGCATATGTGGGGGTGGGCATGGTGAAGGTTGTTAAGAATAGTGAATTCCGTTTGGGACATGTTGAATTAGTGACAATATCAAATTGGCAAATGAATATATATCTCTGAAGAAAGAGAGAGCACTCTCAATCATTTAGCAAAGTTTTATCGAATGCTTCTTATGTGGCAAAAAAAAAAAAAAAAAAAAAATCACTGTCCCTGGCTGACATAGCTCAGTGGATTGAGCACTGGGCTGCAAACCAAAGGGCCGCTGGTTTGATTCGCAGTCAGGGCACATGCCTGGGTTGCAGGCCAGGTCTCCAGTGGGGGGTCAGGTGAGAGGCAACCACACATTAATGTTTCTCTCTCTCTCTTTCTCCCTCCCTTCCTCGCTCTAAAAATAAAGAATTAAAATCTTTTAAAAAATCATTGCTGGGGATACAAAAATGAACAAAACAAAGTTAGTCTCTGCCTCTATGCAGCTTACAATCTATGGAGCAGATAATAAACTTATAATAAATGATACAAAAATATATAATAAATGATATAATAAATAATACTAAAAATGCATATTACCCAAGTGTAATTAAGCAAACAAAAAGGTTGCTATGACAGACAGTAAAGGGGGAGAACTAATTTAGTACTAGTGATCAGTGAAGGCTCCTCTGAGGTGGCATTTGAGATATTTACTGGAGATAATAGATTTGGAAATCATCCATATGTTGATGATAACTGAAGCATGGGAGTAGATGAGATTACCCATGTAGAGTATAAAAAAATAAAGAAAGTATCTAGTATAGAACTCTGAGAAATATAACTACTTAAGAGATAGAGGAAGAGGAGCGCAAACAGAAAACAGAAATTGGTGATGGTAGTCGAAGAAAAAATAGTTCAAGGAGTAGAGAGTGGGCCTCAAATACTGCTGAGAAATCAAAAGCAGTAAGAACAACAACAAAAAGATTCCATTGGAATTGATATCAAGGAGGCTGTTAATGTTCTTGCAAGATCAGTTTTAGTGAGACAATCTGAAGCCAGGCTGCTAAGGGTTGAGGAAAAGTTTGGGAGGTGAAGACGACTGAGTATAGACACACGCCCATCACTGCACTCCAATGCCATCCTCTTTCTCAGGACTCTACTCAACATGCTCTTGTGAGGGTCACCACCAATCCTCATGTTACCAAATCCAGTTAGCCTTCCTTTGCTTTCATCTTCATCTCTCAGTAGTATTTGACCCAGCTGGTTATTTCTTCCTTCTTGAAACATTTCCTTTCTTCATTTCTGTCATACCACACTCTCCTGTTTCCCCCTCTCTCTCTTTGCTGCTCTTTGCTAACTTCTCCTCTACCTAATCATTAGACATCAAAGGGACTCTTTCCTGGGTAATCTCATCTAGTCCCAAGGCTTTACAAACTATATCCTGATGAGTTCCATACCTATATCTCTATTTCTAACCTATGTCCTGAGCTACAGAATAGTAAATTTATCTGCCTTTGTGATTTCTCCTCCTGGATTTCTAACAAGCATTTTAACCTAATAACATCCAAAATGGCATTCCCCCAAAATGGTCTTCTTAGTCTTGGTAAAGGGTACAGTCATCCCACTTAACTGTTTAAGACAAAAACCCAGACATCTTGCTTGATGCTTCTCTTTTTTTCATTTTCCACAGCTCTCCTTCCACAGCTGTTCTACTAGTTCTTCCTAGAAAACATATCTCATATTAACTACCCTTCTCCATTTATGTTGCCACCACATTGGCCCAAGCATTCTTGCTTAGTTTTCTCCCATAGTCTCATAACTGGTCTTCTTGCTTCTACTTTTAACTTCTCTCTGGTCCGTTCTCCATTCAGCAGCCAAATTCTCTTTGAAAATTATATATCAGATAACGCCATTTCCTTGCTTAAAACCTACTACATTTAGAGGAAACTCTAAAGTCCTTACCATGGCCTCCAAGTCCCTATACTATAAGCCTCTTTTTCTGACCTTACCTTGAATTATTCCTCTCTCCCACCCTTACAGCCTTACATGTGCATTCATTCATTTAACAAACATTTCTTCTGTACCTAATTTGTTCCAGGTACCTAGTTAGGCAGTGGGCAATACAAATATGTTACCTGCCTTTCAAAGTTTCAGTCCAGTGAGAGAAAAAGACACATGAACAAAAAAATCAGAACACCTTTGCAGAGTTAAGAGCAAGGTGGGACAAAGGAATGAGTAAAAATATGCCTACAGGAATCAAAGAAGGCGTTAACAAAGAAGGAACAATTACTGGCATGCATTTGAAATATGGCTAGTTGTGGATAAGAGTGCGTGCATGCAGTCTATGACCTTGGAAAGGAAGAAAGCTAAAAGATCCATATGGAGCTCTCCAATCCCTAAATACAGATGGATCATTTTTGTTTGTTTGTTTAGAGAGATGGGAAGTGAGGGAGAAAGACAGAGAGAGAGGAACATCATGTGTGAGAGAAACATTAATCATTTGCCTCTTGCATACCCCTAACCAGGGACCTGGTCTGCAACCCAGGCATGTGCCTTGACTGGGAATTGAACCAGTGACCTTTTGGTTCACAGGCTGGCACTCAACCTAATGAGCCTTATCAGCCAGGGCTGGTTAGATAGTTTTATCTAGAGGTGAGTAAAGAATTCAAATGAGCAGCTTAATCAACTATTGGCCACAGAATAGAACAGCAGAAAAATGACCTTGTTAAGTCATTACAGAGATTGAAGATGATTAAAACATAAATGGATATTTAGATCAATACTCATTCATTTATTCCACATTTTTTGAGTATCTACTACATATTATAACCTCTGAAGAGCTATGTATATAACAATAAGCAAACCAACCAAATCTCTGCCTTTGTGGACTTTACTACATTTCAGTGCCAGATTCAGGCACTAAACAAATACAGAATGTTAGAGATAAGAGCTATGATGAAAAATAAAGCAAGACAAGTAGAGAGTGTTGAGGCTATTATCTGAGATAGGAGAGTCAGAAAAGGTTTGACTGAGAAAGGAAAATTTGAGCAGAAGCCTGAATGAGGCAGCCTAGGTGTTACTTGGATCAGCTATTCAACTCCACAGATTAGGAAAACACATTTTCAGACATTGCTGACTTCATCAAACTAGCCCTTTTCTAAAGTGATGATTAACTGACCCTTTCCACTTTTTTATCTTGATTATTTAACCATGTATAATTGGTCCCATGATTAGGTAGGTTGATTCAGACTGTATAATTTCTCTATTAATAATTAACTAATCCTGGGTTTAGTTATTAACCAAAGGTCTGCTCCTTCTCTTGTTCATGTGACCTTGTTTACATTTTTCCTTCAGCCTCAGCTGGATTTTATCTCCCCATAATGTTAAATAGTACCTAAAATATGATGTTTCACCCCAGCAGCTAAAGGCAGGATGCAGCCAAAGTCTCAATTCCCCTTCCTCTATCACCAGAGTCAGCATTGAGGAGTGAAACCAAATTAAAATTAAATCTACCATATTCAGCCAGAAGATGACTAAGGCTCCTCTTCACATTTAGGAAAGGGATACTTTCCTAAGAATGAGAAGTGAGAGTAGAAGGAGAACAGCAATAAAAACCTCCAGAAACACGCCAAGATAGGAATCCACTGAGACTGTGAAATAATCTCAGGGGAGAACTGGAGTGGAAGGGAAAGACCAAAGCCTTTACAACTTGGGAGCTCTCTCAAACAGTTGTCCTGTCTTCTGTCGTGTATGTGTTTCTACATTCCTATTGCTCCTGGCCAAGTCAATGGTATGTCAACACATGATGATGCACCAGGAAAAGAAAAATATTTCTCTAAAATTCAGGTGACCAATTATGAATACTAAATGAAAAATTAAATCTATATGCATTACTAAGAAATATTATTGAAAAGTGAGAATGGGAAACAAGAAATCCATTCTTGAACTTTAAGCAAAAGGTTGAGAGACCACTAACTTCATTGTTTGCAGGGTCAGGCTTATATATAGGGTTTGGCACAAATAATGCCCCTTTTTATTACAAAGTCATAAGCATGTAACTCTGTAACATAATAATATCACACTCAAGCACATCACATAACATTTCAGGTGAAATGTTCAAATTAAAACTATAAATGATTACACCTATATTATTGCCCTACCAACCTCACACTGTCAAGCACGTTACTTCTGCCAGACCTTGTATTCAAATCAATTTTTAAAAGATTCATTAATCTGCACAGAAAAATAATAAAGCTCCCTAGAACTTCCTTTATTCTTATAAATTACTTAACAGAACTAGGAAGTACAAGGCAAGATGTCAGATACATAATGGTTTTTACAGCCTTTCACAGACTCTGGGTCAGTAAAAAGTTAACTGTTGAGAAAAGTTAACTGCTAAGCTGGAAACTGAGGATATGGTCAACACGGACCCCAAGACCATGCAGGATCTCACCTCAGTGGTGCAGACACTCCTGCAACAGATGCAAGATACATTTCAACCATGTCTGGCCAGATCACTGGAAGAAATGGCGGTGAGAGTAGTTGCATTGATGCTCCTGGAGAAAAACACCGCAGACCTCATGACACAGGCTGGGAGGGAGGTGGAAGGTGGAAACAAAACGCCTGCTACACAGAAGAGCTGAAGGTTGCTAATTTACACCAAAATCTGGAACATTGTTTTTATAAGCCAAAAAAAGACAAAATGACTTTTGGCCACTAATTACTATGCACAGGCAGGTTTTATATTGTAAAGTGTGTGCTCTTCTTATCACACTCTATGTAGTTAGTTGAGAGAGTGATTCCCCCCACCCCCAGTTTCTTGAACATGGTAACTTCCCATCCTGGATCTTGGTTAGTTGTGCTATTAAATGTTAAACACTAAAACTAAATTTTATGTGGTTCCTGCATAAAATTATTAACTTTTTTAGTGAGAAAAAAAGTTAACTTTTGAGTTTTATATCATCAGTGAAAAGAGCAAACTGAGAAGTCCATTCTGTCCACTGTGTATGTGCAGTCTAAATAGAACCTTTGGTAAAGAAATAAGATGCAGTTTCAACTTGCCTGGAGAATCAGAGTTTTTTCACTTTTGCTTCTCATACCTGAGAGATGTGACTAAAATGCTGCAAAGCTGTCTCCACGGGGCTTTTGAAGTACATCTTTTCCTGAGGTTTCAGCTATGAAGAGAGTAACAGAAACATTGAGTATATCCACATTTAGGAAAGGGATACTTTCCTAAGAATTTCACTGATGGAATGAAATAAAATACTCCCCAATATGGCAAAGGATGTACCACCCCTTCCAAAGCACCTGGTTCTACTTGCTTGTGCTGAGAGAGCAGAGCGATCACCACTGCTCTAGGAGCTGCAGACTATACTATCCTTATTATCCTAACCCTGGGCTTCTGTAACAGCAGCCACAAATAATTCTCCTATCTGTTGTTTACTCTATTTTTTTTTTTTTACAATTGCTATCAGCGAGTCCTTTCTTTCCTTTTTTCTCTTCTTTCTTTTCTTTTTTTTTCCCATTTTTTAAAATATATTTTATTGATTATGCTATTACAGTTGTCCCATTTTCCCCCTTCACTCCCCTCCACCCTATACACCCTCTCCCACCCACATTCCCCCCTTTAGTTCATGTCCATGTGTCATACTTACAAGTTCTTTAGCTTCTACATTTCCCATACTATCCTTACCCTCCCCCTATCTACTTTCAACCTACAAATCTATGCTACTTATTCTCTGTACCTTTTCCCCGTCTCTCCTCCTCCCACTCCCCTGTTGCTAACCCTCCATGTAATCTCCATTTCTGTGGTTCTGTTCCTGTTCTAGTTGTTTGCTTAGTTTCTTTTGGTTTTGCTTTAGGTGTGGTTGTTAATAATTGTGAGTTTGCTGTCCTTTTACTATACATGTTTTTTCTGTATCTTCTTTTCTTAGATAAGTCCTTTTAACATTTCATAAAACAAGGGCTTGGCGATGATGAACTCCTTTAACTTGACCTTATCTGAGAAGCACTTTATCTGCCCTTCCATTCTAAATGAAAGCTTTGCTGGATTGAGTAATCTGGGATATAGGTCCTTGTCTTTCATGACTTGGAATATTTCTTTCCAGCCCCTTCTTGCCTGTAAGGTCCCTTTTGAGAAATCAGCTGACAGTCTGATGGGAACTCCTTTGTAGGTTACTGTCCCCTTATCTCTTGCTGCTTCTAGGATTCTCTCCTTCATTTTTACCTTGGCTAATGTAATTATGATGTGTCTTGGTGTGTTTCTTCTTGGGTCCAACTTCTTTGGGGCTCTCTGAGCTTCCTGTATTTCCTGGTAGTCTATTTCCTTTGCCAGAATGGGGAAGTTCTCCTTTATTATTTCTTCAAATACATTTTCAATCTGTTGCTCTACCTCTTCCCCTTCTAGTACCCCTATAATTCGGATGTTGGGACGTTTAAAGATGTCCTGGAGGTTCCTCAGCTTCTCCTCATTTTTCTGAATTCTTGTTTCTTCATTATTTCCTGTTTGGTTTCTTTTTTCTTCCTTCTGGTCCATTCTGTTGCTTTGAGTCCCAGTTTCCTTGTCATCACTGTTGGTTCTCTGTGCATCTTCCTTCATCTCTTTTATGGTAACCTGCATTTTTTCATGTAATTTGCACCCAAAATCAACCAATTCTGTGAGCTTCCTGATCACCAGTGTTTTGAACTGTGCATCTGATAGGTTAGCTATTTCTTGGCCGCTCAAAAGGGTGAGTTCTGGGGCACTGATTTGTTCTTCTATTTGAGCCATCGCTCGCTCTTTTTTTTCCCCGGTCTGGTTGCTCTTGTTACAGTGAGGGGCGGAGCTTTAGGTGTTCACCAGGGCTGGGCACCCCAGTCGCTAGGTTGTGACGTTGTATGTGGGGGCAGGGGCAGGAGGGAACAATGGCGGCAGCCCCACTCTCCTGGGATCTCAGTCCCTTCCCTGGGATCCTGGGCTGCGCGCTCTGCCCTGGTCCACAATCGCAGCCTCACTGGGTCCGCCAGTTGATGCTTGTGTACTCAGGGTCTACCCGCTGCGTGCCCCGGATGGCTTACTCGCTCCTGGTTGCTTTAGGCGCCCAGCTCTCCCCGAACTCCACACACTGCGACAAGCGAGCTTGTCTCCGCCCCTCCTACCGGTCTGGATGAATGGGTCCACTTCAACTTCTTGGCTGTCCGACTTCCATTCAGATAAATTCTCTATCAGTTCTGGGTGTTATTCTGCCTCTAAATTGTTGTTGCTCCAATCTTGGTTGTGCGAGGAGGTACGGGGCGTCCACCTATGCCTCCATCTTACCGGAAGTCTCTTCTTTCTTTTCTTCCTCCCTTAAATTTCAGTGCTTAGTCACTTATCAGTTATCCTCTTTATATGCTTCTACAGGCCAGGAATGGAATAAAATGGTTGCAGGGGTAGGAGGGAGAGAGAAAAACTTACATTATCAGAAAGAGCCAAATGCTTGCAGGCAGTTCCACAAACAGGACATTTTTCTAGGGGAGAAAAGGGGACAATGTTTGGTTTTCATGGATATGAAGTAAGATTTTCCTAAAGTACATGGTAACAGCCAAGAAGGCTAGCAAGAGAAGAAAAAAATTTAGAATACAATTTGCTATAAAAAGACATCAACTTGAGCTCTGTTCTCTAAATCAGCATTTCCAAACTTGTGTGTTGATGACAAGTAAGATTTTCACACTGTACCTCTACCCATCTCCCTGTTTACAAATTCCCAGTTTTCTTCTGTGGGCGAGGGCCAGTTCTAATGACCCAGCAGGAGTACTGGAGTACATCTACAAGAGTACTAGGAAGAGTACAAGAGTACTGATGATGTCAATTTCAAGTTACTCTTTATTATCCCACCTCCCTGACAGTAGGTACACATTACATACTGTAAGAAACTCCCCAATTATTCCTGCCCTGTTTTCACTTTGCTAATATTCCTACATCTTGTTTCCCAGATCTCCTACTCTCATTCTCTAATTAACTCTTTCTGAAGGATGAGAAAATTAAAATTCCCAATTTTTCCTTGTAAGTTGAAATCTGAGCAGTGGTGCCAGTTATTAAGATAAATGCTTTGCCAGGCCCTGACAGGTGTGACTCACTGGGTTGAGACTCGTCCCACAAACCAAGGGGTCTACAGCTCGATTCCCAGTCAGGGCACATGCCTGGGTTGCAGGCCAGGTCCCCATTTGGGGGTGTGCAAGAAGCAGCTGATTGATTTCTCTTGCACGTTAGTACATTGATGCGATGTTTCTCTTCCTCTCTCCCTCCCTTGCCCTCTCTCTAAAAATAAATAAATAAAATCTTTTTAAAAAAGATAAATGCCTTGTCAGGAGAAAATACCACATGGTATATGCTTCACTGAGACAAACCACTCCAAAGTGAGCTGCTGTCACCATTGTCCAGGGCTTTGTTACATTAACAGATCATTTTAAATGTTTATGAGGTTCATATAGAGCAGCGATTTTCAACCTTTTTCATCCCATGGCACACATGAAGCAATTACTAAAATCCTGCGGCACACCAAAAACTATATATTTTGCTGATCTGACAAGAAAATTAATATAAATTTGATTCTTTCATACTGGACTGCTATTGTTGTTTTGGCTGTTGTCATTTTTTTATTTGACAATCCAAGGGAAAAGAAGTCACTGCTTCTTACTAAATACTCAGATGTTGCATGTTTTAACAATTCTTGCAGCACACTAGTGTGCTGTGGCGCACGGGTTGAAAATCACTGATACAAAGAGAAAAGCTTCTCCAGAGGCTACCTAACTCGACCCTTCTTTCCTTGGGGATTAAAGGTTTTTCCCAGTTTTCCCTCCATATAATTGCCAGAGTGAGATAGCAAGTACAAATCATTCTTTTATTTAAGAAAAACACAAAACAAATGAACTTGCACAGTTCTCCATCACCTACAGGATAAAGTTCAGTTCTCTAGCCCAGAATATACAACCTTTCATCATCTGGCCACTGCCTATCTATCTAGACTCAGAAATCACCAATCTTACCTTTTTTTTCTTTTTAAATACTTTATTTATTTATTTTTTTAGAGAGAAGGGAAGGGAGGGAGAAAGAAAGGGAGAGAAATACTGGAGATACATCGGTTGCCTCTTGAACACCCCCAACTGGAGACATGGTCTGCAATCCAGGCATGTGCCCTGACTGGGAATCAAACCTGCAACCTTTCAGTTTGCAGGCCTGTGCTCAGTCCACTGAGCCACACCAGCCAGGGCATAACTATTTTATTTATCTATTTTTTTAAGAGAGGGGAAAAAATCTTACCTTACTTTTTACACTCTACAAATCTCAACCATGAGTAGTCTACTACACTATGGTTTTATGATGTGGTATGACTTTATGCATGTTATTCTCTTAAACTAGAATGATCTTACTTGCCTATCCACTTGTCAAACTCCATTTATTATTCAAAACTCAATTGAAGCAACATCTCTCCTATAAAATCTTTCCTGATCAAAGTACCTTACCCTAAGTCCCTCTTCTGAGTTACTTCCTTACCTTGTAACTATTTTAGCATTTAAAAACAACACCTTAAATTCAAGTCTTACTTCTAAGACTTAATAGCTGTAAGAATTTGGTTAAATCACTTATCCTATCTGAACCAGTTCCTCATTTGTAAAGTGGGTCTATTGATAATTACCTCTTGGGACTGTGGTGAGAATACATAAAATTGGTACATGCGAAAATACTTTTTAAACTGCAAAGATATCACCACCATTACCACCACCACCATCATCATTTCTAATCAAATTGATTTCACAGGCTAGACCACTTCCCTTTAGATACGGCTCTTGTTATCAACCAAACTTTCCCCCATTCCTACTCATTATTTTTTGTCTTTTCTCTAATCAGTCTGATAATCTTGTGGCTTTCTCACTACCTCAGGCTTCAAAACACTGACAAGTATCTTCTGGTGCTCAAGTAATTGGTATCCCATTTGCTAAATCATTCTTTATTAATAGATTCCTCCAATTTCCATAATCGATAGTATTATACTCTATCCACACCACCTGTGTCCTACTGATTTTTACCCGAAGTCGCACAAAGAAATAGCTAATCATTATTTCCAAGTTAAAAACATCTTTGCCCAATTCTGAAAACAGGCAAGTCACTCACCCAGAGTTACACACTTCTTACAGAAAATATGGCCGCAGCTGGTGACAAAGAAATGGGCCCCATCTTTTCGGAAACACCGGTTACAGTGAAACCAATCCATTCTGAAGCAGATAAATAGAAAGAGTAAGAATAGCCTGGGGCATAATAGAATTATAGCTATTCCAAACTCTATATAACAATGTTTGTTTGTGTCCTATCTTATTGATATGTGGGCATATTATTGTGGGTATTCCAACCAGTTGTAGGAAAGTTACATACAGCTCTGAAGTGAAAAAAGCAGCCTAAAGATTGTTTTGTTGTTTTTTAAATTGATTTTAGAGAGAGAGAAAGGAAGGGGAGAGAGGGAGAGAGAAACACACACACACACACACACACACACACACACACATTAGTTTGTTGTCCCACTTATTTATGCATTCATTGGTTGATTTTTCTATGTGCCCTGACCAGGGATGGAACCAACAGCTTTGCTGTATAGGAGGATGCTCTAACCACCTGAGCTGTCTGGCCAGGGCAGACTGCAGACTATGTTATACCATTTTAAAAATGCATATATAGCCCTGGCTAGCGAAGCTCAGTGGATTGAGCGCGGGCTGTGAACCAAAACATCGCAGGTTCGATTCCCAGTCAGGGCACATGCCTGGGTTACAGGCCACGGCCCCTGGCAACCGCATTGATGTTTCTCTCTCTTTCTTTCTCCCTCCCTTCCCTCTCTAAAAATAAATAAGACTTATTTAAAAAGCTTTAAAAGCTTTATTAAAAGCTTTATTGAAAAGCTCATTAAAAGCTTTAAAAAATGCATATATACATATTTAGAAAAGTAATAGGACAATGACGAGATTCTTTCTGAATGATGTGATCATGGGTGTGTGTGTGTTACCTCTACATTTTTTCCCAAGTTTTCTGGATTAATTCACAATTAATTTCTTAATTAAAAAAAAGAACCATCTATTTCTTTCCTAATAGTTTCCTATGATATGGGAGGTAGAATCAGGCAGAGTGGACTAAATACAGAAGATCACATATTGGCCACTTTTTAACTAAGGGAAACATGATTTGTGAATGATGATGTTCCTCAGCTTGTACTCTTTCCCTGCTACTCTGCAGAAACTCAGAATCACAAGGGGTCTTGAAAATAATTTAACATTTTGTCCAGTCCCATCATTTTTCAAAAGATGTACCTGATGTTCACTGAAATTCAATGACTTGTGCTAAATTCCATATTTATTTAGTGGCAGCTCTGGGATTAGAGCCTGCCCTCTTATTCCCTGTATCAAATTCTTGCTATCACATTAAGTACACCTTTGTGTTAGACGTGGAAACCATACGTCCTATATTTTCTGCCAATGCTAATTCCATATAACTTGTTAAATATATAACTATGTAACTTTGTAAGATTTAAAATGGAGATATTGACATGTAAAAAATACAGAACTGAGCTGGTACATACAGAGGTGTAATTACATATTTAATGAATTCATATGCTTGATTACATGAATATGCTATTTAAGAATGTAATATTGGTCCACATGGTGGGGAGGGACCTCCCAGCCCTGCCCTACCCCAGGGTGCCACCTCTGCAGCCGCTGCCACCAGTACCCCCCCAGCCCAGGATTCCAGTGCAAGGAAGATAAGTCCCCACAACTTCTGGCTTCAAAAACCAGTGGGGATTGAGTCAGTGAAAGAAAATTCTGGAGTCCCAAGCACTTCCTCTTAAAGAACCCATACATTGACTCACCTACTCATACTCACTCGCTCTGAACTCCAGCACTGGGGTAGCAGCTTGAAAAGTATCAGTGGCACAAGGGAGGAAATAGTGTCTGGTATCAAGGCGAGCAGAGGCCATTGTCCCTTTTCTAAACCCTCCCCCCACAGAGACAGCAAGCTGGTGCCATATCTGAGACTCCATCAACATGGCTAACACTATTTGACCCGCCTTAGAAATCCCCAGAGACTCTGCCCCATCCAACTTATGGGCCCACACAAGTTACTTTTCCATATGAATGGCTGGTCTTGGCTCATACTATACAACTTCCTAAATCCTCTCACACAAGCAACAGCTGGCCTTAGTGAGCCCCAGGCCTGGTACTGCCAGCAGCCAGCCTAGATTCAGTGCTTGGCTTCACCTAGGAATCTCCAAGCCCAGCACACATAGCAGCCATCTCAGATCGCTTTATAGTTCAGGCATAATGGCCCCGAGCAAAACACAGGTTGGGGCTGACCTTGGCCTGCACCACCTGGGAAATGCCAGGACCAGCAAAGCCAGTGGACAGCTACAGATCATGTCAGAGCACCACCACCCTGCCCCTGCACAGCTGATCCTCCACGGAAGGTGGAGGTTGGTGGTAAATGGTCACAGCCAATCCTTGCAGCTGACTGGCCTGGGTAACTTCTTCCCATTGATCTGCCAATAGCAATCAAGGCTCAACTACAAGAGGAGGGTGTACTCAGCCCACATGAAGGGTGTACCTCGAGTACCCAGCTTGAGTGATAGGGGAGGCTGTTCTACTGGACCCTACAGGACACCTACTACATTAGGCCATACTAATGACACGGAGTCAAATCAGCTTTACCTAATACATAGAAACAAACACAGAGAGGTTGATAAAATGAGGAGACAAAGAAACATGGCCCAAATGAAAGAATAGGCCAAAACTCCAGAAAAAGAGCTAAACCAGGCACATCAAAACTTTTGGCATCTCTGCGCCACGCTGGAAGAATTGTCTTGGGCCACATATGAAATACATTGTGACATGTGATCACAAAAAAATCTCACAATGTTTTAAATAAATTTACAATTTTGTGTTGGGCTGCATTCATGGCCATCCTGGACTGCTTGAGGCCCAGAGGCCATAAGTTGGACACTCCTGAGCTAAACAAAATGGAGATAAGCAATCTATCAGATGCAGAATTCAAAACACTGGTTATAAGGATGCTAAAGGAACTTAGTGAGGACCTCAGCAGCATAAAAAAGATCCAGTGAGAAAGAAAGGATACACTAATTGAAATAAAGAACAATTTACAGGGAAACAACAGTATGAAGCTGAGGTTTAACTCAATGATTTGGAACAAAAGGAAGAAAAAAACCAACAACCAATCAGAACAACAAGAAGAAAAAAAGAACCCCCCAAAATGAGGATAGTTTAAGCAGCCTCTGGGACAACTTCAAGAGGCCCAACATTTGTATCAGAGAGGTACCAGAAAGAGAAGAAAATGAACAAGAAACTGGAAGTCTATCTGAAAAAATAGTGAAAGAAGACTTCCCTAATTTAGTGAAGGAAATAGACATGCAAGTCCAGGAACAGGAAGCACAGAGAGTCCCAAACAAGATGGATGCAAAGAAGCCCACTCCAAGACACATCATAATTAAAATGCCGAAGTTTAAAAAGATAAAGAGAGAATCTTAAAAGCAGCAAGAAAAAAGTAGTTAGTTACCCACAGGGGAGTTTCCAGAGGACTGTCAGCTGATTTTCTCCAAAGAAACTTTGCAGGCAAGGAGGGACTGGCAAGAAGTATTCAAAGTCTTGAAAAGCAGGGACCTACAGCCAAGATTGCTCTACCCAGCAAAGATGTCATTTAGAATCAAAGGACAGATAAAGAGCTTCCCAGACAAGAAAAAACTAAAGGAGTTCATCATCATGAAGCCATTATTATATGAAAAGTTAAAGGGACGTATTTAAGAAAAAGAAGATCAAAACTATGAACAATAAAATGGCAATAAATACATATCCATCAACTGAATCTAAAAAACAAACTAAGCA
Source organism: Phyllostomus hastatus (assembly GCF_019186645.2). Taxonomy (NCBI): domain Eukaryota; kingdom Metazoa; phylum Chordata; class Mammalia; order Chiroptera; family Phyllostomidae; genus Phyllostomus; species Phyllostomus hastatus. The sequence goes on along the minus strand of NW_025333860.1, from coordinate 828,540 downwards.
GAAGAACAAAGACAGAATCATGGATGCGGAGAGCATTTTTATTGTTGCCAGATGGAAGAGGGGTGTGGGGGAATGGATGAAGAGGTGAGGGGATTCAGAAGCACAAATAGGTAGTCACAGAATAGCCATTGGGATGTAAAGTACAGTGTAGGAAATGGAGTAGCCACAGAACTTACATGCATAACCCCTGACATGAACAGTGGTGAGGGGATTGCCTGAGGGAGTGAGATCCCAGATGGAAGGGGGCAGAAGGGGATAAAACCAGGACAACTGTAACAGCATGATTAAGAAAATATTATTTTAAAAAGATGTTGTTAGCCTTTGTAGTCTCTACTCTAGTGAAGGAAGACAAGGAGCCAGGTTTCTGACCTACTTAGCCATCAGCTCTGAATTTTATATTTATCAATAATCTTCAAAAATAGTATGATCTGTAAGACCTGGTAATTATATATACCTATAGTAAATGGTTCAAAAGCTGATCTTTCAAGCAAATCTAGGTTTGAATCACAGGTGCTGCCATTGTGAACTCAAAGAAGCTGTGGAGCCTGTCTGAGCCTCAGGTTCCACATCCATTAAGGGGCTCATTAGGAGGTCTGAGCTCACAGGGCTGTTGTGAGGATTAAAGGAGATGATGCTTCAAAAAAACTTTTTTAAAAAAGATTTTCTTTACTTACTTTTAGAGACAGGGGAAGGGAGGGATAAAGAGAGGGAGAGAAACACCGATATGTGGGAGAAACATGGATTGGTTATCCCTGAGCGCCCCCAACTGGAGACCAGGCCCACAGCCCAGGCACAGGGCCCTGACTGGGAGCTGAACCAGCGACCTCCAGGCTCGCAGACGGGTGCTCAATCTACTAAACCACACCAGTCAGGGAAAAAAAAAAACTTTTTAAAAGAATATAATGTCTACTAGTTTGATTATCCTTTGAAATTAAATTGGGAAAATAATTTAAAAAGAAGTAATTTTCCCCACACCTAAGTCTTATAAAAAATATTTTAAAATAGTTTATGGAGGTTTGCTGAAAGAATGGTAGGTAGTTTGCTCTAAACTTTAAATTATTGTCACATAAGGTAAGATTCACGATAAAATAACTCACCAAATCAATGCAAAGGTATTATGCAATCAAAGCCATGAGCTTCGGGTTTCAATTTATTGCTCATCATACACTAACTTCTACCCGGAAGTGAGTCTGCAGAACTACTGAAAAGGCCCCACTATACACGCCGTGGTTTGTTTAGGGGCAACAACAATTTTAGTCAAATGAGTTGGGCAGATGAATCCCTATAAGATGAATCCCCTAAGGGCAATTAACAGGGTTCGTGAGGACAAGACTTGCCTGGTTTCTAGAGGTGACAGGGATTTGGCAGAGTCTTAAATTTTCCAGTAGTTATTTTACAACTATTTTCCCTGCCCAACTGGCCGCCATGATCCCAGAAGACCGCGGATCTCACCGAAATTATCCAGTTCTCCTCAAAGTGCTGCAAATGGCGGGAAAATTTACAGCGAGCCTCGTAGGAGGGAGAGGCAAGAGGCTGGGCGTGGCCCGCGGTTGCGTGTGCGAGGCATGGGCGGGGCCAGGGCAATGTGTTTCAGTGCCTGGGCCGGGCTGTGGGCGGGGCCGAGGGCGGGGCCGAGGGCGGGGGCGGGGCGGGGTTCCTTTGGCTTGGCAGACACAGGTTCTGCGTAGTTGTCCGTGGATATCTACCTCATTTAAGATTGGGAGCAAATAAGAAATATGAACTAATTGCATACATGTTACTGTGGAAACGATGAGGTGAAAATACAGTAAACCTCATAATGTTCCAGGAGACAATAACATGCTAGAAAATTGTGGTCACAAAGCAGATGCAAACTTCATCCTAATGTTTTCAAGTGAAGTAGGTGATAATAGATGCTTTGAAAGAATAGAACAAATCATCCCTGGCTGCCGTAGCTCCGTGGATTGAACGCAGGCTGAGAACCAAAGTGTCCCAGGTTCGATTCCCAGCCAGGGTACATTCCTAGGTTGCAGGCCATAACCCCCAGCAACCGCAGGTTGATGTTTCTCTTTCTCTCTCTCTGTCTCCCTCCGTTCCCTCCCTAAAAATAAATAAATAAAATCTTAAAAAAAAAGAAAGAACAGCACAAATCAGAATTAGAAAAGCTAAAAAGTGGTGTGGATAGAGAACAACCAGGTAATATGAAAACTAAGAAATCTCAGGAAGAAATTATTAAACATTTCCAGAAAAGAACTGGAAGAAAGCACAGTTACAGACTGAAAGATTAAAAAAGAAAGATAAAAAGTTTTAAGAGAAAGCGATGAGTATAGAAAACAACCAAGAGATTTTACAAACATGCATACAGAAATATTTATTACCCCGAGGAAAACCAGAGTGATGTATCAGAACATTTAAAACAAAATTTTGCAAAACTTTTCTTGAAATAAAATAAGATATAAATCTGTAAATTAAAAAGGCATATTATCTATTGGAGAAAACTAATCCAGGATAGTCAAAACCAAAAAACCTCTTTGAGCATCCAGGCAAAAGGTACTATTTACTTACAAGAAAAAGAAAATTAGGTTGGCGTGAAACTTCTCTACAGCAGCATTTTATGCTAGAAACAATGAAAGAGCATTTTTAAGATTTTAAAAAAGAAAATATGATCCAAGAATTTTATTTCCCCTTATACTGTACATTTTATACCTTTCGGGTGTAAAGGCCACTTGCAAAATAAGAACATGAGCTTTTTCCTGAGGAAACCGCTAAGTAGTGGCTCTCAAAGTTTTTGGCCTCAGAACTCCTTTACATTTTAAAAGTTATTGAGGGCCCCTCTCCTCAAAGAGCTTTTGTTTATATGGATTGTATCTATCAATATTTACCATATTAATATTAAAACTGAATGACTTAAAATATTTATTAATTCATTTGAAAACAATGATAAACCCATTAAATAGTAATATAAACTATGAAAAATAACTATATTTTCCAAAATAAGATCAATTTAGTGAAAAGTGTGGCATTGTTTTACAGTTTTATAATCTCTTACTACCTGACTTAATAGAAGTCACCTGGATTCACACATCTGCTTCTGTGTTGACTCTGTTGCAGTATGCTGTTTTGATTAAAGTGTGTGAAGAAGATCTGGACTCACCAAAATATGTAGTTAGAAAAAGGAATTAGTATTTTAATAGCTACTCAGATCATTGTGAACATTTTCCTTTCGTACTGCACCAAAATTCCAAAATTCAAGAAATGGGAGTTTGTTAAAAGCTAGCTACAATATGGAATTCTGATCAATAAATATGTAACATCTTACTTACATGTAGACCAAACTGGTCATTTGGAAAATATTGGCTCACTGAGTTATGCACATTGACACATACAGTATTTAAAAATCACTCTTATTAATATCACTACCCATCTCACCAGGAAAGTCTTTAAGTATTGAGAAGCTAGCTGTCAGGCTCACAGCTGCAGTATAAGGTTTTCAAAATTCTTTCTTTTTTCTAAATTTTATTTTTGTTCTCCTCACAACATATGAAGAGACTCATCTCCTGCATCAGAAAGGTAGAAAAAACTGAAGACCAGGACTAGCATAAAATTGTAAAAGAAGCAGAGCTCCAGACAAAGTTAAATTCTCAGCACTAACAGGTCTGTTAATGCCAAGGCTGGAGCCCCGTCTGGGGAAGAACAGAATTCTGAGGCATGGGATGGGGAATATGTAAGTCAATGTATTAAAAAAATATTTTTAAAACCCAAATTCTAATTTTCATCTTAAATCTTGAATTTTATCATTGACAACAGATAGTGTTCCTTGTTTTCTTTGACATGACAAGCTCATTTTGTTTATTTTTGAGAAAACATCTACCAAATACCCAAGTCTAAATAGCTATAGTTAGTTGTTCTTTCAATAAAAATGCTGTTTCATTAAAAAGTTATTATTTCAGGTTACAACTCAAACCATAGCATAAATGGTTTTTGTAAATGTAATCCTAATTGTATTGAATATTCTGGGCCATAGAAAAAGGAGGAAACTTTCCAAAGTATTTTATGAAATGAATATAACATTGACATTTAAAAACAATAAAGGCTGTACACACACCTAAAAGAAAACTACAGAATAGTCTCACTTGTGAATATTGATGCAAAAATCTTAAAAAAGGTATTAGCAGATAGAAGCCAATAACACATATTTTAAAGTACTCATTATAACCAAGTGATGTTCATTATAGGAATGAAAAAATGGTTCAAGGATATAAAATGCATTAATGTAATTTATTATAGTAATATTTCTAAAAATAAATATCACATCATCTTCACAAGTACCAATAAAGCATTTTCACAATTCACATTCATTTCTGATTTTAAATTTCAATAAAGCAGGAATCAGTGGATATTTCCTTCACATGATTAAAAGGTGTGTGTGTGTGTGTGTGTGTGTGTGTGTGTAAAAGCCAGTTTTTTTAATGAGGAAACACTAGACATATTCTTGCTAGTCAGGACTGAGGCAAGAATGCCACTACACTTAACATGGTATCAAAATATTAATTTAAAAGGTTAAGATAAAAATATTTCTTTTAGTAGATTATATGATTGTATTACATATCTGAAAAATCCAAGACAATCAATGGGGAAACTACTATAAATAATAAAATTTAGTAAAGTAACAGGTTATAAAATTAACAAAGAGAAATAAGTAACCTATCCATGTTCAAATAATGACAAACTGGGAGACATAATGGGAGAAAAGACTCTATTTAAAATAGCAACAAAGAAGATAACATCCTTAGGCAATACAGAAATATGCAAATGTATATGAAGAAAATTTTAAAATATTACTGAAAGAGAAGGAAGTTAACATAAAAAATGGAAAAGCAAGTTTTGTTTTTGGAGAGGATGAGTCAACATCTTGATGTCAACTCTCTGTAAGTTAATTTGTAAATTTCACATGATCCTAACAAAAAACACTGGCAGGTTGCCTTTCTAGAATTAAACAAAATGATTATAAATTTCATATGGAAAATGACCAAACAAACAAACAAGAATATCCATGAGTCATGTGGAGCAGAAAGCTAGAGACTCCTTGGTATTACAATATTATAAAGCCTATATAATTAAAAAAGTGTGGCCCTGGCTGCTGTAGCTCAGTGGATTGAGTGTTGGTCTGTGAACCAAAGGGTCATGGGTTCAATTCCCAGTCAGGGCACTTCCCTGAGTTGCAGGCCAGGTCCCTGGTGTGGGGCTGCGAGCAACTACACACTGATGTTTCTCTCCTTCTCTTTCTTCTTCCTTTCCCCCCCTAAAAATAAATAAATACAATCTTTAAAAAAAGTGTGGTACTGGTGCATGGATAAAGAAACACTTAGATAGAATAGAGCCAGAAATAGAATCATGTATATTTGGAATTTATTTATAAAGGTGGGGAATTCAATGGAGGGGGGGGTGAATTTCTTAACAAATAGAGTTGGGACAACTGAATAGCTATTTGGAAAAATGTAATATTGGATCTGTTTCTCACATTATTCAGGATATTTCAAATGGGTCAGAAATTGAAATATAAAAATGAAATACACAAGAAGTGGAAGAAGACATGGGTGAATACCTCTCTCCTAGGAGCAGTGAGAAAAAACCTTTGTATGAGACTCCTTTATCAAATATATGCTCAGTCTGTGACTCGTCTTTTCAGTGTCTTAATAGTGGTTTTTTAAGAGCAGGTCTTACTTTTCATGAAATTCAAATTATAAATTTATTCTTTTACAGGGCATTTTTGATGTTATATCTAAGAAATCTTTACCTAATCCAAGGTCACAAAGATTTCCCCCCATATTTTCTTCTAGAAATTCTAGAAACCAGGAGTTATAGTTTTGGATTTGCATTTAGGAATATAATTCAAGTTTATTTTTCTATATGGCATGAGATATAGATTGAAGTTCTTTCATGTATACGTATTTGTGGTTTTGTTTGTATTTTCTGCAAATGAATATTCAATTGTTATAGCACTATTCATTGAAAAGATTGTATTTTCTCAACTAAATTGCATTTCCCAAAAAATTAATTGTTCAGGCGTGGCCAGATGGCTCAGTTGGTTGTAGCATCATCCTGTACACCAAAAGGTTGCTGATTTGATTCCCAGTTAGTACACATACTCAGGTTGCAGGTTCAATCCCAGGTTGGGGTGCATGTGGGAGACAACTGATTGATATTTCTCTCTCATACCAATGTTTCTCTTTCTCTTTCACTCTTCCCCTCTCTCTAGAATTAACAAAAATATCCTCAGGTGAAGATTAAAAAAAAAATAAAGACTGTCAGTCAAGATGGCAGTGTAGACAGACATGATTCACCCCTCCACACAACCACATCAAAATTGCAACTAAAATCTGGAATAACCATCACTCAGAACTGATAAGCAAATTATTTACTGAGTAAAAATTAAAAGGACATACAATAAGAAGTTTGTCTTTCTTTTTTTCCTGCTCCCAGCCACCAAATTTTCATTTCCAAAGGTTGTTAATAGTGCTAGTCTTGTGTGTCTTTTCACAGGTCATTTCTGTAGTTACAAATATATGCACATGCTATATTTCCTTTTCCACACATATATTGATGCAGACCTCAGCTCGTGGGGTCCATGATATTGTGGATGAGACATGACAAATTCACACAGACTACTGAATCCTGTGGAAGAAAAGGGACTGCACGGCCATGCTCTCAAGAGGAGAGTGCCCTGGCCTTTGTCTTGACAAGCTTTTATTGCTTTTCTGGGCACATTACATGATGGTCCTCATTTATTATGCAGAGGTTCACTTTAGGTGGTTATCTTTTACAGAAAACAAAGGAGAGGACACCACTAATCATATCACAGAAGAAGAATATTTGCAAATGCAAAGGGAAAAGTGGTTGAACTGGTTACCCTGGTCCTTGGAAGGTTTAGCATAGATTTTAGGAAGTTACTTTGAAGATATGCAGTAAACATTTGCTGCCTCAATTCAAGGTGAGGGAGTTTTAGTAAAAAAGCAAGTTTCAAAGCAGCCTAGGTACAGTGCAAGCCTGATTCTCCACGGGAGAACCTATCCATGGGCATGGGTCCTATGCATCAGACCTCACTTTCCACTGGGAACTGAGCCCACGCCACAAAAAACAGTCTCCTATGTATATATGGCAACATACTTTTATTTTGTTCTATAGCTTTAAAAACATTTAATTTTATAACATCACACTTACAGAAAAAGTGCAAAGATAGAATAATTCTTGTTTATTTTAAACCAGATTCCCCAAATGTTAACACTTTACCATATCTGCTTTGTGAATCTCTATCATTATTTGTTCTGTTTCATTTGACAGTGTTTTCAGACATAATGCCCCTAAATATTTCATTGTGCATTCCCCATAAACAAGTACATTCTCTTGCATAAACACAGTACCATTATCAAAATCAAGAAATTAATGTAGATATACTATTATCTAATCTAGAAACCGTATTCAAATTTCACCAATTGTCCCACAAATGGCCTTTATAGAAAGAAAGAAAACAATAGAAATTCAGGATCACATATTGCACTTCATTATTCTTTTTAAAAAATTAAAAAACAAGTTTATAAATTGTAAAGTGAAAGCCCATCACCCTTGATCTTATTCCACATAACCAAAATACAAAACAAACATATGTTAGATGTTTTTTAAAAATGTGATATTATACAGAACATCTACAATTTGATTTTTGTTAATATTTCTTTTTCTTTTTAAGTATATTTTATTGGTTATACTATTACAGTCATCCCATTTTTATTGTCCCCTTTACCCCCCTCAGCGCTTCATCCTCCTCCCTACAACATTCACTCCCATTAGTTCATGTCCATGGGTCGTGTATATAAGTTCTTTGGCTTCTCCATTTCCTATACTATTCTTAAGCTCCCCTTGTCTATTTCCTATTTTGTACCTATCAATTCTGCTTCTTTTTTTTTTTTTGGTGTTGAGTTTTGTAATTTCTTTAGAAATTTTGGGCATTAACCTCTATTTTATTTTATTGTTTATTTTATTTATTTTATTTATTTAATTATTGTTCAAGTACAGTTCTCTGCCTTCTACCCCAATCCCAGCCCACCCCCAGCCCTCTGCTCCTCCCTCCCATCTCCACTCCCTCTTGTCAATTCTGCTTCTTAATCCCTGTAACTTTCCCCCATCCTCCCCCGCCCCCTCCCCACTGATAACCCTCCATGTGATCTCCATTTCTCTGAATCTGTTCCTGTTCTGGTTGTTTCTTTAGTTTGCTTTTGTTTCTGTTTTGGGTTTGTTTGTGTGTTTTTTTTAGGTTCAGTTGATAATAGTTATGAGTTTGTTGTCATTTTACTATTCATATTTTTGATCATCTTCTTTTTCTTGGATAAGTCCCTTTGACACTTCATATAATAAGGGCTTGGTGATGATGAACTCCTTTAACTTGACCTTATCTGGAAAGCACTTTATTTGTCCTTCCATTCTAAATGATGGCTTTGCTGGATAGAGTAATCTTGAATGTAGGTCCCTGCCTTTCATGACTTTGAATACTTCTTTCCAGCCCCTTCTTGCCTGTAAGGTTTTCTTTTGAGAAATCAGCCGAGAGTCTTATGGGAACTCCTTTGTAGGTAACTGTCTCCTTTTCCTTTGCTGCTTTTAAGATTTTCTCTTTATCTTTAATCTTGAGTAATTTAATTATGATGTGTCTTGGCATGTTCCTCCTTGGGTCCAACTTCTTTGGGACTCTCTGAGCTTCCTGGACTTGTACATCTATTTCCTTCACCAGATTTGGGGAAGTTTTTCTTCATTATTTTTTTAAATAAGTTTTCCATTTCTTGCTCTTCCTCTTCTCTTTCTGGCACCCCTATGCTTCAGGTGTTGGAAAGTTTAAAGTTGTCCCAGAGGTTCCTAAGCCTGTCCTCATTTTTTTGAATTCTTGTTTCTTCATTGTGTTCTGCTTGAATGTTTATTTCTTCCTTCTGTTCCAAATCATTGATTTGAGTCCCAGTTTTCTTGTCTTCGCTGTTATTTTCCTATATATTTTTCTTTTTATTTATTTTTAAAAGATTTTATTTATTTATTTTTAGAGAGAGGCTAAGGAAGGAAGAAAGAGGGAGAGAAGCATTGATGTGCAATAGGTACATTGATTGGTTGCCTCTTGAATGCCCCCCAACTGGGGACCTGGCCTGCAACCCAGGCATGTGCCCTGACTGGGAATCAAACCAGCAACCTTTCTGTTCACAGGCTGGCACTGAATCCACTGAGCCATACCAGCCAGGGCTCCCTATATATTTTTATTTATTTCACTTTGTAGAGCCTTCACATCTTCCTTCATTTTGTAACCATACACAATCATTTCTGTGAGCAACCTGATTACCAGTGTTTTGAACTCTGCATCTGATAGGCTTTCTCCTCATTGACTAGTTCTTTTCCTGGAGTTTTGATCTGTTCTTTCTTGGCCTACATTTCTTTGTCTCAGCACATCTGTTACATTATAAGGGATGGAGCCTTAGGTATTTGCCAGGGTGGGGCAACTCACATCTTTACATAGCGCTGTATGTGGGTTCAGAGTGGGAACAATGTTGCTTGCTCAGCTCTCACCCCACTTTCAGTCACTTCCCCTGCTACCAACAAGTGAATTGGTCCCTTCTGGTGCTGATTCCTGAGTGGGTGGGTTTGTGTACATTCCAGGACGCCGTGGGTCCTTCCAACAGATTCTCCTGTGAGACTGAGAGTTTCTCCCCCTGCCATAAACCCCACAGGTTTTTACATCCAGAGGTTTTGGGGCTTTATTTCTCTGTGCTGGAACCCTGGGTTGTGCAGTCGGTCTCGATCCCCAGTTGTTCCTCCTGGTTTATTTGTACTCAAATGTGGAACCGCCCCAGCCACCAGCCACTGCCTCACCCACTGGGTCCACCAGTGACAGTCTTGCTGAGTGTCCTCTCCATCCCTCCTACCAGTCTGGATGAATCTTTCTTCTTTAACTCCTTCATTGTCAAACTTCTTTACAGTTAGATTTTCTGGCAGTTCTGGTTGGTTTTTGTTTTTAAATTGGTTGTTGTTCTTCTTTTTGGTATGTGAGGAAGAAAAGTGTATCTACCTATGTTTTCCTCTTGGCCAGAAGTCCCTTATATTTATTTTCTTTTTTTTCAGAAAGCAAAGTTTTTATTTTACTTTCACAAGAGAAAGAAAGGGCTTAGTGCAGAGATATGTACCAGACTAATGTCCCTTTTTTATCTTTACACATGATACATGATTCTTTTCAAAGATGCTTTAACTATAATTAAATTGTCTTAATTTAATTATGCATTAATTAGATCGTTAATCAATCCCACATTAATGTACATATAATGTTTTCAATTTTTAATGACTAAAGTGAATACTATTTATTGAACACATTACATGTTAAGCATATTACTCATACAATCATTTTTATACTTACAACAATATTATCTCTATTTTGTATTTTTTTCACTTTTTTTAAGATTTTATTTATTTATTTCTAGAGAGGGGAAAGGAGGGATAAAGAGGGGAAGAGAAACATCAATGTGTGGTTGCCTCTCATGTACCCTCCACTGGGGACCCAGACCACAACCCAGGCACGTGTCCTGAGTGGAAACTGAACTGGTGGCCCTTTGGTTGCAGGATGGCACTCAATCAACTAAGCCACACCAGCCAGAGCTATTTTTTCATTTTTTAATAGTTTATGTTTTATTATATTTTTTCCATTACCATTTATCCCCCCATACTCTCTTCCACCTCTACCCATCTCCCTTTCCCTGCCTCCTGAAATCACCACACTGTTGCCTCTGTCCATGAATTCTTTCTCTCTTTTGCTCGATTCCTTCACCCACAAACTCTCCCCCACCAGAGCTGTCATCCTTCTCTCCATCTGAGTCTGTCTCTTTTGTTTGTTAGTTCAGTTTGTTCATTACATTCCACATATGAGTGAAATCATATGATAATTTTATTTCTGTTACTTGCTTATTTCACTTAACATAATGTTCCCCAGGTCCATCCATGCTGTCCCAAAGGCTAAAAATTTCTCCTTTTTTACAACCAAGTATTATTTCTTGTGTAAATGTACCATGGTTGTCTTATGCTCTCATCTACTGATGGACACTTGGGCTGCTTCCATATTTTGGTGATTGTAAATAGCACTGCAATAAACATAGGGGTACATATATTCTTTCAAATTAGTGTTTCTGGTTTCTTCTGATAAATTTGCAGAAATAGAATTGCTAGGTCAGAAGGCAGTTCCATTTTTAATTTTTTGAGGTAACTCAATACTGTTTCCATAGTGGTTGCACCAGTCTGCATTCCCACCAACAGTGCACAGAGGATTCCCTTTTCTCCATATTCTCACATTTGTTTGTTGATTTATTGATGATGGCCATCCTGACAGTTGTGAAGTGATATATCATTGTGGTTTTAATGTGCATCTCTCTGATGATTAGTGACACTGAGCATTTTTTCATATGTCTATTGATCATCTGTATATCCTCTTTGGAGAAGTGTCTATTCAGGTCCTTTGTCCAGTTTTTAATTGGATTGTTTGTTTTTTTGGTGTTGAGTTTTTATAAGTTCTTTATAAAATTTGGATATTAACCCCTTATCAGATATACTGGAAAATATGTTCTCCCATGCAGTGAGTTGTCTTTTCATTTTGTTGATGTTTTCCTTTGCTGTGCAAAAACATTTTAGTTTGATGTAGTCGCATTTGTTTATTTTTTCTTTTGTTTCCCTTGCCTGAGGAGATGTGCCAGAAAAAAATATTGCTACTAGAAATGCCTGAGATGTTACCACCTATGTTTTCTTCTAGGATTTTTATAATTTTGATTCTAACACTAATTTACTTAGTCAACAAATAGTACTGAGCTTCCATATTGTGTACTAATTGTATACAATATGGTAAACATGGTAAACAATATGGCTCTTGCCTTCAAGGAACTTCCAATGTAGGAGAAAAAAAATTTTTTTAATCTCACAAATAAATGTATAACTATTAATTACATTAAGAACTGTTATAATGCCCTGGCTGGTGTGACTCAGTGGATTGACCACTGGCCTGTGAACCAAAGGGTCGCCAGTTCGATTCCTGGTCAAGGCACATGGCTGGGTTGCAGGCCAGGTCCCCAGTGCAGGGTGCACAATAGGCAACCACACAGTGATGTATCTCTCCCTCTCTTTAACCCTCCCTTCCTCTCTCTAAAAATAAATAAAATCTTAAAAAAAAAGAACTGTCATAAAACACTAAAAGACATGGAGTTATGAGAGCATATAATTTGGGAAAGCTTCCCTGAGGAAGTATGAAATACTGTGAGAACACAGAGAAAAGAGATATCAGGTTAATTTAGGGAGGTTACCTAGAGGAAGAGGTATTTGAATGAGTCTTAAACAATGCAGAGGCAGAGGAGAGGGACATTCCAGACATTCCAGGAAGTGTGTTGGTAAAGTCTTCCTCAATCCAGTGTGACTGTATGGGAGTTTAAGAGAAATGGTGAGGAAAAGAAGATGTTATGGGGAAAAGCAGAGAGATGGACTGAACACTCTATACTAAGACTTTATTTTCTAATATATTGGTTCCCCCAAATAACAGGAAGATCCACGGAATTAGAATCTCAGACGGAACTTTGTGGGTAAAATGATGATTGGCCATTGCTTGAAGTTGCCACCAGAGGGTACCATAGCAGAAGATTGACCTGAAAAAGTGTTAAGCACGTCCCCTGTGTCAAGTACATATATATTTTTAAGATTTTATTTATTTTAGACAGAGGGGAAGGGAGGGAGAAAGACAAGGAGAGAAACTCAACGTGTGGTTGCCTCTTGTGCACCCCCTACTGGGGACCTGACCTGGCCTGCAACCCAGGCATGTGCCCTGACGAGGAATCAACTGGCGACCCTTGATTCTGCAGGCCAGTGCTCAATCCACTGAGTCACACCAGCCAGGGCCAAAATATATATTTTAGAAGTTCCTTGGGTGATTGTGATTCTTACTCAGGCAGCCTTAGGGACTGCTGCTGTATACAATGGAGAACCATCAGAGACTTTTGAGCAGGATAGAAACATGATTAGTCCCATACTTAAAAAAAAATAACTGGGGACAGAATGAATGAATGGAAGGTCACAGACAGGGAGATTAGCTGGTAGGCTATTGCAATAGGAGAGATATAGGTAGTTCTAGAATAGGGTAGCATAAGAAGAAGAAGACAACTGAGAAACAATTTTTAGGGGTAGAACCCACATAACTTGGTGACCAATTGGATATAGGGTTACAAAGGGAGAGGGAGGGAAAAATGTGAAGGTCTCGGACTGGGTGACTAACAGTATGATGCTATGACAGCATTATGCTATGGCGGTAGCTTGGGAAACACAGGAAAAGAGCTTTGTCTTGGGAAGTAAGAGGAGTTTGGTTTAGAACTCATTGACTGGTATGACCTAATGGGGCTAATACCAGGCCTCAGGGCTGGGTCCTGTTTATTCTCATTCTAATCACCCCTTCTGAGTATATGAATTGTAATTTTTTGGAAGTTTTCTTCAGCTCATTGTGTCATCTATGTTTGTTATTGTCTATGGTTTTCATGTTAGAGCTTTCCTCAAATGTACAAGGATCATTTGTTGGACAGTCTAGGTAACTAAGCTGAATCTGGACTTTAGGAGTAAAGAGAAAGATCTAAAGTCTGTATCTAAGGTCTAAGGTCCTTATTAGGCAGGGTTTTGCAAAGAGAGAGAACCAGTAGGAGATGATAGATATAGATAAGTGACACATATATATATATATATGCACACACACACATATATATATAGAGAGAGAGACTGAATTATTATGACAAACCAGCTTATGAGATTATAGAGGCTGAGAAGTGCTATGACCTGCCACCTGCAAGCTGAAGACTCAGGCAAGCTGGTGGTATAATTCAGTCCAAGTCTAAAGGCCTAAGAACCAGGAGAATCAATAGTTTAAATCCCAATCTGAAGGTTAGAGAAGAGGTCAGATATCCCAACTCAAGTAGGCACACAGGAAGAAAAAAAATGACTTATTCCTTCTTCCACTGACCTTTGTCTCATTCAGGCCCTGAACAGATTGGATGATGCTCACTTAACATTGGGGAGGGCAATTGACTTTATTGAGTCCGCTGAATCAAATGCTAACTCATCTGGAAAAAACCTCACAGACACAGCCAGAAATAATGTTTAATCTGGGCACCTTGTGGTCAGTCAGGGTGACATATTAAATTAATCATCACAGCTCTTGAGAACTTGAGGTCCTTGAAGGCAGATGAACTTCATTCACTGTTATATTCCCAGTATCTAGCACAGTAAACAATTGATCAATATTGAATGACTATGCTAACAAAATTAATTGAGCACACCCAGGTATATATACCGTATTTTGCCATGTATAATGCACACTTTTTGCCCAAATTTTTGAGGAAAACATAAGGATGGGCATTAGACATGAGGATAATGATTACATAATCCCGTTTACAATGCACACAAAAACATGGGTGTGCATTACACACAGCAAAATATGGTAATCCAATTTCTATTAGAATTTCTCTCTATTAATCTAATAAACTGTGTAGTACAGTCATCACCCACTATATTGCGGCCCACTTATTGCAGCTTCACTGTATTGAGGGTTTTTTAAAGCCCACGATACAGTGAAGCCACAATAAGTGGACTGTGATATAGCAAGGGATGACTGTATACTTCACTGGTGAGTACCCACATAGAATTTTATATGTTGTTAAAATTATGTAGGTTTAAGAGTGTAGAAAGTGTTTAAGAGCATATGAAGTATTTATAAGTGTGTGGGAAAGGTTAATAAGAGAGTGGGAAAGGTTTATAGGAGTGTGGAAAGGGTTTATAAAGCCTTAATATATATATATAAATAATAAAATAACTATAACACCGCTACTTTGCAGATTTTCATCTATCGCAGGGGTTTCTGGTACATAACTCCCATGATAGATGAGGGATCACTGTATTGGAAATTTCCTGAAAGACTACATTCTCTTACAACGGGTTTTATATTCTACATCAGTGAGCCCCACACCATAGCCTGGCAAAAGTTTCAAATGGTTGGGTTCATACATTTTCACATAACTAGACTTTTGTATTTCCTTCCCAACTTAGCTACACATTTCTTGTATAGGAGATCACAGTTAATTATCATGATTTGGTGAGAAAGAGATAAGAAAAAATAAAAATATAGTTTTTTTAAAACTTGGTCTTAAGAAGAACAATTAAAGTCATAGCTTTCACCAAATTAGTCACCCTACTTTTTGGCATTCCCACAACTGGGACATACTTGGATGGAAAGCATGTAAGGAGATACTCTTTGTAAAACCCTCCTTTGGAATTTAGAATTTAAGTTTTCAACAGTTGGCAGTAAATGATTAAAATTTATCTTGAAAATATACCTTTACTTTCCTAACTAATTCAATACTCAAGAACTATTGAATAAATATGTATTTATTAAGTTCCTTCTATATGCCAAACCTTGCTCTAGGCACTAGAGAGATTACGTGAAAAAATAAGCCAAAGTTTTGTTTGTTTGTTTGTGTGGGGAAAATTAAACATACAAAAATAGAGAAGATAGTGTAAGGACCTACCCACCATCCAATCTAAACATTATCAACTCAGAGTTGCTATTCTTTCATTAATAATCTACTTCTCTCTCTTCCTATATTCCTTGGAAGTAAATCCAAGAGATATGATTTCATCCATAAACATGTTGGCAAATATCTGTAAAAGATAAGTACTCTTTAACCATAGCCATAAAATCATTACTCCACCTAAAAAATAAAAAATCCAATAATCTGGAGCTGACATACTAATAGGAGAGACAAAGAAACCAGTAAACAAACAAATAACATGAGGTAATGATGGTAAAAAAAAGAAACTCAACAAAAAACAAGGTCCAGCTGATGGAATAGAGATTGATCTTCTGTTGGGTGGTCAGAGAAATTCTCTGTGGGTAGTGACATTTGCTGAGGGACATGCATAAAATGAGAGAACAAGGTGCATGACTGCCTGGAGGAAGAGTGTTCCTGGCAGAGGCTCCAGCTAGTGCAAAGTCCTGAGGCAGAGCTCAGTGTTCAAAGAATAGTAAGGAGGACTATGAGTCTGGGAGGACTAAGTGGAAGGAAGAGGAGCAAAATATAATTTTGAAGTGGACACTGAGGCCATGACAGAGATACTTTCAGATTTGATTCTAATTAGATGTGATGGGCAGCCATCAGAGAGTTTTGAGGAGTGACATGGACTGACTTATGATAACATCATTCTGGCTGCTGCGTTGAGAATAGTGTATAGGAAGCCATTTGTAATAGAACAAGTGTGGCAATAGGGAGACCAATTAGCAAGCTATTGAACTAGTCTAGGTGAGAACTCATGGTGATGTAGTGATGAACTAGGATGGTAGCAATGGCAATGATAAGATGTGATTCATTTCTAGATAAATTTAAATCTAAAACTAATAGAATTGGCTGGCAAACTGAATGTAGGATATGTGAGAGGAAGATAAGTCAAGGCCAACTTCAAGATATTTGGCCTGACAAACTAGTGCCATTTACTAAAGTGGGGAATACTGGAGGAAGAGCAGGTTTGGAGGGGTGTGCAGGCACTGGACATGTTAACTCTGAGATGTCTAGTAAGTATACAAACAGATATCAAATAGAGAAATTGATAGCCAACTCTAGAGTTTATGAGGGAGATGAGGGCTGAATCTATATATCTGGGAAGTAGCAGTGTACAGATGCCCCGGGAGGTCATAGTACTGGATGAGATTACCCAATTAGTGAAGGAGGATAGAGAAGAGGAGAGATTGGGAAGAGAAAAGGATCTAGCTGAGGAGCCAAAGAAGAGACCAGAGAAAAGAGAAACCCAGGAGAGTGGATGTCTAGGAGCCATGCCGCTGTGAGATCAGTAAGGTGATGACAGAGAAGTTGGGTAGCAGCTGAAAAGAAAAGTTGAGTCAAGGAAAGTTCTGTTAGGATTTTTGTTATTGGTTTTTAATAGGAGTTCTTGTTACAGAACAGAACTGGGGTGGGGGTGAATGATATACTATTACTGAATGGACTCCCACTTGTGCTCCAGGGTCCCCCACCCCATACTAGGTTTGCCTTACCCACCACCAGGGAAAGACCTCTCTCAATGCCAGAGACTGGTGAAAAGGAAAGGGATTATTTATGTAAAGAGTTATACAAACTTAAGAGTAATGACTTAATGTCTTCATTGAGATGCCAAAGTTCTTTAGAATACCCACAAATGCACAGCCCTTCCTTCCCCCTCTGCCCAGTCTGGGGTACTGTATCTCAGACAAAGAAATAGAAGTCCATGGTTCATTTCTGCCCAAGCTGTGTGGTTCCAAAAAGACCCCACATGGCTGCCGTGACTGAGTTTAAATCCCAGCACCAATCTTCCTCTGCTGCACCCTTTCCAACTCCTCCCACAATTGGCCACAGCTGCCAGCATTTTTCCAGCTTTACTGGGCTACCATAGTAAGTCTGTGCAGGTGTGGCAGTATGGTGTGGAACCAATCATCTCCAAGCTCTTACTCAGGCTCTGTAACCAGAGGGAGTTGCCTCACAGTTGCATCATGGGTTGATGTCACTCCCATCCCCCTGGCTCAAAACCTGGCCACAGCTATTTAACATATCTATAGAACCAGTTAAAGGTTATAGATATGTTAAATGACTATTCTAGAGGTTATCTGCAAAACCGTTGCTATGCAAAACTGCTCTCAATGGCCCTGCTCCATGTGTCCCAACCCCCAGCTCAGACTTGAGGGGTGAGGACATCCTATATACATTTTTTCTAATATTTTCTGGACACCCTGAGTTCTGGACCCCATTACAAATCCCTATTTACCCCACCCTGGCTGCACCCTGTTATACTCTTACAGCATGTTTATAGGCTGACAGGAATAATTCCCTAAAGAGTGAAAAACTGGTGGTGCAGGAGAGAGAATAATTACATGAGCAATGTTCCTGCATAAGTGACAGCAGACAAGGGAGCTCATGCACAAGTCAGGGACATATATAGGAGCACATCCATTTCTATGGGAAGGGAGTCAGAATACATGGGTAAAGCTATGGGAAGATTGACAGATTTAGTGCTTGGAGGATGTGGAAGTTCTCTTTCTGCAATTTCTATTTTCTCCGTAAAACAATAAGCAAGGAGGTCAGCTGGAAATGAGAATTTGGAGGATGGTGTTAGTTTGCAGAGAGAAGAATGTAAAGGTAAAGGTCAGTTGATTACAGACAATGGTAGGATTGCTGCTGGGCAGTGTTGAAAGCCTGCTTGAAATCTGTGCTCTATGTGAAATAATCTATAAAGTCAAACCATGATCACATTTTTCTTTTTTCTACAATTCAGACCCTCTCCAGGCACTGAGAGCCATACAAGGGTGGACCCCCGAAAAACTGAAATTATCTTCTGGAAGGACCTGGTAGTATAGGCTTCCCCAGCTAAATGAGTGTGTTAAGAATCTGTCTGTATCAGTGTACCAACTGGCATTGTTGTGAGAAGCTTCAGTGGATTGTTTTTCATACTCTTTCAACACATTTTGTTGGGAACCGCCCTGCCTGGTATCAGAAGCTGTAACCCCCGCCTAGGCTAAGGCTAAGGGAAGACCCTTGGAACCATAACTCAGCAAGGAGACAAGCTTATCTCCCTGACAGGAGCGCCACTTCTGCTCCTTCATACCTCACCCTGTCTGGACCCCAATGCTTGGTCAGTTAGCCAATGACGGGTAAGATTCCCCAAGGGGGGGAATGATCTAAGACAGACACGATCACGTGTGAGGCCCACAAAAGGACTTTGGGGGCTACGGCAAAAGGGGGTGATGGACTCTCGCCCTTTGGCTTTGACAAAGCCTGAGTCCTCCTGCTCTGCAAGAAAATCTCTTAATCTCTTGGCTGCCTTACTTCCCTTGCTCCACCTAAGCCTGAAACAATGACAGGGTGGTGCAGCTCTGTGCTGAAAAGGGTGGGTTCCCTGGGTGATTAGGCCTAAGAACTTGTAAATTCCTGTGAAACCTTCTTTGTTTAGAATGCTCTCAATTGAATGAGAAGGGTCCAAGGAGGAAGTTAGTTTGTTCCTTAAAGTCTTACAGCTCTTTGACCCTGACTCAAAATAGACCCTCAGAGTTCCTTGTTACCTATTGTTTGATCCTTACTTCCTCACAATGAGTAATGTGCTTTACCTGAATTCTTATGCAAAACGAACCCAACAAAAGCCGGTTTGGACAGTAAATCGGCGCGCTCCCCACTAGACGGGGTGGCCATTCCGTCTCTACTTCTCCACAGAAACTGGTCTGTCTCTGTGCATGTATTTTCTTGAGTTTCAACGAGACATCCGCAGCATTCCATGACCACTGCTGGCCGGTGACCCACGCATCAACATTTGCCCATTTTATGATGGGTGATCTATGAGCACACCTGCCCACACCATGCTAATTGGTCAGCAGTTTTTGCCCCAAAATGGCATGACCCCCATTCCCCACCATCCCTATTCACCAGGTCTTGACCTGAGCAACTTTTTTTTGTTGTTGTTTCCCAGGATGAAAAAAGTCCTCAAAGGGAAACATTTTGCCAGTGTGGAAGAGGTAAAACAGAAAATGGCAGAAAAGCACTAAAAGTCATCAAAATCAACAAGTTCAAAAACTGTTTGGAGAAGTGAAAAAAAGTGTTGATAGGTGTATCACATCAAGTAGAGAGTACTTTGAAGGTGACTGACGTTTAAACATGTAAGAATAAATACACAATTTTTTATAAACAAATTCCTGTTTTGGGGGTCCCCCCTCATATCTCACTATGATTAGTCAGCAATTCAGTCCATCCATTATTGCATAATACTTACTTTTTATGCATAAATGTACATCACCTTTTTAAAAAGATTTTATTTACTTATTTTTAGAGAGAGGGGAAGGGAGAGGGAAAGAGATGGAGAGAAACATCAATTGGTTGCCTTCATATGCCCCCAAATGGGGACTTGACCCACAACCCAGGAACGTGCCCTGACTGGGAACCAAACTGGCAGCCTTTAGGTTCGCAGGCCGGCACTCAATCCACTGAGGTACACCAGTCAGGGCAGAGGTACATCACCTTTTATTCTTTCAATCATATTTTTGAGTAACAGACATTATTTTAGTTATTATGTTTACAGAAGTGAACAGGACAAATCTCTGACCTCAGGGAATTTATCTTCCATTATCCTGAAAGATATGAGCCCTCTTGCAGCATCAGACTTTATTAACAAACAAAATTGCATGGACACTTAGATATATTATTATTTATTATTTTTAAGTATATATTATTGATTATGCTATTGCAGTTTTCCCAAATATTCTTCTCCCCTCTATCCTCCCTCCACCCCATATCCTTCTGTTACAGAACAAAAAAGGGGGGCCTGGGACGATATACTATTATTGAAAAAAAGCCCCCAGGTCCGTCATGTCCGCTGCCAGAGGAAAGACGTCTCTCAATGCCAGAGATTTGTGAAAAGGAAAGGAAATGTTTATTTAATGCTATACAAACTTAAAGTAGTGACCTAATGTCTTTATCAAAATCCTAAAGTCCCTTAAAACATCCACAAATAGACACAGTCCTTCCTTTCTTCCCCCTTTGCCCAGTCCAGAGTACCGTATCTCCTAAAGCTGCGGGGGTCCCCACTCTGGCAAAGGCACGTGGTCCTCTCTCCCTGGGCCACAGGAGTCCCCACTCTGCCAGAGCCGCGTGGTTCTCCCTCTCAGGGCTGCGGGAGTCTCCACTCTGCTAAAGCTGCGTGGTTCTCTCCCTCCAATGGCTGTGATCCTCTCTGCACTTCCACAGTTGCATGGTTCTCTCCCTCAATAGCTGTCACCTCTGGGTTTAAATCCCCACGCCAATCTTCCTCTGCAGCCCCATTTCCGACCCCTCCCACACTCGGCTTCACCTGCCAGAACTCATATCCTTCCAGCTTTACCGGACTGCCATCATGAGTCTGGGCAGGTGTGGCCCCATGTCCTGGAGCCAATCTTCTCCAAGCTCCCACGCAGGCGCTGTAGCTCGGGGGACCTGCCCCCAGTCACATCTTGGTGGGGAAGTTACTTCCATCCCCCTGGCTCAGAGCATGGCCACAGCTATTTAACATATCTAAGCAACCAGCCAAAGGCTATAGATATGTTAAATGACCACGCCAGAGGTTAGCTGCAAGGCTGTTGCTATGCAAAACAGCTCTCAATGGCCCTGCTCCATTTGTCCCTTCCCCCAACCCACACCTGGGGAGTGGGAGTGAGGACATCCAAAAATCCCCTGGACACCTTGAGTTCTGGACCCCATTTTAAATGCCCATTTGGGGTCCCCCCCTTGGCTGCACCCTGTAACACCTCCACCCTCTAGCCTTCCCCCACTTAGTTCATGTCCATAGGTTGTACATATAGGTTCTCTGGCTTCTCTGTTTCCTTACTATTCTTAATCTCTTCCCTTCTATTTTATGCCTACCAATTATGCTTCTTAATCCCTGTACCTTCCCCCCACTCATTTCTCCCTTCCCCCTCCCCACTGATAACCCTCCACGTGATCTCCATTTCTCTGGTTCCATTCCTGTTCTAGTTATTTGCTTAGGTTTTTTTTTGTTTGTTTGTTTTTTAGGTTCAGTTGTGGATAGTTATGAGTTTATTGCCATTTTACTGTTCATAGTTTTGATCCTCTTCTATTTCTTAGATAAGTCCCTTAAACATTTCATGTAATAAGGGCTTGGTGATGATGAACTCCTTTAACTTGACCTTATCTGAGAAGCACTTTATCTGCCCTTTCATTCTAAATGATAGCTTTGCTGGACAGAGTAATCTTGGATGCAGGTCCTTACTTTTCATGACTTTGAATATTTCTTTACAGCCCCTTCTTGCCTGCAAGATTTCTTTTGAGAAATCAGCCGAGAGTCTTATGGGAACTCCTTTGTAGGTAACTTTCTCCTTTTCTCTTGCTGCTTTAAGATTCTCTCCTTATCTTTAATCCTGAGTAATTTAATGATAACATGCCATGGTGTGTTCCTCCATAGGTCCAATTTTTTTTTTTTGGACTCTCTGGGCTTCCTGGACTTCCTGGAAGTCTATTTTGTTCACCAGACTGGGGAAGTTTCCCTTCATTATTTGTTCAAATAAATTTTCAATTTCTTGCTCTTGTTATTCTCCTTCTGGCACCCCTATGACTCAGATGTTATAGTGGTTAAAGTTGTTCTATAGGTTCCTAAGCCTCTCCTCATTTTTTTGAATCTTATTTCTTCATTCTGTTCTGGTAGGATGTTTATTTCTTCCTTTTGTTCCAAATCATTGATTTGAGTCCCAGTTTTCTTCTCTTCACTGTTGGTTCCCTATATATTTTGCTCTATTTCACTTTGAGTAGCCTTCATTTCTTCCTTCATTTTGTGACCAAGCTCAATCAGTTCTGTGAGCATCCTAATTACCAGTGTTTTGAACTCTGCATCGGATAGGTTGTCTATCTCCTTGTCACTTGGCTCTTTTTCTGGGATTTTGATCTGTTCTTTCATTTGGGCCACATTTCTTTGTCTACCTGTTATGTTATAAGGGTGCGGAGCCTTAGGTATTCATTGGGGTTGGGGCAACCCTCTTTGCTGTGTTGTGGTGCTGTATGTGGGGGAGGGGGTACGAGAGGGAACAATGCTGCTTGTTTGCTCCACTCTAGCCCCACTTTCCAACAAACTCTCCTGTGAGACTGGGAGTTTCTCCGACCATCGCAATCCCCACAGTATTTTACAGCTAGCTTTGAGCATTTAGTTTCCCATTCAGTCAGCCCCTCCTCCCCCTCATGGTCCACTGCCTTGCCACCCATCCTCTCTGCCCACCTGTCTTCCACCTCCACCCCTCCTACAGGTCTGGATGAATGTTTCTTTAAGTCCTTGGTTGTTGGAGTTCCATGCAGTTTGATTTTGGGGCACTTCTGGTTGTTTATTGTTTGTAAATTGGTTGTTATCCTTCTTTTGGTTGTATAAGGAAGTGAAACATTTCTACCTACATATCCATCTTGGCCAGAACTCCAGGTACATTATTATTTTATAGGCCCCAAAGCAAACACTTTTCATCAACTATAGGGATAATATTTTATTTTTTGGTGTATTAGCCATAGTCTGGAGGAGAAAGGCATATTTCTTTACAATGTTCATTTTTGTAGTTGATTATGATAAAAGGCATTTGTTGGGTGCCTAGTTGCTTTTGTATTGTGTTAGATTTAAAAGCAGCTGTGCTTTCTCAATATATACTGCATTGTCAGAAGAAACAGCATATTGGGTGTTTGTTTTGAGCTATCAATAAAGATCTTCATTTTACTCTTTCTACTTTGTCTTAAATTAAATAAATAAGAGCCCTCATCTTTGGTAGAGAGTAATCCTCAGTAAAAGTCAATTAAGAAATGAAAGTTTCCATATTTAAGCACTCAGAACTGGAGTCACCTAAATCCTTAGGTAATACCAAGGCTCCACCACAGATTGGGCTCAGCCAAAGAGTTAAGAATGTGCAGCCTGTCTTAGGCAATTCATCTTTATTTTGTTCCCACTAGTGCTGAGCTGGCCCCATGGAATCCAACCAAGTGCAGCAGACAGAAGAGTAATTTGCTGGAATTTTTGTTTCTAGTGTCAGAGCAAGGATTCATCATTATCTCCAGAAGAGCATGAATTAATTGACGATCATAACAAAACAAGTTCACCTCATCCAAATTCTCAGGACTGCATAAGCCCTAAAAGATACAATTCCCTTTGAACTTATGAATATGTCCAAAAGGCAAATAGCATACACTAAAAAGGGCTTATTAACTGGCTGCATCTCCACATTTTCTCTTACCTTCTTTCTTTCTGACCTGTTTTGGCAATTTCTATTTTCTTCCTTCATCTTTGCTCACTAATTTTTGTCTACTTTCCATTTTTAGTGAAATAAAGGCTCCCAGAACCACTAGCTCAGGAAGCCACTGTTCAATCATAGGCAGTGATCACTGGGACTCTAGGAAAAGAGCTGGCTTTAATTGAAGTCAGGGTTTCCTTTTGACTCTGCGCATATAGGTGCAAGAAGAAGAGTGGAATGGGAGCATAGGCTGTGACTATGAATTCTCCAGCAAGAGATTTGGGTCCTCTATTAGTGACCTCAGATTTCACAGCTGTTACAAAGAACAAGAATAAAATACTTCTTTCTTGGGTCCAGAAAAAAAATGAAGAATGGGGTGAATGAGCTTTGTGCTCTATTTCTTGGCATTAATAGATATTTCTTACCTGTTATTTCAAAAAGAGAATATATTGGAACATGACTGTGTTTTTGTTTAACTAGTATACAAGCAGCACATCCCATCCCATATTCCTCTTTGTGCAGTAGGTGTCAGCCTCACACAGCCTTTCTCTTCCTAAATGCACCTTCATAACGAAATGACCCTCTTACTTTCCTTGGTTAAAAGAACCAATTTCTTTTTCTTTCCATCTTAAACATGCACAACAATAGAAAACAGTCACCCACGTATTGGAAACAAAGTTGTACTAACGTACTTGAAAAATTACCTAACCAAATGTTGAGGTAGAGGACTGGAAAGGGCAGATTAAGTCTTACAGGTCACACTGAACAGATGTTAAGTGTTGGCTTCAGGATGGGTCTCTAAAAGATGCAGTTATGACACCAACTCAAGAAGAGCTGGACATGACCTTATCCAAGGGTCTTCTATTTTCTTCAGGCAAAGGAAGTTGAGGCATCAGCAAAGAGCTATAGTGTTCTGAGAAAAGTTCTCAGTGTAAACCATCGATATCTACCTTGTCCATGAATAAGTTAAGTGTCTTATCTTTGACTTCAGGCAAGACACTTCTCTGAGCCTGGCTGTCTGATCTTTATAATAGGAAAAAATAACTGCCTTGTCTACCCAAAGTGTTCAGTGAGGAGGGAAATAATTGAGATGTCATCCACAAAACAATCTGTAGATGGTAAAGCACTATTTAAATGTAGAAAGTAAAATAAAATATATAAAGTTAAGGGTAGAATAGAGTTACAAATAAAAATATTCAGTGCTCAAAATTTAAGAAATTTCAGTTAATCATTTTTGTAGATTTTTTTTTAAATAAAAGTGACCTCAAACATCAAGGGCTATTCTTCTTCTTTTTAAAAAAGATTTTATTTATTTATTTTTAGAGAGGGAAGGGAGAGAGAAAGAGAGAGAGAGAGAGAGAAACATCAATATGCGGTTGCTGGGGGCTGTGGCCTGCAACCCAGGCATGTGCCCTGACTGGGAATCAAACCTGCGATGCTTTGGTTCGCAGCCTGCACTCAATCCACTGAGCTATGCCAGCCAGGGCAGATTTTTCTTAACATACCTCACCAACACATTTTTCTCTCCTGTGTTCAATGTTAGTCATATAAAATTTTAACACACTTAGGGTTTATTTCCCAAAGCATCCCAACCTAAAGAGAACCATGTAATATAAATAAATGGTCCTTCTGAAGGAGCAGGAGGAGAGTCTTTTCCTAACTTTTACATTTTACCACTAATAGACAGTCATAGGTAAATACTAAAGAAATAGAAATATTAACCTTCACCAACACTTCCTTTCCAATTTGGTATGCCTCATACCACGATATCCCAAGAATGTATTTGACTGCATATGCCTCACCCTTGTTAGCTTCTAATTTCATAAATTAAAATGGCTAAAGTTTATCATATTGTAGTCAGTTTGCACTGGTTTGGGAAACAGACCTCCTACTCATTGCATTCATGTTTTATCTCATAAGTCTACATAATTTAAATTCAAGTGCAAACATAACTGAAAGAACTTATGTTTGAAAAGCAGGAAGATTTATTTTATACTTTGAGGCTGAAATTTGATCAGAAGCCCTCAAATCATATTGTTTAAAAATGAATCCATTAATTTTTCTCCCAATGCTTTCTAATGTTGTCAGGAAAGGCCAGAGGCAATTCAAAATTTTTCATGTCCCCTAACTTATCCCACCTATTGAGTTTTGTGCTATATATTCCCTTCCTTGTCTGTTCTTTTTGTTAAAAATCCTTTTTACATCACCCCCCCCCCTTTTTTTTTCTTTTTTCTTTTGCTGAGGTGTTTAATTTGCAATATCTTGAACTGGCAGAGAAGAAGAAGGCGTGGAACTCTCAACCTTTGAAATCTCTTCATACCTCCTGAGTGGATCAAAGAACAAAGTAGAAAAGACTGATGATTGAATGCACTTTACCCCACAGCTCAAACATCCCCATTTTAAAGGAGTATTTATTTTCCTTAAAAGTCAAAATCTTTGCACTGGCCAGGTGGCTTGTTGGATGGTGTGTTGTCCCATACACCAAAAGGTTGTGGGTTCAATTCCTGGTCAGGATATAAGATTTGATCTCTGTGGTCAGGGTGTGTGTGGGAGGCAACAAACTGACATTTCTTTCTCTCTCTATAAAATCAATAAACATATCCTAGGGTGAAGATAAAAAAAAAAGTCAAAATCTTTTGGAACATGTTCCCAAAAAGTGAGGCCAAATTTCTGTACTTAGTGGTTAGCTTGGGGAACTTTGGTTTTTAGACCTGCTTTAAAATCAAATACTTTTGAGTAATGTATTTAATACACATTCGGAATAATTTTATTTTAGGTTTATCTTGTTGTCTGCTATATTGCTTTTTGCTGTTTTTTCAAAGTACTTTACAATTATAAATAGACATCATTGCTCTCATGCTTCAGGCAGCAGTTTCTGGGTGAAATTCTTCAGGGAAGCCAAGACACAATATCATAAGTTAGTCTTCTCTTAACATCAACAATCTGCTTCATGATCAGAGAGGTGCTGATAACTTCCTACCTCTCCTCAGTCTGCCTTTCAAATAATTTATAGATGCAAAAAATATTAGAAACTGTGAAAGGCCCCATTCCACTAGATTTTGTGTCATTCTTTCCTGGAAGCAGGGTGGGAGCCATTTTTTTTTTTTTCTGTCTCAGCTAACACTAAATAAGAGCTGCAAACAGTGAAGCTATTACCTCCTCCTGGAGAGCTTCTTTCCACTATATTCTTCACAGTTCAGGATTACAATGAACCTCTTTTCCATTCTTTTTTTTTCCTAAGATTTTAAAAAATTTGTTTATTATTGTAATATTAACATTTTTTAAAGATTTTGTTTATTTTATTTATTTATTTATTTATTTATGAGAGAGGGAAGGGAGGGAGAGAGGGTGAGAAACATCAATGTGTGGTTGTTTCTCACGTGGCCCTAACTGGGGACCTGGCCCACAACCCAGGCATATGCCCTGACTGGGAATCAAACCAGTGACCCTTTGGTTCACAGCCTGTGCTCAATCCACTGAGCTACACCAGCCAGGGCCCATTATTCTTCCTTCTTTCCATTTCCCACCCCCACAGGTGGCTCTTCTCCTCCTTTCAGAAACCTGAAGATGATGACCTTACAACCTTCTCTCTAGTATCCTCAAATGATCCAGACATTAATATTTTAGTGCATTTGCCAGTATCTTTCTGATTGCATGAAAGTATCTGCACAACTAGTTTCTCATTTATAAAGCTGTATTGACCTGTAACGCTCTACTAGCTAATGAACTCTCCCGGAACAGTTGACATGGAGGAAAAGAGATGATTACGAAGAGAAATATTTTAACCCATCTTCTCTGTGGTCTTTGGAGGCTGAGTGCTAATATTAAATTGAAGAGGGAGGGGACGAGCGAGGATGGGAGAGGAATGGAGAGAGTGAAGGCGGAGCTAGCTCAGCATATAAACCACCGGCGTAAAGGGAAGCACGTTCCGCTGAGCCAGAGCCATTCTCCGAAAACCGAGAGAGATGGGGCGGTCTGTGCCGTGAGCACGGAGATTGGAAGAAAGAAAACAAGGACAGGACAAGCGAGACAGAAAAGGACATCTGGAAAAATCGGAAGGCAGAAGACGGGGCAAGGAAAAGAAACCCACACCAGGTGGAAACAAGATCCAGAGCAAACCGGTCGGATCTACAGTTGTTTTTCTGCAAAAGGGCTGGAGGATTGCCTTCCCCCCCTCCAGTTAATGAAAAGTATTTTATCCTCCTAAAAGAAAAGGCTGAGGGGCGGTAAAAATCTGTTTTCTTAGGGAGCGAGCCGAGGGAAATCCAGACTCTCCCTTTTTGAAGCGTTTGAAATAAGCCGCTGCCTGAACACTGCAGAACCCTCCTGTTTTCTGAAGATCTACATTCCTCCAGGAAAATTCCAGCCGGAGTAGCCGGTACAGTTATATTTTCGTATTTAAATATCTGTGTCTCTTCCCCCCCTCCCGTTAACAACATTTTCCTGGTTTGTAAGCACGAGTGACAAGAAAGTGTCAATATAGAGTAGGAATATTTTCAGTTTTCTCTTTTATCTGCCTGAGTGTTTTTTAAGAGGGTAGGAGTGGTCCTTATTTCGGGAGAAGACATTTTAATTTGAAAGGCTCGTTCTGTAAATATATTCACACCCATTCGCATTTAGAAAGATATCTTTCGGAGGCTGAAATTCTACTAAGATGGAAAAAGGAGCCAGGCACCGAAACAGCACCGAAAAGAACCACCCAGGTGGGAGCGAGTCAGAGACTGGGCCCGGAGAGGGAGAGGGCGGAGTAGCCCTGAAGAAGGAGATTGGATTGGTCAGTGCTTGCGGTATCATTGTGGGTGAGTGCAATTCCTTCTTTCCCCCTCTTGGTGGTCCTTCTGTGGAAACTTAACCCTTCTAAAGTACTGTTTTTGCTTCCTGTTCCCTTAGAAAAGGATTGTCAGTCACTTGTACTGTAAGGCTGCAGCCCACCTGCTGCTGGTCAAGTGTTATTTAAACCAAGCAGAACAGTTTTGTCCAGTGTTCATAGAATGAGCAAATAGGGATCACACACCTGGCTGAAGGTCAGCATTGCCTGAGAGCTTGTTAAAAAAAATACAGGTCTTCGGGCTCCCCACTTGAAGGTTCTGATTCAGTAGGCTTAAGGAGGGGCTAGGGAACCTCAAGTTTTAACAAGCTTTCATGCAGCCACCTCCTCACAGACTCTAGACTAGCTAGCTTTTGAGACATGTTTAGTAGATATTTGTTGTTGTATGTTATATAAAACTATGGGCCTGCAGAGATGCATAATAATAAAAATAGCTACAACAGCCATAATACTACCTTGCCTTTCTATAGCTTTTCGACCTTAGGCAGCACTTAGTGAAATAAATATGGCAGGGCTCTTACTTCCATTTCACAGATGAGGAAACACATTATGGAAGAAGAGACAGATTGTGCCTTTCTGTAACTGTTTAGTTTGCACTTTCTCTAGTTGCCTAGTGAAGTCCCCCTGTCTGTTAACCCTGTGAGGTTCTGAGACGGAATGGGGAGTAACTAGAATGTGGAGTCAAGTAAGAATTGATAGCCCCCTGCCTGGTGTGGATCAGAGGACTGGGCACGGCCTGTAACCCAAAAGATCACCAGTTCGATTCCCAGTCAGGGCACGTAGTGCCTGGGTTGCAGACCAGGTCCCCAGTAGGGGGCGTGTGGAAGGCAACCACACTTCAATGTTTCTCGCCCTCTCTTTCTCCTTCCTTTCCTCTCTCTAAAAATAAATAAAAATCTAAAAAAAAGTTTTAAATAATTAACCTAATTAAAAAAAGAGAAGAACTGATGGCTAAAATGTGTCCTGGCTAAGAGGCTTTAAAACTGGGGAGCTGGGTGTCCCTGAGGGTGCCAGTGCCAGCCACTCCAACCCCTAACTGTACTCCATTCAGCAGGGGGGCCCAAATATGGCTTCATCTCAGAAAATACTTCCTCTTCCTTAATGGTGCATTACTGTCCTCACTTCAGAGGGAGAGAGTTTCTTCTGCTGTCTTTGGTAGAGGGCTTAACCCTTTCCCCATGGAAAGGAGAGCTGGTCAGAGAGGCTGGATATGCTTCTGCATCATTTCTCCAGAGTTCTTTTTGAAGGCTTATTGTTTCTCGGTGCCCACAAACCAGTTTCTCTGGATGACCTGATGATCCATGTGGCGGTGCAGAGACATTTTTGGCACCTGTGCAATAGTGACACTGGAGAACACCCTTGAAATCAAATAAAATCAGTACAGTATTCAGATAATCCTCTTCACCCCTACACCCAGACTTCAATGATAATTATCTCCACCCTGTTTTTAAAATAGAATCCCATTTTGTTTAATTCTCTGATTGTGGGAGGTTTTGTAGGCATCTGCAGTTACAGGAAAAGTAATCTTATTTTAAAAACTATAGTCCTGATCTCAATCTTTCATTACCCTTTCTTTGCCTGTCCTTCATCCCAAGTGCTCTAAAAAATGAGATCAGCAAAGTACTCAATATGTACAGCACATGCCAATTTAAGATCTATAAAGAGCCCAGCGCCTGTTACCTCTTTCACCAGTTTGACTGATAGGATTCAGCGTTTTCCTCCCTTTGGAAAGGTTCTGATTCATATACAAATGCGCACACTCACACACACAAACACAACTGCCTTCTTCCTGCTTGAGTTTTGCTCACCCACCCCAACATATGAGCAGGTTTTCAAGGTCAGAGGATATTTTCCTATATGCTAAGGTTGGTTTGTGTCTTTCTTTAACATTTTTCTAAGCCTATGAAGAAATGGGAGTGTTCAGATATAAAAAGTACAACTCGAGTGGTTGTTACTACTGACTGTCCACAACCTCATGGATCACACTATGGCGAAAAGAGATTCCAAATACGTGATTTCAGAGAAATCAGGATATTTTTCTAAAATGAGAGAATCCTTGTAGAGTTACTAGGCACTATCCTACATTTAAGCTGGGATAAGATGCCAGCTTCCCCTTTAGGATGATACGGGGGCCAAATCCTTTCTGCTTCAACTCCTGCATGGTTGTTGAGTTACAAATGTGCTGAGCATCTGCCTTGTCCTT
Organism: Phyllostomus hastatus; assembly: GCF_019186645.2. Taxonomy (NCBI): domain Eukaryota; kingdom Metazoa; phylum Chordata; class Mammalia; order Chiroptera; family Phyllostomidae; genus Phyllostomus; species Phyllostomus hastatus. The sequence goes on along the minus strand of NW_025333860.1, from coordinate 797,694 downwards.
TTTTAGAGGAGTTTCCAAGTGGATGTTAGTGACTCAAAACCAAATGCAAAAATAGAAATGGCATTTTCTACACAGAATTTAGTGATCTGGTGTTCAATGTCACCACCATGGAAGAAACAGAATTAGAAGGCAGAAAGAGAAAGGAAATTTCCTAAGCGAATCAGGTGATGTGCTACAGGAAAGTAGCAATTGCCTCAATTTTGTCTGTCTAATACACAACTGACTTAGAGGGATAAGTGAAACTGTATTTCATACAAACTCATAAAACTTCATTCACAATCATCATTGATGCTCTAAAGTAGAAATAACAGAATGACGAGTGCTATGGGATTATAAAATGAACTAATAGAAAACTCATGCCCTAGAGTTCCTTATAATCTAATTGGGGAGATCAAATCCATATGCATTAAACAGAGAACATTGAAAATGCATGCTATGATTGCATAAGAGATGAAGGAAGGCAAAGTTAAGTGAATGGTGGAAAACATAAAAAGAGAGAGGTTCTCACCCAGAACTAGATTAAGAAGCATCTTCACGGATGTGAAAAAAGATAGAGTAGAAAAGATAATTTGAGGAGATTTTATAGGCAAGAGAGCAATAACTAAACTGTTATTTCCTTGAGCAAAAAAGATGTGTCTTATACATCCCCAAGTCTTTATTGCTTAGCAGAGTGCCTGACAGGGAACAATTACTCAAATGATTGTTGAATTTAATTGACTCTTGGACAAAAGTCCTAAGACAGTAATAATAAGTGTTTATCTTCAAGGATATTGGGAGCCTGGTTTGAAAATCTTTAAGCTAGGAATAATTTCATCAACCTGCACAATTAGGTTGTTCCGTTTTTCTTTAACTCCACCTTTGCCCTAAGCTAAACAAGCTATTGCTCTGCATGTACTTGGCTAAGGAAACTCTTGGGGACAGATGAACTTAGATTCCCCCATGAATGTGAAATCCCCCAAAATGTAAAGAACATGTGAGGGAGCAACAAAATCCATTTAATAATTACACCAAAGCTACTAGCTATCATTATGAAACACTTATTATACACCAAGCACTCATCCAATTATATAACATACATTATCTTATTTATTCCTCACAATAACCCCATGTGGTAGACACTTATCAACCCTTCCTCCAGATATGGAAATACAGGCTCCGAGGGATAAACAACATGGTGAAGGTCACACAGCTGAAAAGTATGGAAGCCAAGATTCAAACCCAGAGCTTGTCTGAATCCTGAATTGAGCTCTTAAGAATTATTCTCTGCTACTTCTGTTTTTATGTCCTGAAAGGGGTATTTTCCTTTAGATCCTGGCAAGACGTCCTTATTCATTTTTATAGATGAAGCAGTTAGTGTTTGTTGTGTTCCCAGCGAAGACGTGTCCCAAAACAAACTAAAGGGAAGCTACGCTATCGCCTGGGGTGGAAGAAGGTAGTGTTCCTGGTCCAACTGCAGGAAGACTTGAGGGGGGCAGTCTGAGGTCTGTCAGCTCAGCTACCACAGGATCTGGCCAGCACAGAACACACTCCCATTAACACTCCCACATGCAAGCCGTTCCTCTATGGACCAGCAGTCTTCCCAACCATGGAAGAGAGGCCTAGAGTTCCTGGCTGTCTAGGTCACTTTATATCAGTTACGTACTTAGGCACACACTTAGAATCTAGGTCTGAAGGCACCAGACCCACTGCAAAGCCTAAAGAAAAATATTCATACTTGGTCAGACCATTTTGTTTTTACCATAGTTTGTGTTCCTGGGGGAACTCGATCAGTTTCCTACAGAGCAATACTGGATGCAGGTCTAGCTACTAGACTACTCTCTCCCAACTAAAAAGATGTTTAAAAAAAAAACAGTACTTACTGAGCTCTAAATGCCATTTCCTGCACTATAAACTCTTTATGTATATTACCTTATTTAATCCTGATCACAATTCCGTGGAAGTAGATATCATAACTATCTCTATTTTAAATATGGGGAAGTTGCCCTGGCTGGTGTAGCTCAGTGGATTGAGCGCTGTCCTGTGAAACAAAGGGTCACAGGTTCGATTCCCAGTCAGGGCACATGCCTGGGTTGTGGGCCAGGTCCTGGGGGTTGCATGAGAGGCAACCACACACTGATGTTTCTCTCCCTCTCTTTCTCCTTCCCTTCCCCTCTGTCTAAAAAGAAATAAAATCTTAAAAATAAATAAGTAGAGCCCTGGCTGGCGTAGCTCAGTGGATTGAGCGCGGGCTGGGAACCAAAGTGTCCCAGGTTCGATTCCCAGCCAGGGTACATTCCTAGGTTGCAGGCCATAACCCCCAGCAACCGCACATTGATGTTTCTCTCTCTCTCTCTCTCTCTCTCTCTCTCTCTCCCCCTTCCCTCCCTAAAAATAAAATAAATAAATAAAATCTTAAAAAATAATAATAATAAATAAATAAATAAGGAAATAAATAAATAAATAAATAAATATGGGGAGGAATCACAGAGCTAGTAATTGCCCGATGTCACACACTTGATTTCTGAGATGGTCTGATTCCATGGCCAAAGCTCTTAGCCATTCCCCATTTCTAATTGGTAACCAAGAGAGGAGGGAAGGAAGCTGGTACGTATTGTGCAGTGGAGGAGTAGGCCATGGAGGACCACAATGTAGGCATTGGAATCTGGAAAGACCATGAATGTCTGATACTGGAAATTTAGGGGAAAACTTTTTTTAAGGCTATTTGTCAAGAAGTTTGGCTATAATTTTAACCATATGAAGTGGCACTGGGCTGGTTTGGAAAATTTTCAAGACCAAAAGATTTTCAGACCCATGTACTTTATACCACTTTAGAAAATTTTACATTTTAGCCTCTAATATGATATATTAGCTTTCTAATCCCTAAAATGTCTACTGGATGTTAACCAGGTGGATGGAGTGTGAAAACTGCTTCTTGAGTTTGTAGTTCAATTATTTTTTTTATGCATAGAGAGATTAGGATTTGATTCATTCAGGATGAAAACAAGTTTAAAATTCTCATTGTCCTTAAAGAAAACTCTGAGACAGAAACCAACTGGGAGCCTTGTCAAAACAGATATGTCTTGGTGAATGGAGAAAGGCTATACCCAGCAGCCTAATAATAGTAATAAGTACTATTACTATTATTACTATTGTGCTTCAGATACCCAGTATTAGGTATATATTAGCTATACCCAGTATTAGATATTCTTATTTAATCCCATGAAATAAGTGTTATAAAAAGGAAGGGTTTGAGTAAATTGTAATTGGGCAATGGCAGAGCCAGGATTTTCACTCAGGTCACTGAATTCTGAGGCCACTGGGCTTAATCAAAATGCTCCACAGCATGGAGCTCAGGGTGACTGGGACCAGGGATCTGGTTGAGGCGGCTACTCTCAGAGCTAGAGTATGTTCTTTCAAAGAGTAGTTATACAGGTCATTGACTGCCAGGAGATGATTAGGATTGGGGAAAGAAAATAGGAATGAAGCAGGTAAAAAAAACTATCTAAGAAACAGAACCATATAGCCCATTATATTTAGAAAAACAAAAATACCCATACTCAAATTAGACAGACTTCTCTGAGAGGCCTGTGCCATATAGTGTATTACTTTTCTGAATTGGCTGCTTGAAGCAGCAGGCAGGCATAGGGCAGACTAGTTGGCTGCTCAGGTTGCTTGGCTACCAAGGTTTTCTGCTTTCCTCAGAGGGTTAACCCAGCAGCATGCTGCCAGCAAAGAAATGCATCTGGAATTTCTGTTGTTGTTCTTGTTGTTTTGTTGTTGTTATTGTTTGGGGTGGTGAGGGGGTGTTAAAAAAAAAAGGAGGCATGAGCTTTTTATATATAATCTCAAGAATATATTCTGAGCTACCAAAAACAATAACAATTCAGGAGCCCAGGGGAACTGTTCCATTCCAACTTTTAACTCCCAGCTGGCTGAGCATCCATAGCAAGAAGAACCATACCTTGTTCTCCTCCCAGAATTTACCTACAGATGAGTCATCCCCAACCCCCATCGCTTCTCCATGGAGATCTGGAAATGGCAAATTACAGGCTGTTCCCTGGCACAGGGGTGGGGGCTATTGGTCATAGGATTCAAGATGTGTCCATAGTTCACATTCAGAAAACCCTTATTGCACATTATATGCTAGACCCTGTGCTGAGAGCACTACTGAATTTTATTTCTAAGAAGCAAAATTATTCCTCAAATCTATTTTAAGCTGTTTTATTTATAAAAGAAATAAAGTGTGAGCCAAAAAGCTTTATCAATTATATTTTGTCCCTTATCCTTTGTCACAGTCATAAGTCTTCCCCTTGGATCACTCTCTGCTTTAAATATTCTCAGCATTAGCAGTGGCTTCCAGGGAGAGGCTTTCACAATATACCTTAGGGTGTTCAGGGCAGCCTCACACTGAGCTGCACGTGATGAAAGGAGATTACCCAGAGATAGTACCATTGCTGCAGCATTATCACTGTACTTTCCTTAGTTATATATAGATTTTAAAAGTGACTGTTAGTACATCTTTGAAATGCATAAATGCTTTAGCTTCTTCTTTAGAGTACAATTCTGCATAGAGTGTTTAGTAAGCAACTGATACAGGGAAATCAGGTTGCCTGGGAAAAGGAGCCATTTGTTAAGTGAGCCCTGATGCTGGAAGTAGAAAGTATGTAAATTTTTCTATGACTTGTGTCAGTATGGTGTGGAAAGGGAGGAACCATCCACAACACAGCAGAGGAGGAAGGGCTTTGGAGATAGTTTTGGTTTGTAAACTGCTTCCCTATTTACAAACTTTTAGCCTTGAACAAGTTAATTATCAGTTTACTTACCTGTAAAATGGAAGTTTCTTGTGGAATATTAAAATAAAGCTGGTGTCCTATGGTATACATTCAATAAATGTATTTTTTTCTCTCCTTAAGCTCATCCTCCTACCACCTCCACTTCCCCTCTTACCCTAACCCAAATACACACACTCTCTAATTCTGGTCCACAGATTTTGATAAGACTGACCAGGTGATGAAAAGTGGCCAGTCCAGTCCAAGTCTGATCTGCTTATCAACCAACCAGTGCTTTTCCTTTTCTTTCTGTTGATTTGAGTCAACTTACTCATCAGCATCTGTTTTGTACTCCTCCTTGTCCAGTAAGCTTTTTTGGAACAGCCCATACCAGAGACCTTTTCCATTCCTTTTTTTAAATGTGTGGGTTTTTTTTAATTTACACTCTTCTCTCTTTTTTTTTTATTGTTCAATTATAGTTGTCCTCATTTTCCCACCATTACTGTCCCCCACCCTACCCACCCCCACCACCCACCTTCAGTCCTCCTCAATCCCATTGTCTTTGTCCACAGATCCTTTATACATGTTTCTTGACTTGACCCTTCCCCTTCCTTCCCTGTGGTCACCCTCCCTGCTCTGGTTATTGTCAGTTTATTCTTTATTTACATGTCTCTGGTTCTATTTTGCTCACTTATTCCTTTTGTTGATTAGGTTCCAGTTATAGGTGAGATCATACAGTATTTGTCCTTCTCTGCCTGGCTTTTTTAACTTAGCACAATGCTCTCCAGTTCGATCCATGCTTTCACAAAAGGTAGGAGCTCCTTCTTTCTTTCTGCTATGTAGTATTCCGTTGTGTAAATGTACCGTAGTTTTTTGATCTACTCATTTAGTGATGGGCACTTAGGCAGTTTCCAGCACTTGGCTATTGTAAATTGTGCTTAACATTGGGGTGCATAGTTTCTTTGGAATTAGTGTTTCAGGATTCTTAGGGTGGAATTGCCAGGTCAAAAGGCAATTCCATTTTGTTTTTTGAGGAAATTCCATACTGTTTTCCACAGTGGCTATACCTTTTCCATTCTTATTACAGTGTCTTGCCATATGTTGCAGTAGCGCTCATGCGACTTACAATGTTGCCAGCTCTGTGTCCATGCACATGTCTTCAATTCTCCACACGATTCCCTGATGGCAGAGACTGAGTCCTATTCATTTTTACATCCCAACACATTCAGCCTGGTGTGTGGTAATGCTTAGAAAATATGTGTTGAATAATAGCAGTCGGTCAAAAACAAATCATCCAGTTGGGATGTTTCCCAACAATATGAATATACTTAATGTTACTGAACTGCACACTTAAAATGATTAAGATGAGCCCTGGCTGGCGTAGCTCAGTGGATTGAGCGCGGGCTGCGAACCAAAGTGTCGCAGGTTCGATTCCCAGCCAGGGTACATGCCTGGGTTGCAGGCCATAACCCCAGCAACCGCACATTGATGTTTCTCTCTTCTCTCTCTTTCTCCCTCCCTTCCCTCTCTAAAAATAGATAAATAAAATCTTTAAAAAAAAGATGAACTACTTTCTTAAAAAAATGATTAAGATGGTAAATTTAATGTTTTTTTTTCTCTCAGTAAAAATATATTTTAGGGGGAAGATGGGTGGGTGGAGGTGGAAGAGGGTATAGAGAGGATAAATGGTGATGGGAAAAATTAAACTAAATTAAATGTTAAACATTTTAGCTTAAAAATGTGTTATTCTCATGAACAATACATTTTTTGTGCTTGACTTAAAAATAAAACACCCACCTCATTGAAATTCAAGTTTGAAGAGGATTTTAGGGATTATCTAGATGATGACATTGAGGCATGAAGGTGGAGCAGGTCTTCTCAACCTTGATACTGTTACCTTTTGGGCCAGGTGCTTCTTTGCTATGGGAGGCTGTCCTGTGCATTGTAGGGTGTTCACCAGCATCCCTTGTCTCTACCCACTAGATTCCAGTAGTGACAACCATAAGTGCCTCCAGATATTGCCAACTGTCCCCTGGGGGTGGGAGAGTAGTGCAGAATTGTCCCTGGTTGAGAACCACTGAGGTAGACAAAGCCTTTCACTGTTGGTGCCTGGTTCCCCAACCAGACAGGGAGACACTGGAGGCCAGATGTCAACCTTTAATGGGCATATCTAAGGGCTCAGCACTGTTAGTCCCTCAAGCCAGGATGTCTGCATCTTTCAGTGGCTGGTGGGTGGTGGTTGGCTCTCACTATTTTATTAAATGTCCATGTGTGAACAAATGCTTCCCAGTTACCTTTTAAAGCAGGCACGTAAGAGTGGGTGCTCAATAGATAGTCTTTGAGATATAATTACCTGTTGGCCGCCCGCCTGCAGCATTTAAAAATTATACCGAGACAAGTAGACAGATGACTAAGAGAGTACTTTATGATCCTGGCTCTACACTTCCATTTTTTTTTTTTAAGATTTTTAAAATTTATTTTTAGAGATGGGAATGGAGGGAGAAAGAGAGGAAGAGAAACATCAGTGTGAGAGAGAAACATCAATCAGTTGCCTCTCGTATGCCCCACAACAAGGGACCTGGCCTGCAACCCAGGCATGTGCCCTGACTGGGAATCAAACCTGAGACCTTTGGGTTTACAGACAGTGCTCAACCCACTAAGCCACAACAGTCAAGGCTACACTGTTATTTTGGAGCCAAGCCTCAGATTCCTCTAGGGATGGTCTCTATTCTTATTGCTATAAATCTTAGCAGTTCCTTATATGTGCCAGAATTTCACAGAACATAAAGTACTCCCACACATATGTGACCTTTGATCCCCACAACAATTCTCTAGGATGGGCAGAGCAGGAGCAATTATTCCCATTCAGCAGATGAAGGAAGGGACCCTCAGAAAAATTCAGGACACATGGCTTGTGAGTGGCAAAGCAAGGATTGAATGACTCCTGCAACTCTAAGTCGAGTGCCCTTTCACTTTTCACTAAGAAATCCCTCCTACACAGCAGAGTCCTGCAGCACATTCCACATCTGTGTTCTGTGGAAGATGGCAGCCCCCAGGGCCTGTGTCAGAGTCTTGACCTGTTCTCCCCCTAAGGTTATTATTTGTACAGTCCTGATGGGAAAGTGTAATACAGGGTGAGAGGTGTGGTGAGCTTCTGGCCCGTGAGGATCAAAGCCCAGTCTCAACCTACTAGACCCTGCTTCTACACTGTTCCCCCAGTCCTGAAAATCCTGAGATCTTCCCACCCACTTAATGGGAGGAGCACAAAGAAGGTTCACCTCAGCTTTCTCTGAACACTGTGGAAATGGACAGAACCTTTAAGCCCCAGGAGGAGCTAAATTTCAAGATCAGCATGAGTTTCACACTAAAGTAATCACACTAAAAATTGATATAGAGGATATTAGTTTTGGGTAATGTTCTTCCAGCTCCAGAATGTAGCTGTGCTGTGAGTGACATTTACTCCCCCTGCAGAAGCACCAGAGGCCACTAAGCGGGAGGAAGTGTTACATGATTCTGGTTTTCTAGGTAGTAGCTTCCTAGAATCAGTGAGAGGTACTTTCCTTTCCTTCCTGTTCCCTACCATAAATCAATTTTAGCTTGTATCTGATTTTAACTCAGTCAAAATTAATATTGCCGGGGGGAGGGAGAGAACCCAATTTTTATAAAATGAAGATTCCTGTCTCATTGCTAACCTATTGCAGCTCTCACCGTCATTCCAGCAGCTCTGTGGAAAGACATGTTATCCAAGAATACTGTAAGATGAGGCAAGAAGTAGTCAGACTTTGCAGTGGGCTCTTGGTGTTGTATATCCCACCTTCCAGCGTTTCTTCCACCTGGCATGAGGGAAGGAGCACGCAGTCTAGAAATGTCCCAGTGTAAGCCAGAGAACAGGAGAGCATATCCATTCCCACTGCAAAATTCATTTCCCAAGAACCCTTAGTGGAACTTTAACATTCTTTATCCTTGAGAAGAATGAATCTTTTAAATAACTTCTTTTCCCACTTCCCCCTTGCAACAGCCATTCCTGGCTCTAAGAAACGTTTGGTTATTCCTGAACCTCCTTTCAGCACCTAAAAGGCCAAAGTCAAACCTTGTTTTCCTCTTGTATTGATTGATTTTTTTAACCTCTTGAGCTAGTTTTTTAACCCTAGTTGTATTGCTCTCTTCTTGGCTGACTTTGAAATGCCCTATAGGTCACTCTTCTGATACATACCTGCTAGGCAAGGAATTTACTGTCACCTTTCAGTGCTTGTTATCAATTCTCAGAAGCACATTTAGTTTGGCACTTGAAGGGTCACTTGACAGGGTAGGGTGCCATGTCTTGAGTCCTAGGACAGTAGTGCCTTCTAGTCTCCACTAACCTAACATTCATGCAGAGCACATATGGGGACTGTCTAGACCCCTTCCCTCTTCTGTTACTTATCTCATACTGCAATTTTTTAGTTTGAAAAGGGACAGCTTATTTTGCACCCCAGAGGAATAGGAAATTATTGCTTTGTAATATAAATATTCTCTCCTCTTTCCCTTTGGCTGAAATAACTGAATGCATGGCCTGGAATTAGAAATTGAATTTTGATTTAGAAGTGAGTTTCAAGACCTGATTGAGGTTGAATTACGGCTGAGGTCTGAAAGACTGTTTTGGGAAGCTGAGCGTACAATCACGTACTCTGCATCTTCTTCAGCCCATCACCAGTTCCAAACCACTAAAGAGATATGTTGGGATTTTGACATGCCCTCAAAACAGTCAAATCCAGATGGCTTCATAATGTACCATCTAGCTCTGCATTCTACCTGTGTCCATCCAGCTGCTGCTTCCTCCTTCAGGCCTTTAAAGGTGCAGCTGGTGTGGAGCTTGAAGAGAGCTTTCAAAGTACCTGTCCAATGGACCCTAATCCCACCTTGCATCATAAGAAGTAGACAAAGGAAAGTTTGGGAAAGAGCTTGTCAGTTGCTTCCCCCACACTCCTGCTTCTTTGCTGCCCAATACACACATTGAATTAGCCAACCATTCTGTCCTAGGTGCTGGCTTCACCTCCCAAGAAACCCAGCCACTCATGTACAAAGGCAGAAGCAGATAAGTGGAAAAAGCTCTGGATGAGGCATTAGGAGACTGACCTCTATTTCCAACTTTACCCATCAGTAGCTGTGGAATTTAGATAAAGCCACTTAACCTTAGTTTGTAAATTAGTTCCTTAGTTTGTAAAATAGAGAAGTACCTTACCTTTGCTCCTCTTCCTGAATTTCACAAGGTTGTAAGGATCACATGAAACAGTGGGGGAGAACGACCTTTGGAGGAATACAGTACTGAGGCTTTGCATGTATTGCATGCCTATAAATCACTTCCAAACAACTGGAACTTTTTTATTTTTCATAAATGTTTATGAGAGTTATATGAGCCCATCAACATTATGAAATGTTCTTTTTTCTTTTTTATTTCATTTATTTACTTTTAGAGAAAGGGGAAGGGAAGGAGAAAGAGAGGGAGAGAAACATCAGTGTGGAAGAGATACATCAATCAGTTGCCTTTTGCATCCCCACAACTTGGGGATCTGGCCTACAACCCAGGCATGTGCCCTGACTGGAATCAAACTAGCAACCTTTCCATTCATAGGCCAGTGCTCAGTCCACTGAACCACACCAGCCAGGGTACAACTAGGACTTTTATAGGGTTATTGCCTATTTCTCACCAAGGGTGGGGCTGCTGTGTCTAGGGTAGAGACCAGCCTCTAAGAATACTGTCCTCACCCATGAGTCTGAAAAACCCCCAGTCGTGGGGTGTGACCAGAATCTGACCCTTTGTCTCACTTTTGAAGCTAACTGGCAGCTGGTCTCTGAGAACAACCCACTTTTCAAGCCCTGCCATTTCCAGCCAGTCTTAAGACTTTTATCACCTTGGGTGGACCATGTGCAACCCAGTCAGAGGGTCCTGAGGTTCAATACCTGCACCAGAACTTATTACTGTGTGGACTTGGGCAGTGCACTTGGTGGTATTGCTGAGACTCAGTTTCCTCCTCTGTAACACGGGAGAAATGATCTCTAACTCCATAGGCATAACCTAAGGATTAAAGAAGACATGTAGAGTACCTGACCACATTCCTAGTCTCTAAGCACCTGTTGTCTGCCCCTTTTTCCCTGCTCCTAAAGGGAAGCATTGCTAGACATACCTGACTGAAGGTGATTCATGCAACCTAAAGGTATTTTAGAATCAGATCAGAGATGAGACTGCCCCTACAAAGGTGGCTGGTCCTGCCACCTTTTCTGATGCTACTGTCTCCCTGGAACTTTTGGTGTCTCATGCAGGAAACATCATTGGCTCTGGAATCTTCGTCTCACCAAAGGGTGTGCTGGAGAATGCTGGCTCCGTGGGCCTCGCTCTTATCATCTGGATCGTGACGGGTCTCATTACAGCTGTGGGAGCCCTTTGCTATGCTGAACTTGGGGTAACCATCCCCAAATCTGGGGGTGACTACTCCTACGTCAAGGACATCTTTGGAGGACTAGCTGGGTAAGAGGCTCTGCAGAGGCCTGAGTGGTCTAGGATGCCAAGGCCGGGGTTTTCCAATGTGCCAAGGAGTGCTAGAGAATGGAGTTTCTCTTTTTGCCTCCATGTCATGCTTACTAGTGAAGTCTTATGTCCCCTTGATGCTCTTGAGAGTAACAGAGGAACCAGGTTGTAGTTTGAATCTCCGTTGACCTTAGTGGGCAAGAGTCTGTGAGGGAGAGCAAATATGATAACTCTGACTGGAGACTTCAAGGGAAAGCACATCACAAAACAAAGCCCTTTTATTGTGACAAATGAGAGTGACCACTTAAAAGACAGAGGTACTCTCTTCTCACATTTCCAAATATAATAGCCTCCCTCAAAAGTGAGGCTCTGATGTTGAATTTCCTCAGCTTCTGCAGCCCTGCTACTAAAGAACTCACCCTTCACCCAAGAGGTGCAAGGGTGTGGAGGACACTTCTCCCACAACACCTGCTCAGTGACGCCCGTGGCATTTGTGTAAGTGGTCACACCCTTAGCATGTCCTGGCTGTCAGAATGCTGAGGTTGCAAATTTTATTTTCCACCACTGGATGCTGGGGGCCAGAATAGTAGAGAAGAGATAATGAAAGGAGAGGGAAGAATGAAAGAATGCCAAGACATGTGTTGGTGCTAGTTGAAACTTAGCTCTTCATCATTAAACCATTTTATTGTCATTGCAGAGGGCTAAGTGTCTCTTTCCAGTGGGGACTGGGCTCCTCAGCATCTTGAAAATAAAAAGGAAATGCATCTCTGTAGCCTACCTGTCCCTCCTAATGCTGCTCCATGACTTGCCCAGGCTTCCCCTGATGACTTCTGAATCCCTGCCATGCCTTCGGTGGGGGTGGGTGTCTCCATTGCCGTCTTGGGTCAAGTCCTGTCCTGTTCCACCCCTCAGGTTCCTGAGGCTATGGATTGCTGTGCTGGTGATCTACCCCACCAACCAGGCTGTCATCGCCCTCACCTTCTCCAACTACGTGCTACAGCCGCTCTTCCCCACCTGCTTCCCCCCAGAGTACGGCCTCCGACTCCTGGCTGCCATCTGCCTATGTAAGTGCCATCTGGGCCTTGCTCTCAGGGCGGCCCCTTTAGCCTTTCTGGTTGTCTGCATGTCTCTCTCTGCTGCTTCTTCCTCTCCCTCTTTCTTTCCTGCCCTCTTTTATATTTTCCCCATTCCTTATTTTGCCATTTCTTACATGTGTGCTTTGGATGAATGAATTCTGCATATCATTACCTGGTGTTAAAAAAGGAAGAAACTTAAGTAGCTGCTTAAATGCACAGTAACTTTCATTGGCAGCATGCTTCATATAAAGTACTTTCACATATATGATCTGTCACGCTTGTGGGATGGGGTAACTCAGCCATCTCAAAGCCTCTCACAGGACAGCCAGCTGAGCCCCAAGAGGTGGTCTCCTTGGAAAGTGTACCCTGTTTGGCGCTGGAATAGACCCCTGTCATCCAGGCAGGTAGTACTATGGGGCCAAGACAGTTGTTTGGTCAGGCCTGCTCACAGATCTAGAGAGGATTGTGGACTCCAGAACCAGGCTGCCGGAAACTGCATCTCTGTACCACTTTCTAACTACTATGAGTGCTTGGCAAAGTAACCCGCCCAGCCTGCACAGGAGGGCGTAGTTGCAAGGATTGCACAGGACACTCAGATACCTTGTGGCCCAACCATTAGACAATGACATTGGTCACTTGGTGCCTACTTGCTGGTTGTATCTAGAGCTAGGGTGGTGGGGGAGGAGGAAGAGGAGATGGTAATACAGGAAGAGTGTTTTTTTGCCATCAGACAGACTAAGGGGGGTTATAACAGAGACCATATGAGTGCTGGCTACTGCTATTTCAGCATCTCGTGCACACAGACATGGCTTCCTTTTTCCTGTTGATGCTGGTGAAATTACTGAGTCAGGAGGCCACCCTTGGCCTCCAACTAGAAGTTGAAAATCCTGAGGCTGTTCAGTCCATCCCCTAGGAGAGAAACCAAGCCACAGTGGGGAGTTCCCTGGGCCTTGGCACCCCACAACTTCCTTTGCATTCCATAAACCCACCAAGGGTGGGTGACATCTTAGGCAAAGACCTTCTGGTACTAGTATAGCCTCACAGATTGCCCCTCAGGCCAGAGAGGTTACAAACCCTCCCAAGAGATGAGGAACACTCTTGCCTGCAGCCAGTTCCACAAAGACAGGTTGTATGTGGTCCCTTCAGCAGCCCACATCTCATCTGGACACTGCTAGCACCAAGCCAGGAGGAATTTAGAAACTCGAAGGACAAAAATGTTAAGATCTCCCTTCTCCTGACATCAAAGATCCAATGAGGCTTTTCTGGCCTCTCTCCTCTGCCTTCTAAGTAGAACTGCAAAGCAGTTATGACCAGCTTAACATGGTTAGGCTTGCCCTCCAGAGACAGGAATTTTTCAATGTCCTTGAGATACATGTGCAAATACTTTTCCACCTTCATAAGCAGGGAAATTTTCTTAAATCCAAACTTATTCTTCCTTATTTCCTTGGGGAAAATGCAAAACAGCTCCTCACTTCACCCTGTGCACTATCCCTGCCCTCCCAGATGTGAGGGCCAGTGGAGTCCCCAACTCCTCTCTCCCCAGGAGTGCACTTGTGGGCTCAGCCACACAGCCACACATCCTTTCAGACACTCCCAGGTACTTTGAGTCTGTGTGCAAAGTTTCTGTTTTCTGGTTCATTGAATACTTTTTTTTTTTAGCCCGCTTTTACAGACCCCTCAAATAATCTCTTAAGGTATCCAGTGAAATAAATAAGAATCAGGCTGTCAGAAAGGTTTGGTAGATGCTGTCTTTCATTAAATGCTATCTTTTATTTCAAGCACCCCTCCCACCATCATCCAGCTGCATCCCATTCTCTTAGCAGTTGCCAGGCAAGCCAGCTGTGTAGAACAGGCCCAGTGTTCCTTCGCAGTAAAGTCAAGATTGGCCCGGTCCAGCCATATTCTTAATAGAAGCAGTAGAGAGCGTGGAAATGATCTGGATGTACTGATATAAGAAGTTCTGCTTTCTGCTGTGTCATGTTGGTGTGATGACAGGCTGGATCCACTGTGTAAATGAGAATTTTTGAGGGAAGGGCCACCCTCTGTGGAGAGGTCACTGGTGTGTAATGGAGGGCCTCGGGTTGAGGGAGTTGGAGAACTGGGCAGGAGCCCAGCTGGGAGAACCGGTATGGCAAAGCCCCTGGCTGGGGTTTGCTGTGGGAGAGAGATGAGGTCAAATCTGGTTCCATGGGGTGTTTTTAGAATAGATCCGGATGAAAAATGACGGTGGGAAGAACCAGACGAGGTTGGAAAGGCAGAAAGAACCTGCAGTAACTGGCTTGCCTGCTGGGAGTCTGGACGGGGTGGAGAGGAGGGGAGAGGGGGAGAGAGAAAGAACTGCGGATTTGGATCACGCTTATGCAACTGCAGCTGCCGCTTTGAGTTATTTTATGATTTAGGTCAAAGCTGATTATTCACTGCGGACTCAGCAGAATATGCCTAGCCACCAGGCAGTAAAAAAGAAAGTATTTTACGTTTTAATTAAATGAAAAGCCTTCCTCCCTTCTCCAGAGCAAGCATATTAGTGGGAGGAGTGAATTAGGAAAGAGGGGATCAGAAGTGTAAAAACTTGGTTTTGGTGCCTTCTTTTGTGGTTTGCTTGAGTCCCTTCCCTCCTTCCTTCCTTCCTTTCTTTTTTATTTTTTAGTATTTCATAAGATGACTATATTCTCTAGGTAAAAGATGTTCCCCTTATCTTCACCCCTCTCTCCTGCCCAGTAGCCCTGGTAACCATGAAGGGGTATCCTTACATCCTAAATAAAATGCATCTATCCATGTATGTACCTGGGTATGTAGACATACATATTAATAGGTTATTTCTGCAGCTTGATCTTTTAGCATGTCGCTGCATCTTTTGGCTCTTACCTGACTTTCAGGTTATAAACAAAGTGGTCCCAGTGACACAAAAGAGCACCAGGTGTTCTGAGGTCCCTTATTTGTTCTTCTTGCTCCCTAACAATGGGTAGCCTTTAGGATCTGTTTGCCACCCCCGCCCCGCCCCAGGGGACCAGACCACCTTTTACTCAGGCAGTTTCCTGGCCTCCTTCCCCTCTTTTGGGGCTAGGGTCATGTCCAGTATCTGAAGTAGATTTTCCCCTCCTCATTCAAGTCCCCCTCTTCTCCCTTAATGTCTTGTACTAAAGAAGCCTCTTTTCCTTTCTCTCCCTGAGTAGAACAGAATATCCTGCATTCATTTTACAACTTAAAAATGCTTCTTATTTTGTTTTCTATCTCTCTACTGAGATTCCTAATAGGCTAGTTTTCCAGGACTTCAGATTTTTTTCTTCTTAAGGATTTCACTGTATGCATTACTTTTAGCCCTGAGTTGCTCTGCAATTTCTCTACATCAAGGGTAGGTGATGCTCCAAGGAAGTTTCCAGGTACTTGATGCACGATACTGTGATAGATAAACTCGTGAGTATTGTTTTGGATGTCTCTTGCAAATTAATCCCTTTACATCAGAGGATTCAACAGTCTTTCCTAGCATATAAATTCTTTAATCTCAGTTCTTTTTCCTTTGAGGCTTCGTGTTCTCAAGACCCAAACTTCTCATACCCAGGCACTAAACGTATGGCCTGCCTCATATGCCTGAACAGCACTGCTTCTTGCCCTTCCCTCATCCCCAGAGAGTTCTTTGGGTGTCTCATCAGTCTTTTATATGCACAGGAATCCTGGCAAATACAGACTGGCTAGAATTTGATTCTCATACATACAAGCCCCCCTTTTTTCTGGACATCTTCTAACTAGTCAACATTTAAAATATAAATGTATTAAAAATCCCTTGTTTTTTGTGCAATAGTCAATTTGACTAAAATTCCATTTTTCATTATTATAATGTATAAGATGAAAATTACTTTGTAGACGGATTTTCTAGGAAAAAAAGAAACTGCAAATCCATCGGTTAATTAGTATTGAATTCCTACACTGAGTGGAGATACAGCACTATTTATACAGTCTTGGAAGAGATTAAAGGCTAGTGAAGAGATAGGTGTACAAACAAATACAACACAATGGGATGACAAAAGGTGCTTCAAAGTTGGGAGAGGAGTGTTAGGGAGGGCTCCCAGCTTGAGCTAAATCTTGAAAGGCAAGTAGATAGGCTCCAGATGGGCATAAAATAGAATAGCCAGGTAGAGGGAAGGGCACAGGCAGGACTTGGGGTCAAGGGAGAAGTGACCTGTTGGAGAAAAGCAAGTACTTTTGAGTGGGTGGAGCCAAGGAGAGTGACAGGAGAACAGGTGAGCAGGAGCCAAACCTTGAAGGATCCTGTACATCATGCAGAAAAAAGCAGACTTCTTCAAAGGGATGGGGAACCACTGAAGGATTTTGAAAAGTAACAAGATTAGATTCACATTTGACTGAAGAAAAGACTGAAGCAGGGAGAAGAAAAGACTGAAGGCTAAGCATTGGTTCAGGCCAGAGAGGTGGCGGTCTAAAATAAAAACAAGATTCAGGGGTAGAATCAGCTGGCCATGTTGATTGATTGACTACTAAGAGGAAGGAATCTATTTTATCTACAGATCAAAATGAAATATTTTTCAACTAACTGTCTCTAGCTTTTGGGATGAGCAGTTACATCTTCTCTGTGTTTCTGCCCTCCATGTCCTCTCCAAAGCCCTGAGGACCACTGAACAGGTCTTTGGTTGGAAGTCTTTCTCAGGGTAGATACCCCAGGATGCTATTCAAAGTGTGCTCTAGAGTCACATAACTTAGGGGTTGAGACTCTCAAGAAGCATTATGTAAATGAGAATCACAATACTTTGCTCATTCAACAAATATTTATCAAGAGCTCAGGATGTGCTAGATATTCTTCTTGGCCCAGGAGATAGAGCCATGAACCAGAAAATCTTCATTCTCATTTGCAGCAGCAGCAGAAAATTAAACCTTTTCTCATAAATGTTTATTGAGTCCACTTGTATGCCCTCTATAGGAACTGCAGGACACGGAGGCATTCAATTATCAAATATTCAAGTGTCTGTTCTGCTCCAGGCACTGTGTGAGGCATGAGAATATTTAATACCCCTCAGTCCAATGAATGATTATGACAAGTACACAGGGAATTTTAGTTTTAAGTGATAAGTTCCCCCAAGAGGACAACATTCTGGGAGCTAGACATGACAGAAATGAGGGCCCTCTGGGGGAGCTCTAGGTAGTTCTGGATAACCACAGTGTAGACTCGAGGTAGGAAATGTAGATAGAAGAAGAGGCCTGGACATGAAGGGCCTCATGGGCTTTACTCTAAGAGCAATAGGAAGGGATTAAAGGGTTTCAAAAAGAGGACTGACATTATCATATTTATATTTTTGAAGAATCATGGCTGAAAGTGTAAAGGAGAGATTGAAGAGGGGAATAAGATCAAAGGCAAGGAGACCAATTACTGTGTGGTTACAGGAATTCAGGTTGGAGATGACAATGATGTGAATTAGAGATGGGACAGTGGAGTAGAGAGTAGATGACCCTTGAACAACACGGTTTTGAACTGCACAGCTCTACTTATACATGCATTTTTTTCACTAAATACACAGTTGGCCCTTCCTATCCCCAGATGTCACATCCATGGAATCACCCAACCTTGGACCAAAAACAGTATTTTAATTTTGTGGTTGTGAATCTGTGGATGCAGAGAACTGACTGTGTGCATTGTTCTACACCATTTTACATAAAGGACTTGAGCATCTGTGGATTTTGGTATGGAAGGTGGGGTCCTGGAACCAACCCTCTTTGGATACCCAAGGAGGACAGTAGTTAAATTTCTGGGGAGATAAAAGTAATATGCAGATTTTTAACCAAAGGAGGATGGAGGGTGGGGTTGGCACGCTTAACCCCTACATTGTTCAGGGGTCAACTGTGTTTGGCATTTACAAAGTAGAATTAGCAGGATTTGGTGATTAATGGTGAGAGAGTCAAGGATGACACATTCTTGTGGGAATACAGCTGAAACCAATCAAGGAAAACACTGGCTCATATTGTAATGTCTTCTCATTGGTGAGGTTCAGACTGGGCTGAGCTGGCCCCTCTGTCTTTGTAACCTTTTCTATTTACTCTCTAATACTTAAGATTTGTTGCTAGCACTTGAGGAAGACATTCCTGTGCTTGTGGACTCCACACCTATAATGGCAGAGTCCCATTCCTTAGTGTATTTTACCTCCTCCCTGCCCTAGGTGGTCTCTGGAGCATTCCTTGTGCCTCTAGCCCTGGGAATGAAGGTATCTTCATTGCCTTCCATCTTACATTACTGGTAGAGTAGTTTAGTCTTGAGCTCTAATAAGATGAACAACTATTGGTTTATATATCATAGTAAGCAATTATGAAGATCACAGAGAATCAAGAATGTAGGTCTTCTTCCTTAGAAGTCCATTGGTGTTGGACAATTTTGTCCATTAGTTGACACCCAGTCTATTCTTAGCTCAGGATTTAACCTCTGGCTACCTGAGAAGTTGGGGTCTTCTTTGTAGTTTCATTATGCTTTAATTCTTAGACAGATCATTTCCTCTTTCTTGGCTTCTCGGAGTGTCTCTTCTGGTCTCCACCTTTTACTCCCAGACTAGAACTCTGCTGTTCAAAAGGTGCACATAGCCCAAGTCCTGGAACTAGGGAATCAGAAGCTTGGGAAGATAATGAGACTGAGGTTTCCTGAAAATGCATTTTCCTGGAGTTCAGCTTCCACTAGTATGGAAACAACTTGCTGACTTTCTCATACCAGCTAGAAGCTGAAATTCTCCACTAGCTTTGTGTTGTTGATTCTCGAGGATCACTTTCTTTTTTTTTTCCCCCAGTGGAGCCAGCACCCGTGGTTTATGAAATCACCCATTAATTGTGTCTGGTAAACTTTTAAGGGTTAATGTGACACACCAAATCTATATCACATACCAAGGAACGTGAGAGCAGTCAGAAGATTCATGGGAGTGAAGCCTAGTGGTACTGGAAGCGTTGGGAGAGAGAAGAGAGAGCAAGATTTGTTTCGAGAGTTTAGCTGGTTTGAGCACTAGCTGTCCTTGGAACTGGGTTATAACTGACGTCAACATAAGAATGTCAAAACGAGTTAAACAGAGGATGCACCTGGAAGCAAGATCTCAAAAGACTGAGATAAATGCTTCTGAGAATAAGTTTGCCATTTCTTTTACGCATTTGAGACTAAGGAGGGAATGTAAGGAAGATTACTTGAAGGTAAGAGAAAGCAAGGTGGGGATTGGATTACAGGAGAATTGTGGTTATGTGGTCATGCTTTAGAAGGAAGAGTCTAAAAGGATGATCAGGTATTCAAAAAAAGGGTCTGAAATGGGGCATTTCAAAAGTGTGTTAACTTAGATGCACAGAAACAAAGGCTCGCTAAGGCAAAAATAAGCATTTTTAAAAATATTTTATTTATTTATTTTTAGAAAGGGAAGGGAGAGAGAGAGAGAGAGAGAGAGAGGGAGGGAGGGAGGGAGAGAGGGAGGGAGAGAGAGAGAGAAACATCAGTGTGCGGTTGTTGGGGGTTATGGCCTGCAACCCAGGCATGTACCCCTGGCTGGGAATCGAACCTGCAACACTTTGGTTCGCAGCCCACGCTCAATCCACTGAGCTACGCCAGCCAGGGCTTAAAAACAAGCCTTTTACTAAAGAAGTTATAGACCTGGGGCATGATTACCTACCATGACCTGCCCAATTAGGAATTTATGATCAGATCACTATGTGAGGTAACTTTCCCATTATCCAACCCCCCCCCCCTTTTTTAAAGATTTTGTTTATTTTTAGAGAGAGGGGAAGGGAGGGAGAAAGGGGAGAATTGATGTTTGGTTGCCTCTTCCACGTGCCCAGACTGGGGACAGAACCTGCAACCCACGCATGTGCCCTGACTGGGAATCGAACCAGAGACCTTTTGCTTCTTGGGGATAAAGCTCAACCAACTGAGCCACACCAGTCAGGGCTCCCCAGAATCCCTGTTTTTGCCCACACTGACCAGTCTTGGGAATTTTGCAGCCTGAGTCCAGGTTTATAGACCAGGTTTGTAGACCAGTTTACATTAAGGGACTCAAGCATCCTCAGATTTAGGTGGATGCTAACAGAACCCACAAGCCTTCCAGTTCAAGAATCAACCAGACCTCCTTTCCCCCAAAGCTGAGGATGATAGAGAGTCAGGTTAGCCCTCCCAGGCTCAGTACAGACCCCTCAGAACCCATCCCATCCCCCTTACTCTGAGTCTGGGAGGCATTAGCCCTGAGTACTGGGGTGTGAAATAACAGGAATTCTCCAGGCCAAGGCTGGAACCCTAATGAATAGGATTAAAACAGGGCTTCCCAAGGTGGCATGGTGCACTATGTCTGTCTCCTCTGGTTTTCAGGTGTCCCATTTTCCTCTTCTCCCCCACTTCAGCTCAGGAGCTGTGCTTAGCTATTGCTGAAGAGAGAACTTCTCAGCTCTCAGAAAATGCTGAGTTGGGTGTTCAGGCTTCTTGGCTGAACTAAGTACTGGATGGTGATTCAGCAGAAACTCCAGGTCAGCAACTGGCACTTGCTATTGGAGGGATCAGGATAAAAAGGAAGGGGAAGAGAGAGCCGGAAAGGGAAGGGGAAGGGGAAGGGGAAGGGGTGGGAGCTTAGCCAAAAGTTCCAGGAAAAGCCGTGTGATTCAGGACCTCCAGAAGCTCCACAGGGTCTCTGCACTCCTCCTCCTCTGCTTGCTTGTCACTGGGGGAGAGAGGCCCTTCCAGAAGGCTCAGCACACCTCCTCTTCTTAGAGGGGCCTCTGAGACTTCTCAAACGGTGTCAGTGCTTCAACACAAAAAGGGCTGAAGGAGAAGGGCAAAATGTTACTGTGGTGCGGTAGGCAGGATCTATCCAAGGCCTGTTGTGGACCTCACAGATGCTGGGATCAAAGCTTAGTGTATCAGGAAGGGCTACTTTGATTTTTTTGGTTGCTGTTGCTTTGTTTAGATATTTTTGTGTTTCACCAGTCAAGTTATTTAAACGTACAATAATACCAACCTTCGTTTTTTGGCAGGCAGGGACTTGAGACTTTATAAGGCAGGTCCTCACCCCATATGAAAAATGTCTTGGCCCAGGAATCCAGGGAAGGATTCAAGGAAGCTGGTTCTGTGTTCACAATCCTACCCCAGTTGTTCCCCAGCCTCTCTGAGGAGGAAAGAGCTGGGGCTGGCCTGCATGGGCGGGACTGGAACCTCATCAGAGCCTTGGGTTGAGTGCGTTAGAATTTAAACAGGGTTCTGTGTTTTCTTTGCCTATCAGTGCCTTTTGGCAGCCAGTACTGGTTACCTCCTATGTCCAAAAACGGTTAGGCAGGTCAACCCGGAATAGCCTTTCCACAATTGGAAACACGTGCCCAGTTCCTTCCAAGAGCAAGGGAGGCAGCCAAGGAGCCCTGTCCAGCCGTGCAGCCTATCACAGAGCAGAGTGTCGCCACACCCCTTCACCCTGCAGGCTGGGTGCTCACCAGCTGCTCCAGCGTGGTCACTGGAAGGCTGGTCTGACCGGCATCACCTCGCCCCTTTTGCTCTGGGTCCAGAGGGAGGGAGCCGGGGAAGCTGGCCAGAGCGTGGCGGAAGGCAGAGAAGTGCACACCGCAGCAAAAGGTGAGACAGAAACCTATACACTGTCAGGCACAAGACCAGGTGAAATACACCACTGCTTGGGAGGGCTGAGGAGCTCCATCCCAGAAAGGTGCTTATTTGGAAGTTCTGGAAAGGAACAGGCTGCTGTGATTTCTACAAAGTAGTATCACTAGCTTCCCTTTTCAGCAGTTGCCTGCTTACTATATTCCATCTTCTTTTTTCTATCCTGGCCTCTTCTCACTCTATTTTGCTGCCCAAGCTCACTCGCTAGTGGTTTGTGCTCTCTCTGTCTCCCACCCCATCCCTTCTCTGTCTCCTCCTCTCCCCTTCCCCTCTCTTCCCCCTCCTTCTTCCTTGCTATTGTTTCTCATACTCACTCTTCTCTCTTCACCATCTGTCTTCACCCTTCCTACTGCCTGCTTTCTGAAAAGACAAGGAGAGGCTTGGTTTTGAAAATTATAAAGGAAAACAAGGCTTTCCAGGTTCCCTCCAGCCCACTCCTGAGAAAGGGGCAAGTCAGCAAGACGAAAATCCAGATGGAGTTCCCGGAGTTCCAGGGAACGTGTGATGGTGACATTGACAAGGGCCCAGGGGAGAGGACACAAGGCAGAGAGACAAGTCTGCCTGTGGAAAATGATTTTCAAAGCCTTGGGGGTGATGGACACGACTCTGTTGGTTTCTGAGGAGTAGCCACCTTAGTCTTCCTCTTTTTGCCACAGTGGCATCTTACATCCTGCTGCCCAGAAAGCCACCTGGCCAGTATCTTCAGGTAATAGACTCAGAGGCTCGAATGGCACTGATAGCAGTGACCACAGGTACCACTGACAGGAGGAGGGTGTGGAAGAGTTGGGATGCTACCATGTGGTGTGGAAATCTGCCAACTAGATCAGCACAATGGTTACCTCACTTTCACTGCCCACTTATAGAGATCCCCACCACTTCTCTCTGCTTGGTGTTTTTTGGACAGTAGTTCCTTTGGGTCCTGGTGTGTGCTGCCTGGTTGCTCTTTAAAAGCTTTTCTCTTTAAAGCTATGTATGCACCTTGCTCTGTGGTCTTTCTATAGGGGGTCTGGCCCTGTGTTAGTTTCCTACTGCTGCTGGAAAGACTTACCACAAACTTAGTGGCTTAAAACTACAGATTTATTCTCACAGTCTTGAAGGTCAGAAGTCCTAAACTCAAGATGTCGGCAAAGCTGTGTTCCTTCCTCAGGCTCTGGGGAGAATTGTCTCCTTGCCTTTTCCAGCTCCTAGAAGCCCCTACATTCTTTGGCTCACGGATCCTTTTTCCATCTTCAGAACCAGCAGGGTGGCATCTTCGAATCTTTCTTTCTCCCTCTTAGATCTCTCTTTTGATCATCGTTATCTCCTTTTCTGACTCTGACCTTCCTGCCTCCTTTGTAAAGGACTCTTATGATTACATTGTGTCCATTCAGATAATCCAAAATAACATCCCCATTTGAAGATCCTTAATTTAGTCACATTTGCAGAATTTCTTACATCATGAGAGGTAACATACTCACAAGATTAAGATGTTGACATTTGGGGATGCCATTCTTCTGCCCATCCCCATGAGTGCTGGCGCTATTGTCAGAGGAAAGCAGTAAAGGAAAGGCTTCTGTGACTCCCCAGGGATCAGAGTCTGAGGATCAGAGCTGAGATGGGGCTAGGGCTGCCCTCTCTGCAGGAAGCAGGAGCTGGCTCACCCCCTCCACAGCAGACACCTTCCAGGATCCGCTTTGTCATCTGTCTGAGGAAAACTCTGCATTTCTCTGCCAGTCCTGAAGCTTTCCCACCAGTGGCAGGAAGCACTGAGCCCGCCTGTCCCACTTGGCAGTTGAGAGGCCCTGGGCTCCAGGCAGGGCATAGGATGACTAGGGCTACTCTTGTCTGCCACATTTTTTGTACCCTTCCCATCACCTTGACATTAGGCTTTGCAAACAGGGCAGATTAAGTAACTAACCCTTGACTTCAGCATCTTCTTGGGGGTTTTTGCACCTTTTTTTTCAAAGCAAGGAAATAAAGGAGATAAGGCCCAAGAAATATAGATAAGCCTGAGCTTCCATGGGGTCTCTTAGAGAAGCAACAACTACCCCCACAGCCAGATTACAATGGACAAGAACCAGAATTGTATGCCTTATTATTTTGTCCAGCTAGGCCAAAATTATAAAATTCTCCCTGTTGCTAGGACCTCCCCATCCTATAGAAAAGACGCCTGCTGGCTTCCATGAAGAGCTCTACCATCACCACATTGTTTTGTGATCATCTTTTAGCTCGCCCATCTCCCCTGTTAGGATGTCAACTTCCTAAAGGTGGGGACTTGAGTCTTATTTATAACTCCCCTACTTACTAGAGTGCCCAGCATGTGTAGGAACTTTGTAGATGACAACTGCATATATGTATGTATGTATGTATGTATAGATAGATAACCCTCACATTGTAAGCTTCAGTGGCTACTGGTCCCCATCTACCTGCAGCTTCCTTGACAGCACTGTATCTCAGGCATACAAAATTCAGGGAAGAGAGAGGGAACATAGCCGTCAGCAACAGAAAGGGGTGCAGGATAGCAGCCGGGCAGAGGCAGGATGCCTGAGCAGGGCAGAGTCTTGGCAAGCATCTGGCAAGTTTTGCCTTCACTCACTGACCTTTCCTTCTGGACGGAGGCTCAGGTTTCAGCCTGCTGTGAGGGAAGCTGTCCTGTGGTACAGGATAGGTACTTTCAGTCTCCTGAAAGTACCTTCTTTTTTTCTTCAGTCACATGCTGTAATCTCGCCTAACTGCCGGTAAAAGGTCACACAAGGCCTGCAGCCATTGTTCCAAGGAGATTAGTATCAGGCAGCCTGTCTCCTCACCTCATTCTCAGAAAGATCCCTGTAAAGGGGAAAGGTTAAATATTAGTCAAGGACTGGGTTCTTGTGAAGTTTTGGAGGTAAACTCAGGAAAGACAGAAGATACATACCTCAAGTTTATTTGACAAATATCCCTTCACACATCTCTGATCCCTACAGGATACTACAGAACTGACTTTTTGAAAGTCTTTCTGGCTGCCTCAACAAAGAGATGATTTGGTGTTTTCTGTCCTAGCTCACAGGGAAGTGGCCACATTCCCCTTGCCCCTTGGTTTTCCTGCTCTGTCCTCATTTGCTTCCAAGCACTTTTTTGCCACATCCCTGCCCTCCCCCTCTTCCCCTTGATGGAAGATAATTTTCTTCTCTGCTCCCTGTTCTATAATCCTTACCTATCCCTGAACCACATGGGTTTTGTGTTCTGATCTTCCTTCCTTTCCTAAGTCAGTCTCCTTTATCTTTTAGTCGTCATTGCTTGTGTCTGCTGAACTCCTGGGACCCAGGAGCCCAGCCTCACCCCTAGCATGCTTCAGAGCCCTGGGGAGAAGCCCAATTGTTTAGAGTGATTTGGGTTGGGTTGTCACCAGGCGTGTGATCCTGAGATCCTTACTGAATTGAGTGAAATAAACCAAATGTGTATTTATCAGGATATCTCAGTCCATCTGGAACATTCTATTATTTACAAAATGTTCTCCCTGTTCAGGCACTTAAAATCCTCCCTTTAACAACATGTTATCATTCTCCCCTTATGACACCATCTTGGCTAACCGCCTCTCCACAAGGAGTCAAGAGCTTCTACTCTTGAAGTCACTCTTCCTCTTGCTCTTTTGGCTCTGTGACACCAATTGAGGATTATGTCTTCTTTTGATGAGTTTCCTGGAGAGCAGAGGAATTGGTGTGCATTGTGAAATATGTAGACTGAGGTGAGATTGGAAGGCTAATGAATTGGGGCATCTTCTTTATTCAAGTATCAAATATTTGCTGAGCACCTACTATTTGAAGGCACCAGTGATATGCCTTGGGATTAAAGACATGAAAAAGTCACAGTCCCTGCCCTCCTGCTCTACAAGAAGACAGAGAAAAAGAATCAGATCATTATAATACCAAGAAATAAGTGCCAAAATTAGATATAAACAAAGTGGTCTGATAGGAGACAGGGGGGACATACTTTGTTCCTTGTCTGGGAAAGGCAGCTGATATATCTTGCCTGGCAGGCACATTGTCAGGAATAAGTAGAATAATAACAACTCATGGAACAGGTGATATTTGAGCTGGATCTTGAAAGATGAGAAGGAGTTGCCAGGCGGAGACACCATAGGGAGGAAGGTTACAGAAGAAGAATAATGTCAGGTCCTTACCCTGCCAAAATGTTCTCAGAATCTAGTAAGGTTTGAAAATATTTGGAAAGTAAATGCACAGTTTCAGGGCAAGCTATTGATAGAACTTGATCAGCTGTTTAAGTGAAATCAGAGGCCTGGTTAGGGGAGAGAAAGAGTCTTATGCTTTTACACATATGACTTATAACCTTGGAGAACGAGGGGGCATCTTGGTCACTGTTTCAAGGGAAGGGGAAGCAAGAGAATTTTAACTTTTTCCCTTTGTTCTCAAGCACTCCATAACCACTGGGAAGTTGAGGCTCCTGTTCCTGTATCACAGGGCTCCCATGGGTTACTTAGGGAGTGTGATTGTAAAACAGAGGGTGCCTCCATCCTAATGCTTAGCCTCTGAGCTCTCCTCCAGGCCTGGAGGTCCCACATTGTTGGGATCTCTGTGAGAGTCCATGACTCCTGGGAAAGGAAACAGATCAAAAGCCTCCCATGCCACCCTAGAAGATATAGGGATGGTGGAAATAAACACAGGAAAACATGTTCAACATCACTAGTCACTAGGGAAATGCAAATCAAAACTACATTGAAATGCCACTTCACATGTATTAGAATAACCAGACTTTTAAAGCTGACAGTAGTATATGCTGACAAAGATACAGAGCAATGGGAACTTGCACACATTGCTGGGAATGCAAAATGATACAGCCACTTTAGAAAACAGTTTGGTGATTTCCTACAAAGTTTAGTATACAAGGTCTGACTGGGAAAAGTCCAGCCATTGTGAACATAATGAGAACAGTTTGCACGACATGTAAGCTGGCAGACAAGGAGTGTGCATGTGTGAACAATGATGACTTCACTGTACTAGTCAGTGGGGGCGTTAGATGCCATTGAGTGAGCATGTGTACTGTGTCGCTGTCACATTCAAAATGACTGAGCAAGTAGAGCCATGAATCTGCATCAGATTTCACATTAAGCTTGAACATTCCTCTGCGGAAACTATTTGGATGATTCAGAAGACCACAGCTATGAGCAACTGGTGATTGGCAGTTTCATCATGACAACACACCCACACATGCGTCACATCTTGTGCAGAGTTTTTTGACAAAAACATCAAATCACACAGATGACTCAGCGCCCCCTACAGCCCAGATTTTGCACCCTGTGATTTCTGGGTTTTGCCAAAACTAAAATCACCTTTGAAAGGGAAGAGATTTCAGACCATTGATGAGATTCAGGAAAATACAATGGGGCATCTGATGGTAATTGGAAGAACTGTGTGAGGTCCCAAGGTGCCTACTTCGAAGGGGACTTAGGCATCATTGTCCTATGTACAATGTTTCTTGTGTCTTGTGTCTTCTTCAATAAATCTCTCTATTTTTTCTTTGTTTTAAGATTTTATTTACTCACTTTTAGAGAGAGGAAGGGAGGGAGAAAGAGAGGGAGAGAAGCATCAATGTGCAAGAGATACATCAATCAGTTGCCTCTCGCACATAGCCAACTGGGGACCTGGCTCACAACCCAAGTATGTGCCCTGATTGGGAATCAAACCAGTGACCTTTTGGTTTGCAGGCTGGCACCCAATCCACTGAGCCACACCAACCAGGGCTCTGTTTCTCATATTACATGGCTGGATACCTTCTGGACAGATCTCGTACATTTACCATAGAACCCAGATCCCACTCTTGGGTATTTACTCAAGAGAAATGCAGACCACATTCAAAGACCTCTAGTCTACTTAAATACTTCTGTGCAAGTGTTATAGCTGATTTATTTGTAATACCCCAAAATCGGGAGCAACCCAAATGTCCATCAGCTGTCAAATGGAAAATCAACCTGATATATTAATATAACAGAATTCTACTTGACAATAAAAAGGAATGAATTACATATATATATAAAATCATACCATGATCAGATATTATATATATAAAAGATCTCAAAAGCATCACATTAGGTGAAAGGAGCCAGGCTCAAAAGGCTACATACTATGTTCCAATTATGTGCCATTCTGGAAATAGCAAAACTATAGGGACAAAAAGTGGTTCCCGGCAGAGGAAGAGGACTGATGTCAAAGAAACACAACACATGAGAGAACTTTTTGGAGTATTGGAAATGTTCCATATGGAAAGTGTGGTAGTGATTAGACAACTGAACACATTTGTCAAATCATACACTTAGAAAAATGAATTTTATTCTCTGTGTATTATACCTTGGTAAACATAAGTAGCAAAGACTCTCCTGAACCTCTGTAGCCCCCAAAACCAGGCTCAAGAATATGACAACCAGGATTCCACCAGCTGCTCAGGGCACCCCTTGAATATACAATGACTTAAAAACAGAGTTCACACTGCTGCCCTGATCAACTGTTGCTTTTCCCCCCAAAGCTAGTGCCCACACTTCCATACCTACTCCTGGCTTCTAGCCCCGGGCACGGCACGTTCTGACCACAGATTTGTGACACATAATCCCCATTCATGACCCATTAACCTAGCCCAAGTTTCCACACACTGGGGCTGAGCTTGCAGGATATTTGGCTGGTCTGCTACAATTCCATCATCGGGATCAAGGAGCCTTTCTGCTTCTGTGCAGAGGGCATCCTGCAGCCTCTTTATGGCCCCTGAGGGTGTATTTGGGGGTCTTTCCTTTCAGTGCTCCTCACATGGGTCAACTGCTCCAGTGTGCGGTGGGCC
This sequence comes from Phyllostomus hastatus, assembly GCF_019186645.2. Lineage (NCBI taxonomy): Eukaryota > Metazoa > Chordata > Mammalia > Chiroptera > Phyllostomidae > Phyllostomus > Phyllostomus hastatus. The sequence goes on along the minus strand of NW_025333860.1, from coordinate 768,951 downwards.
ACCCGGGTTCAAGACATTTTCACAGCTGGGAAGCTCCTGGCCCTGGCCCTGATTATCATCATGGGGGTTGTACAGATCTGCAAAGGTGAGTGTCATTGAAACAATGGGACCCTGTCAAATGTCCCATCCCTTGCATGTACACACCCCCTCATACTGTCTTTGGGTGTGTGCACACCCTGAGATTTCCCAATTCTGGCCTTAAATGACTTCTGTTCTTCACTTGTTTGACAAAGGGGAAGAGAAACCATTTTCCACAGGAAATAGGACAGGCCTTGCTTGTTAGCAGATTCAGCCTTCCCATGCTGACCTCATGGCTCTGAAGACCCCAGATCTCTGGATTCCTATTGCCTTCTTGCCCCAACCCCATGGAAGCTCCCTGCACCTTATATTGTACCTCATCCATACTTAAAATGGGGGGTGGAGGAGGAGATTTTATGTTTTTAAATTACAATCTACAAGAGAGAGCTCTACATTTCTTGGGCCCCTGCCCGAATACCCCACCAGATTTGGTCCTTTCCAAGCCCAAGTCTGTATTTGGTTTCCCTGGGACCCATGCCACCACAAGGCTCTGCCCAGTGTCACTGCCTCCTAGAGAAAGTCAGCTGACAAGCAGGAGACCTCCCACCTGCCCACAAGCCCAGAAGGCAGTGTGGGGTGCCTGCATTTTTACTCCAGGAAACATAATTAAAAGTCTGCTATATAAAATGTCCATGATTAATTTAATCAGATGGATTAAGTTCTTTAGCAGGTTTTATTGTTTTCAGGAATTTAGACATAAGGAAATCACTGTGCTGTGTTTTCAAAAATAGAGTCTCTCATAATCTGGCCCCAGTGCTTTCTCCTGATCACTCTAATCTCCTTACTCGCTGGCCCTATGCTGGGTTACAGATGAATAAGTAAAGTATGAGCGGTTCCACTGTGTCTCATTGCAACCTCAGTCAGCAGCCTTTCTTGAGAGACCTCTGTGTGCAGGATACTGTGCTAAGGGCTGGGAAGAAAATTTAAAAGCTCTTTGCTGAAGGACCCCTGTCCTCAGGGAATCTACACCATAAAAGGGGAAACCAAATGCACACCTTAGAAAGAAACATTTAGAAGTTGACAAGGAGAGTAGACAGGCTTAAACTAATAGAGCATTAGGGAAGCTTATGTTGGCATGTCTGTTGTTCTTGATGCCTTCTTCATGAATTGTACAAACTTAAACATCAGGGAGAGGGGTGAGGAGACTGACAAGGGCCCTAATAATGCATCTCCAAATCCCAGCAAGCCAGTTCCAGTTTACCCTGCTAGTCCCCCAAGTTATCCTGCTGTCCCTGGTGACCTTCCCCTGGCCTTTCCCTCCAAGTAACTTTGCCTTATAAAAAAAGAACATTCAGCCCTGACTAGTGTGGCTCAGTGGGTTGGGCATTGTCTGAAAACTGAAAGGCCACTGGTTTGGTTCCAGGACAGGACACATGCCTGGGTTGTGAGCCAGGTCCCCAGTTGGGGGCATGCAAGAGGCAACAGATTGATGTATCTCTTACACATCGATCTTTCTCTCTCTCTCTCTCTTTCTCCCTTGCTTCCCGTTTCTCTGACCAGGTATCAAACTGGTGACCTTTCCATTTGCGGGAAGATGCCCAACCCACTGAGCCACGATAAATAAAATTTTTTTCAAAAAAAGAACATTAAGAACTGTGCTTTGAACCTGAGCCCCATTGGAGTAATGGTTACCAGGTTCTGGGAGGTCCTGGAGTTGTTCTGCTCCTTTTGGTCCCACTTCCCCAATGCATGGGGTGTACTGGAGACGAGACAAAGAGTTGAATCATTGCCGAAGGGAGCAGTGGGGACCAGACCAGGCAGGCCAGGGGCAGCCGGGCCTCTGACTGGTCTCTCTGAGCAGCTTCCTGCCCCTTGTGTCCACAGGAGAATACTTCTGGCTGGAGCCAAAGAATGCATTTGACAATTTCCAAGAACCCAACATCGGCCTCATTGCACTGGCTTTCCTTCAGGGCTCCTTTGCCTACGGAGGCTGGAATTTTCTTAATTATGTGACTGAGGAACTTGTTGATCCCTACAAGTGAGTTGAAATAGCCCAGCCTTTTCTCTCTTCCTGGAAAGGCCAAGGCACCTGCTACTGGAAAGGGGGAACCAGGTGTCCACTGCCCACTTCTCCTCCCAGCCCTGATTCTAATTGTGGCCCATCTATCCTGAAAAAGCAGTTTATTACCCAGGAACTTAGACCTCTTGCCATTCACTCTGCCAGGAGAAGAAAGCTGACCCGGAAACACTACCAGAGTAGGTTAAAGGCTGAGAACGCTGCTGAGATAACACTACTGCCTTAGAGAATGAAATGTGCCCCGAGTGGTTTTCAGGCATCTTACTCACCTGTTTTGGAACAGGTGGTCTCTATGTCCTGAGGCAGAGGAAAGGGCGCATTGTGTAGCTGATGATCAAGAAGAGATCAGTAGGTATGGAATGTATGTCCAGCCTAAACTGTCTAGATAATTCCTTTAAATTATCCTGCCCATATTGAGAAAAATTCCTCCTACCACCCCTTCAGGAAGAGGGAAAATCACAGAAGGCTGCAGTCAGCTTCATGAAGAAAAACAGAGGCACTCCCCAGACGCCATGGTGAGGCAGGCGGTCCCAGGTGCCACGCCTTTCCCCTCTTACCTCCTCTCCCTCTACAGGAACCTTCCCAGAGCCATCTTCATCTCCATCCCACTGGTCACATTTGTGTATGTCTTTGCCAATGTCGCTTATGTCACTGCAATGTCCCCCCAGGAGCTGCTGGCATCAAACGCAGTCGCTGTGGTAAGAAATCACACTCACAGCCCTTCAAACTAGGCAGGTTGACATAGACTTGCCTACTGAGCTACCATTGCTTTCCCCTGACCCATGGATTTGTGAAATTGGAAGTCATCCCAAGTCCGTAGGACAGAAACCACATCTTCAGGTGCTCAGGAGCAAGCTGGTGGACATGCTGTACCTAGAACAACCACAACAGCAGAGCTGAGTAATTGCCACAGAAACTGTATGGCCTGCAAAGCCGAATATTTACTCTCTGACCATTTACAGAAAAAGTTTGCCAACTTGTGATCTAGGGCATTTTAAACTCTGAATGCAATGACTGTAGAAAGGAGACAGGCTTCTCCCCGGAAAGATGCCATCTTGCTCGAGACATGCTGTTTCCTGCTCCATTTCCACCTCGGGAAATCAGGCAACCTGACTCCTTCACTCATCAGGGAAAAATGTGCACCATAAATGACTAGGAAGTAGGAGTGGGTTGTGTTTTGGGGGGAAAGAGATCCTGCAGGTCCAAGGCTCTGGGGTCCTTGATACCCAGGAAAGACCTGGGATCCATGCTACTCCCTCACCTGGCCTCACCTGGGCCTTGACCTCACCCTGTCAAACAGTGTCTTCACTTGTCTTATTGAAGACTAAAGAAAGAGGCCCTCCCAGGTCCCATAGCAGCCTGTTCCACAGGCTTCCCCAGCAGGACAGCTATTCTAAACCCATCCCCATTATATGGTATAAATCAAGTGTGTACTTGACCCAGAGAATATAGAAAGGCTGGTTCCCTGACATTTTATACACGAACACTATAGTGTCACCACCTTTTCCTTCTCAGCCTACATAATAGTCTCTTATCATTTTCCCCCAATAGCATTTGTTTCTATGAATTTAGAAATTCTCACTCTATGAATTACGATTCATCTCTAATTCTGAGGCTCAAAAATTAAGAAGCTTGCTCAAGGTCTTACAGCTCCTGAATACTGAGCTGAGATTGGAGCCCCAACCTGCCTGACTCACTAGTGTATCGTGTATCGAGGCCTAGGCTCAACGTGGCTGGTCTTCAGTCCTGGCCCTGCCACTTCCTGGGTGTGTGATCTTAGGCCATCCACTGAATTGCTCTGTGCCTCAGTTTCTTCATCTGTAAATCAAGGATAACAAATGTTAGTTCATTATTAGCAGTATTAGTATCAACACCACACACTTCCTCCCTCAGTTAGCTGTTGGAGGTGTTGGTGTGAGATGGGAGCCAGAGCGTAGACACACACCACACCTCCTCTCAGGAGTTGAGCCAGAGACCAAGGAAGGGTGGGCCTGGGAGGGAGCATTCCTAGCAGTGATGCACAGGTGCAGGGTTGTAGCCTCTCCTTTTCACTTACCCCTTGTTTTCTCTCACAGACTTTCGGAGAGAAGCTCCTAGGGGTCATGGCCTGGATCATGCCCATTTCTGTTGCCCTGTCCACATTTGGAGGAGTCAATGGGTCTCTCTTCACCTCCTCCCGGTGAGTGCTGTCTGGGTCCTTTCAGGGCCAGGGGCCACTCTGCTGTGTATATAGCTCTGTGTATATGTGGGGGCTTGTCTCCGTCAGCAGGGTCTGTGTGGACACCTGGACAGTGGCCTTGAAGGGGGTGATTGCTCACGTGAGGGCTGCGTGTATCAGTGTAGATGCAGAGAGGTGTAATGCTGCTCACGTGGTTACCTATGATGTGTGTGCCTTCACGTGAAGTGGTAAAAAGCCCCATCCCACCTTGTTTCAGTTTGAGCAGGAGGCTGAGGAGGCCCGGGCTGCCTGATGCAGTCCCAGGTCAGGGGCTGTGGCTGGCAGCAGGACTGTCTCAGCTGCAACTCCAGAGCTCCTTTTCCACTCTCCTAGAAATGGGCTGTGCTGGCTAGAAAGGAATCCCACTCTGAATGGGATCAGGAGGGACCTGTGCCTCTGGGCTGGCCTCCCAGGACAGTTTTGGGACCAGACTACAGGTGGGACAGGATCATCTCTGGGTGCCCTGCGGGTGCTGGCTCCTCTCTGCTCCATAGACAGGCAGCTATGGGAGGTCTTCGTGTGACCATCCCTGAGACCCAGGTGGACTCACTCATGTGACATGAGAGAGCTGGGGAAGAGCATTGAGACAAATGCAAAAGGAAAGCATTTGTCTAAAGCCACAACCCTCATCCCTCTCAGGGAAGCCAGAAGCTCAAGGGAGCCCTGGAGTCCCCATCTCCTGTTTCCACACATCCAGGACCTATCTCCTTGGTACCCCTTCTTGCTGTCTCCAGAATGGGCTGTAAGAACAGCAGATGATGGATGATTTCCATCAGTGTGGTTCTAGAGGTCTTCCCAGGGTTCTTAGAAAGCCCCTCAGTGCTCAGGGCACAGTCCTACTGAAAAAATACAGCAAAGGAGTATGTCCCTGAATTCAACTACTTGTAAAGCCACCCATCACATCAGGGGAGAGTTCCCATAAAATAGCAAAGGAGTGCCATGTTTTCAGGACCCAGGGCAGGAAAGAGGGAGTGTGGGTGTCCCCTGTTCTCCGGGACCCTATGACACATCCACAGCAACCTCGTGTGCATGTTACACAGGAGCAGTGGCCATCTGGAGGCCCCAGCCGTGGGTGAGCAGTGGAAGAGCAATGACCCATGAGGCTGTCTGGGATCTATTGGAGGAGAGTGACTGGCTATAGTCACTGTAGAGTGGGGTTTGTCCCTCAGGCAGGCCAAGTAGTGGTCTGCATGCATGTGGTATAGCAGTGTGTGCATGCAGGAAATGCAGCCTGGTGTACTCAGCCTCTGATTCAGAGGTGCAGCTCACCCACCAGGCCTCCTCTGCTCATCTTCTAGTTCTTTTCTTTCTTACTTTCTCTTCCTTGCCTTCCTCTCTCTTTCTCTTACACTTTTGTGTTTTGTGTTTTGGGGGTATGGAGAAGATGATTCTTCCTGAGGAGTAGGAGTGTGTGTGGGTGTGTGTCATGCTTACTGTCGTTGTCTCCTCTGTTGTCAGCCAGCTGGGCAAGGATTGTCTCTTGTGAACTTGACACTTACAAATGCTGTTGGACCTGGACAACTCCACTTGGTCCCGGCTGCCTGTGGAGGAGGGATGTGAATGCGGGACCCTGGCTATGTGCATGATGAGGCCCACAGGACACTTGGGTCTCAGCAGGGTGCATGAGGCCGCACTGTAGAGGGCCAGTGCCATGTGGCTGCTTGAAACTAATGACACTAGCCTAGGGATTTGGTGATGGCAACTGATGGTGATGCATTTGGCTACTTGGGACCATAATTGACCCCCACACTTTTGATGAGGTACTGCTTTTAGCTTCACTCTCCCCCATATACAAATTACGAAGTAAATGACAGTTCTCTTCAGAACACCCAGTGTGCCAGTTCTGTGCCTTTCTGTCTCCATCACACCATCCCCTGCTTCTCACCCCTGGGGTGATCCTTTTCCTACAAAATTCTAGAAAAAAGAAGTGGTATAATTCACATTGATATGTAAATGACTCCTAACAGCTTGTAGTAATTTTTTCTCTCAGGAGAAGAAAGGGGAAGAAGGCCTGCTTTTTATGTTATAATTTCTTTTTTAAAAAAATCACTCAGTCCTGGCTGGTGTGGCTCAATGGATTGAGTGCTGGCCTGTGAACCAAAGGGTCACTGGTTCGATTCCCAGTCAGGGCACATGCCTGGGTTGCAGGCCAGGCCCCCAGTAGGGGGGCAGTTAAAAGGTAACCACACATTGATGTTTCTCTCCCTCTCTCTCTCTCCCTTCCTCTAACAATAAATAAATAAAATCTTTTTAAGAAAGAAAAAATGTCATTAAAAATATACAAGAAAAAGAACAAAATTTTTTTTGAAATTCACTCTTAAACATCAACATCCTGGTCATAATATTGTACTATAGTTTCGCAGTTATGCTACCAACAGAGAAACTGGGTAAAGAATACATAGCACTGCTCTGTATTATTTCTTACAACTACATGTGAATATATAATAATCTCAAAAATAAAAAGTTTGTTTTAAAATTTAAAAAATTTATTCTGATTGCAATTTTTTGTCTTTTAGAATTTTCAAGTTTTTTCTATAACATCTAAAGGAAAAAATTTAAATTACTCATAATCCCACTACCCAGAAATAATTAGCTGCTATTTTAATATGTGTTTTTACATGCCCCATGAATAATTTTTTTTAATCCTCACCCAAGGATACGTTCATTGATTGTAGAGAAAGAGGAAGGGAGAGAGAAGAACATTGATCAGTTGCCTTTATTGTATGCAACACAATAAAGGATTGAAACTGCAGCTTTTTTGTATACAGGATGACACTCCAACCAACTGAGCCACCCAGCTAGGGAAACAATTTTTAAGTGAATGGAACTTTACTTAAGTGTATGGAACTTAAGTGTATGGAATCATTGGTTTTCTATCTTGCTCTTTTCATTTACCATATACTGTGAACATATTCTCATGTAATCAGTTTTTTTCTAGAACATTATTTAGACCGTATAATATTCCATTTTATGGGTATACCATAATTTATGTTATCAATCTCCTACTTTTAGACATTTAGGATATTTCATTATTATGAAATATCAAAATATCTTTATTTTGTTTTTTATTATTGAAATATCTTTATATATGCACATTTCACTAATTATTCATTTCTTTTGATGGCTTTTTGGAAATAGAATAAATAGCTTAAAGATATAAAATTTTTAGGTACAATTTGCATACAATAAAATACACAGACCATAAGTGTTCAGATTGATGAGTTTCAGCAATTGTAGACAGGCATATGATCCACAACTAGACAGAGGACCTCTGCACGTATCCCACAAGTACTCAAGTGTCTCTGCTCAACCATGCCTTCCCCAACCCCAGAGACAACTACTTTCTGAGTAGGATATGAATGCTTTTAAGGCTTTCCTTGTACAGTTCAGTCTCCTTGTATCCCCTGAGGATATGGAAGGCACTTTTTTAAATGGAATTAAGGCCTTAGACAAAGGAGAGAGGCTGCTCCCACAGCAGCACTCCCGGCATTAAGAGAGAGCCACAGAGTGACAGCACAATCATCAGTAACCCCAAGCCTCCCAGGCCACACTCAGGGTTTCCACACACCCAGGGTCCATCCACGTACCCACCAGCTGCTTCTGGTTTGCCTGCATCAGCATTTGTGATTGTGGGTCCTGTGACTAGTGGGCTGGAAGGCATGCACGAGAAAGTGGTACCTGGTTGGGGGTTGACGCCCCGGCGTGGGCAGAAGCAGGGCATGGATGAGGGAGCCTGGGCTGGGGAGGGAGCCTTCGAGGGTAGTCCAGGGGCCACCCCAGGCTGACCTGCTTTTCTCCCTGCCAGGCTGTTCTTTGCCGGAGCCAGGGAGGGCCACCTTCCCAGCGTGTTGGCCATGATCCATGTGAAGCGCTGCACCCCCATCCCAGCCTTGCTCTTCACAGTAAGGGCCCCTCCTTCTGCCGGTCCTACACCACCCTCCCTCTCTTGCTTTCTCTGAGCTGGGAGTTCACCCTTCCCACAGACACCCCTGTAACCCTTCTTCTGCTCCCGGACTTAGAGAATTTGGCAAGTGGTGTACATAGGCTTCACTAATATGAAGAGAAAGAGCAAGGCAAGAAACTGAGTCCTGAAAGACCTTAAGGCTCTCAGGCCAGGTCATTTTCTTTCTCCTATCTTCTGGATCAGAATGACCTGACTTCCTCAAGATTTTATAACCTCACAAAGAAACTTCTCCTTTCTTGACTCTGCTCTGCACCTGTTGCCCCCAGGGTTGCCCTTTGGGCCTCTGCTCCCAGCAGCGCACACCCCTCCCCCTCCCATTGGTCTTCTTACCCCAGGATTTTCTGCCAGTGGGAAATGTCACTAAAACAAATTCAGTGTTAAGGGTACACCAAATCAGAAAAATCATAAAGGAATACTGGCACACTGAAAATGGAGAAGAGGAAACTTGGGATGGGGTGGAGGGGGAATGGGAGTAAAATGACCCCAGACTAGAGTCATTCAGAGAGAGCAAAAAAGAAGGAACAAAGCATTGTCCCATTGAACCCCCCCTTTTTTTCCTTCTGGATCCTGAATAAAACATTGAAAATTACTTTGTCTATCAGAGACACAGTTATAGCAGGATAGGAGAGCCCTCGGAAGTCAAGGACATTCGTTGTACAACATTGGGGGGAATTTCAGAATGTTCAGATACAGGGAGAAGGTCATCATGATTGTTTGTTGTGAAAGGTGATCGGAGAAACACAACATTCCCAGCGGCCAAAGCCATTTTTCATTTTGAGCCATTGGTGCAGCACTATGACTACGAGGCAAATACAGTAAGAATCTGGCTCATGCGTTCATTAAAATGTTCTCAGTTATTTTCACCATGAGATCTCACAGGAAAATTGAGCCTTCTATTGGCCTTCATGTATTAGCAGAAGGGAAGAACATTGTTCCGAGAGAGCCACTGAAATGATTTTGAAGTTGGAAAGTGTATTCTATCAAGAAAACATCACAGGGATGTTATGAGGCTTAAACAAGTTAATATTTGCAGAATGTGGGAAATAGAGTCCAGCACCTAGTAAATAAGTCTTTATGATATTTAAAAAAGGAAGGAAGAAAAACAAATGACTCAGACAGGGGAAGAGGATGAGGGCAAGATAAGGCCTTAGTCTGCAGTTAACAATCTGCCCTAAAATGATAAAAAGAAATGTACCGTAAATGAGACCAGGGAGGACATGGAGCCAGGTGCCACCAGTGTGGCCAGTCTAGTTATTTACAGCCAAAATCTGTTCTGACTGGTTAATCTCCATGCCACACCAGTGATTAAATATTTTATCACCCTCGCCATCGGAAAGAACTTCCGGGCAACAAAGGTGTTGATGATGGCCTGGGTTTCTAGGAGTGGTTAAACAGTTTCCATTTTGAGACATTCTTTATGAAATGGCCACCTGCCTGAAGCACGCGCACAGTCCCCGACCTGTAAACAGCTCCAGTCTCCAAATATCCTTCTGATCACTGACGATGTGCTTCCCCCATCCCCCTCAGTGTGTCTCCACCCTGCTGATGCTGGTCACCAGCGACATATACACACTCATCAACTATGTGGGCTTCATCAACTACCTCTTCTATGGAGTCACAATTGCCGGACAGATAGTTCTTCGCTGGAAGAAGCCTGACATCCCCCGCCCCATCAAGGTGCGAAAACCTCCCGGTGGGGTCCCCCCACCCCCACCAGTGGTTTCAGCTGCAGCGCAGATTTTTCAATCACCTTGTTCTCAGCTGCTGACCTACCCATCCCCCATATGATGGTAACAGACCCTGTGGGAAGCAAGGGCCCTGTGGGAATGGGGCAGCCAATTATTCCCATCTTCTGCTGGGGATAGGACCAGAGCAAACTGCAGCTGGAAAGATAAATTAGATTAAATGATATTTTCATCACATTATTTCTTTGTTTCCTATAACTGTCTTAAACTGCCGCTGATTGCTCAGGGCTCCCTTATCGCTCCAGCGTTTTCCTGGATCCTCTTGTCTGGCCAGTCTCTTCCTTGTCCCTCCAGATAGCTGGGTCCACTTGTTCTGTGCTTCTATCCCAGAATGAGTTTCCTCCTTTCATCTGCGTATCCAAATTCTAACCATTTTCCACATAACCTTCAAGTACCTCCTCCTCTTTGAAGCTTCCCAGTACACTCCAGCCATCCATGAGTGAGCCTCCCTTTTGAAACTGCTGTGACCCTATACATAGCAGGGTACCCAGTGAACCTATTGGTTGTTACAAGAAATAACTTTGTGATGGGTTTTACAGGATTACTCAGAACAAAATATGCAAGAGTACTCCAGATTTTCCTGCAGCTCAGAAGAATAGAGTATGGCCCTAAGTTATTTGAACAATTCTATATTGGAAACAGAGGGACCCTAGATGCTTCTAGAAGATTCTTCCAGCTGAGAAATCAAGGGCCCTCCAAATCTCTGTTTGCCCCTCACTTTCCTACCACTGTTGGAAAGCCTGCTAGGTGGAGAAGTAGAAGAAGCCCATCTCCCCACCACATGCATACCCGCTGACAAGAGGGGCCAAGGAGTGGAATCTAGAGGCTAGCTCTCTGCTGGGAACTCCCACCAGTGTTTAGCAAGAAGGGATGAATCCCAGAAAGAGATGCTTCTTTCTGAACAAAGTCAAGGGCCTAGACTGCCTTATACTATGCCAACTTTTCTGATTTCTTGGGTGTTGGCAGATTTTTCTTCTCAAATGGCTTGAAAGAAATACGTAGGGGCTGATCCTGGTGAGAGGGATTCTCCATTTGCCTCGTGCCCAGATGAGGGCTCTGCCTAGAAGTGGGTGAGGGGCAGGGAGCCTGACTGACTCAGGTGGTTTCCTGCTTGCCTCTCACTCATTTCCCCACCTCTCCTCCACCCTACGGCCACAGCAAGTATATACCACTGTGCCAGCAAGTCCCCATGGGCTGTTTTGGCTGCCATAGGCACGTGGCATGGATGACAAGGCTTTGTTTGATCCTCCCCAGGAGGGAGGGGGTAGGCAGTGAGGATCATTCCCTCCTTAGGTTCCCCGTCCTCTTCTTGTCCCCTGGTCTAAGTTTACTAACATTTGTTGACACAGCACTTGCCCAAGGTTCAGGGTGTGGGAGCCTTAGAGCTGAGTGAAGCTCAGCCTTTGCACTCAGAGGTACTCCCTGAGGGTGAAGAAAGGGGAGGGTGCCCTAATCCTGGGTCAGTAGGGTCTACCCAGCTAACAGCACCTTTGCTCCACAGATAAACCTGCTGTTCCCCATCATCTACTTGCTGTTCTGGGCCTTTCTGCTCGTCTTCAGCCTGTGGTCGGAGCCCGTGGTGTGTGGCATCGGCCTAGCCATCATGCTGACTGGAGTACCTGTCTATTTCCTCGGTGTTTACTGGCAACACAAGCCCAAGTGTTTCAATAACTTCATCAGTGAGTTGTTGAAGGCTCTGGGTGCCTAAGGGCCTCCTGGTCTGGGGTGGAGTGGTCAGCAGTCTAGCAGGAGAAGCCCACCAGAATGAGGAGGGCTAGGCTGGGCCACAGAGCTCTGGTGAAGGAGCTGGGGCAGGAAAGGGCAGGTGCCTCCCCAGGCACCTCTGAGGAGAGAGCAGCTGATGTTTCCACACAGACTTTGGACCTGCAGGAGTAGGCAACTTGATAGCTATCCTGCAGGAGCTGCCCTGGGCTTGGTGGAGGCTGGCAGAGGCCCTGGAATTGGTGGTCAGTGGGCGTGAGGACAGTAGAAAACTGGGGCCTTGATGAACAAGGGGCAGCTGGCAAATAGGCTGCCCGAGACACAGGAGGCAGGTAGGGGCATCTCCTGGAGGGGAACATTTCCTGAAGACATGATGGCTCTGTAGAGGCAAAACCCAGGACAGGAGAGCAGGGAAGAGCATGGTGGGCCACTCGGCACTGACCTGGTTTTTGTGTGACCTCCTCCCACAGTGTTGCTAACCCTGGTGAGCCAGAAGATGTGTGTGGTTGTGTACCCCGATGTCGGGGGTAGCTCTGGGACAGAGGTGATAAATGAGGACACAGAGCAGCAGTGGCAGCCCATCGCCTCCAAGGACAAGGACTAGTGGAACAGCCCGGCCCTGAGGACCACCATCTCTTCTCAGTTGCCTCCTCCCTCTTTTACCCGCTTTCTGTCCTCCTGCCCTGCCTGGGTCCCCCCAACACACACCCCTCTGCTTCTGTCAAACAGGGACAGGACCTGGGGATGAGTGGTGAGAAATTATAAACAAAGACACTAACTTTAGTACCCAAAGAACCAGACCTTCACCCCCAGCACCTGTGCCCAAAGGCAGGGCTGCCCATGCTGCTGTGAGAGGACAGTGGAGCTGCTGGAGTGCCCTCCGGAGCCCTCTCTCCCCAGCCCTCACCCTGTTGCCTCCTCAGGAGCCTGAGTTCAGGGTTCAGGACTGCTTTCCCTTCCCATTCCTGAACCCAAGGCCTCAGCTCTGAGAGAAGTGGCAGCAACAAGCAACAGTGAGTAGGCTGAGGAGGGACAGACTCAAGCAAATCTGTCACCATTAAAAGTCAGCTGGAGAGACCTGTATCGCTTCCCTCTGCCCCCCCCCCCATTCCTCCCCCCACGCCTCCATCCATCACAGCCTGGGCTCCCTGTCCAGAGTAAGTTCCTCTGGATACCATCCCCACCCACATCCCATCCCCCATCCCCCACTGGCTAAGGACCAAGGAAATAGGGGGAACTGCCCCTCACCTGACCCCCAGCCAGTCCTGAGGAACAGATTGGGAAAGGCTCAGATTGCAGAAACCCAGCCTTGCCCCTGACCCCTGCATCATACCCCCAACTGGGTGCCAAAGCTTTCTGAAGCCAGAAAGTCCTCTCCTAATGACAAAGCAACTCAGCTCCTCCTCCCTCCCCACACCCCTGGGGAGGAACAGTCACCCTGTCACCTTGCAGCTATGCTCCCAGCACATACCACTCAGCCAGCACTGCCTGCCCCTGCCCCCATCGTGCCCTTTTCCTCCCCTCTCTGGACCTTGGCTCCTGGGACCTAGGACTGGGTGTGAAGGCTCCCCAAGCCCTTCAGGCCTGAAACCTGAGCCAAATCTGCCTTAAGTCACCTCCCATCCAAGAACTGGACCTAAAAATACTCCCTTATTTCTAACCTTCAGGGCAGACCTGGTATGAAAAGTTTTCCCCTAGAGAGAGGGTGCTTTCCCATCGCTCAGAGGGGCCATTTAGGAAGAAGGCCAGTTCCTCCCTCCTCCCCCAATTCTACTAACCCCTCTCAGGTCCCACCACTGTCCTGCCTTTGGACAGCCTCCAGGGCGGCGTGAGAAGGCAGTGGTGGCAGGTGCCCACTTTGGAGGCCCTTGGAGAAGCTTGTCCATGGAATGAGGACTCTGGCAGAGTCCTTTCCCTGTGCTCCAAAGGAAAGAGGCAGTGTTTGCCCTGGGCCTGGAGCCTTCCCGCCACACCTGCTGTGCTAAGGACTAGATCCTTTTATCCAAAACAGGAGCCTCCCCTTTCGTGCCACTCCCCATACCATCTGCTTAAACTGGAACACCTGGGAGCCCCTCTGGCCTGCTCCAGTCTCCCAGCTTCCTGCCCGGCCTGCCTGACCCTGCATTGGTGAGATGCCAGGTTTGGGCTGAGTTATGGTTCCTTCTGAGGGGACTCCAGGTGGGCTGGGGCTGGCCCCTGGAGGGTCAGGGGACCATCCTCTTATTTCTTCTTCTCATTCCTCCAACCACCTTCCCTCCTTCAAGTATTTTTTCTAAGTGGATGCCTTACTTTTTGGAGAAATATTTTTGAAGCTGGCATTTCTATTTCTTTTGGATTTTTTAATGTAAGGTTGTTTGGGGGAGCAAGGAGTTGGTTATACCTGGATAATAATTGTCTGTCTTTGAGTTGGTTTAGGTTTCAGAGGGTGGGTTGGTTGGTTTTGTGGAGGGTTTGGAGTTTTTTCTTTGATGTAATAAAATTTAAAATGGAAATGGAGTTGTTAGTGTTGATAATTCAGCATTATCAGGAAAAGTGTGAAAGAGTCTCCAGGCATTTTCTGTCTTTGTCAGGAGGTCTGCTTGCCAGATTCCTTCCAAGACGGCATTCCCAAAGGCCTGTCCCAGGGGCCAATGGCAGTCCTTTCAAACAGCCACTTCTTTTGAACCAAAAACTTGCTCTCATTTCTTCTGTGAAGTCACGAAGTGTTATTAAGTTTCTGCTCTGTGTACTGTGCTGAAAGCCTGCAGACTAGTAGGCTAGGAAGAAAAACCTCATCACTACCCAATGTGGGAATGTAGGCACCAAGCTGAATGGAGGAAGGTAAAGGCAAAAGCAGTCCCTAAGTCTCGGTCAGCAAAGGCTTCTGGTGCCCGGACAGTGAGAGCTGAATGAGGGAGAAAGGGACAGCCTGACCCTGTGGAGAGGTGGAGAGTGGGACTTAGGAAAGCACCCAACTGAGTCCAACGAGCTTGATGGGAGAGACTGAGAGATGAGATGGGGTCCACCTAGCAATACAGAGCCAAGGAAGAGGAAGATTTCTAGGTGGAAGACCAGGAGAACTGTTGGACTAGGACAAAAGAAGAAGTGGTTAAGGTAGGGACAAGGACCTCCTGATGCTTTGGGTTAACTACTAAAGGAAGTTAATGGGATTAGATTCTATCCTTGCTTGGAGTCCCTTCTTTGTGGGCATCCCTCCCACTGCCTGTCCTGGAACAGCATCATTCCAGAGCCAGCACTGCTGACAGACATGGGCAGGAGGGGAAGTAGGGTGGAAAGGTGTCACAACATCACCCTCCACCACCTGGGCCACTGTGAAGACACAGGCAAGCAAGATGCCTCCATTCCCTGTCCTGGCTGGCCCTAACAGTCCACCAGCTTTGTGGCTGGTGTTCTTGTAGACTGAGGTTGGAGGCTCACCATTCACATGGGCACAGACACTTGGCTCCAAGTCCCACATCAGCCACTGAACAGCTGTGTGTCCTTGGACAAGTCATTTAACCTATTTAGCAATGGGGGGGGGGGGCGTGAGTGTTCCTGTATCTCCCTGCCCAAGGTTGTTCCAAAAGAGTGAGGGCAAAACTGGGCAGAGGCCAGTCTTGTGTAAGAGGCCCTTCTCCAAGCTTCACAGCTACTCTTTGGGACCCCTTCTTTTCCAGTACACACTTTTCCTTTCCCTAGGTGGCCCAAGGTCTTCCTTCATGTCACCCCATTCCAGCAAGCCTAGCCCTCCCCTATCCCCTCTTGCTCCATGGAGACACTTGTCCCTGGGGGCTCCCTCTCTCTCTGTGAGATGATACTTGCTGATCTTTCAACCTGGTCCAATGCGATAATGTGAGTCTTTTCCTGAGCAACATGCATTTATTTTTAACCTGGGCAGTTCACCTGTCTTAACCCTGTCAGCCACTTTAATGCTAGGAACTCAGATGCTCAGACCTTAGGGAACTTGGGAGGCTTTTGGAGGTCACTGAAATCACAGCTGCTTAAGCATTCATTTATTAATATAGTCACACAACAAATCTTTGTGTGACCATTGTGTCCAAGAATTGTTCTATGTGCTGTGGAATAGTAAACTTATTCCTGAATTTTCCAACTCAGCACAGTCTTCAAATATTTTGTTCATTTTCCCCATAAGAATATTCATACTTGTCCACCCACTTGTCCTGAATTTTAATTCAGGCAATACAATCGCTACAGCTGAGGAGGTCCAAAAGGTGTATCCGACCCTTCCTTCAAGGAGCAGTAGTCTCTGAGCAGACAGAGGCAAGACCACAGATGGCACAGATGTGTGACCCTCATGGCATCACTGACTGGGACCCGATGCGGCTGGACTCCAGCTGCTGCAGGCCAGGGCTGAACCCGCCAGCTCCCCAGAGCCCACGCATTGCCTGGTCCCTGAGTTTTGAAAAGCACCTGTCAAATTGAAGCACCAGATGAGGCTGCAGACAGTGTACATCTGCTTAGGAGACACAGATAAACTGCAGCGGGTGGACAGAGGAAGGACAGAACGAGATTGAATGTTGCTTTCTGCACATTATCTTAGTCAAAGTTTAATTAAACAACCTGACCAAGTAGGCATGACTACTGCTGTTTTACAAGATTAAGTAGCTTGTCCAAGGTCATCAAGCTGGTGACAAAGGCAGGAGTTGAGCCCAGTTATCTCTGACACGTACCTCACTACCACGCTCAATCGCCTCCCTGTTGGAAAGGCTTGATGAAAGAGGTGGCTTTGAGCTGATGCAGGTTAAGAGTCAATAAAATAATACACATGCATTGCTTCAGTTAATACAAACAGGTAGCAACTGCAGGGGCAAGGAGAAGATTATCCTGCTGACCAGGGAGGACTTCTTTCTGCTCCTGAGCAGTTATGCAGTACCCAAAAATCCCCCAGCCCTTGACTGGCAATGCTCTCCCCACCCTCCCTGCCCAGCACGCCCTCCTCCCCTGCCCAAACACCCAGAGCACCTCTCGCCCTGCCAAACCCCCTGGTTACCAGGAAACACGATGCCAGTACGGCCGCAATGTCAGCCTGCAACCCGGAAGGTGAGAGACGAGAGATCACTATCTCCCCACAGTCAAGCAGCAGATTCGCTCATTCCCTGCCCCCGGCTGTTTGCACACCTTTCTGCTTTCCCTAGCGCCAGTTCCCTCACTGCTGATGCCTTCCTGCTCTCCCAGGGTGGCGGATTGAGAGCAAAGAAGGCTCTCTGAGTCACAGCGCTCCCCATTTCTCTATCCTTACTTGCCAGGGGGGTTTCAAGAGCTGTCCCATTGCCCTTTCCCTCACGACCTACACAGCATGCTTGGATGACCTTGGGCGGCTCTGCCCCTCAGCTTTGTTTTCCTCATTTATAAGGCAATGATAAAAATACTACCTGTCTTGCTTACCTTCCTACTTAATTCACAGGGAAACTATCAACATGAATTCGTGTAAGTCTCAAACACCAGAAAACGCCAGGCTTTCACCATCATCACTAGTATTTCAAAGTTGGGGAGGGACAGAACTTTTCCTCCAGGCCTTCCTGACAAGGCCCTGTCAGCCTGCGCACCCTCCCTCTAACTGCACCTCAAGTCCTCTTCCCAGTCATGTTCCCTCTTCCTCCTTCCCCGAGGATCCCCCCCGCCCCCCCCGCCCCCCCCACGCCCACCCGCCCCCCTGCCTGTGTCCTGCCCCCCCCACCGCCCTCTGCCCCCTGCCCCCTGCCCCACACCAGGGCTGTGAGAGGCTGCCCTCTGTCGGCAACCTGATTCCAGACCCCAGCTGCCCCTCAAATCCGCATTTTGGAACTATATTGCCACCTAATGGTCCGCAGAGGCACTGCTGCCAAACCGAATTAGCTCAGCTGTGGTACCTATTGCCACAGGGTCTTTAGAAATAGGGAAAAGGCAGAACAAATTTCCCCATCTGGTTCCTGAAATCCATCTCTGGGATGTACGAAGATCTTCCCATGCTAGGTCAGGGCTTTTAGGGCTCAAAACCTGCACAGGAAGCTCCTGGGGTATTGTGCAGGTGGAGAAGGAGGGAGGAAGAGCATACTCCCTAGAGGGGTAACTTGCCTGACTTGTAGGCAGCCCTATTTGCCTACTTTATTGTAGTGTTTAATGTCACTGCATATCCTCTCTGCCTTTGCCCCACAGTGGCCTGGCCCTTGGTATGCCTGACCTATAAAACCTCAAACTCCTCACAGGGACCTCCTCCCCCCCACCCCCCCCCCCCATCATTTGCTTATAGTAAAAGAGCCAGTAACACATTTCTATTGTGCCCTTCTTCACTGAACCTATAGTCCCTTTTACAGATGAAATTCACTCAAAAGGTAAAAGCAGGGTCACAAACAGTGACTCTGACAGAAGGGAGTGGGGAGTACCCAAAGAAAAGGGAACAGAGAGGAGGCCTCCCATGAGACCAAAGGTACAGAGAGAAAGCCCTGAGCTTCTCCTGAAGACCCTGAAACAGAGCCCCAGGAAGAGGTGATGACAAAAGACAAAGGCTTCTCAAGCCTCACAAGAGGAAGTGGACCCAAGAGACATGCATCGAGGTCAGAGAATGGCCATGCAGAAGGAAAGACAGCAAACAGAGCTGTAGCCAGCGCCTGAGCCCTGTGGCCAGGGCACAGGAAATGGGGCAGAGCCCCAGGACCAGAGCAGGGCAGAGTTGCAGCCTGAGACTCTGGTAGCACAGGGCAGCTGGAAGAGAGAGGCTCTGGAGCCACCAGAGTGTGACAGTCAGTCCTTGGGGCAGTAACTTGCCTGGGCCTGGGGCACAGGGCTCAAGTCCTGACCAGGAGCTTCAGCCAAGTCCAGGCCCTCAGGGCCAGTGCCAGGCTGCTAAGGCTACGGGAAATGTGAGTATCTGGGCTAATGCACAGGCCTTGAGCAAGCTCTGAGCCACGACACAGTCCCCCTGCATGACTTGGTCTCAGAACCTATCAGTACTTCCTAAACCCCTCAAACACCCCCTAGCCTGAACCAGGAGAATGCCCTGGGAGGTGGGGCTACAAAAGGAACTGACTGCCCCCAGGGTTGGGTGGAGCCCAGCCCTTGGGGGGGGGGGTACAGAGAGAGGTGTGTCAGGGGAGGAGCTCAGCCCAAGCTGGGGGTCGGCACCGAGGAGGGTGTTCTCCGTTCATTCTGACTTGGCACCTCATTCTGCACAGAACTTTTTGGAAGTTGGAGGGAAGAGGACCCTCAGAGGGAGGTGTTGCCCTCAGCAAGGACTCTGGAATCCCCTGGACTCAACAGGGACTGGGAAGGCATTCCCAGAAGCATCAACTCCTGGGCAGCTCAGAGCTCTGGCTTGAACTCTAACCAAAGAGTGCCCCAACCGCTGAACAGGCTGGGGGCCCTATTTCTCTAAGGCCTGTATCCCTCCCTTGGGGTGCGCCCTGCCCCTCCCTGAGTCACCCCAAGGAGAGAGGGGGAAAAAAGGGAAGAGAAAAGCTGCATTGACTAGAGAGGAAGGAAAAGGAAACAGCAGAGGAGGGAGGAGAGAGGCCACATAGGAGTGGGTGACAGAAGAGACTGAGAGGGCAGATCTAGGGCAAATCTAGGGCAGGGAGAGATCGAGAAAGGGCAGGCCAAACATCCCAAGGGTGCCCCTAGAGCAGGGCTCAGGGGCGGGGAGCCCAGGGGGCGGACCAGCCATGTCTCATGGGACCTACTATGAGTGTGAGCCCCGGGCTGGCCAGCAGGCACTCGAGTTCTCAGGGGCCCGAGCGGGGCCTGGGGAGCTGGGGGACATGTGTGAGCATGAAGCCTCCATCGACCTCTCTGCTTACATCGAGTCTGGGGAGGAGCAGCTCCTCTCTGACCTCTTCGCTGTGAAGCCAGCACCGGAGGCCCGAGGCCTCAAGGGCCCTGGAACCCCCGCCTTCCCTCACTACCTGCCACCTGACCCTCGGCCCTTTGCCTACCCCCCACATACCTTCGGCCCAGACAGGAAGGCCTTGGGGCCTGGAATCTACAGCAGCCCAGGGAGCTACGACCCCAGGGCCGTGGCTGTGAAGGAGGAGCCTCGGGGGCCCGAGGGCAGCCGAGGGGCCAGCCGTAGCAGCTACAACCCGCTGCAGTACCAAGTGGCACACTGCGGGCAGACAGCCATGCACCTGCCCCCGGCCCTGGCAGCACCCAGCCAGCCCCTGCGTGTCCTCAAGGTAAGAGCAGATCGTTTCTCCTTGGGGCTGGAGAGAGGCTGGTATGGATGGGGAAACTCTGAGCTTCCTGCTTAAATTCTTAATTGGTCTGTGTTTGGCGTTGCTTTGTGAAATTGGCCCATCCCAAAGCCCTCTGCACCCACCACCCAACTATGACCCTGCTTTCCTTCTCTGCGAGTTCGCTCCCACCCTGGAGCCCGCTGTGTCCTGCAGTCTCTGTGCCCAGCTGAACTGCCTTGATCTCAGGCCTCCACCAGCTTCTCTGCTGCCCACCTCCTCCTTTTTCTCTGGAACCTACTTCTAGAAGAAGAAATGCCTGCTGATCATAGAACTGGAAACAAGATAGATTGAACGAAAGCGTCCTCAGAGTGTGGGAGCATGAAAGGAAGTTTTAGTCAGAACAGGGACCCTGGGTATCTAGCAGGGCCAAGGCTGTTCTGACTGGGAACCAGAAGCTGGCTCTGCAGCCCATATCCCTTTGAGGCCTAAGGGTGCTCTGGCTGCCAGCACTCTCACCCTGCCGCCACCCTGCTTCTTGGCCAGCCCTCACCTCTTGTCCCTCCGTGCCTTCCCCACCAGGCACCTTTGGCTGCTGCTGCAGCTCCCTGTAGTCCCCTTCTCAAGGCATCCTCTCCCGCTGGCCCTTCGCACAAGGGCAAGAAGGCGGTGAACAAAGACAGCCTGGAGTACAGGCTGCGGCGGGAGCGGAACAACATTGCCGTGCGTAAGAGTCGGGACAAGGCCAAGAGGCGCATTCTGGAGACACAGCAGAAGGTGCTGGAGTACATGGCAGAAAATGAGCGCCTCCGAAGCCGTGTGGAGCAGCTGACCCAGGAGCTGGACACCCTTCGCAACCTCTTCCGCCAGATCCCTGAGGCCGCCAACCTCATCAAGGGCGTGGGGGGCTGCAGCTGAGTCCGGCTGGTAGACTGTGGGCACCTGGAGATCCCTGCTGGGGTCCTAGAACCCCTCACAGGCCAAGCCTGAGACATGGAGTGTGGACAAATGGCAGTGGGTGGCAAGGGAGGAGGGCAGGCCTCAGCATTATGATTCTACAGCTGAATAAAACTGCACTGTGACTCAGTACTGGGGCTGTACACTGACTGGGCCTGGGCCTGTGTGAATGTATGTGTGGGCAGGGGGGCATGGCCCTGCAGAAGGAAAGACAGCAAATCAAGCTGTAGTGAGGGCCTGGGAATGCATGTGACTACCTCTTGATTCCATGCCCAAATGAATATTTGGGAATTTTCCTGAATATTCAGCAGACACGCTGCTCATAGCTCTCCCCCAAGACAGCACCTGGCCAGACAGCATCTGTCACTCTGTTCTTCACCCCCGACCCTACTCTGTCCTCTGGGCACTGAAAGCACCCTCCTGCCACCATACAGGACCTGGCTCAGCCTCTGGTTACTGTCCTAACAGAGCTCTGTGGCTTGGAGGGAGATCCAGCACCACCCAGTGCCTGCTGACCCCAGCCCTGCTCTCCCTCACCTTGAAGTGGCATCTGGGAGCTCCTGCCCCAGGTGACCAAGAAAATTCCAGATGACTCTGCCATATTTGTGGACCATTAGCTCTTCATCCAGGACTCAGTCCCCTATCTCCAGATCCTTGACTTCAGTCCACCAGATTGACATGTCCCCATGGCTCCCTCCTACCCCCTCCCATCTTGGCCCTCACCCTCTGGGGCCCCAACGCATGAGCATTTGAGTGTTTGGGAGAGGAATCTGTTGGAAGAGGCCTGCTTGTATGTGAGAAAATTGATAGCGTGGAAGATGACAGCTGCCTGTACCAGTGAAAGTGCCCGTTTAGAGCATTTTCCCTTCCACAGAACTCTCACCTAGGAAGCACAATAGTATAGTGCTTGAGAACCTCCGTTTGAATCTCCCTCTGCCACTTCCTCGCTGTGTGACCAGCAGCCAGTTACTTCCCTCTGTGCTGCAGTTTCCTCATCTGCAAAATGGGAGCAGTGCTGTTCCGTTCATAGATAACAGGGCCTACAACAGGACCGGTGTGAATAGCTGTTATTATTCCTTTCTGCTAGAACTGAAAGGACCTCAGAGATCTCATCTACACTTCTCATTTTGCAGGTGAGAAAATTGAGGCCTCAGAGAGGGGAAGGGACTTACTCAAAATTACAAGATTGGTTAGGGGCAGAACAGAAATTAGCTCCATAAAATCACAGATCAGAAGAGGCGCTGGGAAAGACCTCAAGCGATCATCCGATCATCCGGTGGGCTTTGCCCTCAGAGAAGCAAGATAGTGTGAGCCACATTTTATAGATAAAGCAGTTGGGGGGAAAGAGACATTCTCCCGAAGCTCACTCAGCCCCTTTGCTATCTCAGCACAGGGCATCTGCCTGTGTACTTGAAGCTCACACCTCCCCTCAGAGGCACACAGCACAGGGCAGGGCAACTGAATTTCCGTCACAAGTGATCAGGAATGCCCAACAGAGACAGGAAGAGAGACACAATACAGGCTAGAATTTCTCCTAGACCACCAGTTTTCTGAAAGGCAGAGAAACTGGGGTCTTCACCCTCACTTCCCCTTTCTTTCCCTCTCTCCCTCTCTCCCTCTCTCTCTCTCTCTCTCTCTCTGTCTCTCTCTGTCTCTCTCTCTCTCTCTCTCTCCCTCCCTCCCTCTCTCTCCTCCCTCCCTCTCTCTCTCTCCACATTCCCAGTGTCAGAGCCTTTCCACATCTTGGGCATTCTTGTGTGCCATGCCTGCTTTTCCCAGGACTCATCCCTCTCCTGCCTTTGCCTCAGTGTCTCTTGGGCACTGTCTGCCCTACATCTGTGCCCTGGATCCCCTGCCCCAGGTCTGGTTTGGGCAGCCAGATCTGAACCCCACTCCTGGAGCTACCTCAATTTGGAAGGGGGAGGTGCCAATTTCTGTGGATGCCTGGAAGAATCCCGCACCTTCCTTTCAGCCCAGGGGGATGGGTTGCATAGGGGGGGTTGTACAGAACACACTGGGTGACTCAACCTCCAGATTTCCTCCTCCTCATTCAAGACCACTGCCCTGTGACTTATCTTCAGTGTCCTGGGTGATGGGACCTGGGTTGCTTCAGCATCAACCCCAGGCTTCTTTCCCACAGCTCTGAAACATGTCTCCTCCCAGCTCCTGTTGCCCCAGTGGTTCCTCAGGGCAGGTGGCTGGCACCAGGACTGGAGAAGAGCCACAGCCCCTGTAGGAGAGAAGGGCCCAACGGGCCCCAGTGTGACACAGAGTGGAGAGCACACCCTAATCCTCTGCAGCAGATCATATCCAGGGCAGGGGTGGGTACAACAGGTAACCAGATGTGAACAAGGCTTTTACCCTGACCCCAACTGATTTGGGCCAAAGTAACTTACCAGACAAGTGTTTGTTGAGCATCTTTCCTGTGCCAGGTCCTCGCAAGGTGCCCAGAACACTGTGGTGACTAAGACAAACGCAGCTCTTAGTTGAAGGAGCAGAAAGAAAAAGACAACACACAAGTGTGTTGAGCATCTTCTCTGTCCCTTCTTGGTCATCCTGCTATGCACCAGGTGGAACAGGAGAGTGAGGTGAGGTGCTGGTCCCGAACCCTTCCCTGACAGCACAAGTACCCTGCACAGCTCCTTCTCACAGAATTCCTTGCCCTAACAGCCTGAGGAGGTGAGGGCCCCCCTGCTGCTACCAGCCTGCTGCACCACCTCATGCTGCCTCCCCTTAATCCTGTCCGTTCACACCTCTGTAAAGCACCTTCATTACGTTCATTAATTACTCAATTTGAATAGGCCCAATGGGGAAGCTGAATAAACAAGCAGGTGGGAAGGCTATTTTTAGCTGGAGCAGCCAGATATGGTCTCTTTGAGGAGTAACATTTAAATCGAAACCTAAAAAATCTCAATAAAGAAGCAGATGTGCCGTGTTGGGGAAAAGGGCGAACAGAAGGGAGAACGAATGCCAAGGCCCTAACGTGTCAGGGTGATCAGGAAAAAGGAAAGAAGCCTAGGGAGGCTGGTGGAATGGAAACAAGGAGAAAGGGGATAAGCAAGAAAAAGACCTCCCTTCCTCCCTCCAGACACTCTTATCCCTCTGCTGGTGAGGACCGTCCCTAAGAAGCTGGGGTGGGACAAAGAGCAGGCTTGTCTCTGCTCCCACCAAAGGCAGAGCTAAAGCCGACAGCCCAAAGGAGGAGCCCCCAGGAAGGGAGGCTGGTTACCCCCACCTCGGCCTGGGGAAAGGCCCGAGACCTGGGGACACAGTAACTTGGGAAAACCTGCAAGTCAAGGTGCAAACAGCACACACAGGCATTCCTTTTGGTTTAGAATTTTACAGCTCAGGCCCACTTTTCCTCCATGAGCATAACTGGGGAGCAGCATAAGAGTTCTGAGCTGAGAGATAGGATCTCAGGCCCCAGGGAAGCGGCCCAGGAGGAAGGCTGTTTGGAGATACTGTGGAGAGGGGGAAGCTGCCCAAGGTGAGCATGCCAAGGTCAGTCATGGTGGAGGCCGCTTGTGAAAGCCTCTCCCCCTGCTCCGTGCACACCTCCCCACCCCACCCCCACAGATTGCCACACTCCTGGGCCCCCAGGGCCCCCATCCCAGTGTTGCAAGATCCCGGTTGGGGTTGTGGGGGTGGAAAGGCGCCTCTTCACCTCCACCTCCTACCCTACCCCAAGCCAGTGAGGGGAATATGGCATGGAGGGGACCGCACAGGAGATGCCAAGGCAACAAGAGCCAGGGCTGGCTAAGGGCCTGTGCACCTTCTCTTCCACAGCCGGTCACTTCCCGGCACCCTCACCGGCCCCCAGCAGGCAGACCTCTCTCTCTTCTCTGACTCAGCCTGGGCTGCTCCAAAGTGGGAATGGTTCACCTGGATAGGACTCCTAGCTGGCCACTGTCAATTTCTCCTATAAGCAGGCCTGGCCTGGCCTCAGAAAAAAAACTTCCATGGCACGTAAAAAAAAATTTCCCAAGGCTAACCCATGGGGAGATGTGTATTTTCAGAGGAAAATGTCTGCAACTGGCCACCAATTCTGACTTCAGGGAGCAGCAGAAGTATCCTAGGACTCAGGAAAAGGAAGACTTCCTTAAATAGGGACAGACCCACCTGCAGAGCCTCCCCTTTCTCTTGTAGAACAGAGATCTGAGGTAGGTAGAGGCAAGCCATACACAGATTGGGTCCATCCCCCACGCCTCAGAAGCCAAGCTTCCCCCCAAGTGAGCCCCAAGCTGTCCAAACCCGCTACCCCCACACCTAGCACTGTCACCCCTGGCCAGACCATCCAGCCCTGCTGCAATCGGGACGGTTTGCAAAACGCCTGCTAGCTCCCGCTTTGTCACCATCTGAGGTTAGGGCTGTCCTCGGGAGATAAGCCCCCGCCCCGCCCGCCCGTCCCAAGTGAGACTGCCGGCCTGCTGCAATCGGGACGGTTTGCAAAACCCCTGCTGGCTCCAGCTCTGTCACCATCTGAGGTTAGGGCTGCACCCCAAGATAAAGTCTTGCTCCGCCCACTGGCTCTGCCTTCAAACCTCGCAAGCAGCGTGGCCAAGAGACAGAGTTCCTGGGAAGTTCACTCAGGGTCTGGGGGGCTTACTCAGGCCCAGTGAAGACCCCTGGTCCTTTCCCCACCTCTTCTCCCCTCCATCCCTAGCCTCACCTTTGCTCATTGTCCTTGTCACCGTCCTCACCCCTCACCCTCCATCTACTCTCCTCACCTGCCAACTTCCATCTTCATCTTTCCTCCTCCCTCAGCTCCATCCTGCCTTTTCACTACAGTCATTCATTTGCTCAAAAAATACTTAATAACACCAACTCCATGCCAGGCACTTTGCTTCTTATGGGAGCTACGGGATAAAGAAGGAAGACGGCCTCTGACCTTGTGGGACTTACAGATTCGTGAGGGGGACAAACAGAATCTCGCAAAGAAATATATAATTCTAAATTGTGGACAGTGCTATGTGGCAAAAGTAAAAAGGTGATTGTGACAGATATTTAAATGCATCAGGAAAGGCTTCTTTGAGCAAGTAACATATAAACAGGTATCTCATGGATTGAGTGCCAGCCTGCAAACCAAAGGGTCACCAGTTCAATTCCTGGTCAGCGCACATGCCTGGGTTGTTGGCCAGGTCCCTAGTTGGCAGTGCACGAGAGGCAGCCACACATTGATGTTTCTCTCTCTCTCTTTTTCCCCCCTTACCCTCTCTCTAAAAATAAATAAATAAAATATTTTTAAAAATATAATAAAAGGTAAGTAGGAGTCAGTCTGGCAAATGTGGTTCCCAGCAGAAAGAAGTGTATGCAAAGGTCCTTAGATGCAGGCCCTTCCTGGCAGACTGGATTGAGTGGGGGAGATGAGGGCAGAGAGGGGCTGAGACCACATCTCACTCGGATGGATGGGTCCAGAGCACCAGCGGGAGAAAACACCTTCCAAAGGAAGAAGACATTTCCTCTCCTAACGAGAAAGAAGAGATGGCGGTAGACACAGGTAGGAACACAAACAGGTTTGCAGCAGGCTGGGGCTGACTCCTATTTCACCATGAAAGAAGAGGTGATTGCAAACGACTGAGCAGGAGGCTCAGAAAAGGAGGCTTGAAGGTATAAATTCCTACTTGCTGAGGATGGAAGAGGAAGCTGAGTGCTGAGATTTCTGGCTTGGGAGAACCTAAAAAATTTAGAGTGACAGCAGTCTGTCCTCTGGGCAATTTCCTTCAGTGCTCCTTAGCTGCTCCGCAGCAAGTGGGGCTTACTCAGGGAGGCAGGATGGACAGGACAGACTGGAAAGGGGAGCTGAAGGCACTTACAAAAGAGGAATTTAGTGGTAAAGCTGGAACCTAAGGTGGACAAAGAAATGAAAAGACAGGAAGGGCTAATGGTTCTTCAATGAGCTTGTAGAACAGTTGCAGTGAGCCGACTTGAGCAAACACAGGGAAAGGAGATCATATCAGAGAGTGGGATGTTTGATTCAGTTATTTCATTGGTGCTACAGTTTCTGGTGATGATAAGGCTCTGGGCCTGAGTCTGGGAGTGGCTTGCTAAGGTGGAATGGAGAAAAGCGTTAGAGATAAAAGGGTGAGGGAACCGAGAGATCAGCGTGCTTGATAGCCTTACAAACGATACACAACCTAAGACAACTGCTCCGCTCAGCTCCCTCCTTTCTCCACCTCGCACATCCTCCTACCTCCCACAATGTTTCCTCCACTTCCACCCCTTCCTCATCGACACCCCTTCTCCTTATCCCTATCTAACTTCCTATCCCTAGCTCCAGGCCCTTTCTCACCTTCATCCCCATCCCCTCTAACTTCAATTCTCCTAACTTCACCCTCTCTTACCATTGCCTTCACCCTCTCCTTCTCAGGATCTCTCCTCACCTCTACCTTTTCTCCTCAACCTCATCTTTCTCATCCTGTTCCTCTCATTGCAGCTTTATTTCTCCTTCAAGCTGTGCACTTGAGAAGCACTATTGCATGATGGGTTAAAGCCTGTGCTCAGGAACCTAACTATGTGGATTCAAATCCCACATTTTCCACCTACCCATGTTGACAAATTTTGCTGTGCCTCAGTTGTAAAATTGGGACAGGTTGCTGAAAGGATCACATGAGTGTAAAGTGCTTGGAACAATGTCCAGGCACAGAGAAAGTGCTCAGTAAAATGATTGTGATCCTCACCCTTTCTCCTTACCTCCTTGTTCTATCCTCACTTTCATCTCTCGCCTCCACTACTTCTCGGCAACTATTTCGCACCTCTTCAAAGAAGCAGGGATGAATCAGACTCAGCCCCTGCCCAGAGTCTAACAAGGAAACAGGCACAAAAATAAATGTCAGGAGAGTATAATAAGAGCTACTTCAAAGGTGTGAAAGAAACGCTATTGGAGAACAGAGGATATGCAAACTAACTCAGCCTGAGGAGGAAAGTCTCAACAGGCAGATAACCCCTCAGCTGGATCTTGAGAGATCAGGAAGAATTTGCCAGGCAAATGTAGGAGAAATGTATTCCAGCAGAAGAAACGTAAGGTGTTTCTTGGACTTCCTCTATAAGAAGGTATGATGTTCTACTAGCTGTTGTGAAGTTAGGGTGAACCCCTACCCTGGTGGGGCACACCGTGCTCATTATGGCCACAAGGGGGCAGCAAAGCATAGGAGCCAGAAAACATGAAGTGAGCCCCACAGACCTTGGGGTCCATTACCCAAATCCTGATCAGAAAACTTTGTTCACAGATAGCCCATCCCAACCAGGAGAGAAAAAGATTCCAACACTTGGAGGGGAAAAAAATAAGTTTGTAGCCCTGGCTGGAATAGCTCAGTGGATTGAGCATGGGCTGTGAACCAAAGTGTCGCAGGTTTGATTCCCAGTCAGGGTACATGCCTGGGTTGCAGGCCATGACCCCCAGCAATCGCACATTGATGTTTCTCTCTCTCTTTCTCCCTCCATTCCCTCTCTAAAAATAAATAAATAAAATCTTTTTTAAAAAAAAAGTTTGTTTTACAGAAAGAACAAGAGTCCCCTAATGATTTGTACATGTTGATAAGAGCAGAGTATTTCTCCAGAGTTAAAGTGTCTCTAGAATATACACACTTTACTTGACTTTGTTTTTATGAGCCAGAAATTGTTCTCAGCACTTTGCAAATCTTGCTCCTCATAATAACCCTATCAGACAAGTGCAACCATCCCCACTTTTGCGAATGGAAAAGCTGAGGCACTTGGCCAAAGTTGCATAGATAGAAAGGGACAGAGTTGGCTTGACTCAAGTTTGGATGCCTCCCTTGTAATGGCTAGTGCCAGCCACAGTTCTGGAATGTCAAAGTATAAAATTCAGCCTCCCCAGCCTTGTCTGTCACTAATTAGTGATGTTGCCTTAGTCACTGCACCCCTCATCTGCCTCTTCAAAAGTTAAATAATAGGGTTAGGTTCTGTTCCTTTGTCCACAAAATGAAGACTAAGTCTTCTGGTCTATGCTGAGTCCTGTGGACACAAAGCCAACCAGGATGCAGGCCCACCTTGAAGGAGCACAGGATGTGGAGGGAGGGCCACTAAGCCAACAATT
The DNA here is from genome assembly GCF_019186645.2 of Phyllostomus hastatus. Lineage (NCBI taxonomy): Eukaryota > Metazoa > Chordata > Mammalia > Chiroptera > Phyllostomidae > Phyllostomus > Phyllostomus hastatus. The sequence continues at coordinate 740,053 of NW_025333860.1, read as the reverse complement.
ATAAAAGACATGACAAATGTTCTGTTTGGAGCAGTAAAGAAAGGGCACCGTCCCCCTCTGGCAGGTGTGGAATTTGAGCTGGAGGTGTTAAGAAAGACTTCCCCCGAGTAATCACAGGGAGGGTAGAAATTAAGCAGGTAGGCAGGGAAGGAGGGGTATTCAGGCAGGGTCAACAGGATATGAAAGCACAGCAGGAGCAAAGAAAACTGAGGGAGTTCCAAGAGTTCGGGAAGGACATCTTTGAACATCTTCACTTACTGTCCATTTAAAGAGTTTACAGTTTACTTTCCCTCCTGGATATGCCTATCGGTGGCTTCCGTGAGGCCTCACAGAGCTAACATAGCAGCTTCTCGTTTGGAAGTATCAGTCAACCAATGTCTATTTACAGCACCTACTAAGTCCCCTACACAGATGGAGGAGATGCCTACATGTCTGGCGGTTTAGAGTCCACCCGGTTCTCATGTGGGGCTGGTGAAGTGCAGGAACCTTGTTTGCCCATCTCTGTGAGCAAAGAATGCCCAGCTACACACACACACACACACACATGCACGCACGCACACACACCATTATGTTAACACCCATGTTTTAGTTCTGAGAAGGTTCCAAGGTTGTCCACTCAGAACATCAGGGGAATTAAGATGAGAGAAGGAAACAAGGTATTTGAGTTCCTTCATTGGTGGGGCAGGCTCCTCTTTGCAAAGGTCAGTTTAGGCCCTGGGAATAACACTGCCCTTTCCCCAGCTCTCCTCCACTTCTGGTGCCCCACACTCCCTGGTCCCCTACCCCCTGGGGCGGAGGCAGCTTTGGCCTTTGTGGTTCACATCTGACCTCCTGGCAGGAATTGTAGTTAACACTTAAATCTTGAAAAATAAGCAAAAGTGGAGGAGGGGACAGGTCCAGATACAGAAGAGAAAGGAAAGTCAGAAGTGAGTGAGGCAGGGAAGGGAACACAGGCAGTACCAGGGCAGGCTGCAGGAGACACGAGAAGGGAGAAGATGCTTCTGCTGCTACTCCTGGGGGCTGCCGCAAGCAGATGTCTACATAATGAGGCACAGAAGTCTGTGAGCCTTCTCAGGCCCCCTTTCTCCCAACTTTCCTCAAACTTCCGCTCTTCCTCCCTCACTCTCCCTGGCTCTCATGATCCTCAACCCCTCCGAATCCAAACCTGCTATATAAGAGACCCTGTGTCAGATGGAGCTGGGGATCCTGAGGGAGATGGGATGAGTGGGGAAGCCCAAGCCCTGGCCGCGGTGAGAGAGGCTGCTCAGCGACTACAGGGTGTCCTAGCAGGTAAGTGGGCGAACAGAGGAGTCGGGAGGGCTGAGGAACAGAGGGATCTGAAGCAGACTGCCTCCACAGAAGAGGAACTGAAACTCTAAGATACTGAGGTAAAATGGACCTTTTGTCTTGTTAAGTGTTTCCAGTGCAAGGACCCCTGCTTCTGAGCCGAGACCCTGCACAGTACTGCCATGCTGTCTGGGGAGACCCGGACACCCCAAACTACCACAGGTGAGTTCATATCATTGTGAGTGTATACAATTCCTCTTCAGGGGTACCCAGTCTCCAGCTCACCTGCAGATATTCATTCTTGGCAGGTGTAGCCTCTTGAATCCAGGGTACAAAGGAGAGAGTTGCCTGGGTGCAAAGGTAAGAGCAATTTCTCAAATTTGGGGATCTGAAGATCTTCAGCTTGCCTAGACCTCTGCAAGACTACCAGCATTGCAATTACCAAATGTGCTCCCTAACAATACAGCCCTGAACCCCCCTCTCCCCCTGAATTTATTAAGTAGGAGATTGGTGGTGGGGATGCTAGAGCTCCCTATTCTAGCCAGCTGCCTCAATGACACTAAGGCAGACTAAAGATAGAAGCTCTCCACCCCTCACTCCTAGTACCCAGTTTCCTATTGTCCTATCCTTCCAGCCCATCTACTATCCTAGACACCACATTTCACTCCCTGCCAGATCCCTGACGCCCATCTCCGCGGTTATGCCTTGTGGCCAGAGCAGGGTCCCCCACAACCAGTCCAGCCAGATGGGCCTGGGGTCCAAAACACTGATTTTCTCCTGTATGTGCGGGTTGCCCACACTTCCCAGTGCCACCGAGAGGTGAGGTTCCAATCAAATCCCTTTTCCCTACTCTGCTTCTCTGAATCTTAAATATGAGGGGTAAGGACATAAAGCAGTTTTTATTAAATTGTGTTTATTTGAGGTAACTTGGGGCATGTTGATGAAGTTTGGATGGGGATTAAAAACCCTCTCTTCCATTCCTTGGTACCATTGGACCTTCATTTCCAGGAAGATTTCTCCTGTGTTACCTTACTTCTCTCCTTTCCTCCCCTGTGTTGTCCTCACCCATCCACAGCCCTCTCTCATTGCCTATGCTGCCTGTTGCCAGCTGGACTCAGAAGACAGGCCCCTTGCTGGTACCATTGTCTACTGTGCCCAGCATCTCACCAGCCCCAGCCTCAGCCACAGTGACATCGTCATGGTGACTGCTGCATAATGACAGGTTGGGGGAGGTGGGGAAGGTCATGCAGCTTTTCCACATGAAGTGGAGGAAACTACTAAATATGGAACAGGAGATGCCTCGGGTTCTAAGTGCTGGGGCAGAGGGGCTGTGGAGTGGCTGGGCAATCCTGCTGCAGATCCAGTCTCCCTCACTCTGCTGCCCCTGTCCACAGGCCACACTACATGAATTGCTCCATACCCTGGGTTTCTCTGGACAGCTCTTCAAGAAGTGGCGGGATTGCCCCTCAGGACCCAGCGGTAAATGAGAGGAATGAGGAAGAGGTCTTCCCCCGATGTTGACTGGAGGGAATCACTGCTATCTCCTGAACTTCTTCCTTCCAACTCTACCTCCCCCTTCCTAAGTTTTCCTCTCCTCGAATTGCCTCTTCCCCTTTCTCTGTTCAGTTCGAGAGAACTGTACTACAAGGCAACAGGTGACAAGGCGAGATGAGTGGGGACAGCTGCTTCTCACCACCCCAACTGTTAGCCACAGCCTGGCCAAACACTTGGGAGTGCTAGGAGTTTCTCCGGGCGCCCCCTTGGAAGAAGAGGTGAGAATAAGAACAGCCTAAGGTGTTGGAAGGAAGAAGCAGTAGCCAGGTGGCAACCAGCTACCTCCTCCAATAGGGCCCTTTGTCTTCACACTGGGAGTCTCGACTACTCCAAGGCTCTATAATGACTGCTACCTTTGACAGTGCCCAGCGTGCTCGACTAGACCCAATCACTCTTGCTGCCTTCAAAGACTCAGGCTGGTACCAAGTCAATCACAGTGCTGCAGAGGAGCTGTTGTGGGGCCAGGGTGAGAAATAAGGGAAAAATACAGAGGGGCGCACATGGCCGGTCAGCTTGGGGAGAGTGAGAGGCTGGACACGATTATCTACAGCTTAAGGTGGAAGGGAAGTTGTAAGCACAACCAGCACTGAGGGATGTCTGGGTCTTTATTTGTCCTGAGGGCTCTTTCTTGTCCTCTCATGCAGGATCTGGCCTGGAATTTGGCCTGGTGACCACATGTGGTACTGGCTCCTCAGACTTCTTCTGTACTGGCAGGTGTGTGTGCTGAGTCGTTGAGGGGCTATGCGGCTGTCAGTGATCCTAGTGTCACTCTATCATCCCTTCCCTACAGTGGACTGGGCTGCCACTACCTGCACCTGGACAAGGGAAGCTGCTCCTCAGACCCTGTGCTGGAAGGCTGCCGTATGTACAAGCCCTTGGCCAACCGAGTAAGTATACTAGAAAACAGTGAAACTGAGTGGGCCTGGCGAGGAGTCAAGTTCTAAGACATCAATATAGACACTATTTTACCTTCTGCCCTGCTCTTCAGAGTGAATGCTGGAAGAAGGAAAATGGACTCCCACCTGGGGCAGAGAATCCCCATGGGGAGATCTACCATTCCCAGAGTCGGTGCTTCCTTGCCAACCTCATATCACAACTGCTCCCTGGGGACAAGGCCAGGTTTCCCTCTCAGATCCCACACCTGCAGGAAGCAGAGCTCGCTGGCCACTGCTACTTACATCAATGCACAGAGAGGGGAGCCTATAAGGTGCAGGTGGAGGGGTCCCCCTGGGCCTCATGCCCTCCAGGAGAGGCTATTCAGGTGGGTGTTATAGGTGAGGAAGCTGTAGCACCCTCACAAAAAGAAATTTGGAAATGCTTATAGAGTGGTTCTACCCAATCTGTTTTATGTTCATTTTTTTACTAAGTACCCACAGAGCCCATGACTTTGACCTAGACTTTACATTTTCCCTAGAAGGAAGGTTTGAGCAGGTAACTGAGGCTCTAACTATACCCTGCTACATTTCCTTGTAGATACCCAGGTACTATGGTCTTCTCTTCTGTCCCCGAGGTCGGCTGTGTCAGACTAATGAAGGTACAGATTCTGCTGTTACTACCCCACCTATGAATCTTTCAACTCAAGACCTGTTATTCAGGCTGTCTTTAGGATTAGCTGGGCCTCCAGGCCATTCCCTGGGGAAGGAAGAACGAGAAGAGTTGACTGAAGCAATTCTACAGGCTCTGGTGAACAGAGGCACTAGCAGGTAAAGGGACAGTTTAGGCTGAGGATTTTTACTATGTGCCAGGGAGAATGCTAAGTCCTTTACTTCACAACTGTCCTGAGACTTTCTGTTCATCCCACTCCTAAGCCTGCATATTTTGTAAGGCTATCTTCCAGTATACCTCCATTAAGAGATCCAAATGTCCATTTAGGTGCTACTTCCACAGCCCTTCAATTACCACCAGCCTGGTATTCACTGTGCATATATGGAAGTCTCCTGGTTGCCAAGGACCTTCAGTTAGTATGCTGCACAGGGCCTTGACCCTGACTCTCCAGAAGAAGCCTCTAGAAGTATATTATGGAGGAGCCAACTTTACCACAGAATACAGCAAGTAATATTCCAAGTAGTTTTCTTTTTCAAATTCCTAGAGTCTAGATATTTGAAATTGCACTTATTAAGCAGTTATTCGTTTCAGAAAACAAGGATCCCTGACCAACATTACCTGAAGCCTATCATTATGGGACACTTCTCCACTCATGAGTTGGAGTCCCCCCAACTCTAGGAGATAGGGGTCCTAGCCCCCTTCCTTTCTTATGCAGTACCTAGGCATCATGTCTAGCTACCTAAACACCAGTCTAACCCTTCCCTTAAGCCACTTCCCTCACTGCCAGGTTAAATCTCCTTCCAACAATCTAAGTTGCTGATGAGTTGGAATTTTGTCTTATTCCTACTTTCAGATTCTATAGTCACTCTGATTTCCTGTTTAGCTCACTGTTTGGATGAAACAGGGTTTTATGAGCTCTGTGTATTATAAAGGTAAAGCCCTTCACCTCATTGGCCGAGCCATTACTCCAAGCCAACTGTTACTTCTATGTTCCTAGGTTGCTGGTTACCTCGGGCCATAATTCCTCCATGACCCATCCAGGTCTGTCCACAGGGCTCTGCCTAACGCTGCTTATCCTGGTGGGTGCACTGGGAACCGTGGCCTATCAGAAACGAGCTACTCTTCAGGTGGGCCCATCTGCCCCTTACCATTCACCAGAGGTCCAAAACACAAGGGGCTCAGCTGGAGGAATAAGGGAGGTGTGATATTACTAAAAGCATGATGGGGCAGGACACAAATTATTTCAAGACAACTGAGTGGGCCCTGGCTGGTATGGCTCATGGACTGAGTGTCGGCCTGTGAACCAGGGACTCGCTGGTTGATTCCCAGTTGGAGCACGTGCCTGGGTTGCAGGCCAAGTCCCTGATTGGGGGGCATGTGAGAGACAGCCACAAATTGATGTTTCTCTCCCTCTCTTTCCCTTCCCCTCTCTCTAAAAATAAATAAAATATAAAAATAAAATTAAATTAAAAAGACAACTGGATGGGAAGTCAATCTACTATCTACCCTTAAGTTCTACTTTTCTCGACATACCTCTTTTCATACTGGGTTTGCAATGGAAAAAAAAAAGGTAGACTTATCATTCTGAAGATTCATTCTTTATTTTGATACAAAAAATAAACCCTTCTACCTCTAAAGAGTATCATTTGTTCTCATGTTGCTGTAGAGCAAGCTTACAGAATAAGAACATCTGATAGCAGCTCCAAGGATATCACATATGCTTTTGAAAAAGTCATTGTTATTTGGGTTCAAACACACATCAGTGTGGAGGAAGGAGTAATTAATTATCTCCCTCTTCTAATTTTTCCATAATTTTACTGTATCATCACAAGAAAGCTAGTAGTCAGGATGTCACATAATTATGCCAGAATCTGCTAAGGGTGGTGAAACCAGCCATCTGAATCCAGCTAAATATAAAAACATGACCTTTTATTGCCCTTCTCTTCTGTTTCTGGAGTAGGAGGGCTCTGCTTTATAACCCCATGGGCCAGTAGTAGGCTTGAGTAACAATGTGTAGGTGCCTTTTGGTTATAGTTACAAAAGAAGCCATTACATTCTTGAGGGTTTGACATCTCTTGAAGCAGACTGCTGATCTGGATTTGCTTAGATTGAAAACATTCACACTAGGAGTCCAGCTAACACTGAAATAACCAGGCCTGTGGTGTTCAGCAACTTTAGTCAGCAGATCAGGATACCATTCCCAGACCTTTAAGTGACACACCTGAAGTTCTCATTGTCAAGTTGTGACTTTGACTCCATCAGCTCTGGTTATCTTCTCTGATTTTAATGCCTATCAGTCTTTACCAGCTGTAGCAGCCACTGCTTGGTAAAACTTTGCCACAAAGTCTGGCTCACTGATCTCCAGCTGCCTGACAAATTCATTGCGTTCCTCCTCAGCCCAACCTCGAAACCACTGATCCCAAAGACGTAGCTGGCACTCAAAGATACAAGGTGGCCGGTTTCCTCCAGACACACTAAGCTGCTCCAGACCTTCCAGCAATGGCTGTAATTTTCCTGGTACTGCTTTAGCTACCAGGTCCTGTAGGAAACGTTCACGCTGAGGACCTGACCAACTGGCAAACCAGTGAAGAATACACTTCATTTCCTGGGAAGTGATGTAAGACATTGGGGGAGGGGAAGAGTTAGTAAAATTGTCTGGCACCGAGGGTAAAGGTGACGGGAAGGATAGTTGCATTGATGATGAAGATGAGTCCAGTGGCATCCTGAAACATAAAAGCACTGTTATATACTCTTTAGACAAAGCAACCAAAATACAACTTCCCAACAAGAAATCTTATCACAATCAGCATCTATAAAGAAAATGACTTTTCACCAATACAATTTACAAGAATTAGGTTATTATCAAACTACTTTAGAGAAGTCATCCAAGAATAATTTTATGTTATACTTGCCAACCTTCTTTTTCAAAGCAATTTCCCTCCCCAACCACTGTTTCCCTCCATCATTCTTTTTTAAAAAAATATTTTATTTATTTTTAGAGAGGGAAAAGGAAGGAGAAAGAGAAACACTGAAACTTGCTTGGTTCCCTCTCACATGTACCCAACTGAGGACCTGACCCACAACCCAGGCATATGCCCTGGCTGGAAACTGAACCAGCAACCTTCTGGTTCGCAGGCTGGCACTCAACTCACTGAGCCATGCCAGCCAGGGCATCATTCTTATTAAAAAAAATCTAAAAATAACTTTTTTCAAGTGACCAAAAATTTTTGACTAACCATAAGCATGACAGTTTCCTCTGTTTATTAGACTTTGGTGATTAAAAACAAGCAGCCTTGTACTGAACAGTGAAAATGCCAAGGGTGAGGGTAGCTTACAGTTTTACTGTAGGATAAATATGTTTTCAAATAACATCTCTCCCTTTGGCCATATCAGTTCAGATCATCCATGTATACATTTTAAAATCACTTCTTCACTTCTCCAAAATCTATCATCATCTACATCTGGCCATTTTTCCAAAATGACATCAATGATGTAACCTGTAAAGCCTCCTTCAATGATGATTTCATCTTCCAGTTACTGAGGCACTACAGAATTTTTTTAGCAAAAAAATCTTTGTGCTTCTTTTTAAGATCAATTTCAAAAGTTGCAAGGCCACATACTCTCATTTTAAAATTTTCATCTGAGGATATATTTATTGATTTGGGCAGGGGGTGGGGAGAAGAGAGAGAAAAAGAACACTGATATGAGTAAGAAACATCAATTAGTTGTCTCCTCAAGCACCTGAACTGGAAATCAAACCTGCAGCCTTTTGGTATATGGATGACCCTTCACCAAGTAAGCCACCCAGCCAGAGCAAGGGCACATACTCTTATATAATTCTTCTTTGCTCTGGGAATTTTGGCTATCGTAACTTTTTTTTGGCAATCATCTTCTTTTTTGTTGTTGTTTGACCACTTCTACATCTCTTTTGTTTTTCCTTTTCTTCCTCTTCTGCTGTTCTTGACTCTCAATAATCCCAGCTTATCCAATACATTTCTTACCCATTTTCTCCTGCCTATTTCTATGTTCCAGGTTGAGTAAAGAAAAAAATGATTAATGTTGGTCCATCTTATCTTCCCTAAGTGAAAAAAGGTACCCAGTTTTTAACCAAATATACAACTGGTCAGGGAAGGCCCAATGCTAAACATTCCAGAGCCATCAACAGTGGAGGGGAAAAAATACATCACATATAATAAATGAGTCTCCTTTGCAACATACACACAGCTTCTAAAATATGCCAACAGCCCTGGCTAGTGTGGCTTAGTGGATTGAGCACTGGCCTGCAAACTGAAACATCATTAGTTCAATTCCCAGACAGAGCACATGCCTGGGTTACAGGGCAGGTCCCCAGTTGGGGGCATGTGAGAGGCAACTGATCCATGTATCTCTCACATACTGATGTTTCTCTCCCTCTTTCTCCTTCCCTTCCCTTCTCTCTAAAAGTAAGTAAATAAAATCTTTAAAAAAAAAGTATGCCAAGAAATTGATAACATCCATTACTTCTTCATATTTCCTGTAAATCACCAGGAAGGAGGGCAGAAGTGATGGGCCCTGAACCAAAATAAGATAACACAGTAAGAAAAACAAAAGAATAGTCACGTGTTTATACAAGACTGAAAAAAAGCATAGTTGGTTTGGTGGCTTACGGATCTAACAAGTGTTACACTGCTGCAGATGTATAACAATTCACGTGTTTCAACTGTTTTCCCTAATGTTCAACATAATGCCTACTGATGCCCTATCACTGATGTGCATCACTAATGCAACTATGAGGTCGGCCAACCTGAATAGTTTTCAAGGACCACAGTTTGAATCTCTAACAATGAAAACCTTAAACTACTACTGTATATAAGCTGTTGTACTGTTTGTGCCAAATGGATTATTTGTAAAGAGAAAGGAACCTCTAAGCAATTAACATCAGTTCTGTACCAACGAGCCCTGCGAGGCTGTTTTTTTTTTCCGTGGCCCTGCAAGAAGCAATTTCTCCTAAAAGAACTGTATTCCCTTATTCGAGGAAAGTGAATTTTTCCCGAGTCTCCCGATATGACTTCCACGGCAAACTCAAGTTCACTAATCATGAATTAGTTCAGTCTGAGTCCGAAGGCACGCCACTACCACTTTCCCACCTTGGAGGCCCATAAGCCTGGCATTGCGAGGTCCCAAAGAAAAACGTAGTCTTAGATGGGAGTGGCGGGGATTAAGAGGACGGGAGGCAAGATCAGTTTCCGTAGAAGAAACTTGCTCCACGAGGGTGACCCGCAAACACCGAGTCTGACCCAGCCCAGAAAAGGACTTCTACCCCGCTTACCTCCCCTTTCCTCTCACAGGGAACCGAGAGACCATCACAAGAGTACTTGGGCTCCATCTACCGCCACTGCTTCCACGTTTCCTGAAAACCCTAAGCAAGGCCAGCCAGGCAGCCCACGCACTTCCGGTCCCGGACCAGCCCCAAACACCCAAGCGCCCCAGCGTTTCGGCGTTAGGTCCGGAGAGAGCCGAATAACTCCGATCTTGGTTAGGCCAGAGTCGAGGGCTTCCGAATACATTCGATTCAAAGCCTCGGTAAAACGAAGATAACCGAGCTCTAAAAGAGGGATGAGGGAGGGGGGAAGCGTCTGACAGGATGGAAAGAACCGATTGGTGCCGATGTGGAGACGGAAACACCCGAGCAGTTCCGGAGGAACTCGGGGAGTTGTGAGTGGTAATCGAGGGGTGGATTATGGCAGTGGGCGGAGTCAGATCTGTACGTTCGAAGGGCGTTAGCGGAAATTACCGAAGATGCCCGAAGCCGTCGGGACGGACCCGAGTACCTCACGCAAGATGGCGGAGCTGGAGGAGGTGACTCTGGACGGGAAGCCTCTTCAGGCGCTGCGGGTGACCGACCTGAAGGCCGCACTAGAGCAGCGAGGCCTAGCCAAGAGCGGGCAGAAGAGTGCCCTGGTCAAGCGGCTCAAAGGGGTGAGGAGACGGCCTTGCCGGAGTGTCGGAGGGGAGCGGACCCGGTAGAGACGAGTCTCTGCTGCGGCGCAGGCGCAGTGTCCGTGCTCGGCGCGAGCTGGCTCAGGCCGCCAGCGCGAGCCTCCGGAGCCGTGCGCACGGAGGTTGGCGAGGCTCGCGCTGGTATCGAGATAGCGCCAGTTCCCGCCTTAACGGCAGCAGCGCGAGCACAAAATGGGAGGGTGCGCGCTACTCTCCCAGAGTGTCTTAAGCTCCTTCCTTCTTTCCCCACCCCCTCCTTGTTTGTGTCTGTGGTTTCGGCGCATGCGCTGCAGAAGGAGTTAAATCCCACTACTACCGCCGGTGTTGTTGGCCTGATGGGGGGGCTGGTTGGTCTGGGTGGGAGTTTAGGGGTATAGTTGCTGGGAGAGGTTGATGGGGTTGGTATCGATATCCAGAAAAATAAGATTGGGGTAGGGTAAAAATGTCTGTCTGATTACATTAGGAGCTGTGATGAAGAGAATCCTTAATTTGAAGGGATATGGTTATAGAGGGGTGTATAATTTATAGGGCATCCACAGTAATTTGGGTAGATTAGAGTTTGATGACTATTGGTGAGAGAGGTGAGGCAGGTTGGTATATATGTTGGGGGTTTTGAATCGGTTTGAGTAGGTTAGGGTAGGATAGTCATGAGGTGGATATATGGATTGATGTGTATGGGTTTGGTGTAAACGGAGGGAAGATGATGATGTCTTGGTTTTAAGTGGGGTGAATTAGGATATGTGGTGGGTAGTACAGCTTAGGGCTGGGTTGGCTCAAGGGTTGAGTTGGCAGAGTGTTGCTTTATACATAAACTGACAATTTCGTGGGGAGGATCATTAAGTCAGACCACAGTTTACAGGGTCTGCTCATTTTGTTCTGTAGTCTCTTCTTTAAATTTAGTAAATCTAGGTGCCACTCTTTTGGAAAGAATCTTAAGTAGATCTGGTCCTGGGTAACTAAATGTAGTCCTGGTTAACTGTTTGACCAAGTAATTCAATCAGACCAAAACCAGCAGCCCCATGGTTTCATGTATTTGGAGCTGATTTGAGTATTTGAATTTTACCTGCAGTGCCAGGTTTAGAAGGGGCACTAGTCAGAAGTCCAAAAGACTATAGAGGTTATATTGTAGTACTGACTCATAACTGTCACTGATTTTGTTAGGTCACTGATTGTCTCATGTGCCTACATTTTACCTCTGTACATTTGGGAGCAGTAACCATGGCTACCTTTAAGGGTCTTCTGAAGATAAATGAGAACAGTATTAGTAAACGGCTTTTAGGTACCCTGGAAAGAGTACAGTTTAAGTGTTTATGGGTAGTTGTTGCATTTAATGAAGAGATTGGGGGAGGGGTGGCCTTTTTCCACCTGATTTCTGACTTTTTGCCCTTCTTTACACCAGGCTCTAATGCTAGAAAATTTACAGAAACACTCAACACCCCATGCTGCATTTCAGCCAAATTCCCAGGTAAGAAAGAAGGTTCATTAGAGGGGGTAGGCTCTTTGGATACACAAACACATGGAAAGACATGACATATACTTGATCCTTGATTCCTTACCAACATTTCTTAAGTTCCCTGGGTCAGAAGTGTTCTTATACCAGGAAAGTTGAATTCTAATAAAAGAATTCAAGAACAGAATCAGAATCTTGTTAATAACCAAGATCAGAGCAGAATTAAACAACATAGAGACTAAAAGCACAATTCTAAGGATCAGTAAATCCAGGAGCTGGTTCTTTGAGAAGAGAAGAGCTATTCGTTCATTTCTAATACATACTTGAAATGGTGTGTGCAGAAAGATGTGGCTCCAACTTAAGTGTTGTACAGGGATCTGAAGCCATTTATTTGCCACTGATTTGGGGGATGTAGTAGTCTTTGAATATGGAAATAAAGTAGACAATCACTAGGCAATGTAGGAAAATACTTGCTGAGGAACTCTTGTGTTGACTTAGATTTTTCAAGAATTTGGTCCTTTGGAAATCACCCACCATTAAAAGTGCTAATACTCACCATGCAGTTACTCCTAAATGTAATTAGTTGCTCTGTTACTTAAGGCAAAATAATTCACCTTTGAGGCCTTGGTTTCTTCAGTTTCCCTATGTGTAATATGAGAGGTTGGACCAGATCCATAGTTTTATACCTGCTCTGCTCAGGTTTTGTGAAGCTGTTTTTGGCGGCTTCCTAGGAAATAAACCTTTTTCCCAAGTGAGCAAGGGTTCACACTCCGCTCTTAAATTAGATCAGATGATCTATTTCTGTCTGCTTTGTATATTGAGTTTGTGCATAAGACTTTAGAAGTAATCATTCTACAGTTTTCTTTTAAAATAAAAAACCCTAAAAACTAAAATTTTAGCACTATTTTAAACTGCATAGTCTCTTAAGATTTTTTCCGTTTTAAAATTCCCTCATTGTAGTGTATCATGCACTTAAAGGAAAAATCCAGATCTTTGTTAGTGCAGTAGTGTGCAGCTCAAGTCCCAAGATACTGTGGAAAAAGAAGAGAGCCGCCTTCCTACCTTGTTATCACCTCATTAAATTGTATCTTAATCCAGCCAGCTTACATAGGTTTAGTTAAGTACTTTAATAAGCATTAGAAACTGCATAAGTTAATCAGTTTATGATTATATTCCTTTTGCATTTTAGTCTTTGAAGCTTTGCTTTTATTGACATAGGATTTTTTACAAGATTTTATTTATTTACTTATTTTCAGAGAGGGTAAAGGAAGGAGAAAGAGAGAGAAACATCAGTGTGTGGTTGCCTCTAACGAGCCCTGGAAACCTACCTGGGCCCGCAACCCAGGCATGTGCCCTAGGCTGGGAATTGAACCAGCAACCCTTTGGTTTGCAGGCTGGTGCTAAATCCACTGAGCCACACCAGCCAGAGCTATCATAGCACTTTTGCAACAAATATATGTATTCTCTAATATATGAACCCACACTTCATCAATGTCCATTGAGTACCAAGAAACTATTTCTACTTTAGGTGAAAGTGAACATTTACCATACTTATGAAAGATAACTAGTAATATAGAAAGTATTTAGATTTTTTTCCTTTTTCTGGAGTTCTAAAGGGCTTGCCCAACAAGAATGTTCTCAGGAGGAAGATTTGTGAAGAGAAAGCTGAAGGACAAAAGATTGATGTGGGGGTCTGTGTTGCAAAAAAAAGGGGGGGGCAGGGAGGATGAAGCCTCTGGATTTTGAATATTGTTACCACAGATTTCTTATCACCCAAAGAAAATGAAGTTAGAACTCTGTCTAAAAGTTGAATGGACATCCTTTTTTTAATTTGTTTTCATACTTTTAAGTACTATTCTTGCATTTTAAAGATGTTTGTCAAAATGTTGCCTGGATAGGTTGAGATTGATTTTCTGTTAGCAACAAAAAATGAACTAGAATTTTTTTGTTTCATTTCTTGATGTTACTATCATAAGAACAATTTAGATTTTCCTTTCAAAAGGTTTTATTTATTTATTTCTAGAGAAGGGAAGAGAGGGAGAAAGGGAGAAAAACATCAGTGTGAGAGAGATGGATCAGTTGCCTTGACTGGGGACAAACCCAAAACCCAGGCATGGACCCTGACCAGGAATCGAACCAATGACCTTTTGCTTTGTAGAATAACACTGAACCAACAGCACACCAGTCAGAGCTAGATTGTTTTTAGATAATATTTTTTATTATCTAAAAATTTACATTAAAAGATGTAGTTTTACAGGAATTTATTTCTTTTACATTATTTATGCATCATTCTTTGGATGGGAACTGAATATTAAAATTAAAAAATTACATGAAGTTCCGCACCTTGCCATCTTTTGTGGATCATAGGGCTATTTATTTTGGTCCTCAGCATAAAAGTAGCTTAAAAAAGGGCCATCTAACATTTTAATCATCTTTCTTGAGTCCAGTAAGGGGTAAGACCTTTGGACCATGGAATGTTTTTCCTTGCATTTTCCTAATTTGCCTTCCTAGACTTTCCTTTTCCATGTCCTGTACACAGATTGGCGAGGAAATGAGCCAGAACAGTTTCATAAAGCAGTATCTGGAAAAGCAGCAGGAGCTACTTAGGCAGCGTCTGGAACGTGAAGCTCGAGAAGCTGCAGAACTTGAAGGTAAGCCCAGAACCGTTGCTTCTTACAAGGAGTTCTTCATTCTTATTCCTGTAACCAAGTAGATCGGCCTGTTTAGGCAATTCCAGGAATAAGTCAGTCTGAGACTAACTACTTATTTGTTTTGGTAGTTTATGGAGCCAAGAAAGTTACTATTTACTTTTTGTCAGGGCAGAAGACACTTAATTTGACTATCTTATTAGAAGAGGATTCCTGCCACCAGGAAGAGTTAAAAGTAAATTAAGCCACCCTTTAGATGAGGTAGAGCTTAGTCCTAGGGAGTTTTTCTCTATGTACAGCACTCTTTTTAGTAAATACTCTGTATCCATGACTTTGCCTGACCTCCTTCACTCCTACATATTCCCACATGCTGAGCCCTTCACTCCCTCCCTGCCCCGACCCAATCTGTACTTTGCAGAAGCTTCAGCTGAGTCGGAGGACGAGATGATCCATCCTGAGGGAGTGGCTTCCCTGCTGCCTCCTGACTTTCAGAGCAGCCTGGAGAGACCAGAGCTGGAGCTCAGCAGACATTCGCCCAGTACGTATCTCCCTCCCCACTGCGCTGTTTTGTCAATCCTGCGTAGTTGGTGGGGGGAGGTAGTTACACCTCCTTTCCTGCTAAGCCTCCGTTAATTCAAGTCCCAGGGAAACTCTGTGACTTGATATTTGACATGTTTTTTATGGAAACTATGTCCTTTTTGAAGTCTGCTTTCACCACTATGTTGTGTTAACCTCTCAGAGTGTTTTATAAAGCAATTTGATTTTTCTTTTCCTCTGTACCTTTTCAACCTCTTCTGCCTCTGAATTTAGCAATGGTCACAACTTTTTTTCACCTCTTTACCAATTATGTATGAGTTGCGCATCCCATCACCCCCAAGAGGGCATTTACTATAGTTTATTAATTCATAATTTTTATTGAGCATCTGTTTATGCCAGGCATGTGCTAGGCACCAGGAATATAGTAAAGAAAGAGAGAAGTCTCTGCCCTAATGAAACGTATAGTCTAGCGAGGAGATGGGCATTAAACAAATTATGACATAATTAATTACAATTGTGCTATGTGCTATGAAAGTCAGTGCAGAGTATTATGTGACCCAGTATGTGGACTAGGTTCAGGCAAGATTAAATTTTTCATATTATTAGGCAACCAGTTTTGCATAACATCTCATGCAAAAGTATAAATGCAGCCTTTGTCAGGAAATACTTATCTAAGTATCCTTTCAGAAGAACATGTGCATAAGACTTGTGTACAATAAATAGCTATATTTTTTATAAAGTTTTTATAGGGAAAGAGAGGGAGAGAAACATTGATTGGTTTCCTGTTGCACGTACCCCAACCAGGGACCAAACCTGCTGCCTAGGCATGTGCGGGAATTGAACAAGCGAACTTTCAGTTTACAGGACAGTACTCGACCAACTGAGCCACACTGGTCGGGGCAGATAACTATATTGAACCAATGCGTAAATTAACAAGTTTTTTATTGATTTTTTAAAAAAGATTTTATTTATTTATCTTTGGAAAGGGGTAGGGAAGGAGAAAGAGAGCTAGAAGAACATTGATGTGTGGTTGCCTGTCATGCGCCCCCCACTGGGGACCTGGCCTGCAACCCAGGCATGTGCCCTAGACTGCCAATCCAGCTGGCAGCCGTTTGGTTTGCAGGCCCACGCTCAATCCACTAAGTTATGCCAGCCAGGGCTGAATCATTAATGTAAGTGGTCGTGGTTAGTTGCTGGCTCTTCTGATTGATATAGAATTTCTTCTTCTTCTTTTTTTTTTTTTTAAGATTTTATTTATTTATTTTTAGAGACGGTGGGGGGGGGAGAAAGAGAAAGAGAGAGAGAGAAACATCAATGTGCAGTTGCCGGGGACCATGGCCTGCAACCCAGGCATATGCCCTGACTGGGAATTGAACCTGCAATGCTTTGGTTCACAGCCCGTGCTCGTCCACTGAGCTATGCCAGCCAGGTAGAATTTCTTCTTGAAAATAAGTTTTTAGGAGGTGTTTAATGGTTGGAGAGAAACACACTCTTTTAGAGACTTTCTTCTCAAATATAAAAGTGGCAGACCCTCAATTGATTCATTTAGCGCTTAGCACTCTTTTTTCCCTGATCGTAAAGCCAGGAGTAGGGGGGGAAACTCTTATAAATTAGTTGTCAGTATTTCTTCTCAAATAAAAATCACTCAAAGTATTTATTGATTTCTGCTATGTACATATCTCCATACTAGAGTGTATGGGGAGGTAGCACATTTGTAAAAATCTCTTTAGGGAGAGAGAAGACAATTGCACATAAAACTAACAGTAGAAGATGGTATTTTTTTAAAGATTTTATTTATTTATTTTTAGAGAGAGGGGAAGGGAGGGACAAAGAGAAGGTGAGAAACATAAATGTGGGAGAGAAACTTCGATCAATTGCCTCTTGTATGGACTGAACCCACAACCCAGGCAAGTGGCCTGACCAGGAATCAAACTGGCCACCTTTCGCTTTCCAGGATGATGCCCAACCAACTGAGCCATATTGGCAAAGACTGGGACTCTACATTTTTTTAAAGTCCTCTTGTAGTTCTGTTCTTCTGGGACTTGACATTTTTTTAAGTCCTCTTATTGTTCTGTTGATCAACTCAATTTATCAATGACTAACTGAAAGAATAGTTTTTCAGTATGTTTAATCATGATCCTTGGTTTATATTTCAGCAACCTCCTATTTATGTGCTATAGACAATCCCAAATAGGAAGGAGAACGTTTATAAAATCCTCCCTGACTCTCCTTCTTGCCTTCCTGTCTATCACTTTCTTCAGATTTTCTTAGGTATTGGGAGTCAGTACCCACCCTCTAATAGTCAGAAGTTGTCTGGAGTCCCTTTTAGATCATGACTGGGTATACAAATATCATATGTTAACTTTTTTCAAAAAGAGCCCAATCTAGGAAAATTAGGAGGGAAAAAATGCCAAAACATTTTAAAATGAGTATTTAGAATACAGGTTCTTTAACAAAGGAGTAGCCCCAAGGGATCTTAGCGAGGCTTTTGCTTACAGAACATGTAGTGCTTATTACTTTTTCTCATATTAAATCTGGATGCTGAGATGCTAGAGAAATGCTAGATAATGTTTAACGTAGACAGCCACCATGACTCAGATTTAAGTTTGACATCATTGCCAGGTCTCCATTCTTTTAATTCCTGTATCTTATTCAAACCCAGATACCCTTTGGCTACAGGGTTTACTGTTATCTTTTATTTTTTAAGGCTTTATCTATTTTTTTAGAGAGAGGGGAAGGAGGGGAGAAAGACAGGGAAGGAAACACCAATCAGTTGCCTCTCACATGCCCCCAGTTGGGGATGTGGCCTGCAACCCTGGCATGTGCCCTGACTGGGAGTCAGACCTACAGCCTTTTAGTTCACAGGCCAACACTCAGTCCACTGAGCCATGCCAGCCAGGGCTTGCTGTGATCTTTAGCTACCTTACTGGGGTCCTGTAAATCCTCCCCAGAGATTTGTCTTCTAGGGTGAAGACCCTACTCTCCAATATGGTTCTTCCATTTTTCAGTTGAATACCTTATACATTGTCTAGCAGCCAGTAGCCAGCCACCTTGTCCTGACAAGGACAAATCCTGAAGGCATCTGGCTTTGGAATCTTGGAAATCTTAACATTTACCCTGACTTGCTTTTCTATTCCTAAAATAAATTCATTAACCCATCCCCACTGTTTGCTCCACCTTTTGCTAAAGGTGCTCAGTTTCTACACATATTATTCACATCTGGCTTAGAACACTTACGTGGCCCTGTGCTCATAATGGAAAGATGGTACCTTTTCCAAAAGCTTGTCTGCGTCGTATCAGCTTTATACAAAGAACTAGAAAGAGATTCTTCATCTCTTATATTTTGTTTTGCTTACTAAGTAAGCTCTTGTTTCATATTGTCACATTTTTTTAAGAGGGGGGAGAGAGATAAATGTTCATTGTTCCATTTATTCATTCATTGGTTGACTTTTTTAAATTGAATTTATTTGGGTGACATTGGTCAATAATAAAATTATAGATTTCAGGTGTACAATTCTATCATACATCATCTGTATATTGTATTGTGTGTTCAGCACCCCAAGTCAAGTCTCCCTCTTTCGTTTATCGCCTCTTTACCCTCTCCTACCTTCCCCAACCCTCATTTCCCTGTGGTAATCACTGTACTCTTGTCTGTCTAGGAGTTGTTTTGTTTTGTTTTTGTGGGGGGAGTGGTTGGTATTTTTTTCCTTACCATTTATCTCCCTTGTATCCCACTGCCTGCAATCATCACACTGATGTTCATGTCCAATAGTCCTTTTGCCTCTTTCCTCACTCCCTCTACCTCGTAATCCCCATCCCAGAGCTGTCGCCTGCTGTCTATGAGTCTTTCTCTATTTTGCTTTTTAGTTCAGCTTGTTCATTAGATTCCACATATGAGTGAAATCATATGCATTGGTTGACTCTTATATGTACCCTGACCTTACCCACAACCTTGCTTTATTCAGACAACACTCCAGCCAGGTGAACTACCTCACCAGGGCTATTTATTGATTTCTTACAAGTTATTCTAAACTGTTTACTAAAAAAATCTGGCCTGATACTACATGTCTTAACCATACATCCTGTACACAGATGAAAAATGGTGTATGTGTAGAGATCCTGTTAGTTAAGTGATCATGGAGTAAAGTTTTACAAAATATGTGCAGTCTTCTAGTTCATTTTTATAACTTTCTTTTTTTAATTTACCGAAGCAAAGACTAGTTCATTTTAGATTGTTGAGATACAGAAATAAGAGAGGAGATCCTGGATTAGAGCTCACACCATCTGCTTTATTTACCACCATTCTATATACTATTATTGTAGAGCATAGCTTTGTGGATCGTTTAAACCTTTTGTACTGTATTAAAATGGAGCCCAATCTAGCTGGGTGTATATCTGGAATGTAATGTTCTTTAGGCTGTCTTCTATATACTGTGTTCTCATCAGTATTTGCGTTGATGCTCTATCTAATGTTTTGGGTTTTTTTTTTTAAGATTTTATTTATTTTTTAGAGAGGAAAGGGAGGGAGAAAGAGAAAGAGAGAGAAACATCAATGTGCAGTTGCTGGGGACCATGGCCTGCAACCCAGGCATGTGCCCTGACTGGGAATTGAACCTGCGACACTTTGGTTCGCAGCCCGAGCTCAATCCACTGAGCTATGCCAGCCAGGGCTCTACTTAATGTTTTAATACTTGTAGAAAACTTAGACATCTTCCAGCCCATTCCCTCCTTTTTCTCAAGTCAAGTCATTGTGACCAAGTTACCATGCTTTGTAAAATGTGAGAAGAAATTTTTCCAGTTTTACATGGAGTATTTGCAGTAACCTACACTAACAGTTTCCAAGCTTTCTTTTAGTAGAACTTATTTTCCCTTAAAAAAAAATCTCACCTTGAGTGCCATATATAAAACATAATTGAAAAAGACTATTTCTGAAGCCCTGTCCAATTTGCTTCTAATAATTTCTAAGTACTTTAGGGCCCTGAAAACTGTTTAAGTACTTACTTCATTAAGATTGTTATTTTACAAACCGGTACATTAATCATAATGTATTGGTCAAAACTAGTGGTAGCAATTGGCAATCCAAAAAAATAGTGAACATAGTGAAGTCTTGAGTTTTGATTCAGATTAAGAAAACATTTTATAGAAATAAGTGCATTTTGTATTTGTACATCTCTGCTAGACAGTTTTAATGCCCTGGTAGTTATTTTAATTTATTTGAGTTATTTGTAGTAAGTGAATTGGTTTTGATATACTAAAAATATTCCAGACATATGCAGCAGGAATTATCAATAATACCGTGACCCATAGGGCTTTATAATATAAGTCTTTTCTTCTGCATAGAAGTCAAATAAATTGATACCAGTATGTATTGATGAGCTCATGTGCTATGATTGACTGAATTTAGAAGAAAGCAACCTTGAGTGAATGTTCATGTCATGAGTCTGACTTGATTTTCTTTTGTTTGATAGGAAAAAGCTCCTCTATTTCTGAAGAGAAAGGCGACTCTGATGATGAGAAACCAAGGAAAGGAGAAAGACGATCATCCAGGGTCAGACAGGTAACTCAAATATCTCCTAAAGCATTCATCACCTCTTTGGGTAATGCTTTGGATACCTCCTCCTTTCCTTCCTCCTCAAACTATTTTAGAGTTGGCATCTCTAGATTTTTATGCATTCATCTTCTCTTTCTCTTCTTTTTTTCATTTTTTGTTTTTTAATTTAGATCTGTTCTGGCCTTCAGATGTCCGAGTGAATATATAAAAAATAAAACTTAATTGTAAAAGTTAGTAGGCTGATATGTATTCCTGGTATGTAGTCTCTTCCTAAAGCACAGTATTTAAAAACATATAATTAATTATTCAATTAAAACCTTAAAACTATTTGATATATTAAGTGAGCAAATATGAAAGTGTATGTATAGTATAGTTGTGACTAGAACCAATGGGAAAAATTAAATATACCAAAATAAAAAAAAATAATCCCATTAAATGATAATAGGCCGATCCCCCCTTCTTTCTAGATTTTAATTTATATTTATTTTTAAAGCTTGAAGCTAAAAAATAAATTGGAAGTTATCATTATTGTATTTTTTTTGGTCACTCTGATTCAGTAAGAGTCCATGTTTGTCATGTTTGTTTACTGTCACACATTTCTGTGTTGCTGAAAAAGACATGTGTCATTTGAGTTCCTCCTTCCTGTGTGTTTCTCGTGAGATATTTTTTCTCTTCTCTTTTGATAGTGAGCAAATATACTTGAAACCATTGTAGATTTTTAGGCAAGAGCAGCTAAACTCTCAGAGTGCAGCCAGGTTGCTGAGGAGGAAGAGGATCAAGAGACACCTTCCAGAAATCTGAGGATCAGAGCAGATCGAAATTTGAAAACAGAGGAGGAAGAAGAGGAGGAAGAGGAAGAGGAAGAAGAGGAGGAAGAGGAGGAAGAGGAGGAGGGAGTAAAATCTAGGGAAGCACCAGTTCTGAAACAGTTTGAGGAAGAAGAGGGGAAAGAGATGCTGAGAGCAAAACCAGAAGAGGTGATGGATGAGAGACCCCAAACCATAAGATCACAAGAACAGGAGGGGTTAGAGAAAGGAGGGAGAGTTACAAGGTCCCAGGAAGAGGCTAGTAGAAAAAGTCATCTGGCCAGACATCAGCAGGAGAAAGAGATGAAGACAGCTTCTACCCTTGAGGAAGAAGAAAGAGAAACAAAATCTTCAAAGGTCTTGGAGGAAAAATCAAAGTCTCCTTCCCCTCCTCGATTGACTGAAGATCTGGAAAAGGCCCCTCTTATGCTACAACCAGAACAAACTGCCAGTGAGGAGGAGACTCCCCCACCTTTACTTACCAAGGAAGCATCTTCACCACCACCTAATACACAACTTCAGAGTGAAGAAGAAGCAGAGCCCATGGAAGGCCCAGCCCCCCCTGTTCTCATTCAGTTATCTCCTCCTAATACAGATGCTGAGGCCAGGGAGCTATTAATAGCTCAGCATACTGTCCAGTTGGCAGGAGGCTTGTCGTCTTCGACAAGTCCTGCAGACACCAATGCAGAATCTCCAGCTGAGAAAGTGCCAGAAGAGAGTGTCCTGCCTCTAGTTCAGAAAAGCATACTAGCTGACCCCTCAACCCAGAAGGGTCCTGAAACTGAGTTGGACAAGTCTGCTCCACCACTCCCTCTAAAAATTGAGGAATTAGCACCAGCCAAAGGGATCATTGAGGAATCTCTGAAACAGCCATCTTTGGAACAGAAGGAAGGCAGAAGGGCTTCTCATACCCTTCTCCCAAGCCACAGATTGAAACGGTCAGCTGACTCATCCTCTAGCCGGTCCTCCTCATCTTCATCTTCCAGTTCTAGATCAAGATCTCGCTCTCCTGATAGTTCAGGCTCTCATTCTCACTCACCTCCAAGATCTAAACAGAGAGATATAGCTCATGCCAACCCTCGTGGTAGATCCAAGATGGGCTCCAGATCAACATCAGAGTCCAGGTCACGTTCTCGTTCACGTTCAGCATCAAGCAACAGCAGAAAAGTAAGTATGGGAGTATCCTGGGTGTTTTGATGTTCTGTCTGTATGCCAGTGTTTTTCAACAGCAGGAGAAGCTATCATTTTCTGGCAGAAATAGGAAAAGCTTCCTTTAGTTGCTAGTTCAGTGATTACTTTTCAGAGTCTAATTTTCAATTAATTGATCCCTAAATAGGGTCCTTTTTTTCTTTTTTGAGCCTCTTTACAAAAAAAAAGAATTTGATTTACACACACACACACACACACACACACACTTCATTTACCCACCTTCTCCACTAGACTGTAAACTTCTTAGGGATATGGACATGTCTTTTTACACGGGTATTCCAGTACCCAGCACCTGGTTGGGACTTAATAAGTAATTTGTGGAATAATATAAGAAGTTAGGGAGATCACTACTAACAAACAGGAATAAACACAGGGACAAAAAATTCCAAAGTATTAAATTGGGTCAGCAGAGGTTGGAAAACTCAGTGATCTACTGAACATAGACCACATAAAATAATTTGCATTATGTGTTTCATTTCTTCAGTCTCTGAGCCCTGGAGTCTCCAGGGACAGCAGCACCAGCTACACTGAAACCAAAGATCCCTCTTCTGGTCAGGAGGTTGCAACTCCACCAGTGCCACAGCTGCAGGTCCTTGAGCCAAAGGAGAGGACTTCCACCTCATCCTCTATTCCAGTGAGGCCTATGAGCCAACCTGAGCCAGCCGAAAAGCATGTGACACAGAGGGTACAGCCTGAGCGGGTAGGCTATTATGCCCTCTCCCTAGAGGGAGATGGAGGATTAGGCATGATTTTCCCTTTTGTCTTAACTATAAAACTGAAAGACCAGTCTGGACAAGATTCACTAGAAATGTAGAAGGTTGGGGGTACCTATTAGATTCCACTTAACTCATTTCCAACTCCCTGGTTCATGAGGCTGAGTTCTCAGCTCCAGGAGGATGCTCAGGGTCAGTTATTCCACAGAACTCTTTTTTTCCCCCCTGCCCAAAAGGAAGCCTTTTCTTGTTTCTTTCATAGTAGAATTCTAATAAAATGATTGCTGACATAGAAATTTTTAAAGCAATATTCCATTCTATTTTGTAAAATGAAATAAAGATACGTAGGGCTGAATGCAGAGCTGGTGTATGGTGTATGCCCTGCTCTGCCTTTTACCTGCTCCAGGTTAAAGAAAAGGAACCCAGCAGATATAAGTACGTTGCTATGTTTGTTTTGCTATGTTTGTCCTGACAGGGGAGTCCAAAGAAGTGTGAAGCTGAAGAGGCAGAGCCACCAGCTGCCACACAGCCCCAAACCTCAGCAACTCCAACCTCTCACCTACCAGAATCAGAAAAGATTCATCACACTGTGTAAGTGATATACCTCAACTGGGGTATAACAAGGAACTAGAAGTGTGGGATAGTTCTGGATAGTTCTTTTCCCTAGGGCTCTTCGACTAAGCAGTTCTAGTTTTCTTTTAAAACATGAAGGTAGAGCTTTATCTGGACAAAGGCTAGACTTCAGTTACTATGTTGGGACCTGCCACCAGACCTCTTAAGGTAGTCTGAAAAGTGATGGTGAAAGCATAAAGAAACCCATATCTGGGATCATCTGACCAAAATAGTCAGTTTCTTTAAGGAGAAGACAGCAGAGGCTTCTGTTACCAAACTCAAGACAGTGTAAGGGAATTAACCCAGGACATCTTAACTCAATCTTTAACTCACATTTACCCGTTACATCTAAGCCCAGGAATATGAGTTAATAAAGCATATGGAGGGTCTACAAAGAAAGGCACAGGAGGGTGCTGCTGTGTTTTGATTTCTGTATTTTTCTTGTTTATTAGCTGTCATTTTGTTAAACACGATCTAAGTTAGCTCTTACACCTTACAATAGAGCAAAAGGTGAAGTCCATATCAAGTCGGAGGTTTATTCCTCAGTCTCAAAGACCTTTGAATTGACTTTATCAATCATACAATTAATATGAGTTTTCTAGTCCTTACATTAGTTCTAGAAAAATACTCATAACAAATTAAATCTGTAGTTGAATAGTTATCCATTATTCTAAGCTCTTAAGTATTATAAATTAAGAAGCAATTGAACCAAAATTTCTGGCTTCAGGTTCTCACGGGAAATGAAAAAGAAAAGCATTGTGGAAATAAGATGCTTAGCTTTTAGACATCAGGAGTCTGGTACTGCTTCGGTGAATGTTCTTTGTAGACAGTTGGCCTGAAGTCGTTCCATTTGTTTATGTGTCATTTTAACACTATACTGCCAGTATGATTTTTCCCTTTATGTAAAAGTCTAATAATTTACACTCTTCTAAGAGCTTTAGACTATCTTTTTGCTTCTGATTTTGGAGGGTGGTGGGCAGGTGACATGATTTTATTATCTCATTTCCTTATGACTTTAATAATAGTTTTGTACTCTTTACTAGATAGCTCTTGCCTTGATAATACCCTTGCAACTGTCCATTCCAATATTTTTGCCTCTGCCGCCATCTTGTGGCCATTTCATTTTAGGTTTAAAAGCCAAAAATTCATTCTACTTCCTTTGAAAAGTTTTCGTTTTTCCTTTTTTGGATGAGTACATTCTCCTTTGGAAAAGGGTGTTTCTTCTAGGACCATAATGTGAAAACCCAGCGGATTCTGGAAGTGTTCAGGATTTCCCCAGCTACACACCATCGATGAGGAAATGGGGTGACACCTTCCCTTCCATATCAACCAGAGATAATACTTGCCTCCCCATCCGAATCCCCATCCCTTGGGGGTACAGCATGTCCTTTGCATAATGGCAATTTCAAAGTAGGTGTTGACA
Source organism: Phyllostomus hastatus (assembly GCF_019186645.2). Classification (NCBI taxonomy): domain Eukaryota; kingdom Metazoa; phylum Chordata; class Mammalia; order Chiroptera; family Phyllostomidae; genus Phyllostomus; species Phyllostomus hastatus. The sequence continues at coordinate 714,739 of NW_025333860.1, read as the reverse complement.
ACCTGTTACTAATTGGGCATGAGGAACTGCCTCCTATGTACCTTGAGAAGCAAGTAATTTTCTAAAAAGCTCTGTGCTTGCCCTTAAATTCTGTGGGTCTACGAGGTCCTGGCAACAGAACGGTACTTTATGCTGTTTTGAAGCACCTTTATTTCTGGACTTTTGAATGCAGTCCAGGGCAAATAAGGCTTGGAGTCATACACAGTTTTTCTCTCCAGGTAAAGGTGGCTTTGATCTTCATTTTATGACTAAGGTAATCTACATGATTCTGGCAAGGTGATAGGCAAGTGGCACTTTGCGTAAACACAGATTGTTCATTGTTGCCTTGGCAAGGTTCAGTGGAGGAGCCTCTAGATTAGAAATGCATTGAGAGCTTAGGAGTAGCTCACATATATCCCTCTTACCCACTTTCCCTCTGCCTGCCTTTCAGTTGGTCTGTTCAGCAGCCTAACAAAAAGGCATACTCAAAGGCCTAAACCCATAGACTATTCTGGGGTTGGATTTGGTAAATAAACCTTTGAGAAGGTTGCCTACATTTCTGGAGGTCTTGATACAGTTAATTCACAACACTCTAGTCTTTCACCAGCTTGAAGTCCTAGTGTTCAGTTTGGGTGATCTTGGGAATGCTGGCCAATTTTAAAAGTGGGATCAACAGTTTTAAATGGAAAAGACCGTTTGTAACTTAACCTTGGTTTTACTGTCTGTCTCAATAAGAAGTCACATGACTTTAATAAAAACAGGGCCTAAGGCCTGTTGATTCAGTAAAGTGTTAAAAAAATTAGATTTTTTACTTCAAAGACCTCTCATCACTTGGAAGAGATTTCCTAACTTTTTCATTGTGGGTGGTTAAATCCATCCTGATTCTGATTGTTCCCTGAGGAGTTTTAGATTTATGAGGTAAAGTATCTTTTTCATTGTTTGGAGCATTAATTTGTGAGCCCTCAGTTCTATTTCAGCTGATCTCTATTCAAAAATACAATCTTTTTTTAAAAGATTTTATTTACTTCATTTATTAGAGAGAGAGGAACGGAGGGGGAGAGAGAGAGAGAGAGAGAGAGAGAAAGAGAAACAGCAGTGTGCGAGAGATGCATGGATCGCTGGCCTCTTGCACACACCCAAGCAGGGACCTGGCCTGCAACCGACATTCCCTGACAGGGAATTAAACTGGTGACACTTCGGTTCACAGGCCAGCACTCAATCCACTGAACCACACCAGCCAGGGCCCAAAATATAGTCTGACACTTGATTTGAATATAACAAAAATGTCCTCATGCAGCAGAAAGTACTGGTATTCTGTTTCTACATTTTAAAAAAATAGGAAAGGCAGGGGAAACTTTATGTGGGCAATTGTATCATCTAGCAGTAGTTAATTCACACCTGAATTTTTCTAAAGACAACCTTCCTGTGTATACAAACCTTGAAATAGCAATTTAGGGCTCTTGGTACTATGTATATTTTATCTTTTTGCCTGAGTTGGAGAAAGGATATGGGTCCTTTAAGCCAATATGATGGTGTAATTGATACTCCCCACAGGACCTGCAGGGCCAATATGCCAAATGATGCATAATAAAAAAGTAAAGTTTACTGTAATCATTAGAGTTTGCTCACTGAGAAATTGGTATCTAAGGACATAATCCACCAAGTCCTACTGTCCTTAGTTGTCATGGAACTAGTATGCTCCTGAGGATATTCTATATTTAAATCTCACTGCCTGGGATGGTTAACTTCCACTATTTCTTACTGACTTTCACATCAGGTCCTCACCTCTCATGAGTTTTCTACAAAAACTAAAATTCAAACATACGTGCCTGAAAAATTTCATTTTCCATTAGCCTATCTGAATCTCATTCATATTCACTTATGAACTGTAATGTGATGTTATTAGCCCCCAAGTAGTTCTATCCTTTTATTCTGGGTTACAAATGCTTTATGTGCTATTCCCACCCCCTAACCCCCACTCAACTTCACATGTATTTCAGAGATATCAGAAACATTTGTGTAAGAACTTAAATAAGTGGGAAGGGAGATTCCTTTTGTCTTTTTAGAGACTACAAGGAGAAGCTGCGTGGGGCTCTGACGTAGTTAACAAGGCTTCAGGACTAGTCCTGCAAGTAGGTTGAATCCCCTTTTGCGGCAATTTTAAGGATTCTTCTTTTTCTTATGAAAATAAAGCCTTGGGAATTTTTGGATCCCACAGAATTGATCATGGGGAAATAGCACAAACTTGCTGTGTCTTAAGGCCAAGGATAACATGGTAAAATTCTTACTCTTAAAAAAAGTGAAGTACAATTTCCAGTAAAAGAAAATGTTTTTCTCCAAGGAAACTACTTCTGGAGAGGCATATTGGCAGCTGAAAGCATTTTAGGACAGTTCATGGACAGGGAACATTTATTTGGATATGTAAAGGTAACATTTTCTATGGGAATTCCAGCCAAAAAAATTATTTGAGATGAAAACTTTTAGCAAGCACGTATTAAAGTGTCCACTTTGTACCCAAAATGACGACCAAATTCAGAAATAGTCACTGAGCATTTCTCTGTGTTAGGCCTTGGGGCCAAGGAATACAGTCTCTAACCCTCAGGAGTTCTGTAGGATGAAGATGAGGGGCAAGTAAACCATAGATTGTTAATAGAATGATAGGGGCATTGCTGAAAGCCTGTCAGGCAACTTACTGAAAGTCTTCATATCAGAGAGCATCCTACTCTTTGAGGGAGCCAAAAGTTCCATAGGTGGCATCCAGTGAGATAATAGCCTAATAGGACAGGTGTTTATGCATATCCTTACCTTGACTGTGAGTGTCATTCAAGCCAGACTTTTAAGAGTGAACGTTTATCACATTGTTCCATGAGTTAGGTATTGTTGTTATCACCACTTTACAATTAAGAAGCACAGAGAGGGTTAGGAACTTGCCCAGTCTCACACATCTTGTGTGAGGGTGGGACTGAGGCCAGGATTGGGCCCTCGCCAATTTGACTCCAAAGCTCTGTCTTACTGAGGAGAAAGGGAACTTTTACAGTAATATATAAAATAAACTGCATGACCTTTTTAGCATGCATTTGGCACACAGTTTAAGACTTTAAGCGGCAGAGAGAAAATTTTATTCCTGGTTATAAGCTCTGGTATTACAAATGAGATAAATAATAAGTTTTTTTTAATATTTTATTTATTTATTTTTAGAGGGGAAGGGAGGGAGAAAGAGACAGAGAGAAACATCAATGTGTGGTTGCTGGGGGTCATGGCCTGCAACCCAGGCATGTGCCCTGACTGGGAATTGAACCTGCGACACTTTGGTTCGCAGCCTGCTCTCAATCCACTGAGCTATGCCAGCCAGGGCCAATAAATAAAAAGTTTTTGGTTAAGCCCAGAAGCTTGTCTTAATGTTAAACCTCTACTGCCATTAGGATACAAAAGGAGCACCTTTGGAGTCCACCAGTGAGCATTTTGAGCATCTACTGAGCTTTATGAATGGTTAGAGTCAACTTTCCATTTCACATTTATGCTAATGAAGATGCCCATAATTAATTTCTATTTAATCACTTTCTGCCCAACAGGTAGCCCCCACCTCATATAACAGCTCTCTCTCATTTCAGTTTCTCAGCTACTTCAGAGCCTTCACCTTGGAGCCCTCACTCCAAGAATTGCCTTTGTGCTTCAGCTGCCCAAGGTCCCCTTGCCCTGTTTATCTTTCTTTTTTTGTGGCTCCAATGGACTCTGGGGCAGGGTGACCTTATTAAAGACTCTGAAACAAAGTTGTCTGTCATCTCTTCAGAGACACCTCTCCCCCACCTTCTCCCCCACTAGTAATTCAAAAAGGGTCTCTGCTTATCCACTTCTTTCAACATCCCTGGCAAAAAGGACAAGTTAGAGTAGAAACACGTGGTCAATGGTAGGGATGAGCAGCCCGTTATGTAGTGATTGGATACTGCCAATTCTCATCCCACCTTGACCAGCTGATTGGCTGATCTGGTTTCAAGGTTTAATGCCTGGTCTCTTGGGGAGAGGGAGGTGGGCATAAAAACTGGCCTAAGACTCTCCATTCTGTCTCTCAATTCTGACTTTGTTATCTGCCCTCTTTAGTTGTTTTTCACTCCCAGCTCTGCTGTTTTCCTTACCTCTATTCTCTGGAATCTTCCAAGCAAGCAACTGTAACTTTGTATGTCCTCTCTACCCGGCCCCCTCCCCGCCCTCTGGGAAGATGAGGAGAGAGCACCCTCTCCCTGCGGGGTTAGGCCTTAGCTGTTGTAACCTGAGAAAAGAAGGAAAAAGGCCATACCTACTGAGCCAGCAGTGAGCTGCCTGTGGCCTGCTAGAGGCTAAGAACCTTGCTCACTCAGGGCCCTCCCTCTTTTCTTTCCCCTCCCCTGCTGCAGCAGGGCCCTCCCCCATCCGCACACACAGACTGCTGGGTAAGTGGCAAGATGGCTCCCCTGCATGTCTCCGGCTGATCGCCGCTGCTCCGCTAATACAATAGAGCCAGCCACTACCAGCAGCCTGGCCCTCTCCTTCCTCCTCCTCCAGAGAGACCAATCCAGCCGAACTCGGGGTTTGCCGTGAGGACTTAACGCTTATCTCTTAAAAGCCAGATCTATTTTAGTCTCCCCTCACCACCACCACCTCCCCTTCCATTTACCATTTTTTTGGATCCCCAGTTGTTCCATCTCAATTTTCTCTCTCTGGATTGGGTGGCTGGGGAGGAGGTGGTGGGATCTTGGGACAAGGAAGGTGTTTTGTTTTGTTTTGTTTAATTTTTTAGGATTTTTTGTTTGGTTTTTGTTATTTCTTCCATTCCAGAAAGGGATAAACAGCACTTCCAGGGGGAGAAAAAAAATCATGATATCAGAAAGCAAAGAAGGGTGAGAGCTTCACATTTCCATGTATCCCCTTTCCCTACCACTCTAGCCCACCTCATCTTCCTCTCTACTCCATCCATGGGTTTCATTCTGTTTTTCATTTCGGTTTGTTTTCAGTCATTCTGCTTTCCCCCTTTGTCCTTCCTGCCTGATTTCTAATTGGCCCCACTTGCCCTCTCTCTGTAGGAAATAGGTTGATAAGCCTTTTTAAGATTTAGAGGGTTGAATCTTGTGTTTCTGTGGGGGCCTGTTAGCTGGGGGCACAGTTCCGACTTTCCCCTCCCCCCCCCCCTTCCTGTGCATCCCTGCCTGCTCTGGGGAAGCTGTTCTGACCTCTGAGTGTCAGTTCGCCTGTCGGCAATGCTGAATTTCCTGGTGGTGGCTATCAACCTGGGGAGGTTTGGTTTCCCTTCTGAGATTTAGGCCCTGATCGTCTCGATTTGAAAAAAATTTTTCTTAACCCTAGTGTTAGGGTGGGAGTGGGGGCGAGATTAGAGGTAGAAGTTAGAGATGAAGACAGAAAAATAAGAGAGGAAAATAGTTTATCTGAAGTGTATCTGTGGGATTCGTTGCCTGAAATGAGAGATAACTTGTGAGATTGGAGAGTGGGTGGAGTGGGTTCAGTGTTTGTGGGGGCAGAATGCATGGTTGGGGGAGGGTGTATCCTGACTGGGAGGCCTGCTCTCTTTATCTTTTGGAAGTTGGAGTGAGGGAATGGGCGAAAGCAGAATATAAGAACAATTCCTACACCTCTGAGCAGGTAAAAGTGGCCTGATTTCTTCTCTGAGCTTTCATACTTTCTCCAGCAGTTTTAGTTTCTCCTTTTAGATGAGAAGGTGCTTGTTGAAGCTTGAACCTTCACCAGCCCTACTTTCCCTGTTGCCTCCACCCTACCATCTCCCTTCTGGTGTCTCCAGATCCTATGGGTCAGTAGGCCTTATTAAGCAGTTGATTAAACATAAGTCTGGGATCATTCACCATGGCCATGGTCATTTTTTCTTGTCTTTTTAAAGAATCAGATTTCTCTTAGTTTGTCATGCAATTTTGTTAAATAAAGGTGTCTGTGGCCAGGGGACAGAGAGGCCAGAGTTTGTGGGCAAATCACAGTCACTTTTGAGGGCTGTTTTGGGTGGAGGGGCTGTTGGTTTTCATGTAAGAGTACTTTGGTTAATTACCTAAGAACAAATGGAGCCCTGAGCCAACAAATCACAGCTTTATCCCATCTGGGCTGTGGGTGGATATGGTTGCCTTGATCTTGTAGTTCCCCAAGGAAAAAACAGTTTCCCACTTTCCTGAAGGGAAAAGATCTCTAGTCTGATGTGAAAAGTAACTCTCCAAACCCACTTAAGTGATGAGGCCTGGGGGTTTCCTGACCCAAAAACCTAACATTTTGTTCTCTTTTTTTTCTCCTTGGTTTTTTTCCTGCCCTTCCCTCCCACCTCTCCCCATACTGTCAGTGAGGAGAAGGAGGAAGTGACCATGGACACAAGTGAAAACAGACCTGAAAATGAGGTGCCAGAGCCCCCCATGCCTATTGCAGACCAAATCAGCAATGATGACCGCCCAGAGGGCAGTGCTGAAGATGAGGAGAAGAAAGAGGTAAATCTTCAAACTACTCGTTGGGGTGGGTGGGCAGGCAGCAGTGGAGCTAGGGGAACGAGTGGACCAGTCTGATGATCCCTCATCCACAGTTGGATAGCTAAAGAAGGGGATAGGCAGAGACTCCCATCAGGATAGGGCCATGGGAGAATTCGCTGGTTTAGCAAGGGAGACCCTTTGTGATGATGGGGGACAGCGCTCATTCTTACCCCTTTCCTTAATGGGGAAGTAGTGCAGTCCAGACTCTGGAAGTTTGTAACAGGAAAACAGTTAATGACCCTTTAAGACCCATTCAGCTTTCCCTGCCACTACCTCCAGTCGTGTGCCCCCCCCCCCCGCCCCCACGCAACTGCTTTAGCTTTCCCTCCTTTTTAAAAGCTTGTTGTAGCTAAACGCCATCTAGTGGGCTTTGGTGGTTTTCAGCTGACCAGCCATGCTGTGGAATTTTTGTTTGGCATCTGCCCCCCAGTGGTCTCATTACAGAGATGTAGCTACTTAGAATTCACCTAGGGTGATCCCAAAACCCCGATTCCATTTCTGTGACCCCTCTATCTACTTTTTTGGCATATATATTATCTAGTGTTCTGCACCCAATTCAGGGGCCTCCCCCATCAGAGCCAGCGAAGTCTACTTGGCTCTTAATAGAAAAAGCATTAGCTGGGTTGGGAGTGGGGTAACAGGGTGGGAGGGACTGTTGTGTGTGTAGCCTTTCTTTGATGTGTGTTGCGGGGGTGGGGGCCGGTGAAAGTGATTTGATGTGCAGAATATTATTTATTACAAGGTCCTTCTTAAAACTTTGTCCAAGTACCTCATGTACGGTAATCCGCCCGTAAAATATAACCCTGCCCAACTGGCCAATCGCTGATGCCGCCTCTTCCTCTGGACCCACCCGCTGCTACTGAGCTGCCCAATCAGAGCCGAGTCTGCTATCCAGGCGTCTTGGCCAGAGGGGGGCATGTATATGGGATCCTGTGATGGGCCCCCTTTTGCCTCCCTGCCTTGCTTACATCAGGGGGCCAAGAAGAGCACTGTTCTGGAGAGACTTGTATTGAGAAAGCAAAAAGCATTTGGAAAGGGGTGGACTTGCACCATCTCCCTATTTGGGACACCCCAAGAAGAGCTTGTGTCAGTGCTGGGGCGTCTGCCCACATGCCCTTACCCTTTTGAGGACTGTGGGTTATCTTGTTTGCTACAGACTGTTGGGATCCCCTTCTAGGGCACCAAGACCTCCTAAAGAGTCAAATGTTTGTGATCACAGTGCCATGCTGTAAAATACCGAATGGGGCTCTCCGCTTAAGCAGTGACGACTAGGAACCCTGCAGAGAAGTCTAGGGTCTGAGCCCAGGGATTTAATGCTGATGACAGCCCAGCCATGTATCACCACTTGCTCATCAGATGGACTTTCCTTTGGTCCCTGTTATCCATGGTGAAGGGCACCATGTTGGTTGCTCCAACTTCTCCTCCATCCCTGGAGGCAGGGGCTCATTCATCCACCTGACTGGAACCACTGTCACAGCTGGAGTCCCTGAGGAGATGCCACATACAACTCTCAGAAGAAAAGCATTCTGACCTTGCTGCTGAATGTGTCCTGGGGCTATCCACCTTCTACCCCCAGGCTGCCTTCTGCCTTCATCAGAGGTTCCATGATCCCACTCGGTGAGAGGACCCCCCTCCCCAGTTACAGGCAGGGGAGAAGGGGACTCTGGAGTCATCACCTGAATTCCAAGTATTGGGTGGTGGTATTGCTGCAACTTGCCACTGGTGGACATAGGGTCCTGCCTGCCTCTCACGATAAAAGGCCAGGACCATTTCTGCTACTCACAGGCCATCTCATCAGGGACTGCAAGATGATGCCCCTACAGGGCCGGGACTGATGTCTCTGCCCCTTTTCCCCTCTGTGTACCCCTCGCTGAGCCTGACCACCACCAGTGAACTGTCTTGACATCATGGAAACTGGGCAGCGTCCCCCCACACGTTTCCCTCCCGCCCCCCCTGCGCCCCTGGGAGGACTCTGGCAGTGCCGTGCTGACTACCACGCCGTGCGCCCACATTTTTGCCAACCCAACCCCCCACCAATTGCACAGCGCCTAGCAGGGAGGGCTCATTCTGATTGGACCGGCGGTTGACTAGATACAGTACACAGTGAGGTGCGATTGGCTGAACTGAAGATCCCAGGTGTGAGATGGTACCTGGAACATTTGTCATATTCCTAGTTTATTTTCCTCTATTTTCTTCTTTCTTTTTTTTAATCTTTTTATTTTATTATTTTTTTCTTTATCTTTATTTTTCTGATTTCTTTATTGGATTTATTTATTTGGTTCATGTTTTTCCTGTTCTAATTAAGACTTTTTTTTCCACTAACTCACCCATCAAGAGCGGTCTGGCTAGGGGTCAGGCTGGCCCTTAACAGAGACCAAGGAGACTTGGTTAGATGACACAAATGGGGCTGGGGGTGATGGGGAAAGGGGGTTTCATCAAGAGGGTACTGCCCTGCCCCTAATAAGGGTCATGGTTCTTAGTTTTTCCAGAAATAAGCATTCCCCTTTTCTCCTCTTCCTCTTTTTGCTTTGTCCATAGTCTTTTTCCTCTTCAGTGTTTGGAACAGAAGCTTGCTTGAAAAGCAAGTTTGGAAGTTTCTAGTCCTTGCAAGAGCCCCTAAGGCTTAAGCTCTGGGTGGGGAGGAAACCGGAAGGTTTTAATAGAGCTCCATACAGTGATTGGAAGGTTTCAGACTCTCCTTGGGGACAGTCTTTCATAAAAGTCTTCCTTTACTGAAGACACCTTTAAATTCTTTCTGGGGGCACTTTGCTCAGGGACCTCATCTGCATTGGCTGTCCTTTTCCACAGTGTGATGGGAGTCTAGACAATCTTGACAGTCAGCTGTCTTAATGACTCAAAGCCACTGTGACTAGATGTCAGGCTGGACATTGAGAAAAGGAAGATAATTATCTTGTTAAAGTTGCCATCCCAGGGTGGTTTTCTTAATTTCCTCATGTTTTCTTCAAATTAGCAAGGAAGACCTAGGAGGCCAGGTGACTCAGTTCTGGGCATACCTTGAGCTTGGCATTCTCTCACCCCATAGAGACAGTGGAAGGGGTCATGACTGGTGCTTTTGAAGGGCTGGGAGGCTACTGAATTCCTCTTCCAGCTTATTTCTGGTTAAGCTAAAACATAGTTGTGGTATATGAACTAGATGACTTTTCCCTGCTCTGATGTTTGGTTTTATTTATTTTTTTTCTCTAACTTGCATTGATTCTGCTTCGTTTTTGCCGTTTGCCGCTTCTGTTTTGGTCTCTGTCTGTCTCTGTCCCTCTCTTTCTGTGTGTCTTTGGAGCTTAAGCTAAGACTGCCTCATCTAACCTCCTTCCCCCCTCTCTGTGGGGTGTGTCTCTTTCTCTTTTTCCCCCTCTTGTTCTCTATACAGAGTTCGCTGCCCAAATCATTCAAGAGGAAGATCTCCGTTGTCTGTAAGTCTAATCCCAATCCCTAATAAAGGCCAAGAATACCATAAAAATCAAAATTCATAGAGAAATAGATTCCCGTTTTCTCTCAGTGGCATTCTTGGGTCACCCCTCCTTCCCCATCACCTCCACCCATCAAATCTGTTTTGTTGTTGTTGTTGTTTTTAATTCAAAGCATTAGACAATCCCTGTCATTTTTTCCCCCAGTCACATTTCTTTGCTAACTCTAGTGAGATTGTGAGGTGACTCACCATTTCTTATGTAGTCCTAAATACATTCTTTTAGATATATGAATCCTCAAGACCAGGAGTGGGTTTGAGGGACTCTTCTGTAATGTTTACCAGTTTATACTTTATTCTAAGAGAGCATCTGAGGAGATGAAAGTGCTCCACACTTCAAATAGTTAACTTTTTGTTTTTTATAATTTTTTAATCCTCACCTAATGATATATTTGTTGATTTTAGAGAGGAAGCGGGGGAGAGAGAAACATCAATCTGTTGCCTCCCACACATGCCCTGATCAGTGATCGAACGTGCAACCTTTTGGTGTATGGGATGATGCTCCGACCAACTGAGCAGCATGGCCAGGGCTCAAACAATCACATTTTAAACATTTTTTCAATGAGGCTCTCTAAATTGACAAAAGTATAATAGATCTTTGTAATATAAATACCAATATGTAGTGTGAAAATTTACCTAAAGCATGATCAGTTTACATCATGATCTAAATTAACTTAGATTTTAATATCATATTCTTCCCCTCCCCGCCCCCTGCATTCTCATATCCTTAATCTTTCTTCCCCGGTACCTTACACATTTTTACCACTAAAAGTTTAAACTGGTCAGCCAACCCTGTTGCCTTCAGAGATGAGTTTTCATCTGTCAGAAAGTGGTTCCAGTCCTTTTATTTTTAAGCATGGTTTCCCAGTTCCCAAATATAATTGCAAGTTAACCTTTTAGTAAAATTCCAATCAAAGGCTATCTGTGGGTGTTGTAGTGTGAACCAGCAGAGGGCCTGAGACCATCTTAAGTGTTGGGTCCTATTTCTTGGGGACAGCAGCTACCAAGGGGGTGCCAGCTGGAAACAGTGACACAGAGGGGGGCCAGCCTGGTCGGAAGCGGCGTTGGGGAGCCAGCACAGCCACCACACAGAAGAAACCCTCCATCAGTATCACCACCGAATCACTCAAGGTGAGGTGGGAGAAGCCAGGGAAGGGAGGATGAGACACGTTAAGGTGGGAGTAGACATGGGCCCAGTGTAACGGGGTGGGGGGGTATCTGTGTCCCAGAGCCTCATCCCCGACATCAAACCCCTGGTGGGGCAGGAGGCTGTTGTGGATCTTCATGCTGATGACTCTCGAATCTCTGAGGATGAGACAGAGCGTAATGGTGACGATGGGACTCATGACAAAGGGCTGAAAATATGCCGGACAGTCACTCAGGTAAGGCTCCTTCACCCCTGTGTTGGGAGGCATGGTCAGTAGAGGCAGAGCAGGCAATTGAAGAGCTGTGATAGAGTCTTAAAGGGGAAGTCTCCCGTCTCTGCAGAGGGTTGGATTAATTGGTCCTTTTAGGGATCGGTGGGCTACCAAATCCAACCTGTTGCCTGTAATAAAGTTTTATGAGAACACAGTAATGCCAGTTCATGTACTCTTGTCTGTGGCATCTCTGTTCTATAAAGTCAGAGTTGAATGTTTGCAACCAAAAACTGTATGGCTCACAAAGCCTAAAATTATTTACTCTTATCCTGTACAGAACAAATCTACAAGACTCCTTCCTGCCTTAGTTTTCCTCGTGGAAGAGCTGAGGCATTAACAGTCCCAGGATTCTGGTGGAGGTGAACTTAATGATGAAATAAATCTTCCCCCAGTGGAAGGCACATGATAGGTTGACTGTACCACTCTCTCTTACCAGGAAACCAGAAGCTGAAAAGAATGTGCCAGTGTTTAAGAATTCTTCCATATCTGATACTTCACAGGTAGTACCTGCAGAGGGCCAGGAGAATGGGCAGAGGGAAGAAGAGGAAGAAGAAAAAGAGCCTGAAGCAGAACCCCCTATACCTCCCCAGGTTTCAGTAGAGGTGGCCTTGCCTCCCCCTGTGGAGCATGAAGTAAAGAAAGGTGGGTGAGCCATTAATGATTGAAACAGTGTAGTTCCCTGAATTCCCAGAGCACTTCATTGGACTTCTTTTAATGTTTTCCTGCCTTTTATTATAGTATCTTACATATCTGTTATCTCTGCCTCTCCTACTTGTTAAGCTATTGAACTTGAGGGCTGTTTGACTCTTTAAATCTTTGAGTACCCATAATGAGGTTAGCCTAGACAATACCTGGCACATTATATGTGCTTAGCATATTTAGATGGAAGGGTAGGGAGGGAGCAACGTAAAAGAAAGTTAGATATGTTGCTCCCTACTGAAAACCATTTGTGTGCTCTATTTGATAGTGACTTTAGGAGATACTTTAACAAGACGTTCCATTAGCCAGCAGAAGTCTGGAGTTTCCATTACAATTGATGATCCAGTCAGAACTGCTCAGGTGCCCTCCCCGCCCCGGGGCAAGATCAGTAACATCGTGCACATCTCCAATTTGGTAAGTCATTGTTTCCCACAGTGCAGCCCTGTTGAGTTTGAGCTTTGGATTCATGATTCTTAGGTTCAACTCCTAAGGAGACATCGACTCTGAGTGAATTGACTTAATTTCTTAACCTGTCTCATCTGGAAAATGGGGAGAAAAAAGTATCACGTTGCAGGGTTTTCTTGAGAATTTATAGAGGGCCTGGTACGTAACGCCTTAACAAGTGTTGCCACTCTTCTCACATTCCTACTAGAGGGTTCTGACTCTGCCTCCATCCATAGTTTGGAGCTGTACTCCTATGACAGCAGCTTGGGAAATCTTCATAGTTATATGAGTGTGGTTCTTCCATTTCCATGTACAGGTTCGTCCCTTCACTTTAGGCCAATTGAAGGAATTGTTGGGACGTACAGGAACTCTGGTGGAAGAGGCCTTCTGGATTGACAAGATCAAATCTCATTGCTTTGTAACGGTGAGGGGCAAAAGCTCTAGGTTCTGGCATGTTCCCTTTTGTGACCAACATGGCCAGGTTTGAGGGTGTTGTGGCAAGTGGGAGAGATTAAAGGCCTATTGTGACTGCTCTGCCTTCTCCCTTCCTCCACCAGTACTCAACAATAGAGGAAGCAGTTGCCACCCGCACAGCTCTACATGGGGTCAAATGGCCTCAGTCCAATCCCAAATTCCTTTGTGCCGACTATGCTGAGCAAGATGAGGTAAGAAACTTAGGGAGAGGCAGAGAGGCCATCCTCTCCCAAGATTCCTTCTCTCCTTCCTCTTTGTTTCCTTTAGTTGAACCGTAGGGCTTCAAAGTCTCTGTCCATTGGTACCTGGGCTCCTTCTGTGGGGGCGATGTCTCCATCCTGAGTATCCTTGTCCTTCCTCTACCCACAGCTGGACTATCATCGGGGCCTCTTGGTGGACCGTCCCTCTGAAACTAAGACAGAGGAGCAGGGGGTACCACGGCCCCTGCACCCTCCACCCCCGCCCCCAGCCCAGCCACCACAGCACCCCCGGGCAGAGCAGCGGGAGCAAGAGCGGGCAGTGCGGGAACAGTGGGCAGAGCGGGAACGGGAAATGGAGCGGCGGGAGCGAACTCGATCAGAGCGTGAATGGGATCGGGACAAAGTTCGAGAAGGGCCCCGTTCCAGATCACGGTCCCGTGACCGCCGCCGCAAGGAACGTGCAAAGTCTAAAGAAAAGAAGAGTGAAAAGAAAGGTACTTAGCTGTGGGGACACATGTATTCACTGGTACGTGGGAAAGGGAACAAAATGGGATGGGACATAGGGTCCTGTGCATCAAGTCTGACTCACTTTCTTCCACCTCAGAGAAAACTCAGGAGGAACCACCAGCCAAGCTCCTGGATGACCTTTTCCGCAAGACCAAAGCAGCTCCCTGCATCTACTGGCTCCCGCTGACTGACAGCCAGGTGAGCGCTGGCCTTCCTGTCCTTCTCAAGAGCTGCGGCAAGGCTGGGGACACTGGGGAGAGTCATAAGAGTGTCCGAGGGAAGAGTCCCAGGGAACAGCTTAGGGCAATACAGAAAAAAACGAGGCATCAAAGAAAAGTTAATGAGTCTGCCTAGAGAAGCCAAACCTAAGAGTGTGAAGGTAGACACAAAGACAAGAAATGTGTTTGCCTGGCCTAGGAAAGTGGCTGTGCCAATCATTCTTAGAAATTAATTTTAGGTAGAGAAATCTCCTGTTTTATAAACTTACCCATTTTTTTTTTTTAATACTTAGTGTTTTTTGCTTTTTAAATTTGTTTCTTTGTAACAGGCCTTTTGGGAATTTTAAGCTTATGCTACTCAAGTAGAGATTTGTTCACATGTAGACAGCTAGGGAAATATCGGCGGCCCGCATGAATGGTGCCAGTACCTGTTGTGGGTATAAAAGGCGAACACTTAGAGGAGCTGGGGCTCTGAAACAAGGACAGATCTTATTGCTCCTCTTCTCCCACCCCCCCCCCGCCCCCCTGCCCCAACCACCCTACACACACACACACACACACACACACACACACACACACACACACCCCACCCCACCCCCCCCACCCCCGCTTAACAGCAAAGCCAGCAGTTATCCTGAGCTAGGAGTACTGGGTAGAGGTGCAAATAGAGTGGGGCTGATGTGAGCTGGGCTGAGATGCCTATTCTCTGCCTTTTCTGCTGGCTACAGATTGTTCAGAAGGAGGCAGAGCGAGCTGAACGGGCCAAGGAGCGGGAGAAACGACGAAAGGAGCAAGAAGAAGAAGAGCAAAAGGAGCGAGAGAAAGAAGCAGAGCGAGAGCGGAACCGACAGCTGGAGCGAGAGAAGCGGCGAGAGCACAGCCGAGAGAGGGACCGCGAGAGAGAGAGGGAACGCGAGCGTGACAGGGGGGATCGAGACCGGGATAGGGAACGGGACCGGGAACGAGGCAGGGAGAGGGACCGCAGAGACAACAAGCGCCACAGCAGGAGCCGGAGTCGGAGCACACCTGTGCGGGACCGGGGTGGGCGCCGCTAGCTGGGAAAACACTGGGGAGAACTGCAGGTATCAGCCACCCTGCTCCTGGGTGGGGGCGCAAGGCCACAGAGGGATAGGTACAATCTCCACCATCTTGGAACCAGGGGTCTTTCACACCATTTGCCCAGTGCTGAAGTATGGCTGCCACCTGTCCCCACATACCAAACGGAGCAGCGGCCATCTTTCTCCCATACGCCCCATAACCAATCTCTTGGGATTTAGCCCTGTCCTTTCTCACATTTCCCATGAGGTCTGTGAGAGGGAAGAGCTAGGTTAGAGAGGTGGTTGGCCTAGAGGTGGGGAACAGCCAGGACCCCCACCTCTTTCATTTTTTCCTCCATATTGCTCACCACCTCCTGTGGGTACTCACACCTCTTGGGAACGGCTGGGGCCAGGACTGGGTTACCTATGAGCTGAATCAGCCTCTCCTGAGTCCCAGGGCCCCTGCAGTTCCCAGTCTCTTTCTGTCCTGCAGCCTTTCCCTCCTGCCCACCGGTTCCACTTTATATCCACCTTTTCCTTTTGTTCAATTTTTATTTTTATTTTTTTTTATTATTAAATGATGTGGTCTATGGAAAATAATAAAAATCTGACTTAGTTTTAACTGTGTGAGTGACTTTCATTGGGCAGGGCCTGGGTGAGAGAGCCAAATTGAAGAAGATGGCTGGAACCAGCGTTTCTTGTGCAGGCTGCTGCATCCCGGAATCGGAGTAACTCCCTCCTTTCCTGCCTTGGGTCTACCCACTCCACAGCTGTAGGGCTACCTCGCTGGTGGGTAGGAGGGAAGAGATAAGTGAATCCCAGTTAGGGGTATTTGGTCACCTGCTTTTCACCTTCAAGGTGCCTCCCACAACTGCCACGAGGGGGCGTCAGCCGCTTGCTCGGTAGGCGTCTATAAATGAGCTTCCCTAAAAGGCTCCACTCCCTATCTCAGTCCACTGTCTGTCGTGTGGTGTCGTGCCTTGGTCTCTGACCTGTTCCTAGGCCCAACCCACGGGCTCTTAAACCCTTATGAAGTCCTGAAGCGTACCACAGCCGGCCCACTCCAGTGCCCTGCAAAGGCTCCCCAAATGCTGCCACCCTGCACCCGGGGTCCGTACAAGCCCCCGAGGCTGGTCTGCGAGCGCCAGCTGGTCTCTGCAGTGGCTCCAAATTCCTCCACCTCGCCCCGCGCTCGCCCTTCGACCTGCTGGGGGGGGCGGCTGGGGGGGGCGGGCATCCTCCCCACCAGCTCTGGGGACTGACCTGGACCTCCTCTTGCCCAAGTGCCCCGCCGGGTGCTGCGGGCCTGGCCCAGGAAGGGTGGTACATCTGTATGCGCCTGGCGGCGGGCAGCATCACCACCCCCCCCAGCCCCCGCTGCCCCCTCCGCTCAGCCCGGGCTGGCCGGGGAGGGTCGGAGGCTGGGCTCTCCCGCGCGCGGCGTGGAGCCGCCTCGCTCCTCCGCAGGCGGAGCCTCCTTCCCCCGCCCCCTCCGTCTCGCTCCCTTGTTCTCGCCGGGCCGCTCAGACCTGCAGCGGAGCCGCGGCGCCCGCTCCTATCGCGTCGGGGCTGTGCCCCCGGGACCCGGCGACAGGGGCGGACGGGGGTGCTCTTCGCCGGGCTGGGCCCCTTGGCACTGCCAGGTAAGGGCCTGTTCTGGAGTCCGGGTTGGGGGTCCGTGGAGGGGCAGGCAGGGGGCCCGCAGCCTGCGGGTGTCTTCAGAGCAGTGCGCTCCTCGGCTGGGAGCCCACTGCCGGCTCCTTTCTCCCTTCTCCCGCGCTCTACCTCTTTCCCTTCTTCCCTCGCTCCCCCCCCCCTTTCCCATTTTCCTCTCCCTCGATGTCTTCACCCTGCCTTCTCTCAGCCTGTTTGCCGTCTCTGCCCCTTCCCTCTGTCTCCCCAAGCCTTCTCTCTGTCCCTTGCCCTGTCTTTCCCCATCTCCACTTCCTCTTTGCCTTTTTCTTCCTCTACCTTTCTCTCCTTTCCTGTTCTTCCTCTTTTTCTTTTCCTGCCCTCCTTTGCGTTCCCTGTTCCTTCCCTCTCCTGTCCTCTTGTCTTCCCTCCTCGCTCTCCTGTTTTCCACTCCCCTATCCCTTTCCTTCTCGTCCCGCCTCCCACTCTGGTCCCCAGCTTCGGTCAGTCTTCCCTCTTCCCTCGGGAGGGAAAGGACTGTCAGGTGTGTGTCTGCTTTGAGGGAGCAGGGGCACAGCCACAGACACCTGCGAGGGTTCCCTCATCCTGGGAGGAGAGGGAGGAAAGAGCAGTGGGAAGGGTACTCTGTCTACCTCCCTTCCTGCGGCCCCTCCGAACCAGCCCCTCTCCCGGAATGAAGTTTTGGCGGCCTGGTCTGATGCCCAGAGCTGAGGGCTGCCCTGCCGGCTCATCACACAAGAGGCCCCTCTTCCCCCTCCTTCACATTCCCCAGACTAGTACCAGTGGCTCCTGTCTGCCTTTCAGAGACCAGGCAGCTTCCTTTGATCTCTCTTTCAGTCTCTCTCAGCCATTCTGTCTCTGTCCCTGCTGGCCAGTCCATGAGCCTCAGTTTCTCCCTCAGTCACACTGTGTCTAGCTTGAGTCTGCCTCTTCCCCCTCCCCAGTCTCCTGGTCCTACCCCCAACTCCACCAGCTCTTCTTTCAGCTCTGACCCCCCACTCAGCCTCATGAGCCCAGTTCCTCTTGAAGGACTTCAGATGGCAGTGTGGGCTGGGGGCAGGTTTCTGGGGAGGAGGGACTTTTCACAGGCTCTCAAGCCTGTCTTAGGTTGCACTTCTTGTTATCTCAGCCTGACCCTAGACAACTCCATGAATCCCAACCTCTAGGTTGTAAGCCTTTTCTGGTAGCCGCTACCTCCCCCAGCCCCCTGCTGCATGCCCCACCTGAGAGGACATGGGCCACATGGGGCTCCAGGCCCTCCCAGCATCCCCTGTCCTGTTTTCTTCCCTAGCTTCTCTACTCAGAGTTGACTGGCTGGAGACTTATCAGCTTGGAGGGCTGGATGTGAATACAGGCAGAGCCTGGGAAGAGGAAAGGATCAGACTGTCTGCTCTGTCTTCGACTGCGTTCTGGGCATTGGGAGTCTGGTTCCTTAGAGGTTGGCTCTTCAGCATCTACCTCCGGTGGGGTGGAAGGTTAGGGTTCCCTGACCCTGAAGAGCTACCTGTCCTGCAGGTGTGGATCCATGGGGTAGCCCCAGCACGTGTGGCCTCTGCCCCAGCCAGCTCATGCCTCAGCACCTAGGGGCAGTGAAGAGAGCCCTAGCTAGAGCCCAAACATGTGGGGCCTAGTGAGGCTCCTGCTGGCCTGGCTGGGTGGCTGGGGCTGCATAGGACGCCTGGCAGCCCCAGCCCGGGCCTGGGCATGGTCCCGGGGGGGCTCAGGACCAGCACTGCTGCGGACCCGAAGGAGCTGGGTGTGGAACCAGTTTTTTGTCATTGAGGAATATGCCGGTCCAGAGCCCGTCCTCATTGGCAAGGTAAGGATCAAGCCCTCCCATGGCTACCCTGACTCTGTAGCCCAGCCCTGCAACTTCATCACTTCTGCAATGACCTTGGTCCCTCAGGACTCCCAATGCTCCACCCAGTCCTAGATTCAGACTCTTGAACTTTCTGTTCCTATGTGGAACCACCATCATTTTCCCCTGACCCTTACAGCTGCACTCGGATGTGGACCGGGGTGAGGGCCGCACCAAGTACCTGCTGACTGGGGAGGGAGCAGGCACCGTGTTTGTGATTGATGAGGCCACAGGCAATATCCATGTCACCAAGAGCCTGGACCGGGAGGAGAAGGCACAGTATGTGCTACTGGCCCAAGCTGTGGACCGAGCTTCCAACCGTCCTCTGGAGCCCCCATCAGAGTTCATCATCAAGGTGCAAGACATCAACGACAATCCCCCCATCTTTCCCCTGGGGCCTTACCATGCTACAGTGCCCGAGATGTCCAACGTTGGTGAGTAACCCAAGTCTGGACGCCCAGATCCCTCCACGTCCTGGAGTGCCCTCTCCTCTCCTTCCCCCATTGCTTTCTACCCCAGAACCCAGTCCTTTTGATTCAGCCCTGCTCACATCTGGGTTCCCCTCATCTGCTACTCTTCCCCTCCGGCCTTGCCCCTGCTGAGTGGAGTGCTGGGACCCCCCACAGGGACATCGGTAATCCAGGTGACTGCTCATGATGCTGATGATCCCAGCTATGGGAACAGCGCCAAGCTGGTGTACACTGTGCTGGATGGCCTGCCTTTCTTCTCTGTGGACCCCCAGACTGGTGAGGGTAGGGTTCAGGAGCGGTGGGGCAGCCACAGGAAGAGGAACCCCCTAACCCAGAGTCTCTCCCTAGGAGTTGTGCGCACTGCCATCCCCAACATGGACCGAGAGACTCAGGAGGAGTTCTTGGTGGTGATTCAGGCCAAGGACATGGGCGGCCACATGGGGGGGCTGTCGGGCAGTACTACAGTGACAGTCACCCTCAGTGATGTCAATGACAACCCCCCCAAGTTCCCTCAGAGTAAGTGTCCATTGCTGCTACCTGGGCCATCCCTTGACCACCCCCCCTCATCCCTCTCCTAGCCAGCACCCAGAAGAAGGAGGTGCTGGGGGAAGGAAGAGAGCTGGGGACCTCTCTAAGAATGTCTCCCCTCCACCCACCCTCAAGGCCTGTACCAGTTCTCTGTGGTGGAGACAGCTGGGCCGGGCACCCTGGTGGGCCGGCTTCGGGCCCAGGACCCAGACCTGGGTGACAACGCCCTCATGGCATACAGCATCCTGGATGGGGAGGGGTCCGAGGCCTTCAGCATCAGCACAGACGCCCAGGGGCGAGATGGGCTCCTCACCGTCCGAAAGGTTAGCTTCATGTTGCTGACACTTGTAGACTCACTCATACCCTCCTTCTGCCCCCACCCCCTCAGGACACACTCATAACTGGTCCAGAACAGACTCAGGAACCTATGTTGGCACTTAGAGATCATGGTCATCCTCTTACCTTTCAGACAAGGGCCTGGGACCCAGAAAGGGGGCATGGTTGGCTCAAGGCTTCACACATCAAACCTGTGATAGAGCTGGGGATAGACCTAAAGTTACTAAGTCATCTGCCCCCACCCTTGACCACCAAGGCCACTGCCCCTCTGGTGCACCTCTCCTCTGAGGTGGGCTGAGCACTGGAAGTTTGTGGGGAAAGGATTCCACCTCCCAGGAGCCTGGGCCTGCCCTGGTTTCTACACATCTCAGCCACTCCATCTCCCCTTGCCATAGCCCCTAGACTTCGAGACTCGTCGCTCCTACTCCTTCCGTGTGGAGGCCACCAACACGCTCATCGACCCAGCCTACCTGCGGCGGGGGCCCTTCAAGGATGTGGCCTCAGTGCGCATAGCTGTGCAGGATGCCCCAGAGCCACCCGCCTTCACCCAGGCTGCCTACCACCTGGCGGTGTCTGAGAACAAGGCTCCAGGGACCCTGGTGGGCCAGGTCTCAGCCACTGACCTGGATTCCCCCGCCAGCCTGATCAGGTGAGTGAGGGTGTGTCCAGGCAGGGCCAGGCCTGGGGGAAGGTGCCCAGGGGCAGTCTAGTCTCAGAGAGGATGTCTTCTTGACCGTAAATCACACTGGCCTCCTGAAAGAGGTCTCCCTCCCCAGGGACCTGGGGCCAGGTGCAGGCTGGAGGGCCTGGCTCAACACTGCCAGGCTCTCCACCCATCCTTCTGGGTGGGTAATAGTGGTGCCTCCCAGTGGCAGTGCCAGCAGATGAGCAGATGTAACCTCATCTACTGAGTGTGATTGATCCTTGATCACTATGATCAGTCCCCCAGTATGTCATACTTTACCCACTGGCTGATGTTCAGTTCTCACAACTGCCCTTTGAAGTAGGTATTTTCATCACTAGTCTTTCCAGGGGCTAGGCCCTGTGAGGTTAAGTAACTTGACCAAGGTCACCCAGTCAGTAAGTGGCAGAGCTGGGATTTGAACCAGGATGGGGCCTGGAGAAGAGCCACTCTTTCCACCTCCCAGCCAGCATTCCTGTATCCCTATCATAGCACTGAGGGACGTGCTGGTGTCATTCCCTTTTCGAGGTTGAGGAAGCAAAGGTTAGATGATTTGCCCAAGGTCATGTGGCTGTTCTGAGGCTGAGTGGGGCTAGAACATAGATCCCAGAGTCCCCGGAACAGAGCCCAGAGTCTGAAAGATAGGCAGTGTCTCCCCCTTTCCATCTCTTTCTGTCTCTCTCTCCCACTCCAAGGAGACCCTGTCTCCCTGAGTCTCAGGACAGGTATTTAATGTTGATAACTTCTAAGAGGACCCTGTGTGAGTTATGGTTCTTAGCGCACGGGGCAGGTTCTGCCCCAGGAGCCCGGGCCCATCCACTCAGATGAGCCAGGAGGCCCAGTAAGAGGAACAGAAGGAAGGGAGGCAGAACAGCAAGCTGAGGACCTGCCCCCAGTCCGCCCCAGCTCCTTGGCTCTGTCTTTCCCAGATACTCCATCCTCCCCCACTCTGACGTGGAGCGCTGCTTCTCCATCGAGCCCGAGGATGGCACCATCCGCACAGCTGTGCCCCTGGACCGCGAGGCCCGAGCATGGCACAACCTCACAGTGCTGGCCACAGAGCTCGGTGAGGAGTCTGGAGCCCTGGAAAAAGTAGGGCCTCTTGGCAGAGGGGCTGTCCCTGAGCGTGGCATGGGGGAGGGAGGTCACTGCTGTCAGACCTTCGTCCCCAGCCTGGATGGTCACCATGAGGCAGGCCTGCTGTCCTCGGCTGAGTTGGGCTGGGCACAGTAGGTCTGCCAGAGCATTCTCCTGACCTTAAGTTCACTCCTCTACCTGGCTTTTCCCATCTGGAAAATAATCCTAACCTCAAATAGCTTCCAACCTCTAACAGTCCCAGCCTGCACCCTGGCTGACCCTGTCCTGCCCACTTTCTGCTTCAGGCTAAAGCCTGGGGCCAGGGAAGGGCTGGGACCTCCTTTGGGGGGTGACTGAGGAGCCACAGCAGTCGCTCCCCGGGAAGCCCTGTGGGGAGCCCTCTCCTGCCCCTGTCAGGACCCAGTCACCAGCTGCCTGGTTCAGCTGCCTCTCTCTGGGCAGCTCAGGCTCACCGAAGCAAGCAGGCCCTTCCCCTCCGTCAGTCTCCCCTTAGCACCCCTGCTCGTGTCCGAGGGTGTCCACGCACGCTGTGTCCTGTCTGTGGGCGTTGCTCCTGTGTGGGGGGATGTTTTGTACATGGTAGTCAAGAGCTAATGTGTATATATGGTGAGCACCTATGTGTGTGTTATTCCACGTGTGTGAAGATCACATGTACATACACATGTATGTTTATGAGTACATATCTGTAACTGCTTCTAGAGTTGAGTGTGTAGAATTACATTTACATTGCTTATGCATGTGTGTAACTGAATGGGCACAGTGACAGGTACACAGAGCTGGTTGTGTCTGTTGTGTATGTGAGTGCTTGTGGACGGTAATAATAA
Organism: Phyllostomus hastatus; assembly: GCF_019186645.2. Taxonomy (NCBI): domain Eukaryota; kingdom Metazoa; phylum Chordata; class Mammalia; order Chiroptera; family Phyllostomidae; genus Phyllostomus; species Phyllostomus hastatus. The sequence goes on along the minus strand of NW_025333860.1, from coordinate 692,324 downwards.
TTTATTACTTATTGTGTATCAGGTGCTGGTCTCAGCACCAAATGTGGGTTTATTCATTTAATCAGCACCATAAGTTCATGAGGGAAGTATGGTTATTTCCCTCGTTTACAATGAGAAAACTCAAGTGAAGGGAAGTTAAATAACTTGCCAAGGTCACAGAGAGATGAAGTGGTGGAGCAGGCTGCAGAGTCTGAGCTCTGTCCCTCACCACACTGCTGCCCTGTGTGTTCAGCTGGACACGTGTGGGTTTGTGTTTATGTCCCTGCAGAGGTGTGTTATGTGGTAGTGCGTGCATGTCTGTCTGTGAGTGGCCCTGTGTGCTGTGGCTGCCTGTGAATATGTAACTGACTATGTGTATGTGTGTGCTTCCCCTCACCGTCTTCTCAACCTTCTGCCAAATTCTGCTCCCCACCCCTCGGAAGTTCAATACTGACTAGCAGACCCTGGGCCCTTACTGTGGTGAAGGAATGGGACCCTGCCGCATCCTGTCTCTGGGGTGTCCCAAACCTTTAGTCAGGCAACTGCCTCACTTAGCCTCCTGGCCAGGCTGCAACCTTCAGGGCCCACTGGGGGGAGACTGAAGGAGCCAGCCTAGGAAAGGTGAGCACCAAGGTGGGCAGGGGTGCACATTTTTCGTTCTCTCTTGGGTGCCCCGGCAGTGAAGAGCAAGGCAGGGTAGTGGTGGGAGCCACCTGATGTAGGGATGTGGGAAGAGGGGCCTGCATCTGCCTGTGGTGCCCAGGCCAGCCTGGCTCTGCACCCTATGCATCATACAGCTCCTCCCTTCCCAAGGTCAATGCTAAGTGATGCTCATTGCTGCACCACAGCCCTCCAGACCTCTGACGGGGCATGGTGTGTGTGTGTGTGTGTGTGTGTGTGTCCTCCCATCGATGCTGTGCATGAAAATGCATTCTCTGGACCCTGGGTGGGGGTATACTATTTACTGTGTATACTCAACATCCACTTCACGTATCTTGTATTTGTTTTCAATGTTGAGTGTCTTTCTAATGTATGGTGTTCATGTGTTTGTACATTTCATGACTATTGTCTAAGTGCAACCTGTATGCATTTCTGTCTAACCTTCATTTACGGTGTATGTGCCCTACATGTGGGTCCTTGTTTATATATATCATGAGTGCCATTCCTGTTAAATGTGTGTTGTATATTGTACATATCTCGAGTACTACATGAATGTTGTGTGTGCTTTGTGGGGTTCCATTCATTTCACAATGTTTGCTACATACAAATCACATGCATATTTCATGTGTTGCATGTGAATATGCTGCATATGGCACCCATGCCCATGCACCACATATGTTGTGTGTGGGTGTGTGGGGGGGGTGTTCATGTTCTGGCTTCAGACAGCTCCGCACAGGCCTCCCGCGTGCAAGTGGCCATCCAGACCTTGGATGAAAATGACAATGCTCCTCAGCTGGCTGAGCCCTATGACACCTTTGTGTGCGATTCTGCAGCCCCTGGCCAGGTGAGCTGCTGAGACAGAGGGGTTGGGACCTCAAGACCTCCAGCTGCCCACTCCATACAAGGCCTGTCATTTTCCTCCCAGCTGATTCAGGTCATCCGGGCACTGGACAGAGATGAAGCTGGCAACAGTAGTCGTGTCTCCCTTCAAGGTCCTCTGGGCCCCGATGCAAACTTCACTGTCCGGGACAACCAAGGTGGGTGGCCTCCTATAAGCATGCCCATGCCTGTCTCCCTCCCCCTCTTCTCCTCCACCACCCCAGTCCAGCCTGCCTGGCCCCCACCCACATATCTGGGCCCTCCTCCTAACAGAAAGAAGATGTGGATTTCCACAGGTTTGTTGATTGTAAACCTCCCCCATGGAAAGCTATCTCCATGGGCCAGACTGACCCTACTGGTCCCAGGAGATGCCCTAACAATTTTCCTCTACCTCAGATGGCTCTGCCAGCCTGCTGCTGCCCTCCCGTCCTGCTCCACCCCGCCAGGCCCCCTACCTGGTTCCCATAGAACTGTGGGACTGGGGGACCCCAGCACTGAGCAGTACTGCCACCGTGACTGTCAGCATGTGCCGCTGCCGGCCTGATGGCTCTGTGGCGTCCTGCCGGCCTGAGGCTCAGCTCTCACCTGCTGGGCTCAGCACTGGGGCCCTGCTTGCCATCATCACCTGCGTGGGCACCCTGCTTGGTGAGTCAGGCCACAGTGAGACACGGATGTCGGGTCCAAGTGTTTGGGGGTGTGGAGAGGAATCAGGATCCTGGACACAGGGAAATCCACCCTGGGGTTTACAGGAACCCTTGTGCCTGGATCGTCCCACTGGCTGGTGCTTCATCCGAGAGAAAAAGCTCTGGCTTCATATCTCTGACTGCTGGTCCGTAATGACAGTAACAAGCCATAGAAACTGCTTATTGAGCCCTGACTCTGGGCCACGTGTAGCACTGGGCACATCACCTATGGTATTCCATTTCATCCTTTCCGCAGCCCTCATTGGTAAATGCTTTCCCTGTTTTCCATACCAGTAATCAATCTAAGGGTCAAAGAGGTTTGGAGAAGCTGGGCAACTTCCCATGCTCACACAGCAAGTAAGGGGTGAAGTCATAGGAGGTTTGCCAGATGTCAAACCTAGGGCTTGCTACCCCTAGGCCACACGGCCTCCTCTGTCACCCAACCATCTGTGCCTGCCCAGGACGCTGACTCAGCGCCTGTGCGGCCTCTCCCCCAGCCCTGGTGGTGCTCTTCGTGGCCCTGCGGCACCAGAAGCAGGAAGCCCTGATGGTGCTGGAGGAGGAGGACGTCAGGGAAAACATCATCACCTATGACGACGAGGGTGGTGGTGAAGAGGACACAGAGGCCTTTGATATCAGCGCCCTTCAGAACCCTGACTCGGCGGCCCTGACGGCCCCTGGCCCCCTTGGGCGCCGTGACGTGCTACCGCGGGCCCGGGCGCAGCGCCAGCCTCGGCCTCCCGGCCCTGCCGACGTGGCTCAGCTCCTGGCACTGCGGCTCCGTGAGGCAGACGAGGACCCCAGCGTGCCACCCTACGACTCGGTGCAGGTGTATGGCTACGAGGGCCGGGGCTCCTCCTGTGGCTCCCTCAGCTCCCTGGGCTCTGAGGCCGGTGGCGCCCCGGGCCCCGCGGAGCCACTGGACGACTGGGGGCCACTCTTCCGCACCCTAGCCGAGCTGTACGGGACCAAGGAGCCCCCAGCCCCCTGAGAGCCGGGCTGCCCTGCCATCCAAGGTGGGGTAGCCTGCACTGGCCCTCTGAGTGAGCCCCAGGGTCCAAGCAGGCGGCAGCAGCCCAGGGGCCCCAAGCCTCTTCCTGTCCCTGTGTTCCTCCTCCCAGCTCCCCCAGCAACCCTCTTCTCACCTCCCTCTTCCTGAGTCTTCTGTGTCCTCTCCAGGGATCTCTGTCTCTGTAGCACTGTCTGGGTCTCCGTTGTGTGGCTCTGACTCTGAATCTCTCTTTTCTGTCACTGTGATTCCACCTTATCCGTGGCTCTGCTTTTGTCTCTCTGGTTCTAAGTCTCTCATACATGCTCTCTCTGTCTCCCTTGCCCCCACACACATGTTCTGTGTCTGTTTCCTGCCCACATCTGCCCCTTATTTCTCTCTGGGTCCCTGTGGATTTTTTTTTTCCGTTCATCCCAAAAGCAAGAGACACTTCCAGCCACTGCTGCCCACCTTCCTGCAGGGGATATTCTGCCCCAGGTCAGTGCCCCTGGATTGTGCAGGGCATGGGTGGCCTGAAGCCTACCCCCACTCACTATCTCTAACTGGGCTCTCCTGTCTTTACAGACCTTCCTGCATGGTTCCATCCATCACTCATGGCCTCATCCTGGCTCTACTGGCCTCCAGCAGAGAGGGGGTGCCAGCCCATCTCCCAGGGGAGAGCTCCAGCCACCCCCCCCCCCCCATTTGGCTGCCTCCCTGGAGCTCTGCCCAGCTGTTGGCATCCCAGCTCTGGGCATTGTCTTGTGTGCTTCCCAGGCCCCAGGGGAAGAGTAGGGGAAGGAAAGGGGGAGGCAACTGGGGAAGAGGAAAGAGGGAGGAAGGGGAGGGGCCTCCATCTCTAATTTCATAATAAACAAACACTTTATTTTGTAAAGCTAGAGCCCTGTTCTGCTTTTGCACTGAGGTTTCTGTATGAAGCCAAAGATCGAGAGGAGAAGCCTAAGCCTATTCCCTCTGGTTCATTTTTCCTCCCTTGGGAGCTATTCCACTCCAAGTCCCTCTAGAGAGAGGGGGGTTTGGGTTAGTTCCATTCAGGGAGTAAGTACCCGACTCTCACCATCAGCTCTCTGAGTTCCCTGTTATTCTCAAACTGTCCAAAGAAATTAAGATGTAGGGACTGGCCAGAGGGGCGGGTGGGAAGGAGACGTAGAAGGTGAGGGCTACAGAGAGAGAGGAGGAGAAGAAAGGAAGAGGGACTCCAGGCTGAGAAAAAATGCAGGGGGTGGGGCAAACCAGTCTCTCGGGGCCTGTGGTGCCCATAGGGGAAAGGGTAGACTACTGAATCTGGGCCTGCCACCCCCACCTTTATTTCTCCCCAGTCCCTTGTCTTTTTCTTCATGGAGCACCAAGGAGGAAGGAAGAAAGGAGAGGACCAGGAAGGCAGAATCAAAGCTCACAGGTGGGAGCTGAGCAGGAGCAGCCAGCGTTTCTCAATGCCCACTCCCTAAACAGAGAAAGGATCCACTCAGGAGTCAGCACAAGCACCCAGGCCTCCTAACTGTAGGCAGGCCTGTAGACTCAAATAGGTGAGTCAGGACAGGTCCTTGTGCCCCCCCCACAAAGTGTGGGGTGCTGGCAATCAGGGAAAGCTGCTTCAATGGGAAGATACCTTCCACACCTGCTTGATGAGGACAACCAGGTGGTGGGACAACAAGGACCCTTGCTCCAGTGCTGGAGTTAGTTCCTCTGCTGAAGACTGGGACTGGACCCCTGATTGCTCCATGGCCTGTGCAAGAGCAGACTATCTGTTCCCTGAAGGCCTCAGGAGGCAGCACACCACGCAGGTGTTGGAGGAACAAGGTCTTCTAGTTCAGGGCAGGACAGGCCAGACCTTTACCCCTTTGGTCTCACCCTGATATCTGCATCAACCCTTCAGGAATAAATGGAGAATAGGAGAGACTGACATGGGCCACTTTAGGTAGTGAGGGGTACGCTGACATGGATGCACACCTTTGCCTTTTCTTCCAGCCCTTCTTAGCATCCTCCTCTGATCCTCCCGACTCACTAAATTTAGAGAGGAAAACAAAACAGGGCATAGGGAAACGGGTTTGTCAGCAAGACCCTCATCTCTGGTCTCAAATGCCTCATCATCTGGAAGGACAGAAGCTGTCAAAGGAGTGAACTAGGGCAGGAACATGACAGAAAAAGGAAAGGCAAGACAAAATGGGAGAAGGAGGTGCAAGAAGGAAGGTTGCCGCCCTGACCAAGTGGTTCAGTGGTTGGTCATCCTGGAAAGCAAAAGTTCATTTGTTCGATTACTGGTCAGGGCACATGCCTAGGTTGTGGGTTCCATCCCAGATGGGGTACATACAAGAGGCAGCCAATTGATGTTTCTCTCCCTCTCTTTATGTCTCCCTTCCTGTCTCATAAAAAAAAAAAAGAAGAAGAAGAAGAAGAAGGAGAAGAAGGGTTCTCCTCCTGTTCTGCTCTCTTTGTCTGGGTTTCATCCTTCCCTCCCAGTTTATGGGAAGTGGAGGGGCACAGAACATCCCTGGGGAATGAGCTGCATGCAGTTCACAGAAGGCCTTCTGCTGCGCTCAGGTGGCAATCTCAGGCTGTGCTACTCCCGGCATTTGTCACGGAAGTAGTGAACTGGTGGGAGGAGCCTTGACCCCAGACCCTCTTTACTCTGAACCATTTTCCCAAAATAAGTGACAAGGCCTGGCATTCTCCCCAATAAGGGACTGCTTTCCTTATCCAGGCATTGCGCCTTCTCCAGTCTGTCTCCTGTCTGCACACAGGAACCACACATACATCACCTGCCACATTCACACACACCTATCCTGGATCACTCACACCACGACCCACACACATCTCTGCACATGGAGATGCACCTTCGTGCCTGAGTCCATCACACGCTTGAACCCTGGACAAAAGCTGCCCCTCCTCCAATGCTCCTCTGGGACTAGGCTGGCCAGAATTTGTGACCTCCTGCTGTCCTTCCCAGAGTCCCACCTCTCCTTTCCTGAGCCTGAGGAATGGAAGAGGGGTGCAGAAGGGTTGCTGTAGAGGCCACTGGCTAGGTTCTGGACCCTGGCACGAAGGCTAATCCTACTGTCCTGGGCACCTTTCTGTGGCTCCTCCCCACTGCAATTTCTTCTCTGCCCCCACTGCTCTCCTTCCTAGGGCTTCCTGACCTTTCCCCCCTCCTCCCCATTCATCCCCCCGAAGGCCAGAGCTTGGAGGTTTCCTCAGGCCGGCCAGCTCCTGCCTGGAGTAACCCTGAGCCTGAGGTTCAGGGTTGGAACTCAGGGATGGGCTGGAGGCTAGGAAGAGTGGGATGAGAGAAAGAAGATTCAGCAACCTTCCTTCAGGCCCCATCTCTTGGTTAATCGTGCTTTCTCCCCTATTTGTCCTGGGAAGGAGAAGGGAGTAGGGGGTGCCAAGAGATGTCAGCCTGCATCTCCAAATCTGGGCTCACAAGGGAGGAGGAGGGGGGCAGGAAGGGCATAAGATGTGCTAACCTGACAATTCCCATGGGCACAGCCACCTCCCTGTTTTCTGCATTCCCCAGAAGGAGCTATAGGAAGGAGAGGCTGGAAAGCAGGCAAAAGGAGAAGGAAGTAGGAGAGGAAGAAAGAAGGAGAAGTCTGGCAGCAACAATGACATACCCCAAAGAGCAGTGCACAGGTGAGCTGTGGCGATGGCTCCAGGCCCTGGCAGGCAGGGCACATGAGGCTCCGTGGGAGCCGTCTCCCTGAGCTCACCCCTCCAAGTCCTCAGGATCCACTGGGTTCAGTCATCCCTGGCCACCAGGCATGGGCTGGGCCCAGCTACCCTCCCCCACCTCCCTCCCCAGATGCCTGCAGGGCTCTATTCTGGTGGCAGAGAGGAAAGTCAGGGAGAGGATGTGGGAGGGGAAGCCGTGCTAAAGGAGCATTGCTCTGGAGCAGAAGGTCTGGGTCCAAGCCTCACCTCTGCCACTTACTGTGTGACCCTGGGCAAGGCTTCCTCTTCTGTAAAGTGAGGATAACTTTTACCTCAAAGAGTTACCATGAGAACTGCACTCAGTAAAGGAGTAATCATTATAGTCATTAGAATGAAAGGTGGGGCAGAGGAGAGCAGATGAGAAGCCCATCACCACCCACCAGGGGTCCGCAATGCACTGCCCTGCCTCTCCCAGCCTGGGCCCTTTGGAATACTCCCCACCTCATTTTCCTCCTTGGCTACTCCGACTCATCAAGCTGAGAAAATGACAGACTCTGAAGCTGAGATGAGGACTAAAGTGGGAAGAAGAAGGAAGACTGGGGATAGGGTGGAAAAAGCAGAAAAGAGGATGGCAATTAAAAAGGGTCTAGCACCTAGCACAGCGTCTGGCACACGGCAGGCATGCAGTAAGGCTTTGCTGAAAGGAGGACTTGGCACCGAGAAGGGGGCTGGACCAATCTATTGGGTGTCAATAGGAACACGCTGGGCAGAACCATCAATAGTTCTGGGCGGCAGAAAGTGATGGAATTGGAACAAATGCAACCAGCCTCCCACTAGGGCTGGAGCCAGATGCTGTGATGCTGCTCATGCCATATCCTCCACCCACTCCCTGCACTAGGTCCCCCAAGTCCTGCCACTTCTTACAGAGTCTCAGTCTCTGTGGGGAGTCCAGAGTCTCCTGACACCAGTCTTACAGAGAGTTCTCCACCTTCACCAGCTCTGTGCAGGAGTGGTAGGTTCAGGATGGACCTGGCTGGCCTCCTTCTCCTCTTGTTCCTCCAGCTCCGGAAGCTTCTGCAGCTCTGAATACAGCACCCAGGCATCGTTGCGTGACACATACTCCCACCCACTCTCTCGCACATGAAAGAGGTCTACAGAACCCCCAGAGTAGGCGTCACGGTGGGTGGCATGGGCCACGGCACAGCGAGCCAGGGCGTAGGCCTCCTGAGTGGTCATGTCGTAGCGGTAGCCTCGGTCTAGCACGCCATAGGCGTAAGGAGACCCAGAGCCCACGGAAAAGATGTCCCCCTGCAGGCGGGTGCCATCGCTGTAGACATAGAAGAGGGCAGGGCCCGAGCGATCCCAGCCACACAGGGCAGTAGCCACACACAGATCCAGCCCCCGGTAGCGGGACATCATGGCTGACAAGAGTTTGGCAGCACTGGCCACACTGGGCAGCTGGCCCTCCCTCAGTGCCCGCAGCCGCAGCTCCCGCTGTAACACCCGGTACCATGTGGTGCAGTCAGCGGAGGTGCCAGAGGTGGTGCCCAGGAGGTGCTGGTGAACAGGGATGACCTTGCGTGAGGCTGGACATGCCACGTAGTTGCTGCAGGAGGACCGGGTGTCAGCCGCAGCAATGACTCCGTGACGGAAGCGGAAGGCCAGGGTGGTGGTGCCATGAGCCAGCCTGGGGCCCTGGGTCTGCAAGAAGGTTGGAGGGTCACAGCCCCGAGGTACAGCCCAGCCACCAGCCTGACACAGGTGAGGTGATAGCTCCTGGGTGTCGGGGGCCTGCCACTTGCATACATCCTGCAGAGCCATCCTGGGGCTGAGTGAAGCTTAGAAGTAGGGAGACAAGGATTTGTGAGCTGGGTCAAGTAAGGGAAGAGGGACGCTAAAGAAAAGCTTGGCTGCAGCCAGAATTGGCAGGGAAAGCATGTGATTTGTGGCTTCGCTTCTCCCTAACTCCAAATTAGGCTTGGGGTCTGGCTGTTGGAGCAGCCCCCTCCTCCTCAGAGGACCACTGAGGGGAGACAAGATGAGTTTCCAGCGCTGGGGAGACGCTGCCCCTGACACATCTGAGCTTCGCCTAAGGAGTCCTCTGTCTGTCATCCTCCAAGGAAAGGAAGTGCAAATGAAGGGAACAGAGCTAGGTTCCTCTTGTTTTTCCTCTCCCTGCCCTGAAAGATCTCACAGCCTAGGAGGAGGAATAAACACACGTCAGTGCTCTAAAGTAGTCAGAATAGGGTGCTGTGGCCCCATGGAGACAGGAGTTCTAAATATGGGGTTCCCGCCTCAGAGGTATGGGGCCAGGGAACTATGATGCTCCCTCACCTCACACTTTCACCTCATGGTCAAGGTGGGAAAAGAGAAATAGACTGAGACAAGGACAAAAGAGAAAAGAACAAGAGAGCCCTGGGGGTGAGGGTTTGGGGTGGAGAAACACAAATACCTTTTGGAAAGGCTGGGTAGTGAGGGGCCAGGGGTCAGGGAAATTTTCACTTGGAGCTCTCTTCCCCCTCTGCTTTGAGGGTAAATGTGAATCTGCACCCGCAAACAGAGATGGCATTCCTGACAGTTCCCCAGCAGTATAGCTTCTCTACTTGTGTTATATAGTTCTGTGTATATAGCTGGAAAAAGTCTGATGACCTTCTCCCTCCTGGTTCCCCTTCTGCCCAATAGTTCACAATGACAAGAGATTGGTTCATAGTTCCCAGGCAGGAGAAACAACGGACTTTGACCCCACAATGCTGAGTCTAAGTCTTAGACCAACCAGGTGTTGTCAAGGGGATAAGGATGTTGAATCCTGACAGCTGACTCTTCAGAAAGACTAAGTAAACAAGAGCAGAGTGACAAGCTGCAACTACTTCTAGCACCACGTGGAGTATATTTTACTAAACATTGCAGCTCAAAGGGTTGCTATAGGAGTAGGTTTATTCAAAGAAACAGACCCACACACAAAGGAAAGAGCCTGGACCCTCCAGATATCATGATGGTAGGGCTGTGGTATCATAGATACCTAGGGTCTCAGTTCAAAGGGCAAATGCAAACATGTCATGGGAAGACTGGAGAAACCGGGAGGTCATGCTAAGGTCCAACCAGTTCTTCTCCCTTCCTTTGTGTAAGACCACATGGAAATCTTACTAAAGAGATAAGAATGTTTCCTCTTTCTAAAAACTACGTAAGTCTTAGACTCTTTATAAAAAATTTTTTTTTATGTATTTATTTTCAGAAGAGGGGAAGGGAAGGAAAAAGAGACAGAAAGAGATAGAAAGAAACATCAATGTGTGGTTGCCTTTCATGCACACACCCCCGCCGAGGATCTGGCCCGCAACCCAGGCATGTGCCCTGACTCAGAATTGAACCAGCAATCCTTTGGTTCACAGACCAGCACTCAATCCACTGAGCCACACCAGCCAGGGTAGTCTTAGAGCCTTTATATATGGATGGATGGTCACCTCCCTAGGTCAGGCCATTGTCAAATCAGATTTGGACAGTGGAATGGCCTCATAATTGGCCACCCTCCAATTTCCCCATCTAATCTTATCCTCCACACTGACATTTTTTTCCTAAGGTATCACTCAAATCTTGTGTTTCCTCTACTAAGAAACCTTGAAGGACTGCAAGATCAAATCCAAACCACCTCTCCACCCCAGGCCAACATTTAAGCCCTACTATGGTCCAATCCTAATCCATCCATCACAACCTCTTTTCACACTATCACCCACCTCCCCTTCATTTATTTGAATCCTATCCTTCAAAATCTGGCTTAAGTACCACCTAGTCTGAAAATTCTTCCCAGATGTGGGTAGAGAGGGAAGAGTCTGTGGGTTTCAGGAGCAATGGGACCCCACTGGCACTTAGGGATATGAATCCGGACCTTCTTGGCAAAGCCTTCCTGGATACCCAACCTCACCCTAATCTATACTGACCTCCTCTCCCACCTGTGAACTGACAGCATTTATCATTTTCTTCCCCCCACCACCTTATTGAGATATAACTGACATATAACAGAGTGTAACCTTAAGGTGTATGTACAATGTGATGATTTGATACATATATATTGCAAAATGTTTACCACAATATGGTTAGTTAACACATCTTTCACTGCACATAATGACCATTTTTGTTATTGTTGTTACGGTGAGAACATTTTAAAATCTACTTTCTTAGCAACTTTCAAGTATAAAACATAGTATCATTAATGCTGTACATTAGATATCCCAGAACTTATTCCTCATAAATGAAAGGTTGTACCTTTTGACCAATATCTCCCCATTTCCCTAACCCCTGCCCCTGGCAACCACCACTTTATTCTGTTTCTCTGAGTTCAGCTTTGTTAGAGTTCACATAGGTAAGATCATATAGTATATGTCTTTCTCTCCCTGTCTTATTTCACTTAGTATAATGCTCTGAAGGTTCATTCATGTTGTCATAAGTGACAAAGTTTTCTTTTATATGGCTGAATAATATTCTATATATATAGTTGTTTCCAGGTCTTAGCTACTGTGAATAATGCTACAATGAACACTGGGCCGCAGATATCTCTACGAGATAGTGATTTCATTTCCCTCAGATAAATACCCAAATGTAGGATTTCTGGATTATATGTTCTATTTTTATTTTTTTTCTGGCAGCTCCACACTGTTTTCCATAGTGGCTGTTCCAATTTACATTCCCACCAACAGCAGTACCTCCCCTTTTTAGGTCTCCACTTAACTAGGTAAAATGTAAAAGCGCCATAAGATAAGTACAAATGTTATTAGTGTCAAAGTGAAAGAACCATTGGGAGAAGTCAGTAGGAGGACTAGTTGCATTGCACAGGTGACTGCAAAATAATACCTGCTAAATACCAACCAAGTGTGAGACACAGATAAGGATCTTCCGCTTCATTACATTCTGATGCTGGGCTTGGAAATGGTTGCCAAATTTCAGCATTAAAAATACAACACATGCAGAATTTTCTGAGGAAGGGAAGGGGCTGAGTTTGAGTATTAGAGGAAAGTGAAATTTAAATATTGATCCATGTTGTTTGCTGTTAGAATCCAACAGGGAAGGCCGGACACTGACTTCATAAAACCATAAAGCAAGAGGCAACATTTCATACTTTTGCCCACCTCTTTTCTTGTTATCGGTCCCAAAATGCTTGAAAACTGAAGGTGGGTGGAAAGAGGGAGAGACAATGAAATATAGCACATTCTGAATCAAGAGCTTGTCTTAGCAAGCTTAAGTTAGAAAAACTCTTGGTACATCTTTACCGAGCCCCACCTCTCCTCCAGCCTCTGACATGGTAAATGACTCAGCTATTCAGGAGATGAACTCAGAATCTAGATTATGGATTAACTGGGCTCTTCGCTTTTCTTTCTTTATTCTTTTATCTGCCTTTCCGGACACTTCATTACCTACTAGAATGCCCACCAGAGGGTGGGAGTAAAGAGAATATTGAATCTTAAAAATTGGTACTGATAGAGAACGTGGGTAGGGTGGTGATTAAGACTATCAAACAAGAGGTATAGCACTTTTATTTAGTTGCGCTTTTACCACAAGGAAATGTGGCTTAACTAATTTCATAGGAAAATGACCTTAGAGTAGATCATTATTTTTTCCAGTAAAACAAAATGGTAATTTCAATAGCGTTAATAGGGTGCTGAAGCAGTAGAGATGTAAACTATTGCTTGGACACCTGGCTGGGCGGGGATAACTTATGCTAAGGTTTTAGAGCAGATTTTCAACCAGTCACGCCCTTCTCAAACATGGCCGGCCTCACTTCCCTTACTCAACAAGGACGTTTCCAATCGCTTCTTAGGAATTTGATCTTAATGTAATCCAGTACTGTTTGCCTGACAAAACCTAAAATGGCAGAGATATATGCCTTTAGAATTTTAGGGAAGGGAGGCCAATTTTCTCCCCCGTTCGGCGAAGATGGTCCCTTGCGTCTGGCATTTGTTTTGGGGGGCGTGGTTGCCAGGAGTTAAAATGGCTCCTTTCTGGGATAGATTTAATGAGAAGAGAAGCTATGTGGGCAGGGCGTTGCCAGGCCGTTATCTACAAGACGTTCCGGGAGGCAGCTCATTTTGCCCTTACTAGACATGGCGCTGGCAAGTGTGTTGGAGAGCTCGTTACCGGTGAACCGGCACGGGTATTTCGGATTCGGGGGTCGTGTGGATCTGTTGGACCTGGGTCCAGGTAGTCCCAGTGATGGGCTCAACCTGGCCGCGCCCAGCTGGGATGTCCCAGAGGAGCCAAGAATCGAAATACTTCATGGAACCACCACCCTGGCCTTCAAGGTGCGGACGCAGCTGTGGAACCGGATTAAGTCCCGCGCGCCCAGACCGGATCCCGCAGTCGCGGCGGCCGCGAAACCCAGGCTGAGCCTCGTGCCCCTTGTCCCGACTCCGGCAGTTTCGTTGTCTTATTGCCCCGGGAGGCGCTGGTTCTTGCTCTGGCCGGAAAGAGGGACGGTGGGGATGGGAGTAAGAGGGAGAAAGAACCTGAGGCTGCTTGGATCGATTCCTAGGCGACTTCAGGTTGCGTCTGCCGAGAAAAGGGGAGGCTGCAGCCGCACCGAATTTAGACAAAGGGAAGGCAGTTGTAACCATTCACCAAAGGTTTTGGAAACTGGCCCCTCTAGGCCAGGGTAACCGAAACGCTACGACTAGAGAGGGATCTTGGAAGGGAGTTCTGTACTAGGCCAGACTACCGGGATTCCTGGCCCAGCTTTGTAATAACTTGCCCTGCGATCTTGGGCCAGTCCTTCTATCTCATTAAACCTGTTCCTCATCCATGGGATATGTTTAAGCCCATATCACGGGATTGATGTGAAGTTCATGTGACATTAGTATGTGGAAAGATGTGTTACAGCGACTTTCAGCCCTTTTCATCTCATGGCATAAAAGTAATTACAAAAATTTTGTGGCACACCAAAAATAATATTTTTTGAAGATCTGACAAAAAATGTGATGTAATTTTTATTTGTCCACACCAGGCGGCTATTGTGTTGGCTGTTGTCATTTTTTTTACTTGACAATCGATAAGGGAAAAGAGGTCAGTGTCCCTGACTAAAAAGTCAGGAATTGCATATTTTAAAAATTCTTGTAACACACCAGTATGCCTCTTGTGGCACATGGGTTGACAATCACTGGTATATTGTGAAGTATAAAATGACAAAGGAGATGTTTTGGGTTGCACTGATATAAAAGTTAATGTCATGACTTTTTGTGGTCTAACCTGTGGCCTGCTTTGTGTTTTCCTCTGATCTTAACAGTTTCGACATGGAGTCATTGTTGCAGCAGATTCTCGGGCCACAGCGGGTGCCTACATTGCCTCCCAGACAGTAAAGAAAGTGATAGAGATCAACCCTTACCTGCTGGGCACCATGGCTGGGGGTGCAGCAGATTGCAGCTTTTGGGAGCGGCTGTTGGCCCGGCAATGTCGAATCTATGAGCTTCGAAACAAGGAACGCATCTCAGTAGCAGCTGCCTCCAAGCTGCTGGCCAACATGGTGTATCAGTATAAAGGCATGGGGCTGTCCATGGGTACCATGATCTGTGGCTGGGATAAGAGAGGCCCGGGTGAGTTAAGATTCAACCACATAATTCTTGAGCTGACACTATAGAGAGCAGGGGTTGGATGAACAGATGCGAGAAAGAAAAGGCTTTATTTAGGTCAGTGCTGAGGATTTGTTGATTAGTTTCTCAACTCTTTGTTAAAGGAAGGCACTGTAGTGTAGAAGAGGGCATGGTGTTAGACTAGCTGTGCCATTGACTACTCATGTGACCTTAGGCCGGTTGCTTTTTTTCTCAGGCTGGTTTTCATATTCTGTTACATTGGTTAAATTATGTAATACACATAAAGCATATAGTTACTGACACATGTTTTTGCTTCTATTCTCTCTCCCATAAAATAATAAGACCTACAAAAAGTGTATAAGAGAATTGAAGTGCATAATAATAGATGTAAAAACTCTAGTCAGTGTCATCTAAGAGAAGTATAATATGAGCCACACATAATTTCAAATTTTCTGATGGATTTTTTAAAAAGTAAAAAGAGCCTTGACTGATGTGGCTCAGTGGGTTGGGCATCCCTTGTAAACCAAAGGGTCACTGCTTTAATTCCTGGTCAGGGTACATGCCTGCATTGTAGGCTGGTCCCCAGTTGAGGTGCCTGTGAGAAGCAACCATTGGATGTTTTTCACATCGATGTTTCTCTCCCTCTCTTTCTCCTTCCCTTCTAAGAATAAGTAAATAAAATGTTTTTTAAAAGGATAAAAAGAAAAGGGTGAAATTTTAACAATTCATTTAATACAAAATACCTAAAGTAGCATTTCCACATGTGGCATTAGCCCTGTTTCAAGTGCTCAGTAGCCACATGTGGCTAGTGTCTCCTGAATTGGACCTTGAAACTAATACATAGGAAGTAGCAACTCAAAAGTTAGTCATTTCTCTCCTTTTTTTTTCCTTTATGAATCTTTGACCTAGAAGGAGCCTTGATGCTAATCTTTCTTTGCTTGATATACTCACCATAGGTCTTATTTTTATCATCTTTGAAAAGAAATTCCTTAGCCTAGTTTCCTTTCCAGTGTATAAAAACTTCGTCAGGAAGTTCAACCTTGTATCAGATGTTAGCGCCAACTTTAGTCAAGTTGGAATACAGGTAGTCATTTTTTGTGTAATTGTCCCCCTTTATGTTTAAAAATAATTATTTCTTCCAGTTGTTTTTGTTTCATCCATTTATCTGCTTATTAAATGCCAAATTCTTCTCTGTGAAATAATTGTGGGATACCCACCACTTTTTCACTCGCTTGGAAGAATATTGGTTCACTACTCAATGGAGGATGAATGAGGAGATTAAAAAGTGGATGTGGAAGAGGAGCTTAGTTTGTTCCTTTGAAATTGAGACACTTTTCTCTTTGAAAGGTGTGAAAGAACAGTTCCATATACCTGGTCTATTGGTATATATAGACCTGTTCAGCGCTGTCCAGCAGAAATGAAATGTGAGCCATACATGTAGTTTCAAACTTTATAGTAGCCACATTTTAAAAATAAAAACAAACAAATTTTAGTAGTATATTTAATCCAATAGATCCAAAATATCATTTCATCATGTGGTTCTAGCTTCATTTCACATGCTCAGGAGTCACATGTGGCTAGCACATTGGACTGTGCAGATCTTTTACAATATGATTTGGAACCCTAGGCTTTATTATCTATTGTGTGATATATGTCTTATGCCCCAGATAATCTAAACTTTGAGGGCTAGGATTGTTTTAAATATTATTTCCCACTGATGTTCTGTGCTTGAAACCTAAGTCATTCAAATTATACTTGCTTTTTGATTATACATAGAAGACAGATAAGGCTGTTACTACAATGTGAGGTGAGATGGGGTGATATGTTGTAGAATCCTGGAGTCTTAGTATTTATTTGATTCCTTTGGCTTTTTATTTTTTAATATTTGTTTATTCAATTATAGCTGTCCCAATTTTTCCCCCTTTGCCATCCTCTATCCAGCCCTCCCCTCGATCCCTCAGTCCATCTGCATGAGACCACTGTCCATGTCCATGGGTAATCATACATGTTCTTTGACTACTCCCTTTCCCTTTGTACCATTCCCCTCTCCCCCCTTTCCTTTGGTAGATGTCAGTCTGTTCCCTGTTTCTATGTCTCTGGTTCTGTTTTGGTTGTTAGTTTATTTTGTTCATTAAATTCCTCTTATAAGTGAGATCTTACAGTATTTGTCTTTCACCTACTGGCTTATTTCACTTAGCATAATGCTCTCCAGTTCCATCCGTGCTGTCACAAAGGGTAGGGAGTTTTTTCTTTCTGCTTTGTAATATTCCATCATGTAAATGTACCACAGTTTTTTAATCCACTTATTCACTGATGGGCACTTAGGCTGTTTCCAACAATTGGCTATTGTAAATAATGCTGCAATGAACATTGGGGTGCATCGATTCTTTTGAATTGGTGTCTTGGGATTCTTAGGGTATATCCCAGCAGTGGAATTGCTGGGTCAAAATGCAGTTACATTTTTAATTTTTTGAGGCTATTCCATACTGGTTTCCACAGTGGCTGTACCAGTCTGCATTCCCACCAACAGCGCACTAGGGCTCCCCTTTCTCTACATCCTTGCCAGCACTGGTGGTTTGTTGATTTATTAACGATAGCCATTCTGACAGGTGTGAGATGATATTTCATTATGGTTTCTTTGGCTTTTATTTTTTTAAGTAACTTTATAATAGTGCTTTTCTCTTGTATTTTTATTGGTCTCTTCCAGGTTTCAAGAGTGATAGAGCCCTGGCCATGTAGCTTAGTTGGTTAGAGCATTGTCCCAATGTGCCAAGGTTGTGGGTTCAGTCTCCAGTCAAGGCACATACCAATGAATACACAACTAAGTGGAACAACAAATTGATGTTTCTCCCTCTGTTTTTGCCTCTCTGTCTCTCTTTCTCCTTTCCTCTCTTTCTATAAAGTCAATAAAAAAAAATTTTAAAAAGAGGGAAAGAGTTCTGTGTCATGGGGGATGAATTAGACGTCAGAAGGAGTGGTCATTTGTTTTCCTGCTAACCTCATCTCTCTTTTCAGGCCTCTACTACGTGGACAGTGAAGGAAATCGAATCTCGGGAGCTGCCTTCTCTGTAGGTTCTGGCTCTGTGTATGCATATGGGGTCATGGATCGGGGTTACTACTATGACCTAGAGGTGGAAGAGGCCTATGATCTGGCCCGTCGAGCCATCTACCAAGCTACCTATAGAGATGCCTACTCAGGAGGTGCGGTCAACCTCTACCATGTCCGTGAGGATGGCTGGATCCGAGTCTCCAGTGATAATGTAGCTGATCTACATGACAAGTACAGTGGATCTACCCCCTGAAGGAGGCGTTTCTTGGGGTGACTTGCTAGTAACATGGATACAGCTCCGAATTCTATAGTGGAAGGGTCCCCAGTTATATTGATTGTTTTTTTTAAGCTCTGGTGCATTGACCTCTATGTGTTACCAGTTGTTAATGAGCTGCTACAGAGGTGATGATTTGTTTTACTTTCTTGGATGTTAACATTACACTACTCGACCTTAGCCTGTGTTGTGTCTTTTGTCCACACTGTCCCTCCTCCAAGCACTTTACAGTCAAATAAGCTAGGACAGTGGGAGGGAAGTGACTGTAATTACAGGAAACAGTGATGTGAAGACATTGTCTAGTGAATACATTAATGTCCCCACTTATGAAGCTAATAACAAAGGAGAAGGAGAGGCAAGGAGGAGGGAGAGACTTACCGATTCTGTTTGCAAAGAGATGAAAAGTTGATGAGGTGGAAAGATGCATAGGGCTGGACCAGGCAGAGCTGTAGAGGGAAAAGCTCTTACCCTGTGATGGGGGAGGGTGGACTGATGCTATATGCAGAGCAGAAAGGTGAAGAAGGTAAACCTTGAATCTTAAACCAACTGGACACAAAAAGCTTGGACCCTGTGAAAAGAGAGGACAAAAAGGTAAGTGTGAAAGCAGTAGTGACCACAGGCTTGGTAGCCTTCCAGTGTGCATGTCTATTGAGGACAGGGAGGGATGATGGCTTATATCCTCCTGGGCAGGAGGTAGCACAAAACTCACTGGAATGGAGTGGGTGGGGAAGAAGCCCTGCCGAGAGCAAAGGGGTGGCTGATTTATCACTCCCAGCACTGAGGGGGTTCCCAAGCTATGGTGCCAGCAGACAGCAAGGTCTCCTGTCAAAGAGAAGGCATAGACATAGGGAAGGTGGGGGTTGATGGGAGAGGAAGGCATGAACAATACTGCTTTGCATTTAGTTAGCAAGAAGGAAGAAGGTGGTGGTGAGAGTGACAACCCAGTGTCATGTTTTGAGGCTAAGGGCTTGGGAGGGCTCATTCATAGGAATAGAGGGGTAAGTACTCCTCCATGTGCTGTGGATACCTTCCCTTATAGCTTCCCTTCCCCCTCAGCCTGTGTAGTTGCCTTATTGATTGATGAGGGCTGTCCTCCAGGAGCTGATCAAGGCTTGTTAATTGCATTTGTCAAATGCTGGGAAATTGGGAATTAGTGAGATTGGAGAAGGGAGTTTGGAAAACAAATGACTCTTGCCTAAGGAGATTCATTTTGCCGAAAAGTGCCTCAGGAGCCCCTGGAGTCAGGGAGCTGTTGGCTTGTACCTGAACCTATAGAGCAGAGAGGAGCCATTGGCCAATGGTGAGCTGTGTGAGAGGCAGAGGTACAGTCACCATCCTCTCACCTAGAACACTGGTGTACAGATTCTTTTTAAAGCCTCACTTGAAGATATGCGTATTGATTTTAGAGAGGAAGGGAGAGAGAGAGAGAGAGCAACATCAATTTGTTACGTCCTGTACGTGCTCCAACTGGGGATCAGACCGGTAACCACCTGAGCTACTTGGCCAGGCCAGGTTTGCAGATCTTTTTAAAAATTAGAACCCTTCTTTAAAAATGAACTCTTATGAGAAATCCCAATATCTGAAAGAAATCAAGTCAAGTTTAAATAGAGTTGAGGGGCTCAGAGCCTTAACCACTGAGCATCCCCCTCCCTGGAGCCACTTCTCAAACTCCCCTCTGCCCCAAGGAACACAATTTGAAAATAACTGCCCTGGAAAATAACCTTGAGGGTGGAAAGGAAGTTGAAGATTGGAATTCTTTTAATTTTTTCCCTAAGATTTTGTTTATTTTCAGAGAGAGGAGAAGGGAGGGAGAAAGGGAGAGAAACATTGATGTGTGAGAGATGCATCAATTGTTTGCCTCTCACATGCCCCTTACTGTGGGCCTGGCCTACAACCCAGACATGTGCCCTGACCAGGAATCAAACTGGCAGCCTTTCCATTTGCAAGCTGGTGCTCAATCCACTGAGCCACACCAGCCAGGGCTGAATATTGGAATTCTTTTACTTGACCCCAGAGATCATGAGACTGCCTAGGCTCTTAGCTTATGAATAGAAAGTCTGGAGAAAAGAGATGGTCTTGAAGCAGTCTGCCCTTGCCCTGTTTCTGTCTCATGCCTGGCTTTGGCAGTGGTTTGACTGCCAAATGGTTTGCCAAATATACACAACTATTCCTCACTAGCTGAGTTCTTATGTTCAAGCAAGAAATACACTGGCTGGTGTGGCTCAATGGATTGAGTGCTAGCCTGCAAACCAAAGAGTCACTGGTTCAGTTCCTAGTTGGGGCATGTGCCTGGATTGTGGGCCAGGCCCCCAGTTGGGGGTGCATGAGAGGCAACCACACATTGATGTTTCTCTCCCTCTCTTTCTGTCTCTCTAAAAATCAATAAATAAAATCATTAAACAAGAGAAAGAAAATACATAACCAACAATCCCATGTTCTATTCTAGCATATCCCTGTTTCTGTCCTCTCCTGGATCTTGGATAAAAGCAAGACTCACTTAATTGAGGAGATCAGTTTGTGGTAGGTTTTTTGGAAAGAAATTAGAGCAGAGAGAGGAAAACTGCAGGACTTGAGGCCCAGTGCTATCCGCTGTGTGCTGTCTGGTTTCTCGCTGCTGGGGACTCGTGGGTAGTGGCTTTGTAGTGATGTTGTATGTCTCTGCTTGTGTGGGATGATGGATGCCGCATAAGGTTGGAGAGATGCTGTTGAGTGGAGTGTACCAGTTCAGGGACTCCCATCAGATTCAATTTCCCAGTGCAGTCCTCTTGACAAAGGATGATGGAAAAGAAATTGCCTTAAATAGCTGGAAGATTAATTTCTCTCAGCTGTTCCCAGGCATCCAAGGGACAGGGCACTTTAAGTGATGTCTGACAATTTCTCCTCCTTCCACAGATAGCACAGTAATACCAAAATCTAACTCCTCAGGGTAGGTGATGGGACTAATATGATTAAATAGGGAACAAATACTCCTTGAGGCTCCATGCTTTCTCTTGCTAGCAGGGAATGCTGTGGAGTTGAAGGCAAATGTGCCATATAGCATCTCCACACTAGGCAAGGGAGGGCTGTGGGGAGTAGCATCGCACTGCAGACAAATAGAGTGTTCATGAGGGACAGTGAAAAGGTAGGAGAGTACAGGGGATGGGGGAGCAAGGGCACAGTGAAAGTAAATCAGGGACTGAAGTGGAATAGTTACTGAAGGTTCTGTCTTCAGGCAAAACCAGAAGATCAGTGTCTGGATACCCTCCTCAGCTAGCAAATTAGAAAACTGTCAAAGCTATTTGGGGAGTGGAAGGACATACCCTTTGAGGAGAAAGAAAACAATGGATTTATTCTGGTACATGGAGTCTATGTGGTCTGCTACAAGAGAGAAGGGAGTAAAGTGAAAAATAGGTGGAGAAAAACTTGGGGGAACATGTCTTTGTTTCAGAAGTGAAGAGGATGACTGGGTCAATGGAGAATTTACTTGAACCTATCTCATTTGGTGAGTACAGTTAGGTTTTTTATTTTGTGTTATTTTTGTTCTGGTAGAAGAGCCACAAAGATTGGGTATTTTGAAATTGACCTGCAGCAGTGATCTCAAGACATGATTAAGTGATTTATGATTTAAAATACATGTATATTGTAAGCAAGCATCTCTGCTGTTTTTTGTTTGTTTTTTAAATGCTAGTTTCCTTTCAGGAAGCCAGAATCATACTGGAAAAGCTTTAATTATAGAGAGCAAGAGGAGAGAGCAAACACAGCAGTCAGAACTACCCTGATCAGCAGCTGTTGCCACCTCCTGCCTAACCCAGGCCACCGCCTCTGTTCCCTGCTCCCACCCACATCAGCTGACTGTCCACATTCCTGCAGTGCTCTCCCCAGGCTTGGCCTCAGAGCCAAGTCCTTGCTTCCAGGGGCTATGCCCTACTGAAGCATTTCAATAAAAACAATTTCTAAAATGTCTCATTCGCAGCTGTTAGTGGGTCAGGCAGAAGAAATTCTACCCGTGTCAGCTCCTTGGGTTTGTTCAACTCATTTCTCCCTGAAGCTTT
This sequence comes from Phyllostomus hastatus, assembly GCF_019186645.2. Classification (NCBI taxonomy): domain Eukaryota; kingdom Metazoa; phylum Chordata; class Mammalia; order Chiroptera; family Phyllostomidae; genus Phyllostomus; species Phyllostomus hastatus. Next base: position 670,544 of record NW_025333860.1, on the reverse strand, counting down.
TGCCTCTGAGTTAGGTGCCAAGCCCAACTTGGTACCAACCCTTTATTGTTCATATTTAACTGTCATCGGCCCTAGATATCTGACCTAGCTTATTTGATAGGAAGTCAGACATGGATTTAATCTTTTCTGATGCCTCCCCCTACTCCTTGCCCTCATCATCCTCTCGGGCTGCCCCTTCATTTTTTGTTTTTAAACATTTTATGTATTTATTTGAGGGGAAGGGAGGGAGAAAGAGAGGGAGAGAAAGTCTGTGCAAGAGAGGTCAATTGGTTGCCTCTCACACACCCCCAACTGGGGACCTGGTCTGCAACCCAGGCATGTGCCCTGGGTGGGAATTAAACTGTCGACCTTTTGGTTCACAGGCTGGCATTTAGTCCACTGAGCCATACCAGCCAGGGCTGCCACTTCTTTCTCATCTCCCTTTGCTTGAGTTCATGTTTTCTCTCTGCTCTCTCACTTTAAAAAATTCCCTTTTCTTTCCTCCTTAGAATTTAAATAAAAAGCAATCAATCAATAAACCAAGTGCTGCTTATGGACTTAAAATGTAACAAGAAAAGGTTATTATTAGCTTCTGGGTACCCCAAAAGCTGCTACTAACAGAGGGAAACACAGATGGACTGCGAGAAAGTGAGCTAGAGAGAACAAGAGACAAATGAGAGGCAAACAGAAAAGCGACTCAGACATCGAGAGTAAGATTGAGGAAAGCGAAGAGGGAGACATGGACATGGCAGAGAAGATGGATGGAGACATTGATGGGCAGAGGTGGACTGTGAAGGGAGGTCAGGGAGTGGGAAAGGAGACTCTGAAGGACAGTGATAGAGTGGGCAGAGAAATAGGGAGGAAGGAAGTGGCTGGAAGCTAATGCGCAATGAAACATGTCTCCCTGGAGACAGATAATTTCTCCAGCCATACATAATGAGCACGTGCCTCTCTGTGTGTTGCCCCTATACTGTCACAGTCACTTAGATTCTGCAAGAATCTGTCCATGTCTACACTGCTTGTGCAAGGTTGGAAAGATTTGTGCCCTTTCAGAATAACTTCAGTCCAACCATGCCAAAGACCGATAAGTAGAAACCTCTCTCAGAATAGCAGAGAAAGTAAGGATCACAGATTCAGTAACTTAAAACATTTTATTTTTATGTTCATGAAGAGATCCTCTCTCCCCTCACCCCATACCCCCTGGCCTTACAGCTCACACATCCCTAACACGTCCCCTTTTTTCTATGCATGCTCAGGGCCATGGCTGTTCACATAAAGAGAAGGGGACACAAGCTCCCAGGAAGGCAGGAATAGCAGATACTTTCCATGAGAAGGCAATAAGTCCAAGTAGGAATGTGGGTAAACACACGGGGCAAAGTCAAGGAGATATTTTTGCAACTACTACAGCTCTCCTAGCCTAGCCTCAACCATCACCATCCCTGGACATCATACATTCTGAGCTCCCCCATGCACACAGAGTACTACATAGGCCATTTTTCATGGCAGCTTATTTCAAGTGGTGGCATATGGTGGTGTCTTGATTAGCGGGAATCCACTGAGCACCAAGGTTCTGTGGAAGGGTTCATAATCACCCTGCGTCCCTTGACCCTCGAGGCTGCACTCACAGCTTAATCTTTAGAAAAGAAAGCAATGGAGCATTTTAAACCAGAAGAACAGATTAAGCATAGTCCCACATCCCTAAGTACCTCCCAAAGAGGAAAAATGTGCATAAAAGTGGGAGTCAGCCTTGAGTCAATAGAGCTCAAGTGTGGTCCTGGGCTAGGTTAGCAGTGTTCCACATCTCATTTAAATAGCCTTGGAGGCATGTGCTATATTGAAGAGCATCTATGTAGGGTCTCTGGTTGTTTAATGATATGCCTGTCTTCCTTTTCAGTTAAACAGTTACTGTGTTTGTACTTTGTTCCCCAGTGTCTAGCATGGTGCAGGATATTCAGTAGAGATAATACAATAGATATATTTTTAAAGAACAAATGAATGAATGAATGATTTCACTATGATATCCTTGTACCAGTGATCCTTACTTACCTTTTGAGCATTGTGACACCATATTATTGTTGAATTTCAAGATGTTATTTGCAGTTCTTAAACATACTGTGAAAGAGATTAATTTTTAAAAATTAGGACAAATTAAAAATTACTTGATTTAAGGAATTTTTAAAAATGTTATGTCACCCTGGCTAATGTGGCTCAGGCGGTTGGAGTGTCACACTGTGGATTTGATTCCCAGTCAGGACACACTCTTGGCTTGCAGCTTCCATCCCAAGTGAGGGCACATGCAAGAAGCAACCCATTGATGTTTCTCTTTCACATCAACGTTTTTCTCCCTCTCTTTCTCCCTCCTTTCCCCTCTCTCTAAAAATAAATAAATAAATAAATAGATAAATAAATATTTTTAAAGGGCCAAATCTAAATGCCTAAAGCAAATATATTGGGGAGAAATATATAGACAACTGTAACTGAACAACAATAAAAAAAAAGCAAATATGTTATTTATATTTTAATTTTGAAACTTTTCAAAACTTCAGAAAAGTTGAAAAATAGCACAACAAATACCCATAGTCCTCCTCCACCTTTTTTGCACTCATTTCTTAAATTTTTTATTTTATTGCATTTTAATTCTTTTGTATTAATTGTATTTTACTGGTCTTTAAAGAAAAATTCCCAACCATTTATATAATTTTTTTGCATGTAATAATCAGTCAAGTTCGGAACTTTTTTCTTTTAAAATCTAACCTGCCCTCATTCCTGCTACAATATAAACTCCTTTCTTTACTATTTTGAGTACTATTCTGGGCTGCCTGCTGTCTTCCTTATTTTTTCCTTTGCATTATCTTTCATCTTTCTGTAACTTTAGCCCTGGCCGGTGTAGCTCAGTGGGCTGTGTACAAAAGGATCACTGATTCCCAGTCAGGGCACCTGCCTGGGTTGCGGGCCAGGTCCCCAGTAGGGGCCACGTGAGAGGCAACCACACATTGATGTTTCTCTTCCTCTCTTTTTCCCTCCCTTCCCCTCTCTCTAAAAATAAATCAATATTTTAAAAAATAAGTAAAATCTTTAAAAAAAATAAATAATATATCTCAAGAAACGTCATAGGGGGTTACAAACATTCTGTTGATCATCAGAGGAAAGACAGCTTGACTTACATGGGTTCAGAACAAGAGGACAAAAGAGGATAAGACAGCAAAACAGAGCGGATTTTAGTGTAGGCACAGACTAGTGAATGCTCAAGAGTGCAGCTTCTGGAGTCAGTGGACCTGGATTCGAGTTCTAACTTCACAGTGTCATTAATTCAATCACCTTGAGGTAAATCACCTTCCCTTTCTGAGTCCCAGTTTTCTCATCAATAAAAGAGGCAGTATAATAGTACTTGTCACATAGAATTGATTAAATATAGTGCCTGGCATCAAGTAAATCCTCAGTAAATGTTGATTATAGCAACTGTTGTTAACAGTTCTGTTTGCCCTTCATCCTAACATTTATGAAAATAATCACTTGTATACTGGAGGATAGGGGTTGTCCTAGTATATTCTTATCAAAAGCTAATGTTTTCTTGGTGATTTCCTGGCTGACTTGTATTATTTTAAAAAATTAATGGAAAATATAGGAAAGGAAACACTGCCACCTCATTTTCATGTAACAGGGAAAGCTGTTGCCAGGGTTGCCTGCAGCATAAGCTAGGGTCCTCTTAGGGCAAAAACAACACTAAAGGCAATGGGTCTTTATGCTGAGAACCAGATCCTATCAAGACCATGCTAGCCCTGGCTGGTATGGTTCAGTGGATTGAGCGCTGGCCTGTGAACCAAAGGGCTGCTGGTTCAATTCCCAGTTAGAGCACATGCTGGGTCGAGGACCAGGTCCCTGGTGGGGCAGGGGGTGCGTGAGGGGCAACCACATGTTGATGCTTCTCTCCGTCTCTTCTCTCTCTCCTTTCCCCTCTCTCTAAAAATAAATAAACTTTACCCCCCCAAAAAAGACCATGCTAGATGCTCTAGCTATAAGAATTTGTAGTAAACTGTTCTCTGATTCTCGTTTGTAAATGGGGATGCCAATAATCTGCCTATTTAACACTGACACAGTGAGATTATCTAATTTCATATTTCATTTATCATTCATTTTTACCCAATTATCCTGGTAATGTCCATTATAGTTTTTTTTCCTGACCCAGATTCAATCAAGGATCATATTTTGAATTTGTTATATCTCTGTATTGTCCTTTAATTCGGAAGAGTCACCTTTGTGTGTAGCTTCCTTATATCCATATTTTGGAAGTGTTCAGGCTATCTACCTTGAGGAATGTTGTGAGGATGAAATCGGGTAATATTTTTAAGAGCAGTGCTCTTGAGGCAGTGAGGTATAGTGGTTAAGAACTTAGGCTCTGGAGCTAGATTTTTCTGAGTTGAAATCCCAGGTCTCTTTCTTATTAGCTGTATAACTTTAGCAAAACTATAATGCCTCTCTGTGCTTTAATCTTACCTATAAAATGGGGGTAATCATGTCCACCCACTACTGGGGAGATTAAATAAGTAAATGTAAAATGTTCACAGCAGTCCCTTCACAGTAAGTACTCATCAACTGTTAGTTACTGCAGAAGGCAATTTATTCATTTATTTGAGAGAGGGGAAAGAAGAGGGAGGGAAGGGGAGGGAGAGAGAAACATCAATTTGTTGTTCCACTTATTTATGTATTCGTTAGTTGATTCTTTTTTTTTAATTACTTCATTTTTTTAAAGACCTTATTTATTTATTTTTAGAGAGAAGGAAGGAAGAGAGAGAGAGAGGGAGAAACATCAGTGTATAGTTTCACGTGGCCCCCACTGGGGACCTGGCCCACAACAAAGGCATGTGACAAAGGCATGTGCCCTGACTGGAAATCAAACTGGTGACCCCTTGGTCCACAGCCTGCACTCAATCCACTGAGCTACACCAGCCAGGGCCATTAGTTGATTCTTGTATGTGCCCTGACCAGAGATGGAACCCACAACCTTGGTGTATTAGAAGGACGCTTTAATCAACTAAACTACCAGCCAGGGATAGAAGACAAATTCTTTTTTTTTTTTTTTTAAGATTTTATTTATTTATTTTCAGAGAGGGAAGGGAGGGAGAAAGAGAGAGAGAGAGAGAAAAACATCAATGTGCGGTTGATGGGGGTCATGGCCTGCAACCCAGGCATGTACCCTGACTGGGAATTGAACCTGCAACACTTTGGTTCGCAGCCCAAGTTCAATCCACTGAGCTACGCCAGCCAGGGCTAGAAGATAAATTCTTGACATGGGACTTAATTTTCCAAATTTGTGTCTTAGCTAGAGAAAACATTAACTCATTTAATTGTAAGTGGCTTTTTTCAGCATTTACTAAATGTCTACAATTATGCCAACTGGTGCAGTAATAATTTAAAAAATGATTCTGTCCTGGCTGGTGTAGCTCAATGGACTGAGTGTGGGCTGTGAACCAGAGGGTGGCCAGTTGGATTCCCAGTCAAGGCACATGCCTGGGTTGCAGGTCAGGTCCCCAGTACAGGTTGCAAGAGAGGAAACATGGATATTTCTCTCTTCTCTTTCTCCTTCTCTTTCCCTCTTGAAAATGAATAAATAAAATCTTTAAAAACAAAACAAAAACAATTTTGAGTGGAAAAATAAATTTAAGATCTTATCTCTGATCTCAAACAGCTCACTAGTATGAAATTACTAAACTATGTGAAACAATGAAGGTAGAGTTAGGTGCTGCTACCCTGTGTAAGCATGAAGTTCATGCTGATAGAACAGAAGGAAGTGGTCCGTGTTGATAGAAAAAGCTGAAGAATGGATAAAAATTGTCTAGTCAGAGAGAGGAGAGCACTTGAATAAAGGAATAATAAGGGATGAAAAGGTGAGGGCAGTAGGAACTAAGACAAACGGGAATGAGATCAGATTGTGGGGGACTTAAAATCCAGGTACTTCCCACATCTGGGAATATAACCTAAGAATCCCAAAACACCAATTCAAAAGAATATTCACAGCAGTACTATTTACAATAGCAAAGATCTGGAAACAGTCCAAGTGCCTGTCAATATGAGAGTGGATAAAAAGCTGTGGTACATTTACACAATTGAATACTACCCGGCAGTAAAAAAAGAAGGAACTCTTACCCTTTGTGACAGCATGGATGGACCTGGAGAGTATTATTATGCTAAGTGAAATAAGCCAGGCAGTGAAAGACAAGTGCCATAGGATCTCACCTGTATGTGGACTCTAATGAACAAAATAGAAACAGGAATAGATACATGGAAGATTGACAGTTATCCAGGGTAACGGGGGAGGGGGAGACTGGAAGAGAGACGGTGAAGGGATTAGCCAAAGAACAAATATTGGACAGGGACAATGGTGCAATGTGTTCTGAAGGAGGAGGGAGGCTGAGTGGAAGTGGGGAAAGGCGGGGAAAGTAGGGAAGACTGTAATAGCATAAACAATAAAAAAGAAAGAAAAACGATGAAATTAAAGTTTAAAAAATTAAAAATCCAGGTATAAGCAACCAAGTCTTTATGAGGACGTTAAGAGAAGTCATTTTAGGTTCTTGAGAATGTAGTCTTAGTCAAACAGAGAAAAACTGAGGACTCGGGATGAGCAAAAACGCCACCAAAACTGTAAAACTACTTTCACCTAAAGGATGTCATAGGCTTGTATAAATATTTATTTAAACATGGGCGCGTTAAGCAACAGACGTGACCCAGAGACATTCCACCTGGAAATAAATCATGAGCTCGGCCCCACAGACCAAATCCTTGTGGCTTAATCCCAGTCTAGAATGTTACTGACTAGTTAACTAAGTGTAGCAAATTTTCAGAAGGAAATCGCTAACTGGATTGTTATTTATAGTGGTACGAGGACCTCTTTGCACTGGAAAAAAAAAAAAAAAAGGATGGGTAAGGGTGAGAGGAAGGTGAGAAAAATGCAAGGAAGGTGAGAGAGGTGGAAAAGCGGATACGTGAGAGCTGGACCACCAGGATCCCGGCAGAAGACGGTTGGGGTCGGGGGTCGGGCGGCCTTCAGAGGGCCCCAAAGGGCCAGCGCCTCCCGCGCCGCGCGTGTGCTCACGGGCGGGGTGCCCCGCAGCCGCCGGTGGCCAATCCGGGCGGGCGTCCGGGGAGGGGCGGGGCTTGCCTGCTCCGGCTCCGCGCGTCCTCCTTTTTGCACACACACGAATACAAAGAGCCATACGACCTTCGGGTATCCTTTTTCAATTTTTTCCCTCTTTAATCTTGTGTGTGTGTTCAAAATTTTTAAAAATAGACATCTTTGGCAGTGTTGGGGTGAGGAAACTTGCTAAGGGGAATTTGCGCTTTCCCCCATTTCTTTTCTGTCTCTCTTACCCTTTCTTTTTCCTGGTAAAGGTCTTAAATATACCAAGAAGTTGAGACGCAGGATGTTCGTGTACAACTGTTTCCAGCCTAATTTATAGAGATTTTTTTTTCTTTTTGCTATCACATTTTAAGAACTGGTAATTTTTTATGGCCGAGGGATTTAAAAAAAATTAGCCGCTTGGGAAGTATAGATTTCGTTTTTTAAGCGGGCTGAAGGGATCATGTAAATTTTGCCTCTGGCAAAGTCGAAGAAAGCGGAGATTTAAGACTCCACTAAGCTGTTCGCGTGCGTTTTACACACTCACGCAGAACCAAAACCAAGTGGCTTTAATATGGCAATTGTCCAAGGCCAATAGGTTACAAATGTTTGGCTGTTATAATTGTGACACTCATTTCCCTGGGGAGTGGGTCAAAGCCCTTTTTACAGTGTGTCTTACACGATTTTCATGAGTACGTGTGTGTGTTTCATGAAGCAAATAATATCGTAAACGTGTGTCTTGGGATTTTGTGCTTTGTGTATATGTACAGTATGTGTATACGTGCCATATTAGATTTTGTTTTCAAAAGTGAGTGCCTTTGGTTTTAGGTGTGCAAAGTAACCCCTAGGGTGTGAATTTTTTTTTTGTTGTGTTCCCAAGTGTGTGATCAAAACAGGGTTGTGTGCAAATTCGAATTTAGAAGAATTCCTACACTTAGCATACTCAGGCACTTTCATTCTGTGTGCATTTACTATTAGAATCAGATGGATAAATAATTAAATAATTGCCAGGGAGTATACAGTCCATGTAGTAAATGAGGGTAGGCAATTTATTGAATGTGTGATTCAAAGCCTTTTTTAGTGACTGTTTCAACTAAGTGGTTTTGCTTATTATTGCCTCCTGTTCTTAAATGTTCAGCTGTACATATTTTAGCCTTTATGTGTGGTTTGGTTGGTGTGTTCAAAAAGGGAAGTTCTCTCTTGGCTTTTTGACAAAATTGTCGTTTATAGGTTGGGATTTGTTTGAAAAGTTCTGCAGCTGGCAAAGTATCAGGAAAATAATCCAGTCAAAGCCAATTCTCGAAAACTGTTTATGGTAGTCTGTTGTGAGGGGGAGGGGTCAGAGGAGGCAAAAGCAAATAATAGGAGGGGTGAGAAATGCTTTTTTATCATGTTGCATTTTTGGAATTAAAACACTGCTTGTGTCTAAGCCACAGAGCAAAGTAGATAAATTAGAGGAAGAGCTTAGAGCAGAATCTCCAATTACATGAGTGATCTTCCCACTTCATTTTGTTACAGAAGCACTGTCTTTTATTAGGAGTCATACAGAAAATATCTATATTCAACTCTGTTCGCAGATTGGAGTGAAAACATTGAAGTATACCGGGTGATGAGGGAGAAACCGGAATGTTGCAAGTGTAGTAGCAATCAGGAGATTAAAAAAAGGATCTACTGTGGAGTTCAGATTTCATTACCTTACCCCAATGTGTATGATGATAATACATTTCTATTCTTCACCTAGTGTCCTAGTTTCAAGCAATATTTAAAACACCTAAACAACTGAGGCTATGAAATTATTTGTATAGACCTTGAAATCCATTACAATGAAAGTGGCCCTGTGTGGGCGCTCTGCGTTTCTTAGCTGGACTGAATGTACTTTTATTCCCTAACAATGCAAATTAGATCAGTGCTTAATAAACACTGTCTCAAATGTGGATATTCTACAGGTTTAGACCTGCATAAGTTGGAAATCTAGTCAGATTCTAGTGACTTTTGTGATGCTGGCAGTGCTGGAAATTTATAATGGAGTTTCATTGCCCTTTCTAATTCTTTTCCGCAGAACTGCATGTCATCACATACACTTTTTTGCCTCACTTTTTAGCTTCCCAGAAAAGGGAGAGCTCTTCCTAGAGCGGAACACAGCCCAAGCTCCTGACTCCCTAGGCTATTTGATTTTTTTACTAAGGTTGTAGAGTCACATCTAATGTTCTTGCTTTGAGTTTCTTTCTTTATAAAAAAGAGAATTCCTCTCATGAATATATCTTGGTGTGGCCATCCTACCAAAGCAAAGCTAAACTTAGTTGATTTTACGTGGGAATCCGCGAGGGCCCTAAAGATAAAAACTTTGAATTAAGGGGAACTGCCCCTTTGCTAGTGGTATCTTAAAATTTGTAACCAAGGCCGGCAGGAACGAAAAGCCTCCCACCAACAAAAGTGTGATTTGTGAAAATCACAACAACAAAGAAACCGATTTGTGGCCACTGTACTTATAATCTTGTACACGAGGCTTTGTAAGCAGCGCAGAAACAAAAACGAGAAATGGAAAAACAAGTTAAAGATGGCGCCTGACGGGCCTTGAAGAAGCCTGCGGTTGTGTCCCTCCCTTAGGAGGCCCCTCCCTTCCCTGGCTCGTTGAGTGACTGTATACTGGAGCCAGTAGCGTCCCTGCCTGTGCTGCCCCTCGTAGTGTAACCGCCAATCACAGGGAGACAGGACCAGCGGGGGCGGTGCCTCTCGGAGTGCGCGCGCGCTGGTGCGGTACACGGGCGGGCGCAGCGTTCTCCCTCAGCATTCGGCGCGCGGAATTTGGCATCGCTGAGTCAGCTGGCGCAGCGGTTCCGGGCACACGTGGTGGAGCACCGTAGGGCTGCCATACCCCGGCGGCAGCGGGAGTTCTGCTGCCGCTCTCAGCTAAAGGCCGCGTAGTCTACTCACGGTGTCCCAGCTAGGTGCCCGAGCGCGCCTCGGGACATTGCTGCCTGCCTTGCCCTCTAGAATCGTGCCTTTCCCGGGACTCCCAGGACAGGCTCTGCGATTGGGTTCAGGGGCGAGTCGCCCTGTTCCCTGTGGCTTCCGAGGCAGTGCCGAGCTCTCTTCCCCCTCAGCGTCGCTGGGTCGCCCTGCCTGTAGCTGAATCACACTGTCTCTTCGGAAATGGTTCTGTTCCTGGTGGCCACCTTGTCATCTTTGTCTAGTGTTTAATCAACTAACATTTACCAGGGGTTTTCTGGGCACTTGATACAGCTTTAGTTTTTCATTTTTCAGTTTCTCCAGAAATGCAGGAAGAATACTTTAACATCAGACATTTATATGAAAAGCTTAAACCGGAAAATTTAATTTTACCAAATTGCATTTTACTAAATGTAAATAAAGATGGTGCTACACTGAGTTAAAAACTTGTACCACCCTACAATTAGACTTGGAACTTTTTGGATTAGGTGGAATCCTTTTTTTAGTATGTTTATTGATTTTAGGGAGAGAACTATCGACTGGTTACTGGAGACCCAAGGCATATGTATGCCCTTGACGGGGAATCAACTCCCAACGGTGTGTGGGAGAGTGCTCCAACCAACTGAGCCACACCAGCAAGGTGTGGCTTTTCACCACCAAAAGGGCTAGGTGAAATTCTTTTCATTCTGCCATGTGGGTCTGTATCTCTTTCCCTCTCTCAATTGATTTTAGAGGAAGGGAAAGAGAGGAAACATCGATTTGTTGTGCCACCTATTCATGCATTTGTTGGTTAATTCTTGTATGTGCCCTGACAGGATTTAACTTGCAACCTTGACATACGATGCTCCAACCAATTGAACTACCCGGTCAGGGCTCTATCTTTCTTTTTTACCCCTAAAAATGAGATCTTAGATTTTCTTTACAGGATATTAGTACTTTATGGTATATGCTTACCTACTCTTGTTTGATAGAGCTCATTTCTGATAGAAGTAGATTTTCAGAGGACCTTTTAACAAGTTAGCCATTTTGCACCTTCAAGTGGAGGACTGGAGCTGACCAGCACAGCAGGAGCTTTAAGTGGCCGTTTTCATTTTTTATTTCTTAAAATGAAAATTATGGCATGAATTGCTATGCTTTCAGTAATCAGATCTCAGGAAGTCCATTGCTAGCATGACCCTGAATGAGTCAAGGGTCCATTATAAAAACGTATATCATCTGAGTGATACCATATCACACACATCTATTAGTGAAAAAACTTTATTTTTTCATAGTTTGGAGGTGAACTCAGTCACGCAGAAAATTCAAACTCAGAATTGGTAGAAAGCAAACAAGTGAGCTGCCAGAGTATGATATATTTAGTTTTAACAAAAATACGTGTGACTTGGGAGAAAAGGGATAATTAAGATTATGCACTGTCTCACACTGAACTGTCTGTCTAAAGAAGATGAATTTGATTTCTTTTTTTAATCCAAATATTTGTGAGGAAAATATCAAAATTATGGAAAACTGCATTTTCTAGGCTCCTTTCACATGCATTAAAATTAGATCAATACTGACACAACCCCAAACACATATTTCATGCAAACTTAAGTTTGACAGATGCTGTCCTTTTGTGTTGGCAACTCATTATAAGACTGAAGATCTTTTTCTGAACACTCAATTTTAAAAGTTGATAGCATTTTGCAAAAGGCATGTATATTATTATATGGTGGTCAATCTTAGTTTATTCTTATTTTTTCTTTCTTGAACAAAAATATGAGTTCAGTTTTAAAATAATCTGAAATTGCAAAAGTTGACAGTATCAATGTTTAATAATAATATTATTGATACTCCCTGGTTAATTTACTACAGTTAACCATAGCTTTGCCAAACATTCCACCTATTGCTTCATAGGTTATTAAATTAAAGTTACACATTTTGAGAAGTAAGGTAGCAAAATAAAGTTTAGACATGTTAACAATGTAGCAGGGTTAAGGCTTGAGAACCTTAAACTAGTGATGGAAAAAAGAATAATTAGGTCTGAACTGTTATAAAAGAACTGAACAGGATGTAACAACAGATAATGCAGCAGTGCCTATAATAAAGTTCTGTTACCTATTTGAATTATTTGTACTGCAGAAAGTCTGCCTACAAAGTAAAAAGAATGTCTCTGTAGTATACAACTTGGTCTTTCTCCACCTCAACAAATCCTTGTCCCTGCATTTGTTTTTCTTCTCTGCAGTCTCAGGGAAGAGTTCACTTTCCTTCCTCTCATATTGGGAGGATACTTGCTAGGAGAAAACTTATATATCCTTTTCTAATATCTTTTTTTTTTAAAGATTTTACTTTATTTTTAGACAGAGGGGAAGGGAGAGAGAGAAGGAAACATCGATGTGTGGTTGCTTCTCGCATGCCCCCAGCTGGGGACCTGGCCCATAATCCAGGCATGTGCCCTGACTAGGACCCATAGTGCCCCTTTGGTTTGCAGGCCAGTGCTCAATCCACTGAGCTACACCAGCCAGGGCCTTTTTTCCCTAATATCTTTATTCTTGACTTTTCACTGGACTTTTTCTTTCTGCATTTTAAATATACTAAAGCTCTGGAGTCCCTACTCTCCTATTTCCTTTCTTCCTTTCATAACCAAACTAGAGAAAACTTGACTTCATGTCTTCCTTCCATTTTCTTTCCATCAATTCCTCTTTCATCTACTACATAGTATTACTTCTACCACCAAAAACAAAAAGCACTCTCTCTGACCATCACAATTTTTTTTTCGTCTTTTTTAACCATTCTGCTGCACCTGTCATTGTTGATTAGGTCCACTTTCTTGACATTCTGTCTCCTTTGGCTTTCATAACACTTTTTCTCCCACCTCACTGACCATTCTTTTTAAATAAAGCCTCTTTCATGGATTGGCTTGAAGTGCTGCCCTTGGCCTTTGCATTTCACACTTTATATTTACCCCTCGGTGAACTCAATCACTCTCAGTTTCAACTACAACCCTTCTCCTAAAGATTTCAAATCTGCATTCCAGCTCTGACCTTCCTTTTGGTTGTGTTTATCAATCTTAGTCAGTTGCTTTCAGTACATTTTATTTAAAGATGTTGCCATCAGTTGAAATTTAACAGGTTAAATAAATACACGTTTCTAACATGCTAGTGCCTCCTCTCAACTTCATTTGTACTGTGTCAGTGGTACCATCTTCTAACCTTCAGGCTTATAATCTTGAAGTTGTCTTCAACCAATATCCCTCATATCTATTAAGTAAAGAAATATTATCAGCCCCGGCTGTTGTGGCTCAGTGGGTTGAGTGCTGGCTTGGGAACTGAAAGGTCGCAATGTTCAATTCCCAGTTGAGGCACATGCCTGGGTTGCAGGCCAGATCCCCATTTAGGAGTGTGTAAGAGACAACCGAAATGTTATCAGTTCTTCCAGGATGTTGAACCTTTATGTCCACAGCCCTCTCATTCTCATCAACTCACCCCGGATTATTTAAAGAGTCTCCTAATTGCTAACTGTTCCACTCTTAGATTTCTAAAATGGGTCAGCAAACTACAGCCCATCAACTAAATCTGGCCTCCCACCTGTTTTTGTATGGCCCACAAGCTAAGAATGGTTTATATAATTTTAATGTAAGTATTAAATATAATATTTTATGATATTTCCATGTCTATAAAGTAAGTTTTGTTGGAACAGCCATGCTCAATTTTTTTAACATATTGTCCATGGCTGCTTTGTGCTACAATTGCAGAGTTGAGTAGTTGTGAGAGAAAGTAAAGCCTAAATTGTTTTCTGTGTAATCATACAGAGAAAGGTTTGCCAACTCCTGCTCTAAGAGTTTCCTTAACTTGGTTTTCAAAGTCCTCTGTCAGCTTTCCTTGCCTTTCTATGTAAGCCCCTTTGTTCTTACCTCTCACACGTGCCATGTTAATTCCTGTAATGTTTGTTTTCTTTCTCATCTATTACGCCTTCATACTACCCTAACCAGTTCATCCTATACATTACTCAAGGCTCAAGTAGAGGTTTTTCTTCTATAAAACCTGTTTCTCATATGATTTCATTTTGTTGCTTTTTCCTTATTTCGACCTAACTCCTCAGTTTTTCAGCCTGTACCATATTTTTAGGCACTTGTGGTATTGCTTGTTCTTTAGACATTCCCATTCTCACATAGGCTGTTAGCTCCTTGCATGTAGGGACTTTGCCTTGTCTTTGAGTATTTAGAAGTGATAATCCACTTTGGTGACTCATCCTTTTGCATGTCATTACATATAGGGAATTTTTAGAAATACCTCTTTTTTAAAAACAACAAACTTGTTCACCTTGTGTAATGGGAATATATGTAATTAATGAAATTAGTGTTTTGTCTTGTTTTTAATTACTATCCAGTATTTAAGTTATCTGGTTAGTAAATATTATAATGTGAAATTCCCTGCTGACCCAGTTTCTTTCCTTGTCCTTTCATTTCAATGTCTTAGAGTTCAATGGGAGACTATAGCAGGAGGCAGGGAAATAAGTATTTCAGCAACAATATTTATGGAAACCAAGAAAGAGTTATTTGAATTCCCATTGTGCCTTCCCATTGTTCCCATTAAGTTCAGTACAGTGTACTGAACTTAATTCAAGAAAACACCAATTTGTTGTCCTGAATGTGACATTCTAAAATAAACATAGTATGTTAATACATAGAATAGAAAAGTAGAAAGAAATTGAGGAACAAAGAGAATTCACAATAGGAAAGTCTATTATTAAAAACTGCCAGAGTTGAATATTATTTAGTCTAAAACCAGATATTATAGTAAATAAATTGCAAATACTGTTTTCTTAATTATTTTTAATTTGCGTGATAAGGTTTTATACCTATATAAGTGCATCTTTGTAAACTTGAATTTATTCTCAGAAATTTGAGATTAAATTTAGGGGAAATCCCCCAAATTCCATTTCAAACCATTGCATTTTTTTTCTTTTTAAGATTAGGAAATCAGGATGGGTGTCCAGGATGGGAACCCAAGTGTTTCAGGAATAATCATTGTATTGTCCAGCTGCTGTTGTGGAGCACTGACCATGCACCAGCACTCAGTAGATGCCTTACTCTGTAAATACCAGCACTCTAGATAATCTTAACAAAGACACTCTGAGTAGGCAGAGATGAGAAAAAAAGTGAGTAACAGCCCTTAAGTGGTGCAGCAGGATGAACCCCCCCACCCTCACCCCACCCAGCCTTTTAAAAAATTTCCAGTTCAGTGCTGTTTTGGAAAGATCATTCAAGGGGAGGGAAGGGCTCAAGGCAGGCACCTGTGGGCGAGGGTTAAGGTCTCTTGCAAGAAAGTGTTTGGGGCAAGAGTATAACAGACATCAGTTTGATATTAGAAAAGATCCCCACCCAGTATCCCAGCTTGATGCATCTTAATTTCTGATTTTACAAATACTGATCCTAACTGACAAGCATTTGTATGTTATCATCTACTTAACTATATTTTTTCCATAACACTCATGTTTCAGATTAAACTCCTTGCATGATATGGATTAAAAAATGAAAAAACCTGCAGGAGCAGTGTAGACCTTTATTTAGGAAGAAAGGGGATATAGAAATGATTCATCCACGAATTGACACAGAAATCACTTAATGCTTTCCTTTAACCTTTAGTTTTAATTTGGCTTTAACCTTTAGTTTTAGGTTTAGTTGTGCCTTCCAGTAACTCTAATGACAGAGAAGCTATAATGGATTTAAGTTCAGTTCTTGCAAGAAGTGAATATTGCACAGAAAACATTTCTTGATATAAAAGGTGGAAAGAACAAATTGAAGACTTCTTTCATAACCAAATGTAATAAAAATGCAGTGTCAGATTTACACCTGCCTACCTCAGAGGCATTGATGTTACCTGTTTCTGAAATGGATTGCTGATTCAAAAAAAACAAACAAACAAACACCCCAAATCTCAATATATACAAAAATTTCCTAACCTCCTCCTCTCCTTTTAATTGTGATGTTATAATTTGCAGAGTAAGATAGAAATGTATCTATTAAGGAAATTGTAAACATACTTAAGATTTTGTCACTAAGGGAGCTTCAGGCAGAGTGATTCTTTTTTCTAAAATGACAGTATGAAGTTCCTTGGAGTGTTCCCATTGGTACCAATCAACTTTCCCACACCTTTTTTCCTTCTCTCTCTCTCCTCAAGTAGTGTAGTTGCTTAACTACAGTAGTTCAAAAGAGAGGCAGTTTGGTTTATCATTGGTATTCTGGTTTCTCCTTTTATGGGGGCTCGTCATGTGGGTAATGTGGCCACACTTAGCTATTTAGACATTCCTGTTGAGCTTTGCCTCCCCCTTAAGGAGCATGAGAAGTGGAGCTGAGGGACCACAGAGGTGATCTCTCTGGGCTACATACTGAAGGAGTCATAAAACTTTCTTTTGCAGAGGTAGAGGCCCGCGTCTACAATAGAACAGGAGGCTCTGCGGCCCTGGGTTACTGCAGCTCAGTCTTCTGATCAGTGATCAGCGTATTTCTTATTTAGGAGTTTTACTCTTAATGCAACTGTATGAAAATTATAGAGGATAGAATCATGATTCTTTATGTCAACAAAAAGTAGTCGATATAAGGAACTGGTATCAGTTAAAAAAAATAAACACTAGATTGAAAATAGGTAACTGGATTCTGCTGTCTTCCTCTGATATTGAAAAAGATATATAACTTCTTCACGAGTCTTTTCTCTGGACCTGGTGTAATATGTGTTTCCTAGGGCTGCTCTATGGATAAGATAACCTATATGAAATGTTCTGAACTCCTTAGGGAATGATGTCAAAGCAATAAAACACACTACAGTTATTATAGCAGAGATAGTGAGGAGGAGGAGACAGATCTACATTTTCTTCCTTAATCTTCTAATGTTTTCAGATCCTGGTGTGTCCTTCGAGTCCCTCCCTGCTCCTTAGGTTACAGTGGTAGGAGGTTCCATGCTTGTGTGCAGGAAGAATGCCTTCTACCCGATGAAACTGTTCATCAGGAAGGCCTTTGTAGGCACCACCCTATCAGTAAGGGGTGAATGTGACAGCCAGTGTGTTGTGCTAGGAGAGCACAGGATCTGCAGACAGAAGAAGACGTCTCTCTCTCCTCTGCAGGACGAGGAGGAGTAGCCATGGACTGTGTGCCCCTTCACAGCTTGCCTATTTCTTCACAGAAGATACCGCCCGGTGCCCAGGCTCCTCTGATCACCCTCTATGAGAAAGAAGAGTGAATCCAAAGAGGCTAGTGCTTCCTACCAAACTCGTGAAGTCCAGTTGAGTGGGGATAGCTTTCGGAGCAGTCCAGCATTGTGAACGTGGTTGTTCCTCATTCCGTCAGCCATGTCCTTCAGTGCCACCATTCTCTTCTCCCCTCCCAGTGGCAGTGAGGCCAGATGCTGCTGCTGTGCCTGTAAGAGCGAGACTAGTGGGGGCAGCACAGGCTCTCAGAGTGGGAATCCTCCTCCTGGGACCCCTATCACAGTGACCGGACATGGCCTGGCGGTTCAAAGTTCAGAGCAGCTCCTGCATATTATCTACCAGCGGGTGGATAAGGCAGTGGGTCTGGCTGAGGCTGCTCTGGGTCTTGCCAGGGCCAACAATGAATTGTTAAAACGTCTCCAGGAGGAAGTGGGTGAGTTGAGGCAAGGGCAAGTGTCCGCCCCTGATGAAGATGGGGATAGCCGGGCACATGGTTCACCTCTTGAGGAGCCTGGGTCTCTCAAGGAGAGTCCTGGGGAAGCCTGCAAGGCTGTGCCTGCCATGGAAGAGGAATGTGACAGCGTGGGCAGCGGTGTGCAGGTGGTGATCGAGCAGCAGCTGGGAGCAGCCCTGGCTGTAGGGCCTGGGCCTTTGGGTTTCCCAGCCGCTCAGAGAGATATGCGGCTCCCAGGATGTGCCCTGACTGCCAATGAGGGGACCTCGATGCTCACTCCTGTGAGTATGGCTGCAGAGCAGGACATGAGTGTTGTTCTTTTTCCTGGCCTTTCTCTTTTCTCTCTTTCTGTATTTGTCCCCCTCCTTAAACATTTCTATTGGTTGTATTTGTGATAAAACAGAACAGTACCACATTTCCCTTGCCTTCAGGGATAATCAGCACTCCTGTTTCCTTCCTGAACCATAGCCTCTTTGGCAGGAGGTCATTTGTGGTGTGTGTGGTGATGGGGGTGTCCTTCCCACCCTCTCATTAGCTGTACGGCACCTTCTCCTCCACAGCTGTCTCTGCTGCTCCGTTTGCTCTGCCTCTCCCAGCGAGAATGCCTGCCGTGCAGACGGCTCATTTATATTTTATCACGGGCCCTCTGTTTGCCAAGAGGAATTCAGTATGGAGAAATGGAATGAGGGGAGAGAGGCAAAGGTAGAGAAAGAGATAAAGGAAAAAGTGAGAGGGGAAGGACAAAGATTATAGTAAGCAGGACAGGGAGGGAAAGAGGCAGGTGGAAATGAAGGGTTGAGGAACAAGAAAAAGTGAAAAAAGGGAACACGAAAGAAAGGTGAATCTAAATGGAAAGAGAATTTATGCAAGAGAGAATATGAGGTAAGGTGGGAGGAAAGTAGAGGAAAGGAAATAAAATGAGGAAAGGAAGTGGGCCACCGAGAGTTAACAGCAAGAGAATAAGGAAAAAGGGAGGCAAGAGCATATCTGTGAACAGGGAAAGACATAGAAGTACAATACTTTGTGCTATTTCAGTTTCCTCATTGCTGAGGGCCATATGAGCAGGCAAATCCTGGCTGAGTAGAGTAAAAACTGCAGAATGTCACACATAGAAGTATGGAAAAGGAGATGGAACAACTCTAGAGATCATAGAGATGGGAAAATAACAGATGTGTTGCTACTTGAGAGACAGTGGGAGGTCTGTCAACTCTCCTTCACCAGCTTCTTCCTCTGCCCTTTCCCTTTTTCTCCTCCCCGCCACTACAAGGCTCAGTCACCCAGTAAAGAGCAGAGGAACAGGACACACAGGGTGGATGGGGATGGAAGAGATGCAATGCCCAGTTCATCTGCTGGATCTGAGAAAAGAATATAAATTCCTCTGTTCCCTCCAGTGTCACACTGCAGCTGGTCACTGCTCCCCAAAGGCCTAGTCAGGTGGGTGGGTGATGGCCACTGCTGTTTTCTCCGATCTGTGCCTGGCCAGGACTATCAGTGGTTTGAGGCTATGGAAGGAGGAATTGGGAAGGTGGGAAAAAGCCGGAGGTACCAGGCTGGGCGATGCCCTGAGCTCTGGTTCCTTCAGGCAGGGAAAGCTTCCAAGCTGACAGGATGGAATTACATTTCCCAGTGCAGAAAGCAGCTCACAGGTCTATAAATCTCAGTCTCCTCCCCCGCTTCTTTCTGTGTTTTTCCCCCACATTCACTGTTTAGTTTTCTTGGTGCAGAAATCCCCCCTCCTTTCTTTCCTTGTTCTCTCTTCCACCCTCCTTCCTTTCCCTGTCCTATATGTCCTTGAGTGAGGGCACAGGTAGGCAAGTAAATGTCAAGACAGTTACAGTTGGTTGTGGCCAGGGCAGGATTAAGGTGAGGGCACAGACTGGCCCCACAAAGGAATGGTGGTGGGAGAGTTGGTTTGGTGGCAGCCTCTCTAGAGATTTCTGACTTTGTACCCTGCTCCTTTGCTCCCATTTTTTTCCAGTTTCTCTTCTTTATTAGTGTTACCATTTTACTTTCTTGCTTCTTCTCTTGCTTGGTTTTCCTTTCTTGTCATCACTTCCTCCCCCAATCCCTTGTTAGATGAAACACTTATCTACCTACACTTCTTATACCCAAGAACAAATCATAAATGACCCCTCACAAATGGAGTGTCAGAAACATGCTTTATCCTTATAATCAGTGCTATGGTAATGACCCAACACAAGAGGCCTTGTACACACAGAAATATTTGCCCAACACTCCCATAGCAGTCCCAGAGAAACAAACCATTGGCCATTAAAGGCTGTGCTAGATCCCCCCTGCTTTCCACTCTCTGTTCATTATCCTTGGCCAAAGATTGATGGTTAACCAGGTTCCCCTAAGCCCAGCTGGCTAATAGGCTATTCTTTTTTATGTTCTTAGCTGGTGGATGATTTTGTGGCCTCTGAGGGTGCAGTACAGCGAG
This sequence comes from Phyllostomus hastatus, assembly GCF_019186645.2. Taxonomy (NCBI): domain Eukaryota; kingdom Metazoa; phylum Chordata; class Mammalia; order Chiroptera; family Phyllostomidae; genus Phyllostomus; species Phyllostomus hastatus. The sequence goes on along the minus strand of NW_025333860.1, from coordinate 650,426 downwards.
TGCTGGTCTCTGCTTATGCCAAACAGCTCTCACCAGCCACACAACTGGCTATCCAGCGGGCAACCTCAGAGACAGGGCCAGAAAATGGAACCAAGCTGCCACTGCCTCGCCCTGAGGACATGCTCAGTGCTGCCGCTGCGCTGGAAGGTGCCTTGGAAGAGTCAGGCCCAGGGGGAACTGGGGAGCTGAGACACTCTCTAGGGTTTACTGCTTCCCCATGCAGGACCAGAGGGAGTGGGCAGAAGAACTCCAGGCGCAAGCGGGATCTGGTACTCTCTGTGAGTGAGCTCAATTTCTATGAATTTTTCTTCAGTCTGGAAAGATAAATGAGGAGTGAAGTGTGGGTTGATTTTAAACTTCCCTTATTGAATGAATGGTATCCTGAATCTTACTGGAGTGGGAAGGGCAAGAGGAGATTTTGTTCCATAGCTCTAGGGGTAGGCAGTCCCTCTGCTATCAATGGGACTTTTTAAAGCCTTTTCTAGATATAGTGATATCTTCCTTTTAAGAAAGGGGGCATTATATAACATCTCCCAGGGATCTAATAACCCTAAGGGGAAGATCTTTAAGGGAGTGAGCAGTGTGACCACTGAAGGGTGGCACTGGAAACTACCTGAAAATTACTAGTGTTCAGGGTAAGCCCTTTGGGCACAAAGGCCAGGGTGTCCTGAGGGGGCCCTAATCCCCAAAGAAGCGGAGGACCACAAGGCACTAACCTCACTTATAAAGGTTTAGGGATTCTGGTGAGTCTAAGAGCTCCTGTCAGAGAAGGTACTGGCCTGAACTGGTTCTGTCTAAAGCCTTGATGTGGCATAAAGCCCTAGGAACATTGCTCAATACCCTACAGTGCACAGGACAGCCCCCTACAATTATCCAACCAAAAATGTCAAGTGCCAATGTTGTGAGACCCTATTCTAGGGTGATTATAGTCCTTTGGATCAACTCTGTACCCCAAAATGTCTTTCTGATAACCACAGAGATGTTCTTTAGCCATCTAATGTTCAGATTGCCTGTACTGGTTTCTATTCCCTGGACAATGGCTGGTGAAGTAACTTGGGAGTTCTGGTTAGCAGTGGAGATCCCTACTCACATACAACAGAAATCTTATCATTGTATTGCCCATTTCTTCTTGTTACAGCCTTAGCAAAGATTGAAAACATTTATACCTCCTTTATTTACATTTCTTCTTTCTCCCTTTTATTTTTTCTAAGAGATCCTACTCTTACTCTCCCTTTCATTTGATTTGTTTTTATATTAAGGGATTCTTTTTCTCCCTAGGAAGGAAGACACCATAATGAACTGGTTTCTAACCTTCATTTCAAATTTTGGTTGTGTTCAGGGATATCTCATCACTTATCAAGGACAGGATACAGTGCCCTGGCTGATGTGGCTCAGTGGATTGAGTGCCAGCCTGTGAACCAAAAGGTCGCCGGTTCAATTCCCAGTCGGGGTATATGCCTGTGTTGTGGGCCAGGACCCCAGCAGGAAGCATGAGAGAGGCAACCACACATTGATGTTTCTCTCCCTCTCTTTCCCCCCTCCCTTCCCTTCTCTCTAAAAATAAATAAATAAATAAATAAATAAATACAAATCTTAAACAACAACAACAACAAAAAAGAACAGGGAATAGGTTTAGTTTCTCTGTCATGGATTTCTGGCCCAGGAGGTCCGCTTTTGCTGCCAGTGGTAAAAATGGAGGCATTTCAGGGATTTCCCCAAAACTTACAGTGTTTAAGTTATGAATCAATGTATGACAATTCTAATTTGCATAAGATCAGGGTTTTCTATCACTTCCGTTCCTCTCCTGTCTACTGCCTCCAGTAACAGGTGTTAATAATGAGGCCTGGCCCCTTCCTGCCCTTTGAAGGACTTGGTGGAACAGCAGACCTTCTGGGAGGACAATATGTTCACTCATTATAGTACTTGAAAAGGATGTAGAGGACCAGTCAGAGAATTTTGCTGCCCAACACAGAGAAAGGTTTAAGATGTTCTTGTGCCAGACTAGGCTAGAGAGAGAGGGATAAATGCAGATCTTCACTATTCCAACCTTTAGCTCTGGGGAGGGATTGGAGAGGCCTCTCTACAATCTGCTGAGACTGCTGTGGATTGCTGCTAGGATCCAAAGGACCAAACCAGAACTTTTGATTCCTTGGAACGCTGTGCATTCCAGATACCCCTTGTAGAAATCCATTTATTTTTAGCTCACTCAGGATACAGGTGAGCCAGCAGCCTTTACAGTCTTAATACTTATTGTTTAGAGTATTTCCCCTTTCTATTTCAAGCCTGGCTTGATTTTTATCAGCTCATCTCTTCTAAGCCACTTGAATTGGAAACTATGTAACTCCTTTTTTTTCTTTCTTTTTTTGCAACTCCTTGAAATTCTCACTAAAGCATTCACACATCATCCTGTGATTCCTTAAGTTTGGACTTTTTAGAGGTAAAATAACTATCAAATATGAAGCTCGTATAATATATAGTCTTTTATAGAATGGAGGCCCTAGCCACAAAGAATTAATGATAATTTCCTAAGTTGATATGGTCGATCAGCTATAGAGGCAGAAGGGTAAACTGGGCATTTCTGAATACAATGCTAAAGTCTTGAGGTCAGGATATGAGTCCATCAACTTGGGCCTGGGTAACATCCATTGACTGTAGGAGTTTGGGATGAAAATAAAATCGGAAACAACAGAACTAAATTTAATAGGAAGAAATGTTAAATCCTGCATTAAAATTTTTTTAAAAACTGCAGAATGGTAGACATAGTAATCCATGTGAAAAGTGAACTTGAGTTGACTGCGAATGAACCCTGTAACACTGTGAGTAGGGATAGGGTTGCAAAGAAAGGTAACACCATCTTGGATTTAATTCCTAGAAGTACAGAGTTCCACTGGGGAAGTAATGCCTGCTTTGGTCAGACCTCAACTGACAAGTTAGATTCAGTTCTAGGTTCCACATCATAAGAGGGTCACTGGCAAAGCAGAGAGCCTCATAGTTTCATGATGAGTCTGTCCGGAAACTCTGTCATGAGGAATGGCTAAAGGATGTGGGAGTATTTAGACCGGGTAAGAGGAGACTTTGGGAGTACATGAAAGCTGTCTTAAAATATTCTAGGTGCTATTATAGGCAGAACAAGTCAGATTTTGGAGCATCTGAGGCAGAAGTTTTTAACAGCGACATTTAACAGTAGAATAAGATGACTCAAAAACTACTGAGGACTCCTCATTAAAGGTGTATAAGCAAAGCTGAAAGACAGCTTGTTTAATGATATGAAAGGGTGGCTGAGTGATAGAGTCTTCAAGGTCCCTTCCAATTCACAATTCTGTTATTCTAGGTTTGTGTTTTTCAGACCATGGTGTGTGTACCCCTGGGATTTGTGGTAATGTGCAAATGGTATACCTGGGGCATATTTCTGTGTTGTCAATTTTACTAGAAAATTTTACAAAATATATTTTTAAAAAGATATATTATGAAGACATTTTTAAAATTTGCAAGAGTAGGAGGCTTCAAGAAATGTCCACTTGCAATAGCCCTGGTGCGTATTCACATTCTCCTGGCTATTGGGAGTAGGTTTGTGGAGACCCTCTGCTCTAGTGATCATAGTCCTTAGGCACAGAAGACCAGGCATGATCTTGGAGCCTTCACACAAATTAATTGAAAAGGTGGGGGGAAAGGGCCCCATTAGAGATACTAACTTGGGTAGGCTCTCTGGCTAAGAAGGGACATTGACAGAAATGGTTCCCAAACTGTGGGAAGGATTCAGGCAGAGAACCCTATGGGGACAATGCATAGGGACCTGAGGAGGGTTTCATTATGTCCACTCCTGGTTTGATTCTGTGCATATTTGTTTTTTTCCCCCTAGAAATTGGTCCACAATGTGCATAACCACATCAACAACGACAAGAGATTCAATGGGTCTGAAAGGTATGATCCACTTGAAGGAAAAGAGTCATGACATACATGATTGGTGTGCCTCAGTGGTTGAGTACTGGTCTGTGAACCAAAAGGTTGCTGGTTCGATTCCCAGTCAGGGCACATGCCTGGGTTGCAGGCCTGGTTCCCGGTGGGAGGCACTTGAGAAGCAACCATACAGTGATGTTTCTCTCCCTCTTCCTCCCTTCCATCTCCCTTTCTCTAAAAATAAATAAATAGCTAGCCTTGGCTAGTGTACCTCAGTGGATTGAATGCTGGCCTGCAAACCAAAATATAAATGAAAAAAAAAGAGAGAGAGAGAACCATGACATACTTTGCCAAGGAGAAGGAAGTGGAGAGGGCTGCTCTATCGCAATGAATCTAAGACTTGGGATACACCATTGCCTCTTGTACCCTATCTTGGCCACAGGGGAGTTTACCACAAAGTTGATTAAAACTGGGAATCTCTATTTGTCTAATTTCAAAAATGCTGACTGCTTTATTCACTCTCTTTCCTTTGTGGCAGCATCAAATCCTCTTGGAATATTTCAGTAGTGAAGTTCCTTCTGGAAAAGCTCAAGCAGGAGCTGATGACCAGTCCCCACAATTATACTGATAAGGAGCTGAAAGGTGAGAAACACCAAGTTCACTCCTATTTCATCCTTTCTCCCTATTCCTGGTCAGTGGAGAAGGGGCACAGTGGAGATGATTCAGGTGGTTTTGAAAATAGCAAATTAAAAAAAAATTTTTTTGTTTCTTCTCACCTACAGTATTCACAGGATTATCTCTAATTGCCTTTTTATTGCCCTACTCAGTCTGAACTGAAAATGGGAAAAGGAAAGGAACACCATCTAGGGTGTTAGGAAAAGAAGATCAGAATCCAGGCCTGCCCTTGTGTCCCTAAGTATTAGGTCCTGGGCTTTCTGTTTTCCTTGGTATTATGTTATTTGTCTATAGGTAACCCTAGGCATTAAGGATGATTCTGCAGAAGATAGCCAAGGTCACAATTCAGTAGAGGGCAAACTTGATATCTGTCTGAGTCAGGAAGACTCCTAGGAGTCCTCATTGGCAGTGCTAATCAGAAAACAGACCAACCAAGGGACAAGAAACAACTTGTTTAAAAGCACCTGGCAAGCCAGCTACAGAACCAAGATGGGGCCAGAGGATCAGTCCACCCCAGTCCAGGGCATACCACCATATTACATGTCAGACCCAGTCCTGAGCAGAGTTCTGACACCTCCCCTACATCTGGTCTGCTTGACCCCACCCATGGGAATGCTAGGTCCTCTGGCAGGCAGGCAGCAGTCCCCAGGCTCATGGGCTCAAGCCTGAAGCCCCTGTCTGCAGCCTCTAGCCATCGGTGGAACCTTGAGACTAAGGCACAGCTCTGTGGTTAATGACCACAGTGGAGGAAACTGACCCCTGTTTCCAGGGGCTGACATTGTGTATGCCAAAATGGCATATCTGAGATAAGGTGAATAAGTGACAAAGCCACCTTTTTACCAAAAAGAACACCTCCACTGAAAAAGCACTTGTACTCCACTATCAGCAGAGTAGAATGGGAGTGAATTTAACTGGGGCAGGGGGAAAGGAGTTACAAAAGCACTGGAGTTGTTTTTTTCTAGTGGGAGATATGGGAGGAGTTAGAGACAGATGTGGGCAAGAAAAGCTAAACCAAAGACGAGGTTTTGAAAATAGTGGATTGATTTTTGCTAATGGGAATGATTACTTAAGAAAACCCAACATCTAACTAGTGATTCTCACCCTCCCATCCAGTAGTGTTCAGGCAGAACAAAGGACTGAGAATCACTGCTGTTTGCTTTCTCCCCTCTCCCTACCTGCCAGGGGCCTGTGTAGCCTACTTCCTTACTAAGAGGCGTGAGTACCGCAACTCCCTGAACCCCTTTAAAGGCCTGAAGGAAAAAGAGGAGAAGAAACTTCGAAGTCGCAGATACCGGGTATGTCTCTAGGCCTTCCTTTCAAGATGCTAAACTTTAAATCCTAATAAGCTACAGTAGGAAGGGCCAGAGGTCATGGCATCTGAGAACAGAGTTGAGAGCCAGAAATGTAGGCAGATAGGGGAGGAAAAGGGTGAGCTAGTTCTAAGATGTGACTTGGGGCTAGGTTCTCTCAGGCACAGATTTTACAGAGCCTTCTTCCTACCCAAACCCTCTCCCCACATGTAATCCATAGTTTGTTTGTCTTCCTAATCTCTGCTCTTGGCTCATACCACAGCTTTTTGCCAACCGATCCAGTATCATGAGACATTTTGGACCTGAGGACCAACGCCTGTGGAAGGACGTGACAGAAGAGCTGATGTCAGATGAAGAGGACAGTCTTAATGAGCCAGGTGTCTGGGTAGCCCGGCCTCCCCGTTTCCGGGCCCAGCGCCTCACAGAGCTCTGCTACCATCTGGATGCCAACTCTAAGCATGGCACTAAAGCCAACCGTGTGTATGGCCCTCCCTCAGACCGATTACCTTCTGCTGAGGCCCAGCTCCTTCCACCAGAACTTTATAATCCTAATTTCCAAGAAGAGGAAGATGAAGGAGGTGATGGAAATGGACCTGTCTCCCTGTCTTTTGACCAGTCCCACAAAACCTGCTGTCCTGACTTGAACTCATTCATTGAAATCAAGGTGGAAAAGGATGAATGAATTCTATAATCAAGAGTAGCTGTGGCTTCTGCCACTCCCCATGTCCCAGAAACAGGTGGCTATGGGGCTTCCCAGAATAATGAGATGTCCTCTGCAGTCTGAGAAAGCAATTCTGTCTCTTTTCTTACACAGTCCCTGCAGGAAGTGGAAGATGGCAGCTCCGGTAGAATAAAAGGACTTATCTGAAACTCCCCGCTTTGTGAATGGCAAGCCAGAAAATTCCTAAGCATAAACAGTGCCTCAGAAGAGCCTGGGATGAGAGAAGGAGGAGGATGGATCTAAGAAACATGAGACCTTCTTGACATGCCCTGGTCTCTGAGGTTATTTTTGCTGTTGTTATTTTTTTGGTTTCACTCAAAGCTCTAGGGAAGCAGCTCCCATTGCACCTTCGCCTTCCAGGGACTGCTGGTCTTGCTCTGCAGTGGAAGCAGCACAGGACCAGTCCAGGGTAATACTGCCACCCAGTGGGCAGTTTCAGTCATGGGCTTGATTCTTCTGAGCTGAACAGGGAGGGCCTCCATCCCTTTTTGGGATTTAGGATATAGATGTAACAGCTTTATTGAATGATACAAAGCAGATTTTATTATTTGCATCTTGTACATGAGGGAGTAAGGCTTAGCATTCCCATGCCACACTGGCTCTCCCACTGTGTGGCCAAACAGTATATAGGACTCTGTAGTTACTTCTTAGTCCTATCAGCCAAGGTGTATTTTGATGAAGGGATGTGTGTGCGTGTGTGTGCACATGTGCACACACGTAGTACACAAAATTTGTGCATTTTGAAAAGATTGAGAGGTAAAAATGGCTTTCTATTCAGTCATTCATATGACAAACATTGCTTACTGGGTAGGTGTCAGTTACTGTGCTATAGATACACTGTTAATCAAGGTAGATGCTGATCAGAGGTTTTATTATCTAGTCAGAAAGCTAGGCAGTTTAGCAGGCAGTAAAAAAATTGTGATAAGTGATAATTAGGCAGTGTAGGGTACACTGGCAGTATACAGCAGGGGTAGCTAACCTGCTCTGGTGGTCTGGAAAGGCTTCTCAAAGTGGTGTTTAAACTGATACCTGAAAGATGAGGAAGAGTTAACCAGAAGGGAAGGGAAGGCCAGGAGAGTGTTTCAAACATAGGGAACATCAGATACTAGAGAGCACAGGCAAGGTAAATTTTACAATTCTACTGAATAGTTGGGGAGAGGATGATGCTGAGAGGAGGCTGGAGAGGTAGCAAAACTTTGTAAAACATCTTAAATAGTTTAGACTTAAGTTCAGGGGCAGTGAGAAATCACTGAAAGGTTTTAAGGAGGGAAGTGGGCTGATCCTTTCTGTGTTTTAGAAGAATCACTTGACCTCAGGTTATGAGATGGCCTGGAGGGAAAAGGCCTTGGCAGTGAGACTTCTGCAGTGGTTCAGGAGAGAAAAGATGGTGGCCTGGCAGACATAGTGATGATGAAGGGAGGGCAGATTGGAGGGATATTTAGGAAGAAGAATTGATAGGATTTGGTGACAGGACTTAGTTGGATTTGAGGTTAAGGGAGGAGGACATAAGGCTGATGTTCAGGTTTCTGGATTAAGCACCTACGTGGTTAATGATGCCAATTTACTCAGGGAATGCTGGAGGAGCCAGTTTCAGGAGGCAGGGAAGGTGAGGTCAGTGTAAGGTGTTGTATGACTTTGAGACAATCAAGTAGAGATGCTAGTAGTCAGGTAAAATTTTTAAATCCAAGAAAGTCAGGCTGTAGATATGGATTTGGCACTCCCCTGTATATACAGACCTTAATTAAAGTCTTGGGGATGGACAGTACCGCCCCATGGAGCTCCCAGCTCCAGCTCAGGCTATGGACTGGTTGCCCTGAGGTTGTGGGCACTGCTGGAGCGTGCCCTCAGGGAACCCCTCTCCGCTTTGTGTCTACTTTCTATGATCCCTTGAAAACACAGGTTGTTGATCCCAACTGTGCTCATTGCTGCCACCACCAACTCCTGAATGGGCTTCCTTGAATGGCTTTTCAACTTTTCATATTTATTCTCCCATCCTCATCCCAATGGAGCAAAGCTTCCAAATATTAGAGGCTGTGGGAATATTTTGGATGTAAATAATTAGAAGGAAGAATTCAGTTTCTCCTTCCCCATCTGGAGACAAAAAAGGAGGGAGAGCCCTATACTTAATTCTGAAGATGCTGCTCATAGCAAGTTTAGGGTGCAATCTGATAGCTCCCCTTTATTACTAATGCTTTCAGTCCTCCCTGCTTCCAGTCTGATAGTAAGCTCTCCTCTGGATCAGAGAAAAGCTGTAAGCCTGACCAGGGAAAGAGAGGCTGATTCTCAAGAGAGATGAGGTCAGAGAAACAATGCATGCAGCTAGGACAAAGAAGCCAAGTAGTTGGTGCCAAATTAAGTTCGCAAAAGATATTAACCTCCTTTCCTTCCCCATTCCCTAAGGCTACACTAAGATTATAAAAGGTGTTCAAAATGTTGAGCCAAAAGTAGTATGTATGATTTGTTTGCATACAATTTTCATATTCGTTTACTATCTGAATACAAAGGACTCACTTTCTTTCTCTATCCCTACTTCCTCCATCCCTTGCCCCTGCTATGCTAGTCTGGGCAAAATCAATTGGCTGGTATTTGATTGGTTATGTTCAGCTTCAGCTATAGTTTCTTCTTTTCCTTATTCTTGATCCTTCTAGTATGGCCAGTGTCAGCCTCTCTTCCTTTTCCACCCTGATCATTTTCACTTGCTATCTCCTTTAAATGACATCTATTCTTCTTAATACTTATTCTTTATCATCAAGCCCCTGTGGGCCAACCAAGGGGGAGGCGTTCACTAGCCCTAAAACCAGACCTTCTTTCCCCACAGTCACCTGAAATATTTGCTAAAAATCTCATTTCCCAACACCAGGGGGCTATGCCTCGATCTGTCCTAACCTTAAAGGTACAGATGAATTCCAAACCTTTTCCTCCTTCTTCGTAGACGCTCAAGTTCCTTGCCTCCCTACACAGAGCTTTGGGTTCAGAAAGTGTTGTCTTTTTATTTAAGTTTATTTCTTTATCTTTCATTCTCCCTGGACTTACGCAATTTTTTCTTTTTCTTAGTCTATTCTTTTGGTCCCTGCATCACCCTCGATCCCCTTTGCTCCCTTTCCTCTCGCTACCTGTCTCGCACCTCCTCTCTATACGGGCTTCCTACCCTTTCTGGACTCAACGTAGGCGTCTCTGAACCTCTGTATGTATCTACCTTTCTGGTTTCTCCCTGTCTTCCTCTTTATGGACCCCTCCCTGTCTCATTACTTCTGCATCAGTCTCTCTCCAGCTCTTCTAGTCCCCACGGTAGGAACAAAGTCCTGGTGTTTGCGCAGAACATGCTTCGCATCGCCTTGTACACAACCGCCACATTCCACCGTGCCCCTCCGCGCATTCCAACTGTAGACAAAGAGTCCCACCCTAACTTTTTCCTGTCCCAATCACTGAATGATGTAGTAGCAGCTGCCCAAACTTGCCCTCCTCTTCAGTCGGCGGATCTCCACTTCCAGGACAGTTAGTACTAGCTCTCACCGACCCCATCAGCGTACCAGAGATCCCTGCGCAGACACTCCTGTTTCTCCTGCACTCGGCGCTCCGCCCCTCCAGGAAAGTAGATCCGGCCAGGCAGACAAAAGTTTGGGAGAGAAGTCCCGTCGGTGCAGTGTGCGAGTGAGGGGGGCGGGGGCTGGGAAGAGGAGAAGTGGGGTGGCTGGGCGACTTGGTGCGTGAACAGAAAGACCTTCGGATGGGACAGCCGCGACCATAGGCCCCTCTAGCCTTGCTTAACCCCTGGTGCGCGGGGGGACACAGCCCCTCTTGCTGGGGGATGCTGTGGGATTCCTGGCATCCGGCACCCGGGCCGCCCGCTAAATCTCGTGTGCCTACCCTGTGCCCCTGGGGAACCGGAGTCCGGCCGCAGGGAAAAAGAAGCGGCGGCCGAGACGCAGCAGGGTGCTTGTCGGGAAAGGGGCTGGAGGCCCCAGGCCCGAGGGTATGGAGCGGTTAGGAGAGAAAGCCAGTCGCCTGCTGGAGAAGTTAAGACTCTCGGACTCCGGCAGCGCTAAGTTCGGCCGCAGAAAGGGTGAATCTAGCCGGTCTGGGTCTGATGGGACCCCCGGACCGGGCAAGGGGCGACTAAGTGGGTCGGGGTTACCTAGAAAATCAGGGCCCGGCGGAGGTGCTGGGGGACCTGGGGATGAGCCGTTGGAGTCAGCCCGGGAGCAAGGCCCCCTGGACGCTGAGCGGAACCCGCGCGCCTCCTTTGAGGCGCAGCGCTACGAGGGCTCCTTTTCCGGGGGTCCGCCTGCCACCCGGGCCTTGCCTCTACCTCAGTCATTCACCCCAGACTTTCGGCTGGAGACCACGGCCCCAGCCCTAAGCCCCCGCTCCAGTTTCGCCAGTAGCTCAGCCAGCGACGCGAGCAAGCCGTCCAGCCCCCGAGGCAGCCTGCTGCTGGACGGGGCGGGGGCCGGCGGAGCCGGAGGTAGCCGACCCTGCAGCAACCGTACCAGTGGCATCAGCATGGGCTACGACCAGCGCCACGGCAGCCCCCTGCCCGTCGGGCCATGCCTGTTTGGTCCACCTCTGGCAGGGGTTCCGGCGGGCTATTCCTCGGGAGGGGTGCAGTCCGCTTACCCCGAGCTCCGCGCTGCCCTGGACCGACTGTGCGCTCATCGGCCCCCTGGGTTCGGCTGCCAGGAAAGCCGCCACTCGTATCCCCCGGCCTTGGGCAGCCCTGGGGCTCTAGCCGGGGCTGGAGTGGGAGCGACAGGGCCCCTGGAGAAACGAGGGGTGCAACCCGGACGACACTCGGTGACCGGCTACGGGGACTGCGCGTCTGGCGCCGGATACCAGGACGAGCTAACAGCATTGCTGCGCCTGACGGTGGGCACAGGTGGACGCGAGGTCGGTGCCCGTGGGGAACCCTCTGCGATAGAACCGTCTGGTCTTGAGGAGCCTCCAGGTCCTTTCGTTCCAGAGGCCACCCGACCGCGAATACGGGAGCCGGAGGCCAGAGAGGACTACTTCGGTGAGTGGTTAGGGAAAGGAAGGGACCCGTCACTGCATTGGGTTGCTCACTGCCCCGACAACCCTAATTGCCGACGCCGGGTAGTCAGAGGCGGAGATGCGGGTTCTAGAAACGAGGCTAGAGGGACTTCTTACTGGGTTTCACATGGACTAGGGGCTTCTTATTCCTGCTGAATTCTAATCCCCCCGATTATATCTGGAGTCCCAGTTCGCCAAGCTTTAGTGTCTCGGTTTTTCTGCGAAGCAGGCCTCTTGGGGAAGGGGCCATGGGGCAGTGAGAGCATCCCTCCATCCTGCCCCCCCTTGGTGGTGGTGCCCCTGCAGGCTTCTGTGCGCTGAGCCCCCACGCGGGCCCAGGCTCCGCCCGCAGGAATTTGGGGAATTCGCAGGGGGGAGGGGACGGGGCGGGCGCGCCGCGTGCGTGCCGGCTCCTGTCCCTACGTTCCAGGTGCCCGCGGGCGGGGTGGGGCGGGCTGTGCGGTGCAGGGCGGAGGGGTGGGGTGCAGCGGAAGGGGGCGAGGGAGTGCTCCCAAACACGCGCGAAGCTGTGGCCGCAGTTGGGGAAATGGGACATGGGGGTGGGGTGAAGCACTCCGGGTCGCAAAGTAGGAAGCCTACTGTTGCCGGCCCCAGACCTGCTGGCTCGATGCTTGCGTGCAGTTAAGGGGAAACCAGGTGGTGTCGGCTTCTATTTTCCCCGTCCGGAAGTCGGGGCAGAAGGCATGATCGCTGAGACACCATCGTCCCTGATGGACAACAACCCTGTGTAACTGCCCGAACAACGTGGTCTTAAGTTCTGGCCATTACCTGCTCAGAATTCAGGCTAGAAGTAGCTTCTTACTTTTCTGTTGCTGTTAAGGAAGCCTGGTCGTTGTCTCTCTCCCCTCACGTCTTTAAGAAGTATTGATTGATTTTATGTTTCAGCTGGGGGGGGCGGATATTAGGGTCTTGAACTCTTAGCCAAGACCTACAGGCAGCACTTCGCTATATAAAGAAATACTAATTTGATTGGGACAGGAAGAACAGAAAGAAGTGGAGGGCTCATCCCCAGGGCTATGGGCCTCTTCAGTTTTCCGAGCATCTCATCTTTCTCCCTGTCCATGTTCCTGCCTTGGACCCCATGCTCTAGACCTCTATGGCTAGAAATGTGAGTAGCGAGAGAACCCCAGCCAGAGAGGGAAGGTTGGAGAGAAGGTACAGAGCAGGGCTGCAGGCTGGAGGGCCATGCCTGGTTTAACCCAAACCCTTCCATCGTTTTCCCTCTATCCTTAGAGGGGAAAGCCCAAAACAGATGAAGCTTTGGTCAAGGGAGACAATGTAACAGGATCCTTTTTGCAGTTTTCTTTTGAGCCCCAGGAGAAATAGTTGTTTGGTGGAAAGAAGTTTCTTTGGCTAAGCCATCAGAGCCAAAAGGAAAAAAGAGCTCAGAGAGGGTGTGATAAAATGGTAGGAAGAATCTAGGTGTGGATATCCTGGGTTAGAGGAAGTGAGGTCGACATGCCTGAGCAGTTTGCTCTTGCCTTTCCATAATAGCCAAGTCTTTGCAAAGAAATAGCTTTGACTGTGCCCCCTGGCATGGCAGTCTTCGGGCAGAGCACTTCCACTGGGAGGCCACGTTTTGACCCCAGAGGTAGGGGCCTCTTCTCCCTGTAGATCAGGTTGCCTCCTCTGACAGAACCCCCAGCCTAACTGTACCCTCCTACTCCTGCCCTTCATAGGGGCCCTCTTCCTTGGCTACAGCTTTGCCCAGCTGCCAGAGGGTGGGAGCAGGACAGGCCCAGGCCCATCAGTTGCTGCAGCTGCTGCAAGGGCTTCCAAGCCCCTGGGCAAAGACAGGGATGGGCCCCAACAGGCAGGGAGTGTGGCAGTGTGCCGAGGCTTAGAGGTGGGGTGGGGTGAGGCAGGCCCGTTGGGATCTGCTCCCCAAAGACAGGCCCTCACCCTCACTCATGGGCCTGGAATTGGGGAGTGGAGGAAGGGAAGGACACACCCAGGAAAGGCGGGTGCCAGAGCCAGATGTATGTATTTTAGGGGGGATGTTGGGGAAAAGCAGTTCAGCTCTGTCCCTCTCATGAGAGAAGATGACAAGGAGACATTAGGGGTTCTGCCACCCTTCCCCCTCTTCCTATGCAACCCCCCTGGGAACACACCCTGCATTCTCAGCAGCCACCTCCCTCCAGGAGTCATGCTCACATGGTGCCCTCTGCATAGGACTCATTGCTGAGCCAAATCCTTCTTTTTCCATTCTTGGAAGCCTGGAGGTTTGGAGCAGTGAGAAGTCATTCTGTAGCCGAATACCAACTCATTTCACACATGGGGAAACAGGTCCCAGAGAGGCTTTTTGGGCCTGGCCTGCTTTCTCTGGGGTTTTTTTGGGTTTGCTGCTGGGCCTATATGGACTGGCATCTACAACTATTTGTCCCACATAGTGCAATAGGGATTGTACTTTGCCTCTTTAGCCTTTTCTCCCCAATAGAAAGTAAGTATTAGAAAGCCATAGAAAAGTCAAAGCATTATCTTTGACTTTTGTCCAGTTTTCACAGTGTTAAACACAATAATTTGCTAGGCACAAGACAGATACTCAGAAAATATCTGTTGATTAATCAATGAATAGGAATGGATCTGCTCAGGCAAGACCTTGCTGCATTCCATTTCTCACTATCGTGTTTTCCCAGAAAGGAGCCCATAAAAGTGGGGCTCTGACTGGTGGTCCTCTGGCACAATTAGAAAAGAGCAGGAATCCCTGGTTTTGAGCAGGGCGGTGGGGTGAGGTATGATGCTGACAACATCTCTCCCCTCAGGCACCTGTATCAAGTGCAACAAAGGCATCTATGGGCAAAGCAACGCCTGCCAGGCCCTGGACAGCCTCTACCACACCCAGTGCTTTGTCTGCTGCTCCTGTGGTGAGTGCTGCCCCCGACCTGGACCTGGACCGAGGCCTCGAGCACTTCCCACACATACACAATCACAAGTGCCTAGGGAAACAGGAGCAGAACTTGTGCCCCTTCATTTGCTCTCAGAGCAGCTGTCCCCACCATGTGTCTGGACGTCCATACTGCTCTGCCTTCTCTCTTGCTTCCCTTCTCTGTCTCTACCTGGTTCTCCCACCCCCATTTTAGGTCTGCTTTCTGGAATAAGCCTTCCCTCTGTTCAGCCTCTTTCCTCCCCTCTGTTCCTTCCTCTTCTGCCTCCCTGTGTGCCCAGCCTGGACTCCCACCTCTCATGAGTGGGGTTTGGTCTTGGGCAGCCCAGTTGCCTGGGGCAACGGTGAAAGATTGGAATGTGGGAAGGGGGGGCTGGGGGAGTAGGGGACTGTGGGGGGCAGCGAGGGGGATTTTCTCTTGGCTGGTCAGAGTTCAGCCACCTCGCTAGAGTGCAGGCCACGGGGCCATGCCAAGCTGATGACATCACGCTCCAGGAATGCCTGCTGTTAACTCAGGAGGCCCGAGGCAGGGGGAGGGGACCTGCTCCCAGTGGCCTTAACACCCCAGCCCTTCTCTCACGTCCCTCATTACCTCCTCCCTACTGCTTACCCACTCTGATTCCTTTGCTAAACCCTTAATCTCCTATCTCTGCCTGTCTGACTCCGGGTGCTCAGCTTTTCTCTCACCCTCCACCCCCACCCACCAGCCTCTGGCTGCTTCTCTTTAGGTTCATCTATCTGTCTGTCCTTCTCTTTATTGGGCCTCTTCCAGGTATCTCTCTCCCTGTCTACTCCCCTGTGTGTCATAAGTTTCTAAGTTAGCTTTTCTGACCACTAGGCAGAGCTGGGAGTGGAGATTTTGATGAGAAGAGGGCAGAGGTGGAAGAAAGACCCATTCTCCACCTTGGTCTCACTCCTCCCCGATTCCTGACAACTTAGGTGCCCCAGAGTAGTGCCTAGGTGTTGGTTACCTGGGAAATGGTCCTGCCTTTTCTGCTCATAGAAGATCCTGAGCTGCCTCTGACCCTGGAAACTCGGTCCCTCTATGCTTGGGGAAGCAGCCTAGTGCAGCAGGAAACACGACCAACTTTGCTCCCATACAAAGCACTTTGTCCTCAGCAGTAACTCCAATAAGTCCTGACCTCTGTAGAGACTATCCCTGGAGGGAGACAGATCAGGCTTGGAGAGCAGGATAGCTTTGCCCAGGCAAAGAGGCTCAACTCTTAGTTTGAAAGGGCAAGGTCTGTGACAGTGTGATTGTGATCATCTCTGTGCATTATACACCACCTTCTTCAGAGCTCCTTTAACCATGTACTCAGCCTGTGGTTGGCTTTGTTTTCCCATTTGGCTCCTTGTGCACTGGGTGCTGGAGAGGAAGGCAGGAGTTAGAGGAGCAGTGAGCAGAGAAGAGGGGAGATTGGCAAAAATGAGGCTAAAGCAGATTGGAATTGCATCAGATGGGGTTTTTTTTTTTTTTTTGTATGTGGGGAGTGAGAGCAGACAGCAGTTGGGAGGATTTAAATGCATTACACGACATTGGAGAGCACTGAGTGGGGAAGCCCTGTTCCTGGATACCAGGATAGGCTCCAGCCCCTTCTCTGCTGCTTCCAGGGAGAACTTTGCGCTGCAAGGCTTTCTACAGCGTCAACGGCTCTGTGTACTGTGAGGAAGATTATCTGGTGAGTGAGAGGGATCCCCTCCCTGGGCTTAGAGTTGACTCCTCCACTGGCACCTTCATTTTTGTAGCCCATTAAGATTCCAGCCATCGGGTCATTCTCAGCTTGTAACATCCTCTCTTGGTCTCTAGTTTTCAGGGTTTCAGGAGGCAGCTGAGAAGTGCTGTGTCTGTGGTCATTTGATTTTGGAGAAGGTAAGTAAAACATTTTCAGCAGAGACTGTAAGGCTGAGGGGCAGAGTCAGGGACTAAAGGAGTAATGAGAAAAGCAGGGGGGCAGCACCTATCACCAGAGAGTCACTTTCATCCATTCTTCCCCAGAGCAACTGTTTACAGTGGCTTCTCTCAGCCTCTGAGATCAAGTCTGGACACCTAACCCTGCCATCCCTAGACCTGTGTGATCTGATCTTCCTTAATTCTGCAGGCACAGTCTGGCCCTCCAGCCCTGCTAGGAATATGGGGTTCTGGGTCTTAATCCCCTTTCTGCTACTGGATAGAATCAGTTGGAACTGTTTTCTTTTCTGTAAGAAAGAGTGATTGAATTGGAACCAGTGGTGCTCAGCCCTGGCAGCCCAGCAGATCACCTGAGAAGGAGTAAAGAAAAATATCGGTGCCTGGGTCATCAGCAGAGCCTGTGGTGAATGCACCTGGATAATACTTCTGGGGTGGGATCCAGGCTTTGGTGGTCTTTAAAAGCTCCCTGGATGATTTTATTATGTAGCTAGGGCTGAGACCCACTAGGCTGGGTCCTCTCTAAAACCTTTTCCAGGGTTTCTGCCTCCACTTTAAGACTCCTTGGTTGCCTCAGATGTCATAGCATTGTTCTGGGAGGATAGCAAGGGGTTGGGTGAGTTTTGTGGGAGCAACAGGGGACATCATGGGTAGCTGAAGAGCTGGGACTGGAGGGAGACTGATTCTCTTCCCACTCCACGGGCCAGATCCTACAGGCAATGGGGAAGTCCTATCACCCAGGCTGCTTCCGATGCATCGTGTGCAACAAGTGCTTGGATGGCATCCCCTTTACTGTTGACTTCTCCAATCAGGTGTACTGTGTCACCGACTACCACAAGTGAGTCCACCCCTTGGGATATCGTATGGAACTGGGCTCAGGGATTGCTGAATATCAGTTCATCTCCACCCTCTCTCTTTCAGAAATTATGCTCCTAAATGTGCAGCCTGTGGCCAACCCATCCTCCCCTCAGAGGTCAGTATGTCTGGGTTCTCCTGCAGGGCAGCCAGTGCTGCTGCCTCTGGGGAAGGGATGGGGACATGCTGCCTGGCCTCCCACGGGATACAGTGGTGCTGAGGAATGTACTCTGTGAAGATTCCCGTGTGACTCTGCTCTCAGGGTCACCATCCTGACCCTAACATCTGTGCCTGGACATGTCTGGCAGCCTCACTGGGCCTGGGCTCTGTCTCTTCTCCCCCAGTCCAAAGGAAGAGACTTTCTTTGAGGTCAAGGTCACCGGATCCCAGATGTAGGGGCTGGAAAAAGGTGGGAAGAACCCTCAGGGCTGGTAGGAAGGTATCAGAAATGATTTATACTGGGTGTGCTAAGGATGAGGAACCAGACCCTATTGGATTTCCTTGTCCTCAGCTTAGCCTACCCCTTTCCCTTCCTTTTACTTCTCCTATAGCTGGGAGAGGTAGGGAAGGCCAAGCCCCTGAGGCCAAGGAAAAGGAGGGGGAAAATTCCAGTAGGACTTGCATATGCCACCTGAAAGCTACAGAGAACTGCAGAGAGGCTCTGGAGGCCTTTTTATGGTCTTCCAATTGCTGGGGCGGGGTGGGGGTGGGGGGTGCTGTACGGGGGAGGGTGGAGTTGGGATTGTCTTATTGCTCTCATCCTCATTGGGGGTCTGCATTATTTCAGGGCTGTGAGGACATTGTGAGAGTGATATCCATGGACCGAGATTATCACTTTGAGTGCTATCACTGTGAGGTGAGTGTTGGGGCCAGGGCTCCTGGAGAATTGGTATAGGACCCAGGGAAGTCAAGTCCTAGGACTTGAGTGTAGGAGAGTATAGAGTATGGAACACTAGGAAAGTGCTCTGACCTATCTCCAGTCTCTTTCTCATCCTCCAGCCAGTCACTCTGGTCCTAGTTGTTTAGTCCTTTCTGAATCTGGCTTACCTAAAGTCAAGATTCTTGAAACTATAGGGCCTCCTGGTATCCTCTGGAAATGGAGCCTCTCATTATTTCTACTATAGCAGCGACACCTGGTGTCCAGCTGAGGTATTTTCTCTGGTTTCTATTCTGGGAGTCAGTCCTGTTCCCACTCACCCTTTTTCTTCTAGTCATTAGAAGTCTGGTGTTGAGCATGGCAGACTTCCAAGGTGTCCAAGGTGCCTAGGCTGAGATCAACTAGATGTCCTCTTTCCCTAGGACTGCCGGATGCAGCTGAGTGATGAGGAAGGCTGCTGCTGCTTCCCTCTGGATGGGCACTTGCTCTGCCACAGCTGTCACATGCAGCGGCTCAATGCTCGACAGCTCCCTGCCAACTATATCTGAGCTGTAGTCACTGCTGCTGTCATCACCACCGTTGACAAATTCCTCTGGCCAGTGGGCGCCCCCTGAGGCCATCTGAGGCAAAGGATGTACTTTGCAGGCCTGGTGGAAGAGTCCTTTGGGGAGGGCCCCAAGAACCAGAGACCCAAAGATCATGACATTCCAAATGGATTGTGGAGGAGGAACCTTCCTGTTACCATGGTGGGGGTGACTGGCCTTCTTTCCACATGTGCAACCTATGCGGTACCATATACTTAGGCACACACAGGCAGGTTCCAGTATACTCTAAAGGTCTGATTTTAGTCTGATCTCCAGTGTATGTCTGTGCATAAATCAAACAGTGTTCTGGTTCTGGATTATAGGAAGAAAGGACATCATGGGAGCTTCTGACAGTTTTGTGCCCCACACATGGATGGGGTCAGACATGGGATCAGCCAGATTCTTACCACACCACAGTATCTTATTTCTGTATCTACATGAAGAGGTGGACCTTGTTAATGAGTTATTTCTTGGCCACCTTCTCTGCAAGGACTAAGATGCTCACCTCTCTGTTGGGAATGGAGACCAGCTCCAGGTGGGCCTGCTGCCTGTGTTGCCTGTTTCTCAGGGACTCACGTGGGCCTGGGGTGCCTATTCTTGGTTCCTCTTCTCAGCTGGGGGAGGAGGTAATGAGTGGGTCTCTGGGTGTGAGGTTGCTGGGGGAGATGTTTAGGAAGTTTCAGGCTATCCACGCTCCCTAGGTGTAAGTGCACTGAGCCCTTCCCCCCAGTATATGCACCCGTGGGCATATTCTCCCACACACCTACTCACTTCCCTTCTTCTCAGGTCACTCTTACACTTGGTTGCCTAGCAGTAGCTCACTACTCCAGAGGTGCCACCTTTCAGAGGGATCCAGGATTACATCTACTGCAATTCCCAAACTTGGAGGTTCTGGGGAGCCAGAGGGGCAAAACACTTTGACTTGGTTCTAGTCAATTTGGCTGAAATTGGTTCACCTAAAAAAGCTAGATCTCATAAAATCAATTCATTGAAAACTTGTGTTTAAATTTTCAACCACTTTTGCCAAAAGTTCAAATCCCTTTTGGGTTGTTTGTTTAGCCTTTTAGGTGTTCTGTTCTTTTTTGTCATGCTTTGAGTATTTCAAAGATTTATACCTCTTCATCCAAGAGTACTGAATTATCAACATCAATTTATCAAATTTGCAGCAATATGTAAATGATGAAATTGCTTCCTGCTACCTTTATGGGTATCTGTCTCTGTTACCTACTTTTCAAACACTTTTTTAAAAAAGCTTCAAGTTTCTAGTAATAAATATAATTGGTACAGACTTTTGTGTATCATTTTTTGTGTTTCTTAATCCAATATTCCTTTACAAATTAGATGCCTTGAAAAATGTAACAAAGCTCAATATGATTTTATGCTTTGGTCTAACTTCCATATCCATGCTGTTAAAATGCCAATATATTCTAAATAAATGAACGGGCATGTGGCATATTCAGTTGACTAACAATTCAAGGTTATACAGACAACAGCAATATAAAGTGGAAGGGTGAATCTGCTAAATCCTTTTGAGAATGCTGCAGATTTGATAAATACTTATTTTAGACTAATTGTCTCTAGGTAAATTGGTTTTAGGCAAATTAATCTGATAATTAATTTTGAATCCTTAGTCTTCATTCTTGGTCACTTAGAATGTCATAGTAGAAATAATGACTCCTGAGAATAGAAATTCCTCATTTAAGCCCTGGCCGGGTGGCTCAGTTGGTTAGAGCATCATCCTGGTACACCAAGGTTGTGCATTCAATCCCCAATCAGGGCACATACTACAGGCAAGCTGTGAATGCATAAATACATGGGTCAACAAAACCGATGTTTCTCTCTCTCTAAAAGAAAAAAAAAAAACACATTTAGGGGTTATTTTAAGATGACTGCCAGCCATCCTGGGAATTGCATAGAAAAGGCCTCAACGAGAAAATGAGAGTAGGAGTTCAGATTCATACCAGCGGGGCAAATGCACTTTGGAGGAATAAATGTGCTGATACTAGACTACTTGTTGTACAGCTGGAGTTACTTATAACTATTATTATTAGATTCTGTGACTGGGAAATTTTCTCAGCAGGGTGCTCCAGGTCTGGGAGATCCATAGAAGCATGTGTAACTTTATATCTATCCCTTCAGTATTTTCTTTACTCTTGTGGTCTTATCTACTTTGTCATTCTGATCCTTTGTTTCTTACTCTGATTTTGACCTCCATCTGCTGCTGATTGGCTGATTCTTTTCTTGGTTTGTGCTCACCAAGACTATTCTTGCCACTGTGGCTACTTTCTGTTCTGGGGAAAAACAGTCCTAACATCTGATGAGGACAGACAGACTCAGGGAAGGCAGGCCATGGCAGAATCACAGCCCCAGCTACCCCCACCACCGACAGGCTCTTCTTCCTACTCACTGGGAGATAGCTCATCCTTAATAGTTGTATTTAATATTTACAGTTGATAGTGAAAAATTCATAGGGTGCTGCCAAGGATACAGCAACAGGTAGATCGTGTTTGGCAACTCTCCACCTGATTGCCATCAACAGCCACTGAGATGGGGTAGAGGAGAAAATGGAAGAATTATGGATTCATTTTGTGTCTTTTTAGGCTACAGTCAAGGGACAGGGGTCAGGCTTTTATAGATGACTTTGGCTATTTGCTCTGACTAGTCCCATTTGTCACCGGCCTGAATGTGGTTTATCAAGGCTGGGGGCCCTGGCCAACTGGAGCACTGTCCAGTACACCAAAGGTTGCAGGTCTGATTCTGGGTCAAGGCACATACCTAGGTTGCAGGTTGGATCCCTAGTTGAGGTGCATATGGGAAGCAAACAATCAATGTTTCTCTCTTCTTTCTCCTCTCTCTCAGACCTCTGAAATCAATAAACATATCCTCAAGTGGGGATTTTTTTTAAAGTTCTTTAAAAAATAAAGCTGGTGGTGACTTTCTGCCTTACTCCTTAGCGATGTTTCCCCTTTTCCTACCTGGAGCTCTCAAAGCCAGGAAATGATAAGATTCCATTCATAATCAGGCTGGAGACTGTCCTCAGCCACAGAGGAGGACAGTTTTTTTTCTATTATGTTTGTTCATTTATTTTGTACTTTAGATTCCATGTATAAGTGAAATCAGATGGTATTTGTCTTTCTCTATCTGACTTATTTCTAGGGAAAGAGCTAACTCCAGGCACATAAAGCCAGTTGGGAAGAGGTCCTTGAGATTGTACCTTTACAGAAGGGAATAAAACGAGGAAGGAGACTATAGAACTGAAATAAAAGCATTTGGAAGAATAAGTGAGCTAAAGCATTTTTATTTCATTTTGTTTTTTAGAAAGATCCATACCATACCTCAGAGCTGGCCTGGGGTCATTCAGAGCCCTAATGGTGAGGCTCCACAATAAGGGCAAAGGTCCAACCAGTCTCAGCCCTTTCCATCCTCTCCTCCCTTGCAGCAAGAAGACTTAAGACTGGGCCTCTGCTATGACAATTGCTTGTACAGGGCCCTTGAAACAGCCACACTTGGCTCTAGTTATAAACAACTAAGGTTCAACTTTGGAAATACGAGAAAACTTACTGGGATGTGTAGATTAGACAAGTCTAACTGTGATGGGAGGAGAGTCATCAGAAGCAAATTCTGTGCCTGTGGGTATTATTTCACCTAAGCTTAGAAAGGATACTGCTGATGGTGAAGGGAACCAAGGTGCTGTCCAAGCAGGGCACAATGGGTTGGGAGGAATACACCAGAAGCTACTAATTATGTATGTATCCCAGAGACTTAGAGAGCCAAGCCAGGTGTGACTTTAGAGATAACCCAGTCACCTCATTTTACTGAATGAAGAACTAGAAACTCTGAGTGATGACACTTTTGAAGGCCAAAAAAGAGCTTATTTTCCTTCTTTCCTCCCACTCCATCACAGGTATTCCCACAGCAAAGGTAAACTGGAAATGTGATAAGCACATCATTGTGATATATATTTAGGGAAAGTTTAGTAGTACAGGGAACACAAAAAGCAGTGATGAAAACATTTGGTTTTTATTAGTGCTTTTTGTTGTTGTTAATTAGAATTAGCAGTAGCCAAAGTAACTTTAAAAGCACATTAGTAGAAGCAAAAGATATATACTGCAGGAGAGTCCCTGCCTTTGAGAAGGTCACTGTCTAGCCAGGGAGACAAATACATAAAATGCCTTCAGAAGATTACAAGCAACATATCAACAAGTGCAAAGTAATTGAGTGTTACAAACAAAGGACCTAATACTGCAGGGTACAGATGACAAGGATGAGATTTTGTCTAGCTTAGACTGTAGATCAGAGAGTGGAAGCTCATAGGCTAAATCCTGCTGCCAGTGAGTTTGGCCCACTGGCAGCTATTTTTTATAAAATTAATTTGAACCCTAGTTGAGAGGAAAATGCCAGCTAATAAATACAGAAAGAGTGACAGAATTTGACAAACAGCATTTTGTGAACTTAACAAAATTATTGATCTGGCAAAGATTATTAATTAATGTCAAAACCATAGGTGAAATGGCTGGTAGACAACTGAATATTCAATAGTGTAACACTATTGAGTGTAACACTATTGATTGTAACACTATTGATTGTAACACTATCAGGCTAGTCTTGAGGCCAGAAGCGTAATTGTGTTGGAGGGATCACACTGTCGTCACTTGTTTCCTAGAATGGGTCTTAGTATCACCAACCAGTAGACCAACAATTCCAGTGTGAGGCAAATACATAACCAAACCCAGTATATATCCTAGCTACTTCTGATCCCCCAAAAGAATTATTAGGTGTAACTTGCAGTTTACAGGAAATGCTGGGGATAGAGAACAAACTAAAGGACACTAGGAGATAGCAACTAGACAAATCCACATGGTGAGGCATTCTGTAGGGCACCTGGCCAGCTCTCTTCAGCAAGTCAGTATGATTTTTTTTAAGTCAAAACTACTAGATTAGAGATATTTAAGGTATATACCATATTTTTCGGACCATAAGATGCACCTAGGTTTTAGAGGAGGAAAATAGGGCTAACATTTTTGAAGCAAAAAATGTGGTAAAATATTTAATAACAAATAAAATTATATTTCACCAATGTACAGGTAAACAGAACTCAACAGCAGCATTAACAACCATTATTCCTCCTAAATTGGGGGGGCGGGGGCGCGTGCGGAGTACATCTTATAGTCCGAAAAATACAGTAGTAACAAGATAATGCATGGTCCTGAATTTCATATTAGTTTAAACAATTCGCTATTAAAGATAATTGGGGTTAATTGGAAAATTGTTAACATGGATCAGATTAGATGAGGTGCAAATTATTAAGACTTCTGGTCAAGATGGTGGCATGGGTAAACATGGCTCACCACCTTTCACAACCACATCAGAATTACAACTAAATTATAGAATAACAATCACTCAGAACTGGCAGAAATCAGCTAAATGAAAGTCTGACAACTACTGAATTAATGAAACCGCATCCATCCAGACTGGTAGAAGTTGCAGAGATGTGGAACAGGCTGGTCCCACATGTATATGTGGTGGATAAAAATTCAGGAGGGATATCTTTGGAACAAGGAGTCCCAGCCCCACACCAGGCTTCCCAGCCCAGGGTACCAGTGCCAGGAAAATAAGTCTCTATAACTTCTGGCTGCAAAAACCATCAGGGATTGAGTCAGTGAAAGAAACTTCTGGAGTCCCAAGCAGTTCCTCTTAAAGAAACTACTCAGACTCATTCCCTCTGAGCTCTATCACCAGGATCTTGAAAGTCACCAATGGCATATAGAGAGAAATTGAAGTGTCTGGCCTCAAGGCGAGAGCTGGGGGACAGCTTTCTCCCAGACAGAAAGGTGGGCAGAGCCAAAGAGCCAGAAGGCAGGTGCCACATCTGAGACTCCATCAACACAAGAAGAACAGAGACATAATCATGGATACGAAGAGCTTTTTGATGCTTGCAAAATGGGGCGGGGGTGAAGAGGAATAAGTGAAGAGGTGAGGGGATTAAGAAGTACAAACGGGTACTTGCAGAATAGCCATGGGGATGTAAAGTACAGTATAGGAAATGGAGTAGCCACAGAACTTATACCCATGACCCATGGACATGAACAATGGTGTGGGGACTGCCTGAGGGAGTGGGGGAGGGGGGTGGAGTGGAGGGAGGCAAAGGGGGAAAAGTTGGGAAAACTATAATAGCATGATCAATAAAATAAATGTAATTTTTTAAAAAAGGTCAAAATCATTAACACTAGTTCCAAAACCATATATAGAGGGTAATCATATTTTGTTTTTAAAAGTCTACATATTTATGGAAAAATTATCTGAAAGGATATGCACTAAGGTAATCTATGGTGAAAATGTTTTATTGTTAGCCTACATTTTCTATTTTTATACAATACATGTGTACTGCCTCTGTAGTAAATTACGAATAAAATAACTGGCTGCCAACATTGGTAATTTAGGATACTTCACATAAAAATCTGTGTATTGTATATGAAGAGCTGGGTTTCTAAGATTTTTAGAATAATCGTATCTGTCACCCCTAGACTTCCATTCCCACATGACAGCAATTGGTTGGAACAGAGGGATGGCTCCTCCTTTATTCACTGTATTCTCTCCTTAGTTTGTCACAGTCCCTACCATTCCTTCTTTTGTACACTTCACAAATTGCTTACCTGCCTAGATCCCACAGGCATCTGAGTAAGTAACACTTGATTTGGATGAACTGAATGACCTCCCCGTCTGTACATCCTCTCATTAATCATTTGAAGGTACCAGTAAATTACCTGACCAAGAAAAGCACCCATTTCAGAATTATCTGTGCCTATTCTTATTTTTTTTTTTAGAATTATTTATTTATTCATTCTTAGAGAGAGGGGAAGGAAAGGAGAAACATTGATGTGAAAGAAGCATTGATTGGCTGCCTCTCACACACACCCCAACAGGGATGGATCTGCAATTCAGGCATGTGCCCTGACCAGGAATGGAACTGGCCACCTTGCAGTTTGCAGGATGCCCAACCAACTGAGCCACACCAGTCAGGGCTGTGCCTGAGTTTGTTTTGTTTTGTTTTTTTAATAAGGCAACATAGTCATAGGAAACCCCGATGTGATACTTCATCTACTTAGCTACCATGCTTGCATACTATAAATTAGTTTACCAAAATTTCTCTTTCATAAATACGAAATTGCTAACTTCCTTAAGGTTTTAAGGTTTTTATTTTTTATTATAATGCCTTAATGATTATAGGCTGACTTTCAAAATTTAAAATATTATGTTCTTCCCAAGCTGAAACTCCAAACGCCCTCTGGTTGGTCTATTTCTACCACTGGTTCTAATATAATTTTTAAAGGCAAAAATCTCTTTCACATGCAACTCAGTATAAGACAGTGTCACCATCAATTTAAAATCCATACTTACCAGCCTGGCACTTATTCTCTCACTATAGCAGGACACTCAAATGTTATAACAAGAACTGTTCACCTTGTGTATCATATCTAGCTGCTCAAAATAATACTAGTTGTCTTCTTCTGAATTAATTTCCTTTACTGTCTCATGTTCCTTTGGTAAAAATTGTTTCAATCTGTCCCATTTTTGGAGCTAAACTTCTCAGCTGTTCTTTCAGATCTAAAATTCCCTATTGAGCCTTGTTTATGTCCTCTTCACAACAGTGTCTTAAAGTAAAATCAGGCTTATTCCAGATTGTATGACAAAAGTTTCCATGAACAGGCAGGCAACCCTTGAAACCACTAGGGTCTGGATTTGAAATCCCTTGGAAGGGTTGAGCAGTTGCAAAAATGGCACATTATGAACATTTGTTCTAAAATTTTCATTTGATGTCATAGGTTGATTACATATTGTCTACCTACTTGTTATCCCTTTAAATCATGTACTTAACAATAGGCATGAAATTTTCTAGCTTAATTATCAATAGCTGTGACTCTGAATACCTTTATTTTTCAGTGAACATCCTTAAAAATAATTCTAAAATCTCCTGACTGCCTGTGAAATTTTTAATTCCTGAAACTAGTTTCTGGGTCTAAAATATCATATATTCCTGCTACTTGTCTTCAGATACTTTCAAAGTGGTGTTTTGTTTTTTTAAAGTGTGGTTCCACAGTCCAATGGCTATTTTAGCTTCCTACCTTTGAAACTGGTTATTTAAGTCTATGTTTTCAGTGTGAGACATAGTCTACTCAAAAGTTTCCATTAATTTGACAAGTTGAATACTAAATACTCACCTGAAATCTCTATCTTTAGAGCATTATTTTGTTTCCTGGATAGAGTGTGGGAGGCAGAGGCCCTGCAATGTCTCAGCAATTCTCTGAAATTGTTTCTTTTTTTAAAAGATTTTATTTATTTAATTTCTTTATAGAGAGAAGGGAAGGGAGGAAGACAGGGAGAGAAACCTTGACATGCGAGAGATTTATAGAATGGTTGCCTCTTGCACACCCACACTGGGGACCTGGCCTGCAGTCCAGGCATGTGCCCTTACTGGGAATCAAACAGGCGACCTTTCAGTCTGCAGGTCAGCACTCAATCCACTGAGCTACATCGGCCAGGGCTTTTCTCTGAAATTCTAAAAATGCAGCAAAGGAATGTCCAAGTCTGAAAGGTTTAAGTAGACTTTTTCTCAGAATCCCATTTACATTTTTCAAAAAACAGATATATGAAAAGAAAAAACCATACATGGATATTTTAAAAATACTTGTCAAGAGCAACATCTTCAAGAAGGTAGTGGATTGTGGGCTGGAGTTATGCCTAATTCATCTTTTTATAGCCCCTCAACCCCACACAAGAGTTTAGCTCAGGAATACTTGAGCATGTTCTTGGCTTTATCATTAAAGAACATTTAAGAAATGAGTGATTGTATTTTGCATATGGCATAGCAGAAGGTGAGAGGAACAACACTGTTGAAGAGACAAGAAATAAAGGCCAAGCATTCCACAGAGCAACAACAACAACAAAAACAACTATACAAGGTATTAGCACTCTGGGAATGGTCAGAAATTCATTCTTTCAACAAATAAGTGCTTTTGTATGCCAAGCACTGAGATAGGCAACCTTGGAATCTTGGAGGAAGCACCTCCTTAAATACAAACCCAAACAAATTAAGGTGTTTTTTTTTTTTTTCCAAATTAAGGTTTTTAAAGAGGATTCCGCACTACTTCTCAGAAATAAAAAGACATGAATTTTAAAAATGAGTTATTGATACTAGCAATAACATATATGAATCTCAAAATTATGTTGTGAAATGAGCCAAAAAAGATTCCATTTATATAAAATTCTAGAAAATACAGACAAATCCATAGTAAGAGAAAGTAGAGCAGTTGTTGGGAATCGCCAGTGAGAAGAGTTACAATAGAGCAAAGTAAACACTTAGGGGATGATACACATGTTCACTGTTTGGGTTGTGGTGATGGTTTCACAGATGTATGGTTATGTGAAAACATAATGAATTGTATACTTTAAATATTGTATGACAAACTATCTCAGTAAAGCTTTTTTTTAAAGCCAGAACAAAAATGTGGGGTTGGGGAAGAGTAGGAATGGGAAGAAAATGAATCCTACAGATTCATGCAATTTTTTCTTGCTTAAGGACACCAGATGGTGTCTGATTATAAGATCCTTTTTCAGTATTTTGCTTGTTTTAACTGCCAGGATGGTGTCTTGGCTTAACTTTCTAGTCTTACCCAGAACTGGCCTATGAAATCCAGTGCTTCAGCTGGTCCAGTCTCCTCTTGGACCCAGAATGCAGCTTGGACTCTTTGTCTCCATATCCACTTGCTGGGATGTTTCCTCCATTCTAACTGATCCAAATTTTCTCTCCTTTCAGGCCTAGCTAAGATAAGATATATTTCATAGTCTTTCCTATCCATTCCTGCAGAAAGAATTCTGTACCTTCTTCGAGTTTCTCTAGTATTTATAATCTAAACTGCTCTTTTGACACCTCTTTGCTGCTTATTCACTTTTCATGTGCATGTCTTATCTTCTCAACTAGATTCTGAACCTCTTCAGATCTGGGATTGGGTTATACGTTATCTTTATGTCTCTCCCAAGGCACTTAATAAGTGCTTAATATGTGTCAACTTTAAATCACCTCACTTTGATAGTCTTTCCAAAGTTACTTTCTCAGCCATTATCTCATTTGATCATTACATCAACACTATGAGATTGGAGGAGCTAAAAAATATGTTATTTCCTCCTTTTGACAGATAAGGAACCTGAAGCTCCAGGTCACTCAGTTTGTCAGAGACAGAGATGGCACAGATAATTGCATTTGAAGCTTTGATCCTATTCAAGGCTTCCCATGACTCTCGACTCTACCCTTCTACCTGAAGATAGGCCATTGATTGCATCCTTCACCTCCTCATTTCCCAAATACTTTAGAGCTGCCTAGCTAAAGCTCTGAGATACCATACTAAAAACTTGACAAATATGGGCCATGAAATTTCAGTAGATTCCTGATCAGCCCTGAGTCATCCAAACATGCCTCCTATTTTTCCCAAGTGCCATTTGTTAGGGGCATTATGACTGATATTTAATGATGCTGCACTACAGAGCTGAGGAAGCATAAATGATTTTTAAAAGCCTTAGAAAATGACAGCACTTTAGTATTAAGCATGAAAGGTGGCAGCTGACAAGATGACTAGGGATATAAAATTTCTGCACTGGATTGCACTATTCTATGTATTGCTAGAATAATTCTCTAGTTGGTACTAAAAGAAAAGGTTAAACTCTACCACCCAGCACACCTAGACTGAGATTCCTTCCCTACCAGCTAGACTATCAGCTTCTCTTCTGACGCAAGAGACTTGATACCTTGGTGGAATTTACTTAGCATCAAATATTATTTTTGAAATAATTCACCTAATGACAGATTTCAGTTAACTTGGGAAAGAAGACAGTGGTAGGGTTTAAGACATCGGGAAGGGGGGTGGGCCCTTGAGAGGAACAACAACCTTAGGTTGAAGTCCCGAGCCAACCTGAGGTTAAGCCCATGGAGGAAGTCAGGGAAATTGTCCCCCTCCTCCATCATTGTCTCTCTCCCTCCAACCTATTCCTGGGACACCCCTAGGCTAAAACCAGGGAATATGGCCACCTTGAGATCCTTACAAGTAGTCCCAACCGGCTGCACTTGGCGTTGAAGGGCAAATTATGGATCTGGGCAGGGGGAGGGGGGACGCAAATGGAAGATACCCAGCCCACTGGTCTAGAGGTGGTCAGGTCACCTCTAGTCTGGCCAATGAAATATGGGAAAGTCTGGTGGGTGCTTCTGGGAAAGAATTTCTTGCCTTACTGTTATAGGAAGAATGCCTTTTCTCCTTCCTTCCTGTTTGGCACGTGTTGAGAAGTCTCAGCACCCTCAGCTCCAGACTTCTCATTAAGCAAACAATAAATGTCCATATATTTAAGAGAGAAAGAGAGAGATGAATGAAGGATGTGAGATAAAGAAGAGGGCAGAGGAGCTTGGAGGACGACTTTGGAGAAGCCCACCCAGGGGGCAGAGCTGGTGGGCAGCGCCTGAGTGGGGAGATTGAGGTGGGCGTGAGAGGCAGGTCTGAGAAGGTTCAAAGGGCCATTGGGTCAGGTTTCGACCCTAAACATTGGGCCAGCGCCACCCAGAAGAAGTCACTTAACGTCTTTGCGCCCTAAGTTTCCATTCGGGTCTGATAGTGACTTCGTAGGGCGCTGTAACTGAGGCGAAGCAAGGCAAGTCAAACGCTCCGCATAGTGCCCGACTCATCAAAGGCCCTCAGGAGAAGTTGGCAATCACTACCATTTTATCAATGTTCGCCCTCACCGTGACGTAGGTATCCAGGAGAAAGTTTAAAGAATGATTCCGAGGACGGCTGGCTTTCCAAACACCGACTCCGAATCCCAGTTCTGCGGCCGTTGGCGTCTAAGGGCGTGAGCGCGGCGAGGGGTGGGACCTACCGTTCCCGCCTCGGTTGTGGCCCCGCCCCCTCGCCCTCACGAGACTTCCCCTGTTCTTTCTGCTTTTTCCCCTCCGACCTTCCCCGGCGGTCCTCCGAATCCTAGATTCCCCCAACGTCTGCGCGGGGCCTGTGTGAGAAGTTCCGGAGCCCGGACGCGGGCGGGGTCCTGGGTGTTGACGCCCCAGTTCGCTCCGCCTTGCACCTGGAGCTTCTGCTGCTCCTTGGTGTGCAGGTTTGCTTCACAGGGTCGGCGGGCGGCGCTGCAGGGAAGAGGAGGCCTGGTCAATCCTGTCGGCCCCGCGTCTGAGGCCGCTCTCGGCCTTGGGAAACTGGCTTCCCAGACAAAAGGCAAGTAGGCGCCGGAGAGCCCGCTCCGCATTTTGATTCATGTCGGGCCCTATAAGGGTCACATCTTGTGAAAATACCTGTAAAATCAATTTAACGTTCAGTGCAGCGTGTGAAGACAGCTCTAAAAATTTAAAAGACGCCTGAGTCAGAATATTTAAATACTTGGGTCCCTGTAGCAGCGTTTTAACACGTCTGAGTGCAGAGGGTGGAGAATCCAGCCTGTTTGCCGCCGTTGTCCACGCCCTCTACATTTAAAAAGGGTAAAGAAAATCGCTGTAAAAAAAAATCCAAGTGGGCAGTTCCCCTGGAGAGGCGGTAACATTCACTTTGTAGAAATTTAGGGTGGTCCTTATTTTCGTGTGTGAAATTTGCCTGCAGAACTTTTATTTGCAGGCTTAGATCGACGATAAACAGAATTGCGAAAACACCGAGCTTACCTAAGTAGTGGCTTTTGTTAACAAGTAGATTGTGTTATTAATTCTTAATGTCTCTCCAAGACAGGAATCGTTATCTCAGTTTTGCAGGTGGAAGGAAGTTTGGCACACACAAAAAAAACATTTCCCTCAAATTCACTAACAACGGCTGAACTGCAAATTAAGTACTAGCATTCTGACTCCTTATTTGCGTTCTGCTCTAGACCATGTTACAAAACAAATGAGTAGTTCCTTTGATGTTACTCATAAAATAAGGGGGTAAACCAAATGCTCTGTGAACACGAAGTGTTAAATCGTAATAACCTTCTATGTCTGTTCTGCTCTGGAAGGCACAGCTTTCCTTTGGAGTCTGATACCTTAGAGGAGGGGATGGAGCAGCAAAATGGAAAATAATGTCAAGGGAAAAAATTTGTCTCCAGAGCCCAAACTGCCCATCTCCACTGCTCCTTTGTGTTGATGTCATTCTTTCCAGTTTATTCTATGTTCTGGCAAAACACCCACAGCCCATGTCCTGGCCTCAGCTGCATTAACTACACCTTTGCATTACTGTTTTGGCGATGACCTCCCTGTGCATCTTGTCATGCTCTTTCTTCTGGGTGCTCTTTACTAATTCTGTTATGTGAAAACCAGTTGTTGTGCAAATGTGGGATGATTTGTCACTCAGAAAGGGGTTTCTGGAGTTAATGAACACAAACTACCAACATGTCTTAGAGGAAAAAAGTTAAACAAGTGCAAGAAATTATTGTGGAATTTAAGAGCTGAGTGATTGACGAGGGAGTAGATTTTGAATAACTGGGAAGCAGCAGCTCAGTTTTAGCTTAGAAATAATGGTGGGGATAGGGGGCACCCTCCTGCTTAGACTAATGAATTAGAAAGTTTTCTTGCCTATGGAGGCTCCTTTTTAGGCAGCTTATAAGAAATGGAAACATTTATGTGTTTAGAATGCAAAATGCTTTGCCACTGATAAGTCTGTTTGTCTATAAAACATGTATAAGAGCTTGGGACCCAGGATGTGTAATATACTCCCTTCCTGTTAAGAGGCATCCCTGAAGTTCCTCCCCAGCTTGTAGACAATAGGTATTTGAACCCAAGATAGTTTCCTCTGGAGCAGCCAGCCAGTTTATTCATTTTTTTTGTTTGTTTTCTCTCTCTCTTGATTCCAAAGATAAGAATATCAGATGGCATCTGGGGATTTCTGCTCACCTGGAGAGGGGATGGAAATACTCCAACAAGGTAAGGGTAGCCATTTGCAAGAGGCTTTTTTTTTTTAGATTTTTATTTATTTATTTCTAGACAGAGGGGAAGAGAGGGAGAAAGAGAGAAAGAGAGAAACATCAAAGTATGGTTGCTTCTGGAGCACCTCATACTGGGGACCTGACCCTCATCCCAGGCATGGCCCTGACTGGGGTTCACAGGCCGGTGCTCAATGCACTGAGCCACACCAGCCAAGGCTTTTTGCAAGAGGTTTGATGACTTATCCAGAGAAGTTTTATCCAGGTTCTTAATCTTCTGTAAAAAAAAGGATTTATAATGTTCACCAGTATTGTTCCTCTCACAGAAGCTTATGTTTCTAGGGAAATTAGGGTACATGAAGATTCTCAATCACTGTGTTATTAGAAAACAGATTACACTGACTCTTGTTTAGTATATGCTTGTACAGTAAACTAAAAACTCAAGATGCTCCCATGCTGTGTGAGCAAACATATCCAGAAGATAAGGGTAGCCAGAAAACTCCTTAAAGGCTTTATTCCTACCTATGTCTTAAATTGTTTCATCTTGTCTCCAAAATCTCAGATCCTTTCATATCTTGAATCCTTTCCATATCTCAAGTCCTTTCTATATCTTGAATCCTTCAAGGACTTGAATCTCCTATATTTTGACCATTTTCATATTGATCCTTCTGCCTTGTGGGGGGGAGATTTCTTCTTCTCTAAAAGGACTTTGGGTATGATGGTCCAAAGAATGAAAATTTGAATGTTTGGTAAGTAGGAGTAAAACAGAGGACCCCAGCAGAAAGCACATCAAAAAAGAGATGGAAAGAAAGCCCCTTAAACATGTGGAATTACAACAGGATCCCAGTTTCTTGACTGTTTGTCATGCATGTGTTGTTCTGCGTCCCCGTGGTTTACTCAGCTTGATTTACATTGAGGAGAAATTTGGTCAGTTAAAATTTTTTACTTTCAAGGAGAGTATACATTCAGACTTCCTTATAAGAGTAGAGATTGTATACAAAGTTGGAACTTTGCATGTTTTTTTTTCCCTTCCTGAAGAACTGTAGTTATTCTGTGTGACTGAGACAATTTGGGTACTGGGGTTATCCCTACTAAAGGGTCCTTTACTCTTGATTTCAGATTGTCTCATACTCTTCAACTGTGTTTCCATTTTTAAGATCTTACTTTTATTAAAGACTCATTTCCTAATTCTTGATTAGTGCCCCTGTATATAATATAATGCTTGTTATTTTGAGCATTGTCTCTATTTATTTGTGGATATATATTTTCATATTTTTTTTGGTTTTGAAAATTTTTGTTTGTTTTTAAAGAGAGGGAGAGAAATATCAATGTGTGGTTGACACATGGGTGCCCCCTACTGGAGACCTGGCCCGAAACCCAGGCACATGCCCTGACCAGGAACCGAACCTGTGATCCTCTGGTTCGTAGTCCATCACTCAATCCACTGAGCCATGCCAGCCAGGGCTGAAATTTTTTTTAAATATTTTATTTATTTATTTTTAGAGAGGAGAAGGGAGGGAGAGAAACATCAATATGTGGTTCCCTCTCATGCACCGCCTACTGGGGACCTGGCCTACAATCCAGGCATGTGCCCTAGACAGGAAATTGAACCAGCGACCCTTTGGTTTGCAGGCCAGCACTCAATCCCTTGAGCCACATCAGCCAGGTCTCTATTTTTTAATTTCATTAGAATTAGAAAACTTCCCTACCAAAAACCTAGGGTTTTTTGGAAGTGACTATTAAGCTAAGAGTTATGATCATTTATATAAATTAAGAGTCTATATCTTCTTTGCTTTTTGTCCCAATGGGGGACATCCCATTAAGTATGCAGCAAACAGCTTCCTCCTTGTAACCTGAGTGAAGAGGACTTGTTACAGAACCCACACTTCAGCAAACTGCTATTGAGTCTCTCACAACATGTGGACGAGAGTGGTTTAAGTCTCTCCCTGGCAAAGGAGCAGGCTCAGGTAAGGGCCCTGGTTGAAGGGATGGTAGGAGAAAGGAAAAATCTTCTGAGAGAAAAGTTCCTTCTTGAGATTTTTTTAATTTTCTAGGCATGGAAGGAAGTTCGACTGCGTAAGACAACATGGCTGAGGTCTGAGATTTTACATAGAGTAATTCAAGAGCTGCTTGTGGACTACTACGTGAAGATACAAGATGCAAATTTAACTTCTGAGGACAAAAAGGTGAGGCAGGAGAGATAGAGCATGGGTTGGTTACCACAGGAATAAGCAGGCCAACTGTGGCTTCCTGTGATTGTATAACCTGGGGGAAGAAGAAGCTTCACATGATGGCTTATCAAAAAGGAATGGACTTCAGTTATGGGGGAAGAGGTGGGTGACACATAACTACAGTCCATTTTGAAAAGAAAGATTAACAGGAGAAGGCACTGCCAGCTGAGAAGTTATCTGAAGGGGACGACATATTTGAGGACTTGGAAACTGTGTGAAGAACAGGTTCATGAGGATGGAAGAGGTGGAGTGAAAGAAATTTTAGAGTAACCTCTTTTTGTTTTTGTTCTCTCTCTCAGTTTCATGAGACCCTTGAACAGCAGCTACTGGTGACTGAACTAGCACAGCTCTTAGGTCCTAGCCAGGAGAGGGAGACTCCTCCACTGCTGGGACTGGAGAAAGCAGATCTCCTGGAGCTTATGCCACCCTCAGAGGTTGGGGATGAACAAATATTGGCTTAATTTATCCTATATATTTGAACACTTTTTTGTTAAGTTGTATTGTTTTTATAAAAATGTACACGTTGCCCTGGCTGGTGCAGCTTGGTGGATTGAGCACCAGCCTGTGAACCAAAGGGTCACCAGTTCGATTCCCAGTCAGGGCGCATGCCTGGGTTGCTTGCCCTGTTTCTGGTCGGAGGCATGCAAGAGGCAACCAATCAAGGTTTCTCTCCCTCTCTTTCTTCTTCCCTTCCTCACTCTTAAAAAAAAAATAAAATAAAATCTTTAAAAAAATTAATTAAATAAAAAAAGAAAGAAATGCAGCTTGACAAAAATAGTGTTATACCCTCCATGCTTGTATAGAGAACATAATCTGTTTTCACTTAATATATTTTTTTGGACTTCTTTTCAAGTCGATCAATAAATGTAAAGAAGATGATAACCCCTAACGCACTCAGCATGGTGTCCAGGCACATAGTGGTCAGTATTCTTATTATTATCATGGGTTTAAATAACAGACAGGATTCCATTGTATGAATATAAAATAATTTGTTTAGCCTTATTGATGGATATTAAAGATGTTTTTACATTTTTTGCTGTAAGAGACCACACTGATATGAATATATGTGTCTTTGCCCTTGTATGATTATTTCCCCAGTATTAGTGCTCAAAGTGGCATCACTGGGTCAGAGGATACCACACATAAGAACGTATTGGTGTATATTGCCAAGCTGTTTTCCTGAAAGGTGTTTTCAGTGCCCTTGGTTCCCCACATTTTCATCAATATGGGATTTTGACAGTCATATTATTCTTTGCTAATTTGACAGGCTAAAAATTCATCTTCCTGGCATTTGCCATTATAAATAGTGCTCTGGTGATTTACCCTGATAATTTTATTTTTGTGCATATCCTTACTAAAAGCATTCAATTTTTTAAAAATGAATCTCCTTGATGTCTCTTAATGCATTTCCTTTGGTTATCATTGAGATTGTTGTTCTCGTGTATGCATTGGCTGGTCTTCCCAGTTCTGATGGCCTATTTGTATCTCTTTTTGTTTCTGTGGCTGCAGGATTTTGTGTGGATGAGAGCCCGGCTCCTACTTGAAGTGGAAGAGCAGCTCAAGAAGAAATGTTTCACTCTGCTTTGCTACCACGATCCCAATTCAGGTGAGCGCTGACTTTCCGTGTTCTGTTCACAGCTGGCCCTCAGAGCTCCTGGTTGCCTCTTATGAGAACAATATATTTGAATTTTAGATGTGGAACAGAATTTGGGAAGCACAGGAGACATTGGAGATGTTTGTTTGTTTCCTTACTGGTAGAACAAAAGTAAGGAATTTTGTGCGAACTCCTTTTATTCAGTAAGGTGACAAGCTGGAGTGTCCTCTTGCTGCAGGGAAGGATGAGTTTGTTTACAGGAGAATCAGAATGGAATATGGAGGGAAGTTCATGCTAATAGGTATTCCCCTCATTTTTATTTCTATAATTTAAGGATTAAGGGCCAAATGTGGAATTAAAGGTAAGAGTGAAGAGAACATAATTACGAAATACTGGGCCATTTTAACAGGACATTAGAAGAAAACCTGGAAGAAGACAGAATTTCTAGGACTAAAAGTATGATAGGGACACTGAAAAATGGCCTTCAAAGGGCCATAGCAGTTAGGGTTTTCCTGTCTAATCAGTGCTCTGTCTCTTCGCCCAGATTCAGACAGTGAAACCCTGAAGGCAGCAAAGGTATGGAAACTGGCAGAGGTCCTGGTGAGTGAGAAGCAGCAGTGCCAGGATGCCAAGAGTCAGCACAAGGAGCAGATGGTGCTGCTAGAGAAGAAGAGTGCCACCTACTCCCAGGTTTGTCTGAGCAGTGGGATAGCCTCTTCTCTTTCACCCTGACCCCGCGGGACACTTTTAGGGAAGACAGGGACTTCTGATTTGCTTTCTCTTCTTTACACCCTCTTCCTCTTGCCTCCTGGGGGCTCAGGTGCTCCTCCGCTGCCTCACCTTACTGCAGAGACTTCTTCAAGAACACCGGCTGAGGACTCAGTCTGAGCTAGACCGCATCAATGCCCAGTACTTGGAGATTAAGTGCGGTGCCATGATCCTTAAGCTGAGGTGAGTTATGACCCCTATGGATCTAAGGGACAAACCACCCCCTGCAACCCTTGCCCTCGTCTCGTTTTCCTTGTGGGGATCCAGTAAATGTAACACAGCAGTATTAGCCTTCAGGTTACCCCAAAGCTTTCAACATTCTTGATTCTTTTATTTTAAAGCTTTCTGAAATAGGTATTTGACTATGAGGTAAACTGCTCAGGAATTCAGAGTGTCCTTGTTTAAATTGTCACTGCTTAGCCCACACCTTTGACCATGGGCACATACTGTGTCCCATTCCTAACTCTGTTTCTATCAGGGATCCTCAGCTTCACATTTCTTTTTCCTCTGTCAGGATGGAGGAGCTAAAGATTCTGTCTGATACTTACACTGCTGAGAAAGTGGAAGTTCATCGTCTCATTAGGTGAGAACTCCTGAAAGCTTGGTACAGCTATTCAGAGATGGTTCCCACACTCTCAAGATGCATTCATTTTAACATGTTCCCATTTTTGTCTACTTTCTGAGGAGCCAGATCCTTATATCCTGTATCTTCTGTGTCTGGGCTCTTAGGGACCGTTTGGAGGCAGCCATTCATCTACAAGAACAGGACATGGAGAAGTCCCAACAGGTCCTAAACACCTATGAAGTCCTTGGGGAAGAGTTTGACAGGCTGGTGAAAGAGTACACCCAACTCAAGCAGGCAACTGAGAACAAGCGCTGGGCACTCCAGGAGTTCAGCAAGGCCTACTGCTGAACGTGGCTGTCCAGGAGGCATGGCTTGTGCACTGGTGCTGCCTCCTCCTCTTCCTGCTAAAAGGAGCACCTCCGTCAGGCCATCTTCACTGTAGGGCATGCGAGTCACTTACTTGCTGGAAACAATGCAGTCATTTGGACACCCTTCTGGTTCCTCTTCCTGTTTACAATGACTGAATCTCTTCTGCAAAATGTAGCTGATTTATATAATTTTTAAAAAAAGATTTTATTTATTTATTTTTAGAGAGGGAAGGGAGAGAGAAAGAGAGAAAGAGAGAGAAACATCAATGTGCGGTTGCTGGGGATCATGGCCTGCAACCCAGGCATATGCCCTGACTGGGAATCGAATCTGCGACACTTTGGTTCGCAGCCCGCGCTCAATCCACTGAGCTACGCCAGCCAGGGCTGATTTATATAATTTTATGCACAGCTATTTTTTCAGTGTCAACCCTTTATTGTATTTGATTATCTTCTGAATAAAGTGATTCTATTTAGGTTTTAGTCATTTTTCCTTTGGGCAAAGATGGAAAAAGAGTATCAAAGGCTGTGAGGGCAAGGATGGGGAACTGAATGGAAACAAACACATATAAATCTACAGTGCTTACACAAAGGGCGGAAGTGCCAGCCTGTCAATGTGGAGTCGGACTTCATTCTTAGAGAGCAAGAGTGGATTAAAAAGGGGCTTGCTCTTGAAGAACTATAATCTGCAGAGAAGTGTTAGATGTTAAGGCAGGTGGGAACTATTCTGTCACTGTGGTTGTCAGTAGGGGTGTTATGATAAAGCAGCTAGGCATCCAGTTCTTGTTACAGGAAAGGACACAGACCACTGTGACCCTGGTTCCCTCTGGTGTAGTTGGAGGGTTACTTCTTTTTCCAGAAGCAGGGGGTGGGAGGAGATCACTTTGAGAAACCAAGTTCCATGGTCTACTTAGAACAAGGGAGGGCCCTGGCTAGTGTCAGAGTTGGCTGAGCAGAAACAGAAGACCATCTTTATTTAGAAGAGGCCACACAGCTTCTCAAAGCACTTTTCAGGGAGACTGTTGTGAGGCACTCTTCTGCTTAGATCAAATAATGATAGTCTTCTTGGATTGATTTATAGGAAAAATAAAGGTTTTTGACTCAACTTTAAATATTTTTTAACTGGTGCTTACCACCACTTACCTATAAGCAAAAGTTGGCCCACACAAAATGAACAAATAGCAAATAGATTAATGAAAAAACTCATACACAGTCAGTATTGCTTAGTTCTATAGTTTTTTCTCCCCAGCTTCTTTGGGGAAAGCTTTCAAACCCACAGAAAGTTGAAAGAATAATACTATAAGCACCAATATGCTCTTAACCTAGATTCAGCAATGGCCACTATTTAGCTTTTTTTCCCCCTCTCTTTCCTCTCCCTCCTCTCCCTCTCTCTAGATAGGGAGTTAAAAATATACAGACATTCTCCTCACAACCATTTTATACTTAGTTATAACATTTCATCCCTTAGATATTTAAGCAGGCAACGCCTAAAAATAAAGGCTCTCTTCTGAATAATAAAATTATTATACCTAAAACCCAACAATTTTATATCTATTATTGCAGTCATATTCAAATTTCCCTAATTCTTTGGACTCTAATATGGTCTAGAGTCCAATAAAAGTTCATGTATTACATTTGGATGTTAGGTTTCTTTAATTTCTTTTTTTTAATCCTCACCCAAGAATAGAGAGAGGAAGGGAGAGGAAGAAACATTGGTCAGTTGCCTCCCATATTTGCCCCACTACCTCTGCAACCTAAGTATGTGCCATGACGGTATTGAACCCACAACTTTTCGGCATATGGGATGATGCTCCAATCAACTGAGTCACCTGGCCAGGGTAAACATTTTTTTGCAAAAAATGCTTAGTAGATGACATTATGTACCTCACATTACATCACTCTGGAGCTACATCAGGTCAGAATGTCTCACTATTAATTATGTTGAATTTGATGGCTCCGTTAAGGTGGTAACTGCCAGATCTCCCTAATAAACGAAAGTACATTTTCTCTTTGTAGTTCGTAGCATCTGGAAATGAACATCAAAGATCTTAAAATAGTTCTGATATTTATTATGGCATTCATCATTTCCTCATTTAATTTGGGGCTCATCTTGAACCACACTAGGTTTTGGTATTTCAAATACTAAGGATCAGTATGTTAATTTTGTGAAAAAAAAAAATAGTTAATTACTGAGCTTATGAAAGTAGTTTGGTAGACGGAAAATCTTTCCAACAGTTCCATGTGAGGGGAAAGACATACAAGCTGTGTTCAGTATCACATGAAGGGAGCACTAATCTGGGTCCTTTCATTCTACACACAGACTGTAGTTTGCAGGAGGTGCCCTTCAAGTATGCTGTTGTCTGTTGTAGAGTACATGGAAGGGAGGACTTGGAGGGCAAGCTGCGTGGCAATGATTCCTGAGGGTCAGCATCTTGGACCTCAGCTGCCCTCTCTCCCCCTCACACTTTCCAGAAAAGATTTATTCCTTTATTCTTTCCTTTACTCTTTCACTCATAGCTCTCTTAATTTACCACATTCAGTCTTTTACCACATCTAATCAGGAATCAAGTCTGGTTGATTCTACCTCCATAACAGAAGGCAAAGCAAATCACTTCCAGAACTTGGAGTAGAATAACTCCACAAGGAAACTGGGGCTCTCAGACAAACAAAATCTGTCCCCTCAAGGTGCTCAATGAAGGGTGAATGTCAGTGGTCTCCTGAGAAGTGACCCTACGTTCTTCAGCCACCCCAAACAGGAAACCCACCTCCTCCCCCAGAGACCAGCCTGATGCCAAAGGACAGGGCAATCTCTGAGGTCCAGTCTCCCTGTGAGGTCCCTCACCCCATGAAGAGTCTCTTCACTTCCCATTTTGAGAGACCTGAGCTATTTTGTTAGAGGAACTAGCAGGACCCCTACCTTGAGACAGTGAAAATATAGGAATCAATTAATCATGGATGAGATAACAATTTGTAGAAATAATTTACCCTAGAAGATGTTTTACATTTGAGTGGCCGAGGTCCAGCCAAAGTGACTAAGTAAGGTCTCGTTTCAGAAAAATATAGCTGAAATTTAGAGAGACCTACATGAACCAAGCCTGGCTGAAAAAAGGGCAAGTAATTAAAAGTAAATGATCAAGCCCTGGCTGGTGTGGCTCAGTGGGTTGGGTGCCAGCCTGCAAACTGAAAGGTCCCCAGTTTGATTCCCAGTCAGGGCACATACCTGGGTTGTAGGCCAGATCCCCACTTGAGGGAGTGGAAGAAGCAACAGATGGATATATCTCTTGCACATCAAGGTTTCTCTCCCTCTTTCTCCCTCTCTTCCCCTCTCTCTAAAAATAAATAAAAATATATTTTTAAGTAAATGATTAGCCCAGAGTTCAGAATGAGTTACCTGAAGAGCAAGATCAAGTTTCTCCAAAGAAACAGAATCTATTATATATCTATATATTTAGAATATGTGCAGCCAAATCTCAGTTCTTGAATGTCTTTGTTCTCAAACAATTTGGTTCTCTACCGAGTTGTTCATGGAAAAAATGTCTCATTTGTCTACCAACCCTTTTGGGCTAATACCTGAATGATCAGTCACATGTCTCTCAGGCAACAAAAAAGGAGATTTGGTTTTCAAACAAATCACTTCCAGAGCAGTTTTCCAGAATGAATTAAATTTGAGAACCGAGGTTCCACTGTGGGGGGGCTCCACCCACAGAGCCCCCCTGGCCTCCACGGATGAGAATAAGTCTACCAAGACATGATCTGCTTGGGGAAGAAAGGTGACCGATCTCTCAATGGAGAAGGGCCAAGAGCCTTTTCTTCAATGGCCTTTTATTGGGGTAGTTTACACAAGAATTCAGGTAAAGCTCATTAATCATTGCCAGACAGTAAAGATCGAACAATAGATAACAGAGAACACTGAGGGCCTATTTTGAGTCAGGGTCAGATAGCTAAAGAGCTATAAAACTTTAAGGAACAAACTTACTTCTTGCTTGGACCCTTATCGTTTAATTGAGAGCATTCTAAACAAAGCAGGTTTCACAGGATTTTACATATTCTTTCTTAGGCCTGATCGCCAGGGGAACCCGCCCTTTCCAGCACAGGGCTGCACCACCCTCTGTCATTGTTTCAGGCTTAGGTGGAGCAAGGGAAGTAAGGCAGCCAGGAGATTAGGAGATTTCTTGGAGACAGAATGAAGACTCAGGCTTTGTCAAAGCCGAGGGGCAAGGGTCCATCACCCCCTTTTGCTGTAGCCCGCGAAGTCCTTCCTCAGGGGCCTCCCACATGATCGTGCCTGTCTTAGATTGTTCCCCCCTTGGGGAATCTTACCCATCATTGGCTAACTGACTAAGCATTGGCGGCCAGGCAGGGTGAAGTAAAGGAGCAGAAGTGGCACTCCTGCCAGGAAGATAAGCTTTTGTCTCCTTGGTGGCTTATGGTTCAAGGTCGCTCCCTCAGCCTTAGCCTTGCTGGGGGTTACAGCTTCTGAAACCAGGCAGGGTGGTTCCCAACAATCCACTATAGATATATAATGAGCTTAGTTTAAGGAACTGGCCCATGTGATTGTGTAGCTGGCAAGTCAAAAGTTTGTAGGGCAGGCCACAGGATGGACACTCGGAAGTGGTGCTGCAGTCTTCAGTCAGAATTTCTTCTCCAGGAAACCTCAGGTTTTGCTCTAATGCCTTCCACTGATTGGTTGAAACCCACCTAGATTACCAAGGGTACTCAAAGTCAAATGATTGTAGAAGTTGTCTAATATTCAGTGAAACTTGATTTCCCTTTTCCTATTACAGGTAAAATGCCATTGAGTAATGTCAAGTATATGAACTATAAGCCTATGTATTAAGAATGGAAACTTTTTATTCAGAAAAAGTTTAAGCTAACTACTTGAAGTTTATTTCAACATCATTTTAAAAAGTGTATTTTAGCCCTGGACTGGTGTAGCTCAGTGGATTGAGTGTGGACTGCGAACCAAAGGGTCACTGGTTCAATTCCCAGTCAGGGCACATGCCTGGGTTGCAGGCCATGTCCCCAGTGTGGGCCACTGGAGAGGCAACCACAGACTGATGTTTCTCTCCCTCTCTTTCTCCCTCCCCCTCTCTCTAAAAAATAAAGAAAAGAAAATATTTTTTTAAAAAGTGTATTTTAGATGAACAAAGGAAAGATGATATAAAGACACTGGAAAAGATGATCATCTACAAGCCAAGGAGGGTCCTGGTACAGATACTTCCATCAAGGGCCTCAGAAGCAACTCATCCTGCCCACACCTTGATTTGAACTTCTGGACTCCAGAACTAGCCTCCATAAAGAAATGCAGCTGTGCTGACACCTTGGTTTCAGCCTAGTGAGATCTGTATCAGATATCTGGCTTCCAGAACTGTAAAATAATAAATTCATGTTCTTTTAGGTCACTGAAAACAAACAAACAAACTGTATTTTAAAGACTGAAGAAACTAGTAAAATACAGAAAAGTCTTAGTTATAATTGTTACAGAAAAGCAAAGAAGAAATCCAGGTAATCAATTTGACTTTGAAATGTGATTTGATATTTACATATTGAAATGGTAT
This sequence comes from Phyllostomus hastatus, assembly GCF_019186645.2. NCBI lineage: Eukaryota > Metazoa > Chordata > Mammalia > Chiroptera > Phyllostomidae > Phyllostomus > Phyllostomus hastatus. The sequence goes on along the minus strand of NW_025333860.1, from coordinate 606,655 downwards.
ATCTGATACTCTAAACATTCACAATATTTAATAAACTGAATATTTTCCCAATCAAAAAAATTAAAATTAAGCCCTAGCTGGTGTGGCTCAGTGGATTGAGCACTGGTCTATGAACTGAAAGGTTGCTGGTTCAATCTCTGGTCAGGGCACATGCCTGGGTTGCAGGCCAGGCCCCCAGTTGAGGGTGTGCAAGAAGCAACCCGATTGATGTTTCTCTCCCTCTCTTTCTCCTTCCCTTCCCCCTCCCTGAAAATAAATTAAAAAAGTCTTTTAAAAAATTAAAATTAAGAAAATCTTAAAACATTTGTTTGATTCTTTTAAGAACATGAGCCCACTGCATGCTAATATAAATAAGAAATTTTAATGAAAATTATTTTCCAAAACAAAAAAATGTAATGAGAAATGTGACATCATTTATATTTTTGAAATCTCCTTTATACCTGGCTTAATAGAAGACAATTGAATTCTCATATGTGTTTTCTGTGATGTCATGTGACTTTGGTTGATAAAAAAGTCTATCCTGAGACTTCCTGCCAAGATGGAGGCATAGGTAGACACACTGTGCCTCCTCGCACAACCAAGATAAGGACAACAACAATTTAGAAATAGAATAACAACCAGAACTGACAGAAAATTGAACTGTATGGAAGTCGGACAACCAAGGAGTTAAAATAGACACGTTCATCCGAACCAGTAGGAGGGGCGGAGTCCCAACACTCTTTGTGCCGCATTACCCTTCTCCGGAGAAGGCACATAAGACTGCAACAGGCAGACTCTGGGCGCACAAGTGGCAGCTGGCAAACCCTGGCCGAGGGGTGGCAACCAGCAGACCCAGCGAGGCGGCAATTGTGAAGCACGGCACTGCAAGCAACCCAGGATCCCAGCACTGGGAAATAGAGCCTCAGGGCACTGATTGAAAACACCTGTGGGGGTTGAGAAGCAGGGAGACTCCCAGCCTCACAGGAGAGGTTGTTGGAAAGACCAATGGGGTGCACAAGCCCACCCACGTGGGAATCAGCACCAGAAAGGCTCAGTTTGCTTGGGGGAAGCGGCAGAAGGGACTGAAATTGGCAGAGAGCAGAGCAAGTGCTATTGTTCCCTTTCAGACCCCGTCCCCACATACAGCATCAAAACCCAGCGACTGGGTTGACCCACCCTCGTGAACACTTAAGGCTCTGCCCCACATATGTAACAGGTGCAACCAGACCAAAAAAAAAAAAAAAGAGAGAGAGAGAGAGAGAGAGATGGCTCAAACAGAAGAACAAATGAAAGTCCCAGAACCCATCCTTTTCAGTGACTGAGAGATAGCCAACCTATCAGATGCACAGTTCAAAACACTGGTGATCAGGAAGCTCACAGAATTGGTTGATTTTGGTCACAAATTAAATGAAAAAATGGAGGCTACAATAAGTGAAATGAAGAAAAATACACAGGGAACCAACAGTGATGGAAAGAAAGCTGGGTCTCACATCAATGGAGTGGACCAGAAGGAAGAAAGAAACAACCACACAGAAAAGAATGAAGAAATAAGAATTCAAAAAAATGAGGAGAGGCTTAGGAACCTCTGGGACATCTTTAAACATTCCAACATCTAAATTATAGGGGTACCAGAAGGAGAAGAGGAAGAGCAACAAGTGGAAAAGTTATTTGAACAAATAATAAAGGAGAACTTCCTCAGTCTGGCAAAGGAAATAGACTTCCAGGAAGTCCAGGAAGCTCAAAGAGTCCCAAAGAAGTTGGACCCAAGGAGGAACACACCAAGGCACATCATAATCACATTAGCCAAGGTAAAAATGAAGGAGAGAATCCTAGAAGCAGCAAGAAATAAGGAGACAGTAACCTACAAAGGAGTTCCCATCAGACTGTCAGCTGATTTCTCTAAAGAGACCTTACAGGCAAGAAGGGGCTGGAGGGAAGTACTCCAGGTCATGAAAGGCAAGGACCTACATCCAAGATTGCTCTATCCAGCAAAGCTTTCATTTAGAATGGAAGGGCAGATAAAGTGCTTCTCAGATAAGGTCAAGTTAAAGGAGTTCATCATCACCAAGCCCTTGTTATATGAAATGTTAAAGGGACTTATCTAAGAAAAAGAAGATAAAACACATGTACAGTAAACTGACAGCAAACTCACAATTATTAACAACCACACCTAAAACAAAAACAAACTAAGTAAACAACTAGAACAGGAACAGAATCACAGAAATGGAGATCACATGGAGGGTTAGCAACAGGGGAGTGGGAGGAGGAAAGAGGGGGAAAAGGTACACAGAATAAGTAGCATAGATGGTAGGTAGAAAATAGACAGGGGGAGGTCAAGAATAGTATGAGAAATGTAGAAGCTAAAGAACTTAGCTTGGACATGGACATGAACTAAAGGGTGGGAATGTGGGTGGGAGAGGGTGTGCAGGGTGGAGGGGAATGAAGGGGGGTAATGGGACAGCTGTAATAGCATAATCAATAAAATATTAAAAAGAAAAGAAAAGAAAGTCTATCCTCATACAGACAGGTAGAAGATCCTCTTGCACCTCCTAAAAGGGTCTTAGGGAGCCACCAAGGTCCTTGGACCACATTTTGGGAAATATTGTAAAAGAAAAAGCAATGAATTGGGAATTAGAAAACTAGATTCTTACTTTGGCTCTTCAGACTTTTAAAAAAGATTTTACTTAATTTCTTTTTAGAGAGGAGAAGAGAGGGAGAAAGACAGGGAGAGAAACATCCATCAGTACCCAGCCACAATCCAGATGTGTGCCCTGACCAGGAATCAAACCAGGGACCCGTTGGTGTGTGGGACAACACCCAACCCACTGAGCCACACCAGTCAGGGGTTTGGCTGTTTAATTGAAGCATAATTTTGTTCAAGACCCTCAGTTTTCTCATCTACAAGGTGGGTATATTAAAAATTTCTACCCCATAAGATTATATCCTGAAGATAAGTGAGATAATACATTTAAAGTGCCTGGCATGTGGTAAAGCTTCATAAATATTAGTCCACCTAATAGTCCTAGGAGGACTATTATGATATTGCTATAGGCCAGAGTGACTGCTGAAGATTGGACAGTTACAGGAGCCTACAGAGCAGAGGAGCCTTGGTGAGGCCTTCAAAAGAAAAGGATGTAAACAAGCAGAAGGACCAGGCCGAGATCACAGATTTTATACACATTAAAACTTTTTCCCATATAATATAAACATAATTATAAATAACTTGGAAAATACAATTTTTTCTATATACTGCAGTCATTCTGTTTGTACAATTTGTAATCTGCATCACTTAATGGCATATCATGGGCATTTCTCCCCATTATTAATTTTTTTCCCTGACAACATTAATTCTACTGGTTGCTTAAGATTTCATTGCAGAGACGGTATGTTTAATCATATCCCTGTAGAATATCCAAGTTGTTGTTTTATACTTCTTTGTAATCATAAAAAATGTTACAAAAAAACACTAGGTTTTTTTCTTAATCTTTGTCCTAGTTTGTAAAGATTGTCTAGGATAATTTTCTAGAAGGGAAATTATAAATAAGTCTTAAAGCTAAGATCACAGACTCTAGAGTCACTTCATTTGGGTGTGTTGAACCCATCTAAATCCCTACCTAGGGGGGCAAGTCATTTAACGTCTCTGAGACTTAGTTCCTTCACCCATAGGTGAGTAACACTTCCTGCCTCATGGGGTTCTTGTGAAAACGTAAAGTGCTTTTTGTAGAAACTGACACAAAATGAGGGCAAAATAAATGTTAACTGTTATTGTTATCACAAATTAAATTTGTATGCTTAATCACACACCCATGCACATACAAAGGTGTTTTTCTGGACTGTTGGTTTAGCTCTTTTATTTGGTCTATTCTTGTACACTGTAATGCTTTATATATTGCTTATGTTTCATAAAAGGCTTGAGGTAAAGAGCAAATTTCTTCTTCTTTCTCCTATTTTTAAAACTTCTCTTTGTTTCTCTTGTCTGTTTTTTATTACAGATGAATGGTAGAATCATTTTATCAAATAACAGAGGATTCCATTAGAGCTGTGATTGGATGTTCTAAAAATGAGAAATTGATGGGTGAGAATCAATATCTTTATAAGATTCATTTTTTCTAAGAACATGGCTTGCTCTCTCCATTTTTTTCAGCCTTTCATTATATATCTCAGCAAAATTTTGTAAATGTCTTTACACAGGTTTCTTACATTTTTCAGTAAGGTTACAGCTAAGTTTTTTATGGTGATGTTATTATAACCATTATGAATTGGAAAATACTAATACAATAACTAAGGCATATTGAAGGCTTCCTATGAGCAGAGTGGGTTCTAAACGCTTTACTGTATTAACTAATTTAATCCTGAAACAGCTCTATGAGATTTACATTACCATTTTGTGGATGAGAAAACAAGCCAGAAGGATTAGGGTCATATGGTTAGTATCACATGGTTAGTACATGAATGAGCAGGGCATCTGGCTCCACAAGTCATGATCTTAACTATCATGTTACTGGGATATTTTTTTAAACTGATTTTGTTTTCTAATTGGTTATTCTTAGTATATAACGAGGTTACATATGTTTTATATTGGGTTGGCCAAAAAGTCCATATGGTTTTTTCCATAAAAGACACTATTTTCACCAATAAATTTATTGATTTGGATATTTTGAGTATGTCAGCTCTTTCCCGTGTCGTATAATGGGGATTGTTTTCAATTAATGTCTCAATTTGATTGCTCTTCAGTCTACCTGACTGTGGAGCAACACTCAGTGAGAAATCTCCAGCATGAAATTTCACAAACCACTTTGAACACATTCAATCAGTTACATACACTTCTGCACACACTATACAAATCTTTTTTTGTGTTTAAGTTGTGTTTTTACCTTTCTTGAAATAATAAAGCATAGTCTTCCAAAAATGTTGCTTATTTTCTTCCATCTTCAATATTAAAATGGCTACATGAAAATTCACCAATTTTGATAAGTTTTTTTTAATGCATGCTGATATGACAGCTGTCATAATACAACCTAACAGAATTGTTTCAAATGAAGTTAAAGACAACTAAGAGCTACTAGAACCATCTTATGGAAAAAAACCAAACAACTTTTCAGCCAACCCAATATTTGTCTTGTATCAAGTGACATCTCCGAATTCTATTATTAATTCTCATTATTTTAGAATTGATTTTCATGAATTTTCTTTTTTATAGTAATGTTTTGAAATTGATAAGAATGCTGCTTTCTTTTTTTTTTCTTTTTAAAGATTTTATTTATTTATTTTTAGAGAGGGAAGGGAGGAAGAAAGAGACAGAGAGAGAGAAACATTAATGGTTGCTGGGGGCTGTGGCCTGCAACCCAGGTATGTGGCCTGACTGGAAATCGAACCTGTGACACTTTGGTTTGCAGCCTGTGCTCAATCCACTGAGCTACGCCAGCCGGGGATGAATTTTCTTTCTTTCTTTCTTTTTTTTTAAGATTTTATTTTATTTTATTTTTAGAGAGAGAAGGGAGGGAGAAAGAGAGAGAGAGAGAGAGAAACATCAATGTGCGGTTGCTGGGGGGCCGTGGCCTGCAACCCAGGCATGTGCCCTGACTGGAAATTGAACCTGCAATGCTTTGGTTCACAGCCTGTGCTCAATCCACTTATCTACGCTGAGCTACACCAGCCAAGGCGAATTTTCTATGTATACAACAAATCATCCGCAAGTGATGATGAATTTGTCTCTCTCTCTTTCCAAAAGTTATAACACCCTCTTTTTCAATTTCCAGTCTTATTATATTGGCTTTTTCAGAATAATATTAAATACAGTAATGAGACTACAGAGTCTTATTTTATTTTATCTTTACATAAATTGTTGATTCATACATATACATATGTGTATTTATATGTAAAGAATATTAAGACTATTAAGAATATTTACAGAGCCCTGGCCAGATAGCTCAGTTGGTTAGAGTGTCATCCCTATACACCAAGGCTGTGGGGTCAATCTCTGGTTGGGGAACCTGCAAGAATCAACCAATGAATGCATAAATAAGTGGAAAAACAAATCAATGTTTCTCTCTCTCTCCCTCTCTTCCTCTCTCTTTCTCTAAAAATCAATACATTAAAACAATTTTTAAAAGAATGCTTATAGAAAGTGGAAATAACTTACCATGTTCTCTTTGGTGGCTATTAAAAATGATCAAATGTTCTTCTGTCTGAGGAGTTCCAGCCAAGATGGAGGCATAGGGAGAGAATGCCTCTTTGCCTCTTTTCACAACCAAGAGAAGGAAAAAAAAAAAACAAAACAATTTAAAAACAAAAATAATCAGAACTGCCAGAAAATCAAACTGCATGGAAGTCTGACAACCAAGGAATTAAAGAAGAAACATTCATCTAGACTGGTGTTCTGAGACAAAGAAATATGGCCCAAATGAAAGAAAAGATCAAGACTCCAGAAAAAGAACTAAGCAATGCAGAGTTCAAAACACTGGTAATCAGGGTGCTCACGGAAATGATTGAGTACAGCCACAAAATAAAGGAAGAAGAGAAGGCCATACAAGGTGAAATAAAGAAAAATATACAGGGAACCAACAGGGAAGAGAAGGAAACTGGGACTCAAATCAATGATTTGCAACAAAAGAAAAAAATAAACATCCAACCAGAACAGAATGAAGAAACAAGAATTCAAAAAAATGAGGAGAGGTTTAGGAACCTCTGGGACAACTTTAAACATTCCAACATCTGAATCATAGGGGTGCCATAAGAAGAAGAAGAGTAAGAAATGGAAAACTTATTAGAAAGAATAATGAAGGAGAACTTCTCCAATCTGGCAAAGGAAATGGACATAAAAATCCAGGAAGTTCAGAGAGTCCCAAACAAATTGGGCCCAAAGAGGAACATGTCAAGAAACACCATAATTAGATTACCCACGATTAAAGATAAGGAGAAACTCTTAAAAGCAGCAAGAGAAAGGAGACAGTTACCTGCAAAGGAGTTCCCAAAGACTATCAGCTGATTTCTCAAAAGAAAACTTGCAGGCAAGAAGGGGATAGAAAGAAGTACGCAAGGATCTAAGTCCAAAATTAACTCTATCCAGCAAAGCTATCATTTAGATGGAAGGGCAGATAAAGTGCATCCTGGATAAGGTAAAGCTAAAGGAGTTTGTCATCACCAAACTCCTTTATATGAAATGTCAAAGGGACTTAACTAAGAAAAAGAAGATCAAAACTATGAACAGTAAAATAACAACAAACTCACAATTATCAACATCTGAACCTAAAAATACAAAAACAAAAACAAACTAAGCAAACTAGAACAGGAACAGATTAACAGAAATGGAGAACACATGGAGGGTTATCAGTGAGGAGGAGGAGGGGGAGGGGGAGAATAGGGGAAAAAGTACAGAGAATAAGAAGCATAATTGGTAGGTACAAAATAGACAGCGTGAGGTTAAGTACAGGAAATGGAGAAGCCAAAGAACTTATATGTACAACCCATGAACATGAACTAAGTGGGGGGAATGCTGGACAGAATGAGGGTACTGGGCAGAGGGGGATAAAGGGGAAAAAAAAGAATGGGACAACTGTAATAGCATAATCAATAAAATACACTTAAAAATAAAAATAAAAAAAATTAAATGTTTTTCTCATTCGGTTTATTTTTGACCTATTACATAAATAAATTTGCTAATACCTAAACTTGTGTTAATTCCTGGGATAAACCCCAACTGGTTGTGGTATATAATTATAATGTTAATATAATGTTGAATTTTATGTGTTAATCTTACTTTAGGATTTTGCATGTATATTCATAAGTGAGATTGTTTTGTGTGTGTGAGTGCTGTTTTTGACAGGTTTTGATATTAGGTATATTCTGGCTTCAAAAACAAATTGGATAGTTTTCCATCCTTTTCTATGTTCCAGAACAGTTTCTATTTTCTATTTGACAGATAAATACTGTGTAACAGAAGATGACAAGGAAGAGAATGCAAATCCGCACACATTATTTTGCCTCAGTAACTCGGCCACTTTTGTGGCTAAAGGACAGCTTTGATTGTGAAGCAGCAATTTGGAGCAGCAGGAAGGTCAAACAGGCCATTATTTTGGCATTGAAGACTTCGGCTTGGCTGGGCAGGTAGAGGTGAGTGAAGGTGGTCCTGGGGAGGGAAGTAAGTGCTGAGGGAAGAGGGGAGCACAAGAGAAGATGAAAGGAGGGTTTGCAGTGATGGGCTGGAGGTGTTTGCACAAGGACATAAAAAAAAGGTCAGGTAGAAGAACTGGGCCTGAAGGTGAGGAATGCTGGAGTCCCATTGGAGGATGATCTGGGAGTGGGTTCTCCTTCCCTTACAGAATAGTTTCCAATGCTTTGTCCTGTTGGTCACTGGCTCTTGTTGGAAAAAGTAAGATTATTTCTCACCCAGGATATTTGCCCTTTTGTTCTACCATCTCTCTATCTTCATCCCAGCCAAGACCTACATCCAGTGGAGGTGTACAACAGTGATTCACATGCTCCTGGGCATAAGAGCTCAGCATGGGGGGCAGAGCAGATGAAGCAAAGTGTAGATAGATTTCACCAACTTTGACTGTGCCAAGGAAGAATCCTTTACAAGATTCTCTATTTCTCAGTCCTTTCCTTATGCTTCTCTACAGCTCATAGAAGCAGACCCACAGTACATGCTGGTTGTTTTGTTGTTGTTGTTGTTGTTGTTTTTAAATGATATGGGAAACTGCTGTAGGAAAGGCAGGGAGCATTGTGGTATGGAAATACTAGAAACTGTGTGTTATATAGCTGAGGCCACTCTGAATGGAAACAAACAAAAAACAAAAAATGAAGACATAACAGACAAGTGAAATTCAGCCCACCTAATCTTACTTTAAGAACAGTCATAAATTCTAGACTCTTTTCACACCAATCCTTTTGCAAATTATTTTAACTGATAGCAAAGCTGACATTACTGTCTTACAGAGATTTTCCTTTCCTCTCTCCCTCTTACCCATGGATGGGTTAGTTAACAACCAACAGAGCAGCCAGCTTGACATGAGGAGGAGGATGCCAGGAGCACAGATGGTCCACAACCCAGATAATTAGCTTCTGAAAAAGAAATAACATCTACTAAGTCTTCTGTGAATGCAGTTTGGTTGGTCACAGCTGGGGCAGAGAACAAGCAAGCACCCTCAACAACTCTTTTTTATCTCTGAAAATGTCAGCAGAGCACTCACCCACTTCCGATGGACAACCACCTACTCATAAGATCTGCAGGGAAGAATTCAAGTAAATATTGTTGACACTCCACCCTAAAGGAGGGGGAACATAAGTCTCCACTCCTTAAGTGTGGGATGCACAGAGTGACTTTCTTTCAACGAGTATAAGATGGAAGAAGGGAGAGGGGAGAGTAATTCTACTACTGTGCCAGGTGGCAAAGGTCAGTATCAACAGTCATAAATTAGGTTGATAGTATCTACTTTCCGTATATGATGTGATAAAAATGCACTTTATCTCTGTGTTCTTCCTCCCTCAAACCCATGGTCCCAGTCTAATCATGAGAAAACCATCAGACCAATTCCAATAGAGGAGCATCCTACAGTATTTCTGGCCAGTACTCCTCAAAGTCTTCAAAAAACAAGAAAATCCGAGAAACTGTCACAGTCCAGAGGAGCCCACAACAACGATATGTAATATGGTATCCTGGATGGGATTTTGGAACAGAAAGAGGACATTAGATAAAAACTAAGGAAACTTGAGTAAAACATACACTTCAGTTAAAATGTTTTCAATATTGGTTCACAAGTTGTAATAAATGTACTATAACTGATGATAATAAAGAAAGCTGTGAGGAGGCATATGGGAACTCGTACTTTCTTCTCAACTTTTCTGTAAATCTAAAACTATTCTAAGGAATAAAGTCTAACAATAATAATACCTGCAAAAGTCAAATGAAGACTAAGGTGGGGCAAAAGCACCTCCAAAGCCTTTTGGCTTCATAGGCATTTTCTTCTTTGGCTTTTGCGATTTCATCTTTTTGGGACACTTACGTTGCGGGGGGAGGGGTCCTTACTGTTTATCCTACACACAGCCTTCCTGTGTATCCCAGGACTTTGTCCCCCAAGGGTGATGAAATCTTTGTCCCCCCAGAGGTTTCATTCAATCTCGTGGCTTCAGTCACCATCTCTCCTCTGGCGATTTCCAAATCTCCGGTTCAAGTCTTTTCTTTCAACTCTGTAATACACAGCGCCCCCTAGGCGTCCAGTACAGCACTTCCAACCCCAAACCCTGCTTCTCCTGGAACCGGTTTCTCTCATTTCTGTCTCACAGAGAGGCCAACAACCCGAAGCATCGCCCCCAGAATTCTCTTTCGCATCGCCCCCAGAATTCTCTTTCTCCTGTCTCTCTGCCAGACAGTCCCTAAGTTCTGTCAATGCCTCCTGCTTAGGGCCTTTTGTACTGTGTTCTCCTTACAATCCCGCTACCAAGCCCTCAGCACCTCTGGGCTCCCTGCCTGCAGGAATTCTCTTTTTCCTCCCTATGACTTTCTGAGCAGGTTAGTGAGAAGCTAGGGAAATTTCTGGGCAAGTGGAACGGAGAAACTGAGACCAGAAAATTAAACAAGCCAAACATTCTGAGCAACTTACAGGCAGCTGGTGAATCGCAAGAACTTATCTTCCCTAAGCAAGGACACTTGAGAGTGAATGGCTTGTACCTCTCCTCCCTAACCAAAGAATACATAGCTTAAATCTCCCTGGCCTGGAAAATAAAGAACAAAGACCCAATTAATGTCATTTGTGCCAACTAAACCCAAGGACAAATGAAGTCAGGGGAACAAATAACAAAAAACAAACAAACAAAAAACCCAAACAATTAAAAGCCAGACCCAAAATAAAAGTAAAACAGTATAACGGACCAAAAAATATTCCCCAAACCCCTATATGCTCATTCTGACGAATGAGCATATTTTAAAAATGCAACTGGAAAACCAGTGAGTATTCTGCTAAAACCCTCCCATTAAGATTCTCACCCACAGGGAGAAAAAAGATAAAGAGCAAGATGCAGCGCAGGCTCGCTCTCATGCCTGTGCTCCTTCCTGGGCATGAACTTTTAGTTCCTCCTAAGTTCTAAGGGTCCCAGGGAGACTTGCAGCCAGGGGAGCAGTGGGCAGTGGCAGCTCCACCAGGCTTACCCCCTGATCCTGTCTCCAGAGCTCCCTTTTTCGCTGACTTTCCAGGTGAGCTAACAGCAGAACACTGCCTTTGCTCACTCCTTTCCTGTAACATTTCTAGGGAGCCAAAGCAGAAGACCGCCTAGGCTCGCTCTCTTTCCTGTTACTTCTTACACCCTAAGTCTTCCTTTTATTTTACTGTTGTCCACCTTAATAAACGAATTCTCAAAATCACCTGGACTCAAATTGTGAAATATTTCCTACAGGAAATCAAGAACCCACACACTACAGGCGTGCCTGAGGCAGACCTACTCCCGGCCGGTGCCTGTCTGGTAACATGTCCTTTCTTCATTTCTTTCATTCTTTTCCATCCTTCTATCAGGTATTGACAAAGGAAAATGTAGAGGTTCTCTCAGGCCTCAGTCAGGCAATTAATGACTCCTCTCTACTGTAATTGTTCACCATGAATTTTTGTTTCTATCTGCGTGTGTTTGTGTGTGGGTGTGTGTGTTTAGGTGTTTATTTACATTTTGTGTTTGAGACACAAAATCACGAGGAACTAGAGGCTGAATTGCCACTATTCACAAACATAATATACCTTACATACAAATCCTGTTTTAAAAGCACCAGTCATTAACCTAGTTATCTCAGGATTCAGATGGACCTAAGCACTAGTAACACAAGAATCACCTCTGAATTAGGTAATGGGAAAAGCTGACATAAGATGGCTGCTGAACTCAATCAAATTAAGACCTGAAGACGTGGGTGTGAGAAGACAGGAAAGTTTCAATAGTGTAAGAAAAGAGAAAAAGCGAGGTAGGGGTGATTACGATCAACTCATTATTTTAAGTTAACTAACAAGAAACTTGCTGTCCCACCGAGCCAGCCAGGAGTCGAACCTGGAATCTTCTGATCCGTAGTCAGACGCGTTATCCATTGCGCCACTGGCCCTGAGACAATCAGGAGTGGTTCAGTGATAGTACTTCAAGCTTTTACAGCAGGGTTTCCTGGGACTTGTAGTCTCTAATGAAATTCTGTGAATTCAGGAGGCATTCTGGGAGATTGAAGCGCTCCAAGAACCAGACCCTAAGATTGGTCGATCTTCTGGAACCACAGCGCACGTCACTGTACAGCCCACGGATTGGCGGGAAGGACGGGGGGGTGGCGGGGGAGCCGCAGAAGACGCTCTGGTTGTTAGGGTGACTCGTCCGCCTTCCGGGGGCTTTTTTCCCTCCGGCTTTGTGATTGGCTGCTAGTATTAAGGAATCCCGGTGTAGAGAGGGCGAAGGAAAAGATGGCGGCGATGGCGGTTGGTGCTGCCGGTGGGAGCCGCGTGTCCAGCGGCAGGGACCTGAATTGCGTCCCCGAAATAGCTGACACTCTGGGGGCTGTGGCCAAGCAGGGGTGAGGGTCCGGACCTCCGCGGACGGAATGCGGGGTCCGAACTCGAGGACGGAGAGGGGCAGACTAGTCACCACCGAAAGGCTGGGGTGAGGGGGTCAGAGTAAATAAGATGGTTAGTGCGGGGAGGAGCCCCGGGCCCTGGAATGTTAGGAAAAAACTTATTAGGGGGACGTGTGGTCACGGAGCTCAAAAATAAGGGGAGTTGTCAGGTAAACTAAAAAAAACGGGCGTACAGACCTCCAGGGCCCTGGAGAGCTAAATTATTGTCTGGAAAGTGGGAGGAAGTGTTAGGGGGCTAGGGAGAGAGGAGATAACCTTTAAGGGAGAGGCATGGGCAGGTTTGGAGGTGACAGTCCTGGAAAACCAATGACAGCAGAGTAGAAAATCCACTGGGTGTGGATTTTCATCTTTTCTCCTTACTCATCTTTTCCATGGATGTGTCTTGTGGAGAAATTGAGGCACAGTGCAGCGGAAGTGGTATGTCCTAAGGTGGGCTGAACTCAGCAGTCCAGTCCATTGACTGATGGTGGCAGCTGAAAGGGTTGTGCAGAATCCAGATAGCCTAATCCAGTTGCTTGGATCTCTGGGCACTTGACTGCTGCTCTTTACATGACGACTCTGGGTCTGTCGCGGTTGTAGGTTTGATTTCCTCTGCATGCCTGTCTTCCACCCGCGTTTCAAGAGGGAATTCACTCAGGAACCTGCTAAGAATCGACCGGGCCCCCAGACACGATCAGACCTACTGCTGTCAGGAAGGGGTAGGGACCATCCCATATACTCCTTAATTATTGGAGGCAGTAACAACTTCTGCTTTGTCACTGCCCTCATTCTTTCCTGGCTTAGATATATTGATTAGTCCCTGGGATATAGATAACTCTTTTCCCCTTGCTTACCTGCTAAAAGCCTTAGTTTCCTAATCTGCATTAGGCTATCCTGTATCTATGATAGAAAAAGTCTTTGTCTCTCATCTCTACTCTCTTACTCCCTATTAATAACTAGAAATTGAATGAGTAAATTGCCTAACCTCATTCAGTCTTTGTCTATCTTGGGTGGGGGAGTGCAGACTGGAATACGCTAATTGTGGGAAAGCTTTCTCCATGGATTCGTCCAGACTCAAAAGTGGAGAAGATCCGCAGGAACTCCGAGGCGGTAAGGCTATTTGACTTCTCCACTGGATCTTTCTAAAGATTATGTCTGTAAGCAAGCTGGGGAGGAGAGCAGTTTCCCCTCTATAACTCAGTAATTTTGGTATGCAATTAAAGCTCTTTGGGTTGCTAGCTCTTAATCTTTTCCTTTTGATCTCCATTCCAGGCCATGTTACAGGAGCTGAATTTTGGAGCATATTTGGGTCTTCCAGCTTTCTTGTTGCCCCTAAATCAGGAAGATAACACAAACCTGGCCAGAGTGTTGACCAACCACATCCACACTGGCCACCACTCCTCCATGGTATGGCTCTGGGCTTCTTTTCCTGCTGTATATTATGGCAGTGCAGGTGTGCTACATACCTTCTTGTTCCTAGCCATTCAATAAAGGGTGCTTTTGGCAGAATTGAAATGTATACAAGTGGTGAGCAGAGATTTATAAAAGATTATACAATTATTCCCAGAAACTTAGAGTTGAAATTAGACAAGACCAATATTTATATAAGGATATACACAAGATACGTGTACATGTACATATAATCACAAATTTGGAAAAAACATGTAAAGGGATTAACTTGAGATCTGTAGCACAGTCTTTTAATTGAAGGAAGCTTTCTGGACCCAATGAGTTCTAAATAGGGTACTTGTTCATATACAGTTCTGGATGCGAGTACCCTTGGTGGCACCGGAGGACCTGAGAGATGATATAATTGAGAATGCACCACATGCACACACAGAGGAGTGCAGTGGAGAGGAGAAGACATGGATGTGGTATGTTTCCTTTTGCTGCTATACCAGGGCAAAGGGTAGGGTGAAGGGAAGTACTGGGTGGAACCTATAGGACCTTCTCCTTGAGATATGGTGATTGGTGGGCCATAGGTATTTGACTGTATTTTTCTGTGTTTGACTCTGGACAGGTGGCACAATTTCCGGACCTTGTGTGATTATAGCAAGAGAATAGCAGTGGGTAAGTCCCTGAGAGCCTTAGGATAGGTATTCCTTCTCTGATTACCTGTATATGACCAAAAATCATGAATTTCATGTAGACTTGGTTGCTGGGCAGTTTTGCTATTTTCCTGTGCTTCAGTCTGCCTCGCTTTCAAGGAATAAACAAATCTTGCACTAAAGAGCAAGAAAAGCCTTCTTGCCTAACAATAGTTGACAGGTCTTTCTTTTCCCTTGTGTAGCTCTTGAAATTGGGGCCGACCTCCCATCTAATCATGTCATTGATCGTTGGCTAGGAGAGCCCATCAAAGCAGCCATTCTCCCCACCAGCATTTTCCTGACCAATAAGAAGGGATTTCCTGTTCTTTCTAAGATGCACCAGAGGCTGATCTTCCGGCTGCTCAAGGTGGGTGGTGGAAGGGTTCTAAAGGTATTCCATCTATTCCTTTTACCTTTTTTTCCGTATGTGTGATATTCCTTTTCCTATGGGTCCGACTCCTCTCCTCTCTGGTTTCTGAAGAACTATTAATGGCAAAGTTGGGGGGACTTAAGAAGAAAATGGCAGATGGCGGTAGGAGCCCCAGAAACATTAAAAAAGTTACCAGGCTGCCCTGGCTGGGTAGCTCAGTTGGTTAGAGTGTCATTCTGATAATCCAAAGTTGTGGGTTTGATCCCTGATCAGGGCACATAAGAGAATCAACCAATGAATGCATGAATAGGTGAAACAATAAATCAGGGTTTCTCTCTCTCCCTTATTCTCTCACTCTTTATCTTTCTCTATCTCTCCCTCCTCTTCCTCTCCCCCTACCCCCGCCTCTGTCCCCCTCTTTCCATCTCTCCCCCTCTCTCTTCCCTTCTTTCTCTATCTAAAGTCAATACATTAGGCCTGGCTGGTATAGCTCAGTGGATTGAATACCAGCCTGCAAACCAAAGGGTCACTGGTTCGATTCCCAGTCTATGTAGGGCACATGCCTGGGTTGTGGGCCAGGTTCCCAGTAAGGGGCACATGAGAGGCACCTACACATTGATGTTTCTCTCCTTCTCTTGCTCTGTCCCTTCCCCTTTCTAAAAATAAATAAAGTCTTTAAAATCAACACATTAAAAATATATTTTTTTAATTCTATTTTTTTAAAGATTTTATTTATTTTTTTTAGAGAGAGAAGGGAGGGAGATAGACAGAAACATCAATGTGCGGTTGCTGGGGGTCACACTGTGCAACCCAGGCACGTACCCTGACTGGGAATCGAACCTGTGACACTTTGGTTCGCAGCTCGCACTCAATCCATTGAGCTATGCCAGCCATGGCTCCTAAAAAATATATTTTTAAGTTATCAGATTTCATGAGGACTTTGCAGAAGATTTCAGTTAAGAAGTTACAGTGAGAATCCATGAGGCCCTTTGAGCCAGGCTGATGTTTGTATGGCATAGGAGGGTTTTGTAAGTTCAGATCGTTGAAGTGTTATTCTGCTTTTGTTGGTATTTGGAGAACTGCTGTTTTGGGCCTGGTTGTATGTTAGAACTCTTTGGCCATAAGCCATAGTGATATCCCAGAGTCTTGGCATAAGGACTGTGTCTGATGGTTTGACTGCTCTCACAGTTGGAGGTGCAGTTCATCATCACAGGCACCAACCACCACTCAGAGAAGGAGTTCTGCTCCTACCTCCAGTACTTGGAATACTTGAGCCAGAACCGCCCTCCACCCAATGCCTATGAACTCTTTGCCAAAGGCTATGAAGACTATCTGCAGTCCCCACTCCAGGTAGGTCTGGAGTGCACTGAGAGGAGGGAGGTTGGTAGTGTGGTGGGTAATATGTCTTGAGAAGAAGTGTTCTAAAATCCTGCCAAAGCTCAGGAGGCAGTGGTGGGAAGGTTTTGATATTCTGGTGCATTGTCCTTGCCAGGAACTGGCTAACTTACTTTGCCTGTTTATTATCATTCATCAGCCACTGATGGACAATCTGGAATCTCAGACATATGAAGTGTTTGAAAAGGACCCCATCAAATACTCTCAATATCAGCAGGTACAGTGTGAGTCCTAGATTGGGTCAGGCAACACGGCTGAAATGACCTAGGTGAGGATAGGATTGTAGCCATGAGGTTTTCTCTCCTTCCTCCCAGGCCATCTATAAATGTCTGTTAGACCGAGTGCCAGATGAAGAGAAGGATACCAATGTTCAGTGAGTACCCTTCCCACAATCCCAGAGATTTGTGTGCCTATTACTCTGTATGCTGAGTCAGCTTAGCTCTACCCCTTTCTTCCTTAGGGTGCTGATGGTGCTGGGAGCAGGCCGAGGTCCCCTGGTGAATGCTTCCCTGCGGGCAGCCAAGCAGGCTGACCGGCGGATAAAGCTGTATGCTGTGGAGAAGAACCCTAATGCTGTGGTGACGTGAGTAGCAGTCCTCTTGCTGGGAAGTTTGTCCCCAGTGTCAGTTTTTCTTATTAATGTCCTCACTTGTATCATCTCTGTTTTAGGCTGGAGAATTGGCAGTTTGAAGAATGGGGAAGCCAGGTGACAGTAGTCTCATCAGACATGCGGGAATGGGTGGCTCCAGAGAAAGCAGATATCATTGTCAGTGAGCTTCTGGGCTCCTTTGCTGATAATGAACTGTCACCTGAGTGCCTGGATGGAGCCCAGCACTTCCTAAAAGGTGCCTCCAGGCTGGGGTGTGCTGAGTAAGGGGATTGGATTATCAGTTGGGGAGGTGGTAGGAGTGGTGGGGTTGAGGAATTGGGTAGACAGTAGTCTAGGAAGCTTTAGGGGGAGGAGGGTTGGACTTGGGTCATGGCTCTGAGGAAATGAAGTAATCTCTCTGAACCTCTGTGTTCACATCTATAAAATAAGCGGAGACTCTCAATCTGAGGTCTGTGGAGTCCCTGAGCTGCTGCTGTGATATGTACTTTGTGCTTATCTTTCATTTAGATCTCAAAGAGCTTTGTGAGCTCATACAAGTTAAGCACTAACACAAGTTAGAATGTCTTAGATTCCTTCTAGTTTTAATCCTGTAACTATAAAGTAACCTGGAAGTGGAGTCTCCCATGACAGGAGTAGGGGTAGGCTGGCCTGGGAATGCGACAAAGAGCTGCCTGGGTCTCTTCGGATGTGTGAGGTTTGAACTCAGTACAGATAAAACATTTCCAAGCCTTGGGAATTAATGGTGCCCTCTTCCACTCAGATGGTGGTGTGAGCATCCCTGGGGAGTATACCTCCTTTCTGGCTCCTATCTCTTCCTCCAAGCTGTACAATGAGGTCCGAGCCTGTCGGGAAAAGGACCGTGACCCTGAGGTAAAGAGCCCCCTTCTTCTGGAGGACTTCTCTCTTTAGTCGTTTATTTTTCCATATTAGCACCAATTATTTTATTCCATTGCAGAAGATGGAGAGGTGGAGGAGGAGTTGGGAATATGGGAAAGTGGCTGAAGTGAAAGTTTGTTTTCATTCTTTTCTGTGCCCCTGAGGCTTGAGCTTCTTTCCTTAAAGCAGTAGGTATCTCTTGCCTATCTTCTCTAGCTCTCTTGCTCTCTTGTCTCTTGGGTTAGGCCCAGTTTGAGATGCCTTATGTGGTACGGCTACACAACTTCCACCAGCTGTCTGCACCTCAGCCCTGTTTTACCTTCAGCCATCCCAACAGAGGTGGGTTCCTGCATATCTGTCCTATGACTGGGTGGGTAGGAGCTTGCCCTTCTGATTGTTCCTTTGTTCTCCTGGGTCTGCCCTGTCTAGGCTTCCTTTGTTCTTGCTCATGCTTTACCAAGTTATCTAGGACTTCTGGCCCTTTGTCACCTATACAACTTTTCCATGACAGATCCTATGATTGACAACAACCGCTACTGTACCTTGGAATTTCCCGTGGAAGTGAACACAGTGCTGCATGGCTTTGCAGGCTACTTTGAGACTGTGCTTTATCAGGACATCACTCTAAGTGAGTGCCTGGGGCAGTGGATGGTGGGGTATGAGCATGTACTACCTGGGCAGCTTATGTAAATGTTTCACTTAGAGTCACAGGGAGCCCAGGGGTCAGTGAATGGGGATCTTTGATTACTTGTTTTAAAGTAATCCAAAAGATTCCTCAACCTAGTCAAAAAGCACAGTCGTGGAGACCTCAATTTTTTTATTATCTTGTCCACATAGGTATCCGTCCAGAGACTCACTCCCCTGGGATGTTCTCATGGTTTCCCATCTTCTTCCCCATAAAGGTAGGAATTGCCTTTAAAACTCCATGGGTTAAGTACTAACTTCAGCTGTTGGGTTATGGATGATGCTTGTTTATGACCCATGTCCTGCTGCTCTCACATGCTTGGTTCCCAGTTGTAGATACTGGCATATCTGCAGTGGCCTTCTGCCTGGCTTCCCCACATCTCCTCTAGCTGCTCTTCTGTCTGTTTTCTACCCTGAGTAAAAGTCATCTTGTAAAAACTCGTATCTGCCCTGGCTGGTGTGGCTCAGTGGATTGAGCAGTGGTCTGCGAACCAAAAGGTTGCCAGTTTGATTCCCAGTTCAGGGCATGCGAGAGGCAACTGATTGATGTTTCTCTTGCACGTGGATGTTTCTTTCCCTTTTTCTCTCTCAAAATAAATAAACAAATAAATAAAATCTTTAAAAACTCAAATCTTATCCTGTCTTTCTCCTGTTTAAAAGCCCTTTCCACTATCTTTTGGATAGCAGTCAAAATCCTGATCATTGTTTATAAGACTTGGTGTGATTTGGTTTTAGCCTACCTTTTCAGCTACTGTCTCCTTGATTACATTGCTGCAGTCCAGTGGACTGGCGTTTGGTTCCTCTAATACTCATCTTTCTGGCCTCAGGCTTCCATACCTTTCTCCTTTGCCTGTAAACTGCTTTGGGTACCCTTTCACCCAGCCAGTTTATCTTGCAGGTCTCCTTAAAAACATGCTTATTGTCAGAGAACTCTCTGACCTCCTAGGCTAAGTTAAGCATTCCCTTTCATGGGTGCATTCATAGCACCCTGTGCATGTCACGGCACTGATCACATTTTAGATTGTTTAATGCCTGACTTTTAAGTTCTGATTATTTGTTCTGATAGACTTCAAATAAACTTCATGAGGGTTGAGGTATCATGTTTTATCATTTTATCTCCACACTTAACTTAGCACATTGCAACATATAATTTATTAGCTCCACCCTAAAACTCTGTCTTTTTTCTTACAGCAGCCCATTACAGTGCGTGAAGGCCAGACCATCTGTGTGCGTTTCTGGCGATGCAGCAATTCTAAGAAGGTGTGGTATGAGTGGGCTGTGACAGCACCAGTCTGTTCTGCTATTCACAATCCCACGGGCCGCTCATACACCATTGGCCTCTAGCTCTGCCTGCAAATATTCGGCAGGAGCTTCAGGCTCTGTTCCTGTAGCACAGAAGGTGCAGTACAGCTGTGGTCTGTGATTCCCCCTGCCCATCAGAGAGGAGCATTTCAGTCTGCCTTCCTGCCTTACATCAAAGTGGGCAAAGGAGAATTAATTAATTACAGACTCAAGCCACCAGTCTGTGAAGACTTCAGGCCAAGGCATGAGGAATTAGTGCTAGCTGTGAAGCTACTCCAACAGGCACTCAGCCTCAAGTGCTCCCTTGGAATAGCCCTGAGAACATGCAGATTGAACACATTTTCAGCCCTTTCTCTGCCCATCTCTTCCTGTTTTGATGGATTTGTGTGGGAAGAAATACAAATAAAGTGAAGTTATGGCCTTTCCTCCTCCCTCCGCCTGTGCTTTCCCACACCTTTCTTAAACCTAGGCATGTTCAGATCTGTGTGCCCTTATCCAAGACCCAAAGGTACTTTGGGGAGCTTAGTGATGATTCTTGGACTCCTGTGTATAGGCCTTTCTGACTAGCTACAGACAGGTTTTGTCCATTAAGACCTGTGATTAGGCTTTCGTCTGGGGAGGAGACATAATTTACCACCATGGAAAAAGATGGGGTAGGTAAAGCCAACTTTCCTTCCATGTTCCAGAGCTGCCAAACTGTCAGCACCTTTGTTACCTCTAGTGAGAGAAACAGAGCCATCCAGGCATCTCCACCCAGAAGCCACCTATTTCTTTTGAATAAAATCATAGTGTTAAGAGTCCTAAGAGGTCCTCTAGTCCAATTCATCATTTTATAGAGGAGGTATTGGAAATTGGTACAGTAATACAAAGTATTCAAATCCAGACTAGAACAGGTCCTCTGACTCGGGCTCTTTCTCCGTTAGAACCAGCTAATGTTTTGGAAGTCTTGGGATTGGAGGGTGAATATAAATTCTATCCCTTTCTGGTTAGAAGGTTGAGTACAGCTGCTTGGAAGGGGTCACCTGAGAAGTGTCTCAAGTTTATTCTTGCAGGATGAGGGGTGTGGGGTACTGATTTCAACCCGAAGTATGTGAGCTGTAGGACAAGGCAAATCCTTGACAAAACTTATGTTCCCCAGGTCCCAAGCACTGAGGGCAGAAGAAAGCATTTTGGGAGGGTAGTGTCGACAGACTACTCAGAATGGGGACGTAGAGTCTAGCCCCGTTCCCTATGTGAAGCCAATGCAGTTGCGTTCCACAAACCCATCCAAGAGCTGCATGACCCCCTTGGCAAATCTACGGGGGCAGCGAAGAACGTCTACTATACCTCCTGGTGGGCTCTGGCCACGTAAGTGAATTAGCTGGAGCGCAGAGAGTTAGGTAGGAGGGTCCTCACCTCTTGTTTTCCTGCCCAGCTTCCCTGCCTTCCCTGCCTTCCTCAAGTCACAACCAATGGGTGCGATGGGCGGCTGCTTAAGACCACTTCCACTTTCCGGAAGTCTAGGAGAGTTTAGCCAATCAATGGGAACTTGGTGGTTGCTAAGAAATGTTTGAGTTTGGCTCCACCTGTGGTTAGGATTTTAGCCAATAAAAATCTGCATTTTGGACTGCTGCCGCGAAACCAGGGAGGTTGGGTCCACCGCTTCAATGTTTAAGCGCCTGCGCACATTGGGGAAAATTCTGGAAGACGGCGGACGGCGGAGCTACCGCCATTTTGTGGGAAGGGGAGCAGTCAGGTTGCAGTGCTGCTTTTACTATTTACATTCTGGAAGACAGCCGTGCTTTGCGCTGCCCAACAAACCCAAAGGAACGGAGAAAACCGGGATCCCCCCTGCGGGGACCCGGAACCGGTGAGAAACCTTGAAACTCGATTCCCCCACGACGTCACCTATGCGTGACGTTGCCGCACGGCGCCTGCCCCTGACGTCACAGGCAGAAAATGGCATCAAGAGCAGAATCAGGCAAACTTTTAAAATTAAATTAAAAAAAATGTTTTCTTGGATTTGGAAGTGTTTGCTATTTAAATGTAGTCCACTGTCAGGATTTTAAGGCTCGGCACCCTCGTGGCTACATCCTTTACCGATGAAGATGCTGTATCCAAGGATCCCAGTGACTTACAGATCTCTTTCCAGATCGCTGCAGCCCCGACGTTTAGGGTCACCCTTTCTGGGGAGGGAGCATTGAATCCCGGCGGAGAGAACACGTAGGATCGGTTTTCAACCTCTAGTGTCACCACTCAGAGAGATGAGGGAGTTGAGGGTTTTTTCCTCACTCTAAAGTTTCTAGAAGACTCATTTCAGTATATTGGCCTCTGTGGGCTTTTCCCTCTTTCCTTGGTGACCACACTTTTCATGGAGAAAGAGTATATTGAGGCCACATGTGAGGTTTTTAGCACTGGGACCCTGGCCCTCGCAGAGATGGTGCTTATAGGTCCATTTTTTAAAGCGTAGTCTTGGCTTGTTACATATCATGGGGTATGTTTTTATTTTTCTCATTGTTCCTGTTCTTAATTAAGATGCCTTCAGTTTGAAGATGTTTGTGCCAGCTCAGTGACTGGACCCAGGAGATGGCGCTACCATCACCAGCATTTGGTGAATTCTGCCTGAACTGAACTGACAGTGTGGTTCTTCACTCTCTTTTGCCCCCGCAGCATTGGGGCCTCAGCGCTGGCTTGGGTCTTGACTGTACTGTTATGATAGGTTCCAGGCATTGCCATGATTGTGGGCCCCTAATGTAGTTTTGGAGCAGGGATGGAAGAAAGCTCTATAGCGATTTAATGGATGGGATTGAATGGCTTTTGACCCATAAACTAAGAGAAGGAGAGAGTTTAAAAACTAACCTAAAAATGCATAGTGTTTGGGACTTGAATGCTTTTAGGACATCAGAAAGCTATACTAAACCCAGTGAGATTGCCAGTTACAATGTGCTCATGTTGTGTATGTCGATGCCTAAATCAGTTCATTCATTTATTTCTGAGTCTGAGTGAAAACTTTACTCCATGATTGAGGGGGGGGTTCATGTGTCAATTTAAGTGAAAGGGGTGTGTGTGTGTGTGTTGTTACCCTAACTCTGTGCTAACACTCAGCAGTTCTTGAAATCAGAAGGGTTTCATATAGGGAGAAAAAAGCAGATTGTAAAAGATAGAAATTTTATGACACTTAGAAAATTTGTATAGACTTGGCAGCCAAAATGACTGAAAGGAACAGTTTGAGGATAAAAAACTTTTCTTTTTAAAACTTTTTCCACAATAGGCCAAATAGTATATATTACAGTTAGCCTGGTTCTTAGTATTTTGAAACATACACAGTAAGTTGTGGCTGATGGGACTGATTCTTTTGATACACCTATCAGAACATTAATTCTCCATACAGTATATTTTAAAATAGACATCTTCATATACTGTGTACTTTTTTTTTTTAGTTTTATTTAAAGTTAAGCTATAAACCATGAGAGAGCTAACCAATATAGTGGATAGAACATTAGAGTAGGGTCAGAAGACTACTCATGAGCCAGCTCCTCATTTGGATTTTGTGACTTTGGGCAGTTAACAAAACTTCAGTTTTTCATTTGTGGATTGGATCTGATATCTGGCTGTAGCATATAGTACCTTTGATTGCTAAATAAATGTTAGGTGTTATGAGAGATTGAGTTGACTGGGTTTTAGAAACCCTTACTTTATTTTGGTTTGATTTCCATTGTTTCCAAGTAATTTTTTTAAAGGTTATTTATTTTTAGAGAGGGAAGGCGGGGGCGGGGGGAGAGAGAGAGAGAGAAAGAGAAATAAATATCAATGTGCGGTTGTTGGGGGCCATGGCCTGCAACCCAGGCATGTGCCCTGGCTGGGAATCAAACCTACGATGCTTTGGTTAGCAGCCCATGCTCAATCCACTGAGCTACGCCAGCCAGGGGCTTGTTTTCAAGTCATTTTTATTGTTTTGCTCTTTCCAAGAATTTTATCTTTGTAACATGCATAAATCAATATTAGTTACTATAAATGATAAGTGTAATGATTACTGTTATTTTTATATTTTTTATGTTACTTATTTTCATGTTACTTTTTAATAACTTTTGTATTACTCATTACTTTATTAAATCATCAGGTAGTCCATGGGTTCTGAGGGCAACACAGACGGCATCACTGGAGGATATATTGGCTGCTTTAAAGAAGACAAAGCTCTTGTGGATATGGAAAGTGTCATTATGGTTAACCTCTTAGCATAGAAATTTTTAAGATTTGCCCTGGGTGGTGTAGCTCAGTGGACTGAATGTGGGGTACAAACCAAAGGGTCACTGGTTCGATTCCCAGTCAGGGCACATGCCTGGGATGGGGGCCATGTGAGAGGCAACCGCACATTGATGTTTCTCTCCCCCCTTTTCTCCCTCTCTTTCCTTTTCTCTGAAAATAAATAAATAAAATCTTTTTAAAAATCTTAACATTAGGTGTGTGGGGGGAGTTGGCTTTATTGAGTCATAATTGATATAGAATTGTACACATTTAAAGTATACTGTTTGATGGGTTTTGATGTTTCACCCACGAAACATCACCTCCAAAGTTTCCTATGGACTTTTGTACTTATTTCTTCTTAGTCCTTCCTTACCTGTTCTTATCCCTGGGCAATCACTGATCTGCTTTCTGTTACTATGGGTTAATTTGTGTTTTCTAGAATTTTTTATAAATGTAATCATGCAGCCCTGGCTGGTGGTGTTGAGTTGGTTGGACATCATCTCACAAAGGGAAAGATTGCTGGCTTGATTCCTGGTCAGGGCACATGCCTGGTTTGCTGCCCATTCCCTGGTCTGGGCATGTGCAAGAGGCAGCCATCAATGTTTCTCACATTGATGTTTCTCTCTTTATTTCTTCCTCCCTTCCTGTTTCTCAAAAGATAAATAAATACAATCTTAAAAAATGTAATACAACGCATACTTTTCTTTTTTGTCTCATTTCTTTCAGCATAATTATTTTGAGATTCATCCATGTTGTATATATTGATAATTTCAAACTAGTAACTTTTGAGTAATTTGTCCTATTGATTTTGTTTGGTATCTTCTGTTTTTCTTATTTAACAGGACTGTGGTGGACAGACTTGGGAAAGATGATTGCTAGATGCGAAAGCTTGGGGGAGGCGAGAAGTCTTACCCTGCCTGTCTAGACAGAAAGGCTTCAAAGTGGGATTGGTTAAGCCTGTCTTAATCTTTCTGAGTTATCTAAACTCTAGTTGGTATTGTATGGAAAATGCTTAATGATGAATCCCTTAATTATTGATGTTGGGAGGGATATGGTGGGAAAGCTTAGGGCAGATCTGCATTATTCTGGTGTTGCTTTGTCTTGATTCTTATTTTTAGTATTGTATTTTTACTTTTTTATTAGAAATGTGTACTTTGTGATTTAAGTTTAAACCAGTTATTCAGAATTTTGAACAATAGAATGGTGGTCTAGTGTTCATTGTAAAGTGAATGGTAATTTTGAGTACCAACATTTTCTCTTCACATGATAGGACAGGGTCTGTATTAAATTTTGTGTCTATCTAGTTTCCTTCTAGACCCTTGACGTGTTCTAAGCCACCAAGCAAAAATAGTTCTGGTCTGTAAGGTGCAAAACTAGGTTAAGCAACAAATGGTAAGACTGCTTTGGAATTTATGAAGCAGAACTATGAAGTCTGTTTCTTGGAGGGAAGGAAGAATGTAGTGTGCTGGAAGGGGAGAAAAAAATATGAATGAGGTTCTTATGTATTGAAATCCTCTCCTCAGATCTGCTACGATGGCATCCGATGACTTTGATATAGTGATTGAGGCCATGCTGGAAGCTCCCTATAAAAAAGAGGAGGTAATATTCCCACTTCACTCCTGGAATTGGGTTAATAAGAAAAAGCAGTTGTGGATCATTAATTTCAACATTTTGTGAATTTCCTCTCCCCACTTGTTTGTTGTGTCCAGTGGCTATTCATAAAAGGCATAGTCGTTTAGTAAGCTGTGCAGGAGACCCATACCCAAGAGCCATGCTTTCAGAGTGGGCACCCCAAAGTAGGAGGGGGCACATAATGTGGTGGGAATGAGTACTTTTCTCATAGATTTCAGTGATACAATAGAAACTCAGTGTACCTCAGACATAAGTGATTTCTCACTCTCCTGAGAAATAGATGTTGAATAGCTCAAGTTTTGATGTCAACATTTGTCACTCTGATCTCTTCCTTGTAAGTAGTTTCCTGCCTCCCTCCCTTACTCCTTTTATTAGGAGATCCAGGTGCTTAAAAGTTGGCTAGGTAATTGAGAGCTTTAATTTCATATGCTTTTTTCCGTGTCCACTTTTGTTCTTTCGGTGCCCAATGGAATCTGTGTGTCTACCACTTTAAACTTTGTGACATTTTCCTGGCGCATCTCTGAGGATGAGCAGCAAAGGAAGGAGGTTAAAAAGGATGATCCTAGCAACACCAGCATCAGCAACAGTGGCAGTGTGAGCAGTACTACTGCGGAGACAAGCAGGTAAGTGTGGCGTGAGGAAATGGGTTGGCAACTTAGGAAGGAAAACAATTGTGTCCCCTAGAAAATGGCCAGAACAGGGAGGTAGTTGCTTCTAAGACTGCTGACTTTCAATAATGCCTTCACTGGTCTTAGGAATAATGGTGACTTGGTTTAATGATATAGTTTAAGCTTTTCAGTGTAGTTATGAGCATCAGTCCTAGCATTGATAGTTTCTTTGAGTAGGATAGCAAGAAGTCCCCTACTTTGGAAACATCAGCTCCTTATGATCCCTGACAGCATCCAGGGCTATGTGTGTGCTGACTTTTTGCCGTTGCTGTGAAGTACTGCCAGATCACCTGGGCTTTGGCCCTTTTACTGCTTTGTGTTTCACCCTGGCCATACTGCCATTCTTTTTACTTGGGACAGATAATGAAACCTTCACGATAATAAGAATTTACAATATTTCTCACAGGAAGAAGAGGAGTCGGAGCCATAGTAAAAGCAGGGATAGGAAGCGCAGGTCAGTCATTTTGGAGACTGTTGGGTTTTGAGAATTACTATAAATGGAAAGATACCAGGGAAAGCGATACATTGAAGACCAGAAGAGATTGGTTGGTTCTTTACCAAAGTAAATAGTTCTTTCCATCTGTAGTCATAGTCGAGACCGGGATCGATACAGACGGAGAAATAGTCGGAGCCGAAGTCGAGATCGGCAGCGTCATCACCGCAGCCATAGCCGGGACCATCATCATAGTAGTGAGTCTCGAATTCGGGACTGGCGCCGTGAAGGTCGTGTGCGTTACAGGAGCCCACCACTTGCCACTGGGTATTACGTTTTGCTATAAGCTTACCTTTGTATGGTAATGTGGGTAAAATGCACGCTGGGATGCCTCTGCCCACTGTGATAGGAAGGAGGTCCAGTTACTGCAGGGGTGCTATTAAGAATTCACATGTGAGGTGAGGTGGTGGGATCTGGTTTTCTCATGATGAGAGACCCAGCATTGGACCAGTGTGAATAAAGCTGGGTGACATAATTTTCGCTTTTGTTGTTCTCTGTTCCTTAGGCGTAGGTATGGACAGAGTAAGAGTCCTCATTTCAGAGAGAAGAGCCCAGTCAGGTGAGTTGATAAGGAGCACATTTTTAGGGATTGTGCAGTATGAATAAAAAGCTCTTTGAGTAAAACTTCAGCAATGTATAGTACTTGAGGGTATCTGGAGAACAATGACCAAGTATTGGGGTGGGGTGAAGTCTCAGAAATTTTATTCATTCTTTAGGGAACCAGTTGATAATCTGAGTCCCGAGGAGCGTGATGCTCGAACAGTTTTCTGTATGCAGTTAGCTGCCCGCATTCGGCCTCGAGACCTGGAAGACTTTTTCTCTGCTGTTGGCAAAGTAACCTTTCCCTCTTTAATTTTCTTCTGAATAGTCTTATCTTCTGTCCATCCCCCTTTATGCCCAATTTAGGATTTTCTTTTTCCCCTGGATAGGTTCGTGATGTACGTATCATCTCAGATCGGAACTCACGTCGTTCTAAGGGCATTGCCTATGTGGAATTCTGTGAAATCCAGTCTGTGCCGCTAGCCATTGGGTTGACTGGGCAGCGGCTGCTGGGGGTGCCTATCATTGTACAGGCCTCACAGGTGAGTAGCGTGAGAAACTGACAGGAGAAGACAGGTTGAAAGTAGGAGGTTGGAACCTGAGCCATCATTTCCTCCCTCCTCAGGCTGAGAAAAACCGACTGGCAGCCATGGCCAATAACTTGCAGAAGGGCAGTGGTGGACCAATGCGCCTCTTTGTGGGCTCCCTGCACTTCAACATCACTGAAGACATGCTGCGGGGCATCTTTGAGCCCTTTGGCAAAGTGAGTGGAAAATGAGGGAAGCCTCTGAATGGAATTGGGAAAGTGGGGAGGGTGAGTTTTCCTCTTCATTCTGTATGACCATGATTAACCCATTGCATGCAGAGTAATGGGCATATGGATCCGTGCTGGGAAAGTTAGGCTCCATCTCTCTGTTCAGACTGTCCAGTAGGCAGATGAGTTAGCACCGTGAAATCAAGTAAAGGGGCCCACATTAAGTAAGATTAGTCAGAAAAGGTGTTTTGGGGGAAAATGTCCTTTGTCTCCTTTTAAAAAGACTTGGAGACATGTAATTGGTGGCTTGAAAGTTGGAGGTATTTAGAAGTCTGGATAGGAAAGGTCAAAAGCGTGGGTTACCCAAAAGATTATTAATAATTTCTTCCTCTTCTACAGATTGATAATATTGTCCTGATGAAGGACTCAGATACAGGCCGCTCTAAAGGTTATGGTTTCATTACAGTAAGTCTCTAGTGTTTAACTTGTTTGTTTCAATTTGAGTTTGTGCACTTGCCTGATTTTGCAGCTTAGCTTCATCCTCCTCCTTTAGGAACTGCCCTAATGACCCATAAACCCTGGTGCCTGGAGCTTGGACTAGCCTTCTGCCCCTTGAGATGAGTGCATTGCTTGAGATCTTGGCTTTGTTCCTACACTCTGTCAGTGGCCCTGGTATGAGGGTGTCCAGGAGTTCAACCACCGTCCCTGGTGCTGCTCCTTGCTCTTTGGGTAATAGTAATGATTCCAGACTGCAACTAAAAGGTTGGAGGTATGAGGGAGGTTAGGTATGGGCTTTTATAGACATGCTTTATAGAATTGGTATATTATCATGATGGGGTGGGAATAAGAAGTTACATACTTTCCTCTGGTGTTACCCTGTTTGAAGCAGGTTTTCCTGGAGAAGTAGCTTTATATTTAAATCCCACTGTAGGGAGAATAGTGAGGCCACGTAATAGTGAACAAGTCTCATCTTTTCCTGACACTCCAACAAAATTGTTTCCAGTTCCCATAACTGGTTCTTCTAGCCCCATGTGACTCCAGGCTGAGGACTGGCTGCCAGCCACAAAGTCTAATAGAAGCTGATATTTTCTGGGCTCAATCCAGGCAGCATACACCCCCACAGTTACCTGCAGGGCAGAGGGGAGGTAGGTTGTGTTCTATCATGGCAATTGCTCACCTCAAAAGTATCCAGTAAAGGCAGGCCACCTACACCGCCTGCCTCTGAACTGTCAGTACCACGTGCCAGGCCCTAGGGCAGGTGATACCAGAGTAAACAAAGCCAGCTGTGGTGTTCCTGGTGGTGAGTACCTTTTCTGACTCCCTGTGTGACTCAGATTCAGAAAGGCTTCTATGGAGCCCTTTTGCCTCTATGTCAACACTGTTGACACTTAAACAGCAGACTGGGATCCTCTTTATGCCAGTCTGCTGCTGATGTTGCTGATGAAAGGGACAAGAGAGTAGAGGCCCAGCAGGTCACTTAGTCAGCAGCCCTGCAGT
The DNA here is from genome assembly GCF_019186645.2 of Phyllostomus hastatus. Classification (NCBI taxonomy): domain Eukaryota; kingdom Metazoa; phylum Chordata; class Mammalia; order Chiroptera; family Phyllostomidae; genus Phyllostomus; species Phyllostomus hastatus. The sequence goes on along the minus strand of NW_025333860.1, from coordinate 576,976 downwards.
GAGGGGGGTAGGGTGTGCAGTCTTCCTTTCAGCACCAGAATGTGTCCCTCTTAAGGCTGGGCTCTGGAGGGCCAGATTCTGTGTTCCTGAGAATGGAAACTTCCTAGGGCTAAAAGCCCAGGAGACTTAGCTCTCGGTCTGCCTTCCTTGTGTTTTATATGTCCATTTGTGAAACAGCCTGTCAGGCTAGGCTCCCTACAGATAATAGACTTTTTACATTGTTAGGTTTTTAGTGGAGCTGGAATATTGAAAAGTATTTGTCATTGAGTCAGTTAGAAAAGGACCCTTTGAGAGAACAATTTTAGGAGGATCTGATGTTACATTCCCTGAGAAACTAGTACTGCAGTAAGCATGCAGCTTCCTGGGATAGGAGGACTAGGGAGTGCTAGTGGGGCTTTGAGGGCAAGTTTGTGACCAAGAGGTGACTGATCTGGTCTGGGTTTCTTTCAGTTCTCTGACTCTGAATGTGCCCGGCGGGCCCTGGAGCAGTTGAATGGCTTTGAGCTTGCTGGTCGACCTATGAGGGTTGGCCATGTGACTGAGCGACTGGATGGTAGCACAGACATCACTTTTCCTGATGGAGACCAGGAGCTGGACCTAGGATCAGCAGGTGGACATTTACAGCTCATGGCCAAATTGGCAGAAGGTAGAGTTTCTCTGCAGAGTGAACAGCATGGGGTTGAATTGTAGACCAAGGGTTGGGACTTTTGTGCACCTTTTCTTTCCCTTTCAGGCTCTGGAATCCAGCTGCCAGCCACAGCTGCTACTGCCACTGCTGCCGCTGCCCAGGCCGCTGCCTTGCAGCTGAATGGAGCAGTTCCCTTGGGGGCCTTAAACCCAGCAGCTCTGACTGGTAGACTTGGACTTGGGGAAGGGAGAGAAGTGTTGGGGCCTGGCAAGAAGGAATGCCCTGTGCTAACTCACTTTGCCTTTCTGTGTTCCAGCTCTGAGTCCAGCCCTGAACCTCACCTCTCAAGCAGTCGCCTCCCAGTGCTTCCAGCTTTCCAGCCTTTTTACCCCCCAAACCATGTAAATCACAGGACCTTGCTTGTTTTCGTCACTGGGTATTTTCTTCCTTTGGCTTCCATTCACTTCTTCTCCTTGCCCCAGGTAAATCAGTGGCACAGTACATTGCCTCCCTGTGCCGGGGGGTCCTGCCACTACCTTCCTCACAACTGCCCTTCTACGGCCCCTTCTCTCTGTTTTGTGGACCAAGCCATCCTGAGGCCATGGACATTTACTCTGCAGGAATTGGGGCCACCCTTAGACACCAAGAAGCTCTCCTGCCTGTGGCCCCAGTGGGAATGGACTCTGCTAAGCAACCACTAGTCCAAGAGAACAATTACTGAACACTGTTTCTCCATGTGCATCGTCTCCTGAGATGATCTTCATTGCCCTTTCCAACCCTCTCTTAGTGATTCCTCGATTCCTATGTTGGGAAGGCCATGGGCATTAACAGAAGGAACTGACTTCTTTTTTCTTCCTCCGTACCTTTACCCTACTATTTTGTCAAGGAAAAATCCTTAAGCCCTCTGCTCCAAGAGGACTTTGGAGTTTGGGGGCAAGGGGGTGAACCTTGAAGGTGCTGGCTTGCCGCTGCAAGGTCCATGGAAGAGAGCTGGGACATGTATGTGCATTGTGAAGCCTGCCTTAGACCTCAGCTTGGGACCAGAATTACCGTGGGCCCAGCATCTTGCTGGGAGCTGTAGAAATGATCCATTCTGCCAGGCATTTTGGATGTCTTAGGGGCATTCTGGAGTTTAGGGAAAGATGGTGCACTTTTCAAGTATCTTCCATCTTCCTTTGTATAGTTAGTTGTCCTTCCTCCCAGGTACTTCCTTTGGTCCAGGGTGGGAGGATGGTGGGGAGGCTGCTATTCTCTACCACTTCCCATGTGCCTCTACTGTGGGCTCCACCCAGCTGTTAAAGCTGCTCCTGTCCCCTACTTGGGCACATGTGAGCCCTTCTTACTGAATTTTATACCCTTGTGTGTGTGTGTGTACATAAATACACACACACACACATATATATATATATATATAAACTTTGTACAAAAGGCAAGCTTCATTGTTGTGGCGGCTGTGTGTGTGGTCTGTCAGTATGTCTGATGTTAACTTCTAATGAGCCAAAACCATGAATGTTCTAGGGATATAAAATATTTGTGATGGCTTTGTGTTTTCTTTTATTTTAATGTTATACAACCTTTTGGGGAATGCTGGGTTCAGTGAACTTTAATGTTGATGCATGACAAGGTAGGGCTCTTTAAGCCCCTCCCTTTCAGCAGATCTGGGCTGGAACCTGGAGGTCAGGAGATTCTTAGTGTGTTGGGAGGTGGATTTGGGGCAAGGACTCCCCAGCAGCTGAGGGCATCTCTTCCTTGTGCCGGTACTGGTGGTCCAGGGGGCTCTTACTCTTTGGAGGTAACCAAATTTATTGTCACACCAGGAGATGAACTTGACGCTGTTCACTGAGGGCAATGCCAGCCCCAGCATCGAAGGTGGAGGAGTGGGTGTCACTGTTAAAGTCACAGGAGACAACCTGGTCTTCAGTATAGCTCAGAATGCCTTTGAGGGGGCCCTTTGATGACTGCTTCACTACCTTCTTGATGTCATTATACTTGGCAGCTTTCTCCAGGGGGCAAGTCAAATCTAGAACAAACATGGAGGGTGGGGACACAGCTATGCCAAAGAGCTTCCCATTCAGCTTGGGGTGACCTTGCCCACAGCCTTGACAGCACCAGGGTGAAGCAAGGATGATGTTCTAGGCTGCCCCTTGGTCATCACACCACAGCTTCCCAGAGGGGCCATCCATAATCTGGATGACAATGATGGCATGGACTGTGGTTATGAGTTCTGTATGACGCCAAAGTTGTCATGGATGACGTTGGCCAGGGGGGCCAAGCAGTTGGCATGGAGAATCGATGACAGTCTTGAGGGAGTTTTCATACTTGTCACGGTTCACACCCATCACAAACATGGGGGCACCTGCTGAAGGGGCAGAGATGGTGACCCTCTTGGCTGCAGCTTTCTCCAAGGTAGTGAAGACGCCAGGGGACTCCACAACATATTCAGCAGTGGCATCACACCATCTGATGGTGGGATCTCGCTCCTGGAAGATGGAGAGAGACTTTCCATCCACTGATGATAAGTTTCCCATTCTCAGCCTTGACTGTGCCTTTGAACTTGTCATGAGTACATTCATACTGAACATGTAGACCATGTAGTTGGGGTCAATGAAGGGGTTGTTGATGGTGACAGTACCCACTTTGCCAGAGTTAAAAAGCAGCTCTGGTAACCAGGTGCCCAGTACTGGCCAAATCCCTTCATTCTGCCCTTCACCATCGTGTCTCAGGGTTGTGGCTGTCTTGTCAAACAGGAGGAGCCGTGAGCCTGTAACCTTTTTGTAGGAAGGAGAACAAAAGGCATGCATACACCTGTACACAGATACACCATCTATATGTGCATTACACTCTGCCCCAGGTCTCTTCCATCTGTCATCTTAACTGTCTCCAAACCTACCTGCCCACCAGACAGACTTCCAAGCTTTGTCTCTGTGCCTAAGGACAGATCTTGTCTTTCCACCAGGTGGCAGTGTGACAATAGCACATTCTGCACCTTCCTTTGGGGGATTTTATGATCTTGAGGAGCTTAGATACCAGAGAAGCCTCCCAAGTTCACCATTCTTACCACTGGCCTCCATACATGGCCCTGTTTATAGCAGAAATCACAGTCCAATATCCAAATGGATTTGGGCATCATACATCAGGACTATTCTGGCCTTAAAGTCTTCTCCCAGTCATCTCAACTCTTGCTTTCTATAGCTCTGCCTGGGACCAGTGACTTTCAGTGAGCTGAGTACTCCAGGAATGGCCCTACCAAAGGAGAGGCACACCTTCCTCCCTGCCTGCTTTGTAAGGCTTGTAACAGGTGACCTCAGAGCCTGGCTCACCAGCTAAGAACCAGCCAAGAGGAGGAGGTCAGGGGCAGGGCTCTGTAGGGCTCCTTCATTCTTTACTGGTCTCTATGGCAACAGAATGTTAAGCCTTTATTGTCTTGCTAAAAATATGGATAATTGCTGTAAGGTTTTATTTTGTCAGCTCTCAGACTTCTGAAGCAGAGTGATGGCTTTGGGTGATGTTAACTTCTGGGTTGCTTTTAACACTGAAGTATTAAGTATACAAAGCCTGTTTGTGGCTTAAAAAACCACTGGGACCCAGGACTAACTCTTGATTCTTCAAGGCTGCTGCAATCTTGCTGCTGCTGTTTCTTTTGCTGCTACTACCACCCTTTTTCCCTATCCTAGTTTGTTCTCTGGACCTTGGGGAAGGGAAGGAGGATGCATTATTTTTAGGTGGATGCAGCTGGCTATGGTCCAGTCCCCCTGTATGTATTGATCTGACTGCTAATGCATCCTGAGAAGCACAGCGTAGACCATTTTTGTTAGTCATCCTGAAGCTATGGACTAGGCCTCTTCATGGTGTTCTTGAACTCCTCCATACTATAAATGGCCACAGGCCTTGCCTCCCTTCCCTCCTCAGATGGGCCCCCAACTCTGCTTGGTTTCTTTATGTTCCCACTTCTATCTACTTTGGGCTTCCTGCGCTTTGGTTCCTTTTACCTCAGTTCTTCCTTGCCTCATTTGGTCTTGCCTCATGCATCCTCTTCCTGGGGCAGAGACAATGGTGACAGTGAAGAAAGATACCTTCTCTAATCTTAACCTATGTAAGGTGATTGCGTCTAGTGGGTGACAGCCAGTGTCACTGTGTATGACTCAGTGCTTAGTCAGCCCTCTATTGGGGGTGGTTGGAGTGGAGAGAAGGGGGCAAGAAACAGCCTCTGGGCCCAGCCTACAGTAAAAGAAATCTCCCTCAACCTCTCCTGCCTGACTGGAGTGGCCAGGGTCCTGGCAGAGGTGAGGCTGTGACCCACGTCCTTTCCCAGAGTGGTTGGAATTTTCTCACTAGTTCTCAATTCATAACAAGACTTTCACCTGACTTTGGGCTTATAGCCTATGCTTCTGTCTTCTCGAAGGCAGTGACATTCCCTCCCTTTTCTTTAGGTTGTTTTTACTTTTTTATTTTATTTTATTTTATTTTATTTTATTTTATTTTATTTTATTTTATTTTATTTTAATGTATTGATTCTAGAGAGAGAGAAGGGAGAAAGAAAGAGGAGAGAAACACTGATTTGTTGTTCTACTTACCTATGCATTCTTTGGTTGCTTCTTGTATGTGCCCTGACCGGGGATGTCACAACCTTGGCTGATCGGGGACAATGTTTTAACCAAGTCAGCTACCCGGCCAGGGCTTCTTCCTTTTCTTTAAACTGCTGTGTTCTTGACACTGGGATTCAGGAATTAATACTTGGACAGTTAGAAGATTCTATCCTGGCTCCAAAAAGTGAAGTGGCACAATGGTAACTGTTAACATTTATGTAGGATTTGTTTGAGGTTAGGCACTGTTCTAATCACTTTACATGTATTGAATCATTTCATCCGCCAGTGATCCTCTGAGGTAGATTCTTTTATTATCTTTACTCTGTAAATGAGGACAGTGATACCCAAAGAGCTTAACTAACTGGCCCCACAATTACAAAGTTAGCAAATTTAGCTTTCCAATCTAGGCAGTATAGCTTCAGATGCCTTGATCCTAATCTTAACCTGCCTCTCAGCACCACTGTGGAAACCTAGGCCTTGAAGTCATGGCGAAGTGCTGCTTTTTCTGTCTCTACGCCCATACTTCTCAGTAAATCCTGAAATTTCCACGACTACGTCTGCTAATTTTGCTCTCTTCCTGTCCCTCTTCTGGTGATCGAAATCTAGCCCTTTAAGACTCTGAAACTTGCCCAGTTGGAGCTGAATTCCCTTTTTGGTATTTGTCCTATTATAGGTCTTCTTATGCCTTTATTTACAGTTCTTTGTGAACTCTATTAAATGATGGTTATGGCTGAATGAGGCCAAGGATAGATGTATCCTCTTCATTATTGCTTTGCTTTGCACATATTACATGTCTGTGGGATTAATTCCCTCTCTGTTCAAGTTGGAGCCAGGCTTTCCAAAGGCTGTCCCTTCTAGCCTGCCTTCCCTGGCAGCTTTATCTCTTCCTTCCTCACTCCTCAAGAGAAGAGGCAGCTTTACTCTCTTTAGTGTTTCCATGGTAGCCTGTGATGCTGTCTGTCTGAAATATTGCTTGCCATCACCAGAGACTGATGCTTCCATGGCAACCAGGTGAAATCAATAGTCATGAGCTGGATTTGGGAAAGGAATTCTGGTCTGAGAAGCTGAGTGTCTGAATCTTCTGGCTTTCAAATATCCTCCTCCTCTCTCCCAACTTTTATACTCTGTATTCAGAACTGATTTGCTCTGCTCTTGGTTTAGAAAGCAATGTGTGAGGTGAAGCAGACCAGCCAACTTAGATTATGTGGGAAGGTGGAGACAAAAAAAGAGCTCATCAAAGATCACTTATTTTTTTAAAGATTTTATTTATTTTTAGAGAGAGGGGATGGGAAGGAAAAAGGGGGAGAGAAACATTGATGTACAAGAGAAATACGATCAAAGATCACCTTTAAAAAGTTGGCTGAGTTCTGTTAGCTGTCCCAGATGATCTGCTCTCAAGAGCCCTTAAGGAGTTGGCTGGAGTTACTGGAGAGCCATTAGCAGTTATTTTTGAGGGAAATGGACAGATATGAATGAGGTGCCTGGAGACTGGAAAGGAGCCAGTCAGTACTGGGTTGCAGAGGGGGGAAAATGACCTTGGAAGTCATAGACTTGTCAAACACTTGCCAGTGTTCCAGAAAGGATGGGAGCATCCATCAGCTTTCAAGCATCATGATGTCCATTTGTTGAAATGAGTGGTGCTGAGAATTAGCCTCCTTCTCCCATGTCCTGGGCCCAACCAAGCCAAGGGACCACCATCCCCTAGCAGACTGGTCACACTGTAGAGCTACACTGCATGGTTCAGATCTGTCTTTTGTTTCAAATCTGCTGAGTGAGCTTGGGTATTACTCCAATTTTCTAACTCAGACTCCTCATTGGCAAAAAAAAAAAAAAGTAATAATAGCACCTGTCTCAGGGATGTGAGGATTAAATGAAACAATCCCTGTAGATGGCTTAAACTTGTTAGCTTTCATTATGACTGCCATCACTGTCCCCATTCATCTGGATGCCTACACACTGGACTTCCTCCCTGGCCTCATTCTCCTCCCTAGCTTCAAAGAATGCTCAAGATTTATAGGGGGAGAAGTAAGGGTGGGACTATGATGAAAAAACCCTTAACTGTTCCTGTGCTAAAAGCCCCAGGCTCACAAAGTCCTGGGTCACATATAGCCAGCCTAGCTTCCAGGAAAACAAACCCCATTGTCCAATCTCGTTTTATGCCTGAAACTCTATATAATCAGATTATAGCCAGATGTCTTTGAAAAATCAGGGTGAGCCCCCCAGGTACCTTCAGGGTACCTAGTGCTCTTCACTTTTTTTCTGGCATTCACTGTTAGAGTCCTTTGCTTAGTGTCCCTCCTAACCTCCCCCAGCATTCTTTTTTTTTTTATTAAAGATTTTATTTATTTTTAGAGAGAGGTGGAGGGAGGGAGAAATAGAGGGAGAGAAACCTCAATATGTGGTTGCCCCTCACATGCCCCCAACTGGAGACCTGGCCCGCAACCCAGGTATGTGCCCTGACTGGGAATCATATCAGCAACCCATTGGTTTAAAGTTCCCATACTCAGTCCACTGAGCCACACCAGCCAGGGATCTTTGAGAGTATTTTAAATCATCACAGATTCTCTGCCTAATGGTCACCTGTGAGTCCTGTGGGAGGTATGTTGGACCTTGCAGACAGCAACTTAAATTTGTATTTCCAGAGTGCTGCTGTGCTTTGAGAGGTTAACAAGCGGCCTGAGTGCCTGAATGAAGGACCAGGACACAGGTGGCAATAAACATTACTTCCACTGCTCATTTGTACAATGCTTCACAAGTCACTTAGACATTGGCATTTTTATTCAGTCCTTATAACTATCCTACAGGGTAGGTGCCATCTGCATTGCATAGCTGGGCGAGCTGAAGTTCAGAAAGGCGGAGGTTCAGAGTGACTTTTCTCCCTAGACCTCCATCCAGGAAGTAACGGGCTGAGTGCCCCTCAAAGGCCTGCAAGGCCCCATTGAATTTGTCTTCACATCTTGAGTTTACAGGGCCACCAAGCTCTGGGGGCATGGCATCAAGATTCAAATAGATGAGATGGGATCTTAAGCATGTATGCATCAGAGAGCCACCAAGATGATAAAGGACTAAGAAGCAGGATGCTCCTGTCTGGTTTTGGGGCGCTTGACAACTTGGCCACACCACCCACCCAAATGTTGCTGCTTCCTGTGCCGTGAGGCAGGCTGCCCACCACTCCTCCTGTGTGTTTGCCGGTGTAGTTTCGCCCTAGGGAGTTGTTTTCCTTCTCCCCACCTGCCTATCTACAGCGCACATACATTCTTCAAGCCCCATTTCCTAAAATCTATGTTGTGAATTTTGTTTCTTCCATTCTTAGAAAAATTTTAAAGCACATAATGTTACCCCCAGTTAGCTGGAATAAGGTGTTGTGTCGTTTGCTGCTGTCTTGGCCACAGTAGGGCTGTCACCACCTCGTTCCATCTTTTCCAGGGCAATCTGAAGGTACTTGAGGGCAGGGATGGAGTCTTACCTGTGTTTGTTTCCCTCACAGGGCTTAGTGCTGTGGTGACCGTACTGCAATACTTGAGTCAACAGTAAGTGTTTGTAGATGAAAGATGACAATGTCCAGGAGAAATTTATTCAAACGGATGTGTATATGAACTATGTTAAATTAACGAAAGATGTACCTATGAGTGGACCTTCTGGAAGAGAGACGTTAACCCAGAAGACCTGTGGAGTTTCCTTGCATGACCATGGCCACCTTTCAGAGGACGACAGCCCCTGCTCCAGGCTCCACAGAGACTGTGACGTGCAGCAGGGCCTCCTGACGCAACTGCAAGCAGCGGCCCAGAGTCAAGGAATCCTTTCCAAGACCCAAGACTGGCCTCACCTCTGAGCCCTCAAAGGAGGGCACAGTCTATGTTCTCAGCCAGTCAGAAGGCCTTATGAGCCAGGGGAATGGGGGTAGCAGGGTGGGCAGGGGTTGGGCTGGTAAGAGCATAGACCCCAAGACAAAATTGCAGTGGTTAAGAGGAGCGCCAAGGCAGAGGAGACCTTGCCTGGCACGGGCAGGTCAGGTTCGCAGACCCTTAGCTATCTCTCACACCAGTCCAGACCAGCAGCCAGGCTGTCTTTGCCTTGATCAGAGGGAGGGAGAAAAATGGCCTGGCTCTCAGAGAGGACCCCACCTCTCCCAAGTCTGGCATGAGCGTGACTTCAGTTTCCTTCTGTTCTGAGCTCTTCCCTGTAGGCGTCTGGAAGGAACACACAGATGGGTCGGCTGATAGGTCTGGCTGACTTGGGGGGAGGGAGGCCTGTGGTGTGCGTGCGTGGCTCCCCTCATGGGGAGGTCCTGCCATAATCATAATCATGGAGACTTCCGCCATGTGAAGGGCACTAGGCCTTCTTGTTCTCATTCTCCCCTCTTACCACCTTCGACCGTTGGTGGTACTCTTCCTCTGGAAGAGCCCTCCTCCCTTGGCAGCAGCCTCTACATGCTCACTCCTAAGTCTGCCACTGCCTTTGTGGAGGCTTCATTTCCCCCTTCTCCAACTGCCTCTCCCCGCCCGTAACTCTCCTTAGTCCCTCTTCTTTCTCTGAAACACCAAGGTTTTGCTTTATTTTTATTTTTTTATTTTTCTTACAGAGAGGGAAAGAAACATCAACGTGTGGTTGCCTCTTGTGTGCCCCCCACCAGGGACCTGAACTGACCCACAACCCAGGCATGTGCCCTGACTGGGAGTTGAACTGGCGACTCTTTGGTTTGCAGGCTGGCGCTCAACCCACCGAGCCACATCAGCCAGGGCTATTTTTAATTATTTTATTTAGTATTAGAGCAGGTAAGATATGCTATAGTTAAAAAGGTAGGAGAGGGTTGTACAATGAGAACTAAATCTCTCACACCTGTCCTTCACCCACCCAGGGTGCTTCACCCACTTTCACTCAGCTCCCCTTCCCAGCAGCCATCAGCCCCAACCTGGGGTGTAATTTGTTTGGTTACAGGCCCCTCTGGAAATCTGATGAGATTCATGAACCTTTTCTCAGGCAAATGCATGAATGCACAAACATATCAGACTGCCCTTTCACAAGAATCAGAGACCCTTGAAGCCCATCTGTGGTTTGAGGCTAGGAATCCCAGCCCGTATTGTACCCTTTCCCTTGGTATAATATGTGGGTCCCTGTACAAAATAAAGGCCACAGAGCTCCTGTTTAAAGAGTTTCAGAACAGCAACGGCAGAGCATTAAAGTAAGCATAGGGCCCGGTGTGACTGCATAGGTCAAACATTCGCAAAGCCAGTCTTGCATCTCCTCCCTCCTTCTGGCTCTTCTACTTCTATCTTTATAGTGATTATTCTTGTATCTGTGACTCTTGCCCCAACTTGTTCTGAACTTCAGATCCAGTCATCTAGGGAACTGCTCAAACTCTCCTTATGGATGTTCTAATATTTCATACTCAGTCTTCAAAATGGAGCCATTTATACCATCTACTCTCTCTGCCCCCTAACTCTAATTTCTCCGCATCCTCTTGCAAATTGTGACTCCTCCCTCTTTATACCTACCCACTTAATCTACTCTGACTCTCAAATCCATGCTGCCTCTACTTTCCCACCACCATCTCTCTCAGGCTGGTCCTTCATTGCTCTTCGTATGTAATACTGTGATTGGCCCTACCCTTGCTTCTGTTGCTCCAATCCATGCACAGGTCTCCCAGCCTCCTCCTCCCAAAGAATCATCACGATCATGTCATTTTCACACGTAAAGACCTTCAGTGACTCTCACTGCTTACAGAATTGGGCCCTACCTCCCTTGAAGTAGGGCTTCACATCAAACCTTTTCCATTTACCCTCCTCTTCATGTCCCCGAGGTTTCAACTTAACTGCAGAACCATCTGGTCTTTTAATGGGCCGTGTGTTCTCCTGCTTTTGAAAATGTGAACCATCTCTGTTCAAGGTCCCCAGAGATTAGAGTTGGTTTACCCTACTACAGCTATGTATTTCTCTGGCCCTTCACCACGGCCACTGCCCATGGCCCTGCTCACTGTGTCACCTGTATTTTTTCTACTGGCCCTCTTCCTCTCCCCAACCCCCCTGTTCTTACTGGAAGGGGAACCTCAGATGAAAAGATGAATAAAATCACCATTAAGTATCAAGCAGACATGAGTGGAATCCCAGCTCTGTTTGCTTATGGACCTCTCAGATGAGTTATTTACACTCTTTCTTCCACAGTAAAAAAAGGCAGTGACACCCTACATAGTCATTAAAGAATTAACAGATAAACTGAATAAAGTACTAAGGATAGTGTCACTGTCATATTATCTCATGCTGGGCTGGTCTCACTTGGCTCTTCCTCAGCTATAAGGACGCAGAGGACATCTCATCCCTCTTTCCATCAAGTTCTGGGAACCTGAGTAGGGTGAGGCGGAGGCCTGGTCCTTGGTGCTCAGGTAACTGCAGTACACGTTTGAGTGCCAGGGGAGCTGCTGCCTCTGTTCCTTTTGTTCAAACTCGTGGCTCAGGCAGCAGCAGGCGTGGGTGTCACCAGGAAAGGCACTGACAGCTTCAGTTCTCACCCAGGGTTTGCAGGTGACAGCTGGAGCAGTGGGGCCCTGTCAGCAAGAGCTGCAGGCTGACCCCACCATGCCCCAGCTGGTGGCCTCTCTGGTGGATGTGGCCTCACCTTGAACCAGTCCAGGGCACAGCTGAATGTAGCTCTGGGAGCTAAAGGTAGCCTCTAGCCTACTCCTTGTGGTATATATTAGGGTAAGGAGACAGTGACTTGACCCCTGTCACTGTTACTAAATTACTTCTGGCAAGTAAATTACTCCTAGCTCCTCTCCAGGCCTGTTTTCTCGTCAACAAAGGCACAAAGTTAGACCTAATTATCTCTAAGGGCCTGTGGTCACCTGCCCCAGACTGCACCAGGACTAAGTTCTGAAGCCTCCCTAGAGTTTTAGGTTCCTTGTTCCTCTGGGCCTGAGTTTTCTCGTCTGTAACAGTTTCCTACAGCCATCCCTTCTGTGGGGGTGTTGAGGACAGAGAGTCAAAGTGAACAGGTGCAGTAGAAAAACTCTTTATTGAAAAGGGAAGGGTGGCCCCTTGCTGGTACCTCCTGGGTCCTGGCCAAAGGGGGGGGTACCACCCGCTTAGCTCCTCACGCTGGCATCTGAAGGCAAAAGACTGTCCACACCTCACCTTTAATAGCCTTAAAGGAGAAGTGCCATGGTGTAGTGATAAACCAGAGAAATAATTCTCACAACTAGCACTTCCAGACCCTTGCCTTTAACTTCTTAAAGGCACGTGAACAAGTGCAGCAGGTAAGAGCCAGAACGTTTTAGGAAAAGTCTCCGAGAAGGGTCTCCGTGTATTTACCTTTAAGAATCTCTTAAAGGTGAGGCATATTAGTGTAGAGTACAAAGGTGGAAAACCCTGTAAAGGAGTCTACAAAGCACTTTTGTAGTTCTCGGCTTTAGGATCTCTTTGCAGGAGAGGTGGTCAAGCGCGAAGTAATAAAAAACAAAATATCTTGCAAAACGATTTTCCTTCCAGCCCACCAGAACCGCTCCGCCCGCCCACCACGGTGTGCCCCGCTGGTTCCGAGTCCTGCCTCCCAGGTGCCCGGGCTGGGGGTAGGAGAGGAGGAGGATGTATCCGAAGACCTCCCTGCAAGCCCCACGGTCAAACCCGGGCGTTCTGGGAGCTTTTGGTTTCCTAGCCGGTCTTCGCAAAGGAAGCCCGATAGGGGCGGGGCAGGGCGGGGAGGGGCTAGGCGAGGGGTCAAGCTGAGTGAGTGGTCACCATGGCGACCGAGGTCACCATGGCGACGGCGGCTCAGAGCGAGGAGAGGTCGTGACATGACCTGGAGCGCTGCTTGAAAAACTTGGCATTGCGGGGCACCAGGTTGGCGAGGAAGCGCTTGGCCTTCTTGGTGAGGCTCTCGCGGCGCGCAGATGGCGTGGCGCCCTTGGGGCTGCCCAACTCCTGCCGCTGGAGCCCTGCGCGGCTCCGGCCGCGCCGCAGCCGGATCTGGCGGACTGCTCCCTCGAAGAGCTCGCGCGTGTTGTGGTGCAGCGCGGCGGATGTCTCGATGTGCTTGCAGCTCAGTGTTCCTGCTAGGTGGCGGCCCTCTGCGGGAAGGGACAGGTTCAGGGGCCTGCCTGCCTGACTGCACTGGGCCTGGGGCAGAGTGGGGTGTGGAAAGGGGTTGGCAACGTAAGAGGACAGGCAGGGATGCTGTGGGGAGAGGGGAGGAAGAAAGGGACCTTGGAGAAGAGGTGAAGGGGAGTGAAGAGAAGGGATTCTCAGGCCCCTAGGACAGGCATTGGTAGACTGTCCTTACACTGGGGTGAAATGCAGTGAAGTTTGTGCACCTGAGCATAAAAAGGCCTCATGGAAAAGAGTAGATGTGGCAAGGAGAAGACCTGTTGAGACTGCAAGTATAATGAGGATACCCACCCTCCAGTGAGACCTCCCTGGAGCGGGCCAGGTCACTCTTGTTTCCAACCAGGATGACAGGAAGGTCGTGGTGGGGCCTCCCAGCCCGGAGTCGAAGTAGGGTCTCTGGAACTTTGGAGAAGCTTCGTCGGTCAGTGACTGAGAAGACGATGAGAAAGGCATCCCCGGTCTGAAGGCAGTGGTCCCTCAGCCACCCTCCTGCATCCCCCTGCAGATGGGCAGAGAGAGTCAGGGACTGTCAGGGCTGGAGGCATGGGAGAACCTGTCCAGCGCCTACAGCTCTAGGATGAGGAATCAGGATGTAAAGGAGAAGCCACCGGCTTAAAACAGCAGAGCTACTTAATGGCAGAATCTCCATACCCAGGGCATGTTTGTGGAGGAGGGACAAGTTAGTAATGTGAGCTCCACTCCCGAGAATTGGAGACACAATATCCTAGACTAGGGTAGCCCTTCCTACTTTCTCATACACACTGTATGCTATTCAAGTGTGTGTAACCTGGTCTCTCATAATAACGATTTATGTCCAAATGTTCACAAATCCTCACTTTTTTTTCTTTCACAAGGGGCCAGAGCCCTGACCCCTTGTCCTGTCTGGTCAGACTCTTCCAGGCTGAAAAAAAATGTATGGGTAGGGTCAATTTCAGGAAGTTTAGCCTGGCTTGCAGCTGTAGGGTTTGCCAAATCCAGATCCTAACTTTCCTCTGGGTCTGAAGACCCTGGAAAGACAGTGGCTCTCAGTTGCACCCTGGCATGGGCCTTTGCCCTCTGAAAGGACAACACAAGTTGAAACTAGCTCCTGCAGTCCCCTAGCCTTGAGCCAGGCTTTGCCCTTCCCCAGCTCTCCCCGGGTTCATCACTGGCTTGCAGCCACATCTTAGTTCTCACCTGTTCCCAGATGTCATAGACAACTAAAGTCACTTCCTCCTTATCCACCGTGATGCGTCTCTCATAGGTGTCCTCTGTTGGGAAATAAGGACAGGCAACAGAACCCATTAGGAGGCTCCCAACACTGGTGAGACCTGGTAACCAGGGACACCTCAGATCCCAGAACCAGGGACCCCCCTTGAGAGAGGTTGTCACAGAAAGCACTGTAGAAACTTTTCTTAGGTTCTGGCCTCCAGGGGCTGCTCATGCCTGGAGCTCTTCAATCCTTGACTAGGGCTCTCAAGGAAAGACGCACCCTCAACCCTTGCAGGGCTCCCCCAAATACCTGGGTTCTCTGGCTCATGAGCATTGTCTCCCTGGAGACCACCGAAAGTGCCTGCTAGGGTGCTCTTGCCCACGCCGCTTTCCCCCACCAGCATGACCTTGAAGATGCTGTCCTTTTGGGTAAGGGCTCCCTCCCCTGATCCCAAGGAGTCAGAGGAGCCAGAGGACGAGGCTTGAGGTGGCCAGTCAAGTTCATCTACAGCCTGGGCTCGCCGCAGCTGGTGCTTGTAGGGGACAGGCATACTGCCTCTTCGTCTGGGGGCCCCTGGGGCAGAGGGTGGCTCACTCCGGTCCAGCTCTGCCAGCAGTTTATCTTGCTTCTTCAGCAGTGTGGCATTTGCTTCTGGGGGGCGCAAAGAGAAAAAGCTATGAGCAGGGGGTGCCTAGCCATCTGCAGAGGATTCAGCCCTGGCTGCTGTAGCTTCAGAGGCCCAGTTGATGACCATGACCCAAGAGGAGCTTAGAATCTTTGGTCTGACCTCTTACACTGAAACCTCCTAGGAGCCTGAACTGGTAGGGCACCGAGGAGCTGACCTGATGGTGTGTCCAAAGTGGTCCCAGCCACAACCTATTCAAAACACGCCCCATGCAGGGGAGGCACCTGCATGCAGCCTTGCACACCCACTCACACTTCATGCTGACACATAGGCACACCCCCAGACTAGGCCTCTAGCCCCAGGGCTGCTCCTCCTTCAGCCATGAGGCTCTGCCCCTACTGCTTCCTGCACTGGCAACCCCCTCACTTGCTGGCTCAGGGATGAGAAGCTGAAACTGCTGCCCATGTTCTGGTGGGGTGGGTAGTGGTAGTCAAAAACTTTGTGGGGAGCCTGTTCCCAGGGAAGGGCCTTTGTTCTTTGAGTTGTGTGTTTTGGGTCCCGGTGGGTGTATGCATGAGCAGGCTGCCTCTTCCCATGGCCCCGTGGGTGAGCATCCCCCAGTATGTGGCCTCACTGGGAGAGTCCTGCATCACTGGCCATCCCAGTGAGTTGGAGAGAAAATTACCTTTGTGGTGAGGTAGAGGGAGTGTGGCAGCGAGGGAGAGAGCGGGAGCGGGAGAGAATGACAATGCACGGGGTCAGGGTAACTGGAAGGAGGCCGGACAGACATAACAAAGGGGGATGGAGAGAGGCTGGAAATAGCCCAGGATCGATACTTGGCTAACAGCCAGAGCCTCCAGGGAGCCAGAAGAAACCCTCATAACAGGTCTCCGGGGAAGCCCCTTGCCCGTGATTCCCAGGGTGGTGGGCTGCTCCTTCCCTTTCCCCCTTCCCTCTCGCCCATCCCAGCCTCTTGGGAATGAGACTGACCTAGGGGGCCAAGCACCAATTTCCCCAGCGAAGCCCGGGGGGGGAGGGGCGTTTAACCAGCTCTGCCCCCTCCCCCCAGTCCAGCCCCATTCCTAGTGTGAGTAGGAGGCTTCCCCACTCTCCTCCTTGCTCTTCCCCTCTTGCTGTTTGGGTTCAAGCTCCTTTAACCCCTAGTTCTGGCTTCTCCACCAAAGCTTCAGCTCCCACCTCCATGGTTCCGTCCGAAACCTGCCCAGCTCAGCCTCACCTGGTGTGGGCGTCCCTGGCGGGGAGGCCTGGTGGTTGCCGGAGGGGCAGAGTGCTGTGGTTTCTGTGTCCGTGTCCATGTCGGCGTCCAGGTCCGAATGCATCGGCGTGCGTGTGCAGCCCGGCGGCGCCTCGCAGCACCCGCTCCCTCACTTGGCAGCACTGTCAGCTTTTCCCTTCAAATGCCACCCCCCTACGTGTCCTCCCCCCACCGCCAGACACCTGGGGAAATTGTCCCGCCTCCTGATGAGGTCACACATGCTAATGAGTGATGTCAGCGGGATTCCCTCCTTTCTGCACGCCCCCCCCCCCCCAACCCTTTTGTGTCGCTTTCTTCTGGGAGCACACACACTGCAGGTCTGGTTAAGACAGAACAAAGTCACAGGGCAGAAGGAGAGAGGAGTTCAGAGAAGTGGGGCGAGGGGTCGGTGGGTAAGGGGGCTGAGCGCTGCAGGAGGCAGAGACACGGGGACCAGACGTCTTTCTCCAGGAGCCAGGATTATGGGTCTTTTGTCTCCGTGTCCGCAGCCCCCTAGCCCAGTGTCCAGCCGTGAGAGGGTGCTCTGTGGCTAAATGGAGGGGCTTGAGAAGAAACCAAAAGAAATGCAGAGAGAGAGGGACAGTCACCATGCCACCAAGTTTCCCCAACATTCTCTCTTTCCCCACGCCACTCCTTCTCAGCCAAGCCCCACAAAAGTACCTGTTTCCCAGCCTGGCTCCTAGGCAGGTAGGGGCTTTGTTTGGGCAGCACCCTTTTGTCACTAAGTTCAGGTGGTGCAAACCATTGTGGTTCCTCCCCCTTCCTGCCAGGCCCACCAGCCCAGTGTTAATCAGAGCAGGAAAAAAGGGAGAGACCAACCCTCTGGAAGTTCCCAACCCAAAGGTGGGGGTGGAGAGTGCCAGCCCCGCCCCTCCAGTCCCTCTGTGGGTCAGTCTAGCTCTCTGCAAAGACCGAAGGACCTGTCTTTTACTGTTCCTTTCCTGCCCAGTTTCTTTTCCCTTCAGGCGTCCACTCTTGTCTTCCTTCCCGACACCTGCAAGCACCCAAACGTTTTGATTTCCTGGCAGCCCCTGACCCTATTTTTGCCAGGTGCTGAGCTAAGCAGCTTCCTGCATTATCGCCTTTCATCCTCATGACTGTAAGGCTCACAGTGGCAGGCGGGTGGTTGGTCCCCAAATCAATCACTGCACTGGAAGAAAAAAAAAAAGCAAGGACAGCAGTTTGGTGTGGCTCAGCGGACTGAGTGCCAGCCTGTGAATCGAAAGGTACACTGGTGCATTCCCTGTTGGGGCACACGCCTGGGTTGTGGGCCAGGTCCCCAGCTGGGGGGTGTGCAAGAGGCAACCACTCGATGTTGTCTCCCTTTCTTCCTCCCTTCTTCTCTCTCTAAAAAATAAATGAATATTTTTTTTTTAAGTAAGGGCTTCAGAACTCCACCCCTCCACCCAGATCTTTCACCTCTACCCTATACTGCCTTCCCCGTTTTAAATACTCCAACTGTCTCCAGTTACTGGGAACACTCCGTGTGGCACTCTTCTGTGAACTTTTCCAATAGAAGAGGGAAACTGTAATCTTTAGACTAACATGCAACGACAGTTCATTTACCTGGAGGACAACTACAGGACAACACTGTAGGGTCTAGTGGGAACAGAAAAGACTCCTGAGCAGGTACAATACTCATGCACTTTACTCAATGGATAGACTCTCCAGTCCTCAGCCACAGACTACTTAATCCTTTATTCACAATTTTAATGTATCCATGTGTGTTCATGTACTCATAGATCAGAAGTGCATTAAGAGCAACAAGTCAGCCCCAGGTGGTGTGGCTCAGTGGATTGAGTGCTGGCCTGTGAACCAAAGGGTCACCGGTTTGATTCCCAGTCAGGGCACAAGCCTGGGCTGCGGGTTTGGTCTCAGTCGGTGAGAGGCAAGCGATCGCTGTTTCTCTCTCACATGGGTATTTCCCGTCCCTTTCTCCCTCCCTGCCCTTCTCTCTAAAAATAAATAAATATTATTTAAAAATTGCCCTAGCTGGCGTAGCTCAGTGGATTGAGCGCGGGCTGTGAATCCAAGTGTCACAGGTTTGATTCCCAGTCAGGGCACATGCCTGGGTTGCAGGCCATGACCCCTATCAACCGCACATTGATGTTTCTCTCTCTCTTTCTCCCTCCCTTCCCTCTCTAAAAATAAATAAATAAAATCTTAAAAAATTGTTCTAATGTCATTTCGCATAAAGGCAAACAGCCCCCTCACACTACTATAACTTCTGAAAACATTGCTGAAGAGGAACCACTAGTTTCTATGAAGATCCCCAGCTCCCCAGAGAAATTTGTTATATTGCAGATGTGCTAAAGAAGAATATAATGTTTTAGAATGGTTTTCTTCCAAAATGAGTTTTTAGGAATGTTTTAAATTATAAAGGGGTGAGCTTGATGTAGCTGGAAAACTCAATTAGGTGGTTGGATTCATTTCTATGCTATCAAATTAGAGTGAGTCAGCAGCTGCAGAACCCGGCAGGGGTTCCTGACCGTGACTTCCGCCTGCTCTCAGACCAGCTTTAGGCCACAGGAACAGGTTGGGTTTCACCTTGAGCCTTTGGTGCTCTTACAGCCTTTGCTGTGTGGCTGGGGGACTCTCTTCCTTCCCAGCGGGAACTGGAGCTAGGTTCAGGCCCAGATCCTGCTCTTTAAGGACTGAATTCTGTTGTCATCTCAGATTCCCAGCCCATCCCCTCTCAGGTCGAGAACACCTCCCACCTCCTCTTACACCCCTGATACTGGGTGACAGGGGTCACACTGTCTATTCTGGTAGTATCTGAAGTTGCCTTTTCCCCCTTGGGTCATAGTTAAAACAAACTCTGGTGACTGTTCTCCAATGCTCCACCCTCTCCTGGTTAGGAACCTGTTTTGGATTTCCCTTTCTACTTGTACAAGGCCAACTCTCTCTCCCTGCCAACCTGGGGTTTCAGTGTGGCTGATGAATGTAGTGCTCCTGCTTGTGTCTCCTACAGCACACCCAGCACCTAGAGAAGCTTCCTTCGGGCTTGTGGATCTCCCCATACACACAGGCCTTCCTAGTGAACTCTGCCCTCAAGTCCTCCCTCCAGCACTCTGAGCCTTCCACCAAGAGAAGCAATCTTACCCTAAATTTTTGTTTGCTTTCAAGTTACAGAAAAAGGTCTGGAGTAGGACAGGGGATGAAGATACCAGGTTGAAGGTTCTGAGATGGCTGGTGGGGAAGACAGGTCCATGGAGAGGGCAGAGCGGGTGATGGAGGGATGGGAGGGGTAATCACCATTTCTCATTGCACTGGGCCTGACACTGGTGGGCCCCAGGGGTTGTTGGCACTTGGGAAGGAAGATCCAAAGACAGCAGTAAGCAAGAATGAGGATCTGTAGAGCACTCCCCACCCCGCCCCAGTCTCTGGAGAGGGTCTGGAATGAAAAGAACTTGGGTCTTTCCTGAGCCAAGATGCCAGGGCCCCAGGGTGGCACCATACCCCATCTCTGCCATTCCTCAGGCTCTCGCTCACTGGGGGGAAGCATTATGCAGTCCATACGTATGTAAAGATGTTGACAGGGTGATCCACAGAGGGGTGGAGAGAGGCTAGCCTGGACAGGAAGTGTAAGGACGAGACTGGAAGTTCCCTGGGGGAGCTGGCTCCATCAGGGATGTCTCAGCTCTGCTCCTGGGGCATCGGACTCCTTCTATACCCTTTGTCCAGATTTTAATGTCAAACTCTAGGACAGATCCATCAGCTTTCTTTTCAGAGACTGGATTCTAACATTTTTCACAGATTATTCCCTCCTCCATCACCCTCAGCTCTTTGGCTCTGGCCACTGCTTGTGATCCTGCCCCTTTTCTGAGGAGGTTCAGGGTCCAGCCTACAGCCCTCACCCTCAAGTCTGCTTATCTTGTGGACACTCACCCTGACTAGAACTCACAACTCTATTCCAACTATTGACAGCATTCTTTAGGCTCTGGTTTGGGCCCTCTTCCAGGAAGACCTCTTAGATTTGGCCAAATTGATGCCAGCATCCTCACACCCCAAATGTTTATTATTTTTCTCTTGATTCACCTTTGACTGCTTTGAGGCAGGATCCTAAAAGTCCGTCTGTCTCTCTTAGGATAGTACAGCAGGGGCAGAGGGTGGAGGGCAGGTGTCACAGCTCCCACGATCCAGGGGGACAGTCTGCTCCTGTGATGTGCACTCTGGGAATACTCCACCAACGGGAGCCTTTCAGCTACGGGGCCCAGCCTGGCAGTGAAGAGGCTTGGCACTCACCCTGGTATCAACTGCAGTGGAGCTGGGTCCTGGGTGGTGAGTGGAGGTGGAAAGGGTCAGTGCACCTTACGGCCCCTTGAACTTTCTTACCCGCTGAGTGGTATAACATTTAAGACTGTGTAGTTAGAAGATCAATACGAAGAGGCAGAAGTGGAGGCCAGAGCAAAGGCCCACACAAGAAGGAACCGAGAGAGGTGAGCATAAGCTGAGACAGGCAGAGAGGCAGGGTGCAGGCTCATAGCTCATTTAACAAAAATCTTAAATTTCGGATTCCTTTATTTTCAGTCTTGATTTCTGGGCAATTACCTAGCTCTGGGACAGAGCATTTGTTTTCTTTTTCAAACCAGGCCCCATAGGAAGGATCACAGTGCCAACCTCAGGCCCTGCCTAAATCCTCCCCTTGTGGGCTGGAGGTCTCCAGCCAATTTGCATTCTGGTGCTTAAGGCCACTTTTGGGTGGGGGATTGGAAAGGATGGAGTGTTCAGGCCTATGCCCTCTTTAGAACTTTACTTTTTGAAAAGAGCCATCCAAATGGTGGTGGTGTGAAAACAGGGTGGTGGCGGACAGGTGCAGAGGGAGCTGTGTGTGAGACCTCTCTGCCTGAGGGACACCTGACTTAACAGCAGCTGTACAGGGCCAGAGGGAGGCTCACCAAGTCCCCTTAGACTGAGGGTATGGGAGGGCAGTAGTGGAAGAGAAGCTGAGCTGCTTTCTAAAGGGCTGCTGTCACTGTGACTAGAGCTCTCAGGGTAGCCAGGCCACCTCAGGCAAGCAGTGGCTCATCCTCTGCTTCAATTACCCAGAGCCCTGGCTCAGCCAGTGGCACCAGCAGCACGTCGTCCTCATCCTCTGGGGACAGGACTATCGTGTGGGGTTCAGGTGGGGTTCGGGTTGGTCCTGGGGGCTGGGTTGGTCCTGGGGGCCGAAGGCTGGGCAGGAGGCGGCCTCGCAGGGCCTGCACCACTCCAGACAGCAGTGATGGTTCTACGGGCACTGAGGGCAGTGGCCCTGGGGCCTCTGGGACAGTAGGGACAGCTGGAGGTACACTGGCAGATGGGAGGGGAGCCTTGGCAGGCAGGGGGGGTGCCTGTTCCCCATCATGCCCACCTACTGCCCCAACCTCACGGGCCAGACCTGTGCTTCCATCTAGGGCTTCAAGGGGAGCATCAGAAGGTGTGACGACCTGGGGTCTGGTCTCAGGGGTTCGGGCTGGGGTACTGGTTCGAGGAAGAAGGCCCCAGCGGCGGAGACGGCGCACCAGGCGGCGCACACAGCGGCTCCGATGGCGGCGGCGGGTACCTGAGGCACCCCCTGGAGTCATATCTTGGCGCAAGATCTGTAGCAGAGAACGCAGGTTGCCCAGCACTGAGTTCTGCAAGGAGAGAAGGCAGACATCAGAGTTAGAGAAGTGAGGAGGGGCAGTGGCAGGGCCACAGTGGGGTTGGGAGCAGGATGAGCTAGGGTTGGGGGTAGTGACTTACATCATTAGGGTTCTCTGTAGGGAAGTCCTCCACAGGTGGGATGGCGCCCTGGGCAATGAGCTGCCCATAGGAGGGAGGTGCCTGCTGCTGCACAATCTCAGCCTCCATTCGGGAGAGGGGGGCAAAGATGCTGGAAGGAATGAGGGCTGCTCAGTCAGAGGTGGTTCTGGATAGAGCAGCCTGTCCCAGCCTGGACAGGCCTCTTCCCTCCACACCCAGGACAGGACAACTGAAGCTATGCTATGGTTTTTCCAAGTCACTGAGGTCCCCTCCTTCTCTGAGGTTGCCTTCAGAACCTAGAGCTATCCTTTCCTCAGAGAAGCAACCCTCTCCCCAAGCTGGATAACCCCACAAACCAACCCATAAGTTTGTCACGGGAACCTATGCCAAACATGGACACCCTCATACTGTCTGGTGGCAGCATGGGCCCTGCCTCACCCTCAGTCCCCACTCCTCTACAGCCAGCTGACCTGTACTCCTGGGTGCGAATGGCATAGAGCTTGCAGGTGCAGCCCAGAGCAATGACCAGTAGCAAGCCGCACACAAGGCTGCCAATGACCGCAGCTGTAATGACCTTGCGGGGCAGGGCATAGGAGCAGTCCCACTCGTCACTGCCGTCGGCGCAGTCTGGCTGCCCGTCGCACACCCACGTCTCATACACGCACTTCTCATCCCGGCATCGGAAGTTGCCAGGCTGGCAGTGCCGGCACCGTCTCTCATCTGCTCCATCAGCACAGAAGGTCTGGTAGTTACAGCGGTCAGCAGGCAGGTAGCAGGCTGTGGCACCAGGGGTGCCAGCAGGCCCACAGGGATAGTGTCCAGGTGGGCAGCTGGGGCAGTTCTCCTCATCTGTGCCATCGGCACAGTCCCATGAGCCGTCACAGCGCTGTGCCTCACTGTAGCAGCGCTCACCTAGGCCCTCACTGGCCCCCAGGCCAGAGCCTAAGCCGCAGGGTTGGTCCCAAGGCAAGCAGTAGCCCTGCACGTGGTAGGTGGCGTTGAAGCCCCGACCATTGCTCCAAGGAACTGTGTGGTAGGCCACGACGGCCTGGCCAGACAGTGTCTCCACGGTGACAGCCTTGCCATTGTTGAAGTGGGTGAGCCTGCGCAGCCGCCGGGAGATCTCGGGGGGCCCAGGGCCATCATACACATGCACTGAATCATCATAGCCCAGATCCAGGGCTGTGAAGCGCACTGCCAGGCGCCGGCCATCGTGGGGGTCCAGCAGCCAGAGGCAGTACTGGGGATGGGAGACTGAGGCCAGGTGTGAGTAGCCAGGGGAGGAGAAGACCCCATAGAACTCTTCCAAGGTGTGATTGCAGGGTAGGGTGGGGAGAGAGGCTGGGGTCATGTCAGGGAAGGGATCGGAACTGCAACCTGCCTCATCTGAGCCATCTCCACAGGTATCGACCCCGTCGCAGTGCTGGGCCAAGGGCACACAGCGGTGGTTCAGGCACTGGAACTCTTCCTGCAGGCATATCAGCCAATCTGCAGAGGCACCATGGAGAAGGGCTATGGAGCACCGGAGCTGGTAGGATCCTCCCCTCCTCCCTGGGGCTTTCATTGCCTGTGTTAATAGCCCCATGGACATCCCTGTCTAGCTCACCTTGGCTGTAGGAGAGTAGAAAGCCCTGGCCCATAGGTGCTCTGGCCCCAGCATAGCTGTAGGTAATGGTGACGTTGCCCCCAGGTAGCTGCAGAGGGCTGGCAGGAGCCTCGCACAGAGAGATCTGTGGCTGGAGAGGGGAGCGTAGAATTAAGCGCTCTGAGCCACAGGCCAGGTGCAGTTTTTGGAACCTATAGGGATGGAGGAGAACAAGATGTAAGATATTCTTGACTGCCACTGGCTTCTTCCTCCCTCAGGCCTTTTCTACCCACAAATGCACAAATATCTACTTATTCACAGTCCGAATAGCCAAGCGAAAATTCAGTTAGCCAAATTCCTTAGTAGTCAATGGGAACAGTCCTAACAGAGGCCAGTGGCACCATGAGACTATGAGATACATCCTGAAAAACTGACTTGTCTGCTGGGACTGCAATAAAAGCAGGTGTATTGCTTTCCAGTTGTTGCAGCACTGTCACTCAAGTACAGTGTTAGCAGTAACCAACAATTACCATACAGTTCGATTAATCAGAACTTGCCATCCCCTCCAAATGCCTGGTGGTGAGACCTGGGAACACCAGCACTTCCATCCCTCTGCCCCAACAGCCTCTCCCCAGATTGCCCCTCTCCCTTCACCCACCCCTTTCTGGGTAAATTCATGAAAAGTGAACTGTGTGGAGCAGACAGCTAGGTAATTAACATGGGCCCCAATCCCATGGCCGAAAGTTGGAGGAGCCTAGGGAGACCTGGACTATTTAAGAGATCTGGGGAAGCTGAATGTTCTACACTGATTAAGGGAATACCTCTGAACCCTAGACAAGGATGTGCAAGGATTGAAGCACTCCTCAGAGCAGCCATACAGGAGCCCAAGGCTCCTGTTTCTAGAGAGACTGTTGGCCTTCAGAAATGACCAGCACCCAAGCTAGATGTCCATCCCTGCCCACCTCCAATTCACTGTGACTGGTCAAGAATAGGCCAGGCTTTAAGGACAGATAAGGCGGAATCATATTCTACTCTTCCCCCTATTGACAGGGATAGAATTTCTACAAAGAAGTGACTCCTGAAGGCTTTCCCGTGATGAAGTGAGGAGGGGCAGGGGAGTGGAATAGGGACTTGCCCTGCTTCTCACCTGACTGTTACAGTCTGATCCTTGCTGCCAAGGATGAGCCAGGTGCAGTACGCAGGGGAGCTTCGGCTGTCCCGGCCCAGGGGCCTTTGTAAGATACCCTGTACTTCCAAAAGCACTGCTGGGGGGTCCACACAAGCTGGTGAGAGAGGCAGGGAAACTGGATGAGAGTCTGGTACCAACCCACCTCTCCCCAGGCTTGAGGCCTTCAAAGGCCTGGGTTCTTCAAGGAGGAGCAGACAGCCCTGGCTAGGTAGCTCAGTTGGTCATAGCATCATCTCCATAAGCCAAGGCTGCAGGGTTTGACCCTGGCTAGGGCACATACAAGAATCAAACAATGAATACATAAATACATGGAACAATAAACTGATGTTTCTTTCCCTCCCTCTCTCCTTTCTTCTGCCTCTCTAAAAAAATTTTTTTAAAGGGACAAACTTCCCCTGACCACCATACTCTATACAGTCAGTCTTCAGTGGGTCCCCTTCCTCCCCACATGCATCCTGGCTTCACCTTAAAAGTAACAAGAACATAAACAATCTGAGGTCTGCTTTGTGCCAGCCACTGGGGCCACTCGCGAGGAGGAGCAGGAAATACTGTCTCAACTCTCAGGGAGACTACATTCTGGCTAGGGAGATCAAGCATGGAGATTGGGGAAAAAAACCCCAAAAGTGTGTAACTACCAGGTGAGGGCTCATACTGGGTCTCAGTTTCCCCACCTGTAAAATAAAGGGTGGATGATCTCCACTCAAAAACTACAGTAGGGACCAGAAGAATTCAGAGAAGAGAGACTCCTTCTCTTGGGCCTGCCCTCATTTTACCAAGCCCCAAGGCCCCAAGGCCCCAGAGACATCATATGCTCACCAGGATTTGGGAAAATTATCCGGTCTGGATGTGCCAGCGCGCCTCCTAGAGGAAGAGCGAGAAAGGGCAGGAGAGGGAGGCATTTAGAAGTTTTCTTCTACCGTACAACTCAAGGGGGGAAAGGAGCCACCTGGGACTTCCCGGTAGTTTATGGGAAGGGGTGGTGAAGCAGGCGGACTACCGCGTACAAACTCAAAGGAAGGTCCGGCAGCATGGCCTGAGGGGTGGCCCGGAGATCTAGGGAAGCCGGAGGGATGATGAGGGCTGAGGGGGTGACTAAAGACTTCTCGGAGGCTGGGGCAGGCAGCGCTGGGTGCGGCGACAGGGCTGGGGGCAGGGGCTGGCAGGGTAGGCTGAGGGGCAGCAGAGGAGGAACCGAGCTAGAGCGTCTGGGGCCGTGACAGCCCTGGGGGCGGAGTGCCGAGTGAGGAGTTTCGTTTTGGTTTCTTACCGAGGAGGAGGAAGAGGAGGACGGCCGGCGGCATCCTGAGCCGCCCGGAGCAGCAGAAAGAGTTCCAAAGCCTCTGTTGTCTACCCAGTGCGGAGACAGCGCCGCTCCGAGCGTCCAGGCCCCTCAGTGACGCCTTCCCGAGGGGGCTCCATGGCCCGGGCTCCTTGACCCTTGTTCGGGATGCCAGGGCTGGGGGCGGGGAGGCGGCGATGGCCCGAGAGCAGGGGCGGTGACTCTCGCCAACTTCGGAGTTGTCTTCCGGGCTGCCGCCGCGTTCCCACTGAAAGCCGCCTCTCGAAGCCGGCTCCCGAAGCCCCGGGAATCGGCTCGAGGCCGAATTCCGGGGCGCGCCCTCGCCTACAGCTCGCCCGCAGGCCGCGAGCGCCGGGGTTCAGGCTTGGCCGCCACCTGCCGGGGCTTGAGGCCACTTCCTCTTCGAGCCAAACTTTGCCGACCCTCACCTGCACGGCCGGCCCGTGGGGCGGCTTAACTTTTCCAGTGCGTCTACTCAGAGGAACGCGGCAGGAGAGCCGGGAGGGGGGACAGGAAGCACTGCCCTGCTCCCCGGCCCTCGTCCGGGCGGCACCCTAGGGCTGGGAGCAACCCGGGCAGAAGAAGGGGCGGGGACGAGCCTAGCCCCACCCCCGCTCCACAGCGCGCACCCCGCCCGCCCGCTTTAACCCCTTTCTGGCCCAGCGCGGACTGGTCGGACTGGCTTCTTGAATGAGCGCTCGTTCTCCAGTTTTATCTCGGCTTTGTTTATTCCTTTCGGTGTAACTCGTTTGTTACAGGACACGTTTGTCAAAGACAACTGCTTATTCCTTAACTGTCGTGTCTTTCCTTTGGCCTCAAGCTCTCAGAACTTTTCTTGTGCCCGTGTCTGAGCTCCGGTAGCACTTTTTGTCGTTAGCCTCTATTATAGAAATTACCACACGGTGTAATAACTATTTGTTTACTCGTCACTCCAGGCCCCGCCCTGCCTCTTTTCTGAAAACTGAAACTTCCTGTTTACCTTTGTACCCACAGGGGTTCCCTCCTGCTCCGACACAGAAAAAACTCAATAAATGGTAAATAAATGAATAAACGTGACTTCCCCACTTGCTGGCTTTGTGACCTTGAGAAAATTATTTAACCTTCCTGTGCTTCTCAGTTATGAAATGGGGGTAATAATAGTGCATCTCCTTCGTAAGTTTGTCAGTCCTTTAGGGAGATAATGCAAGTTGAACATATAGAAGGTGCTCCATTGCTGGTTGTAATAGTAACTATTAGTCACAGGAGGTATTTCTAATTTATGGGAGCTTGGAGTTACTGATTTCCTGTGGCACTGATAGGTAAGATTAATAAACAATACCCACAGCAAATATTTTTTTAGCTTTTTTCTTTTCACATTTCAGGTACAAATCTAAGCACTTTTCAATTGTTTGCTCTTTTATTCCTCTCAACAATCTTGAGAGGTAAGATACTATTGTTACTCCCATTTTACAGATAAGGAAACTCCCGGTACAGAAAGGTTAAGTATTTTTCCCAAGATCATGGATCTAGTAAATGCTGAAACAAAGTTTTGAACCTAGGCGATCTTGCTTTGGATAGAACATACACTTGGATCCTTACTACTCCTACTGCTTTACAAATGGTGCAAAACAGTTTTATGTTAACGACATTGGCTTTGACATGTTCAAAACTGGGATCTCCACCAGGCCTGAAGCCACAGAGTTGGTCAGGAAAAGGTCTTTCTGCCACTTGGACCCATGCCTCACCTCTCTGTGCTCTCTACTGCAGCCCTTGGGATTAATGAGGGGTGAGATAGAACCCTGCCTGGAGGAGGAGGATGTTGAGCAAAGGAAAGAGGGACAAAGAGGTTGGGGGAATTAAAAATATTTAAGTTCTGAGAGTGATCATGGAGCTTTTAGTAGCGTGCTTGGCTGTGTTCTCCATGCTTGGTCTTTAGATAATGCTGGGAACTCTTAGGATTTCACCTTAGCTTCAGGGAGCTTTCAGTCTAGTTGGGAAAAGAGATCAGATACATAAATTAAAAAGCCAGAGAGCCATGGGGAGTACCCATGGAAGCCAGAATGTGGGTGGTTGGGAAATGTGGGCGGTTGGAAAAGGAAGCAGGACAGATGGTGGTGAGATGGAAAGAGTTGCAGGGGGAAGGAGGAAGTGAGCCTATGGTCTGGTGTGCTGAATAAAAAGAAAATTGATGAAAATAAAATCAAGATCTATGCTGTTGGAAATCATCATCATCATCATCATCATCATCACCATCCGGAAGAAACTGCACCAGAGTAAAACAATAGCAAATACTTTTTGAGCCTCGTATTACCTATTAGAATGACTTCCAAGTGCAAGGCACTGTGCAAAACATATTTAGGAGTGAATTCAAACAAACAAAAAAAAAAAGATGAGGAAGAAAAGAGGACCAAGGTGCTAATAATGAGTTTAAGCTTTAATTTGTTTAGTGAGTTTAGGTGTCCAGGCTTACCTCAGTCACACCCTAAACCATCACGTACATGTAGGAATGGGTCTATGGAGATGTCCTTGGAGTTCTTTCAGGAATTATGAAAAATAGTGGAAGCAATGGAATATGGGCAGAAGTGTGGTTTTCAAAATGACAGCATAACTTTTACAGAGTACTCACTGTATGCTTGGCGCTGTTCTAAGTACTTCACGTATATAATATAATTTAATCCTCACCATACCTCTAGGAAATAGGTGTTGTTTTTGTCCTTGTTTTATAATTGAGGAAACTGAATCACAGATAGTTTAGATAATTTTCTCAGAATCAAACTGCTAGCATGTGCAGGAGCCAAGGTGTTATGGTCTGAATGTTTGTGTACCCCCAATTCTTTTTTTCTAGTGTGTCAAAAAAAAACCTGGTTTAATATGCATGGAACCAAAAAAAACAATGATGCTAGATACTGAATTCATATTGTACTGTGCTTTGAACACTGTTCCCCCAAATTCTTTTGTCGATTTCCTAAGCCCGAGGATAATCATCTCAGGAGGTGGGCCTTTGGGAGATGCTTTGGTCATGAGGGTAGATCCCTAAACTTTTCTGCTGTGTGAGGTCACAGTAAGAAGGCACTGGCTGTGAACCATGGAGAGAAACTTCACCAGAAGGTGACCATGTCAGCCCTTAGTCTTGGACTTCCAAACCTCCAGAACTGTGGACAATAAATTTCTATTGTTTATAAGCTACCCAGTTGGTGGTAATTTTTTTTAGTAGGAGACTGAATGGCCTAAGACAGAAACCTGGTCTTGAGAAGTGGGGATGCTGCTGTAACAAATACCTAAAATATAGAAGTGGCTTTGGAGCTGGGTAATGGGCAGAGCCTGGAAGAGTCTGGAGGTGCATGCTGGAGACAGCCTCCATTGCCGTGAATGGACTGTTAAGGGCAATTCTTGTGAGGGCTCAGAAGAGGACTGCTGTAGAGAGGGCTTCAGTTTTCTTAAAGAATACCTATGTAGTAATGAAAATGTTGTTAGAAACATGGACAGTAAAGGTTATTTTGAGAGGTCTCGGAGCTGAGGAGTATTGGAAAGTGGAGAAAAGGGGATGCTTTTTACAAAGTGCAAAGGGCTCTGCTTAACTCTGTTTGAGTCCTAGTGTTGTGCAGAAGGTAGGACTTGTGAGCAATGAAATTGGATATTTGGTTGAAGAAATTTCTAAGCGTCCTGGCTGCGAACCAGGCATCGCAGGTTTGATTCCCGGTCAGGGCACATGCCTAGGTTGCAGGCCATGGCCCACAGCAACCACACATTGATGTTTCTCTCTCTCTCTCTCTCTCTCTCTCTCCTTCTCCCTCCCTAAAAATAAATAAATAAAATCTTTAAAAAAAAGAAATTTCTAAGCAAAATGTTGAAAAAGCAGCCTGGTTTCTCTTGAATGTTTATACTAAAATGCAAGAAGAGAATACAGGTGGAATCTCTCATCAAAAAGGATGCAGAATTTAAAGATTTGGAAAATTCTCATCACTATCTAATATAGTATATATTTTATTCATTTCCCTTGTTTTCTGCCTGCTCCTCTCACAAGAGTGTAAGTTTAATGGCGGCAAGGATCCATTTGTTAGCTGGTATTTCCTCAGTGCCCAAAGTACCTACTTTATAAAGTGCCCAAAGTACCTACTTTATAAAGTAGGTACTTAATAAATGTATGTTGAATGAATCAATTAGACCTTGACTGTCAGACATAGGCATTACATAGATGATATCTTTTAATCCACTCAACTACCCCAATAATTTTTATTATTAACCCCATTATAAAGAAGAGAAAATTGAAGCTTAGGGAGGATGTATAACTTGCTGAAATTCACCCCAATAGTAATTGTACAACTGGATTAAAATACAGAGCCCTTGGGTCTAACACTGTGTGGTACTGCCTCTTGTGTACTAGAAACTATGTTTAAAAAACTGGTAAAATGCATTAGTCCAAAGGAGGGTGATATGAATGGTGTGGGTCTTTAGGCCATATCATGTGGTAAGCTGTTTGTGGAACCAGAAAATTTTACACATAAAGAAAAGCTTAACTTTCATGCAGGATTGAATATACAAAAACTAGATCCAAATATCTGAAGAGCTGTAGTGTAAAGCAAGGATTTGTTTATTTTGTATAGTCTGGAGAGCAGAAACTGGAGTTAATGCAGCAAATGAAGAAAGTCAGCTTACTCCCTGCTTGAGGCACAGAAAACTGAGGGCTCAGGTAGGGTTAATGCAGAGGGACACCTGTACCTGGGCCTTCAAGGCTCCTTGACAACTATGGACTCACTCACAGCTTTCAGGGTGCCATAACTTCCCAGAACAGAAGGGCAAAGGGAAATTCTGAAAGCAAGTTGTCTTAGATGATCACATGAAGCCAAAGAAAGTGAAAGAATGTACATAATTGTGCTTCTATTTCTAAAGAGCAGAGTTCCTAAAATGGGATTACTGGGGCAGAAGCTATAGTCAAAGGGAATATGTAGGTTTTGTTTGTTTTTGTTTTAATGGTCAGGGAAGGCTGCTGTAGGAGGTGACAATGGAGCTGAGACCAGGATGATGAGAACCACAGAAAAGCATTTTTGTTGTTCTCATTTTATTTTTTAAAAAGATCTTATTGATTTATTTTTAGAGAGAGGGGAAGGGTTGGAAAGAGTGAAACATCAGTGTGTGGTTGCCTCTCACAGCGCCCCTTACTGGACACCTGGGCCGAAACCCAGGTGTGTGCCCCGACTTGGAATAGAGCCAATGACCCTTTAGTTTGCAGGAGGGCACTCAATCCACTGAACCACACCAGCCAGGGCAAGTATGTTGTTTTTAATTGTAATAGATGGCATAGGTAACTGTTTCAGAAAAATTTTAGAGCAGGTCACATTCCTGTAAGTTTGAATGTACTACTCTCCAATTCTCTTCACCAGCATTGGATGTTAGTGCCCTCATTTACTTTGATACTCTAAATTAAAAAAAATTACAATTGGCCCTGACCAGTGTGGCACAGTGGTTTAAGTGTCTGCCTGTGAAACAGCTTGCCAGTTAGATTCCCAGTCAGGGCACATGCCTGAGTTGCTGGCCAAGTCCCCAGTAGGGGGCGTGTGAGAGGCAACCACACATTGATGTTTCTCTCCCTCTTTCTCCTTCCCTTCCCCTCTCTCTAAAAATAAACAAAATCTTTTTAAAAATTATAATTGTTTCTTTAATTTGCATATCCCAAACTACAGTGGAGTTGGTCATCTTACATCGGTTAGCCACGTGACTTACCTAGTCACTCATACCCTTTGGTCATTTTCCTTTTGAGTTATGTTTTTCCTATCAATTTGTAGACTCTCTTATTTTTTTCATTTAGATGTAGATGTTTGATTTAGAAACATTTTCACAATCTATTGTTTGTCTTTTCAGATTTATTATCTTTTTACCATTAAAATTTTAAATTTTATGTAAAAAAAAAGTGAAAGGAGGAAAAGGCCTGGGGTGGAAAGAAAGGTCAGCCACAGTTTCAGTAAATTTCTAAAAATCCTGGGTTGGGATATAGATGAGGTTGGGTTAAAAGGAAATGACTGGAGAAGGAGTACAGACAGCTCTTGGAAAACCTTGGCTTCAGAGAAAAAGGGGAGGTTGGGGAAATCATCCAAGACTGCAGAAGTATGCAGTAGAGAGCTTTTCAAGATGGAGAAACTTCTGTGTTTGAAGGGAGCGGGGAAGCTAAAGACCCTACCATATGGTTATGGCCCATTGTTTGAGCCCCTGGTATATTACAAAATTAAATACTAAGATGGTTTTGATAATACTTGCTATATTTTAAATGTTTATACTTAGCAAATGAAACTTTTAGCACAAGGCAATAATATAGTGCTATTCACAAAATACCTACAGACATTTTTTTTAAACTTCAAAATTTAAGAACCTTGTTAAGTGTGAGACTGGGCTTAAAGGATTCTCCTGGCCCCAGGGTGTGCGAATGAGTTTAGGAGGGTGTGTGCAGGTTGGAGGCTCTCCCCAACCCCCAAGGTCTCCAAAGGCCTCAGAGAAGTGTCACAGAAAGGTCCCACCCTTACATAAAGGCGTTACAGAGGTCCGCTTGCCATAGCTAGAGGGAGTTCTGTCACAGCATTCTGAAGTCCAGGAGAGTGGACCCACCTGGACGCCCAACCAGAAGTCTAGAAGATGAGCGTCCTGGAGTGATCAGTGTCTGAGGTATCCACAGGGGGGCAGTGTGACAACTCAGAGGGCCTCTGCAGAGAGGGCTACAAAGTGTCTCTTCCTCCTGCGGATCTTCTGTCTCAACTCCCTCAACATTGTCCTTCTCAGAGTAATTCGAGGGCTGCCCACCAACCCCACACAAGGACGGGAGACAGAAAATCTGACAACCCCCTCTCTGCAGCTGGAAGACTAAGGCTTGTCATCTTGTCGCGCCCATAGCACCACCCCTTTAAGTACAGGTGTCCTGGGTGGAAACATGGAAAGTGGGAAGGGGGACAGGACAGGTTGGTGGTATCTGTGGTCCTGTGCGGGGGGGGTGGGACAGTTGGCTTTGCCTCTGCTTCTCTTACTTCGAGCTTGATTTGCAGTGCCAATACCCAGCACAAGGGGGAGCTGACACCTTCCAAAACTTGCCAGCTGGTCTCTGCTGTGTAGTGGAGTGCACCGCCAGCCAGAGAGGGATGGGTCTTTGGTCCCCATCCCCAGCTTTCCTTCACCCAGAATTTATGTGCAGTTTTGTGCAGGCACAGGGTGGAGGGACCTTTGGAGCACAGGCCAGTATAATGGAGAAGACACGGGACAACTGGAATGGAGCTTAGCGGGCTGTAGGGAAGAGAGACTCTCCTGCTGGGCTCTGCAGGTCAGGGTCCAGAAGCGGCCTGGACCGGAGTACAGTTGGAAGGATCTATATTTCCAGAAGAGCTGGGCCAACACAACCCAGTACTGACCCCTCCCCCTTCAGGGGTAGTCTCGGGAGGGGGAGGGGTCGGCACAGAAGGAAGAGGCCTATAGGGACGAAGTAGTACTGGAACTATGACCCTCTTTACCTCAATATATTTTTCTTTATTTTTTTAACCTTTTAAAGATTGAGGTGAAATATAAAGTTACAGAAATAGAGTTTGCAGAAATAAAATAAGCTTAAGTGGATATATAATTCAATGCTTTTTAAACTTACATATTCATTACTACTTATGCATAATACTTATGTATATGTGTATACCACACAGTACTTGTGTATACAAGTACCACTGTTTACTTACGTATGTCACAGCTCTCATTGGCAATTCAAGTCAGGAAACTTTTATTAACTTAAGGGGCTTCTGTGTGCCTAGACCCATTCTACTCTTCTGTAAAAAAAAAAAAGTAAGCCTGGCTGGCGTAGCTCAGTGGATTGAGCGCGGGCTGGGAACCAAAGTGTCCCAGGTTCGATTCCCAGCCAGGGTACATTCCTGGGTTGCAGGCCATAACCCCCAGCAACCGCACATTGATGTTTCTCTCTCTCTCTCTCTCTCTCTCTCTCTCTCTCTCTCTCTCTCTCTCTCCCTCCCTTCCCTCTCTAAAAATAAATAAATAAAATATAAAAAAAAAGTAAGGAGCCCTAGCTGGTGTGGCTCAGTGGACTGAGTGCCCACCTGCAAACCAGGGGTTCACCAGTTTGATTCCCAGTTGGGGCACATGCCTAGGTTTTGGGCCAGATCCCCAGTGAGGGGTGCGTGAGAGGCAACCACACATTGATGTTTCTCTCCTCTCTTTCTCCCTCCTTTCCACTCTGTAAAAATAAATAAAATCTAAAAAAAAAAAAGGACAAGCTAATGATGGTGTTGAGAGAAAATGCATGTAACTGAGATCGACTTCTAATTCAGTGTTTCTTCAAGCTCATTATCATCCTCCCCCAGGAAGCCTTTTTAGACTTCTCTAGTAGCACCCCAATAAATTTTACTATAGATTAAAAATAAGTAAGGACGGTACATATTTGTCCAGTGGCTGTGATGACCAGGTCAATATTACTATAAATCATAGTCATTCTTTGACAGGATGACACGATTAGTGCCTTAGATGGCAACAGCCACTATGTGATCACTTGCAGTGGCTGTATTTTGGGAATCCAAAATGAGACAAATTGTCATGTCTGAATATACTAACTCACAGGACCTCAGGAAGATATTATTGGATCCAGGGTATATGGTCAGGGCAGCCACATCCTAGCACAGAGTCAGGCACTGAGTGGCTACAGAGAGCATTTCTGGGAACTGATCCTGCTCTCTGGCCTGGTGCTACACGTCTCTGGAAGCTGGGTGAAGGGTGACGTCTTTGACCACAG
Source organism: Phyllostomus hastatus (assembly GCF_019186645.2). Taxonomy (NCBI): domain Eukaryota; kingdom Metazoa; phylum Chordata; class Mammalia; order Chiroptera; family Phyllostomidae; genus Phyllostomus; species Phyllostomus hastatus. Next base: position 542,032 of record NW_025333860.1, on the reverse strand, counting down.
GCGGGATCAAAATGAGCTGCAGCCTGTTGCATGCGTGTGAGTCTGCTAGGCCTTCGGAGTCACTGGTGTCCTGTTCCCCTTTTCTTGTCCGCCCCCCTCCAATTTTGTGGTCAGCCTGTCCTTGATCCCATGATCCCATGATCCCATCTTGCCCCAAATCAGGGAAGTGCCCTAACGGGAAATCAAGTGAGTGAGCAGGAAGTGACCCATGGTGAGGCAGCTCCACACCTGGCCTGGCCCCTGAGTCAATGAGCTACTTCAGACACTCAAAGGAAGTCCTTCCACCAATTCACTACAGTGTGGACACCTCTTCTGTTCCCTCTTCTGCCCCTCCTCCCCAGGTGCGGGTCTTTGGGGGCAGGAAGCTAATCTCCTCCTCCTCTAAGCCACAAAGGGGCCCTTGGAGGAATAAGGGACTCTGGGGGAACTTGGCCTCAGCATGGAGGCAGAGGAAGCTTCCCCCCAGAATGTGGTGATAGCTCTGAACTGGGGTGCCTGATTCTGTTGTGGAACCCTGGACCCAGGACTGGTGAAGGACAGGGGAGGACAGAGGGGGTTGGGCCTGACTGGGGAAGGCTGGCCTGGAAGGCGCTCAGCCGTGGGCCGTGGGCCAGGGTGGAAAGTATGTGTGTGAGCTCATTTGGAAGGTGGCTTTTGGCCAGTCAGGCCTGCCTCCCTTTCAGGCCCCGCTGTCCAGCCTCCTTGCAGGCTGCTTCTAGGTCTCTCTGCCCCCTCCCCATCTCTGGGTCTCCCCTGTCTCCCAAGACTGTCTGAAGGAGGGAAGGCAAATCCCCCCAGGCTAGGTGTGCAGGAATTGATCTAAAGGAGGTTAATTCGGGTTTAAGGGGAGGGGGCGGTTGGAAGGAGGAATGGGAACTGCAGGACAATGGAACATCCTTGACTGGGGCTTCCCTGGGGTTTTAGGGAGTGGGAACTGCCCTTGAAGGCCCTCCCAAACCCTTGCCACAGCCATTCACCAAGCTCTTCCCTCCCCTACCTGCTGCCATTGTTCTTTCTACTCAGTGCCTCGGCTTCTGTGTCCTGCTGCCTCCTTTCTCCCCCGGTAATACCTGCTCCTGCCCCCACGAAGGCAAGTGACTGCTGGCACAGTAGATCCCTGAAGAAGGACCCTTCTCCCCCTGCACCCCCAGTCCCCATGCTGATGTCGGATGCACTGCAGGGCAGAGCAGTCAAGCACACGAGCATGCTGGCAGATCCCCTGCCATGCAGACACCCAGCTAAGTGGAGTCCACATGGGAAGGGATACTCAAGAGACATGGTCAGAATCTGCCTGTACAGGAAAAAAAAAGTCAGACAACCCGGATTTTAGTTTTGGACTAACAAGCTGTGGCTTTCAGCAAGTCTTATCTGGGCCTCAGTTATGGCATCTATAAAATGGAGGCAGTGTTAGTGCCTGTGCCATTGGGTGTTGTGAGGCTCTTGGCAAATGCCGGTTTCCTACACTTGGAAAGGGAAAAAGGAATACAGAGGGGTTCCAGGGAGAGGACCGGGATGTCCATCAGATTGTGGGGGGAGGGGGCCCTGGGAAGGGACCCTGAGAGGTCAGCAGAGCGGGCTAGGCTGTGTGTTGGGGGTCACTCTGCTCAGTCCTCTCTTCTCTAGGGTTCCACTTAGGTCTTCCCTTCCCACCCTGCTGACCCCCTGCCTGGCTGCCAGCCTTGGAGGTGTGGGCACAGCTGGCCGCAAGATCCTTAGAGAAGGGAGGTGGTGGCAAGGGAGTCCGTGGCTCCCCCTTCCAAATGTGTGGGGTGCAGTGTGGGGGCAGAGAACTGCCTCTTTTTAGCGCTTGCCCCCAGTTCAGTCTCTTTGGAGCCGGCTTCCCTGGGTTCTGCCCAAACCTCCTCACAGATTCCCCTTGGCTCCCTCCTGGCTGCTCTAACTCACATGTGCTGCTTTCGAATAAAGGAACTTGGAACCATAGACATTGGGTCAGGCCCAATGGACAAAGGGGGTAGGGCCAGTGAAAGCACATTCGCAGGTCTCTTAGGAGCCTTGGGGCCCTCTGCTCTCCTCTCACCCCAGCCTGACCAGAGCAAGTAGTTCACTCAGCCAGGGCCTGGAGATCACCAAGTCACTTCCTGGGTAGCCAGGCAGCCTCACTGGGCTGGATCCCTCAGCCCAGGGCAGCACGAGACTAGCAGCCTCCGCCCCGCAATTCTCTCTGCTCTTCCACCCCTTCCCCCTTTGTCTCTGGTCCTCCATTCCCATCTTTCCCCTTGGCTTCAGAGAGCATCTTGTGATTCCAGAATCAGGGCCAAACAATTTCCTCGTGATGGGGAAACCACATTCAGCCTTGGGAGCCCAGGGCTCTCCCTCCTCTTCCCTTTGGCCATCCCCCCTCCCCAGGCTCCTCCACTGGTTCCAGCTGTGTTTAACAGAACTCCCACTGGATAACATCTGTAATTGTCTCCAGATGTGGGCCACGAAAACACAAGGGGGCCATGAGCTCATCTTTGAGCTCCTTGCCACATGCATAGGCCTCACCACCCTCAGACACCCCTGACTTTTCCATGCCAGTTTCTCAGGGGTCCCTATCTCCTCCGGTGAGGGTGGCAGGGAGGTGGTGTCCAACTCCACTGAGACACACGGGCTGTGCCAAACAGCTGTTGGCAGGAGAGGCGCAGGAGGCCGGGTGCAGGGTCAGGGTTCCTGCCTGGCAGGAAGGTGGGGTACCCCTTCTGCCAAAGCAATCACACCAAGCAGCCCTGAATAGCAGCTGGATAGGACTGGCCTAGGTGGGGCCAGGGCTCTTGGAGGCAGGCTGTGGAGGGGACCTGGGTTGAAGCCCAGGGTGGGCTGGGCTGAGGCAGGAAGGGAAAGGGGTGGGGAGTGGGGGATGAGTGCTCCCATCCAGCTGAGCTGACTCAGCAACTGAGCTATTCCTCCCTCAGGCTGGTTTCGGAGGAAGGGTGGGTCAGCAGCCTGGGAACCCTGTCTGGCCCACAGTGTATAGGGAAAGAGGAAACAAAGCCTGGCTATTCTGTCCTGCCCTTCCAAGTTGACCATCCTGCCTCTCCCGGGCGGTTGGGGTAGAAGTGCTGTTTGGCCAGAGATAGGCCACTCCTAACTGGCCTTGAAGCAGCCAGTCCGTTACCTCTGCCCCAGGAGCCAGCCCCAGGCCTGAAAGAGGCTCAGACCCTGAGGGCTGGGGTGGAAGGCCAGGCAGAGCCTGGGGCTGAGTATGATCCCAGGAATCCCCAGCAGAAGGCAGAGCCTTGAGGAAACAGGGTCTGTGGCCAGATCACAGGACAGTATAGTGCAATTTAGGAAGCTTCCAAGTGGCCTCAGCTTGACCACTTCCTCCTACCTTCGTAGCCACTTAGGCCGGGCTGGGAGGGCGCCCTGTGGATTGCCCCCTCTGCCCTCACAGAGTACACCTTTCTCCCCAACTCTGGCCCCTGAATCCCTTTATCCATCGGATATTTTATGAAAAATACCGAATGCCCCCTCCTGGAAAGCGCTGCTCATGAGCACGCCCCCCGCGCCCGCCCTTCTGTTCTCCTCGCAGCCACAGCCCATTCGCACTGAGAGAACAGCAGCCACACAAAGAATGTGAAACACCATTTATTCTTTGTGGAAAGGTTGAACAAGGTCAAAAATGTCCTTAGAGGGCACTGACCCAGCCCCGCCCTGCAGGTTCCTGGGGTCAGATGCCTCTGCCCCCCACCCCCACCCTTCCCCATGCCCCTTGTTAACAAAAAGGAACGATTTGAAAGGAATTCATATATAATAATTATAATAAAAATATACATTAAACAAAACAAAAAAACCCAAACAAGACAAACTTAGCCGAACTACCAGCACCGTTCTTCCCATTTCCCCCACCCCCCCATGTCCCCACCCCTGACATCCCTCTCCTTTCACCCCCTGAAAGGTCTCTCACTCTCCCAAGTCCCTGGTACCATGACCACCTCGGTGGGGTGGCCGAAGGAGACTTCAAATGGGTGGGCTGGGTGGGGGTGAGGGGCGCAGGACATCGATAGAATAGGCTGAGGGGTGGGGCATCAGGAAGTGAGGGGGTAACCTGACCAAGAAATAAGAAATGTACAGGCACCTGCCCCTCCCTGAGGCTGGCTGAGGCAAACTGACTCAGGGCTGCCTGCTGCTGGGAGCCTCCTGCTCCCTAAGAGGTGGGTGGCTACTCTCATTAAGGGCCAGTCCCCAGTCTCTGCTCCTTTCTCTGGGCTCCTCACCCTTCCCCTCTGCACTGTCTAGTCAGAGGGGAGGGACCAAGGGGAGCAGGTGTGCCCTCCTCAGGCCCTTCCTGAGAGCTCCAATAAAATGGACCCTCCCCTGGGTACCACAGCCCACCCTGTGGCATCCTTGCTGGCCTGGCCTGCCCGCTCCCAGCTGTCCACTCCTGCTGCACCTTTTGGTCCCACCCCGACTCCTCTGATGGCCCTGCCCCTGGCACTTGCCCCCTGCTGCCTACATTTGAGCCTTGAGGTTCATCCCCAGGGCTCCCGACCTAATCTCTCCGCAGGGTCCCACCCCAGTGGCTGCGCCCCCTGGTCTCATCTCAGCTGTTCCCACCTTGACATCTCCATCCAAGGCTAACAGTTGGGAGAGTAAGGCTGTCAAGGGTTTCTGCAGCCTCAGTTTACTTCTTAATGGCTCAGGCTCCTTCCATGAAGTTCTCGGGGGCAGTGGGTGGGGGAGAGGCAGATCTCTGTGGAGAGGACTGATCCTCTCTAAGCTTTCCTTTCAAGATCTTAAGATGGCTTTGCAGCTCCCACTCCCTCACACTCTCTCAGGGTCTCCCTTCATAAAAGGTTAGATTCCTTTTAACTGAAAAGAGTGGTGGGAGGCTGCCAATTGGGTATACCTGGGGGCTTGCTGGGGCTGGAGTGCCCAGAGCCTCCTGAGGTCAGAGTTCAGAGGTTAAAGGTACGTCAGGGGATGGAAAGGAGCAGATGACCCCATTTGACCTTTACCAGTGAGGTCTGAGGGTCCTGCCTTCAAGTGCAGAGCCAAGACATTCAGATGAGGCTGGACATACACCAAGGTACAGGGGCCCCTCAGGGGCAGGGACTGGAAGGGGTGGCCCCTGTTCAGCCCCCAAGGGACCCATCTTGGGAAGAAGCAATGCCAGGGATGAGGGTAGGAGGGGCCAGTCATAAGGCAGAGAAGGGAGGTGGGGGTGAGGAGGGAGCTTGGAACGGGTGGGAGCAGCCCACCCACCACCATCTGCTGCCACTGGCCTTCAGAGGCAAAGTCCACATGGTAGGAGTGGGCGGGCGGCAGTGGGGGTCAGACCTTGTCCAGCAGGGACCGCTGGCAATAGAGCAGTCGCTTGGGGGTCCCATGGCGTCTGAAGAAGAAGACCGCGAGGCCCACTGCCAGCACCAGGAGCAGCAGCAGCACGGGCAGCACCACGGCGGCTGCGCTCACAGCACCGCCGCCTTCCTCGTCCACCTCGATGATGATCACTTCCGTCTCCTCCTCAGTTCCCTCGTCGGGCCGGCCCCCAGCAGGGCAGCCCATCCAGTCCCGCAAGGCGGACTTGGGGTAGCCTGGCTCTACCTTCAGCTTCTGGTTGTTGAATTTCCAGTATCTGTTCCCCTTGTAGAAGTACGTGAAGACTGCAGGGGTCAGCAAGAAGGCGGCAAAGGAGACAGAGGTGGGGCCATGTCCAGGAGGCCCGGAGAGAAGAGCAGAGGGAAAACGCGTCAGTGAACTCAGCTATAAACAGGGTAATTCTAGCACCAGGTGGCAGGAGTGGTGGGGACTAACGGCTCGAACACCGGGAGGCACTTAGCCCAGTGCCTGGTCTGTGGCGAGGGCTCCACCATCATTACCGTCGTCATTCTTTTCCCACAGTGCTCTCCACCTTTCCTCCTCCTCCTCTCTCTTAACTCCTGTACCCATCGATCCTCCCCCTAGAGGCACTTCCCACGTCCCTCTCACCTTCATCGCTGCCCATGAATGACCCTCTGGGAGATTCAGGGATTCCTTCCCAGACCTTGATATTTTGGGGGTAGTCGTTGTCCACTGCCCTGAGCTCCTCATTGAAACGGTAGTACCTGGTGGAGCAGAGAGGGAGGGAAGTGGATGGGCACTGGGCACGTCCTCAGAAGGTAGCAGGACCTGGTACTGATTCACCAGTGAGTTAAGAGTGGCTCTGGACAGGGGTTTTGAGTAATGAGGGCCTGCAGCTGAAAGTGGCGGAAGGTGGGGGTGTGAGGGAGGGCCCAGGCTCTAAGAAGCCACCAGCAGCCCTTAATGACAGTGCCAGGCTGCTGGAACGGAGGCATGGTGCTGGGGGCAGGAGGCGTCAAATGACCAGGTCTGAAATGGTGACCCGGTCACATCCCACTCACTCATCATCCAAAGGAGGCTGCCTGTTGCTAGGCAACAATGGGGGCTTAGCCAACTCCTCCAGGGAAACACCCCAGAAGTAAAAATGGGTCTTTCTCTAGAAGACAGGGAATCTGGTAGTGGTGTCTGAGGAGGCAGGCCTGGGGTCGAGGGGTTGAGTGAGATCTTACTTGTTTCCTCGGAAGAAGTAGGTCTTTCCATTGGGCATCCAGAAGAGAGCAGCATCGATCCTGTCAGTAGGCAGGCCTCGGCCCAGCTCCTTAATGTGCTTGGGGTAGCCAGGCTCCAGGGAAGCTTCATCAAACACCCAGTGCTTATCTCCTGGGGAGGCAACAGAAGGGCAGGATCGAGGTCCCACTTGGGTTCTAGGGTCTGTGGAGGAGTCAAGTGGAATCTGCTCATCCAGGGAGACCCTCCCCACACCCCAAGACTGTGGCCTGGTTACCTTTGAAGAAGACAAATTTGCCATCCTTCCTCTCGTAGGCAGTGTTGATGGACGCGGGCAGTCCCCGCCAGAAATGGCCGATGGGCATCGGGTACCCATCTATCACTTGGTTATTCCTCACCCGCCAGAACCAGCGCTCCTGGGAGGCAGGCGAGGGAAGAAGAATACATTATGTCTCGTCACTCAGTTCCTCAGCTCAGTCCCCAAGGCTCTCCCGCTGCCTCCTGGTTGTCAAGCCTCTTTGCACCCCGCCCCCCCCACGTCTTCCTCTCACCTTGAAGACAAACATCTCCCCTCGAAGCACAGCCACGGTGTCAAAATTCCCATCACAGATGTTGGGCCCATAGGTGGGGTTTTTGGGCTTGTCAGGGAGAGAGGGCCTGGAGGTGGTCCTGGGCTGAGGGGGCATCTTGGTGGGGACTGACTGACTCCCTGGGGCAGAGAACACGGGAACACTTCAGACTCAGTGGGAGAGGGAGAGGAAAGGACAGACAGATGGGCAGACAACACCCTTGGAAAAGGTGGAGGACGTCTGAAGCAATCAGCTAAGGAGGGACAGAAAAGGTAGACTCGAAAGTGGGAGTGGACAGAGGCAGAGTTGGGGGATGGGGAGACTGTAGGGCATGGGAAAGGGGAAGAAACGTGCAGGCCAGAGAGGTGAAGACAAGGAGCAGGTGTGGGCAGAGATTACTTGCCATACAGTTGCTGGATGCCTCTGCGGTCATCATCGGGTAGGACGAAGTTCTCGGTGTCCATCCACTGGTAAAAGGGCGCCATGATGGCCGAGGGATCGTTGGAGTGCTCGAGGCCCAGGGCGTGGCCCAGCTCATGCACGGCCACCAGAAAGATGTCATTGCCTGGGGGGATGGGGAGGGTTATGATGGCAGCCTGGGTCCCTTCCCCAAGACTCCCAGCTTTGCTATCAGAGGCTTCAGTTTCACACCCAACTCTGCCTGCAGGGTTTTTCACTCAAAAAGCCACAAAGCCCCCCAGCTCTTCTGGGAGAAGGTGAGAGAGTGCTCTAGGGGCTGGATCCCAATCCCAGGAGACCCGTGCTAAGGGAGGCTGAGGCCCTGTCTGGGTCTGTTTCTCCCCAGATGACATCTGTCTGGAAAAGTGGATGATGTGGATGCTCTGAAGTCTTTGACTGAGAAATCAATGATGGGGTGAGAGAAAAAACCACACGTAAGTAGTTCAAAACTGGATTCCTTTTTTTGCTGGAAGTCAGACCTGGAGATCTTTGTAGTCCCCGGCAGCCCTGAGATTTGGGGTATAAAGTTGTGGGAGGAGGCAGGCCAATGCTGTACGAATGACCACTGACTCGCCCCAGAATAAGAGTCCCAGGGCTCACCATTCAGATCCTCATTATTGACAGTCCAGGGCTCAGCAGAGTCAAAATGGGTGTCCCCTCCGATGTTGGGGCCTGGGAAGTAGGCGTGCGCAAGGAAGCCACCCTCGCCATCGAAGGGTGTGCTGTCACCATGGAAGCCATCAGCGAAGAAGATCATGATGTCGGCCTGCTTCTCATGGCCCTCGTGGATGTAGGAGTAGGGTACCTCTCGGAAACGCAGCGGTGTGGCGCTCTCCCACACGCGGAATGCCTTGCGGATGGCCTCGTACGTGGCATACTCGCCTACTTTGGGGGTGTAATTCTGGATGCTGAGGTCCAGCCACATGGGGAGAGGATTACAGTATGTTAGGATTATAAGCGACAAAATTCTCCTTTCCTGTACTCACTCTCCCAGGGCTGATCGAACTGCTCAGCCAGCCTTGCCTGACCCAGCTCTTCTTGCTGCCTCACCGTGCCTCTGCCCCAAGTACTGAGGGCTTAGGGGACCCTCAGGCTTTCACTTTCTGGCCCTGAGGTGTACCCTTCCCCCTTACAGGCTGCACCTCTCTCCAGGGTTACAGCTATTCTCCATCCCGCTCCCAAGGATGCATCGAGGAAGAGGTGAGTATGGCAAGATGCCTCTGAGTGTCTGTAAACAGAACTGTCGGGAAGGGGAACCCAGTGTGAGAAAGGCCACTTGCCTACTGGACTCACCAGAAAGTAATCTCGTTATGCTGCCATTTGGAGCCCTGGATGGCATAGCGCTTCCTTCTAACATTGGCCTTGATCTCGGCTCCAAACTTGTCAGGAACACCACAGCGGGGGCGCTTCATAGCTCTGAGGTAGGTAGGAGTGTGAAGAGTGGGATCAGTATAGTGTATGACAGCCAAAGGTCTTCAGAGGTCAGGGGGAATGTCTGGCCCCAGGGTCAGTGTGGGCAAGGTCAGGGTGAATAAAAAGAGGGTCAGGATCAGCATGTGGGGATGAGGCAAGGGCAGGAGGCAGGCAATCAGGTAGCAACTTCTGTGGTGCTCAGTGCTGTGTCAGTGGGTGCTGGGCAGAACTCCTGCCAGGGTCTAGCACTTACTTCATGGTGTCTGCATCAACCTTGCCTGTCACTCGTAGACCGTAGAACCGCTGCATGGCAGCAATGGCAGCTGAGAGTGACTGAGGCAAGCGCTGTGTGTGGGTACGCAGGTCCCCAGGGGGCAGGTAGCCATACTGCTGCAGCCAGGCCTGTAGGGAAAGGGATGTGGCTTAGAGCATCCCCACCCGGCCCAAGGGAAGCCTCTGCCTCCTCATGGCACCTGGCATGAACCCTCCACTTGATGAGGAAAGGGCAATGAGCTTCAGCCTGGCTCTGGCAGTGGGTCTGGAGGCACTCCAAGACTGGAGGCTGGACCCAAACTCTGGTCCAGGCCCCAGTATGGCTTGTCCTCCTGGAGCTACAGGCTCCAGCTCTGGTCACTGGCTGTAGCTGTCTTCAGGATGGGAGCCCTGGTTGTTTAACTGAGTTCTCAGATGTCTTCTCAGGGTGGAAAGGGGAGAGGCTGAAGGGCTCCACTCTTGGGGCTGGCATGAGCCCCTTGTGAAAGAGGGATGGTAAGCCTCCAGGGCTCTCACGGTTGAGATTTTTTAGAAAGGAGGGCAGAAGAGGAGCTGGGGCCGAGGCTGGCTGCTGATAGGGGAAGCTGGGGCCTCTGCAGGTGGTGAGAGGTGTGATGCAGCCCGAGCCAGGATCCCTCCACTGCTTCCATCCAAGTGGCATCTGGCCTAAGGCTGGGGACCTAAACCATCCATTTAAGGATCTCAGTAGAGGGAGTGGGAGATGGGGTGAGGTGGAGATTTGGTGACTGTATTTATTTTATTTCAGGCATGTTGTGAATTGTTCATAATATAAAGGCTGGCATATTGCCTTAAAGTAAAGTTAGGTTTTTGGTCTTTGATTGAAAGGCACACACACTGCGAAACCTTGTTGAGGAAAAAGTCTGCCTTTATTGTAAGAACAATGGAGTATTTTCCTAAAGCCTGTGAAGTAAAAGGAGCCAAATCATATATGGGATGTGAAAATACTTGGATTCTTGAATGGGGAAGATACTGCCTGGACAGCTGGTACCTGCTCCAGCTCTGCCTCTGTAGGCAGGCCAGAGAGGGGCTGCACAGCGCCTGGCAGAACTTGGGGTGCAGAGGAGTTGAGGCTGCAGTGTTAGGTGCTGTACCTTCCGCCCCAGGTTATTAGGATAAATCTCCATGTGGCCCTTTGCCTCCAGGCTGACGCCCTAGTGGCAGAACAGTGCTCTTGCACAGGGGCTAGAGGTGATTCAGGAGCAGCTGACTGGGGACCTGAGCCTGCAGGGGCAAGAATTGCAACATGGTGTTGGGAAGTAATCCCCCAAGGATGATGGAGGTAGGGCCTGAGATGTAAACAACACAGCCTTTCCTCAGCCAACAGGCCTGGCCAGAGTAACCCCAGCACCACCCTGCTCTGAGAGCCCTTTCTCAAGGGTAGAAGCGAGAGCGAAGTTTAACCCCTGATATACCACAGCGGAGAGGAGCAGGGAGCTTCAGGCTTGGGCTGCTCTCCACAGCAACTACATGCTTGCCCTGACCTGCGCTGGCTGATGCCTCAGCTAAGTGCCTTCGGGAAGCCTGCTGTGGCCTATACCTATCTGTGCAGGAAACTCCCTTTGCCCCTAGCCTCACCTGTAGGGCAGACACATTCCAGGCCTTTGACCCCAGTTAGGAGTTCAGTTCTGGGGAAGGATTAGAGTGGCCTATGCAGAGCTGGAAGTCAGGAGGACCCAGGTAAGGTCCCCTCAACCCTCAGGGAGTGAAACTGAGGGGAATTCTAGGGCAGGATGATGGAAGGGAGGAGGGTGGCAGAGAGGTGAGGAGAATCTACAGCCAAGAGCTCTGGGATAAACCCTTCTCCCTGATGAGTCTTTCAGGAAGGTAGGCAGGTGTAAACATTCACACCCACAACCTCCACCCCACACCCAAAGTCAAAAGTGGAGACTTAAGTCAAAAAAGGGACTTCCCTCGAGTCAAGAGAACTCGAAGTCCTGGGAAGGAGGTGCCCCTGTTCCTCTCCTCCCATGCCTAGGCTTTCTTCCCTCACAGGGGCAGACTGAGCAAAGCAAGAACCACAGAGACTGTGAGGTTGGAACCACAGAAGAGAGGACTCTTGTGTCTGCGGCTGGGTGGGGGAAGGGCTGAGTGCCAGACAGGCCAAGGGGAGAAGAGGGCTGTCCTGGAGCCGCTGCAGGACTATGGAGGCCTGGGCCACCCCAGCTCCTCTGCCACACTGGCCTGGAGAGGGAGCAACAAGTTGGGTCAAAGAACTGTTCCTTGGCTTTGTCTTGAAAACGGAGTGGTGCAAGGCATTCCCCAGGGCAGTGATTTTTAACCCTTCTCATCTCAGGCACACATAAAACTAATTACTAAAACTCTTCGGGGCACACCAAAAAGTGTATTTTTTTTGGCCTATCTGACAAAAAACTGGTATGATTTTGATGAATTAACACTGGACAGCTATTGTGTGTTGCCAGTTGTCTTTTTTTTTTTTTTTTTAATTTGACGATCTAAGGAAAAAAGAGCTCAGTGCCCCTGACTAAATAGTCAGGTATTGCATGTTTTAAAAATTCTTGCGGCACACTGGTTGAAAAGCGCTGCCCCACGGGATAGTCAAGGGAACTGCTCCCACCTCTGGCCTAGGAGCCCAGGGTCGGGGGCACCCTCTGGCTCTCCAGCAGGCCCTGTGCAGCAGCCTGTGGGCCTGCTCTTCCCTCCCTCTGCCTCACACCCCTCCCTGGCCCAGAAGCAAATGGTGGTTCTGGCACTAGGACTGCCCATGCCCCACTTAAAGCAGAGAGAGGGCTGCCCGCCTCCCTTTGGGGGCCGAGTGGGGCAGGGGAAGGGGGAAGGCAGGGCAGGCCAGGTTGGCAGGGGGCTGCCCCCCAGATGCCCAGGCTCCTTTTGTTGGGAGCTCTGCTTTCAGGCTGCAGATGAAGACTCCAGGCCTGGAACGGGTATGCCTCCTCCGCCTGGCCAGCGCCAGGATTAGCCACAGGGCGGATTTTCACACTTCCTGGTCACCCCCTGCCTAGGGCCACCCTTCTTCTTTCAGCCTCAGATCCCTTCAGGACAGAGAGTGTGTGTTCTTTCTGGAGATGTTTCCTCTAGGGGTGGGACCAGGGCGCCGATGGAGATGGAGGAAGCCAAGTCCAGATCCCCTCCCCCTTCTCAGGCCCTTCCCAGCCCCTCCAGACCGCACCCAGGCACCCAGGCCCTCTCGGGGCTGAGTGGGTTGGGATGTCCTAAAATAAGAAGCTGATCAAATCCGTCTCCCACCTTCACCCCAAAATAAAAGAGAGAGAGAGAGGAAAAACCTCTTCAGACAACTCCCACGCGACTTCCTCCCCGCCGGGTGGGCCCACGTCGAGGAATAGGTTGGTGGGCGCCTGAGTCAGCCAAGACCTGCGCGGGCGCCCAGGCCCAGGCCCTGTCCCCATTCCACCGTGCGGCACCTCAGTTTCCATGCAATTAACACAGAAAAGCAATTAACAACAAGAAGGGCCCCGAGGCGCGGGCGGGGGAGGGGGCGGGGGAGGAGGCGGCCCGGCCGAGCCCCCGCTCACAAGGAGAGCTTTGTGCGCGCGCGAAGGCGGCCAGGGCGCCAGCGCCGCGACCCTCGACGCCAGTGTTCGGGGCCGGGACCCTGAGGGATCCTCTCGGGGGGACCGGGGCCGGGGCCGCTCCGCCGTCCACCCGCGACCCCACCTGGGCGCGGGTGCGCGGGTGGAGGGCCCGGCCGGCGGGCAGCGGCCGCAGCGTGGGGGTCCCGGGCTGCGGTCCTCTAGAGCCCTCCCCGGCCGCCCGGCGCCGGCGACCGCTGGCGGGAGAGCGCGGGAGAGCGCGGGCGAGCTGGAAAGTTAAGAAACAACAAACTCTTCCACATGACAAGAAACCAGGAGAGCGCGGGGTCTGAGCCGAGTCCAAATATTTATCAGACTCCCAACTGGTTCCAGAGCGGAGCGCAGAGCCCGGGGGAATTGGGGAGGGTGGGGAGTGGGCCCGGCTGTAAAGTTCTTCCAAGGAAACGAGTGGGAAAGAAGGCGGTGGCGGGCGGGGGGTGGGGAGGGTGGAGGAGGCAAAAGTTGGATCAACTTGGAAGTCTGGAGGAGAGAAAGAAAAAGGAGGGGATCTTGCAGGCCGGAGCAACCGGGACCCCGAGAGCCCGCCGCTCCGAAGGGGGCTTTCCATTGGAGACCCCGGGGCTCGCCTCCTCCGCCGCACGACCCCAGGCAGGGCCGGAGGGGCTCACTTACTTCGGGGCTGAAGCTGCTTTGGGCCGAGCTGAGGGAGGCGAGCGCGGTGGCGAGCGCGAGCAGAGGGAGCAGCAGGCTGCGGGAGGGCCGTGGGGCGGGAGACATGGTCCGCGTCCGTCCGGGCAGACCGGCCGTGCGGGCTCCGCGGCGGGGCCCAAGCCCTGGGGTCGCGCCGCCACTCCCTGGGGCGCCTTTGTCTTCGGGAGGCGCTGAATTTGGATTCCTCGAGCGCTGTCCGCCTGGAGATGAGGCAATTGTTCTTGAAAGCGCCTGTTAGCTCGTCCCCTCTTCTCGGTTTTTTGATCTTTCTTTTGCTTAGTCGGCGAACTGGATCGCGAGCCCTCTCCTGCTCTCTCCTCTGGTCCCTCCCTTCTCCCACAGCCTCTCCTCCGCCCCCGCCCCAATGCCCTCCTTTCCCCGGTGCGGACGTGGTTGTTTCAGACTGAATCCAATTACAGCCAAGAGCCCGGTTAAAAACACACACACACACACACACACACACACACACACACACACACACACACACACACACACACACACACACACACACACACACACACACACACACACACACACACACACACACACCCCCCTAAGTTGACTTTCTGTGATGAAGGCTGCCATCTCCAGGGGCTGAAGCCACAGCCGAGAGCATGGGATAGTGGGGGGACCCAGGGAACGGGATGTGGGCGACTTTCTCCCCCTAAACATATTTTGGGTGGCTTCATTCCTCTGGTATTCATCGTTTGTCTCACCTCCGAGTGGGAAGCACTGTGAGGCTCAGTGGCTGCAGGAAACAAGTTCGGAGTCTGGGATAGTGGTGGTGGTTGGATCTTCCATGTCCTGAGACCTGGCTTGGGGGATTGTCTGTTGGGACCTAGGACTAAACCAAACCGAATTTTTGTCTCTTATTCTTGACAACCACCTCTGTCCCCCTTGAAAAAAAAACAAGACCCAACCACCCATTACTAACCCAACAACCACGCTGAATGGAGGGGGGTGGGGTCCCCATCCTCGTAGAAAAACAAATGTTCTCACTTTCTTATGCCACTTGCAATCTGGCTGCTCCTTAAACTAGAACTGCCTGGGGAGGAAAGGGGTGCAAGGCGATGGAATCTGGGAAAAGGCAAATCAAGTTTGGTGTAATTGTTAAGAGACTGGAAGTTGGAACATGAGGGATTAGTTCCCTACACTGGAAAAGGAGGCAATTCCTTTAAGGGTAAAATCTCCAGGGGCTGACTAGTCTCTGAGAACAAAAGCTGGAGGAGGTATGTGGGAGAGAGCAGGCTAAAACTAGCCTTGAGAAAAGGAGACAGATAAGAGGTTGAGAACCAGATCTGGAAAAGCCAAACAACAGAAGCAGGAAAAGTGTGGGAGACAGAAAACTCGACCATCAGTGAAATCTGAGACCCAAGAATTGCATTGGTCAGGGAGAGGGGAAGGAGGTATTGGGAGGAAGAAGGGAGGGAAAGAAAGCAAGGGAAGGCATAACAGAAGCTGGACGAATTAGGTCAGGTAGAAAGCTCCTAAAATCCTAGTTTGTAGCATGAGAATGGAAAAAAGAAAAGGTCCACTATTCTGTATTATAACTGGAGCAAAGGTCCTTTCCACACAGAATCCAGGGGAAGAGCTATTATCAATAAAACAAAAGGGCTGTGGCTGGTTTGTATCAGCGGACTGAGTGCAGACCTGCAAACCAAAGGGCTCCTGTTGGATTCCCAGTCAGGACACAGGCCTGGGTTGGGGGCCAGGTCAGGTCCCCAGTAGGGGGCTCACAAGAGGCAACCACACACTGATGTTTTTCTCCTTCTTTCTCCCTTCCTTTCCCTGTCTAAAATAAATAAAATTTTAACAAAAACAAACTAAAGGTTTCCCTGGTCTTGGGGGGCAGCTAATGGGTCTGTGGGAGGTATGTCAGGGATACCAATTCCACAGGGACTGTTTGGGGGTTGAGTACCTCCCTAGGACGGCCCTCTCTCTAACCAACCTCTGGAATTCAATCAGAACCATGGAAACATCAAGATCTAAATCTTTAGAACATGCAACACCCAAGTCTGGTTCTTCCCATATCAGCCTTCCCAGTGAACGTATCCTCTTGGGCCTCGTGTCTGCTTTAGAAGTGATACCAGTTGCTTGTGAAGAAATGGACCTCAGCTTAAGATCTTTTTCATCAAAATGTTTATTAAAACGTGTAACCGCATGCAGACTGAGCCATATATTGGCTTCCCAAGTCTTGAAGGCCAAAGATGAAGGAAACTGCTGCCCCTTCTTCATGTTTGCAGAGCAGTAACTGCCCATAGTTGGGCCAGTCCTATGACCAGCAAAGGGGTTAATTACTTTGGAGCAAGATACCCCTGAACTGGAAGGGAGCAGGGGTTAGGGCATTGAACCAACCATTGCAGGCAGTGCTCTTATAACCTGTTCTATGTGGCATTCAAGCTCTTTTGCTTTGAAGATGGGTGGGGAATTAAAAGATGGTTGGGATGAGGCATGAATGTGCCAGGCAAGAAAGCCAGAGAGAGGCTGGGAAAGGGAGATAGTTGCTTTTTATTGAGTTGGTAGTGGGCTCTGCAGAGAAGCCCCTTTAGGTTTAAGAGCATTTTTCTGCTTCCTTTCTTCTTCCTGCAACTTCTCCTGCTGCCTGAGCTGCCATGCTTGTAATCCAGCATCCATTTCCTGTGACAGCAGTACAACTCGTCTCTGAAACAGACAGGAAAACAGTGTGGGTAACATCTGGGGCTTGAGCTCCGCACCATATATCCTTCCACTCACAGATCAAAGTCAGAGGTTTCAGCTGGAAAATGACACTGTTGACTGGGGAAGGGGTGGGGCCAGGTTCCCTGTTGGGAAGCACGAGGAAGATGGTAAAATGTGTGGCAGAATGTCTTACTACTGGTTCCTGCCCTAGGAGTACCCCACTCTATTCCTCCCTTCTCACAGTACTATTAAAACTTTAGTGTGAGGGGTACATGTTAAATTAGGTGTCAACACAGCTCAAGACAAATTATGATTTAAACTTTCTCCTTCATATTACATGCAGCTTGCCCCGGCTGGGGCTTTAGCCACTCACTGCAAACTTCTCCCTTTGGGCTTTTCTTCGAAGCTGGCCTTTCATTGGAGGAGCAGGGCGGCCATCTGCAGATAGAAGTGAGAGAAAAGGCAAATATTAGGCATGGCCTGTAGTACCTTGTGAAAGCACTGACAGGAATGAGGGAGGAACTGATACACCCACTGTAAAGTTCTACTGAAACGTGTCCCTCACTTTTGAGGGTTAAGTATGTCAGAACCACCAAGAATAAGCTCCAGTCACGTTCCTACTCGATTTCGCTTACCCCCCCCCCCCCATTAGCCTGGAATTCAGGGTTCTTTGCAATGCTGAATCTCGCCTGTGTTGCCTTCAGAAACACTCCACTTAAGCACACTGACCACTGTGCTACTACTCACCGTGAGTCTTTGCCAAAGTCCACCTCACTCCATACTGAGCAAAACACTTCTTGCCTTTCCTTCCAGCCAAATTCTCATCCTTAGGCCCACCTCAAGCCCTACCTGTCCCAGAAACCTTCTCTAACCTCTTCAACTCTCTTATGAAAGAAGCACGTATCAATCACTTAATATTCATCTATTTGCCTTGGGACATTTATTGTACTATTGTTTTTAACCCTATTCAGTCATCTCAAGTCCTTTTGGAAACTAGCAGAGCAGTGGAGTATTATTTAATTTTCAAAATGTCCATGCTTCATTTCCCCAGCTAGACTTTAAGTCTCTTGCGACCAGGGACTGTGTCACTAAGCTTTCACTGTAGTGTAGGCACATGTGCACAGAACAAAAATTTCATAAATAGCTGCAGATTTGCTAAGAGAATGCAGTATCTCAAATAGCTTATAAAGGAGTTGAACAGAAAGGGCATTTTCAACAAAGAAACAAATAGAGTGAAACTGTGTCCAAAAGTTTGAAGGCAAGACAGATAAGGGATATTGTTTATTAATCAAGGGAGCCAATAGTATGCAGGTGTACATTTGTCATTTCATTATATCTTTACAGGAACCTTATGAGATAGGCGTTCTTTTACAGATGTGGAAACTGAGGTAAACAATTATGTAACTTGTCCAAGACCCACAAAGTTAGCAAGTAGAGAAACCTGGATTAAGAATCAATTCCAGAGTCTTTCTGATATTCCATACTACTTCAAGGAGCTCCTAGGCTTCCTACAGTAAATAACAAATAGAAAAGACCTGCATCATCCTCCTCAGACACCAAATATCTGATAAAGCAAGATCATACTCCTGTAAAATACAATAGGACTCCTCTCTCTGAGACGCTCATTTAGGCAGCCTTTCAAGAACCTCTCCCTGAATTCGGTACCAAATTCTCAATAATGCACTCATCACACAGATAGGCAGTTCTTCCTAACTTGCTTAGAACTACGTCTCACTTTGAGAAACATAGTGTCTTTTCACTACCTCCCCTGGGGGCCGCCCCAAGTCCCAACTGTCTTCTGCTTATCTGCACAAGCCAAAAGATCCTGTCTACCTTTATTTTCCACAGGAGTAGTTTAATTTACAAAATAAACTAGGGTTTCTTCCCCCTATAAAGTTCAATAGATTGTTCACCCAGACAGTCCTACAAACCCTGCTCTGTTCAGGCGCGTTCCCTCAGAGTGAAACTCTCCTAAGTAGGGTTAACTGTCAGGTCAGCGCTCACCCGCGTAAGACCAGTCTGGGAGCTCCGTAAGGGGCCCGTAGCCGGAGGGGTTGGCAGCCAGGCCCTGCCTGGGTGGATAAAAACAGTCGAGTTAGGACCTATTAAAGCTTCTGGACTCCCCGCTTCCCTAAACCGGCACTCACTGGAGTCTCCACTGGCTGCCCGCCCGAGCCGCTGCGCTGCAGTGCAGCCTCCGGACACCTGCTGGGAAAACAGGGCAGAGTTGGGAGAGAGGCCGTGCTGCCAGCTCCCAGGTCCCACGCCCGCCTCCACCGGCTCCCGAGCCTATGTACCCTACATCCACTTACTAGAGAGCAGACTACCTAACGCAGCCATGCTGCGGCCGAGGAACCGGAAGTGGGCGTGGCCTCAGGGGCCACGCGACGCTGCAGGAGAAGCAGGAGGCCGCCATCCTGAATCTGGTTTTGAATCACGGGCCCTGCCATCTTGGGTCATTGTACGGAAGAGAGGGACAAAACTGCGGCTTGGTTTTTGGACCGGAACGGTATTTCCTCGTATACATCCTCATTGGTGGTTACATCCTCAGTGGAGGTGTCCCCCCAGACTGAACCGTTCTGAACTGTTTCTACGAGTTCCCTGCAGCAGTCTCTAGTCCTTTGAAATTTATCTTTTATCTCAGCAGAGTAACATACACATCACCGCATTCTATTTTCTCCCTATTCCTGTAACATTTTTCCCAGCCCAAGAGTCAAACCTAAAGAATCAGGAAGTTTGGGTTTCATTTCTCACTCATTTATCCAACAAAATTGGAGAGCTATGTGACGAGCACTGTATTAAGTCTAGGAGACTCTGTAGGGAGCAAGACAGACATTAGTCTGATAGAGCTCCCAGTCTAGAGAGAGAGGCCAGCAAATAATCACACATTACTGTAACATTACAGCTGAGATAAGGAAGGGAAGTATGTGATGCTTGTGAGCATATAAGGAAACTTGACCTAGAATAGGCTGGCAAAGCTAAGATCTGATTCCATTTTTGTAAGAGCTACCACCATCCATTGCCAAAGAATATAATCTTTGCAACAACCTTGTGAGGTAGATATTAGTAAGTGGCGAATCCACATCTGTGATTCCTTCCTCTTTTTAAATCATTTACTTGCTTTGAGTAAGTCATTTGTCCTTAATTTCTTCATTAAAAAAAGGTTAATAGCCCTAGCTGGTGTGGCTCAGGGGAATGAGCGCTGGCCTGTGAACCTCAAGGCTGGTGGTTCGATTCCCAGTCTGGGCATGTGCCTGGGTTGTGGGCCAGGTTCTGGGTTCTGGGTTGCAAGGTGCACGAGAGGCAACTACACATTGATGTTTCTCTCCCTGTCTTTTTTTCCTCCCTTCTCCTCTCTCTAAAACTAAATAAAATCTTTTTTTTAAAAAAAGAAGCGTAATATATAACATTTGCGCAAACATTTTCAGGATGATCATGTAAGTGAAAGTGCTTACAAATGGTGAAGCTCCTACAAAAGTGCCGATTACTACGTGCTAGGCTAGACACTTAAACACGTGCTGACAGAGGGAACCTGAAGGTATGGTGTAATGGCTTATTTGGAGTTTATCATTTCCTTCTGCAAGACTGGGAAGTTTTTCCACAGGAGGTGCCTCTGAGCTGTGCTTTGAAAGAGGGGAAGGGTGGATCCTAGTTTAAGAAGTAAAAGAAGTTATTTTGATAACAATAAGAATAGTAGAGGCTAGGACCAAGCCAGAAGGAATGGGAACAAAAGAAACTTGGTTGGTAGTCAGGGAGGGAGTGGGAAGTTAGGGGGTGGAGGGATGGAGGAAAAAGTACTCATATGTGGACAACAGTGTGGTGCTGGCAGTGGGGAGGGGATTATAGGGGGGTTAAATGGTAATGGAAAATACAATAAAAAGTTTTTCAAAAGAAAAACTTAACTATAAACCAACAGATGGACCCAAAAAACTAAGCAAGGGAAATAAGACAAAAGAGTACCATTATCATCTTACATTCATATGCTTCATTTTCACTTACCAAAAACACTTCTGTATGAATGATTTCATACAATTTTCATAATAAACCTGTAAAGTAGATGAGATAGTCCAAGAGGCAGTCATTGTATAGATTGCTTGTAGTTTTCAGAGATCAAGAAATTGTGGCTGTGGATTTATTGTTTTACAGTTATAATAAGCACTGAGTGACACCTTTCTCAAGCTGGGCTCCATGTGCCTTTGGCTGGTTCTGAGATGGACAGCTGAGGCAGACAGAACTGGAATCCCATTACATAGTTTACACTTGGGGAATCAAGTAGCAGTAGAAGCCAAGGGTTGGAAAAATAACCTCAGTGTCAATATTCAAGATTGGCAGGAAAGATGACACTACCACCAATGCTATATCTTTTTATTAAAAAAAAAAAAGATTTTATTTAGTTCTAGAGAGAGGGGAAAAGAGGGAGAAAGGGAGAGAAACATTGATCAGTTGCCTCTTGCATGCCCCCAAACCGGGACCAGGAACCTGGCCCACAACTCAGGTATTTTCCCCAACCTACTGGGAATTGAACCGGTGGTGACCTTTAGGTTTGCGGGACGAGTCCCAACCCACTGACCCACACTAGTCAGGGCCCAATGCTCCATCTTTACAGTGTTTATAGAACTGAACCAGCAACATTCCTTTACTCTAGTAGTAACACAGAAGGGGACACCAGGGATCTGCATAATCATAAAAAAGGGAACATGTGTCCTGGCTGCTGTGGCTCAGTAGAATGAGTGCTTGTCTGTGAATCAAAGGTTGCTGGTTTTGGTTCCCAGTCAGGGCACATGCCTGGGTTGTGGGCTGGGTCCCTGGTTGAGGGAGTACAAGAGGCAACTGATCCATGTAACTCTTGCACATTGCTGTTTCTCTCCCTCTCTTTCTTCCTCTCTTCCTTTCTCTCTAAAAGTAAATAAATAAAATCTTAAAAAAAAGAACATACATTAAGGTGCACAAATAATGTGGACAATATGAACTCTACCTGCAGAAGTGAACACATGTAATAATTGAATAGCTGTGGGAGTCAAGGAGCTACAGCTGGAGAACTTTGGGGCAAGATGGGAAGTTTGACCATGAAAACCGGGAAATCTGGGAGGGAAAAGGTCTTGGGAAAGAAGACAAGTTCAGCCTTTGATGTGGTTATTTTGATGTGGCAGGGGGACAATCCATGGGGCTGCAAATAGCAGGAAATATGGGTTAGGATTTTGAGAGAGAGACAGAACACTAGTGCTGACAGCTAACATCATCAGCATTCTCAGGGACCTCATGGAACACGTGCAAGGGAGGGGTTTGGCACTTGGAAAGCTCTCCTCGATGACTTCATCAGACTCCTAAGCCACAGGAAAGTGGTTTCAGCATCCCAAACTAGATGTCTTTCTACTTCTGGAGTTCATCTGGCAAAGGCTGGAATTAAGAGCAAGGGAAGCATTAGGAATCTGAGCTCCATGTCTCCCCTCTCTTTAACACTTTTGTCCCTCAAGGGCATAATGGCCTGTATTTGGTTTTAACATTTCCTTTAAAGATTTTATTTATTTCTGAACAGAGGGGAAGGGAGGGAAAAGGAGAGAGAAACAGCAATGTGTGGTTGCCTCTCGCACGCCCCCTGCTGAGGACCTGGCCTGCAACCCAGACAGGTGCCCTGACTGGGAATCCTGACAGGCCAGCGCTCAATTTACTGAGCTGCACCAGCCAGGGCTGGCTTTAACATTTTGTTATCCACGCATGTTTTTTTTTTTTGGTCCAACATGTTTATTTAAATATCCTCCTGCTCGGTTTGTATACAGTAACTTTTGTACAACTGCTTTGCTCTGGGAAGTTAGGTGCTTTCTTAACAGTTGGGATGATTAATGATGAGGCTGGAGAGAGCGTAAGTGAAGCTGACTCTTGCCAGTGCCACCTCATTTTGCTTTCTCTTCCCCCTTTTGCATACTTGTGACCAAATTCTAAGATTTGGGAAGTGTCTTATTTCACATTCCTTCATTATCTTCCATCTTATGACAGCTAAAGATCAAATCACTGTCACACCCAGTGAGAAGTGTGGGCACTGATGGCTATAAACCACCCACTCACACAGTGCATTGCTTCGCATATTATTTTCTTATTATCTACATAATTATTGTAACGTATTCCTCTTCTTATCTCATGGTTGTCAAATCTCTGCTAAATCAATATGACCTTGGGCCACACCGTTTTCTTGTATGGGTTTTTTTTTTTTTCACAACAACTTTGAAATCTCTTAAGCTGTAGCTTTCCACCACACTGGTCTTGAAGGTCGGTGGCTCTCTGTGAATCTCTGCAGAGTGGTAACATTGGCTTTATAAAATGCCAAAGCGAGACTGACCAAAAGGTATATAAAAGGAAATGTATGATTTTACATACATACTATATGATTTACAAGTTATCTTTTAGACTTAAAACATGATGAAGCATTTACAGATTCCCCGCCGCCCCCCCCCTTTTTTTTAACAAGCCCAGCAAATTCCTTTACTGTTGGGTTGACGCTGCCTCTAAGACTCTTCAGGTGAAAGGTGCTTTGGTGCCTCCAACCTCCCAGGATCCCCAGCCAGGGCATTTTTTGTTAAGTGCTGCCTCCTGGCGACGGCCTCCCTGAACGACACCTTTCTGGCCTAGAGGAGACCACTTGCCTTAATTTGGGATCTCGAAGATGATGCAACAGCTCCCCCGAGGGGGCGGGGAGTTGAGAACCTCCGGGGAGGAGACGCCCTTCCGGGAGACCCCTCCCCCAGCTCCTAGCGGGCTGCTCCTGCTGCCCTCCCCACAGAATTTTGCAGTCCTAAGCCCCTCCGAATTTCAGCCGAGGGTCTCGGGGCTGGAGGCGGGCCAGGGTGCCAGACCCCCGTCGGGCTGCCAGCTCGAGCTGGATTGGGAGGGAGGGAAGAGGAAGCTGAGCGTTGCCGGGGCGGAGGACGCGTCGGAGGGCAGCCGCGGTCATTTTCATTCCCAGAGGCGGCGCAGCGGCGCCTGAGCCGGGAGAAGGCAGAGGAGCGGGTTGCGAGGTCTCTGGGTTCTCGGTCCTCTGCGCCCTTTGCCTACACCCACCACAAGCCCCTCTAACGCTTTCTGGAGCCCGCGAGGGGCTAGAGCTACTTGGCCAGGGGGAGGGACCTGAAGGGACGCCGGGTGGAGCGGGGTCCTGGCCCGCCAAGGCCCGAACGGGTTGGGCCCCCGCAGCCAGACCCGGAGAGCAAGGGCGACCGCACTGTGGAGATGGGCTCTGAGGGCGGGGAGCGGCAGGTTCTGGGTTTGGGAAGGCGAGATCTTAGGGCCGCAGACTCGGAACCTGGCCGAGAGGAAGAGGGAACTAAAGAGAGAAGGCGGGAACGACGTGAAGGCCCCGGCCCCGGAAAGTGAGGCTAGGTGGGGAGAGTGGGAGGAAGGGGCGAAGGTGAACCCTGGCGAACCGGCCGGGCGAGGGGTGCGGATTAGGGGCCAGGGTCGCCGGGAAGGGGCGAGAGCGCTGAGGGCGCGGAGAGCGGGGAGCGGCGTCTGGGGAGGGTTCACGCTGAGAACCTGAGCGCTCGCCGTCCTCTGCCTTCTCCTCCGCCCTTTCGCCTCTTCGAGACCGTCGCACTTTTCTCTCGCTGCATCCAGAAGTGTCTCCTGAGCCTGGGCGGTGGGACGGAGCACTGAGAGCTTTCCGGATCCGGGAAAGCGCGTTAGACGAGGGGCTTTTTTGTTTTTGTTTTCCCATTAATAAAACAAAAAGTCCATTCAGACTATTCTAGGCCTCCCAGTAAACCTGAAAATTATACTTTCTCTTTCCTTTAAACCCATTACTATAAAAAAGAATTACTATAAGAAAGAATACATATTTCTAAAGACTCCTTGCTTAGGACCAGAACAGCAGCAGCAACAGCTGCAGCTGTAGAGGTAGGTCTGAAGGGCAACTTCAAGGACATTCCCAGAGCCCAGCCAGCTGGCAAATCAGTCTAGGGGGACAGCGTTGTTCATTCACTCCTCCAGCAAATATTTCTTTACGGTCCGCATGTGCCCTTACTGAGAATAGGGGTAAATAAAGCTCTGGTGATACTTGCATTCTAGTGGGGCAGCTGACAACTCCAAATTTGGCGTGGTCATGAGTGCCCTTGAAGAAAAGTCAAACATGGTGAAGAGATGGAGAGGCTGGTGTTTAAGCACAGACCTGAATGGAATGAGTGTAGGGATTAACATCTCTGGGAAGAATGTTGTAGGCAGAGGGAACAGCAATCGCCAAAGCTCTTACCCTGGAGCATGCTTGTGTGGCAGCAGCAAGGAGGCCCGTATGGCTGGAGTGAAGTGAGACCAGGGGTCAGAGCTGAGGGGCAGTTTTAGACTTCTGGTCCTTATTTACAGCTTGGACCTGACCCCAGAGTAGGATTAAGGGGTGGACCAGCTGGGCAGCAGCCTGGGTCTCAAAGGGCACTAAATTATTCTTGGAGTAATTCGGACATTTGGTACCAGTGAACTCTGATTTCTGTCTGTGTCTCTTTGTGAATTGTAAGTTGGCTCCCACCCACTGAGAAATCCTTAAAGACTGCTTACCTGGACCATCTGTCTCCAAAATAATTTTGCAATGTGCAAGTATAGGTATAAATTGCATGGTTTAGCCCTATGACCAGCTTTTAGTTGCTTAAAGGCAGCAGTCACAGCTAGAATTTTGGGAATGTACCTTACACTGTGAAGTGCTACTTCCTGAGTGAGATTTATATCATATCTACATTTTAAATGGTTTAATATGCTTACCAAGAAGTTGCCTGCTTCAGAGAGTTGTATGTAATGAATCCATGTAATAAATTCTAATTTTGAGTAGAAAGAATGAGGCTAACAGTTTTTATTCCCAGAAAATCATATTCCCCTACTTTTGTTAAATAGACATTCATCATTTTTAAATAATCCTGGTTTGAAGTGATGCCAACTCATTAGCCCTGTGCCAGGGCTGGCTCGGGCCCCCTTGGCTAGCCTTGGCAACACATGCATCACCTAAACCAGTTGGGGACCTGATCGTGAGTAGGCTTGCTTAGCATTTAGGTATGCACTCAACTGCAACCCCCAAAGTGACATTTCTTGGTATGGATTGACTTACATAGGGGCTGAAATGGCACTGAGACTCTGGAGATGGGACCACAGAGGTCCATGGCCCTAACCATGGATTCTATGCCTTAAGCAGGACCGATGATAGTAGGAGAGTGGGAGATGCAGGGGGAGCGGAATTAGTGGGAGGAGTTAGGGCATGAGGAGGGCAGTGCAAGTCACTGGGAGAGCTTCAATACTCAGTAAATGTTGGGCAACAAGGAAGTTTGGGGGTCTGGGGGGTGTGCTGACAAGGGTTGCTGAGCTAGGGAAGAGGAGGAGCCTAGAGGCGGCAGGCGTTGAGGTCCTGTGGGTCCCAGCTCCAGCCCGTCCTTCTGGCCCCTCCCCGCCGCTGTAGCCGGCCAGAGTCACACATATGTTTTCCTGTTTTCCATTTCGGTCCCATTACCCTCTGCCTTTTCTGCTCCTCAGAGTCAACAGCTGCTGCAGCTCCAGCCATACCCTGGTGCCCCTTCCCAGCACCTTTTCCTCCCCAGACCCCCAGCGTGCTGGTAGCCCCTCCTCCTCGAACCTGCCCAAAGGTCACGGGACTGGTAAGAGGTGGGAGACGGGGGTCAGTGGGTGAGAGGGGAAGTACAGGAGGAGGATGGAGTGAGAGTCCTGAAGACAGACTGAATGGAGGGTCTCAGAGCCTCTTGTTTCCTGGCCCCAGTGCTGACCCTCCCGAGGCAGAGCCCTCCGCCCAGAGACTTCAGCCCTACGTTAATGAAACACCTGGCCACAGGAGTAAACAATTTCTTGTTTCACTTTTTTCCTTTTTGGACTGTCTAGCCACCGTGGAATATAGAAAAACAAATAGAGAACTGGGGAGGGAGGAGCTGAGATTCCAGCTTGGGCTGATGGGGCAATCGAGCTGTACCAGAGTGTATTTGTTTTCTCTTTCTGTCGTTAGGGAAGGCAACACAGGCCAGTTGGAGCTAGGAAGGCAGGATAGGGGTCTCTGGGGGAGAAACAATCTGCCCACATTTAGCTCCCTGAGCTTGACTGAGGAGCCAAGACCTTGAACTGTGTGCGGGTTTCTGGAGAAAGGGTGTTTTGCTGTTGCCATTCATGGGTGGAGCTAGGGCAAGGGGTCCCACTGGCTCCTGCACCAGACACTGTGTCCTGGGGGCTCTGCTGACTGCATTCCCTGAGCCCGAGAATCTGAAACTTCTCCCATAGGCTGTTGGATGAGTGTGTTGTCCTGTAATCTCCTCTAGGTCCTGAATGCTCTTCAGGCAGGGGGACAGGACTAGGGGTGCTGGTATCGGTAACACCGTTGTCTTGTGGGGTTCTAGACTCTGCAAAATTCTTCTGTAAAGTCTGGTGCACAAGAGCCCTTTTGGAGAGGTCCTGGCAGTCCCAGGCTGCCTAACTGATGGAAGCATTACCCTGTGAGCCAGGGTCTCAGGGAGGAAAGTGAGCTGCCAGAGACGATGCCTTTCTGCCCATGGTGCTGGTGCTAGGTGGTGGTTGACAAGAGAGGTTCTCTTTCCTGTGAAGGACAGCCACTCCCATCCAGTTTGTGTGGGTAAGTGCAGGCTAGGCTAGGGAGGTTCTACCCTTAGCATTCCTGGTGAGGCCGCTAGGGTGTGCTGTTTGCTGGAGTGTGGGTTTCTGTCTCAAGATTCCAAGAGGACTTTTCTTTTCAGATAACATCAGGCAGGAACTAAACCCAACACACCTCTCTCCCTACTTGCCCTCACACTCTCTCTCCTTCCTTTGTCCCTCCTTCATTTCTTCTTCTTCTTTTCTCAATGTCCCATTAGGACACATGCCCACCCCTTGGTGCCAATGAATTGGGCCTTAACAGGGCAGGCACGATGATGTATTTTCATGCGCCTTGTTTGCTTTGTCAGTGGGCGCCCTAGCAGTTGCAGTGCTGCCAAGAGGGCTTGTATTTGCCTGCAAAGAGATGAGAAAGGGGAGGAACAGCCAGGAAGGAGGTGGATGGGCTTTGTTGGAGGGTCTGGGCTTCAGGCTGAAGGAGGGCGGAGGCTTTCTTTTTAATCTAATGACACCCTCTCCTGGGTAAATCATTAGGAAGCCATCTGAAGTGTTTTCCTGTCTGCAGAAGGCCTAGAGGCTGGGCAGATAGGAGGGGGTAGGAGTGTTGGGAGGCAGTGCAGTGCCAGTGAAGAGCGTGGGCTCCATTGGCTAGCTTGCCCTCACTAGTTTGGCACCCTGGCATGGGACTTAGTGCCTGCCTCAAGGGGCTACAGGGAGGATTAAATGAGGTAGGGCATTTAGGTGCCTAGCAGTGTGTCTGGCTCCAGTAAGTGCTCAGTAAATGACAGATATGATTATTATAGGGGCATTTAGGGGGCACCTGGGGGAAAGGACAATCTCCTCTGGATGGATTTGTGGACATAGGAAATGTTCAAACCTGTAGAGAATTTTTGTAAGAGTTCATTTGAGCCAAACTGACAACATATGCTAGGGGAACAAGATCTCAAATGCTCCTGAGAATAAGTTTTATAGTTTCTTTTATGCATTTGAAATTAAGCGGGAATGTAAGGAAGATTACAGGACGGTTGGAAAAAGCAAGGTGGGGGGTCGGATTACAGCGTAAGGTTATGTGCTCTCTTGAGGGTGGTCATGTATTAGAGGGAGGACCCTGGGAGGGTGGGCATGTGACCGGACAGGCGCCTGGCGCTGAGCGGGTCTGCCTAGGGCCAGCTGTAGTGTGTGGGTTCTTGACTTCATGTAGGAAAGATTTCACAACACGAGTCCAGGTGACTCTGAGGGCACATTGATCAAAGCTGGGGACAGTAAAACGAGGGAGGGCCTAGCACAGAGGAAGCAACAGGAGAGCCTGGGCTGGGCTGCCTGAGCTCTCTGGGAAGTCAGAGAAAAGGGGCCTCGGGGACAGGTTTGGGGGTTATCCTGGGACAAGCTGCCTCTGCCCGTTACTCCTCTGGTTGTAGATCTTGTGGGGACCCTTACAAGTTTAGGAGACGTGTGCCTGTGGCAGAAGAAGAGAGGGAAGAAGAGGGGAAAAGGCATGGCCATAGGCTGCTCCCCAGAAGAAGAGCTACCGGGAGCTGGGAGAGCTGGGTCCTTTGTCTTGAGGCTTTTATCTCTCTCTTGTGGGTGGGAATCTCAGGGGAGGTCTCAGGGAGGGTTTCAGCAGATATTCATCAGTTCTCCAGGTGTGCTCTTTCAGGGTTGTGGTCTCCACTGATTGGTCAGTGCCAGGACAGAGTCATTAGTTGTTGAAGTTGATCCTGGTGTCACCCACCTGGTTTTGCTGCTTTTCTGGGCCTGGACCTGAAATACAACGGAGCCTAGATGTCATCTCTAGGGAGGCGAACTTCTGTGTCTGGCTGAGATTGCTTGGCCAGTTTGTTCAGCTGTCTGTCTCAGTTTCCCTGTTCCACTTGCCAAGGAATTTTCCCAGCTTCTTACTATCCTGTCTCAGTCATACACTAGAAGGATGGGGCATGTCAAAGGTGTGTTAACCTAGATGTACAGAAACAGTGAACAGGGCTTGCTTAAGTCAAAGATAAGCCTTTTAGTAAAGAAGTTATATGCCTGGGGCATGACTACCCATCACAACCTGCCCAGTTAGGAATTTATAATTAGATCACCCTTCGAAGTTACTCTCCATAGCGTCCCTTTTTTTAGCCATAGACTTCAGACATTTGTGAGGGTGACCTGGGAGGAACATGATGTCTGGGAAGGCTAACATCTGTATCTTTCTCTTGGTTTAAAAAAAGTTTCAGGGGCTAGGATGAGAGGGAGTAGGGTAAAGACAAATACCTCTGGGATTTTTAGATCATCATTCTCTGGTTGTAGAATAGCCAAAGAGGGCTGTTTTTAAAAAGTTGTGAAAAAGAACAGATACTTGGATTTCAGAATGGATAGAATATATTTCTTTTGGTTAAAGAGACCCAAAATATCCGATTTAAGTAGACTATAAAGGTAGAATAATCTATGATTTCCAAAAAATACTCAACTTTTTCTTTCTATTCTGTGCCTGTATGTTCAAAGTAGCTCAGTGAAACCCTATTTCCCCCCAATATTTTTAGGAGATTGGAGTTAACTTGTATTTGGGGAAGATGTTTCTAAGAGTTATGCTTACCCAAAGATCCTGGTATATTTTCTTAAGGATGAAAGGGCACAAGAGGGAGGGTGGGGCGAATGCAGCCAGAGGCTTGGGTATAATTTCTTGACCTTGTTTCCTTGGAAGTAGCTTGAGGCTCAGCCTTGGGGTAATGGCCTGAGTTTAGGGGCAGCCACCCCTCACTCTGTGCGGGAAAGTGTGAAGTGTTCTACTCTAGGGCAGCTGATCTACTCACGAGGCACAGGGACTGCACTCACTTCCTCTAATCTCAGTTCGAGACAAGCCTTTGTGTCACATTGTGCAACCTTTCTGGTTTGGAATGAGAGAAGTGGGCTAGGGTGGGGCCCGGAGGGCTAGGAGTTAGGGCTGTGCAGTGTTTCTCAGCCAGCCCTGTCCTCATCAGGGCCAATTTGCGAGGAGACAGTTTCCTCAGGGCTTCAGAGCTACGCCCAGCTGACAGTCCTTTCTTCTGGTTCCTGTCAAAGGAGGTTCCTGAGGGAGTGACTTCTTATCGTAGAAAGTGCTGAGCCCAGAGCTCCCAGTTGCCCTTTTTGCAGAGGTGAGGGACCAGTGAACCTTGGACCCAGACACAGTTGCTTAATACTCCTCTCCCCCGCCCTCAGCCCTCCTTGACTTCTTGATTTGATTTAAATCCATATGCCCTTGCCTGGCCATTCCTTTCACTGCTGGCTGAGAAGAAGGAGTGGTCAGAGCACAGCTCCTGACTTCCACTGGCGTTGCTGCCGCTGCAGGAACCTGCTCACACCTTTGGCCAGGTAGTGAGTGCTTCCCTCTTTTTCCTTCAGCCCACCCTCTCGCATGACCCCACCCCTCTTTGCTGCTGTGCAGTGTCCACTTCATCTCCCTAGTGCCTCTAGCCCTAGTACCTCCCCACTTGCTCAGCCAGCCTTGCACGTTTTTCTCTCAGCTGTGTCCTGCTCTGCGGGGGCCAGCATCAGCTGCCCCACTTCAGCTATTTCCTGGCTTTGGCTTTCAGTGCTGCATCTCCAGCTGCAGCTCCTGTGTGGGGATCGGTCATCAGCTGACTCCAGTCATCTCTACCTTGGGCTGTACATTGGGATCATCCTTCTCTCATTCATACTGTTTGGGTGATGCAGCTATGCTGATGTGAGGGATTTGACAGCAGGGGATCTGGCATACTAGGGACTGGGAGAGGTCTCTTGGAAAAGAAAAGCAAAGAAAAGAGGACAACAGCCTGTCTTCCTTCAGGATGGGGTGAGGTCGTTGGGGCTCTGCTAGGGTTGAGCACTTCATGTAAGCATAAGCAGGGTGATGGTTGTGGGTTTCCAGCAAGAAATCGCTGACGCCTTTAGGTTTGCCAGAGATAGAACCCTTGGGCGAAAAGAGCAGTGTTGTGAGGAGAGCCCACAGATTATTTGCTTGCAAGGTTGGTTCCTCATGTGGCATCTCAATACAGGTGACAGATGAACCTGAATTGGAGGGAAGACAGACTTATTATTTTTTATCCTTACCTGAGGACATGCTTATTGATTTTAGAGAGAGGGGAAGGGAGGTGGAGAGAGAGGGAAAGAAATATTGATGTGAGAGAGAAACATCAATTGGCTGCTTCTCCTATGCTCCCCAACTGGGAATTGAACCCACAACCTAGGCATGTACACTGACTGGGAATTGCACCTATGACCTTTTGGGTTATGGGACAACACACCAACCAACTGAGCCACACTGGCCAGAACCAGACCTTTTTGGGGTAAGGCTGAAAAATGCTGGCTCAAATTATTTTGGTTACACCTGGGAACTGCCAGATGACTGCCCTAATTCCTGTCCCTTATCACAGCAGGCTCAGGTAGAACCAGGTTTCAGTTTTTAATTTTGTAAATCACATAGGCAGCACCAGTCTCAGCACGGTGAGGGACAGATGCTTCCTGTCTGGGGAATGAATGCCTTTCCTTAAAAATTCAAGTTGGAACCCTGGCTGGCGTAGCTCAGTGGATTGAGCGCGGGCTGCGAACCAAAGTGTCGCAGGTTCGGTTCCCAGCCAGGATACATGCCTGGGTTGCAGGCTATAACCCCCAGCAACCGCACATTGATGTTTTTCTCTCTCTCTCTATCTCCCTCCCTTTCCACTCTAAAAATAAATAAATAAAATCTTTAAAAAAAAAATTCAAGTTGGGGTTGTTTTGATGAGCCAGAGCCAGCAGGAGAAGAGGTGAATGGGAGGTGGGGGGGCAAGAGAGAGGTCTCAGCTGTGGTGGGCAGGGCAGGTTGCCCATACTGGTCCCTATGGGGGAGCCTACTATGGTACTGCCCAGTATCTGATATATATTATCTTCATCATTCTTCCTTAGAGGGCAATGCCAGGAAGCTGGTGAAGTCTTTCTTTTCCTCCTCCACCATGGTTGACGGCGTTAAGTATGAAGTGGCCTCCCAGCACATGGGGGAGGCCTCCCCTTTGGCAGAGGAGGCC
Source organism: Phyllostomus hastatus (assembly GCF_019186645.2). NCBI lineage: Eukaryota > Metazoa > Chordata > Mammalia > Chiroptera > Phyllostomidae > Phyllostomus > Phyllostomus hastatus. The sequence goes on along the minus strand of NW_025333860.1, from coordinate 510,319 downwards.
TGCCCAGGGCCCGAACAGGTGAAGCTGAAGAAGGAGATCTCGCTGCTGAATGGCGTGTGCCTGATTGTGGGGAACATGATTGGCTCCGGCATCTTTGTGTCCCCCAAGGGTGTTCTCATGTACAGTGCCTCCTTTGGCCTCTCCCTGGTCATCTGGGCTGTTGGGGGCCTCTTCTCTGTCTTTGGGGCCCTCTGTTATGCGGAACTGGGCACCACCATTAAGAAGTCTGGGGCCAGCTATGCCTACATCCTCGAGGCCTTTGGGGGACTGCTTGCCTTCATCCGACTCTGGACCTCTCTTCTCATCATTGAGCCTACCAGCCAGGCCATCATCGCCATCACCTTTGCCAACTACATGGTGCAGCCCATCTTCCCGAGCTGCTTCGCCCCCTATGCTGCTGGCCGCCTGCTGGCTGCTGCCTGCATCTGTAAGTGGGGCTGGGGCCTGAGGTGCTGAGTGGAGCGCCAGGGCGGGGCCTGGATGTGAGTCTAGTTGGCTGTTAAGAAGTAGATGGAAGGAAATGCATGACCCTACAAATGCTTTTATTTTATTAAAAATTAATGTATGCTTTGTGTGAAAATTTGAACAGTACCAAAGTGTAAAAACCTACCGATTTACCTTTCACCCAACCTCCCATAGTAAGCATCATTAGCAGTCCGTGTGCCCTTTGTCCTTTTCTTTTTGCTCCTTCAAGGGATGTAGTTTTGTTCTATGGTTTACAAAAATGCGATCATATTCATATATAATGCTACAGTTCGCTTTTCCCCAGGACTTATCAGTGACATTCTTTTCTATTTACAGATCTATGTTTTAATTTAATTTAATTTAATTTTAGTTTAGTTTTATTTTATTTTTTAGAGAGAGGGTAAGGGAGAGAGGAAAACAGGGAGAGAAACATTGATGTGAGAGGGAAACATCAGTGTTAGAGAGGAACGCCATTTGGTTGCCTTTTTGTACATGCCCCAGGGGACTGAACCCAAAACCTAGGCATGTGCCTTGAGTGGGAATTGAACCCATGACCTTTTGGTTTGCAGGACGACACTCAACCAACTGAACCACACTGGGCAGGGCTCGGCTAGATTCTTAACACTGTTATAGATCATCTGGTAGGTTGACTTACTGGTGAAACTAACTGGGGTCCCCTCAGATGTAGGTATAGTCACATATTTTGTGTAAGGCAAGGTTTATTCCATCTAAGTAAAATTTCTAAGATGGCTGCATCCCTTTAAATGCTAGAATTCTCTCATTTCAACCATCTTTGTTGAAATCTCTTTAAAAGCAATTCTATGTCTACTTGCCTTAATAGCTTGACATTTCTTTTGGTGACCTGGGTTACCACTGCACATCTTGACTCTTGTATGATTATGGGGCCTTCCCAGGCCAGCGGGGTGGGCATGAATGTTGGCTTCCCCAGTGGCCTCAGACTGTTGGCCTGACTTCAGTTCATCAGGTTTTATTGTTTTCTGGTTTTGGTCCGTGTCATCTCTGACAGCTGTCATTCCTTGATTCTGGCACTGTGCCCATCTCCATCAGTCACCCTTTTTTAATTTGCTGCTTTTAATTTGGGAATAGAGATGGACTCAAACTCTTGTATACCCATGTACACATAAATGCACATGTACTCTTGTATGAATACATGCAAAGTAGCTACAATTATGATTAGTTTGCAAAGCTCCCCAGTGAATAGAATACAGAGTTTTGTGCTGCATGGATTCATGGCATATATTTGAGACAACTCTGGTAGAGTGAAAAGTGCCCCAGATTTGTGTTTGAGGTAGGGCTCAGTAACTCCATGGCCTTTGGCAAGGTGCAGTGACTATTTACTTCCAGGTTACTGCAAGAATGAAATCAGATTCAGTGAAAACCATAAATGTACCATATTAATAATTATATATTTAAAATTACTAGATCTCTTCACTGCTTATAGAACTTTTTTCTATCTCTAATAACTTCAGAGGCACATGGAGATCTGGGAGAAGGTTCTGAAGGACAATGAAGATTGTAAGAATTTAGGGACATATGATTCATTCATGAGTTCCTTCCTTTAGTTATTATTTAATGAGCACCCAGGACAAGTCAGATGTTGAGACCTCTGAGAACACTCTGCTTCAGTAATATCTCTGTTTAACCATAACCATTCAGGAGAAAACCCAGAAGTAACCCAGGAGGGAGACATACACAGTAACAAATAATTGTTATGCAAGATAATAGGTGTGGTGATGTAGGCACCATAGGAGCAAGTGGGACGACTTTCTTCTTATGGGGAGGAGAGCTCAGGAAGATATCACAGATATCACAGTGTCTCAACTGAATTTTGAAAAGACACATAGCTCTGTTCTAGGACATTTCTCATGGGGGTGACTGCATGTAATAATGTGTGGAGATGCAAAAAGGTAGACTGTTCAGAGGATTACAGGTAGTTGGTGGAGCTGGAATGTGGAATAAGAGACAGGGAAGAAGGTAGAGACTGGAAATATAACCCAGGGTTGGCTCAAGGAGGGTTTTATATGGTACCTAAACAGGCTATACTTTATTTTGAAAATAGTGGGGAGCTACTGATTTTAATTGGGGAAGTAAAATCAGATTTGCTTGAAAGAACTCCCTTGGACATGTGGAAAGTGTTTTTGAAAAGAGGCAGAAGGTAGGCAGACAGGTTTAGGGAGCTAAAACCTGAGTCCATACGAAGTGTGGTGAAGGCCTGCCCTCTGGATGGCCTTTGGAAGTGAGATGAGGGGGTCGATGCTGAAATAGTTATAAGATGGGATTTCCAGGACTTCTGGCTGTGGGGCTGTGTGGGAGCTCCCTGAGGTGATACTAAGGGTTAAAGCTTGGACAGATGGGAGGTGATAGGGTCACCATCTGGAATAGGGAAGGTGGTGATGGGGTGGAGGGGGCATCTGGGGCTTTGCTAGGCTGCTCGTGCGGCTCCTCCATGGGCAGTGCCTTCCTCAGGTCATCATCACCCAGAGTGGATCATTTTCTCATCAACTGAGTCTTGCCGAAAAGGGAGGCTGATGTGTATAAATGACAATGTTTCTGAATGTGCATGGTGGGCAGACAGGTGTAATTTCTAAATACCAGAAGGCATGCATTCACTTTCATGGCACCCCCTTCCTTATACTGTGGCCACTGGAAAAAAGAATGAGGGAATTGCTTGCAGGAAATGGAATGAGAACAAAGGAAGAATGTTTTGGCTCTTCAAAAATAATATTCTGATGGTGATGGGGTCTATAAGACACGGAGCTGAAAGGTAGAGCCCCTGCTTGGTGGGAGCTCATAGTGTGGTAGAGACCCTCAAAAACAGTCAAGCATATTGTATATGGTAAGTGCCAGGAGTTGGGTGGCATGTGGCCTATTCAGGATTTCTGCACTTGACACTGGAGGAGAAAAAGGAATCAGGGGTGGGTGAAACACCCCCTTAGCATGACCTTCAAGGCCCACTTTGTCTGACTTCTTTGACTCACTTTAGACATCTCACCCTCACCCTCTGTTCTCCAGCTACACTGTTTGTTTTGCTTTTCCTTCAATTTGCCTGGCTTGTTCCTGCCTTAGGGGTTTTGTAACCAGGAATGATTACTGAGTGTCTCTTTTGCTGGGAAGGCTCTTTTTTTAGATATCCTCAGAGCTTATTACCTCACTCCATTCATATGTTTGCATACATGTTATCAGAGACTTATCCTATTTAGAGTGAAATTTTACATAAAAAAGTGGCTGTAAGTCTTCTATCCTGTTTTTTTTTTTTTTTTTTTTTAAATCATGAGAGTAGGTGTTTTGCTCACTGCTGAATCTCTGGCACTTAGAACAGTGCATGTTTTCTGTTAGGCACTCAATAGATATCTATTGAATGAAGAAGGGGCAAGTACATTCTAGATACAGGGAAGGGCAATATAAAGGCATGAAGGTGAGAAAAAGTATGGGGTGTAGGGTGTGTAGGGAGGATTGTGGGATGTGAGGGATTGTGGGATGTGAGGAAACAAAGGAAGCCAAGGGGCTGGAGCATGAGGCAAACCTTCCTAGGGGTTTAGATTTTATTTTAAGGCATGTGAGGAGCCATTGAAGGATTCTGAGCAGCTGGGGTTGACAGAAGAAGCAAGGCTGGAGGTGAAACACTGATTAGAAAGCCCGTTGCAGTCCAGGCAGGAAACAACAAAAGCCTGAACTAGGGCAATGGCAGTGGGGGTGCAGCTTATTTAGGAGATGATGTCTCCAGGGAAGGACAGATGGGAGAGCGATTTAAAAGGTACAGTCAGTACAACCAATGACACTTACTGTGATGTCTGGTATAAGAAAGAGGTAGATGACATCCATCAGCCTGTGAGTTCTGTGCCAAAGGGGCTGAGCCTGCCTTATGATCCATTGTATCCCCAACAAAGAAACAAAGGGAGGAGCTCAATACATATCCTTTGAATGAAGAAGTGAGGTTTCTGGTTTTGGCAACTGGTAGGTGCTGGCACAATTTACAAGAACGGGGAGGAAGCAATCATGTTGAATTTGAGATTTATTTGTAGGGTAGTAGGCAGATGTGCCCATCTGGAGTGCAGGAAAGAGATGGGGCTGGAGACTGAGCATTCAGCAAATATTCCTGAAGCACTTGCCATTTTACTAGCACTGACTATTGTTTTTATGGGGCTGTCAGTGTGTCAATATGTACACAAGTGTGTATGCTTGTGGGGGCTAGGATAGGCAACCTGACACAAGATTACAATGGATTATGATGAGTGTTGTGATTCTTGGGTAAGGAGCTGTAAGAGGGGACCTGAACTAGTCTAGGAGTTTATAAACTCTCCATAAGGAAGTTTAACATGACACCTGAATGATGAAGGAAAATTAACCAAGAGTAGAGGGGGAAGAGGAACATCTCAGGCAGCAAGGACAGAATGTATGAAAACTTGTAGCCAAGAAAGAAGAACATCTTCAGGACACTGGAAGAGGTTCAGGGTAGGCTATAGTGTTGAGTTTAAGATTGGAACAAAATTTTCAAATGTTATTTCTGGATTTTTAGAGAGGAGAAGGGAGGGAGAAAGGGAGGGAGAGAAACATTGATGTGCAAGAGATACATCGATTGGTTGACTCTTGGATGCCCCCAACTGGGGACCTGGCTGGTAACCCAGACATGTGCCCTGACTGGGAATCAAACCAGCGACCTTTCTGTTCTCAGGCTGGCTGGCAGTCAATCTACTGAGCCATACCAGCCAGGGCTAAGATAGGAAATGTTGAAAGCTGGATTGCAGAGGTAGATGGAAGTCATAGAAAGGCTTTTCAGGGCTTTATAAACTCTTCTAGCTATTATTGCTGTGAGACAAATCATGGAAAACTTAGTGGCTTTGAACAGTAGCCAGTTTATTCTTATCTTTCATGGTTTCTGTGGCTCAGGAACTTGGGAAGGCATAAGTGGGGCAGTTCTGGCTCAGGGTCTCACGTGGCAGTTGTCACATGGTGTGGTGGCAGGACCTGGAACTGTGGTGCTGAAGGTGGGGACTAGCTGGGCATCTTTTTCTCTTCAGCCTGTGTCAGGGCCTCTCCATATGGTCTCTCCATTGGGACTGCATTGAGCTTTTTCACAGAATGGTAGCCTCAGAGCAGTCAGACTGTTTACTTGGCAGCTGAAGGCCTCAAGAATAGGTATCCCAGCAAGCCATGTGGAAGCTGCATTGCCTTTTATGACCTAGCCTGTGAAGTCATATGGTGTCACTCCTGCTGTACTCTAGAGGTTGAAACAGTCACAGAAGATCATCCAGTTTCAAGAAGCACAGACCCTTACCTTTTGATGGAGTATCAAAGTATCATTGTATGAAAAGCATGTGGGATGGGAGATATTATTGAGACATCTTGGGAAAATATAATCTATCACAAGAACCATATTAAGGAGTTTGGTGGGCTTGTGATTTTCAACTGGTGTGCTGTGGCATGCTAGTGTGCTGCAGGGATTTTTAAAACATGTAGTACCTGACTATTTAGTCCAGAGCACTGACCTCTTTTACCATAGATTGTTAAATAACAGCAATGAAAACAACAACAACAAAATGACAGCAGCCAACACAACAGTAGCCATCTGGAGTGAATTAATTAAAATTATACCTATTTTTTTGTCAGATCGGCAAAAAATACATTTTTTGGTGTGCCACATAGTTTTAGTACTTAGTTTATGTGTGCCATGGGATTAAAAAAAGTTCGAAAATCACTGTCCTAAGGCAATGAGAAACCTCTTCAGGCATCTGAAGCAGGAGAGTGACATTTGTGACTTAGATTCCAGAATTTGTGGATTTTTAAAAAGATTACTCTGGTAGCGGTTTGCAGGGCTGAAAGCAGGAAACCAGTTATGAAGCAGTTGCCATGATCCCAGTAAGTGATGACGGTCTCTCGGACTAGAGGCATATCTGGGGGATGAAGAAACAGGTTAAGACTTGGAACCTGATTGGATAAGGGCAGAGGTTGCTGATGATGATAAGGTGCCCAGGTTTCTGGGGTGGGCAACTGGGTGGATAGTTATGCCAGTTACTGAAAAGGGAAACACTGGAGGAGCAGTAGGTTGGAGAGAAATTGATGGGATCAGTTGTGGATAGATTTTGTACCTGGTAATGTCCAGTAGGTAGGTGGTTGGATATTCATATGTATCTGGAATCATGACACTTGGGCTGGTGATGTACTTTTGGGAATCTTCAGTATATAGATAATAGTTGAAATCACAGTAGCAGATGAGATGATCTTGGGACGGGATGTAGAAAGAGAGGAGAGAAGGGCTTAGGACAGTGTTCTGAAGATACCAACATGAAGGGATAAATATTCTACAAAAAGGTGGAGAAGAGCATCTAGAGAGAGGTGGAAAATATGAGTGGAAGAGGGCAATTTGAGAAGGAGTCAGTGGTCAACAGTGTCCAGTCTGTTAAAAGGTCAGGCTAAATAAGGAGTGGAGTTGCTTGCATTTATCAATATGGAGGTCACTGGTGATTTCGGAGAGGGGAATTTCAGGGCATTGTGGGTGGAGTCGGATTTCAGAGTTTATTCATCCAGTGAAACCTTAATGTCTGCTATGTGCCTAGTTCTGGGTAGGCCCTGGGGATACAAGGATGACTCTTACTCTGAGGTTCACAGTCGATGGGAGAGACAGGTATGTAAATCATTCTAGTGCCCTGTAGGTTAAATGCAGGGTAGGATGGAGCCCAGAGGAGGGTCCACACAGCCAACATCATTTGGAGTTGGCAAGTAGGAGGTAAAGGGAAATTGTCAGTCTTTTCAATGGAGTGGTGGAGTGGATGTCAGACAAGGGAAGAGCAGGGAGTGTAGCTTAAATATACTTTCCAGAAGACTGATGGTGAAGACCAGGAGGGTGGTCATTAGAGGGAGGGGCTGAGGTCAGGGGAGGAGTTTATGGGAAAGACTTAAGCCTGCTTTAGCTGGGCTTGGGGGTCTATTTCTGGAAAAGCTGGATGAAATAATCCTTATTCTATAATAAGGTCTTCTCCGTGGTTGGAATGCTGGGGGGGGGGGTGCCCTGAGCCAGCATTTCTCTCCCCTGAACAGTGCAGAGGACACCCTCATCCCTTTGGGAGGCAGCGATCGTGGGGTTAAGAGTATGGAATCAGGCAGAGTGAACTTATTAGCCTCAGTTTCTTCATCTCTAGAATGCGGTCTCCGTCTCATAGAGGTATGATCTATAATTCCTGCCATACTTTCATCCTTTTCTATTCAAACGATGACAATTTCAAGAGAGCAGATAAAGGTTTCTGCTTCTGTCGGAGTGGCTCGCTGTCCCTCTATAGGCATAACCTTCCTTTGGGACTGCTGTGACTTACAGCCAGCATTACTGATATTTCTTGAAATCATTTACCAATTATTGCTTAGGGCAGCAATTTCCAACCTTTTTCATCTCATGGCACATGTAAACTAATTACTAAAATTCTGCAGCACACCAGAAGATACATTTTTTGCCAATCTGACAAAAAATTGATGTGATTTTGATTCATTCACACCTGGCAGCTGTTGTTGTGATGGCTGTTGTCATGTTTTAATTTGACAACGTAAGGGAAAAGAGGTCAGTGCCCCTGACTAAATAGTCAGATACTGCATGTTCTAAAAATTCTTGGGTGCACTGGTTGAAAATCGCTGGTTGAGGTAAATTTTTTTGTACGCGTGGGTGACTTCACTCACTGCTGATTTCATTGTCAGGGTAATATACATGTTGCCCTCTCTGCTGGGAATTCTTCTTCCTCTCCCCCAACCCCAGCACCAGCCTCTATATACTCAGGCCAGATAACAGCGGTCCTGGTACCCAACAGCACCCCCTTCGCTGCCCCAGACTGGATGGGTTACCTCGTAGTGACTTTCACACTTTCGCTCCTGTAATTGTCCATGTTCACTTTTCTGTGAAGGCTGGGGCCTGGGTCTTAATCACAGAGCCTGTACAGGGCGTGGAACACAGTCGGTGCTCAATATATGCTTGTTGTGTGGATGATGATTGGATGGATGGATAATTGATTAATTCTGAGCTCGGAAAAAACTTGCTGTCCTGTCCAGGGTACTATAAATGGTCGCTCTTCCCAACCAGAGAGGTGTGCAGATGGCCCTTCCTGAGGCTGATTATTCTGATTTTCCAGAGGTCTTCAAGATTGCTCTAGTTCTCTGCAGCCAGAGCTCCATTACCCCAGGGGAGACAATCCCACTCCCAGTCTCACATCCTTGAATCCAAATAGGAAGGCACATGGGGTGGTGGAATGTATACCAGCTTTGTAGCTGGCCTGGGTGACTTCAGTTTTCTCAATTGTAAGATAAAGATAACATACCTATTTTAAAAAAGTGATTTGAGTGAGAGAGAGAGGAAGGTGGGGAGGGAGGGAGGGAGAGATTAGACAGATATGGATTTGTTTTTCTACTTTGATGCATTGATGGGTTGCTTCTTGTATGTGCCTTGACCAAAGATTGAACCTACAACCTTGGCATATTGGGATGACACTTTGATGCTTTAGCCCACTGTGCTACCCAGCCAGGGTTATACCTACTTTTAATTTTACAGTAGCTTCAGGGGCTGAGACTCTTTTTCCTCTTTGCAGGAGGTGGAACTTTTCTCTTGGCAGGGTCGGGTCTGGGTGTCCAGAAGTCCAGCTTCACCCAATGGCCCTTTCTTTGGAGCTGCCGTGCTTTGGCCCATTGTTAGCTGTGTTGGGTAATTCTGTTCCTGTGTACACTTGTCCACTGTGTGATCTGTGTTTTTCTTTTTAGTCTGTTTTCTTGCCTTTTGCTAACAGGATATTTTACCTCCTGTGTCTTCAGTCCGTCTACTATACTAGTCAGCCAGCAGCACATATTCAGGGACCTCTGTGAACAGACAGACTACTGCAGTCTTTGTGTCCCTGACACTTGACCTTAGTGACTTGTATGTAGTAGGTGCTTCAGTAAATGTTGACTGGATGAATGAATGAACCCAAGATAAGGTTCCAGACTCAGCTTGGCTGAGAAGGGCACTGTGTGTTTTCAGCCCTCAGGGTGGTGGGGGGCTGCGGAGGGCTGCGGAGGGCTGCTGTGGGCTGCTGCAGGAATCAGTCCGAGGGGCGTGCAGACAGTTCCTACTGAGTCTACTAAAGCTGCTTGTGGACTGTGAAGGACTTCAGATCTCTGTATATTTGTCTGAAAACTTTGGTCACATGCAGTTTTTCCTGGTATTAGAATGACTGACTTTATGAACTTGTGGCTAATGAGGTAGAACAGCCAGATACTGGGCCCCCAAACTGATTTTTGCTCCTTGAACTTTATGCTGGGAAGCTGGTTATCTCTCCCGGAGGGGTTTTCCCAAGAGCCATTTTAAGTTCATGGTGGGGAAACTTTCATTTCACGTCCCACACTCACAGCAACACACAGGCCTCAGTCAGAGCCGTGGGGTCCATGTGAACTTTGGAACAACCTTCATCAGCAGTGAGGAAGGTAGAATTCCGTGCTGCTTTGATCCTCAGGGCTCTTCGGGGGTTCACCCGTGGTCTCTTCATTTATCTGTTCTTTTTCTCTCTGCTTCGGAAGAGCCTAGAGGAAGTGGGGGAAGGAGCCAGGGACAGTGAGTCCCATCCCTGGATGTACACTGAAATTACATAGGGGGTTTGAAAAAATACTCACAGTGCCCTGGTCGGGGAGCTCAGTTGGTTGGAGTGCCGTCCTGTACACCCACAGGTTGCTGGTTCGATTCCTGGTTGGGCCACATGCCTGGGTTGTGGGTTCAATCCCTGGTCAGGGTGTGGTTGGGGCATCTGTGGAATAGACTGATGGGCGTTTCTCTACCCTGCCCCCCCCAAATCAATAAATAACATATCCTCTGGTAAGGATTAAAAAAAGCTACTCATGGCCTCTTCTTCCTTGTTCCCCCAACCAAATAAGTCTGTACCACTGGGTAGAAGAAGAATGGGAATGGCTTGGAGAATGTGCATTGAAGAGGCAGAAACTTGCTGCTGAGGAGAGCTGATGGGGACTTGGGGAATAGAGCTTCTGAGTTGTCACTGTGCTTTAGGATCACCTGGGGAGCTTTGAAAACGTACTGATGCCTTGGTTCCACCCCAGTTTCCAACTTCATTGCCTGGGTGGGGGCTGAGCACTGGACTTTGTTAAAGTTTGTCAAGTGAGGCCAATGTTCAGGCAGGATAGAGAAGCGCTGAAGTAAGTGGAGGGTTTAGGGTTGTTCTGTGATTACTGAAGGCAGCACACCCATAGCCAGCAGGTCATCGGACTTCCCTGGGAAACCCTGCCACAGACTGCCTGCATCAGGACTTCTGAGGTAGACTCCTAAAGCTGTAGGTGATTCTGATGCTCACTCAGGCTTGGGGTCCTGTTTCTGAGGACCTGAAGTGGACCTTGCTGAGCAGACCAGAAAGGATCCAGTGAACAAGGACCAGCCAGCCAGCTTTGAGAAGGAAGGGAGCAGATGGAGGGGCTGAATACGAGACCCTCCTGGTATGCACTGCCTGCTTGCTCCATGATGGTGCAGAGCCACGGTGACTAAAGTGCTGACTGGGTGTCAGGAGGCAGAGTACAAGGATCTGATTCAGTGACCCCCAGGGATTTGCTTGGTGTGTCTTCTTGCCACATGCTCTCGCCCATGATGCCTGAGTAAGCAAAATGCTTCTCTAACCAGAAGAGGTAAGAGTCTGAGCACCATCTGCTCTCTGAGAGTTGTAACAGCACCTCGGAAAGGATGGAAGAAACAACACCTGAAGGAAGCCAAGAGGCGAAAGTGTATTTCACCATTTTAAGGTGTGTAGAGTTAGGCATCCCAAACAAAACAGGCAGTAGAGAAAAGGAGGAAAAACTCAAACTGTCTGAGGCTTGTTCAGAATGTACATCTATCCTTCTGAGGAAACCGCAGTGGTAGAGTGTTCTGGACATAGATGGGTGTGAGCACGCCTGAGCATCCCAGTTAGGGAGCTTGGCTGCCCCTGAGCGAGGTGACTCTGAGTATATTATATGAAGATCAGCCTAATGCAGAGACGTGTGGTTTTTCTCGAGCAACATAGGATGAAAAGCTTGTTCACACCCGTTAAGCCCCACAGATTGCCATTTTTCTGCCAGCACTGTGGGATGAGTGGCGTCCCTGGTCAGAACACACCTGAGATGTATTACTGGTGACTTCAAAATTCAAGACGGTGAAGTGAGTGTCAGGTGGAATTTCCATCTCACTGTCATTTGAAAGCTGTGTATGCGAAGGAAAAAAACACAGATCGAGTGTCTGGCTGTAAATGCCAGGGTACCGGAAAGATAGACTCTGGCAAGGGAAGGAGCAGTTTCCTAGGGCTAGAAGAGATGTGTTTAATAAGGCTTTAAATTGAAATTTTAAAGGAAAGGAAAAAGGCCCTGATAGGAAGAATAGAGATGGAAGCGTTGCTCAGTAATACACTTGGAGAAAATAGGAAAGAAGATTGGGAATGATGTTTTTGGGCTCCTATCTATAAACACTGAAGACTAAACATATTTATTTGATTTTACTTTTATTACAAGGAGGAAACTGTTTCATATTTGATTAGAATATGACACAAAAGAGTATATATTTTGTTAAAAAATGATGGATTTGCCAAAAGACCTGAGATTAATGTAGTATAGCAGAAAGAGATGGGTTTGTATGACAACCTGCTGTAATAAGGAATGCCTGCTCCTCTGAGCAAGGTCATGTTTTGACTCTTTTGACTGTGGTGAGAGGGAAATTTCGGGATACTGAGATGCAGACCTGTCGAAGGATTTTACTTCCCAGTGAGTGTAACGAACAGTCCCACCCAGCGCCACTTCCAGCTGTGCCTGCAGGTCAGTTTCTTAGAGCTGAACGGAAGTTACAGGTATGTGCCCATCTCTTAGAAAGTACACAAGGACACAGCCTCTGTTAATCCTATCTGCTTACCTTGGGAAGAGGAATTATTACATGGTGTTTTCAGAGGTTCTCAGCATCCACTAAAGGAATTTTCCTGAAGGTCTCTCCTAGTACTAGTGCATAGAAATAAATTCTAATCCTGAGCAAGAAGCATGGTGAAGAGAGCAAGAGGATAAAAGCAAAAAGAGCCAGGAATGATGTCCCTGGGGACATAGACAGCACACTATCGGATCAAGGGGAATACTTTGCTTTCCTAATAAAGATGATAAAGTTTGTACAAAGGGAAAAATATGGTGGTGATGGAAGCCTCAAGTCCCTGAGCATCTTTTACTAAAGTCAGTTGCATTCCATTAAAAGCAGTACCTGTACACATTTAAAAAAAATGATTTATTATGGAAAATTTCAAACATATCTGAGAGTGAATAATATGATGAATTTCCAGGATTCATGAATGACAATCAGCATTGTTTTATCAACACTGCAACTACCTGACCCTCGACCCTCGCCCTCAGTAGAGGTTATTTAACATAACCAGGGGAAATGTGGAATCCTTGTGAGGATGCGACTATGCTTGTTCCTAGAAAAAGAAATGCTAGGTTCCACTGAAATACACTCTAAATTTTAGGCAAAGAGGTTGCAGAAAAGTTCAGGGCAAAGAATTAGCCTGGGATTGAAAAATAAAAAGACCAAGAGCTTCTTTAAAATGAAATTATTATTATTTTTATTATGTACTTGTTTTTAGAGAGAGGGGAGGGAGGGGGAAAGACAGGGAGAGAAACATCAATGTGTGAGAAGATACATCGATCTGTTGCCTCTCTCATGCCCCCAACTGGGGAACCAGGCCTGCACCCCAGGCATGTGCCCTGACCAGGAATCGAACCAGCAACCGTTCAGTTTGAAGCCTGGCACTCCATCCACTGAGCCACACCAGCCAGGGCTAAAATGAAATTCTGATAAAATAGTTGAAAATGATCTTACTTAGGAAGAAAAGGAGAGTCATCTGAAGAAACCAAAGTGATTGAACACATTGCTTTTTGATGAGCTTATATTTTTAAAGACAAGATATACAAGAGCTGGTGAAAGGTGACATAACTAAGATGAAATAAAAGGGTGACCCAGAACTGCAAGAAGAGTGTCCTGAAGCGTGATGCCCAGAATGAACTAAGATCTGAAGGACAGACTGAGGGCAATCAAAGGCTCTAGCAGGGGTGTCCAACCCACCACCTGTGGGCCACATCTGGCCCAGGATGGCTATGAATGCAGCTTAACACAGAATCATACATTTATTTAAAACCTTTTTTTTTTGTTGTTGATCACTATTTGTTAGTGTTCATGTATTTAACACGTGGTCCAAGACAACTCTTCTTCCAGTGTGGCCCAGAGACGCCAAAAGGTTGGACACCTCTTCCAGAGCAATGTTCAGAGTGAGAATAGCAAGGGCATGGAAGTTAGGTCTATGAAAGTAGATGGTGGTGAGAAAGAAGAAGGCCAGTTCTATTTTTCTTCTACTTTTTCCTAACAGAGGATTACTAATCTAGAAAGGGTTTAATAAAAAAACCAACAGGCTGTCCTGGCTGGGTCATTCACTTGGTTAGAGCATCTCCCGATACACCGGGGTTTCGAGTTCGTTCCCCTCAGGGCACACCCACAGTCAACCAGTGAATGGATAAGTAAGTGGAGCAGCAAATTAATGTTTCTCTCCTCTCTGTCTCTCTCAAATCAGTTAAAGTTTAAAAGAAAACCAATAGGCCAACAGATCTAGGCCAACAAAAAGGCAAGACGAAGAGAGTTAAGGAAATAGTGATACATGTCATTTCTTTAAATATTTTGAGCTGTCCACTTGCAGACAAATGGAAAGGATTTATAATGATATGAGATGATAGAATCACTACCACGCATCTCCAGGATCTTGGAGAATAGGAAGGGTGTAAAAGGAAGCTGTTGAGTGACATATTCGTTTCCTATTGCTGCTGTAAAAAATACCACCAATTATTGGCTTGAAACAACACAAATTTACATTTTAACTGCTGCACAGGTCAGAAGTCTGAAATGGGTTTTGCTGGGCCGAAGTCAATGTGTCAGCTGTGCTGAGGGGAGAAGCCATTTTCTTGCCTTTTGTGGCTTTTAGAGGCTGCCCACGTTCCTTAGCTCATGGCCCCCTTCCATCTTCAAAGCCAGCTGTAGCTAGTCAGGTCTTTCTTGCATCACGTCACTCTGACACTGACTCTTCTGCCTCCCAGGGCCCTTGTTCTGTCCACCACAAAGGGTAACCTGTGATAAATTTCTTCCCCCAAAAGAAAGAGAGGTGGATTCTGAGCATTCTGCACTGATAATTTGAAGTTGATTTCTGCCCAAATTCTAGGCTTACTTGATTAGCAAAGTATAAGAAGAAGGGAACATCTCTAGGAACCTGTATGGATTCTCTAAAAAGAAGCCATGCTCAGCTAACTGTACTGTTTGTTCAACTCTAATTTTTATTTAAATGTAATATACACCAAGGAACAGTACATATTATAAGTGTACAGCTTGATTAATTTTCACAAATTGAACACATGTGTAACCAGCGTCTGCATCAAGAAGAGCAGCCCTCAAACCCTTCTTGTGTGACTCCCAGTCACTCCCTTCTGCCCCGCCCCCTCCCCCCACAAATGCACACGAAATCACTGTTCTGATTTCCAGTAGCATAGATTAGTTTCACCTGTTTTTATACAAATAGATATAAAGGGTATGTACTCTTCTGTGTCTGGCTCGTTCACTAAATATGTTTGTGAAGTTCCTCTGTATTTTTGTCTGTAGTTGTAGGTGGCTCATTCTCACTGCTGTTTAGTATTCCTTTGTACTGATTTAGCTACTGTTGATGGACATTTGGTTTGTTTCTAATTTTTGACTATTACAATGGTCATGAACATTCTAGTATAGATAGGTATTAATTTTATTTATTTGATAGCATCATTAGGTTGTTAGAACGGAGACATGTGTGCAGATTTCAGAGAGGTTCTTGGCAAACTTTCATAGTATTCTTTTCTTTTTCATTTAAATTTTTAAATTTATTTTTTGAGGGAAAGAAACATCAATTTACTGTTCCATTTTTTAATGCATTCATTGGTTGCCTCTTGTATGTGCCTGACCAGAGATCAAATCCGCAACCTTGGTGCATCGGGACAACACTCTGAGCAACTACGCTACCCGGCCGGGGCTCTCATGGTGTTCTTGCTGACCAGGTGGAGAAAAGTGGACTAGATAAAAGGGTAGTTTGGTGGATCCTTGATTTACGTTCTAGAATAATTCCAGCATAGAGGAAGGTCTGCGGTGATAGATTATAGGGCTCTGCCAATCCTGGGCAACATTTTTATCAGTGACTTCCAGTGAAGTTAGTTCAAATGCCGTCAATTTTGTATTTGAACTTGAAGGCATTAGAACTGACAAAATTAAGGTGGAAAAAATCCACTTCTAGATTATGGGAATGATTCCTAACAATTCACAAAGGAATGTAAAGTGCCATGTTTGTTTGTTTTTTTTAAAAAAAAGTCACTTTTCTAGTCCCAAAAAGGGGGAGAGGGAAAAGCCCATCAGTCTGAGGTGGGGCAAAAAGGAGCTGTTGTTGGCAGTGAGTTCAAACTGCAACCCCACAGTCTGTAAAATGTCTGTGGTGTCCAGGGAGACACCGGCAGCGTGAAGTGCCGTGAGTGCAGAGGAGAGGACTGCGAGGGTGAGTTGTCTAGAAGTCGCATTTGTCACGCCAGAGGCTGAAGAGATTGGGCTTTTAGCCTGAAAGAGGGAAGACTCAATGGGACAGCATGTCCATGTCTCATGATGAGAAGGGCCTCAGGGGGAAGCAGCTTCCTTGACTCTGTGTAGCTCCAGAGGAGAGGCCTGGAATTACTGGGTAGAAGTTGCGAGGAAGATATTTTGGCTCACTGGAAAGAAGAGCTATTGATTTCTTTAAAAATGGAATGAGTTGTCTACTAAAGTATTGAGGTTTTATAGTCCCTGGGCATTTGAAACAGAAAATGGGTTCAGTAGCATCCTGTTTTGTATGTTACATTGTATGTATTTAAAACTAGTGGTGCTGGGAGAATTGTAGGTTTACCATTCTTTTTCAGGGACTTCTTAGTTTGGGCATCTAAACTGTAATAAATCTGGGCATCTGATCCTGAGTGGATCTGCAAGCTTCATTCTGTTCTGGATCAACCTAGGTGGTTGCTCTCCTGGCTTTTAGTTCCAGAGGTGATGCTGGGCCTTAGTGCTAGAACCAGGCTCCTACTCCGGGAACCTAGGGAGGCTGGGTTGGATGACTCATTCAGGAGCATCTCTTTAGATGCTTATAGGAATGACTTCTTCGTAGCTTCTCCTTTCTCCAAAGTAGGTGTCAAAGCAGGAATGAAACTGACCCTTGGCCAAGGGTCCAAAGTGATTTCAGGCTATTTCCTGTGGACTTGGGCCAGTGTTGGGTGGAGACCGAATTGTACCTGGAGGGAGGAGGATAGGGCATCTCTGTCCTTGAAGTTAACTTGCAGCTGCCTTTATATTCTAACTCCATGTTCCCCTCCTTTCCCTGCCTCTGAAGCAGGAGGTTGGGCTCCACCTCAATAGCAGTGTCCTTGGCTGGGCTCTGGTCAGCTGTATCTGCTGGGGGTGGGGACGAAGAGCCCAGTCAGCACTGTCACTTCCCATACCCATTTCCTCTGTCATGGCCAAGAGGCCCTTGAGGAAGCAGGGTGTGGGAGAAGGTGAGGGCTTCTCTTCAGGCAGTTCTTCTGCTTTTTTGTTTCTTCCTTCTTCTTTCAAACCAACACCCCCAACCCCTGCCCCATGCTCAACACAGAGAGCAGATCACGGCAAGATGGGGGACTGAGAAATAAGGTTGGGTGTGGGGGGCTGGTGGGTAAAAGGAGGAATACAAGTGGATGGATATGGGTGTAGAAAAGCAGTAGGGATTAAAATGTGAACAATCTATGTGTTTTCATTTCAGAATTTGTTATAATAAAAGATGATGAGCTGGCTTTTGCCTGCCCACTTGCCTGGCACAGGGCTGCAGACTGACTGAACCAGAATGAGTCCCTTAGTCTCTCCCAGTTTGGTATTGTGACCCACGGTTACTCTGAGGGCAAACTGTGAATTTTAATTAGGGGATCCCATTCTTTTGTGGCTGTGGCACCTCAGTTGTCCCTGCTGTTTGTTCTACTTGCATGACAGAAGCAGAGCTCCAGGGGTTAGAGATAAGGGTTACAGGAGGAAGAGAAGGGGCACCAGGGCTGCTGAGTGGCTGGAGGAAGAAGTCCAGTGGGGAGTAAAGGATGGGTGACTGGCTGAGGAGGAGCGACAGATCTGAAAGATTTGGGGAGGATGAGATACAGGTACTTTAGCCATTTTGTAGGGTGCTTGTGGAGAGTGTATGCTTGTGTCTTTAATTATTAACTAAGCACTGGGATGGCCTGGAGTTATGGGTGCATTTTTGCCCAGCTCTATGATAAGATTTGATTATTTATTGTCTTGTTTATTAGGCAGAAAAGCACGTGCTTGTATGAGACAGGAATGTCCCCTTTCTGGGAAGAGCAGAAAAGAATTTGGGCAGGGAGTAGAAAAGGAAGGGTATAAGAACACAGAGAGACAGACAGAATAAAGGACTGCCATCCTGAGAGGCTGGTCTTTCCTGCTTCTCAGGATAAGTAGCCTCAGGTGAGTATAATGTGGCCAGGACACAACAAAATGGGGGAACTAGAGACAGTGAAGGACACACCACTGCCAGAACTGAGACAGCAAGTACTTCCTGATTATGTTGGTGACCTGAAGCAAGCAAACCCAGCACTGGCCTCACTTTCTCCACTGATAAGGCAGGCTGACTCTGACCTTGCCCTGGGAACCCTTGGGAGGACTGTTAAGCCATCCTTCCTGTGCTCCAGGTGCTGAGCTGGGAAGGAGGGAGCAGTGGCGGACATTCACTCTGCCACAGTGGGGAAGCTGTGGTGTGCATGCTTCCTGCTTATTTAAGAGGCTGGTGGGGGACTGAGGAACATCCTGCTGAATTTCAGAATTGTTTCTTTTGACTTTATTCCCTGCCACATCCTGGGGTTCTTATCAGTTAACCTCACAGCATGTGCGGGCTTCCCATCTTGAATTTCTTCTGAGGTGGATTGTAACTTTTTGTGGGAGGTAATAGATTTCTCTGAGGTTGTGACAAAAGTTGTGGACTTTTTTTTTAAAAAAGATTTTATTTATTTTTTAGAGAGAGGGGAAGGGAGAGAGAAAGGAGGAAACATCACTGTGCTGGAGAAACACTGATTGGTTGCCTCTTGCATGCCCCAAACTGGGGACCTGGCATGCAATCCAGGCATGTGCCTTAATGGGGAATTGAACTGGTGACCTTTGGTTTGCAGCCCAACCCACTGAGCCATGCCAGCCAGGGCTGGACCTTTCCTTAGAAAAAGGCATATACTTTGGATGTATCTACATAACACTTTATAAAGAACATCAGGCCTAGTGGAAACCCTAGGTTAAGAACTCTGGCTCTGAAGGGATTGCCTCCATGTCAGGGGAAGGACTTGAAGAATGTCTGTGGCTCTTGGGTTTTCATTGTCTGGTCAGGAAAAATGCCCTGTCCCCATTTTGTAGGAATCTTGGTTCCAACGATCTTTCCAAACACAAAACAAGCAGCTGAGCTGGCAGGCAGTAGCAGGAAGTCTGGCCTCCATCCTAATCCTTGGCCGCATGTCCTGACCTGCTAGCCCAGACACTGGATAAGTCGTAACAGCACTCGTCAAGGTTAATAGAAATACCACAGCACCGTGCTACTGGGTCCTGGAGCCCAGATCGGAGGTAGGGGGTGGGAAGGGAGGAGAAACCGTGACTTTTCAGAGACAACAGCCTTAACACACCCTAATTCCCTAGAGCTAAGTTGCCTCCCCTTGCTGTGAGCATTTTTGTATGTAAGGAAATCCAATCACTTTGTGTCGCTTGTTTGTCATCCCGCTGAGGGGTGTGTGTGTCTGTGTGTGCCGCTATGCACACAGGTGCTCGGCAAGTTCCTTTACGTGCTGCTGGTGAGGACGTCCTGGGCAGAGGTTTCCAGTGCAGCGCAGGTCTGACCCAACACTTGTCTTTGGCCACAGGTCTATTTAGTGACTGGTACTGGAAAAATTACTTGGAAGTCAAAGGCCTTCTGGATAGCACAGCCAGTTATCAATTGGTATTATTTTTCTTTCAGGTCTCTTAACTTTCATTAACTGTGCCTATGTCAAGTGGGGAACAATGGTACAAGATGTTTTCACCTATGCTAAAGTATTGGCTCTGATCGCCGTCATCATCGCAGGCATCGTGAGACTTGGCCAGGGTGAGAAATAGTAACATCATCATATATCTGTCAAGCATTTTCTACAAGTCACCTTCCTCTAAGTGCCATTTGTGCATTATCTAATTTGGTAGATCCTATTATTCCTGTTTTATAGATGAGAAAACTAAATCTACAGAAATAAGTATCTTGCCTAAGACTCTAGCTGTTAAGTAGTGGAGCTGAAATCTGTACCCAGTTACTGACCCTAAAGCCCGTCCTTCACCTTCTATGTGTGCTGCTTCCCGGAGGGGGCTGATCATGGCAAAAGGGCTGCCAGCCATTCACTGGGGGATAGCTTTTGCTGGCTGTGAAGCTCAATGCTGTGGCTATGGTAGAAATGAACTCCTTGTACCCAGTCCTCTCGTTTCCATGTCTGAACACCTACTCTACAACTACTCTGTTGACCTGGGCATATCGAGTCTGGCCTTTCCTCCACCCTGTGTCAGCTCAGTTTGGTGTTAGAAAGGGAGAACAGAACTGCATCACTCCTGTTCTCCAGTCCTTCTACTCCTAGGAAGCCACATTGGGGCCTTCCTGTCAAGATCCCCATGCCGTACCCTGCAATCTGCCCATCCCTGCTCCTTCACTGACCCCTTGCTGCCAAAGGTGTTCTAAGCCACTCACCTCCTGTTAGCCATATTCTTCCACTCCTTTTCTGGATTACTTTGAAGTTGGGGAGTAGGTCACTAGTCCTGCCTTCCCATGTTCTCTGGGTTCCAGGAGCCTCAACTCACTTTGAGAATTCCTTTGAGGGTTCATCATACGCAATGGGTGACATTGCCCTGGCACTGTACTCAGCTCTGTTCTCCTACTCTGGCTGGGACACCCTCAACTACGTCACTGAAGAGATCAAGAATCCTGAGAGGTAGGTACCTCACCAACTTTTCTCAGGCAATGATAGCCATCATTTACTGCGCTTCCACTGCATGCCAGACAGCATACCACAACCACTGAGTGAGGTTTTCATCAGCCCCATTTTATAGATGGGAGGCCTGAGGTCCAGAAATGTAACTTGTCCGTGATCACAGTAATCGCTGAGAAGTGAACTTTGTGTATGTTTAAAAAAATTTTTAAGAGGCCTTTTCCAAAATTAAAAAGGGCCTTTTTACATTTGCTTATTCATCCCTATATTAAGGCAGGTTGTACCATGTGGTCGTGTATGCTTCTAATACAGAGATTTTCCTTGATAGGTCTTTCACACACCCTTATCCCCACATGGACAACTTAAGTTCATAGATTCCCAGAAACCTTTCCTTTCTTTCTCAAATTCATGGCATAGTTTTTTTTTTTTTTTCATTCAAAGGTGTCACCTCACCATTGTTACTCTAAATTACCTTCTAGTCCTGCACAGTGAAGAGCAGTGGATGGGGATTCAAAGGGTCTGGAGCCTCTCTTTCCACTGTTTTGTTGGATGACCTTGAGGAAGTCCATCTGTCTGCTTTTTTCTCTCTAATACAGGGGGTTGAATTATATGATCTCTAAAGCCTCTCCTGGCTCTGAAATTCAATGATTCTGGGAATTGAGACTTAGGAGGGAGTGGGATTTCTATAAATTTTTAGCTAAAAGAATAATAAGTATTTTTCAGCTTTGAGAAACAAATACTCCTGGTACTCCTCCAGTGTTGCAACCCTGGGGGTGGGGGGGAGATAATAGAAGCAAGATGGGGCCTGGGTGGTGTTTCCACCTATCAGACAGAAGCTGAATGACTTGCGAGTGTTTCTTCCACCTCCTCCCTGCAGTCTCATTGTGAAGTGTTACAAAGATCATGGCTTCATTTGGGGCAGGGGTGTCCAATCTTACTGTGTCTCTCTGTACCACACTGGAAGAGTTGTCTTGGGCCACATATTACATTGACACATAATCACACAACTTGTCATGTTTTAAGTAAATTTATAATTTTGTGTTGGGCCACATTCACAGCCATCTTGGGCTGCATGCAGCCTGCAGGCCCCAAGTTGGACACCCGTTGCTAGAGAGACCTTAAGAGGTCTTTGCATCTTTCTCTTGGTCACGGGTCAGGATGATACTCAAGCTTCTCAAACTGAGTAGGGGTTGGGGTGGGCGTATTTCTCAGGTTGCTTGTTCAGGTACAGATTGTTCTTCTTATTAAGGGACTATCTTATTCTAGTGACATGAGACTTTACAATTTGCCTCCGTAATTTCTTATACAATATTTCTCAACTGTAAGATAAATTTGTCAATATTTACATTTTTTTTCAATGTTCACAATTTCAAAGAATCCTTGCTTGGATGTAAAAAAAACCCCAACCAACCAACCTCACCCCCCAACCTCCCATCTTCCTTTGCTACTATGATGTGACACACTTTTTTGCATAGTAGCCCTTTCTGCAAATGTGACATTTCTCTCCCTTGATGCCCTTTAATTATTAAGAGTTCAAAGCTTACGTCACTATCCTAGGTGGCAAAGGCACTGGGGAAATGATGCAAGTGTGACAAGGTCTAAGGATTAAAGAAGAGATGGGGATGCAACTGTGGGACTAATGTATCTATTATTCTATTTGGCTGTAGGAATCTGCCCCTCTCCATTGCCATTTCCATGCCCATTGTCACCATCATCTACATCTTGACCAATGTGGCCTATTACACCGTGCTAGACATGAGGGACATCCTGGCCAGTGATGCTGTTGCTGTGGTAAACAATCTGCACTAGCAGAAGGTTGGGGGTGTTTGTGGGCTTCTAGGTATAGTGCTGCTCTTCAAAGTCCCAGAAAAGGGAGAGTCCTTAAAAGGATACTGGGATACAGGACCTGCAAGGAGGTCCTATTACCACTGTTGTGGAAGGGTTGGGTTCCAAGTAGTGGGAATCTGGGGGCATGCCTGTCTATGCCTTTCACCCCTAATGACTCTTTTCCTTAGACTTTTGCAGATCAGATTTTTGGAATATTCAACTGGACAATTCCACTGGCAGTTGCATTATCCTGCTTTGGTGGCCTCAATGCTTCCATTGTGGCTGCTTCTAGGTATGAGTGGTATCTTTTACTGGTATTTTGAAAGCTATGGCAGAGGAAGGTAAGGCTTATAGGACCCAGACTTTAGTCACTGTGCTCCCCAAATGTCATTTACAACCTCTGTGCTCGTTTCCACCAGCAGCATCTAGTTCTTACTAATCTCAATACTGAACTTCATCCCATATTATCCAAACTCTTTTGAGGGGATGGCAGAGAGGGAGGGCTGTGTGTCACATAAACTAGGCCGTACCCATTGCCCCACAAGTTTCTCAGCTTCTTCTATCTTACTCAAAATAGGCTTTTCTTTGTGGGCTCAAGAGAAGGCCATCTCCCTGATGCCATCAGCATGGTTCATGTTGAGCGGTTCACCCCAGTGCCTGCTCTGCTCTTCAACGTAAGTGATCCCCAGGATAAGGCTGAAAGCCACATGGTGGGGGAAACAAGTAACAGCAGATACAACTGTCCTAGCTTCCTGAAATCTCTCAAAGACATTCTAATGGAAAAACTACTGACAAACATCTACTGTGGGCAAGACACCGTACTAACTGCTGCAGCAGTGCTTAGGAGAGAATTTACCTTCCCTAAGGAATGGTAACCTCCTTTGGTTCAGAGTAAGGCATAAAACACATCAGATACATTGTAATGATATTGAGTGATGTAGTGTTTAAGCAAAGAATATATCACTTCCGTGGGGGTAGAGGGTGAATGAGAAAAGACTTTGATTAAGCGTATTCAAAGTAGGTTTTTACAGCTAGGGTTGCAAACAGGAGAGACAGGCTTCAGGTTAAGGGAAACAGCATCAGAAGCTTCTGAGGTAAAGCAGTGTGGAGTTAAATGCAGGTTGGAACCATTATGGGGAGGCTCATAGACCAAAGATTTTTGAAGAACCGTTTTGAGCTCTGCTTTATAGGGGGTTAACTTGGCAAAGGCTTTAAGAACGCACAGAAACCCCCTCCTCCCCAAGGCTATTGACTTAATATCGGGTTGGCCAAAAAGTTCATTTAATTTTTTCTGTATGACGGCTCTAGTAGTGCTTAGGTATATTTAACTTTATTCAAAACAATTTTGTTAAGATTGTACTTTGATAGCTGTCGTATCAGTGTGCATTTAAAAAGAAACATCAAAATTGGTGAATTTTTGTGTAGCCATTTTAATATTGAAGATGGAAGATGATGCACATTTTTTGGCACATTATGCTTTATTATTTCAAGAATGGTACAAATGCAACTGAAACACACAAAAAAGATTTGTGCAGTGTATGGAAAAGTTGTTGTGACTGATTGAACACATCAAAAGTGGTTTGCAAAGTTTCTTGGTAGTATTGACATTTTAGCCAAGTAATTCTTTGCTATGGGGCTGTTTTACGTATTGGAAGATGTTTGGCAGCACCCCTGGCCTCTACCCACCAGAAGCCAATAGTGGGAGATAGTGGACATACTCAAAATATCCAAGTTAATAAAGTGATTGGTGAAAATGAAAAATGTATTTTACTTTACAGAAAAAACTAAAGACCTTTTGACCAACCCAAGAGAAAAGGAATGAGGTATTGAAACTCAGGTGCTAAAGAGGGTGGGAACAGAAAAACACAGATGGGGAGACTGAGGACTTAAGAGGAGGGATTTGGTAACAGGGAGTGAAAATCCTTAAGTAACAAAGGGCCTGAAGAGCTGACTTGTGCTTACAGGGTATCATGGCATTGGTCTACTTGTGTGTAGAGGACATCTTCCAGCTCATCAACTACTATAGCTTCAGCTACTGGTTCTTTGTGGGGCTCTCAATTGTGGGTCAGCTTTATCTGCGTTGGAAGGAGCCTGATCGACCTCGTTCCCTCAAGGTAACTCAACCTCTAACCTACCTGCTCCATCTGTTTTGAAGATGCTTATGAGATGGTTTATTCAGACTTTTGGTGGCAGTGTGCTGAGATGGAAGAAATGGGAAGGCAGCTCAGTGCTCTGATCTTCATTGGAGGTGGGGTTATTTTGGCTGTCAGTCCTGACCTGTTTAACTTCTAGTTGTTTCTTCTGTGCCCTTAGCTCAGCCTTTTCTTCCCCATTGTCTTCTGTTGCTGCACCATCTTCCTGGTGGCCGTTCCACTTTACAGTGATACCATCAACTCCCTCATTGGCATTGGCATTGCTCTCTCAGGCTTGCCCTTTTACTTCTTCATCATCAGAGTGCCAGAACAAAAACGACCTCATTGCCTCCGAAGGATTGTGGGTAAGACTTGGATCGTCAGGTTGACTTGGCTAATGCCACCCTCTCCCCCCCCCCCATTTTTGTCTTTTCTGCAAATCTTGTCCCAAGTCACCTTTGCCATAGCCCCTTCCTGTTGTTAACTTTAAAGTTTAACTGAATTGTCTCCTCTGGCCCAACCTCATTCACTGCCACTTTAACTCAGTCCAGTTGACCTCTTCTGAGTTTTGATTCAAACTTCTCTTTGTAGCATCTGCCACATGGCACCTCCAGGTCCTATGTATGTCAGTTGCTGCAGAGATGGATTTGGAAGATGAAGGACAGATGCCTAAGCAACAAGATCCCAAGTCTAACTAAATAACATCCAGAATCCTGAGTAGTGAAAAGCAGGGGCCTTTTGTTTTCTACTGGCTGGAGCCAAGGAAATGAAAAAGGAAAGCCTGCTTCTTTGGGGGCAGCTGTCCAGAAGCCTGGTCTAGGCAGCTTCACCATTTGAACTTGGTTTTTGAGGGATAGACTATAATTTATTTGTTTTGCTACATATTATTCCAGATTTTTAAAAAGGGATAATAAAGCAGACCATGGTAGGATCATGTCAGGTGTGGGCTTTTTTGTTCCAGGAGCACATTCCCATGTGTTAAAATATTCATTCACCCATGGGTGTGCCCACCCACTCATTTCCTTTAAAAGAGCCAATAATGCTCCAAACTTCCTGTCTCCTTTACAGAGACATGAAACTGTATAGGTGCTGGACAATAAAAGGGTTTTATGTTCCTAAGGTTTGAGTCACTTCATTTTATATAGTCTCTGGGGCAGTTCTTATTAGCCTGGCAGGAAGGCTAAAAACAATCTAATGCTTGAAAGTGTCCAAGTATTTCTTCCCTCTCAAGCTAGTTACTAAAGGCTGATGCAACCAATCTCTATACCTAAGCTGCTGCAGTGAAATGTTAAGGTTGTTAAGTGATAGAAACTACCACTCTGAATTTGAGCACATCTTTGAAGGACATTTTAGAAGTAATGTTGGGGTAAATGAACATGGTTACTCACTTAGATATAATCTCAATTCATCAGCCATCCCTCTATGACTGGTAAGGTAAATGTGGCTGAACACACATCTACAGGGTGGGGCTCTAAGCTCTTGACACCAGGCCACTACACTGAGACACTTCCAAAGAGCATGGGCCATCAAGAGCAATCACCACTGACCTGTTCTTTATCTCACTGGAGTACACAATCCAGCTCTCCATTTAATAAGTACCAGGAAGCAACATATAGTACAGAGGTTGACTAATTCCATGGATGGGAAGCTCACTTGGCTCCCCAGTACTCTTTAACTTGGATGAAAGAGTTTATAGTGGAATCCACGTTTAAAACGAACATCTCCATGCCCCAGTTTCTCAGTCTGGGGCAAGGGCCCAACATCGAATCTTGTTCTAAGACCAAGTCTTTAGAAAGGCAGAGTTAACATCAGAACGAGCAGGTAACAGAATTCAGCCAAGTGTGTCTCGCCAGGGCTGCTTTGGCTTTGGTTTGTCACTGCTGCTGTTAGAGGTGTTGGGAGGGGGATTTTTCCCATGTTGCAGCAAAGGGTTGTGGGTGAAGGTCTGTCGTAAGGGACCTGGGGGAAGAAGAGAAGCTCAATGAATAAAGGAAAGGGAAAAACAATGACAGAATTTAGCCTGAAAGGATTATTTACCCCTGGCTGCTAGCTCCAAGTGATTCTGCATGCGCCGTTCACGTTCTTGTAGCTGATGGGTAATTTCAGCATTCTTCCAGCCTACATAACAAAGAGTAAGATAGTTGACCTCATGCTTGTTTTTAGACTACTTTCCCCTGGTCCTAATTCCCAGAGGATAGGACCTTACCTCTTCTGAAGCTCTTTAGGAAGTTTTCTCGTGGAGGTAATTTGCTGGAGTCATGCACAACACGCTGGGGGATTTTAAGTGCAGTGCGTACAGCTGGAATCCGGAGGCAAGCCACCTGGACCAGGGAAAACATATTTGAGGAGAACCAATACACGAACACTGCCTGGAAGAGAAGGAAGAGAAGGTTCATCCCTGGTCAGCTTGCTGGGCTAGCTGGAAGGACTTGAAGCCAGCCTGGAAATCATTACCCACCGAGGGAAAATGCACTGTTATGGGCAAGACTGCCAGGGGCATCACTCTCATAACATTTCTCATCCATTGAAGGTCAGCACTTTGCACACCAGTCTCAGCACCTAGCTGGGGGGGGAGGAAGGCAGAGGAAGAGTAGCAATTTTAGTGACTATGCTCGTATTTATCACTCGACTCTTACTTCTCTAGGGAGAAACCATTATAGCCCTAATCCCAGTTCACTTCGCAGACTTGGCACTTGGCCAACCTGGGCTTACCTCAAGAACACCCCACATTGTAGCAGTGACTACCAGTGGCAATATGTAGGTGGGGTCAGATAGTGTGAGATCCTGGAACCACCAGAGGCCACCTGTCTGTAGGCTGGGCACAGGAAGGTTGGCCATTTCTCTCAAGGCAATGAAGAAGGAAATGAAGATCGGTGCCTATTACACAGGATAAACAGTGTCAGGACCTCTTATCAGAGTGGACAAGTTTGTTACACCATTATTGAAAACCATGTATAATATTACCACCACTTGCTTTTTGGGGGTCTAGGGCATGGGAAACAGAAGGTAATCTGAAACAGAAGGTTCAGGATAAAATAAGAATGTAAATGTTTTTGCTTACCTGAGTCAGAGGTAGAATGAGAGGTTTGAAGAGTTTAATATCATGCTTTTTCTGATACGACATCATCTCTGAGGAGGCCCTGTAAACTGTAAAGCGAGGGAAATTAGTGGTTGGGCAGACAGTTACATTGGTGGAGGTGACCATCCTCCTTAACTGGCCCATGACATTTCTAACTGACCCTGGCCAGTCACTGGAAGCATATCAGGGACAGTCACCTAATGGCCCAAGAAGCAGGCAAATCTTTAGGATGTGCCCCACAGTAGCAACTCCTGACTTAGACGATCAGCAGAATGTCAGGAAAAGTGTAAATATGCCCCTCTCCCACACTCGTTCTGTAATTGACTCACACTCAGCATGGTCTCCCGCCAACTTGGCCTCTCTGACTCGAGTGGAAAACTTCTGGATCTGTGGCAAGTGGTTGTGGATTTTGGCTGCCTCTCGTTGGCCCTTCACAATGAGAGGAAACACCAGGCAGCGGGCAAAGACTGTACCTGGAAAATACACACTAGGATTGGAGTAAAATTAAAGCAGTTCAGCAGCTAGAAGGTTGAAGATTTTTAGGTTTTCTCTTATTCTAGTTTTTCCCACACTGTGACTCATACCCAAGGGGCCCAAAACAAAGGGTAGGAGTAGGAGTTAGTTTCTTCAAGGCTCAGTCCTCTGCTTTACCATCACAACAGTCTAATACTAATTTCTCTAAGCAATTAACCAGGAGTCTCATTTGTTTCCTTGAACAAAAGGTGATAGAAGTTACTTTTCTAGATCAATGGTTTGCAAACTTTTCTATCATCAATGGAACATTCCTTGTCCCCCAAACTCTTAAGTGTAGTCCTAATATACTTATATTTTAATGGATAAAAATAACCTGGCTATAGGATTAAGTTCTGGCCTTTGCTCTGCTCAGAGGTACCCTTCGAGAACTCTTGGGTTCCCAGGTATAAAGTTTGAAACCTTCTGACTCAGAAACCTCTAAACCAGGAGGTAATATGATGTCCTACTGCTTAAGCTCCTCCTTATTTCTTTCCTGCCCCCTAAGATTTTTAAATTTTAGAGAGAGGGAAAGGAAGAGAGGGCGAGAAACATTAATGTGTAGTCGCCTCTTGCACGCCCCCTACTGGGGACCTGACCCATAACTCAGGCATGTGCCCTGACTGGGAATTGAACCTTTTGGTTCACAGGCCAGCACTCAATCCACTGTGCACACCAGCCATGGCTCTTTCCTATTTCTTTCATTACACTTCATATTTCCTGATCATTCCAACAAATATTTAACTTATGGTATCTATAGACAAGTGAGTGTAGGCTAAAAAGAGATGGGGGCTGAGGGGAGATATAGGTTTAGGCTTTACCAACATAATGATGGATGGTGTGCAGTGGAAAGAGGGGAGCAAAAGATGGAACCCAGAATACCAGCACTGGTATTCTGGAGTAGGTAAGGTACTGGGCAATGGAGATGGGAAAAGTGTGGTCAGAAAGACAGGAAGAGCCCTGGCTGGTGTGGCTCAGTTGGATGGAGGAGCATCATCCTGTAACCAAAAGGTTATGGGTTTGATTGCCAGTCATGGCACATGCCTAGGATGTGGGTATGATCCCCAGTCTAGGCACATACCATAGGCAACCAATCAAGGTTCCTTTAAAAAAAGACAGGAAGAAAATCAGAAGACTGTCATAAAAGCCAAGAAATATTTCTCAAAATCTAAAGTGTCTAACACAGAAAGATGAAGTATAAAAAGAAAAGTGGATTTAGCAATGATGTGACTGGCAGAATAAAGTGGTACTAGTAAAAGTTAGATTGCTGAGGGTCAAAGAGTAGAAAGAAAGAAGCAAGTCCATTGGATACAGAATATTCCTTTAAATAACAGGTATGAGTCATGGCTGGTTTGGCCCAGTTGGTTGGGGCATCATCCCTTAGCTTAACCAAAAGGTTGCAGGTTTGATTCCTGGTCAGGGCACATATGCAGGTTGTGGGTTTGAACCCTGGTCTGGGCACATACAACCCCATGTCTGGGTGTGTGTGGGAGGCAACCAATTGATGTTTCTCTCTCTCCCTTCCTCTCTTTCTAAAAGCAATGAAAAAGTATCCTCTGGTGAGAATTAAAAAAACAAAAACAAAAACCAACCAATCAACCAAACAAACCCAACAACACCACAGCTGTGAAGGAGGGAGAGACAGAAGAATAGTTAATGATGAACTAAGGATAAAGGGAAAAAGATTTTCCTGCAAGCACATGATATGCTTGAGCATGTTTGTACGTTCAGACTAGGGCAGTAAAAGGGAGAAGCTGAAGACACAGGGAGATGAGGGATGATTGCTGGAGCACGGTGTAGGAAGATACAGAATTTGAAGCACAGTTTTAGCCTATAAGAGGAGCAATGCGAGAGAGTGTCTTCCCAATTTTGGGTTGAAGTGCTTGACCAGACCTTCTCTCCTAACCCAGGGAAGCTTCATCATTGCTAACAAGGTCCCCTTATTCTAACCCCATGCTCACATTCAAATATTTACATTTTTTGAATTGCAGATGTTCTAGTGATTTTACAAGTCCTTTAGGAAATACAGGTAGAGTGCATATATGTATAATGACTGTTTACCCCTCATTTGAATCATGTTTTCTCTGACCCCTTAATCTTCTGCAACTATTTCCTGATATCCTCACAAAATTGCATTCTTTAAAGTTCTGTCTCCAGTTCCCCATTTCCTCTACCCTTGTCCAGGATGCATTCCTCTTACATGCAGCAATGGCCCCCCACCAAGGTAGGCCTATGTTAACATGCATAAATTCCAGGAGGTTCTGGATCAATCCCACCGGGGTGTATGACCCCAGCCCTAGTTCACTGAAGGTCTGTTCTGCAGCAGCTTGGACTACATCTGCAGTCTCTCCAGAAGCCACTTCAGTTATTGCTGTGGGTGAGGGAGTTGCAGGAATGACTGGAGGGGCCTGAACCTGTGCAGCAAAAGGAAGCAATGTGTAATATTCAGTATGGGACACAGAAATTGAGGGTCTCCTTACGATAACCAGTACTAGGTTGTTCCCTTGACTCCCTACTTCTCATTCTCCCAGGTTAGCCTACATATCCACAGAACTCAGCTCTTAAAAAGGACATTTTATTTTGCCCCCAAAGGAGGAAAATAACTCACTTGTTTATAGTAAGACTTCATTAAAGTTATTTCTTGTATCAGTGTTTTCCAAACTTCAGGCATTGTGAGTGTCACTGGCATGCACACACTCAAACTGTTATACTCATAATTTTCCTTAAAACAACTCAGTTTTGAAGACAAAATATCTACTTGGCCTAATCTTAAGAAATATCAATAGCCATGAAATCAGGTAAATGATGTAAAAGTCACATGTTTTCTAATACACACACACACACACACACACACACCCCTGGAATCACACTTCATATCACCATCAGTGGCTTGGCCCCACTCTGGGAAACAATGGTATGTATGTAACATAATTCTCTCCTCAATCATTCCAACTGATCTGAAAATCTATTCCAAGCAAAAATGCTAGCATTCTGGGGAACTGTATGGAGTGCGGATAAGAACTCTCCCCCACATTCCATTTCCCCATAGTCAAAACAGAATAAAAACAAAAAAATCAACCAAGAAGCACCGCTTCTAACACTGCAGGGACGAAAGGCGTCTTACCTGGGCTTCTGCAAACGAGATCGCAGAAATACTGAAGCCGCGCGGGCAAGGGGCCGCGAGGAGGGCATAGCGTGGGCGCCCGCAGCACCAGCCGACTGGGAATAGGACCCCAACTGTCCGCGGTTTCCGGGGCAACTGAGAGGGCCCTGCGACGCTATGAAACTGCGCGCAGAAAAGGAGGATGAAGCTCTTTCATCGAGAGTATAAGTCGCGTATTACGCCCATTCTTCCCGCCCCCTCCTCCGCAAGAAGCAGGCAGCCCGCGCAGAAGGCTGGCCCTAAGGCATGCTGATCTACTGCAGGCCCACCCCGGGGCCCAAAAGTGGAGGCTGAGGTTCCCTTGGCAGGGGTGAAGCCTGTTCCAGGAACAGACAGATACGAGGCCGCTGAGCCCGCGGGGTCGAAGAAGGTAACCCTTCTGTGTCCTCACGGGACCCGAGGTCATGGGAAGGTTTCGGTGAGCAGGTAAGCGTCTGCTCACGACTCCAGAACGAGGGGACCCTGGCTGGGGTCACAGGGATACGGCAGCATCTCGACATTAGCCCTGGCGCAGCCTTACCTGACGCTGGGGCCGTAGCAGGCGGAGAAGCTCCCTGCGCCCGCACAGGAATACCACCGCCATTTTGACGGGAAGAGGACTTTCCTTTGCGTCTGCGCACTCAGAACTGCAGTCTCGCGGGAGGAGGCCCTTTTGGAAATGGGCATGAAGCCTGCGCTGTCGTCTAGATCTGATCAAGGTGGTAAAGGAGGCTTGGAAGCCATGTTTGAAGTGGGTAAGAAGACGCTAAGGTCCGTATTTACAAGATCCTGCAGAGAGAGAGTGTTTTTAAAAGATTTAAGAGCCGCCTAAGTGGCCACAAACTGGAGAGTTTTGTTACGTGTCTAAAGCCTCAGGACAGTCTTGGCTATGCTTGGCGTGGATTTCTTTTTTCTTGCCCAGTGATACTTGATTCTTATTGCTAGATAATACTGTAGTCGCAGATCCAGTGCAATTTGAGGGTAGTCCGGAGTCTGACAGGAATTGAAGAAAGGCAGCTTCTAGTAAAAAATTACCTTTCAGGTGAAAGACAGTGCTTTAAGGGAGGTTCCATCTTCCCTTTTTCCTTCCTTAGTGGAGTTGCGTGAGGAGCATCTTATGACTAAGGTGACAAATCTAAAGATGAAAAGCTAATGTGTTGCAGGTGGTTGTATGGAAAGATAGAAAACCCCTGCATACTTGGTGATGTGATGTCATTGAGCTGCTGCATCAAGCTGGAAACCACCTATCTCTAGACCTTGTTGTGTAAAATAATTAAAAGTCTTTACTCTTATGTCTGTTGCTTGGGTGTTTTGTTTCTTGAAGTTGATAGCATTCCTAAAGATATATGAGGGGAAGTTACTTTCCTCCAAAGAAGAAAGTACAGCTCAGAAAGGTGAAAGTTGATTATATTTGAACCCCTACAAAGTCTTTCAACTACAAAGTGCGTTTTGAATGACAAAGTACAGAACATTTTGGGAAAGATACAATAGCTTGAAATGATTTCAATCATTGCTATTTTAGAATGGTTATGAACATAGCTGACAAATAAAAATAATAGGCAAAGAAAGAGACTATAGATTTAGTAATAATTAGGAGTGTGGCCTATTACATGTTGGAAACTATTTTAAATAAGCTTTTTTGGTTACTTGAAAAGACAAATACATAGGTATTACACTTGGGAAAAATGTAACTATTCTGTGGTAGTTACTTTGGTGGCCCCCAATAAATCATATCTCCCAGCGTTTGCACCCTTGTACAGCCTTGTAAAGCTACTATAGAAAATAATATGGAGAGTATTTAAAAAACTGGAAGTACAGCTACTACATGATCCAGCAATTTCACTTCTGGGAATATGGATTTAATTTTCTTCCAAGAAAAAAAAGCACTGTATTTATGAGATATCTATATACCTGTGTTCACAGCACCACTATCTACGATAGCTAAGACATGGAAACAATCTAAGTAGCCATCCATGGTAAGTGAGTAAGAAATGTGGTATATATATTGCCCTGACCGGTATGGCTCAGTTGGTGGGTGTCATCCTGTAAAGTGAAAGGTTGCTGGTACAATCCTGGTCAGGGCAAATGGCTGGGTTGTAGGTTCCCTCCTGGTTGGGGTGTGTATGAGAAGCAACCAGTCAATGTTTCTTACATCTATGTTTCTCTCCCTGACTTTATCCTTTCCTTCCCCTCTCTTTAAAATAAATAAATAAAATATTTAAAAAAAAGAGATACAATTCAACTATAAAAAGATGGAAGTCCTGCCATTTGCGATAACATGGCTGGACCTGGATAGTGTTATGCTAAGTGAAGTAAGAGAAAGAAAATCACTGTATGATCTCACTTACATGTGGTCTCTAAAAAAAATTACCAAACTCACATAAAAAGAGATCAGATTTGTGGTTGTCACAGGGGTTGGGAGTAGGGGAATTGGTTGAAGGTGGTTGAAAGGTACAAATTGCCAATAACTCAAGATGGATAAATGACTTAAATATAAGTTGTGATACCATTAAAGTCCTAGTGGAAAACATAGGCAATAAAATTTCAGACATTCCATGTAGCAATATTTTTACAGATATATTTCTTTGGGCAGGGAAATAAAGGAACAAATAAACAAATGGGACTATATAAAATTTAAAAGTTTTGGCATGGCTAAAGAAACCATCTTCAAAGTGAAAAGGGAACTGACTGTATGGGGGAACATATTTGCCAATGAGACATCAGAGAAGGATTTAACTTCCAAAATATCTAAAGAACTCATATGACTCAATGCCAGGAAGACAAACAATCCAATTAAAAATTGGGCGAAGGATCTGAATTGACACTTTTTCAAGGAGGATGTAGAGATGGTGCATAGACATGAAAAAATGCTCAACATCACTAGCCATCAGAGATATGCAAATTGAAACCACAATGAGATGTCACCTCACACCTATCAAAATGGCTGTCATCAATAAATCAGTAAACAACAAGTGCTGGCAAGGGAACAACAAGTGGAGAAAAGGGAGCCGTAGTACACTGTTGGTGGGAATGCAGACTGATGCAACCACTGTGGAAAACAGTATGGAATTTCTTTGAAAAATAAAAAAATGGAACTGCCTTATGACCAAGTGATACCGTAAGAACCCTGAAACACCAATTCAAAAGAACTTATGCACCCCTATGTTCATATTGGCACTATTTACAATAGCCAAATGTTGGAAACAGCCTAAGTGCCCATCAGTAGATGAATGGATCAAAAAACTGTGGTACGTTTACACAATGGATTACTATGCGGCAGAAAGAAAGAAGGAACTCCTACCTTTTGTAACAGCATGGATGGAACTGGAGACTATTATGGTAAGTGAAATAAGCCAGTTGGCAAAAGACAAATACTATATGATCTCACTTATAACTGGAATCTAATAACAAAATAAACTAAGGAGAAAAATAGAACCAGAGACATGGAACAGACTGATAGTTGCAGAAGGGAGGAGGATGGATTAGTCAAAGAACATGTATGACTGACTCATGGATTTGGACAACAGAGAGGGGATTGAAGGTGGGAGAGGGGAGTGGGCTGGGTGGAGGGAGGCAAAAGGGAAAAAAAGTTGGGACAACTGTAATAGAATAAAAAATTTAAAAAAAAGTACAGACTTCAGTTGTACTTAAATAAGTACTGGGGATGTGATGTACACTACGATGACTATAGTTAACACTGCTGTATGGTATATTTGAAAGTTGTTAAGAGAGTAAATCCTAAGAGTTATTACAAAGAAAAAAATTTTTTTGGTATCTATATGAGCTGATGGACATTAACTAAAACTTATGTGATAATCATTTCATGATATATGTAAGTCAAGTCATTATGCTGTACACCTTAAACTTATGCAGTACCATGTGTCAATTTGTGTGGATGTAGATGTGAACAAAACTAACTCCATCTCTGCATTCTAAATTTCTTTCATGCTGTAATCTTTGACCAGCCTCACTGTACTTAGCAAGCATATTAAAGCCTTCTTTGTTGATGATTATCTGTGTTCTATAAAATACAGCCATAAGTATTTTTGTTAGTAATGGCTGGAATGGCATGACAACGGTGATAAATATCAAATGACAGTAATGATTATAAACAATCATCTGCCACAAAACCACCAGGAGGTATGGCATGTGGTGTGTACGAATACTGCATTTTTGTCCCATTGTCTTGTCAATAATTGGTAACTGAGTTACACTATAAAAATAGTAAATTACTGTGATGGGGGCTGGGTGAAAAAAATGAGGGGATTAAGCAAAGAAAAAAAAAACCCTTATAGACGCAGACAACAGTATGGTGATTACTAGACGGGAAAGGATGTGGGGGGAGATAGAAAGGGTAAAGGTAGGATACATGATGATGGAGACCTGACTTGGGGTGGTGAATACACAACACCATTTATAGCTGATGTACTACAAAATTGTGCACTTGAAACCTATATAAAATTTTATTAACAATGTCACCCCAATAAATTCAGTAAAAATAAAAAAAATACTGCAACAAGGGTCTGTTAGTAGAGAATGGTTTGCACAGAACTGTTGGGCTATCTGTCTGCTCTGACCCTACATCCCTGTAAGTAAATTACCCTTTAATACATTCTGATATATTCTGTGGAGTTGCTGGCATTGCTCTTTAGTCTGAAGATACCTTCTTATTATGCTGACCATCAAGCCTTTGCCCCACCACTGGACACAATTACATCTTAATAAAACTGGGAAAAGTTCTCAATACACAGACACACACACACACAGAGACACAGACACACACTGTAATAATGTGAGGTAGATGATGGATGTGTTAAGTAACCTTATTGTAGTAATTATTTTGCAATAGTCATGTACGGGATGGGGCAAAAATAGGTTTACAGTTGTCCATATGGAAAATAATACAATAATTAACTGAACATATGCCTTAAACTTACTAATTATATATGTCAACTATATGTCAATGAAGTTGGGGGAAAGTTCTGAGGAGTACACAAAAAATTCTACTAGAATGTGTAAATTTAGCAAGGTTATAGGATACAAGGTCAGCATACAAAAATCAACTATATTTCTATACACTAACAATGAACAACTGGAAAATTAAAAAGAACTATTTACAAGAGCATCAAAATCAAGAAATATTTAATAGTAAATTTGACAAAATATACATGAGACTTGTACACTGAAAGCTCTCAAACATTACTGAGAGAAAACATAAAAGACCTAATTAAATGGAGAGATACACCTTATTCATGGATTGTAAAACTCAATATTGTTCAGATGTTAGTTCTTCTAAAAATGATTTACAGCAATTTTGATAAAAATCCTGGCATTTTAATAGAAATTGACAAGTAATTAATACATTTACCATATTTTTAGGACCATAAGATGCACCTAGGTTTTAGAGGAAGAGAATTGGGAAAAAATTTTGAAGTAAAAATTTGGTAAAATATTTAATAACCTGTGACCCTGCTCTACCACCCACCCCGCAGTGAACCAGGCAAGCTGCATTCAGATTATAAGATGCACCCCCATTTCCCTCCCAGATTTAGGGGGTGTGCCTTATAGTTCAAAAAATATGGAATACAAAAAATGTAAAAGACCTAGAACAGACAAAATGTTTTTGAAAAAGAAGAACAAAACTGGAAGACTTACAGTAAATGATTTCAAGATTTTCTATAAAGCAATAACAATCAAGACAGTGTTACTGATGTAAGAATAGACATTTAGGTCAAAGGAACAGAATGGTTTCCAGAAATAAATCCACACAAAGATAATTTATTTCAATAAAAGTGTTGAGGGAGTTCAAAGGGAAAATAAAAGGAAATAAATGGTGCTGGAATAACTAGATATCGCTATAAAAAATTCAACCCTCAACTCTTAGCTTATTTTATGTATAAAAAGTTGGAATGGATCATAATCTTCAACTTAAAGCTAAAACTATAATTTTTTTGTAGAAGAAAACACAAAACCTTAGGAATAGGCAAAGGTTTTCTAGACAAGACAGAAAACATCACTAGTCATAAAAGAAAAATATGATAAATAGGACTTCATCAAAATTAAAAACCTATTGTTCTTTCAAATATACTATTAGAAAATTTGGTAAAAGGCAATCACTGACTGGGAGGAAAATAATCACAATATATATCTGACAAATGATTTGTGTCTAGAATATATAAATTAATTTTCTTACAACTCAATAATTAAAAACAGACCTACCCAATGAAAATGGGAAAATGTTATAAACAGGCATTTCACAAAAGTAGATACCAGAAGAAATAGCCAAACATCACATAAAGAGAGGCTCACTATCATTAGTCATCAAGAAAATGCAAAATAAAACTACAATGATTTACCCCTATACATCTGCCAGGACTGTGGAAATTACCAGGTAATGGACTGACAATACTAAGTATTGGTGAGTAGGTGCATAATTTAGTTGTAATTTTGATGTATAGCCTTGTAGGAATGAGGAATAGTACAATTCTTTGGCAGATTCCTATAAAATTAAATGTACATGATATAACCAAGCAATCCCCCTCTTAGGTATTTATTCAAGAGAAATGAAAATATATGTTCTCAAAAAGACATACATGAGTGTTCACAACAGCTTCATTCTTAAGAACATGGAATTGAAAGCAACTCAAATATTCAGCAGTATGTGAATAGATAAATTGTAGTATATTCATACAATGGAATACTACTCAGCAATAAAAGTAATGAATCACTGATACACACAACAGGATGGGCGAATGTCAAAAACACAATGTTTACTGAAAGAAGCCAGGCACAAAGAATACACGGTCCAATTCCATTTACACAAAGTTCTAGAACGGTAAAGCTAACATATAGTGACAGAAAGCAGATCAGTGATTTGGGCTGCAAGTGGATGGGTGAGGGCAGAATAGACTGCAGAGGGGCATGGGGGTAAATATTCTATATCTTTTTTAAAAATAGTTTTTAAAAATTTATTGATTTGTATTTAAAGGAAAATGTTGACAAAGGTGCAGCAGAAATAACCCGAATGAGTGGGAAAATAGAGTTAACAATACTGAAGTGCTATGAAAGTGATTCCAGGACATAGAGTTTATCTGACATAACAATATCTCTTAGATGCTGTCACTGATACTAAAACTGAATGTTTTTTACTCATAAACACACAGTGGTATAATTGGCAATATTCAATCACTTTTATTTCCTGAATATGTAAAAAGTAAAATACTAATGATAGAATATATCTTCTCTTTAAATGTTTCTTATAGATTCAATTTAAATATTTTCATTCAATAGTGGTGTGATTTAAGAGATTTTTCATTTGCAAGTCAAATAACAATCCACCCAAAGGGAACCGATAGTCTTTAGGCTCATAGTGCAAATAAGGAGTCCAGGAACCCAGCAATTGACATTTCTAAAATACAAAACAGATAAAATTCTTAGAAGATACATACAATTAGCTGACCATAGAACTAGAACATTTGATAACTTTACTGGGGACTTTAAAAATGATTTTATTTATTTATTTTTAGAGAAGGGGAAGGGAAGGAGAAAGAGAGGAGAGAAACATCAATGTGCAAGAGATACATGGCTCTGTTGCCTCTCACACACTTCCAACTGGGGACCTGGCCCCAAACCCAGGCATATGCCCTAACTGGGAATCGAACTGGCAACATTTTGGTTTACAGGCTGGCACTCAATCCACTGAGCCACACCAGCGAGGGCACAATTTACTGGGCTTCCAGGTGTTTTCAAACCCAACTTGAACTCTTGACGTGGGCTTTGTATTTTGCTTTTCCAGTTTCACTAATAACACAAACATGATTGAAACCTCTGAAGTATTCATTATAACCAAGGGCATATCCTACAACAAACTTGTTTGGAATTTGAAATCCAACAAAGTCTGGTCTATATCCAGTACTTGGAGGGGTTCTTTCTACCAGCAAGCTTGAGACCTTGACCATCTTCAGATTATGTTGCTTGATCAAGAAAAGCAAGGTTTGCATTGTTTCACCAGTGTTACATCTTCAACAGTCAACACATTCTTTCCAGTTTAAGTGCAGAGAAAATCTCCACCAGTCACTTTTATGTCCCTGTTGACTGTCATTGTAGTAGGTCTTCAGTCTGGTAAAATCTATAGTCATAGGAATGGATCTATCACTATATTTGTTCTGTGCTTTGATGTAATCCAGTAGGTCAGCAAAGAATTTACAGCACTCCCTTGAACATGCAGAGGGCTACCAAGTGGTGGCCTAATATCTCTTCCATCACATCTAGAGCAAGCTGTCGGGTCCTGTCTAAAATTAGTCCATGAGGAATAAACACCTTTTCAAAATCATCAATGTAATGATTAGGTATCCTAAGTAAACATAAGTCATATCCTGGTTCATCATCACTAATCAGGACACTGGGGTTGCAGGTAGGCTTGTGGGCTGAAGGCAGTCTGAGGAGAAAAAAGCCAGGTGAGGGGTCAAGGAGGGTGGGGTGGAGGTACAGCAGGAGGAGAACCCCAGTGGGAAAGCAGAGAGGTTTTGCAATATTCTATATCTTGGCTGTAGTGGTGGTAACATAGGTAAATACATTTATCAAAATTCAATAAACTATTGACTTAAATGGGCACATTTTATGTGTTATACATCAATAAATTTGATTTATAAGTGGAACATTTTATAGATCACTTTTGAAATAGTACACTTGCTTCAGTTTTCTGTATATTTCAAGAGAAAAAGCTTAAAAAGCTTAGTTTTCTGGATAATCTTTTACTTTTTAACTTAGCATGAATATTCATTCTTTGGTGCCTTATGACAGATGCAACTAAAGTGCTTTGGGAGTTCTGAGGAGAGAGACATTATTTCTAACTAAGAGAACTCCAGAGAACATGGAGGAAAACATTTTTAATCTTGGCCTTTGTTAATAGATACAGAGATAGATAAAGAAAATGGTATGGCATTACAGGCAGAGTGAACAATAAAGCAAAACAATATTGCTTTTTTGCAAAAAACTTTATTTGGAGAGACTCCAAATATGCATTTCATTGTTTATTATATCATGTCTCTATATTAAATGCCTATATGTAATTTTTAAAATATATTTTATTGATTATGCTATTACAGTTGTCCCATTACCCCCCCCTTCATTCCCCTCCACCCTGCACACCCCCTCCCATGCACATTCCCCCCCTTTAGTTCATGTCCATGTGTCATACTTATAACTTCTTGGCTTCTACATTTCCCATACTATTCTTACCCTCCCCCTGTCTATTTTCTACTTACCATCTATGCTACTTATTCTTCATACCTTTCCCCCCTCTCTCCTCCTCCCACTCCCCTGTTGCTAACCATCCATGTGATCTCTGTTTCTGTGGTTCTGTTTCTGTTCTAGTTGTTTGTGTAGTTTGCTTTTGTTTTAGGTGTGGTTGTTAATAATTGTGAGTTTGCTGTCATTTTACTATACATGTTTTTTATCTTCTTTTTTTTTTTAGATAAGTCCCTTTAACATTTCATATAATAAGGGCTTGGTGATGATGAACTCCTTTAACTTGACCTTATCTGAGAAGCACTTTATCTGCCCTTCCATTCTAAATGAAAGCTTTGCTGGATAGAGCAATCTTGGATGTAGGTCCTTTCCTTTCATGACCTGGAGTACTTCTTTCCAGCCCCTTCTTGCCTGTAAGGTCTCTTTTGAGAAATCAGCTGACAGTCTGATGGGAACTCCTTTGTAGGTAACCTT
This sequence comes from Phyllostomus hastatus, assembly GCF_019186645.2. Taxonomy (NCBI): domain Eukaryota; kingdom Metazoa; phylum Chordata; class Mammalia; order Chiroptera; family Phyllostomidae; genus Phyllostomus; species Phyllostomus hastatus. The sequence goes on along the minus strand of NW_025333860.1, from coordinate 469,380 downwards.
CTCCTTATCTCTCGCTGCTTCTAGGATTCTCTCCTTCATTTTTATCTTGGCTAATGTAATAGTGATGTGCCTTGGTGTGTTTCTCCTCGGGTCCAACTTCTTTGGGACTCTCTGAGCTTCCTAGACTTTCTGGAAGTCTATTCCCTTTGCCAGATTGGGGAAGTTCTCCTTTATTATTTGTTCAGATAACTTTTCTACTTGTTGCTCTTCCTCTTCTCCTTCTGGTACCCCTATAATTTGGATGTTGGAATGTTTAAAGATGTCCTGGAAGTTCCTAAACCTCTTCTCATTTTTTTGAATTCTTATTTCTTCATTCTTTTCTGTGTGGTTGTTTCTTTCTTCCTTCTGCTCCAAACCATTGATTTGAGTCCCAATTTTCTTCCCATCACTGTTGGTTCTTTGTGCATTTTCCTTCAATTCACTTAGCATAGCCTTCATTTTTCCATCTAATTTGCAACCAAATTCAATTAATTCTGTGAGCATCCTGATCACCAGTGCTTTGAACTGTGCACCTGATAGGTTGGCCATCTCTTGGTCGCTTAGTTGCATTTGCTGTAGAGCTTTGATCTGTTCTTCCATTTGGGCCATTTTTTTTGTCTTGTTGCGCCTGTTATGTATGAGGGGCGGAGCCTTAGATGTTCACCAGGGCGGGGCAACTCAATCGCTGGGTTGTGATGCTGTATGTGAGGGCAGAGTCTGAGAGGGAACAATGGCGCTTGCTCCATTCTCTGTCAGATTTCAATCTCTTCCACTGCTTCCCCCACACAGACTGGGCCTTTCTGGTGCTGATTCCTGTGTGGGTGGGCTTGTGCATGTTCTAGAACCCTGTGGGTCTCTCCAGTGAACTCTCCCATGAGGCTGGGAGTCTATCCCTGTTGCCTCAACCCCACAGGTGTCCCCAATTGGTGCCTTGAGGCTTTATTTCCTGGCGCTGGGACTCTGGGTTGCATGGTCTGTCTCACTCCCCAGCCTCGTCTGGTTTATCTGTGTGCAAATGTGGGACTGCCTGGTCAGCCAGCTGCCTTGCACATAGTGCCTCGCTTCACAATCGCCGCCTTGTTGGGTCTGCCCATAGCCACCCTGTGCCCAGGGTCTGCCAGCCGCTGCCTGAGCTTCCAGGGTCTGCCTGCTTCCACCTTGTGTGCCCGGTGCCACAGCTTCTTTTGATGCGACTCCTCTCTGTCCTGCCGCCCAACTCTGCCCCGCCTACTGGTCTGGATGAATGTGTCTATTTTAACTCCTTGGTTGTCGGACTTCCATACAGATCAATTTTCTGTCATTTCTGGTTGTTGTTTTTAAATTGTTGTTGTCCTTATTTTGGTTGTGTGGGGAGGCACAGTGTGTCTACCTATGCCTCCATCTTGGCTGGAAGACTGTAATTTATTTTTTATTTTATTTTATTTTAATTGTTTTTCAAGTACAGTTTTCTGTCTTTTACTCCCATCTCAGCCCATCCACCCATCCCTCCCCACCTCCCTGCCATTTCTACCCCTCCTAGTTTTTGTCCATGTGTCCTTTATATCTATATGTAATTTTGTCACCTTAAATTATACATGGGTGATTTCTCCCTATGCAAAATGCTTAATCATGATTAGTTAGGAAATCTTTTTAAAAAATGTAGTCTGCAGGAATTTATTAACTTAAAAATCAGACTTAACTATGTTGTTAATAAATAATTCCTGCCACAGAACCATGCGAAAGACCATATATTCATTCAATATTTATTTAACAAAACATTCGCTGAGGGCGTGTTATGTACCTGGCACTGTTCTAGGCAATAAAAAGCACTCTGTAATGAATGAAAAGCCACTTTGGATAGACAGTGTGATATCAATAATCTTATTTAGCCTTCCTTTCAAAAGATACATTATTTTAGAGTGGTCCCAGTCAAGATGGCAGAGTAGGTAAAGGCTGTACTTTCCTCCTCCCACAATCACATCAAAATTACAACTAAATTATAGAATAACCAACCACCTTTGAGAACCACCCAAAGACTAGTTGAACAAAACTCCTGTAACTACGGGTATAAAAAAAGAGGCCATGTTGAGACTGGTAAAACAAGCAGAGATGCAAAACAGGCTGGTTAAGAATCAGGAGGGATGCTCTGGTCAGTGTGTCTCAGTTGGTTGGAGCATTGTCCCACAGACCTAAAGGTCATTGTGTGTTCCATTCCTGGTCAGGGCATATACTCAGTAGGCATGTTTGATCCCAGTTGGAGCACATATGAGAAGGCAACCAATCAATGTTCCTCTCTCACACTGATGTTTCTCTCTCTCTCTCTCTCCCTTCTTTCTATCTAAAAGCAATAAAAAAAAAGTCCAGAAAAATGTCCTTGGGAGAGATAAAGAAAAAAGAATCAAGAGAGGTATCTTGGCTGCAGAGGTCTCCCCTGAGGAGAGAGGGGTCTCAGCCCCACACAAGGCTGTCCAGCCCACAGCAAGAGTGCCAGGAAGAGGAGCTGCTCCTATAGCATCTGACTGTGAAAATCAGCTGAGATTTTGTCTGGGTGACATAAAGGGCTGCTATAGACCAAGGCATCTTCTTAAAGGCCCCAGCACAGAATCACTCTCACAACACTTGCCCTAAGCTCCAGTAAAGGGACAGCAGCTTGAAAAGCACCAGGACATATGGGGAGGGACTGAATTGTCTGGCTTCAGAGCAAGGACTTGAGGGGCAGCTCTCCCTGTGAAACAAGTGCTGGTAGGTACCATTGCTCCTTTGTTGAGGCCTCCCCCCATCCAAATCACAGTCTCCATCAGCCTGGCTATCACTGCTTGCCCCCACCCTGGTGATTCCCTGAGACCCTGTCACACTGGTTTGAACTACTTTCAGCTGCTGTTTCTTACAAACAGCCAGCCTTGGCCCAGCTGCAGACCTTCCTAAGATCTCCTAAAGGTCCTCCAACCCCAAACAAGCAGTGGATGGCCTTGGCACATCTTGTACCTCTTGCTAAGTGGCCCCAAGCCTGGCACTAGTGGTAGCTGGCCTCAGTTTGCAGCATAGTGTCTTCCAAGCACCTCTAAGCCCAGCACAGGTAGCTACTAACTGCAGATCACTTTATAAATCCTACCAGGAGGCTCAAGGCTAGACACAGACAGTGGCTGACCTTGGCCTGCACTGGAGCCCCTCCCAAGAGGCCCCAGAACCAACACATCAGGGTCAAGTAGTCTGCAGCAGTGGGTCCCATAGGACTCCTAACACATAAGGGCACTCCCCAAGACAGAAGGTCAAACAGATCAATCTCTTACTTCTGGTCAAAATGGGGGCATTGGCAGACATAGTTCACCTCTTTGCACAACTACATCAAAATTACAACTAAAATATTGAAAGATGATCACTCAGAATGGTCAGAAATTGAGTTGAATGGAAGTTTGACAACTACAGAATTAAAGAAACCACGTCCATCCAGAATGCTAGGAGGGTTGCAGATGCAGAATGGACTGGTACCACACCCACATGTGGTGGATAAAAATTCTGGAGGGATATCACAGGAGCAAGGAGTCCCAGCCCCACACCAGGCCCCCCAGCCCAGGGTTCCAGTGGTAGGAAGTTAAGTCCCCACAACTTCTGGCTGCAAAAACCAGTGGTGATTTGGTGGAAGAAAGTGCTAGAGCCCTAGCAGTTCCTCTTAAAGAACCCACACATGGACTCACCTACTCAGACTTATTCCCTTCAAGCTCCAGCACCAGGGTAATAGCTTGAAAGTCACCAGTGGTATATGGGGAGGAATTGAAGTGTCTGGCATCAAGGTGAGCAGAGGCCTTCTCCCACAGACTTGGCAAGCTGGTACCATATCTGAGACTCCATCAACCTGGCTAAAACTGTTTGACCTGTCTTGGTGATCTCCAGAGACTCTCCACCCAACTTATGAGCTCACTTAAGTGACTTTTCCATATGAATGGCTGGTCTTAGCTCATGCTTCATGACTTCCTAAATCCTCTCAAACAGGCAAGAGCTGACTTCAGTGAGCCCCAGGCCTGGCACTAACAGCAGCCAGCCAAGATTCATAGCTTGGTTTCACTGGGAATCTCCAAGCACAGCACAAGTAGCAGCCATCGCAGATTGCTTTATAGCTTAGGCAGGATACCTTGGGAAAAACATAGGTGGGGCCAGACCTTGGCCTGCACCACTTTGGAAACCCCAGTGGATAGCTACAGACCATGTTGGAGCACCGCCACCCTGCCCCTGCACAGCTGATCCCTCATGGAAGGTGGAGCTTGGTGGTCATTGGTCATAGCTACTGCTCACAGGTTATTGGCCTGGGTAAATCCCTCCCATTAATCTGCTAACAGTAACTAAGGTTCAACTACGAGAGAGGGTGGACTCAGCCTACATGAAGGCTGAATTTTGAGTACCCAGATGGATGATAGGTGAGGCTATGCCACTGAACCCTACAGGACACCTACTACATTAGGCCACACTACCAAGACATGGAATCAAATTAGTTCTACAAAGTACATAGAAACAAACACAGGGAGGCTGCCAAAATGAGGAGACAAAGAAACATGGCCCAAATGAAAGAACAGAACAAAACTCCAGAAAAAAAACTAAACAAAATGGCAATAAGCATTCTATCAGATGCAGAGTTCAAAACACCAGTTATAAGGATGCTCAAGAAACTGAGTGAGGATTTTGACAGCATAAGAAAGATTGAGCCAGAAACAGAGGATACACTAATTGAAATAAGAATATTTTACAGGGAAACAATATAATGGATGAAGTGAGAATCAAATCAATGATTTGGAACATAAAGAAGCAAAAAGCAACTAATCAGAACAACAAAAAGAAAAAGAATCCACCCCCACCCCAAATGAGGATAGTATAAGCAGCTTCTGGGACAACTTCAAGAAGTCCAACATTTGCATCATGGAGGTGCCAGAAGGAGAAGAGAAAGAGAAAGAAATTGGAAATCTATTTGAAAAACAGTGAAATAAAACTTCCCTAATTTGGTGAAGGAAATAGACATGCAAGTCCAGGAAGCACAGAGAGTCCCAAACAAGATGGATGTAAAGAGGCCCACTCCAAGACACATCATAATTAAAATGCCAAAGTTTAAAGATAAAGAGAGAATCTTAAAAGCAGGAAGAGAAAAAGTTAGTTACCTGCAGGGAAGTTCCCATAAGATTGTCAGCTATTTCTCAAAATAAACTTTGCAGGCTAGAAGAGATTGGTGAGAAATATTCAAAGTCATGAAGAGTTGGGATCTACAGCTAAGATTGCTCTACCCAGCAAAGATGTCATTTAGAATTGAAGGGCAGATAAATAGCTTCCCAAACAAGAAAAAACTAAAGGATTTCATCATCGCCAAACCATTATTATATGAAATGTTAAAAGGACTTATTTAAGAAAAAGATCAAAACTGTGAGCAATGAAATGGCAATAAATACATATCTAGCAACAATTGAATCTAAAAAACAAACTAAGCAAATAAGAAGAACAGAGATAGAATCATGGAGACAGAGAATGTTTTGATTGTTGCCATATGTAAGGGGGTTGGAGTAGAATGGGTGAAGAGGTGAGGGGATTAAGAAGTACAAATAGGTAGTTACAGAATAGCTATGGGGATGTAAAGTATGGTATAGGAAACGGAGTAGTCAAAGAACTCATACACATGAGTCATGAACATGAACATTATGGGATAATTGCCTGAGGGAGTGGGGGCTTCTGGGTGGAGGGGGGAAAAGGGGGAAAATGAAGACAGATGTAATAGCATAATCAATAAAATATAATTTTAAAAAAGCAAATCAATCTAATACATAGGGAAAAACACAAGAGACAACTAAAATAGGGTGACAAAGAATCAACTACAAAACAAGAAAATTTTTATTACTTAAATGAACTGGGGATCTCCCTGTAACATAGCAATAATTTTTTTTTTGCATCTTACCAATTTATTCAAACATCCTCTGGGTTCCTACTTCGTGTCAGGGCCCATTACAGGTGTAGTTTACTGTCCCCAGTCTTCCAAGCTTTTCTCTCCTTTACTCCCAGCTGGATGCCCCTCAGCACCTGTGCCTCCCTCTGCTTTCCTTCTACTTTCTGGACAAAAGGAAGAAAAGACTATGCGAGATGAGCCTTTAATCCATTCCAAAATAATTCTGTATCTGTTTCGTTCTCTCTCCCTATCTGAGATGATAAACTGAATTCTTTTGAAGTGTAAACTGAGGTATGCTTGTGCTCTCAGTCCTCTTTGTTTTCTCCCTTCTGGTTGCTATAAGCGTCTGGAATTAAGGATTTTCTCCTTTAATTATCTGTGTTTAGCTTAAACATTTTTAATGTTCTCTTCTCCCCAATGCCTGCAGATGTAATCTTCCATGTGCTGAAAACAACACAACGCAAGACAAAACAAAAAACATCAAAACTCCCCAAACTTTCATTTGACCTTGGTGCAACTCAGCCTATTTTTTTCATCGTTTTATTGTTACATGTTTAAGGACAAAACTCCATTTTCTCAATGTCCAGTCACTCCTAGTTCTGCTCTCTTGACTACTGCTGTTCCCTTAGCTCCAGTCCCTGTCATTCAAACTGTTCACTGACAGGCAGTCCTGGCTTCCTAATAGCAAGGCTCAGTGGATTTTTCTCAGCCCTCATTCTCTTAGACTTCTGGATGGCATTTAACACTGTTGATTACCCCTCTCTCTAAAACTCTCCTCTCAGTGTTTTCATAGTAAAACATGTGATTTTTGTCTCATCTTTTTGCTCAAACCTTTTCAAAACAGGTTAGATGGATACCTATACTGAGCTTAGTTTCCAACATGTGTATTGCAGTTTGAAGTGGGCAGGAGGAAATAGTGGGTGTCACCAAAAGTTGATTGTTGCTCAGACAGGCTTGGTAGGATGTTGTCCAGCGATATTAAAATCTTCTTCCACTTGGAAGGTCTCAATATTTGATTGTGTCTGAGGCTGGTTAAAGTAACCAATCTTATGAGAGACAAATGCTCCCTATGTAGTTTTTTCCTCTGCCTAGTTAAGCCCTGACAAATCTTGCCTTTTCCATTCTCTTGATTTTTCTAAGTTTCAACTTTTCCATTTCTAATCCCTTAGATATACTAATTTTGTCATTTAGGCATGGTCAGCCTCTCTCTTTTGACTTTTTACTTTTTCTTTCCTGATGGTATGTGTTGATTTGTCACATTTTTAGAATTCTGGAATGTTTACTGTCAACCTTAAATGTAACTTGCAGTGCTCTGTATAAGAATAAGCCCTACTTTAGTGGACAGGCGTTTCTCTCTTCTTAAACGTAGAAGTTATTTAACGTGATTTGTTTATTTGTTTATTATTTTTAAAATATATATTTTAAAAATATTCAAGTTATTTTTAGACAGAGAGAAAGGGAGGAAGAAAAGGAGAGAAGCATCAATGTGTGGTTGCCTCTTCAGTGCCCTCTAGTGTGGACCTGGCCTGTAACCCAGGCATGTGTCCTAACTGGGAATTGAACCAGCAACCCTTTGGTTCACAGGCTGGTGCTCAATCCACTGAGCAACACTAGCCAAGGCTTAACATGATTTAGCTTATGAAAAGTAAAATGTTTCTGGGAGATTTTATGTTTGTTACTCAAGATGCAGAAAATAGAGTTTATTGTTATATGAGAAGAATTGTCTCTCCACAAATAAGAAGTGTGTATTTGAAAAACATCATCATCTTACTGAGACTGGATAAGAACAAGTTTTAGGTGACTTTTTAGTTCTTATTGTTAGTTGATAATTTTCACAGAACCTTAGGCAAAATATAAAATAAAATAAAATAAAATAAGGAAGTATTGTGAGTTGATGGAAAAAGGAAATTCTATAACAAATAAAAAAAAAAGAAGAGTAAAGTTATTTCTCTGTGGACTTTAACTGTGATTTATGCCTGATTTCAAACATGGCAGATTTTAGTAGAGCCTTAAAATTAGATCCTGCTGCTATAATTTACTTTCAGTTAACCATTTATTGAACCATTAATCTGACACTAAAAATACAGATTAGGGAGATTTCTCTATTTAAAGTTTACAGCCTTTCTCTAATTTCCCTTCTTTCTTCTCTTAGTTTGTACTGCACTTCTGCTCTAAATTTGTTGAAATTGGGTACATTGTGAAGTGCAAAGTCACAATCAATTTTTACTTTGGTATGAAGGAATTTCAGAGTATAAGGTCACTTGGCTAGTGATAAGTAACTCAGGGCAAAAATCCATTCTGAATCTACCAGTAGCCAAACAGGGACAATTTGAGCTTCAAAATTAATCATGATAGAAACATAATAATCCACTAACTAAAATGGGAATCCAGGAATCCATACTGATATACACAAGTGAATGACTGAATAAATATATAAAAGGTAGAGAAAGGAAAGTCTTCTTCAAGCACAATGTCAACCAATAAATGTGATAAATGAGGAAGGAATGATGGGAGTTAGACAATCACTGTTTGACAACTACCATTTCATAATTGCTTCTGTCAGGAATCATCAATGGAAGATAAAGTTAGTGTAGAACTAATGGAAGATAAAGTAAGTCTCAGAACACAACATTAACATACAAATTACTTTCCCCAAGATTATCTAATGATTACAAAGGAAAAATAGTAACTTTATAGTGCTACAATCTGGTAGACACTGCTTTAATCAAATAATCAAAGTTAATGCAGCCAGTAATGGGACCAAGTAGCATCATGTAACTCTGATGTGCTGCTTTGACAAGGACACAACATTGTTTTTATGCTGTTCTGCCAAAAATGCATAAACTGAATCCAAACTGAGGAATTGTCTATAAATAACTGGACTGTAGTCTTTAAAAGAGTCAAGATAATGAAAAACTGGACTTCCAGCCAAGGTGGAGGTGTACGTAGACACACTGTGCTTCTTTGTACAACCAAAAGAAGGACAACAACAAATTTAAAAACAAAAACCAACCAGAACTGACAGAAAATTGAACTGTATCGAAGTCCAACAACCAAGAAGTTAAAAGAAACATTCCTCCAGACAGGTAAGAGGGGCAGAGATGGGTAGCCAGGCAGAGAGGACTCGTGACAAAATGGTGGCTGGCGGACTGGGTGGTCCTACAGTCGCATGCAGATAAACTGGGAGGAACAACTGTGGATCGAGACAGACCATGAAACTTGGGTTCCAGTGCAGGGAAATAAAGCCTCAAACCTCTGATTGAAAACACCACTGGGGGTTGAGGCAGCAGTGGGAGAAACTCCCAGCCTCACAGGAGAGTTCATTGGAGAGACCCACAGGGTCCTAGAATGTACACAAGCCCACCCAACCTTAAATCAGCACCACAAGGACCCAATTTGACTGTGGGTAGTGGGGGAAGTGACTGAAAACTGGCAGAGAGTGGAACAAACAGCATTGTTCCCTCTTGAACCCCTCCCTCACATACAGCGTCACGACACAGCAATGTGGGTTGCCCTGTCCTGGTGAACACCTAAGGCTCTGCCCCTCACATGTAACAGGAGTGCCGAGACAAAAAAAAAAAATGGCCCAAATGAAAGAACAGATCAAACCTCCAGAAAAAATACAACTAAGTGACGAAGAGATAGCTAACTTATCAGATGTATATTTCAAAACACTGCTGATCAGGATGCTCACAGAATTGGTTGAATATGGTTGCAAATTAAATGAAAAAATGGAGGCTAAGCTAAGTGAAATAAAGGAAAGTATACAGGGAACCAATGGTTATGGGAAGGAAACTGGGGCTCACTCAAATCAGTGGAGTGGACCAGAAGGAAGAAAGAAACATTCAACCAGAACAGAATGAAGAAACAAGAATTCAAAAAAAAAAAAAAATGAGGAGAGGCTTAGGAACCTCCAGGACATCTTTAAATGTTCCAACATCTGAATTATAGGGGTACCAGAAGGAGAAGAGGAAGAGCAAGAAATTGAAAACTTATTTGGACAAATAATGAAGAGAACTTCCCCAATCTGGCAAAGGAAATAGACTTCCAGGAAGTCCAGGAAGCTCAGAGAGTCCCAAAGAAGTTGGACCCAAGGAGAAACACACTAAGGCACATTATAATTACATTAGCCAAGTTTAAAGATAAGAAGAGAATCTTAAAAGCAGCAAGAGAAAAGGAGACAGTTACCTACAAACAAGTGCCCATCAGACTGTCAGCTGATTTTTCAAAAGAGACCTTGCAGACAAGAAGGGGCTGGAAAGAAGTATTCTAAGTCATGAAAGGCAAGGATCTACATCCAAGGTTGCTCTATCCAGCAAAGCTTTCATTTAGAATGGAAGGGCAGATAAAGTGCTTCCCAGATAAGTTCAAGTTAAAGGAGTTCATCATCACCAAGCCCTTATTATATGAAATGTTAAAGGGACTTATCTAAGAAAAAGAAGATAAAAAAATATGAACAGTAAAATGACAACAAACTTACAGTTATTAACGACCACACCTAAAACAAAAACAAACTAAGCAAACAATTAGAACAGAAACAGAACCACAGAAATGGAGATCACATGCAGGGTTATCAACCTGGGAGTGGGATGGGGAGAGAGGGGGAAAAGGTACAGAGAATAAGTAGCATAAATGGTAGGTAGAAAATAGACAGGGGGATGTTAAGAATAATATAGGAAATGTAGAAGCCAAAGAATTTATATGTATGACCCATGGACATGAACTAAAGGGGGGGAATATGGGTGGGAGGGGGTGCACAGGGCAGAGGGGAATAAAGGGGGAGGGAATGGGACACTTGTAATAGCATAATCAATAAAACATATTAAAAAAAGATAATGAAAAACTGATTAACTGCCCCAGATTAAAGGACACTAGATACATGACAATTATATGTAACATGTAATGCTGGATTTGAGACTGGATTTCAGAAAAAAAGAGGCCATTGTTAAAACAATTGATGGGCCCTGGGTGGTGTGGCTAAATGGATTGAGGGCCAGCCTGCAAACCAATCCTTGCCTTTCATGATCCTTTTGGGTCTTGGGTTGGATTCCCAGTCTGGGCATGAGCCTGGGTTGTAGGCCAGGTCCCCAGCAGGGGGTGCATGAGAGACAACCACACAGTGATATTTCTCATTCTCTCTTTCTCCCTCCCTTCCCCTTTCTCTAAAAATAAATAAATAAAATATTTTTTAAAAAGTGATTGTATTTTCCTATGGACTGTGAATTAGACAATGGTGTTGTATCGATGCTAAATTACCTGATTTTGATTATTGTGCTGTAATTACATAAAGGAATGTCATTGTTCATAAGAAATGCACATTGGGGGTGGGGCGGTGGAGTGTTGTGGGCCGCGGAGCTGCAGCACCTCACCAGGTTGGGCTCTCAGGTGAAGCAGCAGAGGATGGAGAATGCTCTGGACCAGCTCAAGCAGTTCACCACCGTGGTGGCCGACAGGGGCCACTTCCACGCTGCCGACGAGCACAAGCCCCAGGATACCACCACCAACCGGTCCCTGACCCTGGAGGATGCACAGATGTCTGCCTACCAGGAGCTGGTGGAGGAGGCCCTCGCCCACAGCAGGAGGCTGGACGGGCCACGAGAGGAACAGATCCAAAATGCCATTGATAAGCTTTACGTGCTGATGGGGCAGAAATACTGAAGAAGATTCTGGGCCGCGTGTCCACGGAGGTAAATGCGAGGCTCTCCTTCGACAAGGACGCCATGGTGGCCCCGGGCCAGGCGTCTCATCGAGCTCTACGGGGACGCCGGGGTCGCAAGGGCCAGGTTCTGATCAAGCTCTCGTCCACCTGGCGGGGAATCCAGGCTGTAAAGGAGCTGGAGGAGCAGCACGGCATCCACTGCAACACGACGCCGCTCTTCTCCTTCACCCAGGCTGTGGCCTGTGCCGAAGCAGGGGTGACGCTCATCTCCCCCTTCGTGGGGCGCATCCTTGATTGGCGTGTGGCCAACACAGACAAGAAAGTGCAAGAGCCCCTGGAGGACCCTGGGGTGAGAAGTGTCACCAAGATCTACATACAAGAAGTTTGGCTATAAGACCGTCGTCATGGACGCTTCCTTCCGCGTCATGGACGCTTCCTTCCGCGTCAAGGTGAAGTCAAGGTGCTGGCAGGCTGCAACTTCCTCACCATCTTCCCCAAGCTCCTGGGGAAGCTGCTCAAGGACGGCAGCAACCTGGTGCCTGTGTTCTCGGTTAAGGCAGCCCAGGCCAGTGACCGGGAGAAGACCCACCTGGATGAGGAGGCCTTTCGCTGGCTGCACAATGAGGACCAAATGGCTGTGGAGAAGCTCTCAGACGGGATCCAGGAGTTTGCTGCCGTTGCCGATGCCGATGCCGTGAAGCTGGAGCGAGTGCTGGCGGAGCGGATGTTCAGCGCAGAGAACGGGAAATACCCTGAAGTTGGGTAACAGGTAAGTGTGGGCTTTGAGTCTGGGTCTGATTTACACACGCCGGCTGATGAATCTTGCTTTTTTCTTTTTTCTTTTTTTTTTACCGATTGGAGCAGGGGCAGATCATAGATTTCTGATTTTATGCAAAACGTTTGCCTAATGCATTAAACAGTCACTTTTTTTTTAAAAGAAATGCACATGAAATATTTCAGGGCAAATAATGATGGTTGCAACTTAATTTCAAGTGGTTCAGAAAAAACGTGTACACGTACACACATGCAAAGAGAATGATAACAAATTGTGCAAAATGTAAACACTTGGTGAATCTGGGGAAAGAGTAGACAGGAATGCTTTAGGTGATTCTTGCAACTTTTCTGTAAATTTGAAATTATCTGAAAATAAAAGTTACCAAATAAACATAATCCTGATTTGGGGGTGTGAAGTTTTCAAGTAAAAATTTTTATTGAACTATAGTATGTATACAGAAGAGTGCACACATGAAAGGCATCCAACTCAACACATTTTTATGAAATAAACCCCCATGTAATCATAATCTGGGTCAGGATCTAGAGCATTACCTACATTCTGGGAGCACCCTTTCTAGTCATTAGCCATCCTTTCTCTGCAAAGGTAACCTTTATCTGACTTCCGTTATCATAGTTTTGTTTTGCCTGTTTTTCAAAGTTGTATACATAGAATCATACCATATGATTATTTTTTGTGAGTGTTTTTTCCAACATAATATTTTAAGTCATTTCTTGCTGCAAGTAGCTGTAGTTCATTTGTTTTCTTGTTCTTTAATATTGCATTGTATTAAACAAATCATGATGTTTGCCCTTTCTACCATTGTTGGACACTTGGGTTGCACGGCAGGCCATCTCTTATGTGGCCCCCAATGATCCTTGCCTTCTGCTTTCCATGAGCTTGTGTAATATTCTCTCCTTGAGTGTGAACTGGACCTTGTGACTAGCTTCTAATGAATAGACTATGGCAAAAGGGATAGAATTTCACTTCTAAGACTAGGTTACAAAAAGACTATGGCTTCCATTCTGACCGATTCTCTTGGGAAACCAGTGCTACATCATGAGGTGGCCCTTTGGAGAGGTCCAGGTGGTGAGAGGCTGAGGCCCCAGTCAGACCTTGAGAAGATTGCAGCCCTGGCCGATGGCTTGACTGCAACATCATGACAGACCGTGAGGGAGTCTTGAAGCTAAGCCACACTGCATTGCTGACTCACAGAATCAGTGAGATACACGTTTGTGTTATTAGCTGTTAACTTTTGGGGTAATTTTTTTTGTTGTTGCAGCAGTTGATGACTAATACAAACTATTTTCCTAGTTTTGACTATCACAAGCAGTATTGCCCAAATCTTATATGTATAGTGTACTTATGTGGTTATTTCTTTTGAGGTGTATATCTAGGAATAGTATGGCTGGCTCATAGGGTATATTTATGTCAGCTTACAAACACTGCCTTAGAGTTTTCCAAAGTAGCCATATCATTTTATACCCGTACCAACAGTATGAGAGAGTTTCTGTTCTTCCATATCCTTGACAATACTAGGCATTATCAGTTTTTTAAATTTTAGATATTCTAATATTTCATCTTTAAAATATTTTACTTTGAAAAAATTCCAAACTTAGAGAGAAGTTGCAAGAATACTACACAAAACTTTCATATTCTCTTTACTTAGGTTCCTTAATTGTTAACCTTTTATCACATTTCTCTCTTCCTCTAATGTATATGATGATTCTTTGTCTGAGAATAAGTTAAGAACAAGCTGCAAACATGATGACCCATTCCTTAAGTATGGCAGTGTATTTTTCTCCTGCAAGAGCACTTTCTTGAGCAATTATAATGATCCCAATCAGAAAATCAACTTTGCTATAACACTATTATTCAACCCACAGATCCTGTTAAAATTTTGCCAACTGTCCCATTCTCTCTCTCTCTCCTTTCTGGCCTAGAATCTAATTCACTATCATTTAGTTGTTATGCATTTTAGTTGTTATGTCTCTTTAGTCTTCTGCAATCTAGAAAATAGTTCTTACATAGTTCCTTAATGTTTCCCTATCTTCCATGACCTTGGCAGTTTTAGAGTGTACACTTTTCCTTCTTGATTGGGGTTTGTCTAGACTCAGGCCATGAATTCTTGGTAGAAGTACCCCCCAAGGACGCTGTGCTCTCCTCAGTGCATCACTTCAGGAGACATCCAAAGTCAACCAGTTCTATTGCTAGTAAGGTTAACCAAGATCCCCTTGTTAAGTTGGTATGTGCCAAATTTTTCCACTGTGAAGTCATCATTTTTCCATTTGTGATTGAATAGTATTTTGTGAGGAAATAGTCCAAGATTATCCCTACATCCTGTTCCTCAGCAAACCTTTCTCACCGATCTTGGTAACCATTGATGACTCCTGCCACCATGATTGTTGCCACATGGTTGTTTTCAAAGTCCATCGTTTCTTCTACATTATTAGATGACATACTGCTGTAAGGAGTTTTCATTTCTTCCTTATTCAGTCATTCTTTCACTCATTTATTCACATTAGTATGGATTTATGGTCAGTGGATTAGTACCTGCTACAATCATTAGTATGATAATCAGACTATCCCAGTTTGGGCCAGTAGGAACCCTCTCAAGCTCAGCCCCACGTCCTTTGGCCACATGCCCATCATTCTTTGAGCACTTACTTATTTTCTGCTGCAGTTGAGTGTTCTAAGCTCATCTTATGCCTCAGTACTGGAATCAGTCATTTCTCTGAGGAGCCCTGGTTCCTTTTAGTAAAAGATGGTGTTTTGAAACCAAGATATGGATGTTTAGCATGTTCATTGTACCTATGTGTTACACGTATACATTGATATCTATATATCTATCATCTGTTTATCATATGTCTATATCTTTATCATCTATCTATCTTCATCCTTCAAGTGATCCATCACATCAATACCTCCAATTCTAATCCAATACCTCAGGTTTTTTTCTGGTTTTTCCCCATTCCACCTATGTGTAAATCCCTCTTTAGGCCTGAGAAACCTCAATGTATTTACTTATTTCTCAATCTTCATGTATGTAGTCAATCTTCCTCTATGTAGCCAGTCTCCAGACCACAAAGACTTCCTCCTTGGCTAACCTTCTTCTTGGCCCTGCCAACTTCTCAGTCCCAGACATTTCCTTGGCCAGTTTCCACCTTGGTTTGCTGCCTCCTTGTGGCTGCTTCTTTGCTGGCCACACTGCCACCTTCAAGGGACAGGCAAGGAAAGCTGTGGAATAAAAAGAGGAAGAGCCACCCTGATATTTTGATTTTTAGGCCAGTGTTTTATTTATTGGGTTTCTTAGGGAGAATCCAACACTCTTCAGGAATTTATGCACACTGAGAATTTGGCCTCTTAGATATCCCAGTATGCTGGGTATTTTATGACTTCAAATGACTAATATTAGCAGGATTCAGCATTGTTTAATGAGGATAGGGGGATGAGAAACAGCAGGAACAGATGTGAAAGAAAATGTGGGGAAGGAAGATAAACAATCACTTCAGCTGGGCATAGACAGAGCTCAACTCCAGTCTTAGTTTCACAGTAAGAATGGATCTCTCAGTGCTCCTGCCCCAGACCAGGAGCTCGCCATAGAAAGGCTGGTTTGGGTTAAAGTGGGGATGGAAGGTGTGTTTTCAGATGCATCCTAGGGAGGAATGCACATTTTAGATTGTTTTGAAATCAACTTGACCTTCCCAGATGCCCTGTGGTCAGGCTAGACCTATCAGGCACCTTCAGGCTAACCAGACACCTGACCTCAGGCTGGGGTCAAAATGGCCTCTCTCGGGCAAAGAAATCCACATGAATCTCCTCAACTCTAATCTAATCCAATCTGATTGGACCTAATCTGATCTGATCAATCTAATTTAATCTAATCTAATCTCTTCCATTGCTATGTTATTTGCTAATAAGCTTTTTGATCCACTTGACAGAACAACTCTCTTCCATATTTTGTCAAATAAATTAGACAGAATAAGTTTGACGGTCTGGAATTGAACTCTGAAAAGTTAGGTGGCATTTATCTGATGTTATAAAGTTACATATTGTTACTGGTTCAAAGTCTGCATGCCTGGTGCTCTGAAATGCCAAAACACAAAATGTCAGTTTGGAGTAAAAAGGAAAGGTTTATGCACTGAGAAGGCCCAGCTGGAGAAGGTGGGGGTGTCTTATTATAGCTCCTGCAAATCCATTTTAAGAGAGCCTAGAATTCGGGCATCTTTTATATCAAAGCAAGGGAGGAGTGGTGAGGCAAGAGGTGGATGAAAGCTGCAGACAGCTAGGTACCAAGGCAGGGATCCACAGAAGAGCACAAAATTTCTAAATCCCTTTGTTCCTGGCCCATCCATAGACCCACTCTGATATGAGTTGGGTCTAGAGACTCTTGCTACATAATTTTCATCTCTTGGGAAAGGTGTCTTTTGACTAGGGGCTGTCTTTGCAAAATCTCAAGCCTCCAGCAAAATTCCTCTAGCTAATTAGCACTTGTATAGCATGAGCTATTAGCCCAAAGTCCTAGGGAGAAGTGCAGTCTACAATTAGGATAGTTACAGAGAGCAAACATTTCACTCTGCTACAACATGACACATTTTGGTTAATATCTGTCAACATGTTATTGGATAGGGGCCTGGTGCTGAGTGGGTCTGCCTAGGGCCAGCCGGTAGTGTGTGGGTTCTTGACTTCATGTAGGAAAGATTTCACAACACGAGTCCAGGTGACTCTGAGGGCACATTGATCAAAGCTGGGGACAGTAAAACAAGGGAGGTCTTAGCACAGAGGAAGCAACAGGAGAGCCTGGGCTGGGCTGCCTGAGCTCACTGGGAAGTCAGAGAAAAGGGGCCTTGGGGACAGGTGCAGGGGATCAGCCTGGGATGAGCTTCTGCAGCCCATTGCCTTCGAGTTTAGGAGACACATGTCTGTGGGGCTAAGAGGTGGGGGAAGAAGAAGGGAAAGGAATGGCTGGGGCTTCTCCCCAGAAAGAGAGTGCACATGCTGGGTCCTTTGTGTTGAGGCTTTTATCTCTCTCTTGCAGGTGGGAATCTGAGGGGAGGGTTTCAGCAGATATTCATCAGTTCTCCAGGTGTGCTCTTTCAGGTGGCCTCCACTGATTGGTCAGTGCCAGGACAGGGTCATTAGTCGTTGAAGTTGATCCTGGTGTCACCCACCTGGTTTTGCTGCTTTTCTGGGCCTGGAGCTGAAACACAACTGAGGCCTAGATGTCATCTCCAGGGTGGGGAAGGCCAAGGAAAAAAGGTTACCCTAGGTTATCGTCCTTATTTTCCCAGTTTTGCCCCCTGCCAGGGCTTTCTGCCTTGGGGACTGCCTGCACCTGGCTGTAAATTGCTTGGCCGTTGTGTTCAGCTATATCTCTGTTTCCCTATTCCACTTGCCAGAGAATTTTCCCAGCTTCTTGCTATCCTGCCTCAAGCAGACAACACCAATTAGCAAATTCATGAATTAGGGTAATGTGAAGGACAATGATTTGTTTGATATAGTCATTATCCACAGTCTGCAAGACTAGTTGTTTGGGTAATAACTGCCCAGGTCCCATTTATCTGGCTGTCTAGAACTGAGGCTAAGAGTTTGTATCCTGATGACACTCTTAGGAGGTGTGTGTCTTTAGGCTTGTCAGCTACCTTTCCTGTGCTTCCGGTCCCTCCTCTGTGAAAGTGCACGTGGGGAAACTGTGTGGTCTCACTGAGGTAACACACACAATTTTCAGAGGGGTGCCTGGCACACGAGAAGCACCCAATAAGTATCAGTGAGTGATGACTGTTGTTATTAACGTTTTAAGCTGCAAATTCATCCTTAGTAAAAAAAATTCTGCAACAAATCTAATCAGCTTTCTTGTCTTGGTGCTCCCATAGACATCGTGAGTTTATTATTTTTTACTAATAAAAATGTATAGCGAGCACCTCCATTTGCCTCTCCACTAGTTTGAAATAGATGAGATTGAGTTGGTTCATTCTAGAAAAATAGCTGGTTGGGTCCAGCTACAGTTCTCTTCAGCTCCATCAATGTTTTCAGTGTTAGCTCACTGGGAAGTTGAAACTGCTCTTTACAGATAGGAGCATTCCACTAGTGGGACCCAGTGTCTCTTGAAAACTTTTCATTCATTGTGGTCTGTTTAGTTGCTTCAACTCCAGAAGAGTTTCCCTGCCAAGCAAAAGAGAACTGAGCAATTTCAAACTTATACTTAACTCCCATTTAAAAAAAGCCTTCTTTCAATGGATACAGGTGATGTGATGTTGAGTGGAGCTCTGAAATGGGAGTCAGAGGGGCTCCCACTTCCAACACTGCATCTATTTGCAAATATCTATCGTGCACCTTCTAAGTACCCAGCAACATGCCTGCTGGACATTGAGGGGATGCAAAGAAAGAGTTCAAACAAGTGGACCTTCCTCTCAGAGAACTTGCAGCCTGGCCAGAGTGAAAAGCAGCTGTAATACGAGGCTGAATGAAGTAAATGCGGAATCTAGCATCCCATGGTATGCTGAGGGGAAGAAGTTATAATAAGGGGCAGGGAAAAGGAGTCCTGGGCAACCAGCACCCCCTCCATCATTGTGTGCTCGCCTTTGTACAGGTATGCTGTGTTTGTTTTGTTCTATTGTACTTTGCTTTATTCTGCTTCACAGATACCGTATTTTTTTACAAATTGAAGGTAAAACCCTCCACCAGGAAGAAAAGGACTTGCTGAAAGGTTAGCATTTTTTTTTAGCAATAAAGTATTTTTAAATCAAGGTATGAACATTTTTAGACATAATGCTAGTATTACATATTTTTAAAAATTCTTTTAATTTTTTAACTTTTTGTTTTATTATTGCTCAAGTACAGTTGTCTCCACTTTCCCCTCACCACTGCCCCACACCCTAGTCATCCTCACCTCCCATTCTTGATCTTACCCCACTTTGGCTTTGTCCATGTGTCCTTTCTACATGTTTCTTGATGACCCTTTCCCATTTCCCTCCCATTACCTGCCCCCACCTCCCCTCTGGTTACTGCTAGTTTGTCCTTAATTTTAATGTCTCTTATTATTGCATACTTAATAGATTACAGTATAGTGTAAACATAATTAAAGTTTTTTTTTTTTAATTCTCACCTGAGGAAATGTTTATTGATTTTAGAGAGAGAGAAATACCCATCAGTTGCCTCCCATATGTGTGCCCACCAGGGATTGGACCGCAACCTAGATATGCGCCCTGACAGGGAATTCAACCCCCAGCCTTTTGGTGTACGGGATGATGCTCAAACCAACTTGTCAGGATGGGTGGGGTAGGACAAAAGGGCGGCTGGACTACAATCCATCATGGCGGCTGAAACAAACGTGGCATCTGAACTATGACCCGGAAGAGACGGCTGACGTCAAACCAGGGCGCGAGGAGAACCACCAATGATATGTTGCTGCTTTGTGTGGAGGGGACCAATCCCCAGCTCCCACAAAGAGAGCTGACCAGGATAAAACCCCGCCATATTCCCTGCTCGGTGCAACTTCCTCGGCCCCACCGTGCGGATGGGGGGCTTCGCCCAGGAGCACAAACCCCCAAAATAAAGCTCTATTCTGCCCGATTTTGTGGCTAATTGGCTTTTATTCCTCGGGAGAGTCTAAGGAAACCTTACACAGCTGAGCCATCTGGGTAGGGCTAAACATAACTTTCAGATGCACTGGGAAACCAAAACATTTGTGTGACTCACTGTATTATGCTGATATGGAACCAAACCTGCAATATTTCAAAGGTTTGTCTGTATTATAAGGTCTGGAAGCCTGGGCATAGTATTCCCCAGACTCCTTTGCTTTCAGGGTTCTTGTTGTAGTCTATGTTCTGTCAATTTGGCTTGATTTGGAAAGTAGAAGAGAAGAAGTAATTTTTCCCTCTCTTCTGACAGTGTTGGTAGGTGAATGTGTGGGCTTCCTGGACACCAGCTTTTGCAGTGGCCCTGGGGCCATTTCATCGGACTTGGGCTGTCTGCATGGCTTCCAGGAGCTTCCTGACTGCATGGAAGCAGCTCCCCTCTCTCAGTGTGTACTGGCTGATGAAAGTAGGTCTTCTGCAATGCTACGCTCTTTTTTACCTCTGAGCCTTTACTTATCTGTTTCCTCCTCTCTGTCACCTAATTTGTCTTCCCTCCCATCTCTTTTGTATTTTACTCATCTTTATGTCCCAGCAATTAGTCAGCAACTCTTGCATATCAATTAATCAATCAAATTTTGGAGGCAGATTAGATGGAGGAATGACTGAAAGAAAAGGAGAGGTTACAGGCTTAGGCAGATCTATAATGGCCTGGGGATGGTGACTATAGTGGAGAGGGTAAGTTATGAATAGTGACAAAGCAGAATAACGATTAGAGGGATTAGGACAAGACAGATAAATAGAAATACAGTCCTTCATTGCAGTAATATCATTGGGTTTCTAATAATCTAAAATATATGAAAAAGACAAGCACCATGGGTTGCCAACTATATGAATATTTGTTGAAGGATAAAGGCTAAATATGGAATGAGTGGGGAAATGGGTCTGCCATGTCTTGAGGGTATGGAGAATGAACTGTCTGGTGGCCAACCAGGGTGGAGATGACCTCTAGAGGAACACATCAACAGAGAAGACACATAGGAGAGTGGGTTCTAGATGGAAATGGTGGGAAGGACACCCCAGGCTTAAGTAGACAGATCATGATATTTGTACAAGCATTTTTCAGGTACATTATCCCATTTTAGCCTCACAGCAACCCTGTGAAAAAAGTATATACTATTAGTAATAAAAATAAGTTCTTTTGCTTGGAAAAGCAACTCGTTGACTGTGGAAAACCAGCATATCTAGGTATACAAAGGAAAAGAATAAAAACCACTTTCAAGGCCATCATCTTGTCAACATCTTGATGCTGGCTTCTCAGAGCTTTCGTATGCATATTTATTTCTAAATTAATAAATTAGGATCACATTGCATATTTTAGCTTGTGATTTTACTTAAGACATTGTGACCATATTTTCATGTCATTAAATGTTCTTCTATACATGAAGTTAATGGCTCCATAATATCTCATTGTCTGGCCAATTTGTACCAAAACTTATTTAACCAATCATTCATTGCAGCATTTAATTGACTTCAGTTTTTACCTTTATAAACCATGTTGAGATGAATGTCCTTATAGTTAAGTCTGTGAACATATCTTCAATTGCATTCTTAGGACGACTGGCTAAAGTGCAATTACTGAATCAGTGTGCTTGCATGTTTTAAAGCTTTTTTTCCCACAGTCCCAGTCTGTGCTCCCAAGTGTTCACACTAGCTTTAAGAGAACATACATTTCTTTGAATATTCTAAAGAGAGATTATTCTAAAATTTTTTGACATTTTAAAATGTTGAAATAAACATTATTTTCATTTTTACAAACAAATTGAGGTTGAAGGAGGCTATAGAGGGAACAGAGTGGGTGGCAGAGCCTCCCTACAGAGCGGGTGGCCCTGGCTGAAGCCAGGCCAGCTCTTGCTTCAGTTCTGAGCTCCCTGTGTCTCCCCTCCCAGGAGGGCACTGCCCCTGGAGGGCCTTATTTCTTCCCCCAAAGAAAATAGGTATCAGGTCACCAGTATTACGTCATTAAAAACTCCAACATGATCATAGATTCCATTATTATATTGTGATTAGTAGGAGTTATGGAGTAATTCTGTTTACTAAGGTTTGGTCACAGCCTTCTTCATGCATTGGGTTTGAAGCTATATAACTAAAACAGACTTTTGAAATAGTCCATTGATAGGTTTTAAAAATGATCAAAGAATTAGACAAGAGGATATAGGAATATAAGACACTGAGTATTAAATTATTTAGACAGGTGAAGAAAGGGTAGACGGAGCTCTGATCTTTGAAGATTTGTGGTCTGAGCTCTCAGTATGTAGTGATTAGTTGACAGAGGGAAGTATGTTTTGTAAGTGAGACACTGGGGTAGGGTGTGCTATATTTCTTGGAAGTTTCAAAGGAAAGATCTTTGCACTGTTCACCACCCCAGTACTTCTCTACCATGAGGATTGCTTCAGAGACAGAGGGAGAAGAGGTGGCTTGTTGGACTTTGTGTATGTGTAACCGGAAAAGACACCGGCATTCGGGCTGCCTGTCACTACCAAATCCAATAAGCAATGACAGCGATTGAATCTTTTATGGGCACTTTATTCAGATGGCCAGAGATCCCAGAAGATGGTGGGTTCATACCCTAACAAACCATCTTGCCTTCTCTTGCCTGGCCAGATCTTTTGTAGGGGGGTGGGGGAGGACAAACAAGGTGCGGTGAGGGCTTTGAAATTCAGGGAGGATTAGGTAAGCAAAGCTGCAGCATTCTTGTTCTCGGGCAGTTAGCTGTTCCCAAGGGGAGGGGGGGTGGTCACACAGAAGGCTGGATGCTCCAACTTGTCTCCAGGTGGTAATCTCTAGCCAGTGCCCCAGGAGGTCAGCTGCTTTTCCCAGGAGCCAGGATGGGCCTTATCGGTAGTTTCTGAAACAAAAGCTTACCATACACATTACTTGCTAGACTTATAACTTTTTACCTTAAGCTAAAATTTTCCAAGTCTTGAGTCCCCTATTATATGCAAGAGAGTCATGGTACACCTTGACGTGGGCATGGCGAGGCCACTCTCATGCTACTGGTGCCTTCTGGACCTTTTTACCAGCAGCCCTCATTCTTTCATGTTTTTACTCTGGAGGGGCCACAAAAGGTGTGTGAATGGAAAGATAAGTGGGTTGAGGGGGATACAAGAAAAAGAAGGGCCTGGAAAGAGCTGGAACAAGGGTGCTTCTCAACTCCCTGATTACTCCCTGGTTTCACATCTCTTTGGCCAAAGGCATTTCTTTGGTCTTTATGGGATGAAGGTAAAAATCTAAAAAGTTTGAAATAAAACTCTGAAAGGCCTTAATTTAAGGTAGTGGGTTAGAGAGAGCACTGCCTTCAAAGTGGTAGGTTTGTTTCCAACTCAGTCCTTTACTACCTGTGTGGCCTTGGGCCTACCCCTTTACCTTCTTTAGAAGTCTCCAGCACCCCCTCACCCCCAACTATAACAATGCACTTACTGAACCAAGCACTATAAAATGAAGGGACCAGAACAGGTCAGGGACCTTAATTTGGTGTTCCTGAATATGCTTCTGGGGGGTTGTAAACTTGTTAAGCATTTTTCTGGGAAAAGAGTTAAAATGTTCATCACATTTTATGGGAGAAAATCCAGAAAAAGTTAAAGAAACATTGGGCTAGATGAGCTCTAAGTTCCTCCCAGCCTCAACCCATGGGTCTTCTCTTCTGGAACAAGTGGGGTTGCACCTGGTACCTCCCTTCACCTGCCTGCTCTTGGGAAAGGTTGGGTATGTGCTGGTTGTAGGCACAGAATTATGTGGATAAATGTGGCAGAACCTGGTCTTTAAACTACACTAACTAGGTTTGAACTCTACTTTGTCACTTACTAAATAGGTAACTTTAAGCAAATTAAATCTTCCTGAGCTTCAGTTTCCTCATTTTAAAAATGTGGATAATACTATATATACCTTCTCCTAATGTTAATCCATGCACAGTGTTTAGAGGAGTACCTGGCAAATAGCAAGCATTATTTAACTACTATCACTGTTGAAGATGAATATATGTATGAGTGTAAGTGAAAATGTTTGGAAGAGATTGTGTGTGTGAGAAGGGGTATAGGGGGCAGAGGATATGAGACTGTACTCGGGTAGCAGGATATGAATTCCCAAATCACCTTTTGTGTGAAAATTTGAATTCATTCTCTGACTGTCTCTCTCTCTTTCTTTGCATCAGGAATCCTTTGAAAGAAAAGGTTTGTTCTGCCTTGGTGTTGCGTGGGTCCCCGGCCAGCAGTGACCACAGAACGCTGCAGATGGCTCGCCAAAAAACACACGAGAAAAAACATGCACAGAGACAAACTAGTTTCTGTGGAGAAGTAGGGACGAAATGGCCACCCCCCCCTAGTGGGGAGCGCCCCGATTTACAGTCCATACCTGCTTTTATTGGGCTCATTTTGCATAATAATTCAGGTCAAGTACAGTACTCATTAGGGGGAAGTAAGGAACCATAGAGAACAAGGAACTCTGCTGGTCTATTTTGAGTCAGGGTCAAAGAGCTGTAAGACTTTGAGGAACAAACTAACCTCCTCCTTGGACCCCTCTCACTCAACTGAGAGCAATATAAACAAAGAAGGTTTCACAGGAATTTACGTATTCTTTCTTAGGCCTGAGCACCCGGGGAATCCGCCTTTTTCAGCACAGAGCTGCACCACCCTGTCATTGTTTCAGGCTTAGGTGGAGCAAGGGAACTAAGGCAACCAAGAGATAAGGAGATTTTTCTCCCAGACGATGAGAACTCAGGCTAGGTCAAAGCCGAGGAGCCAGGGTCCATCACCTCCTTTTGCTGCAGCCCCCCAAGTCCTTCTTTTGGGGGGCCTCCCAAAGTGATTGTGCCTGTCTTAGGTCGTTCCCCTCTTGGGGAATCTTACCCGTCTTTGGCTAACTGACCAAGCTTTTTGGGGTTCAGTTATGAATAAAGCAGCAGAAGCAGCATTCCTGCCAGGGAGATAAGCTTTTGTCTCCTTGCTGGTTTACGGTTCCAATGGCGTTCCCTTAGCCTTAGCCTAGGTGGGGTTTCAGCTTCTGATACCAGTGAGGGCGGTTGCCAACACCTTGGCAGAGTAGAACTCCATTTCCCATCACTACCTTGCTCCCAGGATTGGCAAGAGTAGGACTGACAGCCTGGGACCTGATCCTGGTGTCTGACAGTGACTTGCCCATCCTGAAGGTCCTGAGAAAGGCCCACTGAGGACAATCTTCCTGTGGGTATCGTGATTTCAGGACCCCATGGCTGGACCGGATCAGAGACCTTATCAGCTGATCCTTGGGCCCTGGCCTGAGTGGGAGGCTGGCATCACCTGTAGTCACATTCCTGTAGCCAGCCAGCCAGCCAGCACTATGAGCAGAGACAATGTCTGCCCTGTCTCAGGTGTATGCTATAAAGACACTATTTGACTTTTGTGGGATAAAGGGCGCCTCCTAGAAGCTTGGTGGAATGGGGGAAGCCATGCCTATGACTGTCCCTTGGGGTTGCCCTGAATGGTTGGAACACTCAGGAACACACAGCTGGGACCAGTGGGCAGACTCTGTGGGTCCATTGTCTAAACCACATGGACAGTCTTTCCTTTGTTCCTTTTAGAAATGGAGAGGAAGTATCTTTGTCTTTGATCTTATTCTTTATTCCTCTGAATATTCTGTGATTGGGCAGGGGCATTTCTTTGTGCAGAATACAGTTTCCCGGTGATTTCCTGAAAATTATTGAGGGACCCTGTCCTAGTTCAAAATACCACAGGTTGAGTTGCTTGAAAACAGCAGATATTTATTTCTTATAGGTCTGGAGACTGGAAGTCTGGGATCAGGGTGCCAGCATGGTTGGGTGAGAGCCCTCTCCAGGGCCACAGAGTTCTCGTTGCATCCTCACATGGTGGAAGGGGCTAGAAAGCTCGATGGGATCTTATATAAAAGCACTAATCCCATTTATGAGGGTTCTGCTCTCATGGCCTAATAGCCTCCCAAAGGCCCAACCTAGTAATACCATCACCTTCTGAGGTTAGGATTTTAATACATGAATTTGGTTGGGGTGGGGTGGGGGGTTGGGGAACACAAACATTCAGACCATAATGGACCATTTTTTTTCCTTTGGTGAGAAATTCTTTTAAGCACGTTGGAGCCATTGTGACCACATTCCAGTGAATAATGGGTCTGGAATGAGAAGCTTTGCCCTCTTAAGGATCCCACAGTGAAGAAGAGAGCTAAAAAGAAAACCATGAGAGAAGAATTAGATTTCATATTGAGATATATTGATACTTTTGCCAGTAAAATGCACTCTTTAAAAATATATAGTTGAATGAATTTTGAGAAATATGTATGTTGTGCTATGATAACAACAATTAAGATACAGAAGAATCTCCCTTAATTTTTCCTCCTTCAGTTGGTTCTCTTTTCTTGTACTCAGCTGCTGGTAACTGCTGATCTGATTTCTGACCCTTTTGCCTTTTCCAGACTTGTCACGACAATGGAATCACACAGCCTTTAGTGTCTGGCTTATTCGCCTAGTATGTGCTTCTGAGGTTTATCCACATTGTCGATTGTACCATTAGTTTGTTCCTTTTTGTTGCTAAGTAGAATTTCATGATACGGATATTCCACAATTTGTTTATCTATTTATCAGTTGATGGACATTTGTGTTGTTTCCAGTTTGGGGCTATTTTGAATAAAGCTGCTATGAACATTGCATATAAGTCTTTGAGCAGCTGTATATTTTCATTTCCTTTGAGTAAATATCTAAAAATGAGATTGCAGGGTTTTATGAGGAATATATGTTCCACTACATAAGGGAATGTCACACTGTTTTCCAAAGTGGTGGTATCATTTGGCCTGAAGTTCAGTTGTCCACAGACTCCTCACAGGGTCTTTCATAGACACACACTCTACTTTCTCCAAGACAATGGGTCATTTTGGGACGGTCCTTTTTACTGTGAAAGCTCCAGAAAAGGTGTCATAGTCTGTTTCAGTTACCCATTCTAATGGTTAGCATAACAGACTCTGCTGTTAGGAAACTGTCCTGTTTAGAAATGGAACCCCAATCCTCTTTACTTCCGACAGTTCTTCATCAGTCTTTTTATTTCATCCCCTTTATTAGGATGATCAAAATGGACAGCCTCAGCCAGTTAACCAACTTTATCTGAATGATTTAAAACAAAGAGTAAAATACATTCCTGGGATTTTCCTACTCACTCTTAAGTTTTTCTTTATCTGTTCTGATTTTAATTTGTAGACAAAAGCATTTCCTGGTGATTTGTCTTGCCCTGCAGTCTGACTCCTGTTAGAAGCCCTTCCTCTTCTTCCATCCTCATCAGTGTATTTCTCAGGCATCCCCTGTATTCTCTGCCTTTGGGACCAGTAGTGGTGTTTGCCTGCATTGGCTCATTATTTGGGGACAGCAAGGCCTTGGTTTATTCTCAGACCTCCCTGCATGCAGAGCTCTTGCTTCCCCTTTCCATGCTGTAGAAGGCAAAGAGAGAATTACAGGATGCTCTGACTCTATGTGTCCAGGAAAGGCCCTGTGATCATGAAAGCCTTGGGTTTTTATTATCCAACCAGAGGGAGGTATTCATTTCCACTTGAATAGAGGCACAAGCTGTGTTTTAGACTGGGGCTGGCTATTTTGCATAAAACAAAGAAGTTATACATTAGCATGGGGTAACTGGCTCTTCTCAGTAGCTGTCTAGCAATGACTAGAGACAATGGCTTAATTATAAGCTACCACAGCTAAAAGACTCATAACCCATACTCAATATCTTAACAAAATTTCACCATTCCTTTCGTGAGAGAATTAAATTGGTTTGCAGATCTAAAGAACAGCTTACTTTTGTCCTTTTCATTTCCTCATTGCTTCCAAAGCACTTCGTTTATTTCAGCCTCTGACCTTTGCCAAAGCTGTTCCCACACCCTGGGTGCCTTCCCTCTTTTCTTTTGCTTAGCTCTTATTTACTTCTTTCTCAAAGCTCGTTTCAGGCAATTCATCTTTTAAGTAGGGTTTATTTCTTTCTTCTCTTTTTCCCTTTTTTACAACTTCAGTCCAGCTTGAGCTCTACTATCTGTGAGCGTTCATTTTTAGTATACATAATTTAACTCATTATTCTTCACTTGTATGTATTGGTGATATTGTCTTCTTTACAGAAATGAGCTATTTGAGAGTAGAGACCACATCCTACTCAGTTCCAGCACCTAACACGGATCCTGGCAACATACATTTTTGTTGAATCAATGATTGAATGAATATTAGGCATATGGCAGTTACTCAGTAAATAACTGTTGATTGATTGTGGGACCACTGTAGGAAATGCTGCATAACATTGTTCACTGTATCACCATTTTAATGCTGGTCAAGACGGCGTGCAGAAATTCACTTAGAAACCATGTTTTCGTCCAGCACTGACTTCTTGTCCCTCCCCTCTCCCTTCCAGTGATTTGGACAGCAAAGGGGTAAATGACCGAAAAGATGAAAGGATAGACAGGATTAGGAGGGAAAAACAGACAACTGGAAAGTATTTAGAAATATTGTATAATCTTACTTATGAATTGCATTCAGCTCCATGGGTTGGTAATTATATTCCATATTGGTTATATAAAAAGTATGGGACAAATTCTGCCTGTGCAGACAAGGTTTTGTCACTTTCAGTTGGTAGAAAACACTGAATACAGTCTGTGTCTACTTCTAAGGATGGCAGGGCGTTTGGAAGTGAAGTTTCCACACAGCCCTCTGGAGGCAGGGACACTTCACCCAAAGGGAAGTTTCCACCTAGATGGCATCCACAGAGTCCAGAGTCAAGGATGCACTCAGGGAGAGAACCCCGATTAGCATCTTTGTGTACCTTTGAAATGGCCAGTTCTCTCTTTCCCTTCAGTGACATCAGAGGGAGGAAGCAGCCACTCTGCACCCCTTGGGATCCTCCCTCTAGCAGGGAAAGAGCCTTTCAGACTGAGGAGCTAACAGGATCTTCACTTGAGATTTCTTCTCCAAGTTGTTCAGGTGATTAAGGCAGAGGTACAATCATAAGTCAACTTTGTTCTCTGGGAACAAGTGAAGAATGATTCCACTCACTTTAAACTTTGTAATGTGATTCGACAGAATAGAACCCTAAGGGATGAAGTAGACAGTGGCAGATAAATACTGATGAAAGCGACCTTGTTGCCTTGTCTGTAGGCAGCAAGAGCATGGTGAAATAAAAACAACTTATTGAATGAATATAAGTGTAGCATGATGCTTCACTACTCATTAAACATTTACTGAGCACCAATTATATGTGCTAGAACCAAAACATGTCTTTGTCTTCTGGAAGATGACGACAAAGTGGGGGAGAAAGAATTCATTTTAAACAGATGTTGAGGTAGAAAATGATGGGACAAGAGGGCCTATATAAAGAGGATGGTCATGGAAGACTCCCTTGGAGAGTGACATTTAAGCTGACACTTGAAGAATGAACTGAGCTCATCACAGGCAGAGCTGGGGAAAAAGCAATGGCACAGAAAAGAGCATGTGCCAAGGCCTTTAGCAGGGGTAGAGCTGGCATGTCCCAGGATCAGAAAGGAGGCCAGAGTTTTACAGGGTGGTGCATGAAGGGTGAGGGCAGCTAGACCTGGGCCAGACAAAACACCTTGGAATCAGCTGGGAGGTCTCTCAGAAAATAATTTAGATTTTATTTGAAGATTAAAAGGAAGCTACTAATGAGTTTTAGACAGGGAAGGGACCTGCCCTGATTTGCATTTATAAAGACCATTCTGGCTGCTGTGTGGAAGAGGAGTTGGACATGACTACGATGGCATGGCTGGAGGTGGGTGAGAAGACCATCACAGTCACCCGTGACAGATGCTGAGTGAGACTTGAACAAGGTGGGAGTAGTTGAGACGGGGGAGAAGAGGTCGGTAGTGAGATTTATTTTCAAGAGAAACTGTTAGGGGTTAAATGTTTACATTCATTTTCAACAGTGACAGAGGTGCTGTAAAGTGAAAAGTCTCCCTCACTGTAAGAATCACTGAAGGAAGGCTCCTTTTCTATTACTTTTCCTGCGGGAGGACCCATGGACACTTCAGATTCAGCCTGGGAATCTCCTTTAGAAAGACAAATGACCATGGACTCACTAAAGGACAGTTCCTTCAGAAGGCTCCTTTTGAAGGTATCCTCTCTAAAGGAGTGCTGGTGAGTGACAGCTCCTGGTGCTGTAAATGGGCTGAGCAGCTCCTGTGGCCAGAGAAAGCCCTCAGATCTCTTTGAGATGCAATGTTGGAAGTCACTGGTGTGCACTGAAACGGTGAAAGGCCAAGTGGACTCTGTGTGTGTGTGTGTGTGTGTGTGTGTGTGTGTGTGACCAACAGGTCTTCTTTACCTTCTTTCTATATAAGGATAGAAATTCTGGGAACATTGGTGGTGGGGACAGGAAGATCCAATAAGGAGATAC
Source organism: Phyllostomus hastatus (assembly GCF_019186645.2). Classification (NCBI taxonomy): domain Eukaryota; kingdom Metazoa; phylum Chordata; class Mammalia; order Chiroptera; family Phyllostomidae; genus Phyllostomus; species Phyllostomus hastatus. The sequence continues at coordinate 439,064 of NW_025333860.1, read as the reverse complement.
TGGAATTGCTGTTATTAGAGAAGGTGGGGACTAGCATAATTAATTAAATAAAAAGAGAGATGACCACATGCAGCCATATATCACCATGTGTTTGTGGAGCATTTGATATTGGTTACAAATAGAGGGATGGTGAATGAACATATAAATAAATGAATTTATTTCACAGCTTGGTTTGTGGTCTGAACAAAGTTGAATACTAAATGCATATATCTGTAATTTACCTTCTAGTACAGAAGGCCTTAGACCACAGACATGTCCAATGTGAAGTTTTTGTGATTCCTAAAATGGCACAATACTGGTGTGTTGGGAACCACCCTGCCTGGTTTCAGAAGCTGTGACCCCCCCCCCCCCACCCATGGCTAAGGCTGAGTGAGAGACCTTGGGACCCTAAGCCACTAAGGAGACAAAGTTTATCCCCCTGGCAGGAGCACCACCTCTGCCCACTTTACTTCATCCTGCCTGGGCCCCAGTGCACGACCGGTTAGCCAATGACAGGTAAGATTCCTCAAGGGAGGGATGATCTAAGACAAGCATGTTCGCAAGGGCACCCTCAGGAAGGACTTGGGGGGCTATGGAGAAAGGGGGTGATGGACCCTCCCCCCTCGGCTTTGACATAGCTTGATTCCTCATTCTGTCTGCAAGAAGTCTCCTAATCTCTTGGCTGCCTTACTTCTGCTCAACCTAAGCCTGAAACAATGCTGGAGGTGGGTGCTGCCCTGTGCTGGAAAGGGAGGGTTTCCCGGGGTGATCAGGCCTAAGAAAGAAAGCATAAAATCCTATGAAACCTACTTTGCTAATACCCTCAATTTGAATTGTAAGGGTCCAAGCATGATATGAGCTTGTTTCTCAAAGTTTTATGGCTCTTTAGCTATCTGACCCTGACTCAAAATAGGCCCTCAGAGTTCTTTGAATGTTATCTGTTCGATCATTACTGCCTGACAATGATTGATGAGCTTTCCATATACTTCCTGTATTCCTATGCAAATTAAAGCCAGCAAAAGCTTGTCAAGGCAAGGGTCCGAGCACTCTCCTCTTGAGAGAGTGGGCGAAGCGCTTGTGGCTCTCTGAGGCACTCTCCCCTTGAGAGAGTGGTCATGTCTTCCCTTTTCTCCACAGGACTTGGTTCCGTGTGAATTTGCCTCATCTCAGCTATAAAGCCACGAACACTGTGAGCTGGAGTCCGAGTCAGTGTGTCTTTTTTCATCTTCTGCCAGTTTCTTTTTAGTTCTTACGATTTAGTTTTATCTCCTATACACAGCTTATAGTTTAATTTTAAGTTAAACAATTCAATCTAAAAATTTATTTACAATTATTTTCCTACTAGTATAGTTGGCTTTATTTCAGCCTCCTTATTTCATTTATGTTTTGTTTTTCTGTTTTTTTTTAATTGCCTCCTTTTTTTTTCTTCTTTTGGAGTGAGTAAAATTTTCTCCCCTCATTCTTTTTCCTCCCTCTCTACTGTTATAAACTCTTTTTCTTTTATTTTAGAGGTTTCCCCAGAATTGTCAGTATCTACATTTAACAAAGTCTAATCTCATCAATATCTTTCATTTTCTTACTGTATAATATATGAACCTTAGAGTATTCGTTTTTGATTCTACAAATTAAACATTATTCTTTAATGTCATCAGCACCTTTTGTTCACCATTTGTCTTTTGTATCTTAGTTCTTTATTCTGGGACTATTTTTTCTATTTAAGTAATTTATTTTAGAGAGGATCTCTTAATGACTTGCTCAGGTTCTGTCTGACTTAAAATGTCAGTAGTTTGTTGTTGTTCTTAAGATAGATTTGCTGAGTATGAGCTTCTAGGTTAATAATTATTTTATCTTATTACATTCTACTGCCTTCTGTTTTTTTGATGCTGGTTTTAGTTGGCAGATAGTCTAATTGTTCTTTTACAGGAGATATATCTTTTCCTTTCTTGGTAGCTTTTAAAATGTTCTCTTTACTTTTGGTTTTCTAAAGTTTCATGAGAATGTGTCTGGTATGTGAGTTTTGCTGAATGCGAGGACCGATGTCTTTCTCTAATGTAGAAACTTTTCAGATAACGTCTCTTTGAATATGGAGTCTCTCTCATTCTCTCTCTATAGTCTTTTCATAACTCTGGTTAATTTATATTATATTATCTTATACTAATCACCATTTCTCTTTAAATCATTTATTTATTTAGTCAATGTTCATTACGTTTTACTTAATTATAATTAACATATTTTATTTTTAATTATATTTTGTTGTTTATGCCATTACTGTTGTCCCAGATTTTCCCCCTTTGTCCCCCTCCACCTAGCTCCACACTCCCTCAGGCGGTCCACACACCTTTGTTCACGTTGATGGGTCATCTGTATTAGTTCTTTGACTACTACATCTCCTATACTGTACTTTACATCCCCCTGGCTATTCTGTAACTACCTATTTGTACTTCCTAATCCCCTCACCTCTCCACCAATCCCCCCCCCACACCCCTCATCTGACAATCATCAAAATGCTCTTTGTATCCATGATTCTGTCTGTTCCTCTTGTTTGCTTAGTTTGTGTGTTAGATTCAATTGTTGATAGATATGTATTTATTGTCATTTTATTGTTCATAGTTTTGATCTTCTCCTTTTTCTTAAATAAGTCCCTTTAACATTTCATATAATAACGGTTTGGTGATGAACTTCCTTAGTTCTTTCTTGCCTGGGAAACTCTTCTACAACCCTTTGATTCTAAATGATATCTTTGCTGGGTAGAGCAATATCAGCTGTAGGTCCCTGCTTTTCATGACTTTGAATATTTCTTGCCAATCCCTTTTATCCTGCAAAGTTTCTTTTGAGAAATCAGCTAGAAGTCTTATGGGGACATCCCTGTAGGTAACTAACTTCTTTTCTCTTGCTGCTTTTAAGATTCTCTTTTTATCTTAAACATTTGGCATTTATGTGTGATGTGTCTTGAAGTGGGCTTCTTTGCATCCATTTTGTTTTGGACTCTCTTCCTGGACTTGTATGTCTATTTCTTTCACTACATTAGGGAAGTTTTCTTTCATTATCCTTTCAAATAGATTTCCAATTTCTTCCTCTTTCTGTTCTCCTTCTGACACCACTATGATACGAATGTTGGACTTCTTGAAGTTGTCCCAGAGGCTGCTTATACTATCCTTATTTTTTGGATTCTTTTTTTCTTGTTGTTGCTCTGATTGATTGTTTTTTCATTCCTTATGTTTGAAATAATTGATTTGATTTTTGGCTTCATTTATTCTACTATTGTGTCCCTGTAAATTGTTCTTTATTTCAATTAGTGTATCCTTCATTTATGATTAGATCTTTATGCTGGGAATCCTTACTAAGTTTCTTGACCCTCCTTATAACCAGTATTTTGAACTTTGCTTCTGGTAGATTGCTTATCTCCATTTTGTTTAGCCCCTTTTCTGAAGTTTTGATCTGTTCTTTCATTTGAGTCATGCTTCTTTGTATCCTCATTTTGGCAGCCTCCCCATATTTGTTTCTATGTATTAGGTAGAGCTACTTTGACTCTGTGTCTTGGTAGTGTGGCCTAATGTAGTAGGTGTCCTGTAGGGTGCAGTGTCACAGCCTCCCTTATCATCCAATTCGGGTACTTGAAGTGTGGGCTGAGTATACCCTCCTCTTGTAGTTGAGCCTTGATTGTTCTTGGCAGATCAATGGGAAGGAGTTACCCAGGCCAGTCAGCTGCAAGGACTGGCTGTGACCACTTACTACCAACTTCTTCCCATTGTAGAGGATCAGCTGGGCAAGGGCAGGGTGGTGGTGATATGTGGTCTATAGCTGTCCACTGGATATGCTGGCCCTGGGGTTTCTCAGGTGGTGCAGGTGAAGGTCGTCCCCCACCTGTGTGTTGCCCAGAGGCACCCTGCCTGAACTATAAAGCAATCTGAGATGGTTTCTAGTTGTGCTGGGCCTGGAGATTTCCTTGGGAAGCCAAGCTGTGAGTCTAGGCAGGCTGCTGCTGGTGCCTGGCCTGGGGCTTACTGAGGTCAGCTGTTGCATGTTTGAGAGGATCTAGGAAGTTGCAAAGCATGAGCTAAGATCAGCCACTCTTATGGAAAAACAGCTTGGGTGGGCCTGTAAATTGGGTGGGGCAGAGTCTCTGGGTGTTGGGAACTCCCCTGCTTGGTTTCAGAAGCTGTAACCCCCACCATGGCTAAGGCTGAGTAAAAGGACCTTGGGACCATAAGGCACTAAGGAGACAAAGCTTATCTTCCTGGCAGAGGTTCCCCCCTGCCCCCTTCACTTCACCTTGCTTGGCCCCGGGCAGATGACTGGTTAGCCAATGACAGGTAAGATTCCTCAAGGGGGGGACAACCTAAGACATCACAATCATGATGGGAACATCAGGGAAGGACTTGGGGGATTATTGTAAAAGGGGGTGGTGGACTCTCACCCCTCGGCTCTGACATAGCCTGAGTCCTCATTCTGTCTGTAAGAAGTCTCTTAATTTCTTGGCTGCCTTAATTCCCTCACTTGACTTAAGCCTGAAACAGTTCCAGAGGGCAATGTAGCCCTGGGCAAGAGCGGGCGGGTTCCCTGGAATGATCAGGCCTAAGAAAGAATACATAAAATCCTGTGAAATCTGTTTAGCTAAGAATGCCCTCAATTTTCTGATAAGGGTCCAAACATAAAATGAGTTTGTTTCCCAAAGTTTTGTGGCCCTTTAGCTATCTGACCCTGACTCAGCATAAGCCCTCATAGTTCTTTGAATGTTATCTATTGTTTGATCATTACTGCCTGACAATGATTGATGAACTTAACCTGTATTCCTGTGCAAACTGAACACAATAAAAGCCCATTGAGGAACAGGCTCAAGGTCCTTCTCTTTGGAGATTGGCCATCTTTCCTCTCCAGGCAGATCAGGTCTTGGTAGACTTACTCTCATCTGCAGCAGCCATGGGGGCTCTGTGGGTGGAGCCCCCCCCACATCTGAGGATCTCCAAGGTGGGCCAAACTGTTAGCCAGGTGGATGGAGTCTCAGGTATGCCACCAGCTTGCTGGCTCTGTGGTCAGTCTGGATGGTTGTGGTTTCCTTAATTCCATAATTATCAGACTTCCATTCAACTTTATTTCTGATGGTTGTGAGTGATGGTTGTCCTATATTTTAGTTGTAATTTTGATGTGGTTGTGCAAAAAGGTGAGCCATGTCTTCCTACACCTCCATCTTAACTGGAAGTCCTATTTTTAATTTTTTGAGGAACCTCAATACTGTTTTCCACAGTGGCTGTAGCAATTTGCAATCCCACCAACAGTGCACCAATTTCTCTTTTCTCTGCATCCTTGCTAACACTTGTTTGTTAATTTATTGATGATAGCCATTTTGGTGTGAGGTAATATCTCATTGTGGTTTTAATTTGCATTTGTCTGATGATTAGCATTTGATGATTAGCAAATATGTTGAGCATATTTTCATATATCTATTGGTCATCTCTATGTCCTCCTTGGGAAAGTGTCTATTGAAGTCCTCTGCCCATTTTTTAATTTGATTGTTTGGTTTTCTGGTGTTGACTTATATAAATTTTTAAAAATAAAATTTGGGTACTAACCCTCTATTGGTTGTTCATTGTCAAATATGTAGTCCTATTTGGTAGGTTGTCTTTTCATTTTGTTTATGGTTTCCTTTGCTGTACAAAAACTTTTTAGTTTGATGTAGTCCCATTTGTTTATCTTTTTGTTTCTCCCTCCCAAGGAGATATACTAGAAAAAAATATTGCTGAGAGAAATGTATTGAGATATTATTGCATATGTTTTCTTCTAGGAGTTTTATTATTTTTAGTGTTACAATTAAGTCTTCAATTCATTTTGAGTTTATTCTTGTGTATGGTTTAAGAAGGTGGTCTAGTTTCATTTTTTTTGCACATATCTGTCTGATTTTCCCAACACCATTTATTGAATAGACTGTCTTGCCTCCTTTGTCAAATATTAATGGACATTAAAGGTGTGGGTTTATTTCTGGGCTCTCTATTCTTTTCCATTGATGTAGATGTCTGTTTTATGCCAGTACCCTGCTGTTTTGATTACCATGGCCTTGTAATCAGGTAATGTGGTTCCTCTAACATTGTTCTTTTTTTCTCAGGGTTTCTGTGGCTCTTTGCTATTTGGGTTCTTTTGTGGTTCTACATAAATTTTTGGAACATTTGTTCTAGCTCTGTGAAATGTGTCATTACTATTTTAATAGGGATTGCATTAAATCTATAAATTGCTTTGGGTAGTATGGGCATTTTAACCATGTTAATTCCTCCTATCTGTGAGCATGGTATATGCTTCCATTTATTCATATGTTCTATTTCTTTCCTCAGTGTCTTATAATTTTCTAAATACAGGCCTTTTACCTCCTTGGTTAAATGTCTTTTTAGGTGTTTTTTTTTTAATGTAATTGTAAATGGGATTGTTTTCTTTTTTAAAAAATATTTTATTTATTAATTTTTACAGAGAGGGGAAGGGAAGGAGAAAGAGGATGAGAAACATCAATGTGTGGTTACCTCTTGCATACCCCCTACTGAGGACCTGAAAACCAGGCTTGTGGCTTGACTGGGAATCGAACCAGCAACCCTTTGGTTTGCAGTCTAGCACTCAACCCACTGGGCTACACCAGCCAGGACAGGATTGTTTTCTTAATTTCCCTTTTTGATAGTTTTTGATTGGTGTATAAAGTAAAACCACTTTCTATATATTAATTTTGTATACTATTACTTTACTGAGTTCATTTTATCAGTTCTAGTAGTTTTCTGTGTGTGGAGTTGTTAGGGTTCTCTACACATAGTATCATGCTATCTGCAAATAATAACAGTTTTATTTCTTCCTTCCCAATTCAGATACCTTTTATTTCTCTTTTTTGTCTGATTGCTGTGGTAGGTCTTCCAATACATTTTTTAATAAAAGTGGTAAAAGTGGACATTTTTATCTTGTTCCTGGTCCTAAGGAAAACTAGAGTTTTTCCCATTGAGTATGATATAGATGTGGGTTTGTCATATATGGCCTTTACTATGTTGAGGTATATACTCTCTAATCCTACTTTGCTGAGATTAGTAATTTTTTTATTATAAACAGATGCTGGATTTTGTCAAATGTTTTTTTCTGCACCTATAGATATGATCATATAATTTTTATCTTTCACTTTGTTTATGTAAAGTGGCATGTTCATTAACTTGAGGATATTGAATCAACCTTTTATCCCAGGAATAAATCCCAATTGATCATGGTATATGATCTTTTTAAAGTGTTATTGAATTCAGTTTGATAATATTTTGTTGAGGATATTTGCATTATGTTCATCAGAAATATTGGCCTGTAATTAATTTTTTTGTAATGTCTTTGGTTTTGGAATTAAGATAATGGTGGCCTTGTAAAATATGCTTGAGAGCCTTCCCTCATCTTAAATTTTTTGGAATAGTTTGAGAAGGATAGGTGTTAATTCTTCTTTAATATTCAGTAAAATTCACCTGTGAAGCCATTTGTTTGCTCAGGCTTTTTTTGATTACTGGTTTTAGTTCATTGGTATTAATCTTTCTGTTTAGATTTTCTGTTTCTTCTTGATTCAGTTTGGAAAAATTGTATGTCTCTAAGAGTTTATCCATTTTTTGCAGATTGTCCAATTTGTTGCATATAATTATTTGTAGTATTTTCTTATAATCTTTTGTATTTCTATGGTGCCATTTGTCACTTTTGTTTCATTTCTGATTTTATTTATTTGGGTTCTTTCTCTCTTTTTTTTGATGAGTTTGATGAAAGGTTTTTAATCTTTTTTTTTTTTTATATTTTCAAAGAAACAGCCTCTGGTTTTATTGATGCTTCAGACTGTATTTCATTTATTTCTGCTTTGATCTTTATTTCTTTCCTTGTACTCACTTTGAGCATTGTTAGTTGTTCTTTTTCTAGTTCCTTTAGGTGTAGGTTAGATTGTTTATTTGATACTTTTCTTGTTTCTTGATGGTAGGCTTTTTTTTTTTGCTGTGAATTTCCCTCTTAAAACTGTGCTGGCTGTGTCCTACAGATTTTGAGTCATTGTGTTTTCATTTTCATTTATCTCAAGGTATCTTTGATTTACTTGATTTTGTTGCTAACCCATTCATTGTTTAGTAGCATATTATTTAGCCTCTATATTTTTGTGTGCTTTTCAGTTTTCTTTTTGTAATTGATTTCTAGTTTCATACTATTGTGGTCAGAGAAGATTCTTGATACTATTCTTAATATTTAAGGAACAAATATTATTTGTTCCTTGAAGAAGTCACAGTTACTTTTGTCTCATATTATTAACACATGCTATATTCCCTGCTTGGAGTGTCTGTTTCCATGATTTTCTTGTGTCTGGCTTGTTGCCACTCTCTGGACCGTTGCTTTAATGTCACCTTCTCAGAGAGGCCTTCTCTTACCAGACAGTTTTGGTGTTTGTTGTTTTATGCTTGATATGATTTTCAGTCTTCTTAAAGTTGTTTATACTTATTTTGGGGTCTATCATGTGGTCTATCCTGGATAATGTTTTATATGCACTTGAAAAAAACATATATTCTGCTGCTTAGAAGTGAAGTGTTCTAAAAATATCAATCGAATCCATCTGGTCTAATGTGTCATTTAAGGCCACTGTTTCCTAGTTGATTTTCTGTATGGAACATCCATTGATACCAATGGGATGTTAAAGTCCCCTACTATGACTGTATTACTGTCAATCTCTTCCTTTATATCCATCAGTATTTGATGTATATATGTAGGCACCCTATGTTGGGTGTATGAATGTCTATAAGAGTTATATCCCCTTGTTGGATTGAACCCTTTTTCATTATGTAATATCCTTCTTTGTGTCTTGTAGCCTTTGTTTAGAGTCTATTTTGTCTGATATAAATATTGTTCCCTCAACTTTTTATTCATTTCCATTTGCATGAAATGTCTAGTATTTCATAGTTTTTAAATAGGGAATTTGTATATGTTTTGTAAGATTTATTTAGGTACCTAATATTTTTGATGTTATTGAATGTTATATCATTAAAATGTTAATTTTATCTTTTTAAAAAATCCTTACCTGAGGATGTTCTAATTGATTTTAGAGAGGAAATGAGAAGAAGAGAGAGAGAGAGAGAAAGACAGACAGACATTAATGTTGATGTTGGAGAAAAACATTGATAAGTTGCCTACCATATGTGCCCCAACAGTGGACCAAACCCTTAACCTAGGTATGTGCCTTGACCGGGGATCAAACCCACAATATTTTGGTGTATAGGATGATGCTCCAAACAACTGAGCCACCTGGCTAGGCCCAAAATGTTAATTTTCTAACCATGTATTGCTGGTACTTACTCTGTACCAGGACTTGTGCTGAGCATTCTAACAAGTATTAACGCACTGACGTTTATAAGGATTCTCTGAGATAATACTACTATTATTATCTCCATATATTTGTAACTGAGACACAATGGAGTCTTGCTTGCTCAAGATTAAGTGGTTAATATGTAGCTTGGATCTGAACCCAGGTAGTAGGCTTCTAGAATCTGAACTCAATCTGTGTGGTATACTGCCTCTCAGAAGAATGATGTCCACAGCATGCTTTGCATTACTACCTTTGCAGTTAGTAGGCTTCTGTTGTGTCCATGAGTATTTTTGTTTCCACTGGTTGGCTTGTACCAAGAGTCAGTTGTTTGTTTCCAAATCTCTCTTTGATAATTGAACTTGTTATTGTCATTACATATTTTAACTAAATAAACCAAGTGTGAAAACAAAGTTGTTTCTATGAAAACTAAGTTGATTCTCTGCAATAGATTCTATAAAGCCATATAAAAATTATTATTTTTTTTGTGAATTAGAATAGGTGAGAACAGTGAAAACTGGCAAACAGACAAGCCAAAAGTAAAAAGTCTAGAATTTTGCTCACAGGTAGTTTCTCAAGCGTCTTTAAGTTTTCTGTACTACTGAAACAAATCCTGAAAATTATAGAGGATATACTATAAAAGTTGTTTAAATGAGAGAGACTACAACAATAATCAGATTCATTCTAAAGAAAAGGATATTTATAGATTAGTGAATATATTGTCACTTATTGGTTTTAATTTAAAATAAAACCTATATATTAAAATATTAAAGACACACCAAATTTTTCAAACTGTAAGACACACTGGACCATAAGACACACCTAGGTTTCAGAGGAGGAAAAGAAGGAAAAAATTCTGAAGCAAAAAATGTGGTAAAATATTTAATAACATAAATAATATAGGCTGCCCTTCCCCACCCCCCGGCAGTGAGCCAGGTAAGCTACATTTGGACTATAAGATGCACCCCCATTTTCCTCTCAAATTTTGTTGGGGGAAGTGCATCTTATAGTCTGAAAAATATGGTATATCACTTACAAATTGTTCTTCTGCTTTAACCCCTCTCACTCTCCAAATAACCAACCAATTACTAGACCCCATTTTCTTTGTAAGGCAGTTTTCCATTGTGATCAGTCAATAGTTGTGGCATCATTTGTTAAATTGACCTTCTTTTCTTTACTGATTACAAAGTCTACTTTTACATCCTTACATATACTGCATTATCTTTGCAGGTGATCTATCTAGTTCCATTGTTCCATTTGTTAGTTCTTGACTTAGTGTTTTAATATCTGATAGATTTTTTTGTTCAACATTTCTTGGCTATCAACATCATTAATTTCTCCATACATATAATATTTCTGAAATCTATCATAAATATATTCTTTTTAAAAAATATTTTACTAAGCCCTGGCTGGCGTAGCTCAGTGGATTGAGCGTGGGCTGCAAACCAAAGTGTCGCAGGTTCGATTCCCAGGCAGGGTACATGCCTGGGTTGCAGGCCATGACCCCAGCAACGGCACATTGATGTCTCTCTCTCTCTCTATCTCCCTCCCTTCCCTCTCTGAAAATAAATAAATTAAAAAAATATTTTACTTATTTATAGACAGATGGGAAGGAAGGGAGAAAGTGAGAGAGAGAAACATCAATGAGTGGTTGGCTCTCATGAGACCCACATTGAGAAACCTGGCCCACATCCCAGGCATGTGCCCTGATTGGGAGTTGAACTGGTGATCCTTTGCTTTGCAGTTCAGTGCTCAATCCACTGAACCACACCAGCCAGGTCTATCATAAATATATTTTTATTGGGGATATTTTTACCAATTTTGAAAGGTTCTGGAAAAGGAATGCTAAACTTATAATTACAACATAAAAATAAGGGAAGATTGGGTCCTTTGCCCATTTTTTAACTGGACTGTTTGTCTTCCTGGTGTGGAGTCATGTGAGTTCTTTATATATTTTGGAGGTCAAACCATTGTCTGAGGTATCATTGGCAAATGTGTCTTCCCATATTGTTAGTTCCCTTTCCATTTTGCTGATGTTTTCTTTAGCTGTGAGGAAGCTCTTTTTTAGTTTGATGTAGTTCCATTTGTTTATTCTTTCCTTTTTATCCCTTGTGCTAAGGGACATATCAGTGAAAATATTGCTTCATGGAATATCTGAAATTTTCCTGCCTATGTTTTCTCTAGGACTTTTATGGTGTCACAACTTATATTTAAGTCTTTTATCCATCTTGAGTTTATTTTGGTGTATATATGATGTAAGTTGGAGGTTTAGTCACATTTTTTTGCACACACTTTTCCAGATGCAATGGGCCTGAACAGACACTACTCCAAGGTGGATATACAGAGGGCCCATAGACATAGGAAAAATGCTCAACATCATTAGTCATTAGAGAGATGCAAATTAAAACCACAACGAGATACCACTTCATACCAGTCAGAATGGCCATCATTAATAAATCAACAAAAAATAAGTGCTGGTAAGGTTGTGAAGAAAAGGGAACCCTAGGACACTCTTGGTGTAAATGCAGACTGGTACAGCCACTGTTGAAAACAGTATGGAATTTCCTTAAAAAACTAAAGATGGAGCTGCCTTTTGATCCAGTGATCCCACTGCTGGAACTATACCCTAAGAATCCTAAATCACCAATTCAAAAGAACCTATGCACCCCAATGTTCATAGCAGCATTATTTACAATAACCAAGTGCCGGAAACAGCCTAAGTGCCCATCAATAAATGAGTGGGTCAAAAAACTGTGGTACATTTACACAATGGAATACTGTGCAGCAGAAAGAAAGAAGTGACTCTTATACTTCATGACAGCATGGGTGGACCTGGAGAGCATTATGCTAAGTAAAATAAGCCAGTTAGTGAACGACAGATACTATATGATTTCACCTATAAGTGGAACCTAATCAACAAAACAAATAAATGAGCAAAATAGAACCAGAGACTTGGAAATAAAGAACAAACTGACAGTGACCAGAGGGGAGGGAGAGGAGGATAACGGGGGAAAGAAAAGGGTGGGGCAAGCAAAGGAATATGAATAGAGGACTCATGGGCATAGAAAATGGGGATGATTGACTATGGGAGTGGGGCAACAGGGTAGGGAAGAGCATGGGGAAAAAGGTGAGACAACTGTAACTGTACATCAATAAATAAAAAAATTAAAAAATGAGGGAAGATTAAGAAACTCAGAGGCTAGCCTCAGAAAGGTTAAGACATAGGAGACATAGTAATGGTAAACTGGCTTTTCTGTACTCTCTGACAAGAACACATGAATCACTAATGAAACATGTGAGAAAGTATTGTAGATTAGAGCACACGGTAAGAGACTGTCTAGGAGGGGCTAGTTCATGGAGATCAGACAGGAACTGCATTTGCAGAGGCAGATAATTTTCCCTGTTCCATAGGTCCAGCTCATCTTTTTAAGAGGAGCTTGCTCATTTTGTCACTAAACACCTGCTTCACCTGTTTGTTCCTCAGAGTGTAAATGAAGGGGTTAAGCATTGGGGTCACTACAGTATTGAGTAAGGCCACCAACTTGTTCCTGTCCTCCCCCTCACCACCCTTGCCCGACCGGATATACATGAAGATGCAACTGCCATAGAAGAGAGACACAACAATGATGTGAGAAGAACAGGTTGAGAAGGCTTTCTGCCTCTCCTTGGCTGAGGGGATGCGCAGGATGGTGTAGAAGATGTGGCCATAGCAGGTGGCTGTCACAGACAGAGTGCCCAGTAAGCTGAAATTGGCTGCAATAAGACTCAGAAGCTCTATCAGACTTGTGTCTGCACATATGAGTTCCAGGAGTGGAAAGCTGTCACAGAAGAAATGGTTAATGACATTGGGGCCACAGAATGGCAGCTGAACTATCATGAAAGTTGGAATCATCATGAGAAGGAATCCTATTGTCCATGAAGAAAGAACCAATTGGACACAGACCTTGTTGCTCATGATGGTGGCATAATGCAAGGGATTGCATATGGCCACATACCTGTCAAAGGACATCACTGCCAGGAGGAAGAACTCTGTGGTGCCCAGCGAGAAATAGAGAAAAAGCTGGAGGAAGCAACCTGAGAGGGAGATGGTCTTGTATCCAGTCAGGGTGTTGGTCAGCATCTTGGGGAAGATGACAGAGGTTAGCCAGACTTCCAAGACAGCAAAGTTTCGAAGGAAGTAGTACATGGGGGTGTGGAGGCGCCTGTCCATGAGGGTGATAACCACGATGAGGAGATTCCCCAGTAGAGTGAGGAAGTAGGTCAGGAGGAGCCCCAGGAAGATGAGCATCTGAAGCTCACAGGCATCTGAGAGCCCCAGCAGGACAAACTCAGTGACAGTGGTGTGGTTCCCCATGGCTCTTCTGACCTCTGCTGGGATGACCAATCAGAGGTGTGCAGTATCATGAGTCATAATGTTCTGGAGCTATGAGGACTCTTGGAACCGAAAGGAAAGATGGATGAGTGTTGCACTTTGAGCTGAAGGAGTTTTTATTTCTGTGAAGGACATGTCTTCCCACCACTCAGGTTTGTTTTGCAGAGCCCCTGTCTTACGTGTGGTCCCTGGTGTGTCTGTGTGTTAGAGGAGAGAGTGGTGATCTGCAGGGTGACTTAAGTAAGACCCCAGTAAAAAATTATCCTTGCTTACTTTTCTTAATTAAACTTTTATCACTGATTCCTTTACCCCTAACATTATAACCTATTTTCAAAATTTCTTTAATTTTAAAATTTAGTATTATTTTTTATCTTTACTCCAATATTGGGCCTTCATCAATATAGTATGAGTAGTTCATATATGAGGGTGGTAAGATATCTGCTTTAATTAGCCATTCACAATACAGATCCATATCCATGGGTAAATTTAGAATGCATAGTCACTCTACTGCTGTTTCAAGATTCTTGAGCTTTGGTGCTTTTCACTAGTATTTTGGTTAATACAAAGGGAAGAGGAAATCTGTGAAGAAAAAAGAAAGCCCAACTTTCACAAACCAAAAAAAAAAAAAAGAAAAATTCAAGTTTTATATATATATATATATATATATATATATATATATATATATATATATATATATATATATTTATTTATTTATTTATATTTATATCTATATATAAACTCTTACTAAAGAATATATATATAAAGAATATATATATATATTCTTTATATATATACATATATATATATTCTTTAGTAAGAGTTTTGGATTCAAGGTTCTTAATATTGTTTCCAAATGATACATCCAGGTGTTCCTCTCATTGCATCCTCCAATGGGTTCTAGATAAAATACACTCTGTGATTATTTGATTCTTTATATATTTCATGCACTTATGCTTTTGCATATGGTATTCATAATGCTTGGAATCATCTGACATTGAAATCTTATTTATCCTTTAAGTCTATCCTCAGTGTATGTTGTTTCTTTCTGATGGTGCTTTCTCTTCTGAATTACTGAGTAATAATATCCTTCCATATCCTTCATAATGTTATTATATCTCATTTAATTTTCATTGTACTTTTGAAGTCGTTTTTCATTTGTTGCTCGTGAGTCAAACATTTCTTTATTGATCTTTGTATTTTATATAGCCCTTAAACACTTTCTTAAAATAATCAGATTTAATAAACATTTATTAAATGAGTGAATAATACCTTAAATGTGCAAGAGATGGATTTGGTGGTGTTTGACACACAAGAGGCTGAGGACATATCACTTACGTAATATTTTTGAGGGGACAACAGATTTGTAGAGTCATATATCTCACATTGGTCCCTATGAAGAGAGTCTGCTTCTCCTAATAAGAAAGTGGAGATGTCTCCTCACAAACATTCTCTAAAGGGAGACTCTCCATCTTTGCGATGGTTAGAGTTTGAGCTAGTAAACAGTGGTCTGGTAAGATCTCCCTTTAAAAGTCATCATCTTTGGCGCTTGCTTCAGCAGCACATATACTGAAATTGAATGATACAGAAATGATTAGCATGGCTCCTGAGCAAGGATGACACACAGATTCATGAAGTGTTCCATATTTTTATATCTGGTGAATACTCACCCCTACCTCATGCCTCACTGAGAACATACCTCCTGCAACTCAAATACTGCTAGAGGCTCTTTCAGTGGCTGAACCTAACAGGCAGCCAATAAGCCTAGGCACATGGAGGTGGATCTCTGGGTTCCTTGGAACTTTGAAGGAAATGACCTGGCCCTGTTGACCTGACCCTGGACCCGGTACATAAAAGCTGACCTTGGTGTGTTGCTGGATCCTTCAAACACACACCCAGGCCAGCAGAGGCAGCCACAAACTTGGATCACTTTGCAGCTCCAAACAGGTGGCCTAGGGCCAGTCACAGTCAACGTCCAACATTATTCTGCACCAGAGTCCCTCCCAAGAGGCCCCTGAACCAACATACCCAGTGGTCAGCTTCAGACAGTATCAGAATAGGATCTAATTAGCTTTATAACCAGCATACCCAAAGGGAGATCTTGGCAGATGCCAGACCCTACCAAGGCAAATTCTGCTCTATGTGGTCTGCACCTGCACAGTGGCTTGTACACCGTGGTCAGGGTGGATCCTCACAGTCAGACAGCTTGAGGGTCCTCCCCACACATGAGTGGGCTAATAGCAATCAAGACTAAATATGTGCCCTGACTGTTGTGGTTCATATGGTGGGACATTGTCCTGCAAAGTTAAAGGTCACCAGTTTGATTCCCACAGGGCACATACCTGGGTTGTGAGTTCGGTCCCCAGTTCAGCCACATGCTGGAGTCAGCTGGTCAATGTTTCTCTCTCACATCATTGTTTCTCTCCCACTCTTTCTCCCTCTCTTCCCCTCTCTCTAAAAATAAGTAAATAAAATCTTAAAAAAAGACTAAATTACAAGAGGAGGGCCCACACAACCCACACAAGGGATATTCCAGGAGTACCCAACACAGGTGATCAAGGAGGCTGCACCACTGGACCATACAGGACATCCTCGACATGAGGCCACACTACCAAGATTGGGAGTCACAGCAGATCTACCCAATACATAGAAATAAATACAAAGAGGCAGCCAAAATGGGGAAATGAATAAACATGCCCCAAATGAAAGAACAGGAGAAATTCTCAGAAAATGAAATGGAGGCAAGCAATTTACCAGATATAGAGTTCAAAAGAATGCTTGTAAGAATGCTTAAGGAAGCTAGTGAGAACTACAGTAGTATGAAAAAGGACACAGAAACCATAAAAAAACCTGTCAGAAGTGAAGAATACACTACTAGGAATAAACAGTAGGTTGGATAAAGCAGAGGATCAAATCATGATTTGGAAGACAAGGTAGCAGAACACGGCATATCAGAGCAGAAAAAAATGAATAAATGAAAATTAAACAATGAGGACAGTTTAAGAACCTTTGGAACAACATAATGCATACCAACATCTGCAACATAGGGGCACCAGAAGCAGAAGAGAGTGAGCAAGGAGTTGAGAACCTATTTGAGAAAAAAATTACTGAAAACTTCCCTAACCTGGTGAAGGAAATGACACACAAGTCTGGGAAACACAGAAAGTCCCAAATAGGATGGATGCAAAGAGGCCCACTCCAAGATACATCATAATTAAAATTCTAAAGGTTAAAGATAAAGAGAGACTCTTAGAGGCAGCAAGAGAAAAGCAGTTTGTTACCTACAGGAGAGTTCCCATAAGACTCTCAGCTGATTTCTCAAAAGAAACTTTTCAGACTACAAAGAATTGACCAGAAATGTTCAAAGCCAGGAAAAGCAAGGCCCTACAGCCAAGATTGCTGTACCCAGAAAAGATATCATTCAGAACTGAAGGGCAGATAAAGAGTTTCTCAGACAAGAAAAAAAACTAAAGGATTTCATCATCACCAAATCGTTATTACATGAAATGTTGAAGGGACTTATTTAAGAAAAAGGAGATCAAAACTGTGAGCAATAAAATGGCAATAAATACATATCTATCAACAACTGAATCTAAAAAACAAACTAAGTAAATTAGATGAACAGAGACAAATCATGCATATGAAGAGCATTTTGATCGTTGCTAGATGGGAAGGGAGTGTGGGTGAATGGGTGAAGAGGTGAGGGAGTTAAGAAATACAAATAGGTAGTTACAGAATAGCCACAGGACTGTAAAGTACAGTATAGAAAGTGGAGTAGCCAAAGAATGTATACACATGACCCACAGACATGAACAATTCTGTGGGGATTGCCTGAGGGAGTAGATGGTACTAGATGGAGGGGAACAAAGGCAGAAAAATCAGGAAAGCTGGGGTAGCGAAATCAATAAGATATAATTAAAAAAAAGATAAAAGATTGACAAAACTTTAACCAAACTTATCAAGAAATTAAGAGAGAGAGAGAACTCAAATAAATAAAATCAGAAATAAAAGAGGAGAAATATCAACTGACTCTATAGAAATACAAGGGATTTTAGGAAAACATTACAACTATATACAAAGAAATTGGACAATCAGGAAGAAATGGGTAAATTCCTAGAAACATACAATCTTCCAAAACTGGATTAGGAAGAATTAGAGAATCTGAGTAGGCAGATTACAATTAGTGAAATTGAAGCAGTAATTTGAAAACTCCCAACAAACAAAAGTCCTGGATCAGATGGCTTCACAGGTAAACTTTATCAAATATCAAAGAAGAACTAAAAGCCTACACTTCTTGAACTATTACAAAATATTCAAGAGAAGGGAATACTCCCAAGCTCATTTTACAAGGCCAGCTTACCTTTATTCCAAAACCAGGTAAAGAAAAAAAAATTATAGGCCAATACCCTTGATGAACATAGATGCTAAAATCCTCAACAAAATATTAGCAAACCAAATCCAGCAATACATTAAAAACATCATACAACATGATCTAGTGAAATTTATTACTTGGATGCAAGGTTGATATAATATTTATAAATCAATATATGTGATATACCGCATAAACAAAATGAAGGATAAAAGCCACAAGATCATATCAACAGATTCAGGAAAGCATTTAAAAATCTCACAAAGTGGGAAGAGAGGGGGCATACCTAACATAGTAAAGGCCACATATGACAAGCACACAGTCAACATCATACTCAATGGGCAAGAATAAAAGTGTTTCTATTAAGATAGGGAAAAACACAGGGATGTTTACTTTCACCACTCTTATTCAACATAGTATTGGAAGTCCTAGCCCTAGCAATCAGACAAAGAAAAGAAATAAAAGGTATCCATATTAGAAAGGAAAAAATAAAACTGTCATTATATGCAGATGACATGATACTATATATAGAAAAACCTAAAGATTCCATCAAAAAACTACTAGAACTGATCACTGAATTTGGTAAATTAGCAGGATACAAAAGAAATATTCAGAAACAGTTGTATTTCTACACACCAATAATGAACTATCTGAAAGGGAAACTAAGAAAACAATCCCATTTACAATTGCATTAAAAATAAAATACCTAGGAATAAATTTAACCAAGGATGTAAAAGGCCTGTACTTAGAAAGCTGTAAAACACTGAAGGAAAATTTGAAGATACAACTAAGTGGAAGCACATACCATGTTACTGGATAGGAAGAATTAAAATCATTAAAATTTTCATACTACCCAAAGCAATGTACAGATTCAACAAAATTCCTTTCAAAATACCAATGGTGTATTTCACAGAACTAGAACAAATATTCCAAAAATTTATATGGAATCGAAAAGGACCCTGAATAGACAAAACAATCTTGAGAAAGAAGAACAAAATTGGAGGAATCACAATACCTGATATCAAACTATACTACAAGTCCATAGTAAGCAAAACAGTATACATAAAAACAGACATATAGATCAGTGAAACAGAATAGAGCGCCCAGAAACAAACCCATGCCTTCATAATTGATTAATATTTGACAAAGGGGCAAGAACATACAATGGAGTAAAGATAGCCTATTCAATAAATAGTGTTGGGAAAATTGAACAGACATGTACAAAAAAAAAGAAAAAGAGAAAGAAAGAAAGAAAGAAAGAAAGAAAGAAAGAAGACCACCTTATTACACCATACACAACAATAAACTCAAAATGGATCAAAGACTTATATGTTAGACTCAAAACCATAGACACATGAAAAAAATGCTCAACATCACTAGCCATTAGAGAGATACAAATTAAAACTACAGTGAGATACCACTTCACACCAGTCAGAATGGCCATCATTAATAAATCAACAAAAAATAAGTGCTGGTAAGGTTGTGAAGAAAAGGGAACCCTAGGACACTCTTGGTGTAAATGCAGACTGGTACAGCCACTGTTGAAAACAGTATGGAATTTCCTTAAAAAACTAAAGATGGAGCTGCCTTTTGATCCAGTGATCCCACTGCTGGAACTATACCCTAAGAATCCTAAATCACCAATTCAAAAGAACCTATGCACCCCAATGTTCATAGCAACATTGTTTACAATAACCAAGTGCCGGAAACAGCCTAAGTGCCCATCAATAAATGAGTGGGTCAAAAAACTGTGGTACATTTACACAATGGAATACTATGCAGCAGAAAGAAAGAAGGAACTCTTACCCTTCATGATAGCATGCATGGACCTGGAGAGCATTATGCTAAGTGATATAAGTCAGTCAGTAAAGACAGGTACCATATGATCTCATCTATAAAGTGGAACCTAATCAACACAACAGTGAGCAAAATAGAACCAGAGACTTGGAAATAAAGAACAAGTTGATAGTGACCAGAGGGGCGGGAGAGGGGGATAACGGGGGTTAGAAGGGAAGAGACAAGCAAATGAATACAAATACAGGACTTATGGGCATGGACATTGTGGGAGGATTAACTGTGGGAGTGTGAAGGGGATGGGACAGGGGAGAACAATGGGGAAAAAGATGGGGCAACTGTAACTGAACAACAATAAAAAAATTATAGAAGAAAAGATAGGCAGTAAAATCTTGGACTTTTCTTGTAGCCCTATTTTTTCTGATATATCTCCTCTGGCAAGGGAAACAAAAGATGAAATAAACAATGGAACTGCATCAAACTAAAAAGTTTTGCACAGTACAGGAAACCACTAATAAAGTGAAAAGACAACCCAGTGAATGGGAGAATGTATTCCCCAAGGATATATCTGATTTTTGTTACTATCCAAAATTTGTAAAGAACTTACACAATTCAACACCAAAAAACCAAACAATTCAGTTAAAAAATGGACAAAGGACCTGAATAGACATTTCTCCAAAGAGGAGAAACAGATGGCCAGTAGATGTATGAAAAGGTGTTCGACATCACTACTTATCAGAGAAATACAAATAAAAAGATGAGATATCACCACACACCTGTCAGAATGGCTATCATCAATAAATCAGCAAATAGTTGGAGAGAATTTGGAGAAAAGGAAACCCCCATGCACTGTTGTGGGAATGAATGTTGGTGCAGCCATTGTGGAAAGCAGTATAGATTTACCTCAAAAAATTAAAAATGGAATGGTTTATGACCCAGTGATTTCATTTCTTTCTTTTTTTTTTTTTAAGATTTTATTTATTTATTTTTAGGGAGGGAAGAGAGGGAGGGGGAGAGAGAGAGAGAGAGAGAGAGAGAGAGAGAGAGAGAGAGAGAGAGAGAGAGAAAGAGAGAGAAACATCAATGTGCGGTTGCTGGGGGTTATGGCCTGCAACCCAGGAATGTACCCTAGCTGGGAATTGAACCTGGGACACCTTTGGTTCCCAGCCCGCGCTCAATCCACTGAGCTGCGCCAGCCAGGGTTTTGTATTTTTTTTTTTCATTTCTGAGAATATATACAAAGAACCTCAAAATACTGATTTGAAAGAATATATGCACCCCTATGTTCAATGCAGAATTATATACAATAGTCAAGATTTGGAAGCAGCCCAAGTGCCATCAGTAGGTGAGTGGATTAGAACAGCTGTGGTACATTTACACAATGCAGTACTACTCAGTCATAAAAAAGAAGGAAGTCTTACCTTTTGCTATAGCTTGGATGGACCTGGAGAATACTATGTTGCGTGAAATAAGCCAGTCAGAGAAAGAGTAAGTACCATACGATTTCATTTATATGTGGAATCTAATGAACAAAATAAACAAACAAAATAGAAACAGACTCATAGAGACAGAGAACAGGCTGACAACTGTCAGAGGGGAGTGGGTACAGATGCTGGGTGAAAAAGGTGAAGGCATTAAGCAAGCAAGCAAACAAACAAACAAAACTCATAGACACAGACAATTTGGTGATTACCAGAGGGAAAAGGGAGATGAGGGAAGTAGAAGAGAGTAAAGGGGGAACAAATGGTGATAGGAGACTTGACTTACAGTGGTGAACACAAAATACAATATACAGATAATGTATTATAGAATTGTATGCCAGAAACCTATATAATTTTATTAACCAATGTCACCCCGATAAATTCAATGTAAAAAGTCAGCGTGCTTGGAAGTTCCTTTTCTTAAGTAATAACCACTATTATAATTATCAGGCAGAGCTGTAGGAATTATTTGCCAGCCACTAGAGAATAAGATTGAGACCCAGTTTAGGTACTTTGGATGAAGGAAATGCTAGAGGATACGAGTAACGAGGATGACATAGTAAACTGTATAAACTTTTCCTTTTTGTGGTTTTGTCTTTTTAGCACAGTCTATACTATTCAACATTATTCTACAAACTACCATTATAACTAACAGCTATTGACAGTTATTAAAGAACACAAAATAATCAATCAGCCTCTGAGGATATAGCTAGGGCTATTCTCCACTGGTTATTTCAGGCTCAACATTGTTTAGATTTATTAGCAGTTTGAAAAGGAAGCCCCTGCAGCTTAATAATTTGGTTCAAAGGTGACCCCAGGTGGCCAAGAAACTTATCCAGCTCTTTTCAGAACAAAGCAAGATCCAACACAAATGTCATACTCAGAAACATCATCAAGAGTTAATAGAATGGGCATTATTTAGGCGAAGTCCTGGGTAGGACACATGGAGAGGAAGATGAGAATAGAGACTAAGATGAGGAGGAAGAGTTAGATGTGAATGGGTGAGGAGGAGAAAGCTCTAGGTTCACATTGAATCATGAGTTTAGCACAGATAAACTATGAAAAGACAGTGTGATCAGCCCAAGTACATAGCACTTAGATAGGACTGCTGATTAACTTCAGGGTTGGCTTTATTTATTTATTTTACCTATTTTAAGCCAGAGATCAGCAGCTAGGCGGCCTTCCAGGTACAAAGGGGAAAAGGCCATTTCATGAATTCCAGGCATTTTCCCCTTTATCCTACCTGCTTGATGAAAAAAAGGAGAGACTTGCTGGGCATCCTGAGGGCCAGACATGGCTGCACCATCCACTGACCATTCATTGTTTTAAGGGTCTGTCACACAGTGCCAGGCCCCAGTGGGAAAGACTCTACAGATGCCCTGGAAATTTATCCTGCCATGGCTGGAACTGCATGGTCTTCTGAACAGTTCTAGCACACCTAGAAAGAGGGTGAGATCTTCTCCCTCTAAGGAAGGGCATTAACAGTTTCACCCAGGCTCAACATTGTCCAGAGCTTTGGGTTTTTCAAGGGGACAGTTTCACAGAGCACATGGTGGAACAGGTAAAGTTCCCCAACATGAGTAACTTAGTGGCTCTGAAGGATGAACTTTCACTTGCCTAACATTGACCTGGATGGTGGGGCTAAAGTTACAAATGAGACCAGTGCACATGCTCAATGTGCCACATCTTAGAAAGGAAAGTGAGAAATGAGTGCTAGGAAGAGCAGGGTTTGAGGAAGCCAGTGCTGCTCAGCTGTCCTTGGCAGCACCAAGGCGGAGATTGCTCCGCAGACCCAAGGTCAGGTGTCTAGCAGGCCTCTGGGGAAGTCCCAGTCAGGCCATCCCAAATACACTACTTAGAGGATTGAAGAAAATACCTGGTTCCCAGGGGTAATTCCTGAGGTTACAATTGTTGTCTGTGGCTCTAAATGCAGATCTCACACTGCTGGTGTGAGATCTCCATTTCTAATGAATTTGATGGTATTCTCTAAGGACATCTGTCCTTTTCCAAAGTGTCCTCAGTGGTCAGCTGTCTTCCGTGGGTAGGACAGTGGTTTCCTTGGACTTTGTCATCATTCAGCTCACAGGATCTGATGAGTTCAAGAATGTTTCAAAATCTTCGATTTTCAGCAAGTTCGTCCTAGGAACCACATTGGAAAAGCACAGTAATTTGATGCAATCTTCCTTCATCCTCCTCTTAAAGTAATGGGGGTGATTTTGATGATAAAGGCTTTTATTCCATCCTCACATTGGCCCACTCTCTGAGAGAGAATATTTCTTCTGTGGGCAATCAGGCTCCAGGAGACAGTGGGTGAACTACTTCTGGAATAAACACATTTCTTTGTGGAGGTGACATCAGGATTGAAAGACTTTGGTTGCTGCTTTGTTTTCTTAAGGGATCTACTCTTCTCCCAAGCTTGATGGGCTTTATGATCCCCAGAGAATTACTATAATAAGCCTCATGCAACCTCTTCCCAACTCTCTTGGCTGTTACTACAACTTTGCAAACAAAAGTTTCTGTTGTTTGTTCAGATCAACAATTACTTTTAGTTAAAGTAATAAATCTAATTATGCCTCTAAAATAAGGGGCTCCTGTGTAATATTAGACAGTCCTGTTGGTACAGGGATGTAAGGAATCATCACAAGTAATACAGCACCTTGGCTAATCCTGTGCTGACCCCCTCCTCACTAGGGTTGAAAGATGGCAGAAGGTGGGGTCCTGGGGGAAGGGCCAAAAGCAAAGATAACGGAACAGCTAAGATTAGTTTTTTTCCCAGCTTCATCGAGGTATAATATCGAGGTATAATTGACTAATAAATTGGTATATGTTTAAAATGTACAATGAAATGATATTTATATAAGTGATTACTACAATGAAGTTAACACATCTGTCACCTCACATAGTTGCCATTCATGTGTGTGTTTTTGTGTGTTGAAGTGTTGTGATGTACAGGGCAGCCTTTATTTGGAAGAAATATGTCCCAAATCAGGGCAAAGTGCTTTGTGGTTCTCTTGCTTGCTTCAAGATTATGGAAATGTTTTGGATCAGAACTTGCACTAAAGTGTTGGTGCCCATGGTTTTTCTCTGTGTTTTCTCACTGTTACATCTGTTGTCCTGACGAGGTCAATGTAAACTTCCTTATCAAGGTGTGCAGGACTATCCTTTGTGACTGGAAAAGTTACTGATTCTCAGACGTACGGAATTTAGCAGCAGTAACTTCGCTTTCCCAAAGTGATTTGAAATGAACATCCCAGACAATGAACTTTGCTCTGACAAACTCAGTTGTGATGATTGAGATTCTTCTTTCCTTGGTCCAGAAATCAATGTCACAGCTGTGCATATGGGGAAAATGATGTTCTTTTTAGCTGCCTTCAGCTATGAAACTGTGTTCTTTTTATCACTGTGGCTGAAGGACATCTTTGTACCTAAACATTTTGTTATTTTTTTTCTGCTCAGTTGGTCTTTTATTTTTATTCACTCACGTATCCATTGATTCAGTCATCATTTATTTACATCCTTGTTGCATTTTTAATCCATTCCAGTTCTTTTAGATTTTATTTATTTAGTTTTAGAGAGAAGGGAAGGGAGGGAGAAAGAGGAGGGAGAGAACATCAACGTGTGGTTGCCTCTCATACACCCCCAACTGGAGACCTGGCCCCCAACCCAGACATGTGCCTTGACTGGGAATTGAACCAGTCACTCTTTGGTTTGCAGTCCAGTACTCAATCCACTGAGCCACACCAGCCAGGGCTGCTGCTGTTGTTGTTGTTGTTGTTATTGTTGTTGTGTGTGTGTGTGAGGAATATAATTTTGTATATATTTTTTTGTACTTGTTCAAAAGTTTTCTGGGTCTCTTGTATCCAGGAGTAGAAATTCATTACTGTAGGACCTGAGCAATCTCAATCTCACTGAAATTGCTCTTCAAAACGGCTGCATCAGTTTATGTTCCTATCAGTAGTACTCACCCACATTCTCACCAGCATGAAATATTGCCCATGTTTTTCAGGTTTGCTAAGCTGAAATTTATGTTGCCTCTGCACATCATTTTCTTCCTGTTTCAAAGGAGATGCTTTCATATTGTTTATATTCCAGTTATAAATCCATTAGTGGTTATCTTTGTTGCAAATATCTTCTACTAGTTGTCAAATTGGTCTTGCTTTCTGTCCCAGATGTTAACTCTGCTTATGTTGTATAAATTTGAACAGAAATTGTTAATATTTAATTAGTTGCTTGTGCTGGGCTTCCAAAAATGAGGAGACATTAATTATTAACATGAGCAGAACCATGAAGTAGTGGTCCAGACTGCTGCTTTAGGGGGGTCTGAGTAGTTTGCCATGGGTAAGGCAGAGATTACGAAAAAAAGACAATGGTATGTGTAACAGAGAGACCGTGGAGAGGAGGGCAGTACCTGAACTCTTTGATTTGAGGGTGATGTCAAACACATTTGGACTCACGTAAATATTCAGTTGGGCCAAGAATTACAAATAGAATCTTGTGACCTTATTTCAATCAGAATAAATGTGGAATTAATTTTAAAAAATATATTAGGATAACATTTTTGCTTTACTTTTACTACAAAATAATTTATGTTGCCGTGGCTGGTGTAGCTCAGTGGAGTGGGCACGGGCCTGCAAACCAAAGAGTTGCTGGTTCGGTTCCCAGTCAGGGCACATGCCTGGGTTTTGGGTCAGGTCCCCAGGCCCCCAGGTTCCCAGTAGGGGGCGCTTGAGGGGCAACCACAAATTGATGTTTCTCTCCCTTTCTTTCTCCTTCCCTTCCCTTCTCTCTAAAAATAAATAAATAAAATCTTTAAAAAATAATTTAGGTTCCTCATCAGGCATTTTAGAAAATACAAGCAAAGAGAAAAATAAAAATCACCTGCATTCTTATCACCTGGATGTAGTAATTATTCACATTTTAGAATTAGTATTTTGTGCATACATACATTTGTATACACCACAGATTTAAAAAAATGGATTCTAATGTACATGTTACTTAGAATCTGGGTTTTTTTAAAATAAAAAATTTAATATAGTGTGGGATGCTTTCCATGGTCAGTAACTACATAAAATCAACTTAAATTATTTTAATCAGTCTGCTATTTGTCTGTTTAGGCATTTAGATTATTTCCAGTTTCCACAATTATAAATAACATTGTAAAGAATATTTTTGTGCACATATTTAAAAATTATAGAAATGTGCATAAATAAAAATTCAAACATTATAGAAGGTTATAAAATTAAAAAAAATTTGTTTTGTCTTTCCCTAGTTCAGTTTACCACAAATACCTGACAATACTTTTGGACTGGGATTGTTCTCATAATTATTATTTTATCTTTAGTTAATATTCTTTAGTTAATGATATCCTTAATTAATATTTCTGTCTTTAGTAACATTTCTGCCTTTCCTTGCTGTGTCATCTTTGACAGTGTTTATGGCTGAAAAATGAGGTATTTATTGTTTCTATGGTACCTCCTGCTTCTCTGACTCCTTCATGTAACTAACAATATATAATAGAATTGAAACTCTATTCTTTTAAAAATATATTTTATTGATTATGCTATTACAGTTGTCCCATTTTTTTCTCACCTTTATTCCCCTCCCCTCTGTAGCCCTCTCCCACCAGCATTCCCCTACTTTAGTTCATGTCCATAGGTTGTACACATAAGTTCTTTGGCTTCTCCATTTCCTATACCATTCTTAATGTCCCCCTGTTTATTTTGTGCCTACCAATTATGCTTCTTATTCCCTATACCTTTTCCCCTATTCTCCTCCCTTCCCCTCCCCACCAATAACCTCCATGTGATCTCTATTTCTGTGAGTCTGTTTCTGTTCTAGTTATTTGCTTAGTTTGTTTTTGTTTTTAAATTTTGGTTGTTGATAGTTGTAAGTTTGTTGTCATTTTACTGTTCATATTTTTGATCTTCTTCTATTTCTTAGATAAGTCCCTTTAACATTTCATAATATGGGCTTGGTGATGATGAACTCCTTTGACTTCACCTTATCTGGGAAGCACTTTATCTGCCCTTTCATTCTGAATGATAGCTTTGCTGGATAGAGTAATTTTGGATGTAGGTTCTTGCCCTTCATGACTCTGAGTACTTCTTTCTAGACCCTTCTTGCCTGTAAGATTTCTTTCGAGGACTCAATCAGCTGAGAGTCTTATGGGAACTCCTTTGTTCCCTGTCACTGTCTTCTTTTCTCTTGCTGCTTTTAAGCATCTCTCCTTATCTTTAATTTTGGGTAATGTAAGTATGATGTGTCTTGGTATGTTCTTCCTTGGGTCCAAATTCTTTGGGACTCTCTGAGCTTCCTGGACTTCCTGGAAGTCTATTTCCTACACTAGATTGGGGAAGCTCTACTTCATTATGTTTTCAAATAAATTTTCAATTTCTTGCTCTTCCTTTTTTCCTTCTGGCACCCCTATGATTTAGATGTTGGAATGCTTAAAGTTGTCCCAGAGGTTCCTAAGCTTCTCCTCATTTTTTTTTTTTTCAAATTCATGTTTCTTCCTTCTGTTCTTGTTGAATGTTTATTTCTTCCTTCTGCTCCAAATCATTGACTTGAGTCCTGGTTTCCTTCCCATCACTGTTGGTGCCCTGTACATTTTCCTTTATTTCACTTTGCATAGCCTTTACTTTTTCCTCTATTTTGTGACCACACTCAACCATTTATGTGAGCATCCTGATTACCAGTGTTTTGAACTGGGCATCTGATAGGTTGGCTATCTCTTCATTGCTAGTTATATTTTTTCTGGACCTTTGATCTGTTCTTTCATTTGGGCCATATTCCTTTGTCTCAGCATACCTGTTACATAGTAGGGAGCAGAGCCTTAGGTGTTCACCAGGGCAGGGCAACTCAACTCACTATGTTTTGGTGCTGTATGTGGGAGAGGGGTCCTAGAGGGAACAACACCACTTGCTCAGCTCTCTGCTGACTTTCAGTCACTTCCCCCACTACCCACAAGCAAAGTTGGCCCTTCTGGTGCTGATTCCCGAGTGGGTGATTTTGTGTATGTTCTAGGACCCTGGTGGTCTCTCCAATGAACTCTCCTGTGAGGCTGGGAGTTTCTCTTGCCACTGCAATTCCCACAGTTTTTTACAGTTAGAGGTTTTGAGGCTTTATTTCCATGCACTGGAACCCTGGGTTGTGTGGTCTGTCTTGCTCCCCAGTTGTTCCTTCTGGTTTATCTGCACACAAATGTGGGACCACCTGCTCTGCCAGCTTTAGCCTCACCTGTCTGGGTCCTCTAGCTGCTACCTTCCTGAGAGTTCTCTCCACCCTGGCTGCCCGTCTCTGCCCCTCCTACTGGTCTGGGTGAATGTTTCTTCTTTAACTCCTTGGTTGTCAAACTTCCATGCAGTTTGATTTTCTGTCAGTTCTGGTTACTTTTTGTTTTTAAATTGGTTATTGTCCTTCTTTTGGTTGTGTGAAGAGGCAGTGTATCTACCTATGCCTCCATCTTGGCCAGAAGCCAGAAACTCTATTCTTATCATCAACTTTAGATGGTGTTCCAAGATATCCATTTATCAAAGATTAAGAAATTATCCTTTCATCTCTCTTCCCATGTCCCAATAGTTTTAGCTCTATTATAATTTTATATTGCCAAGATTTATAACACTCCTATTTTGTTCTATAATTCCAATTAAATATTTGTATTTGGTTTACAAATTAATTTTAGAAATAGAAAAATCAATAAACATTATTTATCATATTATTAGATAAATATTATTATATTTTGGACCCAAGAAAAGAAATGTAATTCATATCATTAAAGTCTTGTTGCTTGAAGGAAAATTTTTCAAATATTAATCAAGGACAGCTCCAAGTGTTGTAGATCTTGAATCTTATACAATTTGGGGTTCCATCTTCAAGAGATAAACTACAAAATCACATGCACACACTTTTAGGGCCCATCCCTTGTCTTTGGAAAAGTCTCAAGTGAATGGGGTCCCTGAAGCCTTTCTTCATTAAATTTACAAGAAGTCTGCCTAACAGACCCCCTCAGCTTCTTTGACTCCTAGTCAATGCACTCAGCTGCTGCCGTGTATCCTGTGTGCTCATTCGCAGAAGCTCCTTTGGTCCTCTGTACTCTGGGTGCCATGTGTTACATATGCATTTACATTGCCCAAACTTGATTGTTTGACTTGACTTGGCTGGATTGTTTAGAAACCTAAGTTCAAAATCATTTTTCCAACTTACAGGATAAACAAGAAACTAATTGAAATGGCTATTACCTTTGGAGGGAGGTGAGTGAAGAATGAGATGAATGGGTGGGAGTGAGACTCTACTTTTTAATGTAGTTTCATTCTTTTACCAAGTAATAGTATTATTTAAAATAAATAAATAAATAAAAATACACAAATGTGCCACCCTCATAAGTTTGAATACATTGTTCTATTGTTTTTGAGCATTAAGTGTTGTTGATGAGAAGTTTGCCATCTTTTTAAAGAAAGGATTTTAATTTACTTCTAGAGAGAGGGTAAGGGAGGGTGAAAGAGAGAGAAACATTAATGTGTTAGAGGAACATCCATTGGCTGCCTCTTGTATACCCCCAAATGGGGACCTGGCTTGAAACCTAGGCATGAACACTGATGAAAAATCAAACAGGCGACCCTTCAGCTAGCAGGATGACACCCAACCCACTGAGCCACACCAGTCAGGGCAGTTTGATGCCATATTATCCTTGTTTCTTCTGGTAACTTGTTTTCCCAGTCCCTCCCTGGGGGTTTTCAGGATTTTCTCTACCTTTAGAGTGCTGAAATTTCATTAGATTGCATTGGAGAGTAGGTCTTTTAAAAATCAATTTTGTTTTTCTCTCCATAAATCATTTTACAGTGAAGACTCATTGAGTTTGGGGAGATTTTCTTCAGCTACTTCTTTGAATATTTCTTAATTTTTTTTATTTGTTGATTTT
Source organism: Phyllostomus hastatus (assembly GCF_019186645.2). Classification (NCBI taxonomy): domain Eukaryota; kingdom Metazoa; phylum Chordata; class Mammalia; order Chiroptera; family Phyllostomidae; genus Phyllostomus; species Phyllostomus hastatus. Next base: position 408,833 of record NW_025333860.1, on the reverse strand, counting down.
GAGAGAGAGAGAGAGAGAGAGAGAGAGAGAGAGAGAGAGAGAGAGAGATTAATTTGTCATTCCACTTATTTATGCATTCATTGGTCGATTCCTGTATGTGCCCTGACTGGGGATTGAACCCACAACTTTCACGTATTGGGACAATGCTCTAACCAACTGAGCTACCAGGCTATGACTCTGAATATTTCTTTCCTGTCATTGTCTCATTTTGGAACTTCTTTAAGACAGATCTCTGACTTTTGGATCCATCTTCCATATGTCTTAAATATTTTCATATTTTTAAAATTATTTACTTTCTAGTCTTCATTATGGGAGATTAAATTTAATTCAAATTTCTAATTAAGTCCTCACATTCATTTTATTATTCAGACAGTCCAGTGCAATTTTTTGACATTTGTATTTTTAGTATCCAAGGACATTTTTGTACTCTGCTCTTTCTTCCTCACAGGCTGTATGCTTTTATGGGCACTATATCCACTCAATCATTTTGAGTATTACATAAAGTAAAGTTAAATTTTAGTTTCCTAATCATTTTAGATTTATCCAATATTAGTTGGCTGTTTGTTTATCTTTGTACCTCTGTCTTCATGCTGTTAATTTTTATTCAAGTATCTGTTGGTACTTGAGTATCCAGATATATTTATGAATAAAGCCTTTGTTAAATAAAGGTAGCTGGTGTGGATTTTTCTCCCAAGCTGGGTAGGTCTATTTCCATAAAAGGACTCTCCTGTAATTGAGAAGGCCAGCCTTTGGCTCTGTGTGCATGGCTGGGTTTGTCCAGAAGTAGACTTACTTCTCTCCAGGATGGGAGGGTATGTAGTGACCCATACATTACATTTGCCGAAGTGCAGATGCCTTTACTCTGGTGGTGATAGACTGTAATGTATTTCACCCTCTGAGTGGAACTGCCTCTCTGTTGTCTTAACATTTTATTCTGTTTGGCACTCACTGCTTTTTTCTCTCAGTTCTCAATATCTTCTCTAGGAGTCTACTCTAGATCATCCATAGGTGATCCATAGACTTCATCCGTAGAGAGCAGGTCTCCAGCTTTAGTCTAAGGGCAAAAGCCCCAGCTATTACCTACTCTGTTCATTGAGCAGGTAAAGGGAGAAACTAGCTGTTCTAACTATTCCCGAAGCCCTGTTTGGGCTTCAGGGGCTGGTGGGTTGTAGTTCCCTTACAACAGTGTGTGTTTGAGTGGCATTGATTGACATTTCTAGTACAGCCAGTGAGAGGAAATATTTTATATTCTTTTATTGACCACTTCTATATGTTTGTAAATTACTTATAGTTGATCATTGCCCATATTTATTACAGTTTCATCTTGTTGAAAATATTTTTTAATTTGTAAGAACTTTCTATATGAAACTAGAAATCTGAATTGAGACATAATTAACAATTCAAATGAATTTAAAAGAACTATAAGCGCTTACAAGAAAGCTGTAGCAGAAACATAAAATCATTTTTTAATAAAAGATGTTTTTTCTTGCACAATATAAATGATGAATAATGGACATCAAGATGTGGCAACAAGAATAGATTAATTAAATACTGGAGACTGGACAGACAGAAAGGGACAAGGACCATATGTTTGCACTCATATATAGGATATAAAACAGACAGCAACAAATAAACAAACAAAGCAAACAAACAAACTCATAGACACAGATAAAGAAAGGTGGATACCAGAGGGGTGGGGGGAAGATGAAGAGGGTAAAAGCGGTCAAATGTAGAGTGATGGAGGGAGACTAAACTTTGGGTGATGAATACACAACACAATATACAGATGATATATTATAGAATTGTACATCTGAAACTTATATAAGGTTATTAATAAATGTCACCTCAATAAATGTAATAAAAAAATACTGGAGGCTGGAAAGGTGGTTAAAGATTTGATCAGGAAAAGGGGGCAGAGCCAGTTAGATTCACATCTGTATTTTGTCTAATATTTCAGAACCAGATCATTTCAATGTTATTTAAACTATTTTAGGTTATAGAAAAAGATGGAAAGCTTCATGATTCATTTTGTGAAGCCAAGATAACTTTAACCTGAAACCTAAAAAGACAAGAAAAAGATATAGAACAATCTTGCTGTAGAATTCAGGAGGAAAATTCCTTAATTAAATACTAGTAAGTAAAATATAGTATTTGTCAAAAGGATAATAAATCATGATCTAGAAAATTATATTCCAGGAATACAACTGTGTTCAGTATCAGGAAATCTAGCAACACAATCTACAACAATAACAAATTAAATTAAAAAATAATACGATCATATCAGTAGATGCTGGAAAGTTGTTTGATAAAATTTAGCAGCCATTCTTTTTAAAGTATTTTTTATTGATTATGCTATTACAGTTTCCCCATTTTTTCTCCCTTTATCCCCCCTCTACCTTGTCCCCCAACCCTCCAGCATTCCTCCCCCTTAGTTCATGTCCATGGGTTGTACATGTAAGTTGAGTCCTCTGTTTCTTATACCATTTTTTATCTCTTCCTGTCTATTTTATGCCTACCAATTAAGCTTCTTCTTCCCTGTACCTTTTCTCCCCTATTCCTCCCTTCCCACTCTCCACTGAAATCCCTCCATGTGATCTCCATTTCTCTGATTCTGTCCCTGTGCTGGTTGTTTGCTTAGTTTTTGTCTTTGTTGTTTTTCTTTTCTTTTAGGTTCATTTGTTGATAGTTTGAGTTTGTTGTCATTTTACTATTCATAGTTTTGATTCTCTTCTATTTCTTAGATAAATCCCTTTAACATTTCATATAATTATGGTTTGGTGATGATGAACTCCTTTAACTTGACCTTCTCTGGGAAGCACTTTATCTGCCCTTCCATTCTAAATGAAAACTTTGTTGGATAGAGTAATCTTGAATGTAGGTTCTTGCCTTTCATGACTTCCAATACTTCTTTCCAGACCCTTCTTGCCTGCAAAGTTTCTTTTGAGAAATCAGCTGATAGCTTAATGGGCACTCATATGTAGGTAACTGTCTCCTTTCCCCTTGCTTCTTTTAGGATTTTCTCTTTATATTTGATCTTGGGTAACTTAATGATGATGTGCTTTGGTGTGTTCCTCCTTGGGTCCAACTTCTTTGGGACTCTCTGGGCTTCCTGAAAGTCTACTTCCTTCACCAGATTGGGGAAGTTTTCCTTCGTTATTTATTCAAATAAATTTTCAATTTTCTGCTGTTGTTCTTCTCCTTCTGGCACCCCTATAATTCAGATATGGGAATGTTTCAGGTTGTCCCAGAGGTTTGTAAGACTCTCTTTATTTTTTTGAATTCTCGTTTCTTCATTCTGTTCCTGTTGGATGTTTATTTTTTCCTTTTGTTCCAAATCATTGCCTTGAGTCCTGGTTTCCTTCCTGTCACTGTTGGTTCCCTGAATGTTTTGCTTTATTTCATTTTGGGTATCTTTCATTAATTTTTCATTTTTAGACCAAGCTCAATGAGATCCGTGAGCATTTTTATTACCAGGGCTTTAAATTCTCCATCAGATAGGTTGGCTATGTCCTTATCATTTAGTTCTCTTTTGGAGGTCATGCTCTGTTCTTTCATTTGGGCCGTATTTCTTTGTCTTGGCACACTGCTCTAGTTGTTCTGGTTGATTTTTCTTTAATTCCTTGGTTGTTGGAGTTCCATGCAGTTTGATTTTCTGGCACTTCTGGTTGTTTATTGATTTTAGATTGGTTGTTATCCTCCTTTTGGTTGTGTGAGGAAGTGAAAGGTTTCTACCTACTCCTCCATCTTGGTGGGAACTCTAGCAGCCATTCTTAATTGAAAAACTTTACTAAAATAGTGAGAAAGGCAAACTTCTTAAATATTAAAAAAAATCCAGTTACCAAACAAACTAGTAAAGCTAACTGAAATATGGTTTCAATTAAAATTAGAAACCAGATAAATGATGTTTGCTGTCAACATTGTTATTTGATATTATCTTGTAGGCTTTCTAGCCAACACAATCACACAAAATGAAACAGCTGGTCGAGACACTGGAAAGGAGGAGAATGGCTCATTTCTTTAAGTTGGTAATATTGTTGCATAAAACCCCAGAGATTTCAGTAAAATATCACTGAGTTAATAAGTAATAAGCAAACGGGGAAAACAATGTGTTCACAAGAACTACAGCAATAAGAATTACAAAATAATTTTTTAAAACAAGAAAAGTAACGTCTTTATGAAGAAAACCCTTTTACACAGAACCTGAACAAATGGATCTTATTATGTATGAGAACTTAAAATAGATGAAAAATTGTATTTCAAGCAAATGAGAAAATGAAGAGGCATTTAACAAGTGGCGGTGGCACTGCTGGCTATGTACCTGGAGGCCTCCTTTGCATAAACAGAGCCTTTGTGACTCTAGAGACAATTTCCTTCTGTCTTGGTTATTTTGTTTTTAATTGAGACTGGTGGAAATGAGGCACAGTTTTATTTTCTTAAGCTTTTTCTTTTGACATACTTCAGATTTATAGACAAATTATAAGGATAGTGCTAAGAGTTTCCATACATCTTTTACCCAAATTCTCCATGTGTTAACATTGACCACATTTACTTCATCTCTTTTTCTCTTGACGTATTTCTCTCACTATACAAGACTTCCATGTTTTTAATTCCAAAATATGTTTTATTAAACGTAAATGGGATTGTACTATCCACACTACTTGGCAACTAATATTTTCAATCAGTTCACTTATAATATGTATATATATACTTTCTTTTTCAATATCACAAGCATATATTTATTTTTAAATGAAAATTATTACATGAAATGATACATAAATCTATTGTGGCTGATAAAACCTTTGTCTTATTGATAATGCCAAAAGTTTGCTTGACTACCACCTCCATTCCCAGACTCTAAAAGACTTTTCATGTAAATATATATTCATCAAATTCATTCTTTTTAATAGTCTCATAATATTTCATAGAATGATGTAACATAGTTTATCCAATCCCATTCAATGAACATATAGTCTATTTCCATAAAAAAATTATAATGTTGCAACACATCTGAGTATATCTATTTTTGAGTACCTATGAAGGTATCTCTATATTTTAGAAAGATTACTAGACATAGAACAATGGGATCAAAGTTTTATACATTTTATTCTTTTTAATTTTTAAATGTAATACATATGTATGGTGTCTGACAGGGGGACAAATATGTAATGGTCATCCTAACAAGAAGGTATCTTTAGACTGAAGAATGATGTAGGCATCTCCTTAGAATATATCAGAATGTATTAAAGGGTAACTTACAGGGATGTAGGGTCAGAGTAGACAGATGACCCTTAGTTCTACATAAACTATTCTTTGCTAACAGACCCTTGTTATAGGATTTTTAAAATATTGGGTTGGCCAAAAAGTTCATTTGGGTTTTTCTGTAAGATGGCTCTAGTAGCACCTAACTGTCTTTAGCTTCATTTGAAACAGTTCTGTTAGATTGTATGGTGACAGCTGCCATATCAGTGAGCATTAAAGAAAACTTATCAAAATTGATGAATTTTTGTGTAGTCATTTTAATGTTGAAGATGGAAGAAAATATGCAATATTGTTAGCATATTATGCTTTACTATTTCAAGAAAGATAAAAACAGAACTAAAACACACAAAAAAAGATTTGTGCAGTGTATGCAGAAGATGCTGTGACTGATTGAACGTGTCAAAAGTGGTTTGCGAAGTTTCATGCTGGAGATTTCTCACTCAGTGGTGCTCCACAGTTGGGTAGACCAGTTGAAGTTGATAGCAATCAAACTGAGACATTAATTGAGGACAATCAATATTCTACTATGCAGGAGATAGTCGACATACTCAAAATATCCAAACAATAAAGTTATTGGTGAAAATGAAAAACATGTCTTTTATTTTACAGAAAAAAAGAAACAGATTTTTGGCCAGCCCAGTAATATAACTCAGGTACTAATGATTGACAAGACAATGGAACAGAGAACGTAGTAGTGCCAGAGTCCATACCTGGTAGTCTTGTGACAGATGATTGTTTATAATTGGTACTATCGCCAACTGGAGACTTATCTTGGCTGTCATGCCATTCCAGTTATTACTAACAAAAATGCTTATGGCTATATTTTATGGAAGACAGATAATCATTAACTAGAAAGCTTTGCTATGCTTGTTAGGTACAGTGAGGTTGGTTAAAGGTCACAGCATGGAAGTAACCTGGGACAAAGAGGTGGAGTTAGTTTTGTTCACATCTATGTTGACACATGTGGTAAAATATCCAAGCAATATAAAAAAGTAAGCAGTGTGCATTTAAAAAAAAACTTATCACAATTGAAAAGAAGGTGCACTTATCAGTCCTGATAATGGTCACCAAGAAAACAGCTGTTAAAATATCTGTAACTCCTTTCAGAAATACTCTGAGAATAGACAAGCATTTTACACCATTGGGCCCATATTATGCTTGTTCCTCTGCACCTTTCTTTTTTTTCACTTACTAATACATATAGCATATCTCTAATATACTCTCATATACTAATATACTTACTCTAGTAATAGTGAATACATTGTACTACCGATATACAAAGATCAACATCATATTTAACAGCTGCATGTTATTCTGTTGATCTACATCAAAATTTATTTAACCAGTTTTTTTTATTGATACTACTTTTTCTAGCATTTTACTGCGGCAAATAATATGCAGCAGTGCCCTTTCACACAAGTATTTTGTAAATATGTGCAAGGTAACCTATAATACAGACTCCTAGAAGTTAAATGGTTGAGTCAAAGGGTGTCTGATTATATTCTGGATTTGGATAAATGCTGCAATAGCCTGTTTTTAAACTGTTACATCGACAGCACATGGCAGGGGCCACTGTGCCTAGCCCTGGGGAGCACCGGGCACACTCTGCTGGGGGAGCACAGTTACAGACTTTGTGGTTCTAATGGGGAAAATGGAGCTGCTATTTTAATATGTAGTTCCTGAATTACTAATAAGTTTTAGCCTATAAATCTACATTAGCTGATGGTTTGTTTTTCTTTTTCATGGAATTGCCTATTCCCATCTTTTGCCTACTGAAGTGATTAATGTAACAAAGACATTGTCCTCTCCTGCTTGTCCCGCAGACACCCAATTCTACTCTCCAGAGGCTTCCATAGTTAGCAATGTCTGTGTGCACCCTACAGATATTCAATGCTAATAGAAACATATGTATTCTTTTATTTAATAAACTGTATTGAGGTACATTTTACATCCAATGAAGTCCACCCATTTTAAGTATACAGTTTGATAAGTTTTGTCCAATGGATCCATCCATGCAGTCACTATCATAACCAACATGCAGAATATTCCCATCATGCCAGAACGTTCTCTCATGCCCCTTTGCAGCTATCCTACCTCTCCTCCCTCTCACTCCCTGACCCCCACTCCATACCTGTCCACCCCTGGGCCCAGGCAACCACTGATTGATTCACTCTTCATCTCTCTGGATTACTTTTGCCTATGCTAGAATATCGTATAAACAGAATCATGGAACATGTATTCTTCTGTGCCCATTTCTTTTGCTTACCGTAATGCTTTTGAAATGCTATGTGGTGTACATCGGTAGTTTGTTCTTTTATATTGCTGAATAGTATTCCATTGTATGTTACATATCACAATTTGTGCATCCATTCACCTGTTGATGGAAATTTGGGTTTCTAGTTTTTGGTTAGTATGAATAAAATGGCTATGACCATTCATGTGTAAGTCTATTGGTAGATGTTTATTTTATTTCTCTTGGGCAATATGTAGAGTTGGAATTTTTAAATGGCATGGTAAGTGTATGTTTAACTTTATAAGAAACTGACACATTGTTTTCCAGAGTGTTTGTACCAGTTTATATTTTTATAATCAATGTACATTTCAGGTTTTTCACACCTTCCTCAACATTTAAGTATTATCTATTTCTTTTTTAATTTTAGCTGTACCAGTGAGTTGTAGTAATAGCTCATTGTGACTTTAATTTGTATTTCCTGATGACTTGTTTGTCCAGATTGTTTGTCCACTTTAAATATTAAGTTATTTGTCCTTTTATTATTGAGCTCTAAGAACTCTTTATATATTCTGAAAAAGCAAAAGTTTTAAATTTTGACAAGGTACAATTATCAATTTTTTCTTTTAATACTTTTCAGGTTCTTTCTAAGAAATCTTTGCCTAAATAGATCACAATAATTTTCTTCTAATCTTCTTTCAGAAGTGTTTATGCTTTTATGCCTTTAAGTGCTTATGGTTTATACTTTTACGTTTGGGTCTATGATCCATTTTGTTAATATTTCAGTATGGTGTGAGGTAATAGTTAAGGCTCAGTTTTTGAAAATACTAATATCAAATTGTACCAACACCATTTGTTGAAAAGACTATTCTTCCCACATTAAGTTACCCTTGCATCTTTGTGGAAAACCAATGGGTCATATAAATGTATTTCTAGACTCTCCGTTTTGTTCCATTGGCAAAATCTCTTCATTACTGTGGCTTTATAGTAAATCTTGAAATCAAATTGTGTAAGTCCTGAAACTTTCAGACATGCATATCCTCGAAGTAGCAGCAAAATTGAATGTTACATTTGGTTTTAGAAACTATTAGTAGAGCTTTTATTTTCAACTTATGCTTGTTTATCTGGTAACACCTTATATAACAGAAAATTTCTCATTTACAAAAGTAGAAAAAATAGTATAATGAATGCTCACATACCCATTACTAACCTTCAAAAGTGATATGTTTTTGATTAAACTTGTTCCATCTCTATGTTCTCCTCCACCGGATTATTTCGATGCATATACCAGACATCATATAATTCTATGTATAAATCTTCAATGTGTGTCTCTAAAAGCTAAAAACTGTTTTTAAAAAACCACAACTGTAACACCACTATGACATCTGAAATTTAATAATAATTTCTTAATAGTATTTATAATAATCTTATATAGTAATATATGATAATAACATAATATATCATAATATAGTACTATAATAAATAGCCTCTGATATTTCATATCCATATTTCCCTGGTTATGTTCAACACTTTGTAACAGTTTGGATCAAGATCTAAACATGAACCATGTTTTACCACTTGCTGAGGTTCCCCACTCTGTTCTTTTCTCTCTCTTTCCCTTACAATGTATGTGTTGAGTGAACCGGATCTTGTCCTGTAGCATGCCCTCAGTTTCTGCTTGCTGTTTGCATCCTCATGGAACTCTGTATTCCCTGAGGACTGGCTCTGCAGTGTCCAGGCTTGGTCAGATTCAGGTTTGATCTCTTGGCAAAGATATTGCATATGGTCATATTCTAATTCTCTCACACCTTCTTTATTTAGTAGCTGGAGCAGTTCTATAAGAAGAATATTCATCAACTATTTGTTCATCCTCTCAATATTGTTTTAAACTTTGCAGAAAGAAGTCAATGAATTCTGGTATCCTGTTCAAAAATTAAAAGCTGTTTGGGATTTCTATGGCTTATGAAGAATCTGGTCTGGACTCCATGTAAGAATCTTCAGGGAGTTAGTTCATTAGAAACTTAGATTTACTGGAGCCCATTCACAAATGCCATTCATGAATATTATTGTCCCTTCACTTAACTCTGCCCCATGACTTCTCATATTTAACTAAAGCCTTTCATGATTCTTGATGAACTTGAAGACATTCGTTTAAAATAGGTAATGGAATAATTTAACAGCAAGGGGATCACATTTACTTATTTTTTAATTTTTACACCGAATAGCAGGAAAACAACAGAACACTCTCCCTTTTGTTTGTGAGCACAGTTAAATTTATTCTCATTTGAATCTTCCACCATGTTCTACTTATCAGCTGTGTTTAATTTGAAAGCTTATAAAATTAAGTTTCTTAATGGTAGAACAAGGCAGTGAATTTAAAAGTTCTTTTAGTTCTGAGGAGATTATTTTTATAGTGTCGTTTCATTAGAGCTTACTTTCCATAGCTAAAAACTACATTTCCAAGATGTACTGTAAGTAGTAATCTGGATAAAATTTAGATTTTGTATGTGTAGGAAACTGAATCTGTAACTATTACAGGGTGTGTGTGTGTGGGGGAGTGGCCAGGCGTGATAGGGACCTGTCCCCACACAGTCCACGGCAGGCCATGTGACAGTGGGGCCCCCCCTCTGGGACCAAGCAGCTGGCTGCAGCACAAGGGGCAGCGTGTGCTCCTGAGCAATCACAGCAGAGGTGCTCCGACTGAGGGCTCCTGGAAGTTCTGCTCAGACCTTGTTTTTCTAGCCCTTCCAGTGACTTCATAAAACACAAAAAATCACCCTCTTTTTATGCCATTTTGAATGATTTCCATTATTTGCAATCTATCTCTCACTAATAAGATGATTGATTTTTTGGTATATTTTTCATTCAGCCATCTTACTCAATTTATTTGCTGTAATAGTTTTCCATATATTTTTTTGTGGAAGTTTCTAATAAAAATTGTATAATTTTTATCTCTCTCTCTTTTTTCTTACTTTTTAAAAAATTGTTGTGCAAGTACGGTTGGCTCCATTTCCCCCCAGCGCTCTAATTTTTATTTGTTTGTTGGTAATTTCTTCCTACTGTCTCTTGACTGTTGGCACTTCACAGTGCACATGGCAGTGAACATTTTTGCAGCTAGAAACAGCAAATACTGTAATTCTTTGAGGTATTTAAAAATACATAAAGAATGTTATACAGTATTCAATTCTGTATTTATTAAAGTATTTAATACTTTAATTATTTAAATTCTAACTTTAATGAAGGAGCTTCTAGCCTTTTCCCATAGAGTAATTCTGGCTTGAGAAATTACAGAAATGTAATGTTAAGAAGATATTCATCTTTTCCCATTTTTATCAATAATTTTTTCAAAAATTAAGAATGGAAGTTGTTTTTTAATAATTTTTTTCAATATCCATGGAAATTATCATAAGATGTTTCTATATATCCATATGGTGAATTGTATTAACAAATTTTCTAATATTCAATCATCTTGCCATCCCACAGAAAACCCCACTGGGTTATGGCATATAATTTTTTTAATGCTTTACTGCATTCTCATGGCTATTATGTTATGAACTTTTCATTGATATTCATAAATGGGTAGTTCTTTGGTACTATTTTTGCTGTGTTTCTATTGGTATAACACTTGCTTTATGAGAAAATCAGAAATTTTATTTATTTATTCATTCATTCATTCATTCATTCATTCATTCATTTATTTCCTGTGTGCTGCCTTTAGTTCCGAGACATCATCTGGGTCTGGTGCCTGGGGTGGGGGGTGTAGAAAGTAACTCCAACAATGTCCATGCTAGTGTTGTGCTACTTGGTATATTTGTTTTTCACCTTTTCTAGGGTCAGTTTTCAAATGTATTTGAATAGATGTGAGCATAAGAGAAATACATATATAAGTAATTTCTGCTGTGTCCAGATACTTTTCTTCCTATGTGGTGTGTTTGTGCTTTCTCCTTTTAAAACAAAGGAGAATATAGCCTTGCTAATAATTAATCTATTTAGCTAATTTTCAAAATTCAGTTCTTATATTTGCTGTTTCTACTTACAAAAAGTTATTACCTTCCTCTTTATTAATTCCTCCCTCTTAATTTCCATAGGTTTATCTTTTTTCTTCCTAATTTATTGTTTTGTGTCTTCAATTCATTTGCTTATAAAATTCTTTCTTCTTTGTTGATATGAGCAGTTTAGGCTGTGAATTTTCCCATAGCATTTATTTAGCTGTATATTCCCTATTGAGGTAATAAGAGTAACAGTGGTAAACAAATCAAACTCCCATGAAAATGGAGTTTACAACTTTAAGTAAAAACAAACTTCTGAAAATAAACATTTTAAATACATGTGGTTTCTTATAACAAGTATTTTTAGTTTCAAGGCTATAAGACATCTATTCTTGGAACTATTTTTAAAAGATCTTTCAATAATGTAGAAAAGCTGTTTTAGTTGGTTTAGACAAATGCTCATTTCTGTAAGCACAAGATACAAAAATATAGATTAACTAAATTTTTGAGTAACAGATATGTAGCTGTTTTCTTGTTTGTCTAATCAGGTAAAGTGGTTGGCGCTTCTAGACGTTGATGTCAATGGCTTCTCTTTCCTTCATAGCACTTAGACTGTTAACTAAGATTCACTGCTTTTGTCTTCAGTACCATTTCTAACAAGGTCAAATTCATTAATATAAATCTTACGTTTTTCTGATTTCAAAGTTAGAATTATTTTAACATTTCACCATTAAGGATAATCATTAGGTTTTTTTGTGAATATCTGAATTTTTTCCCTATTCTTAGATATTTCACCTATCTATCCATAGAAGCATAGATGCTTACTAAGAGATTAAAAAATTGGATTAGGTGGTAGGTTTTGGGTGTTAATTGTATTATTCTTTATGCTTTTCTCTATATTTGAATATTTTTATAATAAAAAGTTGGAAAAAAGCAGATCTATTTATATAACTATCAGAGACATCTAGGAATGCTACAAAAATGATGTGAGAAGAGCCAGCCATGGGAAGGGACATAGGAACTGTTTGAATGGTAAACAGAGAGTCACTCCCCTCTGTTTTTTCTCTTGGAGGGCAGAAATGCTCTGGTGTGTGGCAGGAGATATTTAGGTTGGATACAACCAAGATGGCCTTCTGTAGGAGACCACACAGTTGCTTTGCCTTGAGTAACTTCAACTCCATAGATGCTCTCTGTCTAATATTCGAGATCACCTACATTTAGCCCTTTGATTAGAGAGAGGAGACATCAGAATGGTCCTTCAAAGAGACCCACGGGCAGCTGAAGCTCACATGATTGTGCAGAGTGAACAGGATGGTGTCCTGCTGCCCTGAAAATAGTGGGATGGTGTCAGGCAGGGATGTAGATTAGGTTCTGCCTGTGGTGGACCACTGAGCTCCACAGGTTCCCTCTGTAGATTAGCCTCTGCCTTGTCTCACCAGAGTGATTTCATCAGAACTTTGAGCACAAGGTGGGGAGCACCCCTGGAGTTCACAAAGCCCAGCTCTTTGTTCTGGGAATGACCAGTTCATACCAACCTGGCACTTACGAAAGCATGGGATTTTACAAAAGAAATGATCTTTATGACATTGGCCAGGCAAATTTCCTTGACACTAAAAAGTCATTCATGCAAAACATTAGTTGGTGCCCACTCTATCCAGAGCCATATTGAGAATATTCAGGCTACTGGAGAGTTTCCAGGGTGCCATGCACATAATACCTGGGGTACAGGTTCTGGATTCTGACCTGGATATAAGTCCTGACCCTCCCATTGACTAGCTGTGTAACTTTGGAAGCAAGTGCCTTATAAGTCTCTGTGACTCCGTCTCCTCCTTGGTGGACTGGGAATCATAAAAACAACCTCTACCTCACAGGTCTGCTTGGAGGATTGGAGAGAACATGTGAAAAGTGCTTGGAATGGCACATAGTAAGTGCTCAGTAAATATTAACTATTATTATTTAGCACAGTTGAGTTGTATCCTTTTTGACAAGCCCCAAGCTCCTCATTTTCCAACTACTCAGCTACCTTACACAGGCCCCAAGTTACCTCAGGCCTGAGAAACAGTTACTCCTGGATCTTCCTGGTCACCCAGCTGGAGTGGGTTTCCCAGTTCACAGGAGCTTCTTGACTTTCTAGTATAATCAAAACATTAAATTCTCAGGTGACAGGACTCTGACCCTTACTATTGGATTTATGGGTCAAGGAGCAAGTAAATCATCCTACAGACATGACCTTGGAGTCTCTCTTTCTGTCCATTCCTCCTGAACTAAATATGTATCTGTAGGTAATAAGATTCATTTAGCTCAACCACCAAGAGTCCCAGGGGCTCTGCTGGATTGTTCTTCATCTATATCCAGGATTAACACTCCTAACAAGACCTTGGCATAAGCCATTTTTGGGAAACTTTGTGACTTTATGACCATCTATTACAGGCTTACATGCTGTATTTAGGTTATTTCCTGGTTTCTATCAAACTTTGAAATTCGGAGCCCCAAGTATTGATCCCTGAGGGAAGCTTCCCCTTCTCTGGAGTGAAGTTGTGGGGCTTCTCTGGAGACTTATCACAACACTGTAATAATGAGGCCCCAGCCACTTCAAATCCCTCGGCTGTTGATTGCTCTAACTTTAAAACTAGAAGTTTGTTCTTTTCCTTTCAATTGCAGAGAATAATAACTTTGGAAAAGTCTAATGAGCCTGGCAGAGGGAGTGTGGGGATAATGGCAGGCAAGGCCCTTGCAAGGGCTGGATCAGTGGGGTATGACCATGGCGCTGTGTGGTTGTAGTGGGTGGGAGTGGACCATGTTCCAGGAGCTGCAGGATAATTCCTCCTCTGCCCCTTTCCTAAGAGTCTTTGTTTGTCCCTTGACCTCTTCATCCCCCATCTTGCTGAGCTTGCTCCAGCCATGGTGGCCTTCTATTTCTTCAGCCATACCAACTCATGTCCATCTCGGGGCCTGGGCTCCACACCTGTGGCTTCTGCTTAGTGTTCCTCTTATTCTGTCCATCTGAGATAAAATAGAATCCACCCATGTTATTCTTTGTCTCTTTATTCTATTTATTTACTTTTATTCATAGCATTACTTCACATTTTATTTAGAGATTCTATTTGTCTTTCCCACTAGAATGAAAACTCTGTGAGAGCAGAGACGGATCTGCTCATTGCTGTCTCTCCCTCTATGTTTAGAACAGGTGTGACACAGAGTGTGTATTAAATAAGCATTTTCTGATGAGAGCGAGAAAGCAACACATCTCTTGCCCAGAGGAATCCTTGTGTGGAGCAGAGTAATTGTGAGGTAGGGGCATAAGGGGAGACATGAGCACTTCTTGAAGCATTTTGCAGGGGTTTGGGGTATAAGATGCAGGAGTGCCTTCTGAGAGGGGGGTATGAGACTTCAGAAAACCGAGGGTAAATCACTTAGACCAATTCCTGTCCTTTTGGAATGATGGACCTCTCTCTGAGAACTAGCACCAGTTAACTCAAGATGTCTTCAGCACCTTTGATTGCTCTGCTGAGACCAGCTTGGTATGTTTTATCACTGGGACTCAAGAATGGGACCTAAAGTGATATGAGGTAGGGAGGATGGACACCAAAAAATATAGACTAGCTTCCAGTCAGACAGGACCATTTCCTTGTTCAAAATACACTTTATACTTTGACACCTTCCTGCTTTGGCTCCTAACATTTCTTCTAAAAGGAGTACTCTCCCTGCTCTTCTCACTTTCCAATTGCTAACCCCTCTTTAAGATCTAGTTAAAATTCTTCTTTTGTGAAGCCTTCCTAGACATTGTGGAGAAGAGCAACCTTTCCATCCTCCAATCTCTTTTGAGTCTTACCACTCACACATTCATAACATTTGGGCATGAATAATTTGGGGGCAGTTGAGGTAACTAACTAAATAACTAACTAAATAACTAACTAATTAACTATGAAGCTTCTGGCTTCTATGGCCTTCAAAGGTCATGCTTCCCTCTGGTGCTTAAAAATCACAAGAATCCAAACCTAAATCCTGATTGGCAAATGAGAATTTAGTAGTTTATTAAATCTGCTCCCATGTAATTCCCAGAATAATGTTTACGTTTTCTGTTTATCTCTGTTGGTTCTGAAGGTCTGTTGATGTTCTTGTCACCTGTGACCTGCTTCTCCAGCTGCTATGGCTCTCCCCACACCTCCTTAGCCCAAGTGCAGACAAAGAACTTTCTATTATCTGACCAAGTACACCAGAGGCTGGCTATAACACCTACCAAAAGATCTTTGTCCAAAAGCCTTGGGATAATAAAAGAATTCTAGTGTAGAAAAAAAGGTGAGAAAAACCTGTAGGACAAGGTACTAGACATTATTCTTCTTAGAGTCCCAAACCATATATACAAACACGTTTTTTTGTTTTTTAAATGTACACTTTCCTGGTCCTTCCTTATGTTGCCACATTGCTTTCTGCCATGTAGTGCCCTTCCTACCTCCCTCTCTGCTCTGGTTGCCCTGGTTGCAGGACCCTGGTCTCTGAGACCCAATGAAAAGGGAAAACCCCATTTGGCCCTAGGCTCACTTCCTAAGACACATTCTATTCCTCAGAGTTGGATCTCTTTCCACAGCACAAGTGATTTCAATGTCAGGAAGGAGAGCAATGTAGGCATGGTCTTAAGCCACTGAGAATACTATTGTGGCTTTACAGAAGTAAAGGTTTATCCAAAACAAACACAGTCTGCAGATGATACGATACTATAAATAGAGAACCCTAGCAATTCCACCAAAAAGCTAGTAGAATTGAATTCAGAAAAGTAGCAGGATACAAAGTAAATAATCAGAAATCAGTTACATTTTTTACACCATAAATGAACCATCAGAAAGGGAAACTAAGAAAACAATCCCATTCACAATTGCATCAAAAAAATAAATACCCAGGAATAAATTTAACCGAGGATATAAAAGACCTGTACTCTGAAAATTGTAATACACTGAAGAAAGAAACTGAATAAGATGCAAATAAGTGTAAGCTCATCCTATGTCCTTGGATAGGAAGAATTAACATAATTAAAACGTTCATACCACCCCAAACAATCTATAGATTCAACACAATTCTTATAAAAATATCAATGATGTATTTCACAGAACTAGAACAAATACTCCAAAAATTTATACAGAACTACAAAAGAACCCAAATGGCCACAGCAATCTTGAGAGAGAAGAACAAAGTTGAAGGAATCATAATACCTGCTTACAAGGCCATAGTAATCATACAGCAAGGAACTGGCACAAAAACAGACATATAAATCAATGGAACATAATAGAGAGCCCAGAAATAAACTTGCACCTTTATGGTCAATTAATATTTGACAAACAGGCAAGAACATACAATGGGGTAAAGATAGTCTAGCCAATAAATGGTGTGGGGAAAATTGGACAAATGTGTGCAAAAAAAATGAAACTAGATCACCTTCTTACACCATACAAAAGAATAAACTCAAAATGGATTAAAGACTTAAATGTTAAACTCAAAACCATAATAGTATAGGAAATGGAACTGGCCAAGATGGTGGTGTAGGTGGATACAGTTTGCCTCCTCACACAACAAAAAGGACAACAACATGTTAAAGAACAAAAAATAACAAGAACTGCCAGGAAATCAAACTGTATGGAACTCTGACAACCAAAGAGTTAAAGAGGAAACATTCATTCAGGCTGGTAGGAGGGGTGGGTGGCTGGGTGGAGAGGACACTTGGCAAGGTGCCAGCTGGAGGATGGGGTGAGCAAGGTGGTGGCTGGCAGTCCCACAGCTGCATGCAGGTAAACCAGGAGGAACAACTGGGAAGTGAGATAGACCATGTGACCCAGAGTTCCAGCATGGGAAAAGAAAGCCTCAAAACCTCTAACTGTAAAAAGCTGTGGGGGTTGAGGCAGCAGGAGAAACTCCCAGCCTCACAGGAGAGTTCACTGGAGAGACCCATAGGATCCTAGAATATACACAAAATCACCCACTTGGGAATCAGCACCAAAAGGGCCAACTTTGCTGTGGGTAGTGGGGGAAGTGACTGAAAGTCAGCAGAGAGCTGAGCAAGTGGTGTTGTTCCCTCTAGGACCCCTCTCCCACATACAGCACCAAAACATAGTGAGTTGAGTTGCCCTGCCCTGGTGAACACCTAAGGCTCTGCTCCCTACTATGTAACAGGTATGCTGAGACAAAGGAATATGGCCCAAATGAAAGAACAGATCAAAGGTCCAGAAAAAATATAACTAGCAATGAAGAGATAGCCAACCTATCAGATGCCCAGTTCAAAACACTGGTAATCAGGATGCTCACATAAATGGTTGAGTGTGGTCACAAAATAGAGGAAAAAGTAAAGGCTATGTAAAGTGAAATAAAGCAAAAAGCCAGGGAACCAACAATGAAGGGAAGGACACAGGACTCAAGTCAATGATTTGGAGCAGAAGGAAGAAATAAACATTCAACAAGAACAGAATGAGGAAAAAAGAATTCAAAAAATGAGGAGAAGCTTAGGAACCTCTGGGACAACTTTAAACGTTCCAACATCCAAATCATAGGACTGCCAGAAGGAGAAGAGGAAGAGCAAGAAATTGAAACTTATTTGAAAAAATAATGAAGGAGAACTTCCCTAATCTGGCAAAGGAGATAGACTTCCAGGAAGTCCAGGAAGCTCAGAGAGTCCCAAAGAAGTTGGACCCAAGGAAACACATACCAAGGCACATCATCATTACATTAGCCAAGATTAAAGATAAGGAGAGATGCTTAAAAGCAGCAAGAAAAAAGGAGACAGTTGCTTACAAAGGAGTTTCCATAAGACTATCAGCTGATTGATTCCTCAAAAGAAACCTTATAAGAAAGAAGGGACTGGGAAGAAGTATTCCAAGTCATGAAAGGCAAGGACCTACATCCAAGATTACTCTATCCAGCAAAGCTATCATTTAGAATGGAAGGGCAAACAAAGTGCTTCCCAGATAAGATGAAGTCAAAGGAGTTCATCATAACCAAGCCCTTATTATATGAAATGCTAAAGGGACTCATCTAAGAAATAGAAGAGGATCAAAAATATGAACAGTAAAATGACAACAAACTGTCAACAACTGAACCTGAAACAAAAACAAACTAAGTAAACAAGTAGAACAGTAATGATATCACAGAAATGGAGATCACATGGACAGTTATCAGTGGGGAACAAAGGGTATAGAATGGGGGAAAAGGTACAGGGAATAACAGGTCTAAACTGTAGGTACAAAACAGACAAGGGGAGGTTATTTATTATAGGAAATGGAGAAGCCAAAGAATTTATATGTATGACCCATGGACATGAACTAAGGTGGAGGAATGATGGTGGGAGGTGGAGTACAGGGCGGAGGGGAATAAAGGGGAGAAAAAGATAAGATTACTGTAATAGCATAATCAATAAAATATACTTAATAAAAGAATAGTATAGGAAATGGAGAAGCCAAAGAACTTACAAGTGACCCACGGACATGAACTAAGAGGGGTGGATTGCTGGAGGGAAGGGGGATACTGGGCAGAGGGGTGCAAAGGGGAAAAATTTGGACAACTGTAATAAGCATAATCAATAAAATATACTTAAAAATTCCACATTAAATAAAAGAAACCATAAAACTTCTAGAACAAAACATAGGCAGTAAAATCTTGGACATTTCTCATAGCTATATGTTTCTGATATACCTCCTGGGGCAAGGGAAACAAAAGAAAAAATAAACAAGTGGGATGACATCAAACCAAAAAGTTCTTTTGCAGGAGAAGAGACCATCAACAAAATGAAAAGACAACACTCTGAATAGGAGAACATATTCACCAGTGATATATCTGATAAGGGGTTAATACCCAAAATTTATAAAGAATTTATTCAACTCGCCCTGACCAGTATGACTCAGTTGGTTTGGTGTCATTCCGCAAAGTGGGAGGTCACCAGTTTGATTCCCAGTCAGGGCACATGCCCTGGTTGCAAGTTCAGTCCCTAGCTGAGGCTTGTATAAGAGACAATTGATTGATATTTCTCTCTCACATCAATGTTTCTTTTCCTCTCTTTCTCCATCCCTTCCCTTGTCTCTAAAAATAAATAAATAATTTTTAAAAAGAATTTATACTACTGAACACCCCAAAGACAAACAGTCCAGTTAAAAAATAGGCAAGGGTCTGACACATCTCCAAAAAGGACATATAATGACCAATAGACATATGAAAGATGCTCAACATCTCTAATCATCAGAGAAATGCAAATTAAAACCACAATGAGATATCACCTCATACCTGTCAGAATGACTATCATCAATAAGTCAACACACAGCAAGTACTGGAGAGGATGTGGAGAAAAGGGCACCCTCACAGACTGTTTATGGGAATCAGATTGGTGCAGCCATTGTGTAAACAGTATGGATTTATCACAAAAAATTAAAAATGGAACTGCCTTATGACCCAGTGAATCCACTCCTGGGAATATATCTAAACAAACCTGAAACACTAATTTGAAATAATATATGCCCCCCTATGTTCACTGTAGCATTATGTACAATAGTCAAGATTTGGAAATTGCCCTAGTGTCCATCAATAGATAAGTGGATAAAAAAGCTGTGGTACATTTATACAATGGAATACTATTTAGCCATAAAAGGAAATCTTACCTTTTGCAACAGCATAGATGGACCTAGAGAGTATTATGCTAAGTTAAATAAATCAATCAGAGAAAGAGATGTACCATATGATTTCACTTATATGTGGAATCTAATGAACAAAATAAACTAACAAACAAAATAGACACAGACTCATAGATACAGACAACAGACTGACAGCTGAGAGAGGGGAGTGGGTAGGGATGCTGGGTGAAGAAGGTGAAGGCATTAAACAAAACAAAACAAAATGAAATTTAGACACAGACAACAGTATGGTGATTACCAAAGAAAAGGGAGTTTGGGGGAGTTAGAAGAGGTTAAAGGGGGGATAAATGGTGATGGAAAGAGACTTGACCTGGGTGTTGAATGCCCAATACAATATATAGATGACATGTTGTAGAACTGTATACACCTGAAACCTGTATGATTTTGTTAACCAGTGTCACCCCAATAAATTCAATAGAAATTGAAAACAAAACAACACAGTATGTCCCCAAAATTGAATCAGAAAACTTCTGGTAATTTAAATGTGACTTATTCTGGCTTCAGGGCCTTACATTTTTTAAAATATTGGAGTTTAAGCTCATTAGAACACTGTTTTTTAAATTTAAATGTGTTTTATATCTTACAGAATCAGGAGAACAGTAAAGCATTTAGGAGGAGTACAGTGGTATCATTCCCAGGAAGCCCAGGGGGATCTGTCCCTCCTTTTTGAAGAGCCAGGTTGTGTCTGGGGATGGGTGGGTGGTGTTTCATGGAATTTCATGGTGGTGTAGTACACTAGCAAAAGTGTACTTACGGGTGATGAACATTTTAGAATGACGTTATTAATTTGCACGAGAGAGAGGACTATTAGACCAGACAGTTTCTGCTCAGTGCATTTGCTCACTTTGCCCTCTTCCTCCAAGTTTGATCCACACACTGACCTTTCTTTGACTCTTTTAAAAAGAAAATTGTGTTTTTCCATTTCAGTCAGTGGTGTTCAGTCTGGAGAAGTCTCAGGAAGCCCATAGTACTTTAAAAAAAAGAATTTCTCCCTAGTTGTTCTGCCTGTCAGGTTGTAGACAGTGGTCTGTCCCCCAGTATGAGCCCAAAGTATTCCAAAAGAGCAGGGGCAGCCGCTCCCTGGATAAAGTCACCCTTCCTGGGACGGAGCTCCTGGGAACTGCAGACCAGGGCAACCAAGAGGTGTGCTTCTCTCCTCTACCACCAGGAGTCTGTCTGGAGCTTGCGAGGAAGGCAAGTCATCTGTAGGTTAGAAGACACGAGGGAGTTGCTGTAAGTGCTTGGGTACTTGCCAAGAACTTGGAAATGTGGGAAACAAATGCTCCCAAATCAGGGATCCTTAATCTTTTTTGAATCATAAAGCCATTTGAAAATTTGACTCTTCCCACCTCCCTCCCTATCTAGATATACTATTTTACATCTAATTTAAGGGATTTCCCAGCATAACCTGAAGTTCATCTGTGGACCTTCTGTTCTAGACTATAAGCTCTGGAGGGCAAGGAATGGGTTTGTTCTCTGATATGGGTGTGTTCGGCATCTACTGAAAGTGCCTGAGACACAGGAGGTGTCAAACGTTCGTTCAGTGGTAGAGAGCCAAAGCAAATTTGTACTTGCCTGGCAGAGGTCAGGTCAGTGGTATCAGCACCTCCAGAGGCTTTGATAGTGATGGCCCTGGAACTTTTCCTGACATTTAAAACCAGGGCTGATGAAGATGAACCCTTCATTCTTCAAATTCTTGGTACTGATCTAGTCTGGTGATCCAAGACTTGCTGAGTCGATAGGGGTTGCAGGGAATTTTACATTGCTACCCAGTTTTTACCATGGATTCCATACCATTTTATTCTAAATGTTTCTCTGAAGTCAACATTCAGCTATTTATGCATGCTGCATTTACTGAGTATCTTTAGGGCCTCCTGTGTTCCAAGAGGGTGCTTGATAGGTGCTGAGGTCCCTGAACCTCCACAAGGATCAGAGTCCTAGTCCTCATTTTATATGCAAATAGATAAGAGGGGGCACTTCTTAATTCTATTTACTGCAGAACTCAAGGCACTAATGGAAGTGGATGCTCTGAGGAATGGGCTCAGGGAGCATGGCAATGGTGCCTGGCTGGGATGGATGTTATCTGCTCTTCCTTTCTGGCTACATCAGAGTCTTACCTCTTGCCCAGGCAAAAATATGCTCTTGTTCCAGCTTAGTAATAGACATTTTGCCTTACTATTATT
Organism: Phyllostomus hastatus; assembly: GCF_019186645.2. Taxonomy (NCBI): domain Eukaryota; kingdom Metazoa; phylum Chordata; class Mammalia; order Chiroptera; family Phyllostomidae; genus Phyllostomus; species Phyllostomus hastatus. The sequence continues at coordinate 386,509 of NW_025333860.1, read as the reverse complement.
TAATTATTCAGTTACTTTTTCATCATTCTCGTTCTTCATAACCTCTTCATATATTCAGTGCTGTTGACACTTTTGCTGTCTTGAATTTCTCCTCCCTTTCTCACTAACACTGCATGCCTGTTTGTCATTTTGCTTTCTGATTCTTGTTCCCCATGGTGACTCCTTCTCTTGCCTTTTAAAAAAATCTTCACCTGAGGACATGCTCAGTGATCTCAGAGAGAGGGGAATGGAGGGAAAGAAAGAGAGAAAAGTTGACATGAGAGAGAAACATTTGCCTGTCATATGCACCCCAAACGAGAATAGACCCCCAAAACTAGGCGCATGCCCTGACCGGGAATCCAACCTGTGGCCTTTTGGTGTAAGAATGATGCTCCAACCAACTTAGCCACACCGGCCAGGGCTCCTTCTCCGCCTTTCAACTGAAGGCCTTCACTGAGGTTCCATTCTTTTTTTTTTTCTTCTCTACATAAACTTCTCCAGAGCATAGAGTGTCATACCTACTCACTTACTCACTCACTCACTCACTCACTCACTCACTCACTCACTCATTGTTGAGCCTTTTTTGTGTCCCTTACATGGCACTGAGGCTTAGGGAATACCAAGATGATTAAAATCTAGTTTCTGCCTTTGTGGAGTCATATAAATGGTAGCCTGACATAGGACCCAGCTCTTTCTACTCACATTCTAGTGCTCATTGCTCCCAATTTAAAGACCATAAGGTTCAATTTCAATCCCACATCTTCCATGAAACCTGGGCATGCACTTTCAGCCTTCACTGGTTTTCTTGTCCTCCAAACTGCTGTAGTCAGGAGGGCTGGGCTTTACTCCTTCAACAGCTTTGTTCCCTTGGACAATTCATTTAGCCTGTGTTGGACTTAATATCTCTGTGTGGAATGAAGAGGTTGTAGCACTAGGATCTTCCCATCACCAGACTTCCATGGTTCCATGGTTGTACACACCTGGAGGGAGGTGGTGGCTAATACAAAACAGCAAATATATAGTGAAGGTAATAATTTTAAAAATCTTATGAATAGCATCCTTATGAGGGTTGTCAGTACATCATAAAATTGTTGGCTGGATCTGGAAAATATTTGTTCTTGTCACCCAGTTTCTGGACCCATTAATATGCTCAGGTAAATAAAAGGCAGGCATGGGAGTAGCTGGAGTTAAGGCAGGGTAAGGTGGCAGCCTTCAACTTTCCTCACTGCTATAAGGTCATTGACCTTTATAGTAATTTTGTGACTTAATCTATAAATTTATGAATGCCATTTATGTTAAATAAATTTCTGTACAGTAAGAATTTAACTTTAGATCTTAAAAAAGAACTCTGATTTACAAAAAACCCTCTGATACCATATTTTTTTAGTGTTTTTGATACCATTTTCTTAGTCACTGATAATTTGAATTTGAAAAACAGGTGCAGTCAAGCTAGTTGACTAAAGCGGTGTTTGTGTGTGTGTAATGACAAAATATTATATGGCAACAAAAATGAGTCACATACAGCATGGTTGAGTCTCTCAAATACAAGGTTGAACAAAAGATGGCCATCCCAAAACAATACATGATTCCATTTGTATGCATTTCAAAAACAGGCAAAAATTAATCCATGTTGTTAGATATCAGGATGAAGATTACATTTGGGATGGAGGTAGAGAGCTTGAAAGGGACTTGGGATGAGGTGCTGGTACCATTCTATCTCTTGACCTGGGTGGTGGTTACATGAGTGTGTTCACTTTATAATAATTCATTGAGGTTATGACTTGTGCACTTTCATGTATATCTGTTACATTTAAATAAAAAAGGTTAATAACATGAGTTCTACATTGTGGATCTCTGATTCCAAGTACAAGAAAAGTATTTCTTGAGAGGGAGAGCCCCATGTAGGTTTGAGCAGGAGGGACAAGAGCTGGGCCCTGGAGATTGGGTGGGTGGAGAAGACGTTGCCAGTGCTTGGACATGTGGGGACACCAGGCCACTTTGGGGCAGAGTAAGGATAGTGGTTCGACTGAAGTAAAAGATGTGTATGGGAGTGTGTAAGGTGGGAGCCCAAGCTCAGAGGTAATTCTGGGAGAGGTTAGGGTGGGGCTCTTGAGTGTCAGACTGAGCAGCCTGGGTTTTTTTCTTTTGGGTGGTGGAAGGTCACTGAAGATTTGGTCTTTTGATAGAAGTACTTTGGGATGTTGGAGAGAACGGCACTAGGTAGCATGGACTGGTAGTGGTAAACACAGTCTTCCTGATGGGACTGGAGACAGGGGCAGATAGAGGACTGTGCACTGGGGGCTCTCTATGATATTCTCGGTGGTGTTAATGTTGGCTAGTGTTCTGACTTCAGTTTTTGCTAGTGTAGACATGTTTGGGTTTGCGTCTTTTCCTAAGTGTGTCTGGGGGCATCAGGCTCAGACTTGGTATTCAGGGACAGCTTTGTAAATTGTGCCCCTGTGACTCCCCATGATTGGATCCTTCTCTGAAAGTGTATGCTCTCACCTGAGTCAATCCTGCCCACTCTGCCCCACCCCACCCCAGTGGAGGTCCAATCATGGGACCCAAAAGTGCGACCCTTCCATAGTATTGTCACTTTCAGCCCTGAGAGTTCCCAGTCAGTTTATGGCAGTAGAAGCCTCAATGTTACTATGCCTATGCCCAGGCTGCTGTGTGGGCAGGACATGCTGGAGATGGCCAGTTGGTCTCATCTAGGCTGGTGTGAGTACTGCTGAGTCCCCCTCTGTGAGCATTGCTCTGAGTATTGCTGACCTTTCTGTGGAATGTGGGAGACAGAGGAGTATGTTCTTCAATCTGGAAATCCTAGGCTAAGAGGGTTAACAAAATTCTCATGTAGAGAATTTTCCCTTTGCCTTCCCTCTTTGCAGACAACCAGATATGCTGTTCAAGGAGAACATAATTGAGGCAAAATTGTGACCTGACAAGATGTATCCCAGGGCAGAAGTGACAGTGTTCCAGGGTGGGGTGGCCAATGTCTCAGTAGGAACAAGGAAAACAGGATTTGTTCTTGCCCAAATCATAGAATATCAGAGCCTCTTGAAATAACAGCAACACTTGATATGATGGTTCACAATTTCCTAGGGGACTTTGTATGAATTATCTTGTTTTCCATTTTGAGCTTCTCAACTAGTCTGTGAGAAGGATTGGAGAAAAGAACATTATCTCTGTTTGACAAGTGAAGATTCGTGTGTGGATGTCCAGGAAGATAAGGTGGTTTGTCCAGTCTTAAGGGTGATAAGAGGTAGCACTTGAAACCAGGTGTCCTTGCTCCACGTCTTCTCAATGGACTATATTCCTTTTTCAAGAGTTTTTAAAAATCCTCACCTGAGGATATATTTATTGATGAGAGAGAAAGAGAAAGAGAGAGAAACATTAATCAGTTGCCTCTCGCACGCACCCTGACTGAGGACCAAACCGGTTTGTGCCTTGACAGGGGATCATGATGCTCCAACCAACTAAGTCACCTGATCAGGGCTCCTTTTCCAACATTTTTGACTGTTCTTCAGTCACCCTAGAAGAAATTTAGCCCTGGGGACACTTGGCCTGCCAGTCCCTGAAAAAATCTCATGGGTAGATGGTACATGATGGATTGAGGGGACAGAAGAAGAATAAATGAGAAAAGCAAGATGGTAATTGTTGCCTATCAGGTGAACACAGTGTTTCATTTCCAACTTGCCGCAGAATCAAGAAGCAATGAACACTGGGCTGCAGATGCTGAGCAGGACTGGAGATGGGGCAGGGAAGATAGTAGCAGGAGGGGGTCAAAGTATCATCCTGTAGCTTGGTGGAGAGGCCCTTCCCCATCCCCGCCCCACCCCAGCCCAGTCAGGCTGTGTAGACAGCATGGGAGGCTCCAGTTGGTGCCTGGCTTAGCTGGATGCTAAGCTAATGGATAACTTAGCTAAACTGAAGGCCACGTCTTCATCTGTTTGGGGTAAGAGCCCCAGAGGATTCATGGGCCCCTCAGTGGTGGAGTGGGTGCTATATCCTGTATCTTCCTGAGCAGCATAAATATTCAACAGGTTAGACCTTTCAGTTGTCTGCACTGTGTGCATGCTCATTAGGGAAGACTTCCCAATGGAGCAGAAATCTACATGAGTTAGGAAGGATTCATTTCACCTGTCAGAGCTGCTAATCTAATGTGGATAGAGCTCACTGTCAAGGTGGCTTTTCATCAAGATAATTACTATAGAAGGTCCTAGGTGGCAGCAAAGCCCAGATGAGCAGACTGAACCAACAGCAGAGGGACCTCCAGTTGAGGTGAGTGTGGCTTTCCTGGGCTGCCTAGAGGGCAGAGTTCCTCTTCTAATCTAAGGCGTGTATTGTGACCTTCATTACACTTCTTGATATTTTAGATATCAAGGAGTGATATTTTAGACATAAAGGAGTGATTTTCCATTGGATGCAGTAGCAGTTCCTGCAAAGATGTAGTCTGAGAGTTAAATGACTTGTCTTGTTCCTTCCTTCATCTGAGCATTTCTAAATTTGGTGGCAAAGCCCAGGTTCACTCCCTGTTATCATTCTTAATTTTGTAGAGTTTGAATAGATCTGCTGGCAGTAATTGCCATGTGTGTGTGAGCAACTGTCTCCTAAGCCCAGGGATCAGAGCTTCTCCCTAGGGCCATGGCCTTTGTCCTCACTACATTCCTTCTTCAAGATTTCCATCAATGACCCATGCTATAACATGGATGAACCTGGAAAACATTATGGTAAGTGAAAGAAGTCAGACATATAATACCACATATTATATGATCTGTTTATATGAAATGTCCAGACTAGGCAAATTTACAGACTCAGAAAGTAGGTTAATAGTTGTCAGAAGTTGGAGGGAGTTGATAAAAAAATATATTAAAAGCTATTGATTTGTATACTTTAAATGGGTGGATTGAATGTGAGTTGTATCTCAGGAAAGCTTCCAAAAATAACAAACACAGACACAGTAAGCTGGCAGGAGAGACTGCATGTATGACATCACTGTGCTGAGGTGGGGCAGGTCTTGGGGACAGTGTCATGCAGAAATGGCTGATATAGAATTCTGACTCAGTTGAGACTGGTGGAGGTTAACTCAGTCCTCAGGATTTTTAGTCTTCTTCCTTACAAATTTGTTCTTCTGTTTCCTAGTCCAGTCCATAGACCCCTTGGTCACTAGTAAAAACATGGCTCCTTCTATCACATGTCCATGCCAACCTTTCATGGTTATCTGAGCCCATTTAACCTTGTCCCTGGAATCTGTTCCCTTGACATTTGGTTTGCTTTCTGACCTAATGGCCCAAAGTCAATGTCCTGTGAAAACAACTTTGCTTGTTTTTCCTTTTTTCTCCATTTGTAATTTGCCTGAACTTAGGTTCCTTCACATTTTTTAAGACCAAGAGCTATTCAGGGAAAGTATTTTCCTACCACCTCTGAAGACTCATGGCAATCACAGACCCTGTCACAGCCAGCACTGAACGTGTGCCTGCTCATGTACGTCCCCCTCACCCTCATAACCACATCTGTGCTCAGTCGATAATCTGTATGTATGTTTCTTCTTCAGACAACTCTAACTTTATTTTTATTTTTTATTTTTTAAATATATTTTATTGATTATGCTATTACAGTTGTCCCATTTCCCCCCTTCTCTCCCCTCCACCCTGTACCCCCTCTCCCACCCACGTTCCCCTCCTTTAGTTCATGTCCATGTGTCATACTTATGAGTACTTTAGCTTCTACATTTCCCGTACTATTCTTGCCCTCCCCCTATCTATTTTCAACTTACATTCTATGCTACTTATTCTCTATACCTTTTCCCCCTCTCTCCTCCTCCCACTCCCTTGTTGCTAACCCTCCATGTGCCCTCCATTTCTGTGGTTCTGTTCCTGTTCTAGTTGTTTACTTAGTTTCTTTTGGTTTTGCTTTAGGTGTGGTTGTTAATAATTGTGAGTTTGCTGTCCTTTTACTATACATGTCTTTTCTTTATCTTCTTTTCTTAGATAAGTCCCTTTAGCATTTCATAAAATAAGGGCTTGGTGATGATGACCTCCTTTAACTTGACCTTATCTGAAAAGCACTTTATCTGCCCTTCCATTCTAAGTGAAAGCTTTGCTGGATAGAGCAATCTGGGATGTAGGTCCTTGCCTTTCATGACTTGGAATATTTCTTTCCAGCCCCTTCTTGCCTGCAAGGTCTCTTTTGAGAAATCAGCTGACAGTCTGATGGGAACTCCTTTGTAAGTTACTGTGCCCTTATCTCTTGCTGCTTCTAGGATTCTCTCCTTCGTTTTTGGCTAATGTAATTATGATGTGCCTTGGTGTGTTTCTTCTTGGGTCCAACTTCTTTGGGGCTCTCTGAGCTTCTTGGATTTCTTGGAAGACTGTTCCCTTTGCCAGATTGGGGAAGTTCTCCTTTATTATTTGTTCAAATACGTTGTTGCTTTTCCCCTTCCCATTCTGGTACCCCTATAATTCGGATGTTGGAACGTTTAAAGGTGTCCTGGATGCTCTTAAGCTTTTCCTCGATTTTTTGAATTCTTATTTCATCATGCTTTCCTGCTTGGTTGATTCTATCTTCCTTCTGGTCCACTGTATTGTTTTGAGACTCAGATTCCTTCCTTTCACTATTGGCTCTCCTCCGCGTATCTTCCTGCATCTCTTTTATGGTAACCTGCATCCTTTCATCTAAATTGCGCCCAAAATCAACCAATTCCGTGAGCTTTCTGATCACCAGTGTTTTGAACTGTGCATCTGATAGATTGGCTATTTCTTGGTCGCTCAAAAGGGTGAGTCCTGGGGGACTGATCTGTTCTGTTGGAAACATGTCTTAAGTCTTTCCCTGTCTCTCCATTTTTTTTTTCTGGTCTGGTCGGTCTTGTTATGGTGGGGGGCGGAGCCTTAGGTGTTCACCGGGGCTGGGCACCCCAGTTGCTATATTGTGACATTATATGTGGGGGCGGGGGTGGGAGTGGGAGCGGGTTTGGGAGGGAACAATGGCAGTAGTTCCGTTCTCCTGGGCTCAGACCCTTCTTTGGGATCCTGGGCTGCGAGGTCTGCACTGGTCCACAATCGCTGCCTCACTGGGTCCGCCAGCCACAGCTTGCGTACTCAGGGATCGCTGCTGCATTCTTGTGCCCCGGATGGCTGTCGCGCTGATTTTGCGCCAAATTTTCCCCCGACCTCTGCGCGCCTCCGACCCGCGCCAACCCCGCGCCTGCCCGGCTCGTCGTCTCCTACCAGTCTGGATGTACGGGTCTACTTCAACTTCTTGGCTGTCCAACTTCCATTCAGATAAATCCTCTGTCAGTTCTGAGTGTTATTCTGACTGTAAATTATTGTTTTTCTAATCTTGGTTGTGCGAGGAGGTACGGTGCATCCACCTATTCCTCCATCTTGCCGGAAGTCCTTCATCTAACTTTTTTTAATATAAAAGAAACACTAGTTCCTTGTGAAAAATACAGAAAATATAGGCAATGAAGAAGAAAGTAGTGAATGCCTGGAGTCCTACCATTGAGTAATGACCACTCCTACCACTTTGGCATACGTTTTCTTTATTATCTTTTTAAGTATAAATTTTGGCACCTGTTAAAGAATATATTTAACGTTTACCAACATCTATATTATAAAGCTTCATGATATATTTGACACCATTGAGCCCATCACCCAAATCCAAAATGGATAATTACTAATACTGATTCCTCCCCTAGCCCATGCCCTGCCTCCCCACCCCAGAGGTAACCCCTGTTCCAAATTTTGTGTTTATCATTCCCCCTTTTCTAAAAAATCATATTTTATTACACTTTGCAATGCCTATACAATATATTATTTAGTTTTGTTTGTTTTTAAGCTTAAATTTAAAAAATCTTACTGTGTGTAGCCCTTGGGATTGCCTTTTCTCTAACGTTTCTATGATTCATCCCTACTGTTGATTGAGCTGCAGTTCATTCATTTCATTGTTGTCTAATGTTCCATCATGTGGTCTAACCATTATTTGTTTCTTCTCTTGCTTTTGGGCAGACATCAGTCTGTCTTCCCTTCCCTTCCCTTTCCTTCCTTCCTTCCTTCCTTCCTTCCTTCCTTCCTTCCTTCCTTCCTTCCTTCCTTCCTTTCTTCCTTCCTTTCTCTTTCTACTGTGAATATTCTTGCTTGTCTTCTGGTGCATATGTATAAGTTTCTTTACCTAGAAGGAAAATTACTGGGTTACACATCATATGAATGTTCACTTTTACAAAGTAATGACAAAATTACTTTCCAAAGTACATAATTATACAAACTTACACTCCCACCAGCAATATAAAAGAATTTATTTGGATCTGTGTTCTCCCAACACTTGTTATTGTCACTTTTCTCTTGTTTTACAATATAGTGGGTATAAAATGTTACCTTGGTATTGTCTTAACACGTATTTCCCTAATGACTAATGATATCGAGTATCTCTTTGTGTCTTTATTGGCTATACTTTGTTCCTCTTTAATAGAATTCAGATCTTTTGCTTGGCCTATTTTTTTTACTGGATTGCTTTTTACTATGGCTTTGTAAGAATCAATATATTGATTATATATTACAGATAAACACTTGCCCATTATCTGTGTCACAAATATGTTTTTCCCATCTGTAATTGTCTTTTTAGCTTATTTTGGGGTCTTTTAATATAAACAGAAATTCTTAAATTTAATGTTAAATTTAAAATTATTTTCATAACATAATTAAATTAACATAATTTAAAATAAATTTAAAATTATGTTAAATATAAAATTATTATAAAATTAATGTTAATTTTTTAAAAAGATTTTATTTATTTATTTTTAGGGAGGGAAGGGAGGGAGAGAGAGAGAGAGAAAGAAACATCAATGTGCGGTTGCTGGGGGTTATGGCCTGCAACCCAGGAATGTACCCTAGCTGGGAATCAAACCTGGGACACTTTGGTTCCCAGCCTGTGCTCAATCCACTGAGCTATGCCAGCCAGGGCAAAATTAATGTTAATTTAAAATTAGTTCTTAATTTATCAATATTTTCTTTTTTGTTTAGCACTTTTCAGATCTTTAATCAGTTTTTTTACCTTAAGGCCCAAAACAACATTCTCTTATATTTTCTCCTAAAAGTTTTCATTTTTACACTTAATTTTTTTATCCATTTAGAGTGGATGTTAGTGTCTGATATGAGGTAGGGAATCCAATGTCACTTTTTCCCATGTGGACCATCAGCACTGCCACTTTCCTTCGCCTCTGACGTGCATCACTGTTTCACATTTGTGTGGGTCTGTTTCCTGGCTCTCTTTGGTTCTGTTGGTCAGTTTGTGTGTATTAGTGCCAATACCATCTTGACTTAATTACGTTATTTTTATGTCCTGCTCTTTACCAGGGCAAGTCTCCCCCAGTTTCTTCTTTTTCAGCAATGTCCTGATTATTGTAGGACCTTTGCTGATTTACATTTTACCCCCAGAGTGGGATCACAATGTTATTACCAGTTTATAATTTGCTTTAAAAACTTAATAATAATAATACATCATGACTATTTGTTGTTGTACAAAATGTGTCATTTACATAATCTAGTAAAATATAACCTTAATGGCTGCATGATACATTATTGTTTGGATGTATCATAATTTATTTATCCTCCCTCATTTCTGTATAGTTAAGTTGTTGTCAAATTTTCATTATTATAAAGTAATTCTGTGATGAATAGTATAACAAAATCTTTTAACACATCCATGACTATTCCTTTCTGATGGATTTCTGAGTCTAAGGATTTGCTCAGTTTTAACGATTTTGATACAAATTGCTATATTATTTTTAGAAAGTTTTAATGAACTGTGTGACAGTGTAGGTCTCAAGGCAGACAACTTTGTTAACAAAGAACATCATCACTTAAAAAAAGTTTCAATTTGGTAGGCAAATAATTTAAATAAGTTAAATTTGTATTACATATCTAGTGTGGATTAACACACTTTATGTTTGTATTTTTCTAGTGAGTAGCCACAGGGTTTTGTACCTTGAGTGCTCTCCGGAGCACCTTCTCATTTTGTTCCGTCAGAGGAACTGAGCTCTGCTGCCCAGGCCCATGGCGAATCAGACTGCCACCCTGGGGGAGTCTGTTTTGCTGGGATTTCCCCTCAGCAGGCAGGTGGAGCTGCTGTTCCTGGGGCTGCTGCTGCCCACATTCCTGCTGACCCTCCTGGGGAACCTGCTCATCATCTCCATTGTGCTGTCCTACTCCCACCTCCACACCCTGATGTATTTCTTCCTGTGCAGCCTCTCTATCCTGGACATCCTCTTCACCTCAGTCATTTCTCCAAAAGTGTTGGCCAACTTAGTAACTGGGGATAAAACCATCTCCTTTGCTGGGTGTATCACCCAGTGTGATTTCTACTTCTTCCTGGGCACAGTAGAGTTTCTCCTGCTGACAGTCATGTCGTATGGTCGCTACACAGCTGTCTGCTACCCGCTGCACTACACCACCATCATGAGGCTTCTGTCTGCATTGGGACCGTTGTGTTCTCATGGGTGGGAGGCTTCCTGTCTGTGCTCTTTCCAACCATCCTCATTTCCCAGCTGCCCTTCTGTAGCTCCAACATTATTAACCACTTCTTCTGTGACAGTGGTCCCTTGCTGGCCGTGGCCTGTACAGACACCTCTGCCATTGAGCTGATGGAATTTATGCTCTCGTCCACCATCATCCTCTGCTGCATAGTCCTGGTGGCCTATTCCTATACATACATCATCTTGACAATAGTGCGCATCCCTTCCTCAGTTGGAAGGAAGAAGGCCTTTAACACCTGTGCTTCCCACCTGATGATAGTCGTGATTTCTGGTGGCATCACAGTGTTTATCTAGGTGACACCCTCCCAGAAAGAATATCTCGAGGTCAACAAGATCCCTTCAGTACTGAGCAGTGTTGTGACTCCATTCTTCAACCTCTGTATATATACTCTGAGGAATGACAGTGTTGGGGGTGCTCAAGGACATGTGGGCCAGAGTTCAAACAGTTTTAGAAAAGAGAATAATGACAATGCTGAGGAGCAAATTGTCCTCTTACAAAGACCAATAAGGGGGGGGGGGGCTAGTCCCTCTTCCTCTTTGCCACCATGTATGCAATGAATAAATCCCCAGTAACAGAAAGATAGGACTTGCCTTAGCAAAGGGATGAGCCAGCTAAGGGATTCTGAATGGTCTATAGTAGAAAGAAGGCTGAGCTTGGAGACAGGGACTTGGTTCTAACTTGAACTCTGTGGCCACAGCTGTGTCCCTGTGTCACCAGCCACTCTGACTCTCAGCCCTCTCATTTGAAGTGTGTTAGGGCCGAACTTGATGACCTCTAAGACTCATCCACACTGAATGTTCTGAGAACTACAGAAAAGCCTAGCAGCCTGTGTCCTTTTCAAGTCCTAACATGTTTGGCCCCATTTTCTGCTGACCACAACTCTTCTACCAGCCAGCACAAAGTCCTTCCTGGTCCCTTCCGCATAGACCCCCTTTCCTTCATCTTCTCCAGGAATCTTTCTAGGAATAAGCTTTATTCTCTAGTCAACTGACATATCCTATGATCCATTGTTTTTCTTCAGTGGACATTTGTAATAATTGTGGTGGGTATATGTAGTCTGTGTTATTTAATAATACTGCTTCCTATAATAGTACATATTTATAATATCCAACATGCTCACATTCTTATGTAAGACATGACCCTGTTCCTTCAGCCTCCAGTGATGGACCTATGGATGGATGATCTGAAGGCACAATCCATTGCCTGACCAGGGATCTGTGTATAACCTGTGTGGCTTGGCTAGGACAGATAAATAGTGCAAACAGATGTCTCTTTTTGAGAGTTTGAACCAAGAGATTTGGAGACTGTACCAGACAACAGTGATGCTCCCCATGGAAACTCAAGTAGGCTTGGTGCCTGGAGTGGCCACTTTGGGGCCATGTATGAACTTCTAAGTAATTAGAGGAAACCAGTCTGGCTATTGAAGAGAATGGAGTTGGTGTGGAGAGCAAAACTGAGAAGAAAGAGATGAGAGCCCTCTCAGCTGCAGAGACACAGAGGGAAGGGCCCTCTTCTCTAATGACTTCCCAGGCCGGGGAGCTGGCAGAATTTTATTTCCTATTTCTGTGTTTGATGAGGTTTCCTGTACCCATGAATCAAATCCCTTTTTGTTGAGCTTTTTCGAGGTTTTTGTTTTTCACAATGAAAAATTAGCCTGACTATAAAGTGGGGCTCTCTCTCTCTGCACCAAGTGTAATTCTCTTCCTTTTTAGCTCCATCTAGAAAGATGTCTGTTTTGAACTGAACTCTTAGTCTGAATTCTTGGTGCACAAATACTGCCTGGGATGCTTGACTGGCACCATCTAGGCCTATGGTTCAGGTCGGTGCAAACCAAACTCTTCTGTGTCATCAGAAGCACTTCTTTTCCTGTCCCTTTTGGCCTTTAGCACCACAGCATCCACTTTGCCAGAATTAACACCTGTATTCCCCGTGGAACTGGTCAGAAGGATACAGCATAACTAAGGAAGCTCTGTAGAGTGCTGTGGAAATAAGTAAGACTGATCAAATGAGAACAGAGGTATTTATCCAGAATTGGCTGTAGCAAGGGAGTCAGCCACCATCACTGGGATTTGGCAGAGACTCAAAGTCAGGCAGGGAGTGAAAAGCTTTATAGCAGAAGAAGAGGGTAAGGCTCAGGTGTGTTCTGATTGGAGGGTTTTGGCATGGGGAAACTGGAGGTGACTTAACTACAAGCCAGGCATCTTTGTTTGTTTGTTTTTTCATTATGAGTCCTTTATTTTGACACATCTCTTAAATGGCTGCAATTTGCTGTAAGGTAGGTTTTTCCCAACAACTGTATCCAGATATAATTGACATATAACAAATGACACAAATTTAAAGGGTCAATATAAAAAGTGTAAGTACATGTGAGAACATCACCACAATTAGGAAAATTAACAAACATATTCATCACCTTCAAAAGTTTCCTTATGCTTTTTCTCTTTTAAAAATATATTTTATTGATTATGCTATTACAGTTGTCCCAATTTTTCCCTTTGCCCTCCTCCACCCAATACCCCCATTTCCTCCAGCTGTAACCCTTGCCCACTTAGTTCATAGCCATGGGTCATGCATATAAGTTCCTTGGCTTCTCCATTACCGATAGTGTTCTTAACCTCTCCCCGTTTATTTTGTGCCTACCAATTAGGCTTCTTATTCCCTGCAACTTTTCCTCCATTCTCCCCCTTCCCCCTCCCAACTGATAACCCTCCAAATGATTTCCATATCTATGATTCTGTTCCTATTCTGCTTGTTTGTTTAGTTTGTTATTTGGATTCAATTATCGATAGTATGATTTTATTGTCATTTTAATGTTCATCATTTTTATCTTCTTTTTCTTATATAATTCCCTTTAGCATTTCATATAATAATGGCTTGGTGATGATGAACTCCTTTTGTTTTACCTTGTCTGGGAAGCACTTTATCTGCCTTTCAATTCTAAAAGCTAGCTTTGCTGGACAGAGTAATCTAGGTTTTAGGTCCTTGCTTTTCATCACTTTGAATACTTCCTGCCAGTCCCTTCTTGCTTGCAAAGTTTCTTTTGAGAAATCAGCTGACAGTCATATGGGAACATTTTTGTAGGTAAGTCTCTGCTTTTTTCTTGCTGCTTTTAAGATTCTCTCTTTTCATCTTTAACCTTTGGTATTTTAATTATGATGTGTCTTGGTGTGGTCCTCTTTGGATCCATCTTGTTTGGGACTCTATGATTTCTTGATTTGTATTTCTATTTCCTTCACCCAATTAAGGAAGTTTTCTTGCTCTTCCTCTTCTCCTTCTGGCACCCTTATGATTTAGAAGTTGGTACATTTAAAGATGTCCCAGAGGTTCCTAAGACTTTCCTCATTTTTTAAAATTCTTATTTTGTCCTGCTGTTCTGATTGAATCCTTTTTCCTTCCTTGTGCTCCAAATCATTGATTTGATTCTTGGGTTCATCCCCTCCACTGTTGGTTCCCTATAGATTTTTCTATTTTTTTCACTTAATCCACCTTCATTTCTGCCTGGGTCCATTTTGCACCATTGAAGTGTCCATTGAGTTCCTGGAGCATGCTGATAACCAGTGTTTTGGACTGTGCATCTGATAGGTTGCTTATCTCTATTTCATTTAGTTTTTTTTTTTTCGGGAGTTTTGTTCTGTTCCTTCATTTGGGCCATATTTCTTCGTCTTCTCATTTTGGCAGCCTCCCTGTGGTTGTTTCTGTGTATCAAGTGGAGCTGCTTTGACTCCTTGTCTTAGCACACCTGTTAATTTTTATGGGGCAGAGTCTTAGGGAACTCTAAGGGAACTTCCAGAGCAGCGCAGCCTGTCACCACTTGTTTATCTGTGGGGCGGGGGGAGGCTCGCAGAGGAGACAGTGCTGCTGCCTGGCCTCTGGAGTTTTGCCTGGGAGGAAGCTGTTTCTCTACTTGCACTTCACTTTTTCCCCATATGCCACTGGTGCCCTTCCAGCTATTGCCCTGGTGCCGAATTCCAGAGTGGGTGGGTCTGTGTGATTCCTAAGTCTGTTGCAGGACCTTTAAGGTGACACAGTTTCTTCTGCTGTCCAAGTCCCCACTGGTGTTTACAGCCAGAAGTTATGGGGACTTGTCTTCCTGATGTTGGGACCCTGGGCTGGGTGGTCTGGACTGGGGCTGGGATCCCTTACTTCTCCCATTTTTTATCCACCACATGTGGATGTGGGACTGCCCATTCCAGTCTCCATGCCTCTCTGTGCCTCTCCATGTCTCTGCACCACCTACCCATCTGGATGAATGTGGCTTATTTAAATCCTTGGTGGTTGGTCTACCATACAGCTCAATTTTCTGACAGTTTTGGGTGATGTGTTTTGTAATCTAGTTGTATTTTTTTGCTATAGTTGTGTGTGGAGGTGAGGCATGTTTACCTGTACCTCCATATTGACTGGAATTCCCAAGCCAGGCATCTTTTATGATTGGTTTGGGGAGCATAGGTGGCTTTCTCTGATTAGTCCCGAGTTGAAAAGAGGTGGAGAGGGGATGGGGCAGTAAAAATTAGGAAGGTTGGCAGTCCTACTGATGGCCTGAGCATTCTGGGCTGACTGCTGCAGAGGTTGTAGCTTGGCTTTCTGCCTGGTTGCTTCAGAGTTTGTGGGTAAGAGTCTGGCTATTACCCATTTGCACATTGAATTTCTCAGTTCTTAACACATTGAAAGTTCTTGTGGAATTTTAAAGTGTAAGCAGAGGAACAATCCTCCCAAAGCTGACAACCCATCTCATGAGCAACAGATGATGAGAGGTGAGCTCAGATAAACAGAGTTTGTTTGGTGGTTTTGCAGGTTAGGAGTGGGAGTGGTAGAAATTGAGTTTCATTGACGTACTGAAGACTCTGTTTCTGTGAGTGATCCAAGCTCTAAGATTTAGACCTTTGGTTGGTAGGCCCTGCCCAGGGCATACCCTGCCTCGGTACATCTGGCAAAGCAGTTAAGCTTCTGAGGCTCAGTCTTTCATGAAATTAAAGAGACAGCAGAATCTAAGGTCAGATTGGTGGAGAAGGAAATGAGGTCTCTGCTTCCCTACAGGAATCTGAGACAGCCTCATTACCAAGTTCCCTATGGAGGTTCATGACTCCTCGGTTGTCCTTCTCTCCTAGCCTGAAGGAGTCTTTAAACCACTGACCAAAAGTGTCTGAGTTTGCATTTAAAAGCAGCAACAAAGATCCAAGTTCCCACTTTGAACCTTTATCCAAGCACTTCCATTCACTTCCTCTCTAAGCCTTTCATCCTTTATGGGATTGCTTTGCTTGTCTGTCTGTCTTCTCCAAGTGACAGGAAGTGCCTTTGAGGACTGTTTCTCATGCTAGGCATGCTCAATAAATAGATACTAAATAAAGTGAAAATGTGTTCAGTTTAGCAATAGTCTATTTTAAAAATGAAAATCTTAGTTTGGACTGGATTGGACTACTCACATTTTTTAAAAATTGATTTTTTGAGAGAGAGAAAGTGAGGAGAGAAACACTGATTTGTTGTTCCACTTATTGATGCATACATTGGTTGATTCTTGCATGTGCCCTGACCGAGGGCCAAACCCACAATCTCGGTATGAGTATTGCATGATGCTCTAACCAAATGAGCTACCTGGCCAGGGCTGGTCAACTCACATTTAAATACTTTTGAGCCCATCAGACAGAAGGAGAAACCAGCTTGAGGGAACTGGGAGGGTAGGGCCCTGAGATGGCTGGTATCAGGGAATGATGATGTGTTCAGATACGGGGATGAAGGTCAACAAAGAAGAGTTTTTCTTCTTGACATCTGCATCTCAGCTGGTCTATACTCACTCTCACTTTTATACTCATTCCATCTCCAAGACCAAATGGAAAGTAGCTTTTCCCCTCCCTAAGAAGTCTGAGCCTTAACGATGGCCTCTCTTATGGTCCTAGAAAGCCTGGGGGTTGGGGCAATGAAATTGAGAGTCCTTATGATTTTGATTAAATTTAGCTTTATAACCAGCTTTGGAAATCATGTCTCTCTCTATCCCCTCAGGGACCTGGTCTCCCTCCCTCTCCACCCCCACCCCCACCCCCTACCCCCAGGCAGCAGAAGACAGTAGCTGGGACCTGACTAATGATCACAAGGTCTGGACCTCTGGGGGGCAAAAGATGACATCTTGATCTAAGTTATGTTTCAGTTTCTGAGCCCTAAGGTGAAAGATCCCCTTGCTACTTTCCCATGAGACTGGAGAGAGGGACTCCGGAAAAGACCTCCAAAGTGTCCTCAAGACCTGAAGAAATGCTTTATTATGCCTATCTCCTCTGACCAGTTAGCTCTAGCACATCCTGGAACCCTTAATCCACAGTGTTCTGCCCTGTAAACTACGTACCTTCAAGAGTTGGTTTGTTTAGAGCATGAGCTCCAGGCTCTGTATTGTCCAATTCAATATTAAAGTATTTTTTCTTTCCATACTGCAAATTCCAGCTCATACATTTCTCTGGGCCAGCACTTGCATGCGAGGGGATCCAAGGGAAAATGCTGGTGTTCTGGTAACAACAGCATGTCCAAGTGGGGCCCAGCAGACTTCTCTAAACTATGACATGACTTCTTTTTCCTAATGTATCTGTGACCCCTAGAGCCCCCAATTGCCTGTGGCCTGTTAACCTCCAGAGCAGACAGAGGCAGAAAGGTGGGGGCCTCCAAATTTGTACAGCAGTCTGATGTTCAGCAGATATGGAGGAAATATAAAAAACAAAACCTCATGGCAACCCCCAAAACCTCTCCACAAAGGTAGAAGGGAAAGAAAACAATATCATTACTGAACACGCATTAAATCGGAATGTGATGAGCATCACAGGAAATCCTCTAAGAAGATTGCCAACAAGCAAGAAATCTCACCCTTTTATATAGCTGAACAGATAAACAAATTACACACATTTTCTCAAGATTAAATAGCTAGTCCTCAAGTGAGAGGACTTGACAGCACCATTGTCACACATAGTTAACCCTAAATTCACTTTGTAATTGGGGTGACCATCTGTTAGCTAATCGGCTTTATCTGAGGAAAAATAAACTTGTATCTTTAGGACAGTTGGTAGTAGGAAGCAAGACATCCACAGGAAGTGAGGTTGCTACCCTCCCACAGAGACTGGGAGATAAGGATGAGATCTTCCTGGATGATTACACTTCAAAGAGATGGTTCCCAGGAACTTAAGAAGGATGCCTGGGTCACAAAGCTGGCCAGAGGCTTCTTTAGCTTTATGCAAGATTTAGATACCCTTCAAAGAGACAGCGATCTCACCCTTGAAGCAGACATCATGCATGTGAATCAAAACCAGGATCACTTTTGACAGAAGAGCTTCTGAGTTTTTAATCTGTAATGTTTAATAATAAAAATACACATTCAATGTAAAATTTTAGATAGTGTAGAAGTGTGTAAGGTAAAAATATGAAAGCCCTATCAGCCAGTTCCACTTCCCAGCAGCTAACATTGTTATGCTCATTGAACACATACATGTTTATTCACACACATATCTTTACTTTACAAAAATGGGACAGTGTTATAAGAATTGTCTGTGATTTGATAGCTTAAAATCTTTCTGGGTCAATACCTATAAAACTACAAATTTATTTTTTAAAGTATATTTTATTGATTATGCTATTACAGTTGTCCCATTTTTTTCTCCCCTTTATACCCTTTTGCTCTGCACCACCCTCTCCTGCATCACTCCCCCTTAGTTCATGTTCATGGGCCATACATGTAAGTTTTTTGGGTTCTCCATTTTCTATACTATTCTTAACCCCCCATCTACTTTGTAGATACCAATTATGCATCTTATTCTCTGTACCTTTTCTCGCATTCTCCCCATTCCCCTCCACACTGATAACCCTCCATGTGATCTCCATTTCTGTGATTCTGTTCCTGTTCTAGTTGTTCACTTAGTTTGTTTTGTTTTTGTTTTAGGTTCAGTTGTGGATAGTTGTGAGTTTGTCATTTTACTGTTCATAGTTTTTATATTCATCTTTTTCTTAGATAAGTCCCTTATTATTAACATTTCATAATATGGGCTTGGTGATGATGAATTCCTTTGACTTCACCTTATCTGGGAAGCACTTTATCTGCTCTTCCATTCTAAATGATAGCTTTGCTGGATAGAGCAATCTTGGATGTAGGTCCTTGCCTTTCATGACTTTCATACTTCTTTCCAGACCCTTCTTGCCTGTAAAATTTCTTTTGAGAAAAATCAATCAGCTGTTAGTCTTATGGGAACTCCTTTGTAGGTCACTGTCTCCTTTTCTCTTGTTGCTTTTAAGATTCTCTCCTTCTCTTTAATTTTGGGTAATGTAATTATGATGTGCCTTGGTATGTGTTTCCTTGGGTCCAAATTCTTTGGGACTCTGAGCTTCTCAGACTTTCTGGAAGTCTATTTCCTTCACTAGACTGGGGAAGCTCTACTTCATTATGTTTTCAAATAAGTTTTCATTTTCTTGCTCTTCCTCTTCTCCTTCTGTCACTCCTATGATTCAGAAGTTGGAAAGTTTAATGTTGTCCCAGAGGTTTCCTAAGCCTCTCCTCATTTTCCTGAATTCTTGTTTCTTAATTCTGTTCTGGCAGAATGTTTCTTTCTTCCTTCTGCTCCAAACTGTTCATTTGGGTCCTGGTTTCCTTCCCTTCACTGTTGGTTCCCTATATATTTTCCTTTATTTCACTTTTCATAGCCTTCACTTTTTCCTCTATTTTTCAACCATACTCAACCATTTCTGTGAGCATCCTGATTACCAGTGTTTTGAACTCTGCATCTGATAAGTTGGCTATCTCTTCACTGCCTAGTTCTTTTTCTGGAGTTTTGATCTGTTGTTTCATTTGGGCCATATTTCTTTGTCTTAGCATACCTGTTACATAGTAAGGGGTGGAGCCTTAGGTATTTACCAGGGTGGCTCAACCCACATCGCTGCATTGTGACACTGATGTGGGGGAGGGGTCCCAGAGGGAACAATGCCACTTGCTTGGCTCTCGTCTGGCCTTCAGTTGCTTCCCCCACTACCCACAAGCAAATTGGGCACTTCTGGTGCTGATTCCCAGGTGGGTGGATTTATGTATATTCTAGGGCCCTATGGGTCTCCCCAGTGAACTCTCCTGTGAGGCTGAGAGTTTCTCCTGCTGCCACCACCCCCACAGGTGTTTACAGTCAGAGGTTTTGAAGTTTTATCTCCCCATGCTGGAACCCTGTGTTGCTGGTTGTGTCCTGCTCCCCATTTGTTTTTCCTGGTTTATCTGCATGCAAATGTGGGACTACCCAGTCCATCAGCTGCCTAGCCATGAGTCCTCTCCATCCTGCTGCCCATCTCCACCCCTCCTCCTGGTCTGGATGAATGTTTCTTCTTTAACTCCTTGGTTGTTGGACTTCCATACAGTTCAATTTTCTGGCAATTTTGGTGTTTTTTATTTTTAAATGGTTGATGTCCTTTTTTTGGTTGTGTGAGGAAATGAAGCATATCTACCTGTGCCCTGCTCTTGACCAGACCTCCGGTTGTTTCTATCTATGGATGGTTTATAAAAAGTCCCCTTTTTCTTATTTTTCTACAATGAAAGTATTTTGTTACACTTTTTAAAAAATATATATTTTATTGATTATGCTATTACAGTTGTCCCATTTCCCCCCTTCACTCCCCTCCACCCTGTGCACCCTCTCCCACCCACTCCCCCCTTTATTTCATGTCCATGTGTCATACTTATAAGTTCTTTAGCTTCTACATTTCTCACACTATTCTTACCCTCCCCCTGTCTATTTTCTACCTACCATCTATGCTACTTATTCTCTGTACCTTTTCCCCCTCTCTACTCCTCCCACTCCCCTGTTGCTAACCCTCCATGTGATTTCCATTTCTGTGGCTCTGTTCCTGTTCTAGTTGTTTGCTTAGTTTCTTTTGGTTTTTCTTTAGGTGTGGTTGTTAATAATTGTGAGTCTGCTGTCCTTTTACTATACATGTTTTTTTAAATCTTTTTTTCTTAGATAAGTTCCTTTAACATTTCATAAAATAAGGGCTTGGTGATGATGAACTGCTTTAACTTGACCTTATCTGAGAAGCACTTTGTCTACCCTTCCATTCTAAATGAAAGTTTTGCTGGATAGAGTAATTTGGGATATAGGTCCTTGTCTTTCATGACTTGGAATATTTCTTTCCAGCCCCTTCTTGCCTGCAAGGTCTCTTTTGAGAAATCAGCTGACAATCTGATGGGAACTCTTTTGTAGGTTACTGTCCCCTTATTTCTTGCTGCTTCTAGGATTCTCTCCTTCATTTTTACCTTGGCTAATGTAATTATGATGTGCCTTGGTGTGTTTCTTTTTGGGTCCAACTTCTTTGGGACTCTCTGAACTTCCTGGACTTCCTGGAAGTCTATTTCCTTTGCCAGAATAGGGAAGTTCTCCTTTATTATTTGTTCAAATATGTTTTCAATCTGTTGTTCTACTTCTTCCCCTTCTGGTACCCCTATGATTCGGATGTTGGAATGTTTAAAGATGTCCTGGAGGTTCCTAAGCTTCTCCTCATTTTTTTTGAATTCTTATTTCTCCATTTTTTCCTGTTTGGTTGTTTCTTTCTTCCTTCTGGTCCACTCTATTGTTTTGAGTCCCAGTTTCCGTCTCATCACTATTGGTTCTCTGTGCATTTTCCTTCATTTCTTTTATGGTAACCTGCATTTGTTCATCTAATTTGCAACCATATTCAACCAATTCTGTGAGCTTCCTGATCACCAGTGTTTTGAACTGTGCATCTGATAGGTTAGCTATCTCTTGGTCACTCAAAAGGATGAGTTCTGGGGCACTGATTTGTTCTTCTGTTTGAGCCATCTCTCTCTCTCTCTCTTTTTTTTTTTTTTTGGTCTGGTTGCTCCTGTTATGGTGAGAGGCAGAGCCTTAGGTATTCACCAGGGCTGGGCACCCCAGTTGCTAGATTGTGATGTTGTATGTGAGGGCGAGGTCGAGAGGGAACAATGGCAGTAGCTCTGTTCTCCGTGGGACCTCAGTCCCTTCCCTGGGATCCTGGGTTGCACGTTCTGCCCTGCTCCACAATCGCCACCTCACTGTGTCTGCCAGCTGCTGCTTGCATACTCAGGGTCTGCCGCTGCGATCTTGCATGCCCCAGATGCCTTACATGCTCCTGGTTGCCTTATGTGCTCAATTCTCCCTGTTCTCCACGCTGCAACCCACGCCTGGCTGCTCGTCTCTGCCCCTACTACCGGTCTGGATGAACAGGTCTATTTCAACTTCTTGGCTGTCTGACTTCCATTCAAATAAGTTTTCTGTCAGTTCTGGGTGTTATTCTGCCTCTAAATTGTTGTTGTTCCAATCTTGGTTGTGCGTGGAGGTATGGTGTGTCCACCTATGCCTCCATCTTGGCCAGAAGTCTTTTGTTACACTTTTAATAAAAGTAAAAATGTTCTCAATATTGAACCTCCACTTCAATCAGGGCATGGTGTAAACACTGAGTCTCCTACCAGTTCAGTGAATGAGACCTAATGTTGCTTTTGA
This sequence comes from Phyllostomus hastatus, assembly GCF_019186645.2. Lineage (NCBI taxonomy): Eukaryota > Metazoa > Chordata > Mammalia > Chiroptera > Phyllostomidae > Phyllostomus > Phyllostomus hastatus. Next base: position 364,527 of record NW_025333860.1, on the reverse strand, counting down.
TTTTTTTGGCAGCTTCATCCTTTTCTGCTTCACAGTAAGCTTTTAGTTCACTAAAGCTTTCATGTAGGCTTAACGTTTTCACATGAACTCTCCTTGTTTTACTTGTTTGGTTCAATTTTTGATGTTAGAGACTGGACATTTATCTCTGCCCACAGTTTGATCTCATCAGAAGATAACTAGTAGTTTTCTGACTGGTGTAGCCTCTTTTCTCCTCAGCAGTATCTTTTGAAACAAAGCTATTGAAACCTCAAGTTTGAGAACTTGCTGTCCCTTTTGAATCCCTTAGGTAATTTTCCTTAGAACACTTTGAAATCTGACTTACTAAAATCTATAAAAACTTATATCTGACAGTCTTTCTTCTGTCTTATTAAGTAAATGAAATTGTCAGTAGGGCAAGAATTTTCTGGGTCCTCTTCTTTTAGCAGGAGACTTTGCGTCCTCATGTTGGGACTCTGGCACTAGTGTGTCCTGCCTTGGATCAGTTCTGCAACCTGAATTTAAAAGTATCACCCATGGTCTACTTTTATCTTAACATCTTTCCTGTACTCTTGGCAGGTTTTATTTTCCTGTTTGGTTCTTCTTTCATTTCCATCCATGTGCTTCCATTTTCAGTTTTGTGATTTCTTTTTACACTAACACACTCCTGTTGAAACTTTAACCAGATCAGCTTCCTCTGAACAATGTTATTTTCCCACAGATATCCTCTAGTCAAGGGTTCCACATCATCTATCTTCTTGTGACAAAAATTCCAGTTCTTTTCCAATGTTGGTCTTCAATCACATAGCATTTCCCAGGCTTTAGTATTTTATTAAAGTTAATTAAAATTACAAGGGGATGTTCTCTGCAATGGACATAATTGGCAACAAGAAGCAGCATTTCCTTTCAACCCCCAAACAGTCTCAGCATATCAGCATCTTTTCAGAAAACAATAGTTTAATCATGAAAATGTTAGAAAGCACCTAATTTCAGAATTTAAAACTATTGAAAAAAATGTGATTTATCTCACCATAGACTAGAAATACTTTTTTATGGACCAGCCCCAGTCCACCGACCTGTGGAAACCATAGGTGCAATACATGGTTTTGCAGTTTTATTTGGACACTTTTCTCTTTCCTTGAAAATTTTAGGAAGTATTGTACATGATGCCTGTTTTCTGTGTTAGCTATCTCAAAAATTTATCAGAGGCCTGTACATCTTCTGTCATAAGTCCCAAGATCTCTCTCAAATCCTGTTCTCAGATACGATGTTAGCTGTCAGGGGTTTGGCTTTATGTTCTTTCTTTTTCAGAGAAAAGCTCAGGATGTGAAAATGTTACCTGCAACCCCAAGGCCTTCAGAGTTCTCTTCAGTAACTAGCACCACCCAGGTTTCTTCCTGTGGTAGAACTTGTTCTCATATGTATCCACCAACATGCAAGGTTGCTGAGTTATAGCAAACTCTACATCAGGCCTCAGAACACACTCAAGGAAGGAGCACCTAGCTATTAGCAAGGCCAGGTTCGGAGAGGGCTCTTCCTAGTCCTTTACAGAGTCACTGACCAGAGAATGGGGTCTTGTCCTCCTGCATGAAGGGAGGGCCCTGTGCATCTTAACAGACACGTCAGCAACCCCCTTAATATTCTGTCAAGGAATGTGTTCTTCTCCCAAAGTGTTAGGCTGCTACTGTCTTCTCCTCAACCTTCGTGTAGAGTGGCATCAATATTTAGTGGGATAAAGGCAAAGACTTTTCCAGCATAATAATGCTCAGTTTATGCTGCAAAAAACATTTAATATTGGCAAGTGAAGAGACGGTTTGTCTTGAGCTATTTCACCTGGGGAAATTTGAGACTGACCCTCAAAAATCCCAATCATCTTGCTTTCTTCTGTAAAACACCAGGACCCTGGGGAGGGAAGAAAGGAGAGGGAGTCTAGAGGGAGAGCCGAGACCCCATCCCAGGAGGATTCTGTATGAACTGAAAGGTGAGAAAAGAGGTGTTTTGCACCATTCATCCAACACTGTGTGTGCTAGCCGTCAATGGGATTATTTTCTAGTTGGCCGTGAACTGCACCTGCAGTTGTGGGTTTACAGGGGATATGTCAGGGTAGAGAGAGGTATTTTTATAGATGTCATCACTCCTTGCACTATGATAGCAGACTGCATTTTTTAGCTCACATATTTTTGTGTCTATCCCAATGAGAAAGTTAAATTTAGCACATTTCTGCTAGCCACTGAACCGTGAACCACCTCCCTGGTCTTGGGTTAGTCAAGACTTTTTTGTCTGTTGTGGAACCTCTCCTTGTACATTGCCAATCCTCTGAGGAATGTGAGTTTATAATGTAAACTGTTAGCATAAATCCTTAGAACACATCAGGAAATGTGCTGATTGGGTGGCATGTTCATAGTGATTTCTTAGTCCCAGCCCTGGGAATGTCAGGAACACCCTGTTCAGCTGGTGTGTGTGTGTGTCAGCGTGCATGCATGTGTGTATGCCTTGTAGTGTAAACAGGGCACTCTGGGTGACCTTCAAACTCTTGCACTTGTGTTGGCATTTTTTTGGGAAATCAGAATGGTGGGTAGCCTCCCACAGTGGTTCTGGGGCAAGGAGATGAACTCTCAGAGCCATGGGCCCTACTTCCCCATGCCAGGGCCTTCTGGGTCAAGTGTCAGAGGCACAGGGTCCCTTAGACCAGTGCCTATGAATGGGAGCATCAGGATCTCGTAGGGAATGTGTTTAAATGCAGATGTCATTGTTAGACTCCACCCAGATTTAATGAATCAAACTCTGGGGGATACAGTCTCAGAATCTGTATTTATGTTTTTTAACCTTGTCCAAGGACATTTTTTTTCATTGCTTTGAAAGAGAAAGAGAAAGAGGGAAAGAGTAAGGAAGAGAGAGAAACATAGATGGGAGAGAGAAGCATTGATTGGTTGCCTCCCATGCATGACCAGACTGGGGATCTAACCCTCAACCTTTCAGTCTATGGGATGACACTCCAATCAACTGAGCCATACCAGCCAGGGCCAGCAATCTGTGTTTTAAAAAAACACTCAGGTTGTTCTCCAAGAATGTGGTAGCATCATTTAGTGTTGACAAGTTCTTTTGACTTCATCTCCTAAACATTTCTTGCATATTTCACCTCTGTGTGTCCACTAGCCACTGGTCAAGTCCAAGCTACCAGCATCTCTGGCCTGGGCCACTGCAGTAGCTTCAAAGTTCTCCTGCAGGGACTCACCCCCTCCAATCTGTACTCTTCAGAGAAACCAGAGTGGTCACTGCAAGTCTCAGATTGTCACATTCCCCACTCCACCATGACACTCAGTTAATTTTTTTCATTACTTTTAGGATGAACACAACGTCCTTTTCATGGCCAGAGGGCTTGCATGGTGGGCCCCCCACCCCCGTCCCAGCCTCATCTCACAGCCTTGTCCCTGCTAACAGGCCTTTGCACTTCGAAGTTCTCTCCTTCCCCCTCCCTTTGCATGTCCTTCAGGCTCAGCTGCCATCACTTCTGAGGGGAGGCCATCCCAACATTTCAGGGGTGTCCCTTTCCAGCCCTTTATTATATTGATTTACACAATAATTTTATGACATGTGCCTCTCCATGTAGAATGTACTTTTCCAGGAAGGTGGATATCACTTTTCTTCACTATTGTAGCCTTAGTGCTTGGCATGCAGTAAGCTCTAAATACGGGGTGGGGCAAAAGTAGGCTTACAGTTGTTCAGATGGAAAATAACACAATAATTAACAAATAACAATACAGGAATAAACTCTGTTCCACGCACTCACAACTGTAAACCCACTTTTGCCCCACCCTGTACCTGCCCTCTCCTCCAAGTGGCTGCGTTGGCATTCAGGCAACCTGTAGTCCCAGAGAAGACAAAGTCTCAGGGTGGGTCAGAGCTTACAGTTGTACCCGGAGTTCCATTCGCACATTCGGTCTTTCAGTCACCATGACATCATCTGTAGGGTTATGTGCGGCTTCGAGCTGTGGAGTTCTGGGACTAGCTGCAGTCAGCTAGCAGACAGTGGGCACCGTTGGCAATGACTTGAACACTTGGCATGTCTCACTTATCTTGGCTTAGTGAAAACAAACATTTACTGAACATGAACTAGGTGCCAAACATGCCCCTATTACTAAGTAGCTTATGATCTAGGGAAGAAAGACGGACATGAAATAAGTAACTACATGTTTATGGGAGGGCCAAAGTCCAGCTCGGGGAGGGGAGTCAGAGACCAGCTTACCTGCACAAGGGAAGTTAGAAAAACAGGCTGTATGCAGGAGGGCACAGTCCAGGTGTAGGCCCATGTGGAGCGAACTTCAGAACATGGCTATTTACTGGGCAGCAGGGAGCACCCAGTTCTGCCTAATTCTCCTGAGTCAGGCTTTGGTCCATCCACTCCCCACCTCTGAGGGGGCCGGCTGAGAGTGCCCCTGCCAACCTGGTCTAGAGGGCGAATGCTGTGCTGAATGGGAGGGAAAGGTGTGTAAGCGGGTACCCCTCAGGGCCCCCTTCCCTGACTCTGCATCACATGGGCTGTTGTGAATGTGGCACCACCCCCAGCACTCCTGAAGGAGCAATATTAAACATCATCACCACCAGCAGTTTTTACTAATTTCTTTATTAATGTAGAAAAGGAGCCTGAGGCAGCTGGACCAGCAGTACAAAGCTCGATGAGTTAATACTATTCTGGTGAAGGGTTGGCTTTACAAAAGTGAAGGAGCAGGCAGGAGCTGCCCTGGTTCTGAGGCCAGGCCCAGCCTACTGCCCAGAACCTCGCAGGAGCACCCGGAACCAGTCTCTGGGAGAGAGTGACAGGTAGGTTGAACGGGATGAACTGGAGACCATGGGGGACAGATGGCAGGGATGGAGGGCCAGGCAGTGAGAACCATCTGTGGCTGATGAGGACAGGAAACTGCTGGCACGAGGCTCTCCACGGGACCACGGGCAGGGGCTTCAGGTGGCCTCAGCTCTGGGGATGGGAAGAAAAATCTTGCCCGAGCATGGGAATCCAGACAGGGCCCTATGTTGAAGGGCCTTCCTTTCTTTCTCCACCAGTGGCCACCTCTGCTCTGTACTACAGGTGGGGCTTCAGGGCCCAAGGCACAGAGGGAGGCACAGAAGCCTCCCAGTTGGAAGAGGGGGCAGGGAAGGAAGCACTTGAGTGTTCCCGGCTTAGGCAGCCGGGGCTGAGATACAGGGCAGGACAGCAGTACCCACGTGCAATGTGGCTTGAACATGGGGCAGAGATGGGCATGCCCTCCACCAGTTACCCCACAGCAGTGGAGCCTGCCTGTAACCTTCGCAAATGGAGTCTGCAATGAGCACAGGGCAGAGCAGACCTGGGTTTCGGCCTGAGCTTTCCTGGAACAGAGTGCTACTACCATGGGCCAGCCATGTCCTGCCTCAGCCAGTTCCTCATCCATTAATGAGGGCTTTGGCCGTGACCTCTCAGGTCACAGGGGGACTCTGAAGAACAAGGGAGCTCCAGGACCTGTTCTTCGTAAAAAGTGGGGACTGGCCCCAGCCAGACTCTGGATGCTGGCATGGGATGGGCGCTAAATGATGATGGAGGAGGAAGATGCTCTTGCATGGAACCTACCCCCAGAAACATCCCAGAGCTGGGAAAGACTATGGGAGCCTCTGCTTTGTCCAGGGGAAGAGAGGCCACTCTGCCTTCGGTGGGGGCCCTTCATAACCACTACCTTCGCAACACTTGGCATGGAGAAGACAGGGTGGCACTAAGTGACCCTTCGTGTTCTTCCCTGGGGTGGGGAGCTCAAGGCCTCTTGGTGGCTTCTGCCTCCAGCCCTTCACTGGGGGTCAGGAGTGCTCTTCACTGTGTTCCTGCCTTGGGAATGGCCCAAGACTCTACCTGGCTGGCACGTTAGTTGGTGAGGAAAGGACAGGGATGAGTAAGCAGACAGGGAGGTGAGAGCGACTCTCTGGCTTTCTCCGCTTCCTCTGATGAGAGCAGCTCAGTCAACTGAGTCGCAGATCTCTTCCACCACAGCATTGAAGATGTGCGGCTGGTCTGCGTAGACGTGGTGCGAGGCACCCTCGATCTCCTGTGGAAAAAGGAACCCGCCAGGGGTGGGAGAGCCATTTACTCCAGGCACTGGAAAGCTGTTAAACCTCTTCTTTTCCTTTAGATCTGCTTGCCTATCACCCATGAGCACTTACTGGAAACTTACTCACTTTTCTCCCCGGGTCTTGGGGAGAAAGATTTTCTCCTTTCCTGTGGGAGCCAATGATTCTCAATAGCCCATTCTCCTCCCGCGGCCATTCACTGTACCTTGCCTTCCATGCTAGTCCCACCACCGATCTGCTCATTTTATCCACAGGCCCATAAACCAGGGCCCATTTGGCAGCCAGCCTAATTAAGCACACTCGTTAGCAAATAAACGTTGAGGCGTTTAAAAAGGGAAGGTAGGAGTGTGATGGGAAGGCTTCATGTCAGTCTCTACTATTTTCTCTACTGTTCACAGTTCTGGTTTTGAGTGGGAATTCCTGGGGGCTCAAGTGGCATCATGATGTTGGTGCTGGGCTACTGGACAAGAACATACTTTTTAGCTGAACTGGGCTACACAGAAGTGAGAGGCCCCGATTATGAAATGATAGAGTCCTGGCTGAGGTGGCTCAGTGGATTGAGTGCCAGCTTTTAAACCAAAAGGTGCTGGTTCAATTCCTGGTCAGGGCCCACGCCTGAGTTTCAGGCTTGGTTCCCAGTTGGAGGTGTGTGGGAGGCAGCCGAGTGATTGTCTCGTCTTGTCTATAGCCATACCACCCTGAATGTGCCCGATCTCGTCTGAAGTGACAGAGAACCAACCTTTTCAAGTCCACCGCCCCGTCTCAGCCTGTTCATCCCTCTTTTCCCCGCTGACTCTCCCGTCACCCTTCTCTACCCAGAGTGCGCATCCACGCTGAGAGACAACGGGCATGTGCTGGCATCAACGCACAGCTTTTCTACCTCAATACTGCTCCTCGGGTGGCCAACGTACCATGTCTCGGACATAGGAATCTGGCCGCTGCAGTTTCACCTTTTTTCCCGTGCTCGTGTCTATCCAGGTGTTGGCCCCATAGATCATGGTGATGGGCACATCTTTTCGAATCAAGTGAATTCGCTCCAACATGGGGCGCCGGGCCCAGCCAAAGGACTCCATCATAGATTTGAAGGCTGTCTCACCGCTAAGAAGCAAAACGGGATAGGGAATTAGTAGAATAAACTGTATAGCATAAAATGTCAACTTGGTCTCTTCAGAGGCTGGGGCGGTATCTTCATCATATTGGTCTTCCTCTCAAACTCCTTCAATAAAATCTCATTATTCCTTTAATGGTTTGAGACTCATTAAATACTGGTAAGATTAGGAGATGGGGCTGAATCTTAGAGGCCTTCTAACACAAGCTGAGTTGGAGGGACACACTTGTGAAAACCCCCAAGGCACTGAGTGTTGTCCAAGAATGTAATGGGTTAATATTTCTCCAACAATATTTACATGCCACACCCTGAGCTGAGTGAGGGGACATGAACAAGGCCGGTGAGTACCTGCGGATCTGGTTCACATTTCAGCTCACATGTTAGGCATTAAATAATGAATGATATGATTAATTAACTTTACACTTCCCAAGAAGTATGGGAGGGCGACGGAGTGCTGTAAGGCCACAGACTAGAGGGTTAGCCTGTTGGGGGTGGAGGGAGAGTGAGTCCACCTGAGGTGGAGCCCGAGGAGTGAATACTACAGCAGTACAGAGAGTTTCCTGAGAATAAAACATCTGTCTTAGGAAGACCTGGGGGAGCAGCAGTTGGAGCTGTGTGAGAAGCAACGACTGCCAGTGGAATCTACTCTGCTCCCTGGTCACTTCCTTAGGTAGAGCTAATAGAGGCTGTATCGTGAGGGGCCTGTACGGCTGGTACGGAAGTGGCTTTCTGGGCTGGTCTGTAGTTTTTCGGGGAGCAGAGGAGATTCAGGAGACTGCCTTCTACCAGAGTCAGCCAGTCTCCTTTGCATCCCTGGGATTAAGCAGAACCTGAGTTCTGCACAAGTCACCGGAATCAGTTCTTCCTTAAGACATTTCAGCGTAGTGGAAAAATCATGGACTCTGAAGTCAGGGAGACGAGAGTTCAAGTCCTGGCTATACTCTCTTAGCAAGTCGTGTAACCAGAACACACCTTAACTTTCTCATCTACAAATTATAGAGGAATTATACCTACTCTATCAGGTCATTGTGAGGAAAATAAAAATATGCATAAAGCCCCTAAGTTTAGGTGAAATAGAGTAGGTATGCTCCCCGCACCCCTCCTCCCCCCAGATTTTTCCTTGGCTAAATTTCATGTTTTCCAAGGGAATGGTAAGAGTCAGCTTGTTGGGGTTGCAACTCAGACACCCCCAGAGGGTTATAAAATAAGTGACGGTATTTACAGGAGGTGACTAGTTATCAATGACATCATCTCTGCTTCCTTCAGGACACAAATGAGTCCCTTTATTATATATTCTGTGGCTTAGATTGGGAGGCTATTCACTGTCCAGAACTAGGACCAAGGCTGAGGAACACTCCGAGGAAAGGGCTAGGGTTGTGCGTGAGGGGCCTCAAGTGGGTATGAGACTGGCACTGAGCCCAGCGGAGGCTGAAAGAGGGGCAGAGCGCAGAAAGCAGAGGGCTACCTGATTTGACTGCTGAGCTGAGTTTCTGTACTGCTGCCTAAGTGGGACCCTTCATTTAGCTGAGCTCATGCGGAATGTTGGATGGGCCGTTCCCACGCTTCCTGAGGGCTGTCTGGGTTTGAGTCTAATGCTCAGACAGTACCGCTGGAATGAAAAACCCCCCTTTCTTCACAGCCTTGGCTCATAACAGTGCCCTGGACAGGCCTGGAATGAGGTGGGGCAGTGCTGCTGCTCCCAGTGACCTTGGCTCCCGAGAAGCCTCCCAGCAGCTCAGGGTGAGGCCAGCACAGAGGAGGTGCCACCAAAGCAGCCTCCTGTTATCAACCTCTTGCACAGCATGGCCTGAGGGGAAGATTACCTCCCTGACTACACCCTGCCTGTCAGGGGCCAAGAATGCAGAGGAACAGGCTTGTGGGGCCTGCTGTGTGAGCAGTTGTAGACATGAAGCTCCCGAGACTTTGGGGACACCCGGAAATCTCCAAAAGATTTCGAAAGAATTCCTGTCCCAACAATACTGCACATAATTAAATTTTAAAATGCATGTTTTCTCAACCAGCAATTCTATTTGTAGGCATGTACTCTGTAGATGTAGTCACGTGTGTGCAGAGGAAGGTAGGCGAGGAGGTTCTCTGACGCTGTCACGTGGTATCTCAGACTGGCAATAACAAGGAAATCTGGGAACCACAGGTCTGGGACAGCAAAAGCCTTCTTTTTTCCTTTTTGCCTTTATAAAAATACCACATTTGTACCATTTTTTTCACTAAAAAATAGAAAAAAAAAAAAGAAGAAAAAGATCTTTTCAAATGTTTTCCAGACTCCTGCCCGTCAGGAAAACTGACTGTCTCCACAGCAGAATAAGGGTCACCTCTAGAGATGGTGGTAGCTTTAATTAATCGGTTGTGTTCTCCGTCCCTTTGTGCTTCTCCCTGGGGAAGTCTGTGGGGATGATCACGCCTGCTAATGCCTCTGTTTCCCTAGCTGAAGGGAAGTTTTGTGGAAGAGGAAGTACAGCACAGAAGATCCCAGGACAGTTCTGCAGTTGCCCAGCTGCTGGCATTTTATCTCCAAACCCGCCTACCAGGAGCTGGCCCCGGGAGCTGCCCTCACCTGGGATTCTGTGCATTGCAGTGGTAGATATACTCTGATATAGTATCATCTTCAAAGAAGTCTGCAAACTTGCGCTTGAAGTCTGGTCGGAATCGCTGCACCAGGCCAGGCCCTGGGTGGGGAGAGAACATGGGGTGGCCAGTTTGGGTGGTGGGGGCAAGGCTCCTGCCTGCACATGTTTTAACAACTTTCACCAAACGTTTATTTCTGCTACTCCTAAGACCCTTATGGCTTTTTCACCTTGAGGTAGTGAATGAAACTAGAACACCTCCCAAGAGCCTGCTCATGTTCAGGCCTGTAACATAATATGAGCGAGAAGCAAACTTAACCCTGGTACCTGAGACTCAGGGCACAGTTTTAGAGCAATCTGTTCTCTTCACCTTCTTTATATAGTTCATAAACAACAGGCAGCAGGGCACCCAAAACAGACTATAAAAGTTGGGCCTCCTGGTCAACTTCTGACTTTTGTCTCTTCTGGTCTCTCTGCAGGTGAGAAGGGCAGGGTCAGAGGGAGGCACACCCAGGATGCCCTGGGGCCTGGCCCTCTGCCATGGCAGCCAGCCAGCTGTCACAGCCACAGCAGCTCTGCTGCCCATGCAGGAACCTGGCCAGGTGCGAGTCCAAAAGTGGGGAGAGTGGGGGGAGCTGGGCTTCTCCTAAACTCCTACCTTCTCCTCAAATACTCATTTTTCTCTTTATCCACAGTCATTCTGTTGTTCATGAAGGGCCTAGAGAGACAACTCTTTCTTAGCCATTAGCAATTAACTCACAATAACTGGCTATTGGACATTACTATGTACACATAAGCCATTAGTGGAAGACAGAGGGTCAACCAACCTTTTCCAAAAAGGACATCTGCCTTTCACTTCATCGGAGTAAAAAGCTTGGCAGAAAGTTAGGGTGCTGGCAGTCTGAGGTCAGAAGCTTGGGACCTGCTGTCTTCACTTACTCTGGCTGGTTCCCTCTGAACTCCTTCCCTCCCTCCAGCCACAGAATGTCTGACAGCTACTAAAGGGTGTCTGACGGGAGCAGGGCAGGGTTTCCAGGGGCTTGCCCAACACTGTGGGCTGTGCTGGAGGCTCTGGCTCTGACATTGCCGGGCTGCAGGTGCTGGGTGAGCTGCAGAGAAGGCAGCCAGTGGTGGTTACCACACAGGTTGCCGTAAACCCACATATGCAGCGTAAGAATTCAGCAGAGGAAGAGTCACCTCATGGCCCTTTTCTCTCTCTCTGTGGGGGAGTGGGGGCTAATCAAGGCACAGAGTAGTAGTTCTGCTCCATCTGCCTCTTGCATAGGAAATCTTCTTCCAGGTAGATGAAGGGAAAAAAAACCTTCTGAAACTTCAGACAAAGAGATCTGATCCAGATTAATAGCTTTAAATAACAATGCTAGGCCCACCCCCACTTTCCAAGAACAAGCAGGGATGATGGGAGCCCAGAAGCAGTGGGGCTTCTAGAACCGGCCAGCCTTGGTTTGAGGAGATGGTTTCTTTATCTGGAGGCTACTCACCCCAGGGCCCAGCTACTCGAAGAACAGCCAGTGGGTTGGAACGCCCTAGGACAGAGGCCACGGCCTTGACCCAGGTTGGGGGTGCACGGATCTCACTGGGGTCAGTTGGTCGGAGGGGAAAGCCCCATGGGTCCACCAGAATGAGGTGTTTAACTCTATGGGAGGACAAAGGAGAAGTTGTATTTGCTTGGAGTACCAGAGCCCTTAAATCACCCAGGAGGAAGAGAACTACTGGAAACCAATACTGGAAGGTTCCCAGCAGGGCAAGGAGTTAGGTCATGCCTGAGAGGGTGGCTCCTCCTTACCTTTCAGGGTACTTGATAGAGTAAGAAGTGGCCAGGAATCCTCCCAAACTGTGCCCCAGGAGGATCATACTGGGGATCCCCATGGTCTCCCGCCACGTCTCTATTGAGGTCACAAACTCATTCTCGGCCCCTTCTGGGTCCCTTGGGAATGCCGGCCTGGAGCTCCGCCCGAAGCCCAGCAGGTCGAAGGTGTGCACCGTGCGGCGGGCACTCAGGGGATCCATGTTGAGGATCCAGAGGCCCACGCCGCCCCCGAAGCCATGCACCATCACCAAAGGGGTACGGTCCCTGAGCTCGGGGCTCACAGTCACCGTCCATATCTTGTTCTGGTTTGGGAGAGACACGTATCTGGCCAGGAACTTGTTCTGGAGACCTGGGGAGAGGGGATTCAGGGCAGAGCAATGAGTCTGTTTTCTAACAGCACCATCATTTTGCTGGGACTACTGCTCTTCAGCCCTGTCCCTCCATTCCCAAACCCTTCCTGACCTCCCTTCACTCCTTCCTTTCGTACCCTCTCACCACATACCCTAGGAGTTCAACTCTAAGTACAATTTGCAGGCCATCTAGTCTGTAAGTAATGAGTGCCCATCTTACTCCTCGAGGCTGTTTGCCTGGCTCCCTTTGGGCCCAGGGTTGCGGTGACTCTACTGACCTCACAGAGTTCCTGCATCCATTGCTCTAGGACCTGTGTGTGCTTGGAGCTTGACAGATGGACAGAAGTGTCCTCACTGAGGGTAACTGGGAGGGCAGCTTCTAACTGGAGTGGAGCCAGGTGGAGGGGGTGATGGGTGTGAACTGAGCCATGGGCTTATTCCTCTTAGAGACAGACCAAGGTGGGCAGTGCTTGCTCTGCCGACACAAAGGCACCCCCTCCACCTGACAGCTGCCTGGGGGAAGTCACCTGGATCCTGGGCAAGAGCTTGAAAGCTGTGGCTGTTCTTCAGTTGCACTTACTCAGGCCCATAAGGGAAAGGGTAGCCATGGCTGGGCAAGTAGTACAGGGCAGGTAAGATCATATGGGAAGGACGGGAGACGTGGCCCAAGAACCTTGTTTGAGCCAGTGGCTGGGAAGGGTCCTGGGGTGCCTGCCCCGATATAACACTGCCCATGACAGCTAGCCTGTGGGAACCCCAAACTCCTGCCTCACACCAGAGAGGTGGAGGGGCAACAGTAACATTAGAGAATATAGGACTGCTTGCTAGTCCTTGGGTAGGAAGGTGGTAAATCTAAGAAGTGCTTGTGTGTTTGGAATAACAGACAGGAGAGAGGAATGAGAGAGGAATAGGAGGAAAAGGAGGGAAGGAGAGAATGTGTGTATTTGTGTGCATTGTGAGCTAATGGTAGGCATAGGGTTGGAGGTGAGGTTGCAGGATGTGGCAGGAGCTAGCGTGATGGACAGGGAGGGAGGTGCTGAGGAACCATTATCATAGATTATGGTGTCCTCTCAACAAATTGCTTCCCCTGGACCACTGACAACCGTTCCTCCCACTCCCAAGCATTTTTAATCAGGAGTCAGTGGGCCCTGTGTACCAGGCTCTGAGAAGATCCTCTATCCTCCTTAGGCCCCTAAGGAAGGTGGCACAAACTGTCCCTTCTACTTACACTGGAGAATCCTGGCTTCCACATTCTTCAACTGAGACATTGAAGTGGGGCGCCAAGCTGGCAGCCAGCTACTCAGCCAACCTTGAGGCCTGGGACAAGGAGACACAGAGATGCTCATTGGCAACATTGGAAAGGAAACATGGATGCCCTCAGCTTCGCTGACAGTTGCAAAAGAGTTATCAGGGTGCAGAGTGTTTCCCAGGCTCAGGAGACCTCCCACTGTGGCAGTGGGCAATTCCCTCACTGCCTGATAGACTGTATCTTCTCTGGTAAATGGCCAGTAACAACATGCCCTTTGTTTCAAAGACACTCAGAATACCATGTGCACAGCACATTAGAGTTTACAAAGAGCTTTCACATTTATCTCATTTGAGCTGTACAATCCCCTTTGTCTCTGGTTTTCATAATGTTCCAGGAGATTATAGGGGGAGAAGGCCAACTTTTAACTAATGTTTCAATGATCTTTCGCTATCCTCAGGACTGAATGTTCTCTGGAGTGGGACAAATTCCCATGCCACCTGCCCTCCTGGCAGGGCACTGCAGTTTGTATGTGACTTCTTCCAAGCCCCTGGAAGCACAGAGCACTGTCAGTGCCCCGTTAGGCTCTCAGGCAATCCTTGAGCAATGAGATGGGATAGGCAGGGAGCAGGAGGTGGGAGACCTAGTTCAAGTCCTGCTGGGAATCACTGACTGGACACAGGTTGCTTTTGGCCTTGTTTTCCAAATTATAAGATGAGTAGGAACTTCATATATTTCTTGCATCCTATGGCAGGCAATACAATAGGGAAGACAATGTATTCTGCTCTCTCCTTCATATCTATAGGACTTGAAGTCATTGCAGAGTAGAAGTTGAAAGCACCAGTTTCACAGTAATAATAAAAACAACAAAAACAATAATAATAAAAACAGCCTTGCACCTGAGTTACAGTATTGTCATTTACAAACAGAATGGCTTTGGCCTGATAAACAACCTATTTTTGAGCATTTAGATATACATGGGAACTTGTAAAGTGCCTGGGACAAATTAAATACTCAATGAATGTGTTTCTATTATTCCTTTTCCATCCCATGTATTTTCCTTTTCTTGAACTGCCTGTGTAAAGAAGATTATAGGATGGACACCACCAGCTACAGCAAGGGCCTGTGAACATCGGTGTAGTCACATGGGGCATTCTGTGGGAGAATGAGAAGAGTCATTGCCCTCCCCCTGCCCTGCTTAGCACACACTGGGCATCATTTGAAGCACAGAGCTTTGAATTAGGATGGTTCCTTAGAAATCATCTAACTCAGCCTTTTTATTCTACAGATGACCAAACTAATGCCCAAAGAGATCATACAGCTAGTTAGAAAAAGCAGAACTAGAGAACCCAGACTGCACATCCAGGTTTCTCTGTACCACTTCCCTGTCAGTTCCAGTCTCAGCTTTTCAAGGCCATCCATGAATACTTACAGTAGAGAACACAATTTTCACACTGGTCTGTTTTCTGAAAGGTGTGATCTAAAGCCAGAAGGCCAGAGTTCTATTGCCACTTACCAGCAATGTGACTTTGGCCTTTCTGTGTCAAAGTTTCCTCACTTTTAAAAGAGAGGTAATAATCATATAGACCTCATAGAGTTGTCATAAAGGTGAAATGAGTTAATGCACCTAAAACACATAGAATACTGTCTAACGCAAGATAAACTCCCAATAAATGTTTTGCTCATAGCAATTCTCAATGATTGAGTTTGAAAGAAATACTGAGGCTGCAGTTGAGAGTGGTACATCAATGACATTATAGCCAGATGACAGTTGTCAGTCTCATCAATGAAATCCTATGGAGACTCAGAACCCTCTTCAATTCTCTACTGAAATTCCTTGTAAGCTTGAAGCATGCGCACCAAGACCACACAATTTTGCCAGTCTTAAGAGACAAACTTTCTTTTCACATTGTAGGAGACTGTTACAGGTCAGACCAAGGCATCTGGATCCCACATTATAGCACTCAGGAGAAATACTGTTCAATGGAATAGCACTATGGACTGCTCAGCAGATATTGAGGGAGCTTTACTCTGCTTCTCTTCTTCACCAAAAATGTTATAGGTACAGCACTGGAAATAGAGCCAGGCACACTGTTAGCTGCCCAGTACAATTGAGGAGGTGAGGAATGGGGATAGGAGGATTCAGGCAAAGAACAGAGAAGCCACTTAGTCATGAACTTAGCCTGGCCAGCATGGTCTCGTCCCTCTAAATGGGGGTAAGGCAGAAGGGATTCTGTGCTGGGTCAAAAGCCTGTTCTGGACCTCTGTGATCTTGGGCAAGTCTCCTAACTTCTATAGGCACTGGCTCCTTCATTTGTAAAAAAGATGCAGGTAGTTTACCTGCATCTCAACCAGTTCCAGTATTGTTTCCCTAAGTCACTGTAGCTGTTGTATATTTTGTCTTGGGAAAGTCATCTTAGAAAGTAACATTCTGCTGAGTCTCTTCAAGCACAGGAGGCTATTATTGTCATAATGTTAATTCGTTTTGCAAACTGCCAGTTCTGCTGCTCTGAAAAGGGGGAACATGAGACCCACGAAATTCCCCGTTCTGGTGAAACCAAGGCTTGGCTGGGAGCTGAGTCATTCTTCTGGAAGCAACTTTTCCTGGCTCTTGCCAGACAGCAAAGGGCTAGTCACACCATCTACAGGTGGCACCCCAAACATGATTCTCTTGAGACAGTAGTAACAAACCCCCTAAGCTCTAATTTTGAGGTCACATCATAAAATATATTGTTATGAAGATTAAAAACATTATCAACTAGGATCACAAGCTGTGAAGTGTCTCGGTGGGTGAGAGCTTAAGAAAGCTTTCAAGTCCCTTCATTATTCCAATTAGACGAATTCCAGTGCGGTGGAGGCCTCTTTCCTCCTTCTGTGTCCTCTCCATGCCCAGCGAAACGAGGCTCTTCCCACCCCCGACTTGGAGCCCAGGGCGAATCCAGACCTGCAGACCTGGCCACTACCCCCGCAACCGCGTCCCACGAGCGTGCTTTGGGGTTCTTAGACATTCCCACTGAATCTCATCCCGGGTAGAGCAGACCCAGAAGCGAACACGAAGACTAACGTGTAAAGTTCAAATCCCTAAGCTGCAGGCAAACTTATCTTCCACCTCTGCCCGCCCCCCGACCCCGCTCTGCCACCGCCCCTTCTGGGCAAAAGCAAAGCGAGCAAACAGCCCCCAGCCCTCCCCTAAGGCCGACCTGAAACAGGAAAGGCAGGAAGGTGTCTAAAAGTGTTCCTCGGCCACAGACAGTCCCAGGATCACGGCCCAGAGAGAGACAGAGAAAGAGAAAGAGACAGGATTCACTCACTGCTGCTCCAGATCATCAGCCATAGTAAACAAGCCCTGCCGGGTCGAGCCGAGCCAGCCCATCCCTCCGCCTGACGCCCGCACCAGCTGACCCAGAGGGGAGTCGGATAACAAGGTGGGGCGTGGCCAGCGCGCGGCGCCGCGGAGGCGGGGCTGCCGAAGGCAGACTCTGCCAATAGCCTCGCGGGTGGGCGGGGCGGGATCCAGTGGCGGGCGGAGTGGTCCAGCGGTCTGGCAGATAGTACGGTAACTCTGTTCACACACTCCGGAGACGGTGAGGGGAATGAGGGGCCTGAAACAACTGAGTCCTTCACGGGGGCTCTAGAACCCCCACCCCCATTCTCCCATAATTAAAAAGGTTCCAGAACCTCCTGCAGGCTCTTACACACTTTGGGGGCTTCCCTATTATATAGTTGCGTCCCCTCTGAAGTCCTCCCCTCCTGTTCTTTTTGAACCGATGCTTATGATGTATGTGGAGACCATATCGCCGGTCAAATGCTCCTGCAAAGGGCTGGAGGTCCTTTACCCTAAGTAGATTGCCAGATTTCGTAAATAAAAAACAGGACTAGTTAAAGCTGAATTTCAGAAAGACAACAAATGCTTTTATAGAGTGAGTATGCCCCGTGTAATATTTGGGACATAGCTGGGCATCCTGTATCTTATCTGGCAACCCTATACATAAGCGACATATGTCAAGATGTAATTCCTTTGCTCTGGAGATTTCCCAACCTAGTTTCCAGGAAGATGTGGCTCAACCAGGTCTCCCACAGTTGGGAAGATACCTGCCTCCCCTCCCCGCCCCTCAGGAGTGGGAGTTGAAGAACTAATCTATAACCTATAAAGCTGGGTCTGCTTTAGGTAGCTGGGGTGGGGTGTGGGGGCTTGGGTGATGGGGTGGCTGGCTTAGCTCAGATTCCGAGTGCACTTCAGGCTTGCTGCGCAGAGCCGCCAAGTCTTGAGGCTGGCTCCAGACCTTACCCGAACTGGTCAACAGGGCCTGACGTCCCTGGAGCTGTCTGATTTCAGGTCATCCCTTGGTTAGGGTGGAACTAGACTTGGGGGTGGTGGAGGGTGGGTGGGACAATGCTAGTCCAGAAGGGTTTGTCAAGGTGTTTTTCTTTAGCTATCCTACAGGGGCTCAGGAGATTGAGATTTCTTCCTTCTTGTAACAGTGTTAAAATGATCTGATTACCATTGTAAAGGCTTAGAGTTTAAGAGAATGGGCATTTATAGAGTTCAGAGGCCTAGGAATTTGCAATCCGTGGGGCAAAGTAGTACAAACAGCAGAGGACCTGTCACACTCAATCATCCCTTCAACAAAATGCAGTGGCCCTAAACTTCAGTGTGTATAAGGATCATTTGGAGGGCTTATTAAAAACTCAGGTTTCCTACCCTCTGAGATTCTAATTCAGTTGGCTGGGCTTGATGCTAAAAAGCTACATTTTTAGGAAGCATTTTAGACGCTGGAGTTCAATGAGACACACTGGTTGATTGCTAGAAGCATAGTTTCTGGGGTCCGAAGCCTGGGTTAAGGTCGGTCTTGGTTTTGCCACTTATCCACTGCATGCCCCCTTGGGTAAGTTATTTGCTGTCTCTTAATTTTCTATTTCTGTCTTGTGTCTTCTAAAGATTAACCAAGATAATTCACATAAACATTTAGTACATTTATCTATGCTAAAATGTTACTTGTTATTATTGTTATTATTATTATATACATACATATTCAAAGCCAAGAATTATGATAGGCACTAAGAACACCATTAACAAGAGGAAGAAAGTAACCTGCTCTAGTTGTAAATGTAGGCTTTCTATCTGCGGCCACTTCGGGCTGCTTGCCCCTTCACAGTGCTGGCATCTTTGCATTCAGAGTTCAGCTCAAACCTTCCCTCTTCGGAGGCCTTTCCTGACAACACGGTCTAAAAGACACCCCTAGTCTACCCTATCACATTATTTTCTTCACAACACTTATCACTCTCTGAAATTATCGCATGTATTTGTTTACTCATTTATCATTAGTTTCCCTCCACTTAGAGTCTAGGGTTCATGGGGTACCATGTTCTGTTCTCTGCTGTGCTGGCAGCACCTAGCACAGGATGTGGCACAGAGTAGACAATCAGTACTTATTGGATAAATAAATGGATGAAAACTCTAGCCAGGAGGCAGACATATAAACCATTACCTATAGAGCACTGTATTAATTGTTAAGGGCTATAGGTGCCATGTTCTAAATTGTAGCACATAGGAAATTTCAGGTTACATCATTTTGAGACACGGCAAAAAAACTACTTTTCTGAAAATCTGTAGAATGTGGAACTTTTTGAGGCAAGGATGACCTGGCTGGAACTTTCTAGACCTCATCTAAGGAGGCAGTGCAGAGGAGCCTTTGCATTTTGTTTCCATGTACCAAACCAGCTTTACAGTAGAGGTTGCTTGGGAGTAGGAAACTTGAACATGTGGCAAATGCCTTTTATAATCAAAGGTAACAGGCCTCTGAAGATGTCCTCAGAGCTGAGCCATCTCAGGACTGGGCTATAACACTCAGAAACATAGAGTAGAGGAGACTCTGAGTGCCTGCCCTGGGCAGGCCTCTTGGGAGAAAGGTAAGGTACTTTTTTCTCCTTATCTTTTAGACGAGATACACTATATGCAAGTATGAAAGAATGTACTTTCCTTCTACCTCCAACATGTGTGGTTTTATGTGTGATCAAAGTACTAATATTGTCTTTATGGATAAAAACAGATTTTGACAAACCCTCTTTCTTGTGCCTTTAAGTCACATTAAATTCTCCAGAAGTAGGTGGAGCTGATAACTTAATAGTTTGGGTTTCACAGGGATGGATCATTCTTTGCTGCCATTGACTGTTGAATGAACTATGAACAAGGTGTAACCAACCCTTGGATTAAACAGAGCTCTAAAATTGCCCTGTCTGATATGATAGCCACTAGCTACATGTAGCTACTTAAATTTAAATCAATACAAATTAAAGTTCCTTAGTCACACTAGCTACATTTCAAATGCTCAATATCCCCGAGTGTCTAGTAGCCACCATATCAGACAGCACAGAGACATTGTCACCACCACAGAAAATTCTATTGGACAACGTTGTCAAGCACTGATGACTTTAGCCAGATGTGTAGAGAATTCTGCCTGTGAAAAGGACAATATGGTAGACTCTGTCTTGGGTGGCAGGCAGAGAGCAAGACTGAGGGCTTCTCTTTATGTGACTCTCAAGAGCTAGAAGGGAAGGCAATTTGATAAAGGAGCCTGCAAAGTTGTTCCACTTCATTGGAAGCTGCAACAACAGCTTTGTTAGAATAAAAGAATATGGGTTTATCAAAGATATTCACTGCTTTACTGGGACTTAGATCAGAGGCTTGATATTATAGAAATTTAACTTTGTACTGTTTGCAACTTGGTTTTTCTAAAAAATTTCCTTCTGAAAATAATAACCTATTTAGTCTGTTCTATCGGAAAACAAGGAAAAATTTTTTTTCTGTACTCTAACCAACACTTCTGACACCAAATGTGTGGGTGTTTTTATACCAAGCATTTTTTCAATTCTTGGAGGATACCAACTGGGTGTCTTACAGTTTAACTCAGTTCTGACACTAACTGCCCTGAGTTAGTGCAGACTCCACAGGTTAAGGGCTCAGCCCTATAAGACTGTCCCCCACTCTGACTTGAGACACAACCGAAAGCCCAGGTTATCACTAGTGTTTCTGACAATCAACTCTAATTTGGAGGCCCCCACCACCATCTCCTCAGGTTCATAATTTCCTAAAGTGGTTCACAGAACCCAGGAAAAGATTACTTACTAGATTACCGGTTTATTACAAAAGAATAGGACTCAGGAGTAGCCATATGGAAGTGATGCCTAGGGCCAGGTTTGGAGGAAGGGGCACAGAGCTTCTGGGACTTCTCAGGGTGTGTAACCCTTTCAGCACGATGAACCCCTTGGTTAGTTTTTCTTTGCTTTTTTATTTTTTTGATGGAGGCTACATTATATTGGCATGACCGATTAAAAAATTGACTGTTGGTGACTGAACTCAATCTCCATCCCCTCTCCCCTATCTGGAGATAGTAGGGAGAGGGGTATTGGACTTAAAGTTCCAGTCCTCTAATCACATGACTGGTTCCCCTGGCAACCAGCCCCCACTGTTAGGGGCTTTCCACAAGTCAACTTTATTAACATAAACTCAAGTGTGGGTGTGTGGGGGAAGAATAAATATTTCTCGATTTTCCTAGCTTCTTCTGGAAGGTCTAATAATCAAATAGATATTAGACAGATTAACAAAGGGAAAAATAACCCAATCTAATTATATACATACACAGGGGAACCTCATATACATGAGAGAGCCAGAGACTCCTCATACATGAGAAGTTCAGAGACAGAAAGAAAAATGAGATATATATGTATGACATTTTGAATTAAGGATGAGACAAAGTGCCTTGGGGCTTCAGAGATGAGGAAGGTCATTCATTCTCAGGGGAATAAGAAGAACAGATGTGCCATGATTAGCACTTTGTCCTGCCCTATAGATAAGTCATAAAAAGTTATTTCTGGTTATGACCCTTATGATGGGCAAGGCCCTTAATATAACTTCTTTAAGGGAGAGGTAAAAGTTTCTTGTGAACCCTCAGGGTCTTGCTTGCCTTCAGCTCAAAATAATTCACATGCCCAAGTGGTACATCTTGAGGAGGCCTGCCCTGAACTCCTTAGGTTGAAAGGGGTGTATTGTGAATACAAAAGATGCTCCTTTCATCTTTGTTGCTCTGCAGCTGTCTCAGGAACTGAAGAAAAAACCCAAGTATTATAACAAAAGATTGCTCTTAGGAAAATTACATGGGATTTAGGAACTCTGTGCCAGGAGCCAGGGATGAAGACCAAATATATATTTCTTACGATATTGCAATATCATATAAGGAAAGGGGATTTTGGCTACACTGCAGCAAAAAAAAAAATAGTTTAAAAGGTGGAGCTGTTATATGCAATAGTAGAGACAAGCAAAAGGAGGGGTCTGAAGGAGAAGGTGAAAATACAAGGGGGAAAAAAATTGGAAAAGAGATGAGACTCTTCTTTCCCATGCAGAGATGTTGTTTAGAAAAGTCATTTTCTTTGGAGGATTTGAGTTTCTTTTGATAAAGAATGTCATTTTTTACTGTAGAGAGGCATACTATAAAGTCATGGCCTTTGCTTATAAGGGGACTCTCTTATTTCTTCATTTTCCCATTGTTTTATAATATTAGGTATTGAAGGGTAGCAGAACATGCCACCCCAAAACATGCCACTTTAGCATAAGAATTATTTTGAGATGAAGGCAATTGAGAAGAAGCAGGTTACAAAAGCTCTCTGCTCTCCTCCATTTGCCTAAAATTCAGCTGTAAATTTGCAAAGGTGTTCGGAAGGTACCAGAGGAATCCATCTAACAAACTTTACTAACCCTTACTTTTCATTAGTTCCCCTCATATATTTGTTCCCAGTTTGCTGTCCTAGAAAATTAAAGTCCTTTTTCTTTGTTTTGTCACTTCTCTAAAAACTCATTGATTTTTTTTTGTTAAGGTGTTACATGATCTCAAGTTCTAAACACCCTTTTGACTTACTCATAACAGTGATCTCGTCTATTTGTGCAATGCACGTTAATAAACTTCTTTTTGTTTTTCTCTTGTTAAATTGTCTTTTGTCAGTTTAGTTTACAGGGCCGATGAACCTAAGATGGGTAGAGATCCCACCAGGGATCGAACCCACAACCTGGGCATGTGCCCTGACCGGGAATCAAACTCATGACCTTTTGGTCTAGGGACAACACTTCAATCAACTGAACCATACTGGCCAGGGTTCCAGTGTCATCCTTTGTATGTCCAAAATATTGGGGCTATGTGGTTTGGCCAACCTTTACTTATTCAGAGAAATAGAAAAGGCAGAAATAGTTACCAGGATTAATAATAATAACAGCAAATCCTTACTGGACAATCACTGTTTTAAGTACTATGCTACAAGCTTAATGCTTAACATATCATTTAGTCATTACAACATTCCAGTGACCTAGGTATTGTCATTTCCAGCTTATAGAAAAGGAAAATGAGGCTGTCATACTAACCTGTCCTAGATTAGATCACTACTAAACAGCAGAATCAAGGCTCAAATCCAGGACCATCTGATTGTAGAGGATGTATTCTTATCCACTACTCTGGACATGAATTTTTACTACTATTCTGATTTAAACTATTGAAACTGTTTAAACTTCTGAAACATGAGTATTAGCAATTTCCTATTGATCTATCAAAAATGTTTCAAT
Source organism: Phyllostomus hastatus (assembly GCF_019186645.2). Lineage (NCBI taxonomy): Eukaryota > Metazoa > Chordata > Mammalia > Chiroptera > Phyllostomidae > Phyllostomus > Phyllostomus hastatus. Next base: position 341,737 of record NW_025333860.1, on the reverse strand, counting down.
GATTATAGAATCACAAACTGAACACATAATAAGACATGTTCTTGCTGTTTTAAGTAGTCCAGAGAAGTTTTAGCTCATTTTATTGCTGTTTGACTTTGCAGGTCTCAGAAAAGAATGCATTCTGTAGGTGAATTTGATGTTTTTTGTATCTTCTACTTTCCCGTTTTGGGATTTCCTGTGGGGATGCTAATGATGATAGTTGCTGTGGATCAAAGGCTCACAAAACATAAGGGAGAAACTGCTGGAAGGAGCCTAGTTGACCGAATGGAATCTCCCCATAGGAATCTGCTCCTTGAATGATTAAAAAGTATCAGCCTAGCCTTTAAAGTGTGAGGCTAATACTGGTGAGGAAGCTATCCTCCTACTTGCTGATGAAGCAGGGAGAAAGCTTCAGCTTATCAGAGAAACTTCCGATTCTTGCCATATTATATTGAAATAGAAAGCGGCCTGGTTGTCCACTTGCCCCCCTCCCCTGCAACATCAGAGAATTTAAGCTGAACTTAAATTCATACAGCAGTGCAAAACCTCTGTGGGTGTAAATATAAATATATCTCTTCAAACAGACTGTATAGCTTTCTGAGGACATGAGTTATTTTTCTTCTTTCCAGAACTTAAGGCTTTGCCCACAACTGAAATCAGTACCTTAGTTGATGCTGATAGATTTTTTCCAGTCTAAACACAATAAAAAATGAAAATGAAGGAACGCTGTCATTCACTTGTTATAGGCATTTTTCTTGAGTACCTAAGATAGCTCTAAGTTATTAAAAAGCGGAAAAACTACCTGGTTATGTGTGACTTGCAGCTGAAAGGTGAGATGAACTAGGTCTGGATGATCAAATTCACGTGAAACCAAACGGGCAGTGAAAGCCAAAAATTAAAGCGGAGCTTATTTTGTAAAAAAGTTAAAACGCTAAATATAGTTACTCCTACTTGTTGAAATACAAAACCTTAAAACTTTAGTTTCCTCTATAATACGAGTTGTAGTGGATAGAGGTTGAACCTGGCAATGGTCTTGCGAGATGTTCAGCACTGACATCCTGGGATATTACCTACACGGTGTTCAAGAGGCCTGCTTAAGAGTAGACCGCCGTTAAACTGCGTTTATTTTACTCTACGCAAGTTAATCAGCTGTCCCCGCCACCCTCCCCCACTCCCCCAACTCTCCGGCCACCTGGGTTCATTCTCTCTCCCATCACCTACTCTTTTACGACTGCAATGATTTCGCCGGGAAGTACCTAAAACTTAGACAACCTGAGGCCCGAGAAGGTGCCCAATAAATGTTTGCTGAATGAATGAATGCCTGTGGGCTTAGGTTCTATCTCACTTACTTGTAAGCAACCTCCGGGCCGGATCCCAAGGCCTCAGAGACCTGTAGATGTCAAGCTCGGTCCCTCCCTACGCACCGCACCTTCCTACTCCAATAACTACTTTTAAACTAGAGCCTGCGCATTGATTCGCCGCAGTGGTTTTCACTACGGATGAACTAACCTAACTTGCTCTAATGATCGGGGACAGGCATTTACTGTCACAACCCTTAACTGAGTTAGGGCCGAGCTGGTACTGAACCTGTGGGAGCGCCAGGCTTCGATTCAAAAGAGAACCAGTTAGTCTTTGAGGACGTGGGTGGATCAGAGAAAGCCGGAACCCTTAAGTAGCTACGCGGTCCGCGGTAAAACCTCTCCTCTTCTTCCGTCTACAGTTCCTTGTTGCCAGAGCAACTGTGAGCGTCACTAACGTGACAGCAGTAATAGGACAGAAAAAGTACACGTCTCCAGCCTGCCAGAAATCCAGTGCGCAGGCGCATTAGCGTTTTTTGGTTGTGGTTCTCCTGTACACGTATTGTGCGTCTGCGCATTAGTTGTTTCGCGCTTTGGCCCACCTCTACGCCTGTGCAAATTGGCCAATCAGGGAGGGCGGAGCTGCGTTACTGGGGTGCGCATGCGCAAACGCTACATCCGTGTGGTGGTCAAGTTCTCTGGGAGTTAGCGGAGCTCAGGTTGGCGTATCTTTTTTGTAGTCATGTCGGCCTCAGTCATGTCGGTCGTCTCGCGGTTCTTAGAAGAGTACTTGAGCACCACTCCTCAGCGTCTGAAGTTGCTGGACGCGTACCTCCTGTATATACTGCTGACTGGGGCGCTGCAGTTCGGTTATTGTCTCCTCGTGGGGACCTTCCCCTTCAACTCTTTCCTCTCGGGCTTCATCTCTTGTGTGGGGAGCTTCATCCTAGCGGGTAATGATTCTATAAGTAATCGCAGTAATAATGTGTTACTTAGATGTGCTGCGTTTATGCTCACAATGCTCTTTATATCAGATCACCCCCTCGTGAAGTTATGAGGGGAGCCTGCATTGACCTCTTTTTGTGAATAGGGACATTGAGGCTCCGAAAGGTTGTCACAAACCAAATACCAAACAACCGCCTAGAAGCTAAAGTTAAATCTATAAAGAAACTACCTTAATGTTGCTGCTCACCCTGGAGATCCACTTCACTTCATATTGGTCCAGGGAAAACGCCAATTCCAGCTTTCACTTTAACACCCTTTGGAAGTTGGTAGACTTTTAAAATGGAAAACCCAACTCAGAAGCATCTCTTTCACCTTGGACCAATCATTACTAACCTCCGTTGAAACGTTTCAACGAACAGTGTAAGAATTATAAATATGGAGCTTTGCTTGTTGAATCATCCTTTGTTTGATTGACTTTTAACTGTTCTTACTTTTTTCTTGTGGATGAAGATGTTATTTAATTATCCTGAACAAAGTTTCTATTCACATAATTCTGTTTTAGCTGCATTATCCTTTCTGATTCTCAGCATTTGATACACTGGAGACTGCCATATTTAACGAAAGCCGATTGTTCCCATAGATTTTTGCCAAAAAATCTGACCTTCCTCAACAGGGATTCGATGAATACTGAGTCAGCTGAGTCAGGGAGTGTTGGCCAGTCCACTTTATATTTTATAAGTGGCCACTACGTGGATCTTGCCAGTCACTGGTATAGCTTGTTCTGTGAATTTAAAAACATGCCGGGATTCATGTTTTTTTTTTTTTTTTTTTTTCAGCGTGACCATTATCATTCAGGCTAGCAATTGTATTTTGAATCTAATCACATTGGTCCACCAAAAGCTGTGGGGATATGTAACATGGTGCAACCAAGAGGAAGGCCCCAAACAGGGATTTGGAATGAGGTCCAGAACTCAAGGTGTCCAGGAAATATTGGAAAGATACATAGGATATCCTCACCCCTTACCCCCACAGGTGTGACTTGGGGGAAGGGACACATGGAGCGGGGACATGCAGAGCTGTTTTGTACAGCTACTGTTTTGCAGTTAACTTCTGGCATGGTCATTTAACATATCTATAACCTTTAACTGGTTTCATAGATACGTTAAATAGCTGTGGCCATTCTTTGAGCCAGGGAGATGGAATGAACTTCCACCCAAGATGTAACTGGGGGGCAGCTCCCCTTGATTACAGTGTCTGCGTGAGAGCTTGGAGAAGATTGGCTCCATGACATGGGGTCACACCTGCCCAGACTCAACGATGGCAGCCCAGTAAACTTGGAATAATACAGGAATGCTGGCAGGTGTAACTGATTGTAGGAGTCAGAAATGGGGGTGCAGAGGAAGGTTGGTGCAAGGATTTAAACACAGACTCGGCAGCCATGTGGGGAGAGAACCATTCGGTTTTGGCAGAGTGGGGACCCCCGCAGCTTTGGCAGGGAGAGAACCACGTGGCTTTGGGGTGATCCCTTTTGCCACGTGGCTTAGGAAGCAGGAGAGATTTTGCCTGGAAGAAAAGGGGTGAAAGGACTCTTGCTGGTGGGCCATGAGAAGGTGCCATATGGCTTTGGATTAGCTGGAGATCCTGGCGGTAACACAGCTGATGGTGCCGGGAGCCTGAATCACTGACTTCTACTTTTTTTCCTGAAATACGGTACCCCAGATTAGGGCAGGGAGAGAAGGAAGGACTGTGTGCATCTGTGGGTATCCTAAAGGACTTTAATATTTTAATGAAGACATTAGGTCACTACTTTAAGTTTGTATAGCTTTAAAGAAACATTTCCTTTTCACAAATCTCTGGCATTGAGAGACGTCTTTCCTTTGGCGGCGGGCATAGTGAACCTAGTGGGGGATCCTTTCAGAAATAGTATATCGTACCCTCCCTTGGCCCTGGTCTGTAACAGATACATCAAGTATGTGTTTACTGTTCAACACTAGTTTACAGTCTGGTTGGGACACTGACAAAATATAGCTGTAAAATGGTCTGGAGACTTCATTTACAGTAGAGACTTCATTACAGCTTTAAATTATGGATCTATTGAATGCTTTAAATGCACTCAAATTGCTAGTTCAGACTTAGATACACTACCTTCTTTATTTCTCAGAACTTAAACCTAAGGACTTGATGACTTGTGAACTAGCCTGTTGATCGGATGGGTATTTCATTATCTTTGAATTTCGACTTAGATGACCAAGAGCCTTTTCTCTGAGGCAGCATTTTGGCCTTCAGGAGTTGATACAGTGCCATCTTCAGATGCACCAGACACCCCCCTCTCTTTGCTAAAGGCTCTCCTTCCCCTTCCCCAATACTGTTCACACAGGAAATTTCTGTTAGTCAGACAGGAAAAGGAATCCTGAGAAGCAGTGCTCAAATCTGACTTTAAAAATAGAAGACATCTCCATACTGAAATCACTCTGGCTTCATCAGCTTCTAGGGTTAAAATGATGCCTCAGGGCTATGTGGAAGCCTGTGGTACGCTGAAGAGTGGGTGTGGACTAGAGTTGTAGGTTATTAGTATGTTAAAACCAATTTTTTAAGCAGAAAACTTTTCCTTATGCCAAGTTCTGTTTTTGAGGCTGTTGTGGCTAAAGGAGAGTTGACAGATTCCCTTCCCTCTAATGAGAGAGAGGTCCATGGATCGAGGACAAGGCCAACAGTGGAGTCTGCTTAGGGGGATGGGGATATCCAAAGCTGTTGGATAACAGGTAATTGGGCCAGAGAATGAAAGTACCTTTAGGAAAAGAAAGGATTCATGACAGAAGGGTATCATTTACATTTCTTTTGACAGTATTGACCTTATTCCCTCTGTCATTTGTTAGCCCAGGAGACTAGTTTTAAGGGGAAATTTGTATTTGAAGTTTATCCTTTATTCTGATTGTTGGGAAGGGAAGCCTTGTACCTATTTATGGTGCTGGAGATTCTAACTTCCCTGTGGTGTGTTTCCTGTTAGAAGAGAAGGGAGAAGTATTTTTCTCCCTTCGTATTTTTCTCAGCCAGTTTGGCTGAGAAAGGAAATTGTGGGAGATGTTGATTGGCCTTACTGCATGCTAGAGCTTTGAGTGTCAGGCCAAGGAATTTGAATTTTATACTGTAGGTAATAGGAAAGCATCTGAGGGTTTTCTTTTTTTTTTAATTTGAGTAAGGGAGAGACTTTTTTCTTTTTTTTTAAATTGTTGTTCAATGACAGTTATCTCCATTCCCCACACCCCTGCCCTGTTACTCTCCCATTGCCCTACCCTCCACATCAAACATTCAGTCCTCCTTCCCTGTTTTTTTCCATGTGTCCTTTATACATGGAGGACTTGACCCTTCCCCTTCTTTCCCCTGTTATCCTCTTCCCCCCTCCCCTCTGGTTACTGCCAGTTTGTTCTTTATTTCCATGTCTCTGGTTCCATTTTGCTCATTTGTTTGTTTTGTTGATTAGGTTCCACTTATAGGTGAGATCATATGATATTTGTCTTTCACTGCCTAGCTGATTTCACTTAGCATAATGCTCTCCAGTTCCACCCATGCTGTCATGAAGGGTAGGGATTCTTCTTTCTTTCTGCTGTGTAGTGTTCCATTGTGTAAATGTACCACAGTTTTTTGATCCATTCATTTACTGATGGGCACTTAGTTTGTTTCTAGCACTTGGCAATTGTAAATCATGCTGCTGTGAACATTGTGGTGCATAGGTTCTTTTGAATTGGTGTTTCAGGGTTCTTAGGGTATAATCCCAGCAGTGGAATTGCTGAGTCAAAAGGCAGATCCATTTTTAGTTTTCTGAGGAAATTCCATAGTGTTTTCCACAGTGGCTGCACCAGTCTGCATTCTCACCAACAGTGCACTAGGGTTCCCTTTTCTCTACAACCTCACCAGCAGTTGTTTGTTGATTTGCTTATGATGGTCATCCTTACCGGTGTGAGGTCATATCTCATTGTGGTTTTGATTTGCATCTCTCTAATGCTAGTGATGCTGAGCATCCTTTCACATGTCTCTGGGCCCTCTGTATATCCTACTTGGAGAAGTGTCTGTTTGAGTCCTTTGCCCATTTTTTAATTGGGTTGTTTGTCTTTCTGGGATGGAGCCATGTGAGTTCTTTATATATTTTGGTGTTCAAACCCTTGGAGGTATCATTGGCAAATATATTTTCCCATACAGTTGGTTCTGAGAAAGGGAGAGAGACTGAAAGTTGATGTTAGCATATAGGATCGCTTGGAGGGAAAAGTTCTTTAGTGTGGTTCCCTGATTTCTTTTCGGCAGTCTTTTTTCTTCCATTCTTTTTGGATGTGTTTATTTAGCATTTGCAAGTATTCTTTGAAAATTAATCAATACATTTTAAATCCGCATAGAATGCTACCACACTTTTAAAAAGACTGGTATTAATTTTAAAAATCAATACATTTTTAATCAATACATTAAGACTGTCCTTAAAATAAGTCTGATCTTGAAATAATCTTTAAAGTTATTTCACAACTTTGGTCTATTCTGTTCTCTAATTTATATGAAGCAATTTTGGATTAAAAAAATAGTTTTGTTTTCCCTAGTTTATGAATACAAAAGCAGTTTGATTTTAAAGGCAAGAAGGCCTAATCCAGAATGTTTTGTGGGAGTAGTTTGGCTGTGTGGACTGGAGGCCAGCATTTTTTTTTTTAATTATCCTTCAGCTTTATGGGCCTTTATATTATCTCTCATAACTGATATACAAAAGACTGAAGTTTGCCAACCTTGTGCCTGAGAGTACTCTAAATCAGTTTCAGATCTGTCACTACCTCCTCATGCTCAGTTGACACAGGCAGGTGCTCAGACTACTGTAAGCTTTTGCACTGATCTCCCATCCTCCAGTCCATCTCCCACCATATTTGCAGGCTTGTTTTGACTTGCAAATCTGATTGTGTGGTTCCCAAAGAAAAATCACAATTTTTTTGCATGGTATATGGGTTTTGTCATGAGGTGGTACTGTTCATACCTCCACTTCATCTCTTGCCTTTGCCTACTCTACTTTATCCTCCAGCATTACTGAGTTAATTTGTTATTCCCTGAACATCTCAATCTATTTTGCCTTTGTTTGAATGTCTGGAAAATTCCTTCACTTCTTAGACATCTCAGCTCAAGTGCTACTTCCCTTTGGAATCCTTCTCTGATTCACCCAGCATAGATGTCTTTTCTTCTATATTCGTATTTTTCTGTGTGTATGTGTGTGTGTGTGTGTGTGTGTGTGTGTGAGAGAGAGAGAGAGAGAGAGAGAGAATATTACATAGGTAGATGGCACTTTGATACTGTTTTGTTTGCATGTTCATCTTCCCTCTGAAAGTGAGCCCCTCTTGATGGTAGGAGCTGTCTTTCCATCTCTGCATCTTCAGTGCTTATCACTATATATGTTAAGTTGTGAGCATACCCATAGTAATTCAAGAAACACTGAGTAATTATGTGCCAGGTTCTCTGCCAAGAAACTGAGGATTCAACTGAGAAACACAACTGATATATAATTTTTTTAAGAGAGGGGAAAGGAGGGAGAAGGGGAGGGAAACATCAATGTGTAGTTGCCTCTCACCTGCTCCTCGCTGGGGACCTGGCCTGCAACCCAGGCATGTGCTCTGACTGGGAATCAAACCAGCGACTGTTTGGTTCATAAGCTGGTGCTCAATCCATTGAGCTACACCACCCAGGGCATGGTCTCTATTCTTATGATGTTTATAATATAGTGGGAGATACAGACAAGTAAATATGGATATAGTGCTGTGATGGATAAGTATTGGTGCACATAGGAACACAAAGGGGCACTCAGTCCTGCCCAGTAGCCCTATATACTTCCCTGGTATGTTTGCTTTTCTAAAATATGCATTATAAGTTTTCTCTTCATTCTCTTCTGTATTTCCTCTTTTCCTTTATTCTCAGTTGGTGATCTTGCTTTATTTTTTCACTACAAAAGGAGACAGGAATCCTGTCATCTTCCCACCAAGGCATCAGGAGCCCACCTGCACTTGTACCCCGACTCTTTGATTGACTTCCCATGGTGGTGGATGATGTGTCCCTTTCTGATCAAAGGCCAGCTCCTTCCCTTGTACAGAGGATCCAGTCTTCTTGCTCACTCAGGACTCCGCTTCTGCAGTCATCCTTCCATTCTGTGTCATGAATTTCTCTATATTTTTGTCATACAAACATGCTTTAATATTGTTTAATTAAAAAAAATTTCATTTGACCCCAGGTTCCCCTCCTGCTCTCATTCCATTTTTTTTTCTCCATCACAGAATCCTAGAAAGAATAGTTTAGTTCCCATTTCTTATTTTCCATTCATTCCTTAACCACCTCTTGGTGGTGGTCTTTTTCCATCAAGTGAATCTACTCTTGCCAGATCTAACGGCCATCTACCTCCCCTTACCTGAATGCTCGGCAACGTTTAACATTTAACATGGTTGGCTGCTTCCCTCTGTGTGGAGTAGTTTCTTCTCGAAGCTGTTACTGAGCTACACTCATCTTGTTCCTTCTCACCACATTGGTCTTTCCTTCCTACTGTTTGTGCTGAGTGCTTCTCTGTTGGAGGGCATGGTTCTTGACACCTTCTGTTCTCTGTATTTTGTTTTATAGGTGAGTTTAAATAATGTCTGTATAACTAAAACTACCACATTTATATTTTTAGTTCTGACCTGTTCCCTGAATTTTAAATCAGTAAATCCAGTTGCCCACTTGACATCTCTACTTGATGTCTGATATGCAACTCCAGACTAAACCTTCCCACCCAGCCACCCCACTCTTGCCTTTGATCACTGTAGTCTGGTCGGTCTTACCTGTTATACCAAGAACATGTCAGGATTGTTCTTGCCCCCTGGAATGCTCTGTCCTCAGATCTTTGCATGGTTGGCTCCTGTCTTTCAAATTTTGGTCTTAAATAGCACCTTCTTGGAGAGGTTTGTGACCGCCAGATAAAAAAATAAATATCCAGTAGCTTCCCAGTCACTCTGTTGTTACCTTGTTTTATTTTCTCCGTAGCACAAATTACTACATGATATTTCCTTGTTTATTTGTTTATTTATTTATTATGTTTCTCCCCACTGGAGTGTAAGTTCCTTGAGCCAGACTCTTAATTTATCTGGTTCTGTGTCATATTCTTAGCACCTGGGACAATGTGTGACATAATAGATGTTCATTTAATATTTTGCTGAATGAATAAACATTTAAGGAACATTTAGGTTAAATTAAAACAGCTAAAGTGGAGAAGCTGCCTCAGGAGGTGAAAGTTTCCAACTTTGGAAGTGGTCAGGGAAAGACTAAAGGATCATTGGCGGAGGAGCTTTTCAAACAGGCATGCTTTGCCTTTCGTGTACCCCAGTGCATCTGAGGGGTATGACATACATCTCTGTAGACTCTAGAAGGTTTGTGATTCTCCACTGGGCGTGGCTTATCAGATTCTGGAATGGTGAGCATACTTTGGAAAGATTCCCAGGTGATTTATGCAGCCTCCCCCCAGCACACCCACCCCTAACACTTCTTGGGTGTTTTATGCCTAAATGGAGTGTTGATCTTTATGACCTCTAGGGTCCTTTGCATCTCAGCAGGACAATGACCCGTGTTGTCATCACAGTAACTGGGGTTAGTGTGATCATGATAATGATAACACATCAGTTTATTGTTTTACTACCTCCTTGGGGAGCTTCTCTTTTTGTTCCCTCATATTTCCTGAAACTCTACCCTGTCCTCCACCCCAATGGCCACTATTAATAGTTTGCTGTCTATTTCTCCAGATTTTCCTTGAGTCCAACTAAAATAAATGAGAAAATAATTCTCTCTATCTCCACACAAACACACATTTTTAAAATGGAGGGATATAGAATGGAATAGTTCTTTTGCTTTGTTCTATGTAATATGTTTTGGATATCTTTACTGTCAGCCTAGAGACATTTAAATCATTTTTTTGAATGATTGCATGGATTTCATGCCTGTATGTAGTATAATTTATTTAAATGATCCCCTTGATGACATTTGAACTTTTTCATTTTTTTTCAACTTTACAAACATGCTGTTAAAATGTCATTGTTCTGTAAGATAAATTCCTTAGTCAAAAGGTACAAACATTTTAAATGTTAATAGATATTGCTTGATGCTGTCTAAAATGCATGAACCAGTCTGTACTCCATCCACAGCAGGATTTTAATCGGTTGCCTTTGCTTCAGTCAGTGTCCTTCATATTTTGAAGCATCCAGGTGCTTGAAAACATCAGTGGTGCTCTACAGTGTTTACTTGTTTATGCATAATGAAAACTGTTGCCATGGTGATGGGCTGTGGAGAAGTCTGGTAGTTTTCTGACCTTTGGGTTAGATCTCAGTTTGTTTCCTTTTCTTGGTTAGTGATAGGATGGATGCTAACCTGGAGCAAATTTGGGTTTTCTTACACAGTGTGATTGTATATCATGGGGATAAAGATGTTGTGGGAAAGTGTATTCCGGAAGCACACTTTTCATGTCAAACAGTGACTGTGGCTAATGTATCAGGTTGGAATCTTTGAGGGTGTAGAATGTGGCAGTGGAGAGTTCTCTGTCAAAGTTAATGTAGCTTAGGTCTTTTGCCTTTTTTTTTGAGATGAGCAGCTGCTAGAACTTTGAGATCAAAGATTTTCTACAACTGTGAGGTCCTTACAGATAAGCATCTTATATTTATAATCTCTGCTATCTAATATATACAGTCTGTTGAAAATTAGTTTTATAACTTTGTGTCATTCAATCCAGCCCCTTTGTTACTGCCTCAACTACTTCCCAATCTAGGCATAATTATAAACTTAGGTGATAAGGGAGTTCTAAAGATTTTTTTGGTTAGATATATAATTTTTCTGAGTAAGCCTTTGGTTTTTAGCCTAACTCTGAGAGGTTGTATTTTTTCCTTTAACAAAGAAGAGCGTAAAACTTAAGTGCACACCGTGATGAGTTTTAAACTCACCTGTCTAGTTGCCGCCCAGATCACGATCCAGAGAATGACCAGCACCCCAGAGGCCTGTACCTCACTCCTTGCTAGTCACCCCTCCTGTGAAAAATAGCCACTCTCCTGGCTTGGCCTTTGTTACCATGGGTTGGTTTCGCCTCATTTTACATTTAGGTCAGTGTAATTCCACAGCATCTATTTTTCGTGCCTGGATTGTGTTGTTCAACATTATATTTGTGGAATTCATCCATGTTGTGCAAATCAGCAAACAAAAAACAATTCTTTTGTTTTTTGTTTGCTGATTCCCCCCCACCCCCAGTTTTGTGACATACATCTCTGTATAAGTTTAAGGCATACAACAGGATGGTCTTATTTACATATATTGTGAAAGGGTTACCACAACAGGTTCAGTTAACATTTATCTGCTCATATAGATACAATAAAAAGATAAAAAAGGGAAAAAATTTTCTTCTTGTGATTAGAACTCATGGGATTTACTTGCTGAACAACTTTGCTGTATATCATGTAACAGTGTTAGAATAATCACTGTGCTATACATTACATTCCTACCACGTCTTTATTTTATAATTGGAAGTCTACCTTTTAACCACCTTCCTCCATTTCCCCTGCCCCCTTCATTGCTGTATAGTGTTCTGTTGTGCACATGCTGTAACTTGTCCCTGTTATTGTTGATAGATATTTACACTCTTTCCAGTTTGGGGCTGTCATGGGTTTCATTCCTGTGCATGCCTTTGATGCGTTTATGCATCATTGCTGTTAGAGTGGAATTGCTGCGTCATAGGGTGTGTGTGAGTTGATTAATAGTCATATTTGTTTTATACTTCTAGATAATAACTTTTGTGTTTTGCTTCTTACACAGTTTGTCTGAGAATACAGATCAACCCACAGAACAAAGCGGATTTCCAAGGCATCTCCCCGGAGCGAGCCTTTGCTGATTTTCTCTTTGCCAGCACCATCCTGCACCTTGTTGTCATGAACTTCGTTGGCTGACTCATTCCTGCTTGCTTAATTGAGGAGTGGGAGACTATTAGAATGTAAGTAGGGATCATAGCCTTTGCCCTACCATGTTGATTTTAGAAATGGAGATTGTATGGGCCTGGTTTTGATTGTGGTTGGCAAGGTTCCCATATTGCTGATAAGACGTTTGCAGAATTTTTCATCAGTCTGTGAAGTATGCATTAATATCATCATGATTCTATCATCATGATTCATCAGTGCTGCTGCTCTTGGTCATTGACTTCTCTTCTCACTGTTCTGCAAATCATTAAGATAACAGAAAATGGGAGTTTGCCTGTAGCTAATACATAAATTTCTGCACCAGTAGCTCCATGAAAATAACTCTGAGATCTTGAAAGAGACAAAAATTGTAGGTTTTGCTTTTAGATTTGCCTTGTAATTTTTTCTGATTTTGATCTTTGATGGCTTTAAATATTGGGCCATTGTCTCCATAGTACCTAGCACAGTGCTTACACCTGACAGATGTCCAGTATGTGCTGAATGAATGACTGTGGCCATTTGCTAATATGTGTGCTAAAGGAGAAATAAAAGGGGAAATTGGATGAGCTTGGGAGAACACTTTAGAATATAGTATGAGATGCCAGTTGTTTTATTTGCTATTATTTTCCTTTTTTAGCAGTTCTCTTTTCTTTTTCTTTTTTTTAAGAATAAATTTAAAAAATTCTCATCTGAGGATATATGTTTATTGATTTTTGGAGAGAGAGGAAGGGGGTGGGGAAGAGGGAGAGATGAGAGAGAGAGAGAGAGAGAGAGAGAGAGGGAGAGAGAGAGAGAGAGAGGAACACCGATGTGAGAAACATCAATCGGTTGCCTCCCATATGCACACAACCTTTTGGTGTATGGGATAATGCTCCAACCACCTAAGCCACTTGGCCAGGGCAGAGCTCTTTTTTTCTAAATAAACTCTGAAACAGATTCTCTGTATATAAAACAGCATTGGAGCTGAAGTTGTTTTCATTGACAAGTTGAAGAGTCCTCTTCGCTTGGACTCTCCTTTGTGTGTGGTGTGCCTTCCTCTCTATCCCACCCTTCCAAGCAGAATCTGAAAGCTCTAAGAAGTGTATCACTACTTTCCAAACTCTATATAGCGACACTTATTTTATATATAAGAATACAGAGGTCCAGCCCTGGCTGGTGTAGCTCAGTGGATTGAGTGCCAGCCTGTGAACCAAAGGGTCGCTGGTTCAATTCCCAGTCAGGGCACATGCGTGGGTTGCAGGCCAGGACCCCAGTTGGGACGCACGAGAGGCAACCACACATTGATGTTTCCCTCCCTCTCTTTCTCCATCCCTTCCCCTCTCTCTAAAAGTACATAAATAAAATCTTTAAAAAAAGGAAAAAGAAAGAAAACAGAGGTCCAGAGTAACCCAGTGGCCTTCCCTGGCCATAGCTAATTGCAGATCAGTGCCTTAGTCCAGTGGTGCTCTTGGTCTAGTGCTATGCCAGCACCCCACGTAGCTTACTGATGAATGAGTGCACTCTTTGCTTTTTCACTACAAAATTTAGTGTTGTTGTATTTACTGGGTGGTAGAGAAAAGAGAACCTTAGGAAATGTTATGATATTGGAGGGAAGAATATTCCAGGATCAACTTTTTTCTGTTACCAGAAAAGCTGTCATTTCTATGCTGATCAGAAATCCAACACAAAAGTTAAAGGAGCCGTGTACTAGTTTGGTCAAAAAGTCCTTGTTTTGTCAAATGAAAGACACAGTTTTCATTTTTACCAGTAATTTTATTGATTTGGATATTTTGAGTGTGTTGGCTATCTCCTGTGTGGTATAACATTGATTGTTCTCAGTTAATGTTTTGATTTGATCGCTATCAACTTCAGCTGGTCTACCTGACTGTGGAGCATCGTCCAGCAAGAAATTCCAGTATGAAACTTCGCATACCACTTTTGGCATGTCTGATCAGTCACGGCACCTTCTGCATACACTGCACAAATCTTTTTTTGCATTGCAGTTGCATTTTTATCTTTCTTGAAATAATAAAGCATAACATGCTGAAAATGTTGCATATTTTCTTTCATCTTCAATATTAAAATGGCTACACAAAAATTCACCAATTTTGATAAGTTTCTTTTAAATGCATGCTGATGTGACGGCTGTGACAATACAATTTAATGCAGTTGTTTTGAATGAAGTTAAAGGCAATTAAGCACTAGTGGAGCTATCTTATGGAAAAAACCATAGACTTTTTGGCCAACCCAATACTAAATGAATGCAATAATGTGACAATGACTGTACTTCAATTTCTGACATGAATTAATTAGTTACTTATATCACATAGATTCTTTTCATTATTGATTATTACCTCAAAAACATTTCTGTTTCATTTTTGATAGTGGTAAGGTGACAGGTTGTTCATTGCACTGAAAAAGTTTGGGAACCAGTTTTTATACTATTTTTTTTCCTACTGTTCTAATACAGTTTAACTCTTTGGAGAACTAATCAGGACTTGAGTTGTCCCTCCCCATTCTGCCATTTCTATGTGCCAGTTGATGCCTTATTATTGGAAATACAAAGAAGAGTAAAATGTGGCTCCTGCGGGGAGAAGGCATGACACACAGCAGTTAAATACAGCATCGTTCAAGCCACACTAAAGACAGGAACCAAGTGCTGTGGGAGTTGAGAGGGAGCCTCCCACCATGTGGAAGCAGTAGACAGGGTGTCTGACCAATGATAACTCTTCGAGTGCAGCTGGAAAGCTTACCCACCATCATTGACCTTGCACCTATAAACATCATGAGTAGCTCCTGGGCTTCCTGGTAGTAATTTTGCTGGGAAGGTCTTAAGTCTTCTGATTGCCTTACTCTAGAGTTCTCAAGTTATTTTTTTCTAGATGAGTCATGTGTATGCTTAAGAAAGCGACTGCATAAACATTTCAGGGATGTTTTCTGGGCTCAGAGAGATATCAAATCATGGAGAATTATTTCCTAGGGCTGTTGTGATTGGAGGAGGACTCTGCTGCAGAGAGCTTAGTATTTCAAAATTATGACAAAACAGAGACCAAAAAAAGCAGGCTTAGCAGAAACTGTGACTGCAGACCATTCTAACGACCTAGAGCCACCTGTTCAGTTGGGAATTATGGGCCCAAGGGCCAGCAGTCTTTCAATCCCAGACTGCAGTGTTAGATCATTTATAAAGAGTTCGTTCTCCCTGGGGACTGCTCACAAGGGGCCTTTATTTGACTTCTACTTTCCTGTTCTTAATTTTTAACATACATCTATTTACCCTTTTAATGTGCCTGTAGCTCAGTTCTGTGTGCAGTGAAACACAACACTTAAAGCAGTTTCCAAGTGAATTCTCAATATTTACACCAACTCAGAAGGTGAAACGAAACAGACTGAACATTGCCCATACTTGCTAGGCACATGGCGAGTTGGATATAAAAGAACAAACACCTGGAGCATGCTGCTCTTGCATGAGTTTGGGGGGAACATTTGAAACCAGCAGATTTGAATATTTAAAAATGTACACACTTTCTATAGTTATTTTCTGTTTTGTTTTTCCATATGTCTTCATGCAGTTCTTTAAAAAAAGAAAAGTATGACAGACTCTCTCAGGTGTTCCAAAGGGAATGGAAGAAAAGAGCGACATAGTTTGGGTCACAGTCTGGGAAGGAAGTTTCCTGAACTCGGGCCCTGGATCAGAGGGTGAAGGGCAGCGGGCACACAGGTCAGACCTGAGCCTGGAAGTGCACTCAGCCGACAGAGATAGTTTGGCTAATGCTGGTGTTAAAACCTTGTTCTTGTTGCTTTGTTTTTACAATGGAGGCCATCCTCCCACAGGTCTTTAAAAATTCAGTGTTTAATCCTGGATGGAGCAAGGGAGCCACAGTGCTGGGAGAACATAACTCTTACAAGCAGTACTATTTATAAATATGTAATTACCATTGACTTTTCAAATTAATCAAAGTATAATAATCTACAGAATTATTTTAGGAAGAGTCTAACTATTCTTTAGGTAACACTGCCACCTAGCGGATTGTACGTATCATGTGCTGAGAGACTGTACTTCAAAGCCTGAGAGAAGTTGAGTTTGGGGAGGAAGCCCCTAAAATCTTTGTGATAAAGCCTACTTTTTTCCAGTCACAGGAGGGCAGCAGAGGTCCAAGTGGGTTTAGATGCTGGGCGGGGATTTCTTTACATTCTGGCCAGAAGTGGGCAGTGTTGAGTTGGGTTCAGAGGGCATGGAGCCTTTCAGTGGCCCAAGGCTCTTGTCACAAAGGAAAGACCTTGCTCAAGGCTCACTTCCTTCCCTTGTCTTGTCAGTTCCCGAGCTCCATTTTGGTTTGTTCTAGGACTGTTTTTGCTTTCAACATGACCTCCTTTAATTTTTTGGGGGGGGAGAGATTTAAAAAATTTCATTTTCTCTTTGACATTTCATCATATAGTGAATTAGGTTCAGCCCCCAAATAAGTTCTCAAAAAGGGAACTTTCTACTGGAACATAATCAACAAAAGAAAAAAGCAAATAAAATATAACCAGAGTCAGTGAAATTAAGAACAGTCTAACAATAGGCAGAGGATGGGGGGAGGGGACAGTGGGGAGAAGGGTTTTCAGGAACTACTATAAAGGACACATGGACAAAACCAAGGGGGACCGGTGGAAGCAAGGGAGGGAAGTGGGTTTGGAGGGGGTTGGGGAGAGGGGTTGGGAGAAAATACAGCTGTAATTGAACAACAATAATGATTTAAATTAAAATGAAAAGAATACATTAAAAAGGAAACTATTCTAAATTTGTAGAACATATTTTGAGCTATACACAGTATGATCTTCAACCCCTTTTTTCCTCAGAGGGCAAGATTAATCCTTTAGGTGTTATTCTTAAAACCTTGAATGTGCTTACTGTATTTACTAAAAAAAACACACTAATTGATGGCTCTCTAATTGGTGGTGACTCTCTAATTAGCGACTGCTTTGTATTTGATCCATTTAAAGCTACCAGTGAGAGGGAGAGAATATTGAGTAGATTTGTGTTTATGAAGTTCATTGTTGCTCTGGCTCCCCATCTTACTTTCTCCATTTTTACAACTTGATGATTTGTACTCCAAGTCAACTTCGGCCGCATGTTTCACAGGCGCCTCTTCTGGGGCTCTCAGGGGTGCATGGTGCATGTCTCTAATGCTGCACTTACCATGTTGTTATGAAACTTGATTCACTTCCCTGTCTCACCCACTAAAGGTTGGGACTTCAGGGCTTAGCACTGGCTAGCAGTCACAGTGCATGTTTGTTGAATAAGTGTATGCAGAATAAATCATTTTTAACTGCAAGAAAATGCTATATAAAATAGCTGGATTATTAGTTATGTGGATGCTAAGACATGTGGAAAGTGCTATGGAAGAAAGAAGCCAAGGAAAAAATAAACATGAGACTAGGTCGGAAGATGCGCATTGTGGAGTGGACAAATAAGCTTGTCCCTCACCCCGGTTTCCCTTTCTGCACAGTTAGGGGATTGGCCTGGATGTTCATCAGTTTCTCGCAGCTGTTCAGGCCTCTGATTACTAGCATTCATGATAGTTCCCATTGTGTTTGAGGAGGATTGGACTATTTGTGTAGATCCTCAGTTGGGCTTTGCTCTTTTTTTTTTTTCCTCTTTCTTCAGTTGTTGGCTTCTGGCCATATTATCAAATTCCCATCAGCTATTTGGAGGAAAGTGAAAATGTGCCTGTCTGTATAATAAAATGTGCAGTGTTTATGCAAGGCCACCTTTTACGACATTAGACAGTGTTTGTGGACTGCATTATAGTTATCACCAGGCTGGCAGGACCAGCATCCATTCCACGCGCACTTCATGCACAGCCCATGCCCCGTGCGACCCCCACGGCCCAGCCTCGGACGCAGGCAGACAGGCCGCCTCCCCGTTTACATGTGAGGTCGTTAAACTGCGGTGAAATTGAACTCGACTTGTCTAGGCCCTGGAACTAGTAAGTGACTGACTGGGGACTTAACAGACATTTTGACTCAAAAGTTTTATTTTCCTTGTCTGTTATGTTTAGAGACTTTTGGGTAATGTGTACATACTGTTACAAGGTTTTTGTTAAAAATTCTTAACAACTTCTTTACAAATGGGAAAAACAGGAGAGGGTGATAGGAAAGGGTGAAGTCGTGCTGTGTCAGATGTTTCTGCCAAGTCGGTTGTCTCTGCTGTGACCCAGGAGAAAGCCAAGAGAACTGACTCTATCCAGAGAGGGCGACCCTGGACCTTCTGCTGTGTGGAAATGTTCAAAGTCTGCTCATGTGCTTATGAACATTTGAAATGAAGCTAGTGATGGAGGAATTGAATTCTGAATTCTTCTTACTTTTAACTAAGTTTAAGTAGTCGCCTGTGGCTAGTGGCCGTGAGGTTGGACAGATCTGTAAGATGAGAGGGTGAGATGAGCTGATCTCCAAAGCTCCTTTCATTTTTAGAAGTGTGCGACTGTGCCTTCTGAAATTGTAGTGATTGAAATTGAGCTCTGAACCTAGAATTTCCACAGAATGATCTTTGATTCACATTTCATCTAATTTCAGTTTTAATTGGGTGACCAGATGGATTTGAAGGAAAATCAGTATTTGAATATATCTGCTCGGTGCTAGTGTCTGAATAGAGATGGTGCTGGAGTGGAATACAGATTCCAAACAGAAGTGACCCTGTCTGGCATTATCTTTTGTATCTGTACAGGGAGTAATCATTTTTAACAGTTCTTTGTGTAGTGCCTTGCTTTCTTTTAAGATGATTAGAATAGACTGATCAGTGGTGCTGTCTTTTCTGCGTGAGTGAAACAGACGAAGTCGTGCTAACTTTTCTCAGTAGGCTTCTTCCATTTTGAATGTCTTTATATCAGAGGAGGAAACCTTTATCTCTTGGTTAGCAGTGGAAACAATTCTTTTGAGTTGTCGAGTAGTCCAATTTTACTGAGCTAACATTTCAAAGAATCCTAGAATCTGTGCTTTTAGCATACTGCCTGGTAAACACATTTTTGCCTTAAAAGAAGGGAGCAGATCTTTGGAAATAGAATCTTCTGAAAACCACTATCAAAGAGACAAGTCACTTTTGCCTTCTAGATGGACCAGCTCTAATATCTTAGATTTAAGCATTTTAATATCATAGAATCTCAAAACTTGACATTTGTACTAAACTAGGATTTCTTTTATAATTGTGTGTCAAAGCTCTTCTGTGAAATGGCCCTGTTCTCCAGGCCTCTCACACCTTGGCCATTAGAACTGGTGTCATAGTCATTCATAGTGTGTTGCTTTAAGAATTTGGTGGAGTGAAAGGTGAGTTTTAATAGGTCTGTTTGTTCTTGTTTGGCATTGTGGGTACATTTTGTTCCCTGTTTTTGTTCTCTATACATTTCTCACAATTCCACTGATGTGGGAATGTTCTGCAATTATGTAGCATTTCTCTAAATATCATTGTTAGTGAAATGAAAGCACTCTGGCTAGAAGTCTAAGGTCTTTCTTTTTAAGCTCTGATACTAAAATTCCAGATCAGAACCAAAACACAAAATAAGGTGGTGCCCTTTCACCTACTGGGGTAGCCTCGCTCTTCTGAAAGGTGGTGTTTCCCAGCCTTTTTCAAGTCATGACATACAGAAGATTACAGTATTTTTATGGCTTGCTGCAGGAAGATTGGCTCTATGACTGGAGACTTTGGAGCCCCTGGTGCCAGGGGGCTCCTTTCTGACTGCACCCGCATCGGAGCCCCGCTGTCCTGGAGGCACTAGAAAGGAAGCCCAGGTTTGCTGGGCAGGGCCCACCTCACGGCTTCCAGGTCCCAACCTCAAGTCTGGCAGCCGTGTGGACACTTCTGGGCGTTGCTGTCCACATTCTTTCCCAAGATAAACTTATCTTTAAGGGGAAAAAATATTTCTTCTGTATTTCCTTTGTTAAATCTGAGATTGGGAATTTTTCTTTACTTTTCTGTCTTGAATTCCTTCTTCTTCCATCCCCCACCCGCCCACCCCTCCAAACTGGAATTTAGTGCTTTATTACCTTTCTAGACCCAGAGAAGTTCTTTAGGCTAAAGTGCTGCCTCCTCATCTCTAGGTGTTGGGCCGAGAGGACAGAGGGACTTACATAAAGGCTTGAAGCTGATTGATTCTAGAGTGGAGTTAGAACTCCTATCGGCCGATTCCTAATCAGCTTCACCTTGGTGTGCTGGGAATTCAGATTTGAGTATTAATTTTTATGGGTTATTGTATAAAATGTGTAGTGAAAAATATTTGCTTATTCTGGTTCTAGCCTGGCTTAAATATTGCTTAGGCTTTTGGGGGTACTGTTTGTATCATACGACATTTTAAAAAACCTTGGATGTCTCCTCTTACCTTCCCACTTCTTTCTTTTAGGTTCACTTTTTGATTTCCCCTGGAGAAGAGCTCTGACATGGCAGCCTGCTGGACACGTGGATATTCTTCAGATTTACACTCACTGCCGGCTCTGACTCGGTGTGCTGGTGGGGAGCTTGCCAGCGAAGCTCCCTCACTTCCGGGTCAGGACGACTTTGTAACGAGCATCTACTTACTGACCTCCCTCTCACTGTGTGATCTTTCTGCCTTCCAAATTAAACTCTGTGCCACTCCTTTCTATGCCTCTGGCTCTGTGTTGTTGTTATTGTTGTTTTTATTCTTTATCAGTACCATAATCTTTTATTCCTTCTATCCTTTGTGCAGAGTTCTTTAGAGTTGATAACTTGCAGCTGTGAATTTTACTCCACATTTTCATTAAGTGTATTAGAAGTTAATGACAATGACAAAGACAGTGCTCACTGCTTTGTCCTTTTCCTGGACCTGGTAATCCTATACTAATCTTTCAGTTGTGACAGGTAGTTCCCTTCTAGGACACAGTGCTTTCCTGGAACTGTGTCATTAAGCACTTTGTTAGAAACTGAACTGTTTGCTTCCACATTTATAATTTATAGCTGTTTTGATATACTTTGTGGTGAAAGGTGATAAATGAGGTTTGTCCAGAAGGTATCCAGCCATGCAATATGAAAAATAGAGACATTTATTGAAGAAGATATAAGAAACACTGTAGATAGGACAGTGATGCCTCAGTCCCCTTCAAAGTAAGCACCTTGGGACCTCACACAGTTCTCCCAATTGCCATCAGCTGCGCTGTCATATTCTCCTGAATCTCATCGACAGTCTGAAATCTCTTTCCTTTCAAAGGTGATTTTAGTTTTGGGAAAAGCCAGAAGTCACGGAGTGCTAAATCTGGGCTGTAGGAGGGCTGAGTCACCTGGGTGACTTGATGTTTTGCAAAAAACTCTGCTGTAGACGTGATGCATGAGCGGGCATGTTGTCATGGTGAAGCTGCCAATCACCAGTTGCCCATAGCTGTGGCCTTCTGAATCATCCACATAGTTTCTGCAGAGGAATGTTCAGGCTTAACATAAAACCTGATAGAGATTCATTGCTCTACTTGCTCAGTCATCTTGAATGTGACAGCCACACAGTACCCAAGCTCACTCAACAATATCCACCACCCCCACTGACTAGTTCAGTGAAGTTGTCATTGTTCATGCTTGCACATTCCAGTCTACTCTCCTTGGTTGCCAGGTTACATCGATATCACGCAAACTGTGCTCATTATGTTAACAATGGCTGGACTCTCTGGACATCCCTCTATGTATCTCTTAGGCAATGTGAGCAGAGTACAAGAGGGGGGTTTGTTTATATGCTTATTTATAGGATACGGTACTCTCTAAACTACTTTCACAAATATTCTCTCATTTTATTCTTGTGATTGATTATCTCAGGGGTTCCAGTCCTCATTAGATGGAGAAATAGAAGCTGAGGTTTGTAACTTGCTCAAGATCAGAGCCGACCCAGCGTGGGTGGAACAATAGGTCTGCTGGCTAAAGCCTGGGCGTATTTCCATGTGTCTTACAACACCCCGTTTCCATCTTGGGTGCTGCATAGAAGGGATAAGCAAGCCGTGTTGAGAATGCCACTCTTTAAACAGCTGAATGCTGAGCTGACCGCTGAGATGAGGAGTTGTGCCTCAGAGGTTTTCCAGCATGGCTGCACAGTAGAATCCTTTGGGGAGTGAAAAATGAATCTCATTGCCCAGGTCACACCCCAGAGCAAGTGAATAAACATCATTGGGGGCGGCAGTTGTACTTTGCACAGCTACCTAGGTGATTCTCATGTGCAGCCAAGTTGGGGAAGCACTGATCTGCATTCTTGCTACCCCAAATGTAGTCCACTGACCAGTGGTACTTATGCCACCTAGGAACTTGGTGGAAAAGGAGACTCAAGCCCTACCCCCGACTCTACTGAAGCAGAATCTTTGTTTTAACATGGTCCCTGGGGAATTCACGTGAGTATTAAGGTTTAGGAAGCTCTGGTCTAGGGCAGTGGTTCTCAGATTTTGGTGCATCTCACAATTCCGTGGGAACTTGGCAAAAAGCTTGGGCTTCCATGTTTATGAGCTCTCCATGTAACTGGCATGCAGCTATGTTTGAGAACAGCTCTAGATCAGGAGTGTGTAAACTTTTCTCCTGTACACGGGCATGCTTCCATTCAGTAAAACTATTTACAAGAGCAGACTGTTGGTCACTGGGCCCTGGTTTGCCCTTCTCAGGGGTACTAGTTCCCTAAAATCGTGATTGGTCCAGATATATACAGATATATAGCTTTATATACGGATATATAGCTTTATTAGGAGGCTTCTGGATTATTTTTAGTCTACATTGATAAACAGGTATTTTGAATGAAAGAGAGATGGGGCAGAGGCTAAATTCCCATTTATTAAATTAGCTCTTGTGTCCGAGGTGAGCTGCCCAAGCCAGGTCCCGGCAGTCAGCAGGAAGCCTTCAGCTGTGCTGTGTCCTTTCACCACTTGCAACAGGGCAGAAGCTTCCAGACTGCTTTTGGAGCCTTGAGTTTAATTTAGTTAAAAGCTCATTACAAGTGACTATTTTAAAGGTTTCTGTTGACTTGCTCAGTGGTTCTCAAGTCTATATACAAAAGAACTAGCTGTGGAACTATTCGAGCTTAAAAAACATGTGTTACCCTCCACCCCTTGCCCTCTGATTCTTAGGTGTTTTCTTTTAGCTGAAGTAGCTAAAGACATGGAAGATGAGAGGCACTGAACCAGGGTAGGCAATCTGGTCACTAGAGGCCTCTCCCTGTCTCTGGGCCTTTCTTAATGCCACTGGCTGCGTTGTAATAATGCCGCTCTGTGGGCCTTCCACATGGGTGCTCAACACGGCATGTTTGAGTACAATGAGCGAGAGAGTGAGGTATGCCTTAGCATTTCCTGTTGCCTGTAGCTCAACACATTTATGGGCAGGTTTATTTTTATTTTCTGTGCTCTTTTGTGGGGCCGGAAGCCATGTGTTACAAGCACTGTGTGTATGTAGTCTCTCTCGGCCATTCTTTGTGGTGGGGGCAAGCCCAGCCCTCAGCACCTCCTGCCCACACATTTCCTGTCTCCATCACATGGAAACTATCTCCCGTGTTTTCTTCTCTTAGCAGCCTATACCTTTGGCCTCTTTAACCACATCTTTTCATCTTTGTGCTTCAAAACACTTTTGTTATGATGGTTGGGAAATACTTGGGGAGCTCCCAGAGACCTGCTCCCCAAGACCTGGTTTTAGAGGCTCAGTAAGCTAGCACCGACCGATTACCAGAGGCCGGGGGGCTTGTATGAACTCTGTGTGACCCTGCTGCCCTCCCAGCTTAGTGGCTTGCAGCTTTGGGCATCTAGACAGAAGTTTCAGTGTGGTATAACTTTATACATACCTTTCATTTTTAAAAATTTAACAGATACAAAACATTGGTTTCTCCTGTGGGGGAAAACAACACTTCCCTGAACAGAGATTTTAGATGTGGAAATGAGAATAAAGGAGGAGGAAGCTTGTGAAGAACTATATAAAACAATATGTATTTGCTTACACTGAATTCATAGGTGGGTTCAAGCTCATGGCAAAACTTAGGTCAATCGGATAGAAAAGAGGTATTTTTTAAGCCACCAGAGAGGCAGCCTGGTGTTGCAGAAAGTACTTGCTTGATCTGAAGATGTTGGTTTAAGGGCCTGTTCTGCCACTTACTTTGTCTGTTGACCTTTTGTTCTGTCTCTAAAATTTTGCAAATAATTAGACACCTAGGCACTGTGCCCTATAGTGCAGGGGAAATCAAAGATAAGACAGCCCTTGCTGTCCAGGGCTAGTGTGCCAACAATGACCGCCTGACGAGGTATTAAGCATCCTCTGTTTCTTGTGTTCCCTCTAATCCCATGAGGTTGGGTGGTGGCATTCTTTCTCCGATGAGGAAATAGAAACTCAGTTTGCAAGTGTTAGGATTTCAATTTGATTTCGCTCTGATTCCAAAGCATTTGGATGAAGCTTTGAATGCAATAAAATAATAAGCATGGGGATAATAATACTTCACACATTTGTCCCAGGAAAATGTAAGTGGAAGTACCCTGTTAACGTAAGTGCTCTGGTGTACCAGCGCTCTCACAGCAGTCGTCAAGAGTCGCTGAGTGTTCCAGGTTTATTCTCCCTCAAAGCACATCCAGTTCTACTGGCTTTCAGGGAAGGGCTCCGGTGGCCAGTGGCAGGCCTCCCCCTTTCCTGGAGAAGAGAGACTCCCTAGGACCCCCCACTAGGGTCTGCTGTTCGGCTCTGCTTGGCCTTACAAAATCCCTGGGATGAACAATTTTGTTTTTAACTTTATTAACGAAATGTTCACACACACACACACACACACACACACACACACACACACATGAGGTGGGTAAAATAAACGTCCAGATATCCAACACTCAGCTTTACCAGTTATCAATATTTTACCCCAATCTAGTTGCAGTGTATTAGTAAAAGAAATCTCTAGTGAAAGAGCTCCTTTCTACTACACCATTTAGTTGAAAAATAGTTGAGTGCCTCTTCTGTACCAGGTACTAGAGATACAGAGGTGATCAGAATGAATATTGTGCCTCCCTTTTCTGAGCCTTAAATTCTAGTTGGGATGAGAGTCAAATTAGCATGGGTAGAATCCTGTTGTAGATGGAAATAAACAGTGTGACAAATGATCTTAAATGGGGATGGGGAGGGAGCTGCTTAGACACAGTAGTCAGGAAAGACCTCTCTGAGAGGCGACGTTTAGGTTGCAGTCTGACAGCTGAGAAAGAGCTGTGGGACCCAGCAGTGGGAGTGTGTCTAATGTTACTTAACTGCCTCTCATGCCAGATGATTGAGTAGTGGAGTTTGTATGTGTAAATAGTATTGCCCCATGAGACTAGTAACATTACCAGCTTTTATTGGGGAGTGCTTCCTAATGTTCAGTGCTCTGTTTTGTCATTCTAATCTGACCCTAAAGGGCGGTCAAGTAGGTGTAGTCACAGAAGAGGCAAGGGAGAATATCAGACATAGGTCTTGGGGCTATCCTGAGACCCCAGTCTGTTCATGCTCCCACTTCTGTGATGGCTGCTGGAACCATCTGGGACTTGGGTGTCCACGGTGCTTGGTGGAAAACTAGGGGATCTGAGTCCAGTGCTAATGTGAGCCTAGTTCACTGTGAGCCAAGCAAACCTGTTCTTTCATTTGTGAAAGTGGGGGATAATCTCTGCCTACTGCTTAGGTTTACCAAGAAGGTTAAGAGAGATTTGCTTTGGTGGTGTGCAGATGCAGGGTATTCATGCAGATTCTAGATTAGGATGTCACCCCATCCATGTCCTTGGTAAGTCACTGAATAACTTGGGACAGCAAGGGGAAGCAAGGGCACCCTATAGAGGCTGCTGAAAATAGTGTCTCAAAGTCTCCACTGGAAAAAGTCCTTTTTCAGATTCACCTGGTTTCTTCCCATCAAGGTTGGGAGCATGAAATGGAGGCCAGTTGCTCACCACTGTCTCATTCCTTCGTCTGCTTAAACCCTCTTAACTCCTGCCAACCTTGTCTTACGCTTATATGCCCTTCTAATATTTTATTTTTTTCTCTGATGAATGTTATGTGGGCGGTACAGGGAAACCACAGACAGGCACTCTCCTCTGCTCCTCAGCGAGATTTTTGAAAGGCTTTGAAAATGGGAGGGATCTCCCCCCTGGATCCTACTGCCTCTTGAATGGGAGCGTCACCACATTTCCGGAGCAAACAGACTGGGCTCCCCTCTTCCCAAAGGTGGTGAACCCCACCCCCAACCATGGTATTGGCCTGAGAGAGGATGGCCGCCGAGAGAAGCTGCCCACTGGCAGGTACTGCAGAGGTCTGGCTTCGTGCTTTCTGACTGTGTGTCCTGCCAGGGGTCGAGGGGGCCCTTCGGAAGGCAGAGGGGCTGCCAGAGGGTGAGAAGGGGGATAAGAAGCCAGAGAGTTCAGGGATGAGGTGGTGGAGGGCCCAGGGAGGCCTGGGGTGCTCTGGAGCCAGGAGTGCTGGCTTCTACCAGAAACTTGGCCACAGGCTTGCCAGTGCCTCCCAGTTCTGTAACTGCCCTCCACCCAGCTCTCCCGGAAACTCCTGGGGCCGAAGTGAAGGGAGCTCAGCCCTCTGCTATGGCAAGGAAACAATGGTAAGGAAACAGTGGCACATAGGTGGGCCTTGGAGTCCTAAGCCCACCTGGGGGCTGGCTTAGTTAAGGGGCAGCCGCACTTTTAATTCATTGTGGTGGTCCAGCCTGACCCAGCCCAGCTGATCTGCATGCAGGACTGCAGTTCATTTTCCAGGACATTGCCTTATGATCTGCGTTTCAGTTTACTAGGCACCTCACCCCCATTATTTCTCACAATCCTTTCCACAGTGCTGAGGTGGGCTACTTTTTCAATCTGTGTGATTGATGGAAAATTGGGACTCAGGAAAGTTGAAAGCCCCAGGAGAGAAGGCTAGTGAGGGGCAGTGAAGCTTACAGATTACTACTGGTTCTCTGGATTTCTGCCCCAGGACTAACCCCCAAAATATAACAAAAACCTCCGTCATGCAATCACGGTCACTGATACCTCTCATGCCCAGGTCCCCACTGGAACATTCCACCACCCAAAGGACCCGCTGTGCCCTGTTGAAGTCAATCCTTCTTCCCCAGAGGCAACCAATACTGGTGGTTCCTTTTGCCTGTTATTGAACTTCATCTGTGTGAAGTTCATCCAGAGTTCACACAGAGACTGCATGGGGGTCCAGAGCCAAGCCCGGTGTCTGGCAGGTGGCTGGTATGCAGTGTGAAAGAGAACCTTTTCTTACGGCCCCGTGAGAGAGCATTGACCCCACTAGGAGACTGAGACCGTGGGCCTAGTGACCTGCCCAGGGCACAAGCCAAGGAAAGGGGTAGATCCTGGAACCCAGCCCAGGCTCCTTGATTGTGGCTCTGCTTCCCCCAGGCAGCAGGGCTCCCAGGCCCTTCCTCAGCGCTCCTGTCTGAGCAAGCCTGGAAATCCTGGGCAGGTAGTGCCCCCTGCCTGCTGCCTGCGGGGCCTGATCCAGACCCCTCCCTCCCCCGTGGGATGTGAGAGGATTACACGGGCGGGAGCCCCATGCAGTGCCTGGCAAAGGACAGGGCCTGGCAGAATAAAAACCACATGCTTTTTTCTTTTCCTAGGAAGAGAAAAGAGGGTTTCCTAAGCTTTGGGGGCTTTCCATCCCCAGAATGAACAGACAGCCTAAGGGAAAAAGAGGCCTCTTTGGTGGAGCGCTGCTGCCCCCAGGTGGATGGCTAAGGACACTACCACAGTGCAGGAAGTCCAGCTCGGGGGTTTTGCGGGCGTTAGATTCTGGCCTCAGCTTTTAGGCCCCTTGCCTCCTGGTGTCCTGCGTTCTGGTATTCTGGTCTCTGAGAAGCAGAGGTCAGTCCCGGCCATCACTCGTCACTCCTGCCTCGCCTGGACTGGAGGCCTTCTCTGGAGAACCAGCCCCAGCTGTGTTTGTGGGGCAGCCATGGCCCCCGCACTTGAGGGAAGGTGGGCTGGACATAGGCGTTGAGGGCCTGTCCTGTATTAAGCAAGGGTTTAGGTGAGATCAAAGTTTGATCTTAGGGCTTGGTTCAGAGCGGGGTGCAGAGGCGGGGCAGGGCAGGCCTCTCTGCAGTGGGGTGTGCAGCACCTCTCCGCCCGCTGCTGCCGGGCGGGGCTGCCACTCAGCCCAGGGGCTCGGTGGGTGGTGGTGGTGGGGCTTCCTGTCGCACCTGCGGTTGGCGGTGTAACGGCGCAGCCTGCCTGGCCTCGGCACGTGGCCTAGGGCGATGGTATCTCTAACTCGGTATTTTTAACTCCACTTTCCAGAGGATGTGGCTTTTGCGGGAGAGCTTCAAAGGGTGCCCTATTTGCCCCTCTTGTCAACCATGACGTCATGGAAATGGAAGGGGCCCTCGCAAGCCCCCAAACACCTGGAGGGAAGTGGGAGACTTTTTTCCACTTCCTGTCCTACTTCTGGCTCCTGACTCAATGTCTGACCTGTTTATTAATTTCAAAATGTAGCTCTACATGTGACACTCACAGGAACCCACACGTGTGTGTGTGTGTCTGGGCCAAGTGAAGCCTGTAAGTCAGGTGGCCTCCCACGGAGGCCGGGCCCTGGGGTCCTGGCGTCCTGGCGTGTGGCCTCATCTCTCAGGGTGCTTATTGACAGAATGACGGCCCTGGGTCTGTGGGCAGCTAGCTTCCCCCAGGCCCACACAGTGCTCCTGGAGGCAGATTGAAGAGGGGTGTTAAGATAGGACAGGGAGAAAGAGAGGTGGGATGGCAAGAGGACCTTCAGCCCTGGACCTTGGCCTGGTCCCACCGGGATGGAGCTCTGGCTCCCCGAGGCCCTCTGTGCTTCCCCAGAGTGGCCATCCTCCGGGCTGTGCTGGAGGAGCCTGCGTGGGCGCTGCACTGGCCGAGCGGCCATCAATGGGGTTTTACTTTTCCTGATAGTTCTCGATAGCCTGCTCTTAGCTCTTGGTAAAACTGTGAAAGAGAGGCTCACCAGGCCACCTCCTCTTTTAATCCTACTTTCTGTTCTCTCTCTTTAATTTATTGATTCTAGAGAGAGAAGAATGGGGTGGGGAGAGAGACATTGATTTGTTGTTCCACTTATTTATCATGCATTTGCTGGCTGCTTCTTGTATGTGCCCTGACTGGGGACCACACTTTGGCCCATCAGGGTGACACTCTAACAACCTGAGCCATCCGGCAGGCGACTTTCCCTTCTCCTGTGCTCCCTGGGCCGCGGCTTGGCTCCCTCCTCAGTGCCCAACCGCTAATCATTATTCATTCCTTCGCTGGTTAATTGTGTATGTAGCATGTGTTGTGTGCTGGGCACTGTGCTAGGTGTTGCAGACACATGGATGACTAAGGCACACATCCCATCCCAAGTGCACACAGTGTGGTGGAATTTCTTGCCGAGATGTTACCTGACAACTATGGCGATATCTGTAAAGGGCTTTCCATGTACCGCTAGGGAGTTAAATTCTATTGGCAAACCAGTACGATAAACGATCCTTCGAGACCCAGGTGGCCACCTCTCCAAGGCTGGGCAGAGGGTCTGAAGACCTCACTCAGGTCCTCCTGAAGCACGTGCTTGCTTAGCCCGCCCTTCTCTTGACTGGCCTGTACTTCCAGCCGTGCGCAGAGGGCAGGTGTCTGGATGAAGTGTCAGAGTGCCTTAGGCCTGTGCTCCTGAGAGGTCATTTGGTCCATTCTTCTGCCTCCAGGCTGGCCTGAGGTTAAGCCTTTTGGGGCAGTAGACTTCTGACCAGAGAAACCCACTCTGTAACTGGCCTTGGTGACTCGTGCTTGGCTGGGGCGGCAGCCTCCCCTCCTCAGAGCAGGTCCCTGCCCATGGGGCCTGAGGCTCTTCACGGTGGGGCCTCCGTGGGGCCTTGGTGGCTGTGTCTTCAGGTTTCCTCAGCGACCTCTCCCCTCCAGGCTGAACAATGCCTGGTCCCTACTGCACTGAGGGGGCTCTGCTGACCCTCCCAGTGGCCCTAGCACCCCTTCCCCTGGGCCTTCTCACAAAGCTGTTTTAATGCCCCTGGACATCCTTGGCGGGGCCTGGGCCAGACGTGAGAACAGAGTGGACTGAGCTGAGTGGCATCTCTGCACCCCCCACACCCCTCCCCCACAGCACAGCCAGTCACTCTTGGCCCTGCTTTCTGACTCGGCTTCAGACTGGAGAGAGAGAGATTTTCTGGGATGGAGGACCCCCTGGTTTGAGATGGAAACTTCTTAGGGGGCCGTGCTGAGCCTGAGGTCCAGATGGCCTCCTGCCTGCCTGAGGCCTCGTCCACCTCGGCTTGGGCGGGGCCTGGGTGGGCCTGGGTGGGCCAGGGTGCCTCACTGCCTCACTTCCTAGGTCCTCAGGTGGCCTTGGAGTTCAGCAACTGTGGGGCCGGCTGTCTGATGGCCCTGGGCCCGCCTGCCCCTCAGGCTCCCTTGGCCCCTGCAGCCTGGGCCCCTCCAGGGTTCTTGGAGGGGTCTGTTTTTGTCCCCTTGGCTACCATCCAGGGTCCCTGCCCCAAGCCCCTGGGTTCCCTTCAGACTCAGTGTCTTTGCGACCAGCTCTCACCTCCCTGGCTACCTACTTGTCCCTTACCTCCTGGTCTTTTGTATACAGACCAAAATGAAGTATCACTTTAGGAGGAGAAAAAGAAACTAGTCTGTCCTAAGTTTTTAAGGGTTGGTAACGCTTTGCTCTGTGAGCCCCCCTGGGGCCATTTTCATTTAACGTGGGGAAGAGGACTCATTAAAGAAATCCCCAGTGGTGGAGTCTCTGGCAAGGCGCCAGCCTGAGGAGGAGGCAGTTTTGTGTTCCCCACAGGGAGCGGATCCTGCTTTTGGGAAGGAGGTTCCTGTCCTCTGTGTGAGGGAGCCGCTGTGATGGGATTTCTGCCGAGACCTTTCCTAGTAGTGATCTTTAAAGGGGCTGGTATTTTGGCTGCTGATGAAGCGGCTTGGAGAGAACTGGGCATTGTGAGTCTGCTGGGCAGGGCTGGCCAGGACATGGACGGTGCTTCTGAGCTCCACAGCCGCCACAGAATCAGAGATGCACGGAGCTGGAGGCAGCCTCCAGTCCCAAGTGACACTTTATAGGTGGTGAGCCGGGAGCTTATGGAGGGGAGGGGTGTGCTTGGTCACCTATTGAGCAGGTGGCTCCGAAACTGTGAAAAGAAGCAGGCCTGAGTGGTCACTGGAAGGATTTGCATGTTTCTGGCTGATGCAGTCAGAGACACGCAGGTGACCATAGAGGCATTTGAGGACAGGATGCCCTCCGACCTCTGGGAACTGGCAAGCACTAGGCTTTAGTGCTGATGGCAGTGATGGTGAGGGGGATGGCTGAGTGATCTCTGAGGGGCGTTCCTGTCAGCACCCGTGAGATGGAGAAAGGTGCTCGGGCAGCAGGTGGCTCAGGAGATTCCCGGGACCCCAGGGAACCCACCTCCCATCCGCCAGGGTGGGCTTGAGTCATCCACTCTCTTTGGCCTGGTCCCTGAGCTCGAGGACAGAGAGCTCACTGCCCCCCCCCCCCCCCTTCCTTATCTTCTCGTCCAGGATGGTGGGAGTGTAAAGTCAAGCTAAGGTCACAACCTCCTTGCCAACCCCCGCACCACCCCAGCCACTGCTACATTGGACACCCCAAGGGGCTGGGCACTGGGTTGGGACCCAGCTGGTTGGTGGGCCCCAGCCATGAATCTGTGGGGCCTATTGGAATCCCATCTGAAAGGAAAGACAGGGGAAATGCCCTGGGGGACAGGAGGCAGTGGGTGGCATTTGGGGGATGTTGCTGTGTGGTCCCTGTCTGCCAGATTTCAGCTACAGCTACAGGTCGCTACCACCCATGCACACGGGCCTCCTGCCACACTGGCCCGGCGGTGAAAACTGAAGAGCAGGGACTCAAGCTTTTAAGTGGGTTTGCCTGGGCCCCGACACTGCCTTCCAAGTGGAATGTGTTAGAGGTTATTCCAGGAAGAGGTTGACCTGAGCAGCTAGCTGAGTTATGCTCCCTGAATGTCATTGTGGACTGGTGTCTCGGTTCCCTTCTGCCCAGCTCGTGACCAACAGCGAGGCGAGCTGACCCCGACCACACCCAGTGAAATGGCAGCACAGTCTCGGCTCTTCCAAACCACTTTAATGAAGCTGGGGCAGCAGCAGGCACGAGCGGCTCACACGCGCAGCACAGCAGGGCCTCGGTCAGGGGGCAATTTCCCCCACATCTTGGGGGAAAGGGCGATATGCATTTTTTCATGAACACTTTTAAAAATATAAAAAATATAAGCTCCTCACAACATTCTCTAGGAGCTAGAACCCGAGAGACCCCCCACCCCCCAGTGATCCATCGCCCAGTGAGACATCAGAGGCAGCCTTGGGAGGAGTGGGGGGTCCCACAGCCAGGAGGGGCTGCCACAGCCCCTGCCTTCCCTGGGAATGTCGGGTGGTGACAAGCAGCAACGAGGGGATGGCAGGAGTGGCAGCAGAGTTTGGCAGCTCGTCAGCATCTTGATCACAAGTATCTGGTAGGGTCCAGTTGGTGGCGTTGCCAGAGGGGCCACAGAGGCGAAGGGGGACTTCTCCTCCTTGGAGGCCGAGAGTGCACCTCTCTGCTTGAGAGAGAGGTGGGTGGGGAGGAGCGAGGAGCGAGGAGCATTGGGCTCTCACGTTCTTGGTGACCTGGGATGAGGAAGAACAGAAGTCAGGCTAGATACCGAGGAGACAGCCCCAGGACAGTTAGGGATGCGATGGAGATGCCTCCATTTGTGGAGTTCTAGGGGTGAATGCACCCTGGAGTCCTTTCTGACGATGGTGGGATGGTGGTGGGACGAGATGCAGTTGCCAGCAGGTTGCCCAGGGACCCTGGGGAAACGGGTATGGAGACTCTAGCCAGGACTGGGGTGTAATGAGCATGGCATCTTCTCAGGATACTGGAGGCACAGGACATGAGGGAAGGACCTGGGAGCCCCAGCAGATTTTTCAAGGAAAGGGATACCCCAGAAGGCAGGATAGAGGGTCCAGTAGCAGGTGTCAGTGTGAGCTGGGGCCCCAAATTTCTCTGTTTTTCACCCACTAGTGTGTGGCTCTTGATGTTACTTAGCCTTTGTTTCTGCATGTCCAAAATGAGGATAATAGCAATTGTTTATACTTTGTGGAGGAGATTTGACTTGACCAAGGTGACTCTTGTCACCCAGGGAGTGGATTGTGCTGTACAAATGTTGCAGGCCATTGTTATGAGGGGGACCTCCCAATGGGAAAGAGTGGAGGAGTTTGGTGTGCCCAGACATACATGGTAACAAAAGAAGACTCTGGGGGCAGGTTTGCTTCCAGAGCATGGGGTCCCCCCAGACCCTCACGCCCACCTCCTCCGACCATTGTGCCCACCCACCTCAGCTGGACCACAGCCGCAGCGTCATGAGCAGGTTGAAGCCGGCCACCTTCAGCAGCAGGATGCGGAACCCAATCACGGACAGGTTTTGGAAGTTCAGGTTCATGTCTACAAAACCAAGAGGCCAACATGGTTATAAGCATGCACACCTGAGGTCTGCACAGCACCCTGGGACACACCAAGGTTTTCCTGAAAGCAGGGTGGGGTGGGCTCCGGCACCTGGATCCCCCTCTGCCTTTGCACTTCCGTGCACGTCCCTCGGGCTCAACAGTGTTTCATTTCAAAAGAAAAACACCCACTGCACTCAGTCCTTATTTTATTTCCGAGCTCCTCAGCAGATGGGGATGAGGCAGGCGCTCAAAACGTTGCCATCCCTTGGGTTTGGGCCCCTTCGTGAGAATCTAGTGGCTGAACCACAGGAGGGATGACTCAAACACAGCTCAGGTGGAAATGAGTATGGGCCCGGGGGAGGTGGGGAGGAGGGGCGGGGACCCTTGAGAGATAAGGGCACCACCTACATGAGTTCTGCTGCTTTCTTGAAAGAAGGCAAAACCCTGTGGCTATGGAGGGCACTGTCCTCAGGGCGACCTGGTTAGTTTAGGGCTATGCGTAAGCTCGTAAGCTCGTGGAAATTTCACAGCCGGGTTCGCAGCCGGGTTCCCCGGAAGCTCTTGTTGGCTCTCCTGGCAGTGGACTTATTGAAAGGAATACAGAAGCCTGGGAGTGAGCCACTGGCCGTGTAAAACGAGAGACTCAGAGATGATGAGAGGACCCTGGGGATTCAAGAGTGACCGCAAGCAGCTGTGACCAGGGCTTGAACTGCTGTTCCCCTCTCTCTCGTAACTTAACTCCTAGATCCACCAATTCCCTCCCACCTGCCCTAGCCAGGCAGGGTTACTGAGGGTTCATTGCTCCCCAGAACCTGTGCAAAGCCAGGATAGACCCTTCTCTCACCTGTTTCAAAGCTTTTCTCTACCGACGTAACATCACAGGAAAATTCTAAAAGGAGAGAAAAAAGAAATTTTCTTAGAGTCTAGAGTGTGCCGACTCTCCCACTCCAGACGTCCTGGGGGTCAGGCAGGTGAGTGTGTGCAGCCTTCCCCCGTGTCATCATGGAAGGATCCGCAGCGAACTTGTTGAGAAAGGGCCCCGGCTGGGGAGAGCGCCTGGCCCTGGAGCCGCGTCATTCATTAACACACACTGGTTGTGCAAAGTTCGTGTGACGTGGCACAGGCCAAAAGGAGCCACGAGACACAGACCCTGACCTTGGGCAGCTTCCCGGCTGGAGCCCAGCAGAGGCTAGAACACACACGTGGTGACATGTGCCATGAGGGGGCAGACACTTTATGTGGTCCCCAAAGTTTCCAACCCTGCACCCTAAATGTGTTCCTTGGTTTTCTCCATCTCGGTGAACGGCACTGCCGTCAACTCAGCTGCTCTGGCGTGAAATCCAGGCACCTCCCTCGACACCCTCTTCTCCTGCTCGTCCCTCCACGGTTCTGCCCTTGAGCCCCAACCAGCGGTGGCCGCCCACGGCCCTGCTGCTGCCCTGGGCTGGGCCCTCTCCTCTCTCTGCTGCGTTAGCTTCCTTTCGGCTCCCACTCTTGCCCCTGTAGTCCAATCTCCACTCAGCAGAGTACTCTTTTCAAAAGTAGATTAGATGTCATTTCCCTGCTGAAAGCCAGATGATGGCTTCTCGCTGTAATTAGAATAGTGTCTGCCCTCTCAGGACCTGGGAGGCCCTCCAATCTGGCCCTTGCCTACTTCTTCCCTCTCACTTCCTACTGTTCTTCCTCTTCTCACTAAGCTCCTGACTCAGACCTCCATAGCAGGGAGGTGGGGGGGGCAGGAGGAGGGATCTTGAAGGAGGGCATTAGGATGGGGCCTGGAAAAACAGTGGGGGGCAATCAGCTCAAGCAGGGGCAGGGACGTGGGAACTCAGGCTGAGTGAGAGCCAGTGCCCTCTCCCGCCACCTTCTCCCCATCTCTTTCTGCCCAGGACACTCCGTGGCCTGCTGGGATGGGACTCATTGGTGCTCAGTAAGCAGAGAGTTAGGGGGCTTTGCTGACAACTGGTGAGGCTGAAGTCACCAGCCACAGCAGCATCTCGATGCCAGGCCTCTGGCAGTGAAGAGACTCAGCTTGCAGAGGCACTGAGGCTGCACTCACCTGAGCTGGGGTAGAAGGTCTCGCTGAAGGTGTCTTGACATCCAAAATCAGCCTTGTCACTCCAGTGCAGGGCCCCATAGCTCTTGGAGTGAGTGGACTGCATGTCCAGCACTGTGCTGTTGGAGGCGAATACTGAGGAACCCGTGGCTTGGGACACATTGGTCTTAGAATCAAAATCGGTGAACAGGCAGATGGAAGTGTTGCTAGATTCAGGGCTTCTCAGCTGGTACACGGCAGGGTCAGGGTTCTCGATATCTGTGGACCAAACGGAGCTGGGTTAGGAGATGTTCGTTCCCCTTCTTGCCCCAACCCAGGCCCGAGTTCAGATGCCCGTGATGGGCAAGAGCAGAGCTCTGTGGGGCTGGCAAGTCATACGCTCAGGCTTCAGATGGGAAAGAACATTCTAGAAACTGGCTGCTTATAGCAGACTGCGACTCAGGGACAGGCACAGGCCATGAGCCCTGGCCGAGAGGCCAGGCCCCTAGTGAATGCTGTCTGCCAGGCCCTGCCTGCCGTTCGGAGAAAGGAAGGCCCACCTCATGCCGCTGCCCGTTCTTCTCCTCAGCGGGAGCTGCGGCAGCCCCGCAGGCCTGGAGCACAACATGGCTCTGGCAGGACACACCAGGCACAGGAGGAGGCCCAGCAAAGCTAACCACACATCCTGGCATTGGGGTTGGGCTCCCACACTTAGGGCATGGGTGGGACCTGGAGGTTCATGACAGGCGGGAATGAGCGTGGAAGCTGGGTCCCCCCACCAGGAGATCTCTCACACCCGTAACCGACTGGGACTGTAAGTCAGAACACCTCTGTCCGAGCCCTGGCTCCCTCGTCTGCGGGACACAAGGCCCAGACACAAGGGGCCGGTCACACCGCCCCCGACACCCCAGGAGTTTCATCTGTGAAATGAAGACCTTGCCTCATCTGCTTTCCTAACCAGGCTTTTCTGAGAAACAAATGAGACTTTCTCTATATAAAATTATATTTAATAAACTGTGAAGTATTGAACAGATGTAAGTAATTGTAGCTGCTGACACTACCAGGATATTGCCACCATAATGTGCTCCCGAGTAATATACAGTTTCTGCTCTTCACCCCCAGGAAGCTAAAGGCTCTTCCTCAGTGCTGAGAATCACTTTTCAGTATTGCCGCAGGGTTTTGTGTTTTTAATACAACTCTCATTGTTTATTCTTTCAGACCTCCCGCCTTCAGAGGGAGAAGCGGAGGTTTGCAAGGAGGGCTAGCACGCTGGGGCCACCCAGAGAGTTGCAGCAGGGGTGGGACCGCAGCTTCCTGCGCCTGTGGTTCTGTGCTCCCACAGCCCCTCGCCATGCACGCAAGGCCTCTCCGACTAGTGATGCACCCAACCTGCTGAGCCAGCCAGGGTGGCCTCGGCCAGGCAGACATCCAGCTGGGCCCCAAAACTTGGGCAATCAGCCCTTGGCATGGGCTTGGGATGCTGCTGAGTCAAGGCAGAACGGCCTGCTGGTGGGGCGACCCCTGGAGCAGCAGCGCAGGGCTGGGCCCGTGGTCACTTGTGAGGGACATCCAAATCGCTGGCCCCCGAGGATTCTGCCGGCTCCCCTCCAGCCTCCACACACTGTGGGGCCTGGCATCACCGTGGGTTAAGGCCCTATGACATAAATCTTTTCCTGGGAGGGGAGGGATGGGAAACCATCAGCACCCACAACACACCCCAGTGGATTTTCCAGTCATCAGTGAGAGTTATGGGCGGGACTGGGAAGAGGGACATGGAAGGGTGGGGAGATGCTGGAGAACGTGGCCTCAAAGAGCAGGCAGAGGACAAGGTGCCACCAGATGCAGTTTGGCCTTAGGGGGGCTGGGGGATGTCTGTGGGGGCCATATGTCCAACTCTGAGTCCTGGCTAAACACTCACCTACGCCCTAGAGCCAACGGGTATCATCAGGCTGGAGAAGGTCAAGACCACACTGTCCAATATGATAGTCTTTAGCTACATGTGGCTATTTAGATTTAACCAAAATGAAATAAACTTAAAAATTCAATTAAAAACTAGAACTTCATTTTAAGAGGTCAACAACCCCATGCGGCAGCGGCTGCTGTGTTGGGCAGTGCAGACTGCTAGAACACGCCACTGGACAGAAAGCGCTGCTGGGCAGCGCTGGTCTGCAGAGAGTCCGGCCCCGGCCCCGGCACGTGGGGCTCTGAGGAGAGACGGCGGGGCCGAGTGTGAGCCTTACAAGCCCCCTTTCAGTTTGTGAGTGGTGACTACAGCCGGGGCAGACCACCGGCTCAGCTTTGCTAATGGGAGATCATCATAAAATAACAAGAAATGAAGTCAGACGAGCTGAGGTGATTTTTTGGCTTTTTTCACATCCCGTTTTTACCGGATGATTGATACCCTTTGGGTTTTCCTATCTACATTTTTGCTGTTGTTTCTCCCGTCCGGCTTCCCTGCCTCTGCTTTACTCTCTTGCTCCTCCTCTCCCTCTGCCCCACTTCTTAGTCTCCTCTCTGAGCTCATCTTCCCAAGTATTAATACTCGCCTAAACATGGAGCTGATTCGGTCACTTTCTGTTCTAAATAATTCAGGGACTCCCTAGTGCCTGGAGAGGAACGACCACACTTCTTGGCACGACTTGCAGGGTCTGCCATGACCTTGAATTTCCTCTCGCATGTCCTCTCCACGCCCGAAAAGAGCACAGCTGCACCAGGCTCTTCAGATGGGCTCCCTGGGATGTCGGCTGCAACCGCCAAGTCCATCTCTGGTGTACTGCCTGTTCCTCGTACCCGCCACACGCTAGGTGCTCGAGAAACTATTGTTGAATAAATGCATGGGCCAGTGACCATCATTTTTTGCCAAGTTTCTGCTTTTTGGTCAAAGAAGCTGGGCACTCATCCTTAAACTTGAATTTTTAGCCCCATTTTACTATTATCCCCACATGCCTCTGGTGCGACCGTAATAGTTTGTCTAAAAACAGGAAATGAGTCACTTTTAATTTGTGGCACTTTAGGAGTCTATCTGCCTGGGGGAGAGAAGCGTCCTGTTCAGCCTAGCCAGATAAGTGTGTCCCACCAGGCATGATATCTTCCAAGGCAGCTTTAGCGAGACTGGACCAATTTTCCGGTGTGCAAGTTCAGCTATTCCAGATCCTGACCTTTCGTTTTAATTCAGAACCAATCACAAAAGCATATGTCTGGAAGCTCCAGTGCTTCGGATCCCCAGGGCCCCAGCGGGGATTGAAAGCTCCCTTCCCACCAAATCTGTGCCTAGTAGTTAGACACTAGGAACACAGCAGCGTGAGCCAGGGAAATGGACTCACTGAGGCCCAGGTGAGTGCTGGGAAAGTTACACTTCTCGGGAAGGCTTACCCGGAATAATGGAAACTCTGGTACCTTTGCCAAATTGCAGGCGGGAGGCAGCACCGTCATACCACTCCCAGTGTCTCCATTACAGAAACCTCGGGTTTCTCCTCCTCTGAGGAATGGGGTAATGCCTCTCACAGCCCACGGAGGAAGGAGAGGGAGGCCCCTAGGCCATGAGCTGTCCATGGAAAGAGCTTATCCCTCACCTTCACATCCCATCTGCATTTCTAAGTTAGATTCCCAGTTCCTGGAGGCTGGCCATGGCCTTGACTATATTTTCTCGAAGACTCCAGGATTCTTTTTCTTCATTGTCTAAGAAGAAAAGCCTTTCTTGCCTTTCTCTCCTTCCTACTTTATTATTAGATGTGTTTACTTAGGCTTAAATACATGTACCCTGTTTATTCTCAAAATCATGTTTTCTTTCTCTCTGTTCTTTGTGCCAGGAAACCCCTTTCTCTTCTTTCTTTGTTCATACAGATCTTGTCTACCTTTCAGGTCAATGAGCACTTTCTACTGCGTCAAACCTTTTCTGTCGAGGTCACCTTTACAGCCAGGACCCTGTTCCTCTGAATCTCTAATGTACCCACTGACATCATCAATCGGTTAGTACTAAAATAGTCTTTAGGTAGCCGAATTTATAATTGTTCTCTCCCTTTTGCTAGTTTTTATACTATTTGGGGACAGGTCAGGAATCTATCTTAGATATCTTATACGCAATCTAACACTTTATAGAGTGATGTCC
This sequence comes from Phyllostomus hastatus, assembly GCF_019186645.2. NCBI lineage: Eukaryota > Metazoa > Chordata > Mammalia > Chiroptera > Phyllostomidae > Phyllostomus > Phyllostomus hastatus. The sequence goes on along the minus strand of NW_025333860.1, from coordinate 302,011 downwards.
GCATGGAAGGCATTTAAAAATATCCATTGGACAGTTAGAGTTAAATTTTAATGTGTTCGACCTTGAGAGACACAGATTTTAAAGATTGATAATGACTCCTTCTCCCTTCACAGAGGTCTGTGTAAGACAATTAGTTGTAACACCCACAGCTGGCCTCACTGTAGTCATCACCAGTATCCTCCGGGGAAGGATTAGCGACACTGGCCCCCGGGGCTGCAAATAGCACCTCCTGGGATGACTTACCAGATATTATGGACACTCGGGTTCCTTTCCCAAATGTAAGTTTACCAATCGCTCCTCCAGTATGCACACTGCAGGTGACACCATTACAGAAACTCACTGGTCCAACCTCCTACTTCAATAGGAGAAGCACTGACTTCCCATAAGGACTGGAGAATCACACCCTTTCGAGTCAGGCCTTCTGTTCTGTTGTCTTGAGATTTTGTCTCTGGCGGGTTTGATCCTTTTCCTCCTGCCCCATCCTGCTATAGTGCCCTGGGCTGGAGGTTGTGATTTCAGTAAACCAAGAATTTAGCGGAGCGGAGACCCTGCTCAGGGCAGCGTCATTCTGGACCCTCTTGTGGAAGCTCCAGGACTACTTGCTCATTACCTGACTCATGATTCTAAAGGTCCCGGCCCAAGGATGTGTCCGGGGCACTGATTGCTAGATGCGAGGATGTTTGAGGGATGAGTGGGAAGAACCATTTGGCATCCTACCGAAGAAAATACCTGGGCTCAACTCAGCATCTTGGACAAAGAAGAATTAGTTGTCAATGTCCACCCTTGCTCCACTCTACTTACTTGGCTGGACACTCACTCTGGTCCCTGCTCCAAAGATGAGCTTGTTAGTGCTGGTATACCCTCACTACAAGTAAGGTCTTTGCAACAACCTTCCTGATGCTAATCTGTTGGAACCCTCCTGCCGGCCCCCACCCCACAAGTATCTGAGAGCGCCATCTTAAAAGTCTCCCTGGGTCTTTGTTTCTTAGACCTCCTGTTTCCCAGAGAAGCTGTTCCCCTTTCCCTTTATACTAATATAAGCTTTAATACAGGAAAATCTCAAAAATAATAATTATTTAGAAAAGCTACCGCTTATTGATTACTTGCTATATACCAGGTGTTGTCTCATATCATTATGCTGTGGTTGTTGCCATTTTGCTCCTGAGGAAGTGGAGACTATTAGCTGGACGGGGTAGAGTCGGAAGTTGCCTCCGATCTTCCAGCTTCCCAGGCCGTGCTATGGACTCCTGCCATCTTGCCTCCATGCCTTATTTCACACGGTCTAACTGCTATTGAAATAGGGGTTGGAGTCACTTTTATCCTGAGAGAGGTTCAAAACTCGAATTCCAGAGAGGAAGCATCTGTGAGCAGGTATCCCCACACCATGCTCATTAGCCAAACCAAGAAATTTAGCTATCTGCTGCAATAAAAGAGAATTTGTGTTTGCCATTAACTCATCTTTCCCCCTCCAAGGACACTTAGTTAATTTCCTGAATGTTCAGATTATCTGGTGCTGATGTTACTGGCTTTGCTTGAAAGCACAAAGTATCTGGAACTCTTTTTATGTTTTCATAAATTACTCTGCTCAGATTTTTATTTACTCTACTGGGTCTTGGCACTTCTGTCTTTAATATGAAAAATGGGACATTTTAAGTCACCAAGAGCTTATAGAAATGGAGAACAAAATGTTCCCTATATCCCCGACTTTGCCATAAATCATCGCCTGTTTTCACACAGACACGTGAGCTCCCTTCGCCCCGGTCATTTGCACGGTCTTACTCACACGGGCGCACGGCCAGCCTGGTTCCGGACCCAAAGATCAGCTTACTGTAGCCACCAGATATCACACAATAGGAGGGCTCTTTACAAGAACCCTGACCCAGCAGGGTTGGCCTCCCTGGGGAGGCACTGTCTCCTGTCTGTGTCGCAGGCTCCTCCACATCCCCCTTTCTCTGACACCACAGGGAAGTCCGGCTCCCTGAGTCCTAATTCCTCAGCTTCCTTTGGAATCGCCCCTCAGACCTTTCCTGCAGAGCCAGCTGGAGCTGGCCCGGCCCTCTGGAGGGTGGATGCCCATTCTGGGTCCCACAGCTACAAGTGAAGAAGGAAAATTGGAAGTGTCTGGAGATGAGCCAGGGTTTAATTTTGGAAATGAGTCCTGAGGGAAAATTCATAGCACTGGAAAAGAAGGAAAACCTAGAGGAGGGCTTAATCATGGCATGGAGGCCTGTGAAGGAGACCCCTTTTAGAAAGCGGTCCCTGGATGCAGAGAAGGACAGACCGAAGTTGCCATAGGAACATGCACAGAACTGCACAGGAGGACTTCTTGACTATGAGGGCTGTGAGAGTCTGGAGAAAGCTATGCATGGGGCTCAAGAATCTCTGCCTCTGGGGGTTTCTAAGATTCAGGTTGATAGCCACATCTCCAAAGTTTGAGAGTGGTTTAGACAAATAATTCCCAGTGAGGATTTCACAGAACTCTGGTCCTTCTAAATTTCTGTGCCAAAATTGGGGCTTTCTAAGCCCCAATTAGTTTGGAAAATTCTGGGTACTCTATTAGCCTCAAAGACTGACAACGTGTATCATCACATTAAAGGCTGTGAGACGTCCTGCTGGTAGAGAAACCCAGAGCTTCTCAAACGTGTCGGATCCAATCTTTTTTTTTTTTTTTAACACTCATTAACACCTGTGGAATGTTTAAAAGTATACTCCTTGGAAGTCCTTTCTCTAGTTCCAAGTATTTAAAATTCTGTCCTAAATTTTAGCCTAATTTTATCTTGAAGTTTTCTGTGCCCTGATCTGTTTGTTTGACCTAGTCCTGTGGACACAATTAGTAGTCTCTTGAATGCAGGTTCTTTCTTTCTGATCACTATGAAACAGCACCACTGGATTCGGGCAATGGCTGGACATGGTTTCTCCTTCCATGGCTTGAGGGCTGATACTGATGCAGTCAATGTGCAGGGCCCACTGCACCACAACACTTAGCAGGGTTCACCTACTAGAAACAATGGTACCTTTAAAGCCTTTCCCACGTGTGAATTTATCAGCCTTCCTCCCGCACTCTTCCCTATACATTTTGGAGCTGTGTACTTCCAAGAATGTACTAGCCCTAAAGGAGAAAGTTTTCCTGTGTGAAATTTCAAGTGGCGTAGACCTCGTGTAGTTATGGTCAGGCCTCTTTTCTTCTTGCTGCTAAAACCCACTGGTACGCTTCCCTATCACAGGTGTTGCAATTATGGATGGCTCTGAACTCTGGTTCTTGGGAAATATGAGTTCCGGGCTTTCTAAATGCAACCTGAACAACCCATGGCAGGGAAGATGCCTTAATGAGATGCACAAATGGACAGATAAATATGGGGGAAGTGCCCCTAGAGAGGTGGGCTTTTTTCCCCACCCATGAGCATTTGGGTGGATTCTGTACTCTCCTCGCTTTGAGGTCTAATGACTCCGTTGGAGAATACTTGCTACTGTCTAAACCACTGTGGTCTAAACATTCACTAGGCCTCCACTCAAGCCTTCCCTGATTTCCCTCCCCAGAAGGCATTTTTTCAACAGCTATTTGTTCAGTGACACCTTTGTGTGAGGTGCTGTGCAGGCCGTGGAGGCGTGAGGATGAAGGGGAGAGGACACTGGCCTCACAGGGCTTGCGGTGCGGTGCAGGGTGGATGAGTGCACCAAGCAATGAGGATAGGAGGTCAGGCCCCTTCCTTCCTGCTCCCATTGGGACTTGCCTGCGCCTCCACTGCAACGTGGGGATGCTGGACGTGATCATCTCTTTGTGCAGATGTGAGATCCTGCTCTGCGCTTCCCTTCCTCCCTCCCTTCCTTCCTCACATGGAGCACAGTGCTTAGAACTTAATAGTTGCTTAGTAACTATTCATTGAATAAAAAAACCCCCTCTAAATATTTAAATTTATTTTAATGAAGTCTTGCTCTCTATCTTCTTTTATAAGGACTATTTTGTTTCTCTTCTAAATGGTTATGGTTTCATTTTCTAAAGTTTTTATTGTTTTTGTTGCATTACTAGGCTTTAAGTTCTTTCTCTCTCCCTCGATTAGACATGGAGTTTTGCAAGAGTGTGTCCAATGCCCAGGGTCTTTGGGAAGTTTAATTTATCACCTTCTGTGAAAACTAGATGGTAACAAAAATAAATTTTTGGGCATAATCAGTCACAGTGTCCCTTCTGATAAAGATCTTTTGTCTCAGTGGGACCTAAAAACAGCAAAAGAGTCTGCCTCTGCAATGATGAAAAGGCCAATTCCCACTGGCAATTACTACCATTAGAATACAAACCACCACCGAGCCAGTGGCTGGGAATTCAAATTTCAAAACATTCAAGCCTCATAAGGAAACATGAGAAATTAGTTCAGGAAGTGCAGATTCATCATATAAGAAAGTAAAAATAGGGACTTTTTGTGTCTTTGGTGAGTCTAAGGTCAGGCACTTACTTGGATGCACATGGAGTTTCGTTCCACTCCCAAAGGTGAGGCTTCTGCCACCCGTGTTGCACCCTGGTACAGTACAGTACAAATACCTGCCCTCCACTCCCCGGGCGGCTGCTGGCCCCCTCCCACATTTACAGCCTTCACTCTTGGGAACAGAACTTTTAAAACAACCCGTTCCATGGGTTCGATGATAAGTTTTTCTTTCTGTCATTTTATGCTCAGTAAGCAATCCCCCTATGTTTCTACTTCCCGCCATGCCATACCTGCATCCTGCCAGCCCAGCTCAGTGACTCTACTATCTCTTCCAAAATGCTGAGTCCCGTACCAAGGCTGCCATGCCACCATGGAAAGAAGGCTCAGGACGGGCCAACCAAGGACCAAACAGGTGGCCTTTGAGGTGTGAGGTCTTTCTTCCCAGAGTGTGGGAGGGATGGTGCTAGCAATGTCATGGCATGGTTAATAATACAATAGAGTCAAATAGAAATGCGTTGTGTGGTCTTGGGCGAGTTACTTGCTCCAGACATCTGTTTCCTTGCCTGTACAATGGGAATAATAATGGCTACCTAACATTAGGATGGGCATGAGCACTACATAAAAAACTTATATGAGGGACAGAGTATAGCCACTGGCACGAGTTAGGCATTCAGTAAATAGTAGCTAATAACAGGATGATTCCAGCAAAACTTTACACTGAGGGAAACAGAAGCAGCTTCTTGCAGTCAGAGATGTGTTCCTGCCCCACCATTCACTCTGGCATCACGGGTGCCTCAGCTCCCTGGTTGGGATGCTCTCATGTAGGACAAATATCTCACAGATCCAAGGGAAGGTGCTGAGAGAGAGCCTCCACCACAGGCTTGAGGGACGGGGTAGACCCTTGACTGCCAAGAAGAAAGTTCTGCTTTAGCAACCTAAATCATTCTTTGAGAGAAGAATGAAATCTCTTCTCTCAAAACTTGGGCATTTGTTCTCTGAGAGTGCCATGCAAAACCCTTGCCCAACACAGCCTCAATCATTTCACACACCCGACACACTGATCAGTTACTCCCAGACAATGAAGGACTCCTTTAACATCGAGCAGACCACATTGCAGCCTCTCATCATTGCAATATCTTCCCAAAATACGTGTCTGTCTACAAATTTGCCATGACCACTTCCACAACACTCACATGGATGAACGATAAGGCTGGTCCCTCTTCCAAATATGAGACTGTAGCTTCCTCCTGATATGCACAGCAGGGAAAGCCTTTGATAAAACCTGTCTCATGTGACCCCCCTCTGCTGATTGCCCCAGTGGTGTCAGGGCGACAGTTCAGGGCAACACTGGCTGATGCTCCCGGAGTTTCAGGGAATCTCCCACCATTGTTCTCCTTGGCCTCAGAGCAGTGATGGGAGCCAGGGGTTGGGGACAGGAGAGCTACTCAGCTCCTGTCCCCAGGAGGAAACATGCACTCTTGTCAGCGGAGAAGCGGGGCAGTACCTCCCCAGCACCACCACCACCATCCTGCCTGCTCAGGGCAACACTAAGAGTCTGACTCTGCCACTCTGTTGTCAGATGCAAGGGGCTCCTGAAAGTGCTGGGAGGATGGGGGGAAAGGCGAGTTGATATTATATTGTGCTGACAGTGTTCTGACTGCCTTTCCTTGAAGCCCCCCTGTTCTCATCTTTCCATTTCCTTTGTCCTTTGAAGCTTTCCTTTCCCAGCTTTCCTCCTCTGTGAGGCCCAGGGGGTTGGTCCCTGCATATTCCTGTCCCGGGCGACTCCATGCAGGATTTGAGCCCTTTCTGTGGTCGGTGTGCTCGCCCTTCCCTCTCTACCACCGAGCAACAGGCCAAGGCCCCCACAGCTCTTTGATTCCTCTATCTCTAATGACCCTCATTCAGACAAGGCCCTGCTTTTATGAAAGCCCAGAACAGAAAAAAAGTCACAACAATATTCATAACACCTTCAGAAAGATGGGAGGAAACTAAGATCATGCTCCTACATCAGAGACACGAGCGCTGAAGGTCACGGAAGTCATGGCCTGCCTGGTCTGTGGTCCTGAGCTGAAGTGGAAACTCAACCCTCCACTCCTGATCGCACTCAAGGGGGTCGTACTAGCAGAGAGCCCTGTGGCTCCGCCAAGCTCAGGAGAGTGGGCGAAGGGCCAGAGCCCCGACACGGCTGAGCTGCCCGCCCAGCATGGCCTTGGACAGATGCCTAGACCCTGGGCCTCTGGCTCTGTCTGCAACATGAACAAGATGTCCCCCAGGTCCCTTGGGGACAGGAGAGCTACTCAGCTCCTGTCCCCAGGAGGAAACATGCACTCCTGTCAGCGGAGAAGCGGGGCAGTACCTCTCCAGCACCACCACCACCATCCTGCCTGCTCAGGGCAACACTAAGAGTCTGACTCTGCTACTGACTCAGCTGCAGCCCTCACTTCTGTGGTCCACTGTTCTGCTTGAAACCCAGCCTTAGGGAAGAGCAGCGGCAGCTTTGCACAGAGGATGGGTGTGTGATCAGGGGAGATGCTGAGATGCAGGGAGGGGAAAGGGAACGAAGGAGAGGCAGGAGAATGTTTGGGACAGTGAGTGTCTAAGAACCTCAGGTGTGGCAATAACGAATGACATGTCCTCCCCGCTCCCATGGAAATAAGTTTTTCAGCACGGGGGTAGGGATTGCAGTGGGTAGGGTGGAGGGGGGTCATTTTTAAGGAAGCATCTGGGTTCACTTACTTGGTGTGACCGTCACTTGGGTTCCCTTTCCAAAAGTGACTCTGTTGTTTCCATAGTCACACTCTTGGTGACTGCATTACAAAAAGGTCCTGGTTTTCCCCACCCTCTAATGTAGGACCTACACTCCCACCGAAGCTCCAAAAGCTGGGAACCTGGACAGACACCTGAAAAGGCCCACCCTAATGTTTCCCCTGTAATGGGTGGTGTGGGGACTTGAAGGAGCCTCCCTAACAGCGGCCCTGGCCCTGGCCCCCAAGCTACCCAGCGGCCTCCATTTTCCTCTTTAGCGCTACCAGCAAACACAGCCTCTGGCTATTTCTCCTCTAGGTAAAACAGACCCTGTACAAAAGGAGGAACTTTCCTCCCCCAGAGCCGGCTAGGTGTGAGTGAATCTAAACACACCAGGCAGCAGGCGGGCATTTTCCCACCTTAGCTGCCATGCCTGACAGCAAGACACCATTTTCTCGGGGACGTATGCAAAAACGTCCTCTTCCCTTTCCCAGAAAGAGTAGGAGAAAGAACATTGCCAGCACGCCGTGCTGGGGCACGTGCTACCGACGAGCCTCGGCCTGACTCAGTCACCTCGGCCTGACTCAGTCACCGCGTCCTCTCGGGCTGGGCACGTCTGGCCAGCCCCGGTGACTCAGGCTGACTCATTCCTGTTTCTATTCTCACCTCACTCAAAGTTGCTTCCTGCAAAAAGGGAGCTTTTTGTCCTCAAGAAAGTCAACCATCTTAGCATATAACAGACTTAACTCCTTTTCCAGAAATGCACCGGTGGGCTCTGCCTGGGAATGTGGACTGCGCACTGTCGCCATTGTCCGGCCCAGCCCGCAGGGCTCTCCGCCAGGCTCCGGGGCCTGCTCCGGACCAAACACGGCGCCCATCTTAGCTCATGCACGTATAAATAGTTTTGTTTCTCTGATAGAACTGGAAGTTCCCCAGAGCAGGGGCATTATTTAAGCTTCTTCTGTTCTTTGTTTATTTCTTTGTTTTGAAACCAACTATCATCCCTGGCTTGTGTTGACGATACTCAGTAATCATCTAATGAGCTGAACTGACTTTTACTGTGCATAATTATTGGGAGAAGGAGTCCCATTTCAGGAGAGGTTAACAGCTAAGTATACTTTGGTAAATGTGAGCTGCAAGATCTGAATGCTTAGGCAGAGAAAAACTGAGGAAGCATTTCTAAGAGATAATGAGGAGGCGGAATAAAACCCAAACATTGTGAGGTTCATATGGAGCCTCAGCAAAGAGGGGGAAATTGAATGATCAAGGAAAGTCTTAGACTCCAAAGGAAACACAACATTTTCCTTCTGATATCTTGACATCAATTCTCCTTAAAGGGTAATAATAATAATAATGCAGAAAGTATACAGTCTAACTTAGCAGCATTGACGTTCAATAACAAGATAGTAGTAGTAATGATAGTGATCATGATGTTCTGTTATAGATCATGCTAAATGCTACAAATACAAGTGTAAATCCAGCATTGGAGATGAAGCTACACATTTCTGGAGATCTGACTTACTGGGGATGATCCAAAGCTGGGTGCCAGTTCCAAATACGAGTTTCTGCGTTCCTGCATTCACACTCTGAAATACCTCTGTACAGAATGGTGCCTGTAACTGGGCATAGCCTGGGATTCCTAAGTCACACACAAGCTGGTTACTAAGCGGGTTCCTGTGTCTCTGTGCATGTATCCAAGTGGAAGGAGGCATATAATTTAACTATTTAACCTTCATTTTCCTGAGACCATTGGAAGATGACAAGAAATAAGACAGAACCCAATACGAGATCTTGCCTGATATAGAATGTGGATTATATTTAAAAAATGTCATAACTATTCAGGTTAAAAAATCATTCATATAATTACAGTGTTTTGGTTCCAGACAGGACCTTGGGTAGTTTTATCCATCCACACTTACTAAACGTTCAGTACATGTTTCCTGCATGAATGATTCCTGTGGACACTGTATAATGCAGCATCATCATAGCCAACTGATCTCCTGAATCAACTAGCAGACAAAACTCCGGGGGAAAATCAGTGAAGACAGATGACCCTCACTCTAATACAAGTTAGGTTATTCATGGAACTTACTTGCTTTAACAAATAGTCTTGTTCCTGTTCCAAAGAAAACTTTGAATCCTCCAGTACTTCTCACAGTGGTTTGTGCTGTGACAAAATGGTCCATTTCCTTTGACAGCTGGGGTCAGGCCCAGGGAGCAGATGGGTGGCAGCTAATAATAAGAGCGCTTGTTTATACTCCCCTAATAAAGCCCATTTGGTTTCCCCCCTGTTCTTGAATAGACCTCACACCTCCTATCTCCTGGGACGTAAGTTCACCAAACAGTAGTCACTGCCCTGTGCGATCCAGGGACCCGGATCCCCAGGTTTTAGTTCCAGCCCCTAGCCTTGGTTCTCAGTGCCTTTGTGATATTGGACAATTCAAACAACCTCTCTGGGGCATAATTTTCTTATTACAAAAATAAAGAGGTCTGAATAAGACGATTTCTAAGCTCCCTTTCAGGGCTAAAATTCTATGATCCAGCAATGTCCAAAGCACCCTCAACATTGCATTTTTTTATTACTCACGAATGAGTAAGACATGTGCAGATCAGTCACATGAGTGACTGGTCCACCTGGGGAAATACTGGGAGGGAAAGGGAAAGTCAGAACAAGGGAGTAGCTGCTGCCAGCTCCTCTCTGTCTTTGCTCCATTGGGGTAAGTGCTCCCAGTAGCCCCTGAACTTTTTGTTTCCTCATTAAAAGGGGAAGAGAATCCTCTGGACATTGGAGCCATTCAAGTCAAGACTTCCCAAACTCTGTCTCTGAGTCATGGTAATGTCTAAGAATACGAAAGATAAATTCCATATATTTCCTTCCTTACTGTGACTGGCATCATCTCTCATTTGTAAATGAGCCCTGGCATAGGGTCTGTGACATAATGTGGTAGAAAGAAAGAGGCTTTGAGATCAGGCAAGCTGACTCTGGTTTAAATCTAGACCCAGCCACTTACTAATCCTGGAATCTTGGACAATTATTTCTCCAAGCCTCACTTTTCTTTTCTGTAAAATAGGGATATTGCCCCGTGCCCCAGAGAGTCATTCAAAGACAAACAATACCATATGTTAGGCATATGTTTATCATTTCTGTTAAGTTAGATTTTTGACCAACAATGTTATTTCCTTAGGATTATAGAATTTGTTTATGGACTAGCCATGAGAATCCATACCTTTGAATCATAAACTCTGGGGTGGTACATGGGTGTGATCCCAGAGGCACGGATTTTGTATGCTCTGACTTCATCTCATGCTGGAAGAGTGTGAGGTACACAGTGGGGCAATGTCTGGTTCAGTGTCACATTGCCAGTTGGGGCCAAATCAAATGTAGGACTACACAGAGACCAGGAGTCCTGGGCTCCTCTCTCTGCACTTCACTGCCTCTTCTTGAACCGGTATGGCTTATTTGGGGCATGTATCAAATGACCTTGAATATTCTCCCCACACTGTGTCCCTGAAACAATGGCAGTGGAAGTGGAAAGGGTCTATTAGCTCATGACCAGCCAATTTTCTGCTCCTCTAGCTTTTTTCCTTTACCAGGCTCCATTTAGCTCAATTCTAGTGCTAAAACCTCCAGTACTGGATGAGCTCTGTCAGCCTCATAACATGGGAAAAATCTTAATTGTTTACTAACTTGCACTCCAACGAAAATACGCTCATATAGTCTTTCACTAACTTAGTCTTTCACTAAGTATTAGTGAATACTTTCACTAACTTATCTGGGTACTATAATTCTTAATACTTCAAAACTAGATTATAGTTAATTATAAATAACATACAAATGACAAAAACAAAATCTCCTTTTTTCCCGTTCATCATCACCAGAATGCATTTTGTAACCATAGAATCTCACACTTACTCAGCTCCACTTTCAGCCGGGTGCCTGTCCCCAAGGTGAGTTTGCCTGTTCCACCCCACGAATCCCACAGTGCCTGATGCCTCATGATAAACTCCCTTCTGTCACGTCACCTCTTTCCCTGATTTACCTAATGAGTTAGAAAACACTCAAGATTCAGTATAGTTATCTGACTTATTCATATGAGAAAATAGCTCTCCCCATAGCCCCAAATGGGATCAATTCCTAGGCTGTTGGTGCTAGGAGACCAGAGAGGTCATCCAGACCTACTCCCCAATTTACAGGTGAGAAAACTGAGGCCCAGAGGCAAGAGGCCTGCCCTGGGAACACTGCCGGTTGGCAGCAGAGGCCAAAACATGGGTTGATTGGTTCTCAGTCTAGTGTTTTTCCCTCTCAACTACACACGGAATGTACTGTGGCATTTACTACATCCTTTTTCCTCTTGTGTTTGGAAACTTGATTTCTTTGGGTGTTTGATTTCAATTAAACAAGCATTATTTAATCAAGCACTTATTAAAAGTATGGTCCTTTGTAAAAGGACCATATTAGACACTTGATGGGATACACGAAGAGACTCTGTCCTCAAGGAATTTTCAGTTTTAATCTTTCATTACTTCCCATTACTGAGAAGTAATGAAAGATTTCTATAGCTGTATGTGTCATGGACTGTCCACGATACTACAGCTAAATTTGGGATGTAAAAGGCAGAAGGAATGGGAGGGATGCCTGGGGAGAGACTACAGTCCAGGCTTTACACAGGAAGCCAGGCTACTTCTGGAAAAACCAGGTTTGTCTTAATCATCTGGGATGTTAGTCTCTACTCCGTTCTGAGCCAGTGAGTTAGTTTTACTGTTATTTCCAAATTTTGTGTGAGCTATTTTCATTTAAAAAAGCCCTCCACGAAGGCTCAACCTTAAATTTGTAGGTCAACTGATGAAACAAGGATGATCCATCCATAAGGGGAAAACACAGAAGGTACATGGAGATGCCTTAACTCACATAAAGGGAAAACTAGGGTGGGATGGGGTCAACATTTACCTGGAGAGACGAGAAGCGTAGTGCCCTTTCCAAAGGTGAGTTTGTTGTATCCTGAGTTCACACCGTAGCAAGCCCTCATACAAAAATATCCTGCAGTGTTGGGCTTATCAACCTCTTAACTACTTAGGGCAGAGGGATAACCCCCGCACCATTTATGGATAACCTATTATGTATCAAACTGGTAGACAATCTTCATATATTACATTACTTCATTTGGGCCACAACTACAACAACTGTGCCATGAGCTTAGGTATTATTACCCTTATTTTACAAATGAAGAACAGGTGATGTGAAGCTTAGCCAGTTGAACCAGCATTGCTTCCCAAGACATGAATAGCCTAGATGCATGAGACAGACAAATAGGCACAGGATCGATAAACCTGAGGAGAAGCTATGAGAGAAGAATCCTCTTTTGTATTCCTACTAGAGTGATATTGCATTGGTATTGCATATATATAATTATCTTATATATAATTATTATATATATATAAATATAATTATTTTGCTGGAACCAGATGTCAGAACTCTAATAATAGTGATCCCCCAAATTCCAGCTCATACTCTGTTGCACAATCATTGGTTGAGACATGAAGACATTTTATCTTCTATCTTTCTGTTATTGCTCTGATGCTCCACTTACCAGGCCTGACCAGCAGTGTAGTCCCACTGCCGAAGGTCAACTGATAGCCTGCATTGTTCCCACAGTGTTTCTTAGTCAGCCAAAAACACCTACAAGCCCACACATCCTTCTCATACCTGAGACTAAGAGTGGCCCTTTCACCTACACAGCAGGCCACATCTTAACTTTCTTTTTACATTTCACATAACACACAGGCCATTTGACTCAAATCCGGGTATTTACTGTGCAACATTTGAAATGAAGTCTTGACCCACATCTCTGGGTCTATCACCATCAAACTCACGATTTTCAGCTCTATTTGTCCAACAGATATATCTAGTCCTTTTGTCTCCATTATAGTTATCAGTTTTTAGATTCTTGCCATAGTGTTTCTCCTAATTTTAACTTCCACCGATCTGAAACTTCATGGAATAGGGCCCAGATCATTATGAGTGACAGCTTCCTGCTCCCCCAGTCAACTTATTCTGCAGACTTGGTGTAGCCTTGCTACTTACTCAAGTTCTGTTCTGTCCCAAAAGCTGATGTTCCCCTGATTAAAGGACATCCAGTCTGCTTCAGGTGTGGTGAAAAAAATCTATTTCCCATTGTCCTCGTGGGTAATGACTCGGTTTTCTTTTCTATTAGGAAAGACCACCACTTGGGTGGAACAATACTATCAGGATGTTACAGATAGATGAGGGATCCTTATATGATCTCTTTAATCTTCTGAAAATGACCATGAAAGACCTTATATTACATTTCACTATATGTTCCAAATGTTACAATCAGAGAGGAGACAACATAAGGAAGGAGAAATGTTTAGGAATTTAGACTTACTCGGGATGACTTGGAGCTTTGTTCCAGTTCCGAAGGTAACCTTTTGGGCACCCCCAAATTGACACTACAGCGCAGGCCTTTACAAAATGCCTTCCTATCTCCTGCCATTTTCCTTTGGGTGGCATTCAAGTCACTCTACTTCAGGAGAAGAGGGAGTGGTTTTAACTAGTGCCTGTGATGATAGATCCATATGAAAATAGCTATTTCACTAAGAACCCACATGTATATTCTCTCCATGTGAAATTACACTAGTTGACCTAGGCTTTTCCTTTTGTTTTGAAATCAAATAATATTTTACATGTGTATAGCATTTCATAATTTACAAAATGTTTTCACATACATTAGCTTATTTTACTTTAAAATAACTTATGACATTAAATATTTTCATTTTACAGATGAAGAAGTTGCAACCCAGATGTTCTAGTCAAACCAGGTTTAGAAGAACTGAAAGTGTTCAGGCAAACTCTGCTTTTTTCCTTTAGGATCAGCTTTCTGACTCAGCTGTTACAGTGTATTATTTTTGGTTCATCTCTTTGATTATTTTTCTCTACAACTAGATTTTCCTATGCTTTGCACCACTATGTTAACATTTCTTTCTACATCAGAATGCACTTAAGTCTGCATAAACCATTAATTTCTTGACACTCGGGCCCTGCAAATACTGCAGTAAGTTCAATGGGCCTCAGTAGCCACATTAAGCCTCCTACTTTAGTGACATATCACCTACTAACTGGGTTTTACTGATAATTTTGTCCCACTCCCGGAGATGAATGTGTTATAAATCACAGCACTGTGTTGCCTGACAACAATGCCTGAGCTACCTTGATAATAGATTAATGTGATTAGCATGCATCTCTCCTCTCCCATGGGAGCTCTGGCTAGGATTCCCCTCTTTTTATTACTGAAATAAAGACTAAGCCATTGAATTAAGTCTGTGAAAGCCTCTTCTTAGGGCACCATAGTAGTGATGTAGGGGAAAGCCTGCGAAGAGTCCAAGTGATAGTCTCTAGACAATCCTGACACTTACTACCTTTAAAAAGACTTGCAAATTTTCACCCAGTAATATTGTTTTACCAGCCAAAGGACATCAGCTTTGATCCCCATTTTTACTTAGGAATCAACTATGCCTAATCTCATTTTACTAGTGTTTAGCACATTGCTCTTATTCATAGGTGATCTTTCTTTCTTTTTATCACTTTAATGTATTTAAAAATTTTTGTGAGCATGGAGTGGACCATGGGATATGGTTGGAGTGGTAGAGAGCAGGGGATAGCATCCATTTTTTTTCATTTTGTTTCAATGGCTTTCATTACTAAACTCCAGTACCCCTTGAGTTAAAGAATAAGGAGATATTTAGTCACCTGTGCGATATAAGACTGCAGGATAAGTACAAGTGTTATGATCAATAATAACAAGGTACTTACTGGGATTCACTGATACGGTGGTTCCCTTTCCAAAGATCAGTGTATTTCCCCCCTGGTAGGCACAGTGAAATGAAGCCCTGCAAATACCTCATGCATCCACTCGCTCAGTCCACCTTGTGTTTAGCTACAAACAATGGAAATGCCTTATGTCCTTGCTCTGGCAAGGAACTCAGTGGGTTTTCCATGTCTGGGTGTGCAATAACAGAGCTCTGTTAACTCATAAGAAGGAGGGTGGATGCTCGTAGGTCCTTCATTCACTCACCTATTCACTGAACACCTCTGCCTGTAAGGCATGGAGCTAGGCACAGGGGATATAGTGGTCTGCTGCTCGGACACTGTGGTGCCCTGTCCTCATGGTGCCCTCAGTCTAGGGGGAGGCACACAGGAACAAATACATAGATCATATAGTGTCAGGCACTGAAACTGTATAAATAAAATCTGGCTGGGTAATAGGATAGAGAACCACCAGGCAGCAGCTGTATTTGGTGGCTTCTTAGATTGGCTGGGCAGGAAAGGTCTCTCTGAGGAGGTGAGCTCTGAAGTGAGGTCCAGGCATGGAGGAGTTTAATCATGATTGCTATTTACAGAGAAGCAAACTGAGGCCCTGAAAGATCAAAGCGTGGTTCCAAATCACACAGTGTCAACCTTAAATGTGGATGCTTAGGTCATGCCTGCTCTCTGCTGAAGTACTAGATCTAGTCCCACCATGCACATTTCTGGTTAGAAAAGGAAAAGGGAAACAGAGGTTCTCCCAAACTGACTCTAGGGTGTTACCTGGGTAACTGGAAACTGTGGCACTGGCCACTGAGGCATTGTTTGTCAGCTTAGTAGGGAAGCAGAATGGATGGAGTCTCCTCACTCAGTGGCCATCTTGACCAAGAAAACCCACTCTGAGATGCCGACACCTTCCCTTCTGGGTGGCATCCTCTTGCAAACAATGCAAGCCATTACCTAGCACAATGATCTCTTACAGTTAGGATTGGGAGGGTATGGAGAGCACCCTGCTCCCAATTAAATCTGAATATACTGAGGACATTTGGCAGTTCACTTAGATTTCCAAAAATGATTGTTACATGTCTCAATAATTATTTGAATTCAGAATTCATGGTTATACTTACTAAGATCCACTTTTAACATGGTCCCCCTTCCAAAAATCAGCTTCTGGGCGCTTGAAGACCCCACAGTGATCTATTTCACCACAAAAACCAATGGGTACTTATTTTCAAGCACAGGAATTCTCTCAGGGTCTCTCACTTGGTTGAAACCCAGTTCAACTCTAAGCACATATTTAAGTAAACTCAAGAAAGGTCTTAAACCCACATACCCTTTGGAACAGTAGGAAACCTCAGAAACCATTTACTATAAGCTCCTAATCTCACAAGTTTTCCTCCTAAGAAATCTCAGGTTTTTTTATAATCTCCAAGGACAGTCTTGGTCAGTCACCAACTCTCATATTCTATTTTTTCATAATTAGAAAGTTTCACTTTATTTCCAAATTCAACCCTTTCTATGCCACAGCTGAAGTTCATTAAGGTTGCTCAAGTTCAAGTTGAACCCTCCAATGAAATTTTCATACAATCTAACTTTTCAAAAATTATGAATCATCTGACAACCTAAACTTTTCAAAGAAATTTCATGCATATTATCTTATTTGTGCCTCACAAAATCCCATAGAGCTGGAATTAAAATCTCCATGTTATAGGTAAACTGAGGCATAGAAATCTTGTACGGTCTTCTCATTGCCATGGCCGATCCAGATCCACAGAGCCCTTTGGCTCCTAGCCTTAATGATTTATTTTTGTACATGCTAATGTACTGATCATATCACCTTGCCTTTCAAGTATCCTTCTCTTCCTCATTTCCTTCCCCAATGAAAACAAACAACAGTATCATCAAAACAAAAACAATCACTTCTCCCCTAACCCCCACCCCCAAACATACAACAAACCCAAACAAACCTCCAGCTCCTCTTTTTCAGAGCAATGTCTTTTTAATGCTCACATGCTTTCTGTGAGCCAGGAGATAAGAGTTACCAATATTTCAGTTGCATTAATTGGGAAAAATAAGGGCCAGAGGAGATAAATCAGAATGACGGTTATAGAGGCTGCTGCCTCTTAGAAAATGTTGACTCTTTTTGGCCCTGCTGTTTGTGACCTGCATGTTCAAATTACTTAACTACTCTGAAGAGAGAGAATCGGGTAAGAGATGTGAAGAAATACGGAAATGACCTTAATTCTTTTTCTTCCCTTAAGACGACAGACCCTAAGAAATATCCAGATCGCAATATCCTTTATCCACACTGAATTTGTACAGACATGTGTGCTTATGCATAAGAACAACACTAAACATTTTAAAGGCAAGCATGAGACAGATTAATTTTGGCCAATACAGTATACTCATTTTAAAACTGATGACCAGGTTCCTGCTTCAGTGTTGGAAACAGAACAGTAGCTTAAGCCCCAGTACTCACTTGGTTTGACTAATACCCTGGTTCCTCCTCCAAAAGTTAGCTTGGTCCCTGCAGTGTTAACCACAGTGATTTGAGGCCCAGCAAAAAACACAGGAACCAAGGAGATTGCACTCTGTAGTTACCTGACAAAGGACATGTCCTATGGCCTTGGTAAAGTGGAGGGATAATATTTAGGATAATCCTGTCTCCTAGCACTGTACACACTTTATAGAGCTGAAATGCTTATAAGTGGACACATTTAATTTAAACCCTCTCATATATTTGCTTACTTCTCTGCTTTGGCTGTTTGGACCTAAATCTCTGAGTGGGGGTAATAGCTCTCAACCATAACTTCATTCAGGGGTCCATTGACCATTTTTAACCCACAAAGGAAACTGAGAACTGGAAACCTTGTAAGCTCAAGGAACCTTCAAGGTCAGGCTGTTCATGTATCCAGAGTGGAAATGCTGATGAAGACATACATACATACATAGCATGCACCCTGTTAGTGTCTCTATACCCATGATAGTGCCAGGGAAGGCCCCAAAGAAAGGAAGGATCCTTTAGTCCTGGGTTCAGTCAGGCCCTCCCAGGTGCTGTGCGCTGTGGATCAGCTGTACTTTTCTTGGTGCAATATCAGTCCCAGATTCCCTCCAGCTATTCCAGAGCCCATCCATTAATGGGACTAATACTAAGAAAGGCGGGTAAGGAGGCTCCTTGGGGAAAGCTTACAGAGTATGACGCAGTGATCATTGTTGACAAGAAAGAACTGTAATAGTTAACGGGGCATCTAATAGGGAGATGGCCCAAAATCACAGGACTCAAGGAGAAGAAACCTTGTAAATCTGTCCCCTAATTTGGTATACCCATTTTGGGTGGAGGGCCATATCCTTCCTCAAGTGTTGGCTATAGACCAGAGTGGGTACTTCAGGATGCCTCACATGCTCTAGTAGGACTTTCCTTTGCTTTTGGTGAGATGAACACAGTCTCCTCTCAGATCATCAGGCTCTTAAAAGGGACCTTAGGTTGTCTTGACCTTCCTTCCATTTTGCCATCCCAGGCTACTTAGGAAAGAAGGCCTTTCAGGAGAGGTGGAGCAATGCACATATTCCCTTAATTTTAAGACTAAGGGAGTTTATTCATCTCCCATTCTGATTTCTTTATAATAACATTTCCCTGGAGTAAAAACAGCCCACTCACCAGGCCACACAGTTAGCTGAGTTCCTCTTCCATAGTATAGCTTTCTCAGGCTTGAACCTCTGTCCACACAGTGCGGTCGCCCTTTATGTAAACCTGGTCCTACTGTTCTCTTTCACCCTCTTCCCTGCCCTGGGGATAAGGCTGAAAATTCACCTCCATCCTCCTTAAGTGGCTTTAAATCTTTTTCTTGTGCAGCTGGCAGTCACAGCTGGACAGCCAGTCCTCAGAGGCTATCTCTCAGGGGACAATTGCTCTGCGGTAACAATAGTCTTCCTACCTTCAGGGGCCCCTCCCACCAGAAAGCAATTACTGGCCCCTTTGAAAGTGTTTAAATTGGAAGGAACTTCGCTTTCCTAGCCCTATTTCTCAGTATAAAAGGCTGCTCACTTATTTGGATTGACATTACATTTGGCTCCCTTCCCTAAGCTGAACTTGTGAAAACTTTGACAGACTAGATCCGTCTTCTGCAAAATCACCTCATTTTCCTCATTCAACCTCTGGTGCTCCCTCCAGGCATTCCCCTTCTCTCTTCCTTCTTCTTTTTCTTCCTGATATCCCCTTTTATTATTTTTTCCCATATATTGCACTGGGAAATCATACCCCACCATCTTCTAGGCGTAAAAATCTCAAGTAGGCTTTAGCTCATGAATAATTTGATGACCTATTTCTTGGGCTATCAAAATAATAAAAATAGAAGAAAGAGATCTGAGCTCACCTTTTTATCCTCTAAGCTTGAGTCATGGGATCTTAGCACTTAGAGTTAAAAGCGAGCCTAGAGATAATTCAGTTCAATATATAAAATGGCATAGACATATTTTCTCTAACATCCAGTGATTAGCCTTGAGGACCCACTGTGAAGATCTCCAAGGAAGGAGAGTTCTGCCCTCCACAGAGCAGCCTTCCCACGGCAGTCAGTTCTCCGTGTTCAAAAAGGTTCCACAGGAGGCTGAGGCACGTCTCCTTTCGCCCACGGTTTTAACGTTGCCTTCTGTACTAACCCCTTCCTCGTCTACAAGGCAGTGCTTTAAGTATTTGAAAAGAGTTACATCTCATCCTAGTACAGTCCAGTGACATCCTCTCTCACTATTTTTAGGGATCTGAGATAATTTCAGATAGTTAGCTTGGTTTTTATCTGACTGTGAAGCCTGCACCCCCAACAAATTTATCACCGTGAAGGCATACCTGAGGAGGAGAGCATACCTGGGCTACAAGAGGAGGCGAGGGAGACATGTGAGGTAGAAAGGTTATGATCCTAATGCAAATTGGGAAAGCTTTTTGGAATTTAGGTACTGGCCATGGTGCTTCCCAGGAGAAATTGCTCATAATTTTACCCACCATTTTGCTTTAAAATGCTTCTGACTTTTTCCCCTTTTACTTACTTGCTCTTACAGTCACTGTGGTCCCTGCTCCAAAGATGAGCTGGTAGTTATTAGACCCACAGTGCTAGGCCTTCCTACACAAACCTCGTGAGCACCGAGTTGAGTGGGTGAGGGCCCAGGCAGGCCACCCCGAGGCCTAGCTCTCCCACTCTGTGCTTTGAGTCCTTAGCTAACCAACACGGTTTCTTCATTGGTCAAAGTGGGGATGATAATATCTACTCCAGAGGATCGTTAAGAAGGTTAAATGAATTAAAGTACGACAGGCATTCACACATAGCAAGTGTTCAATAAATGTTAGTTATTAGATTATCAAGGTTACCTAATTCTTTCCATCTTTTAAAAACATGTATAATTTAAATTTGTCATATCTCCTCTCTGAAATCCTGAACATCATCATAGGTACTTTAAATTATGTCCAAATACTCTTTTGTCAACTAGTAAAGTAGCAAAAGTTAAAACTTGGGGATTGCCTTTACATAGGATAACATCCCAAGTGAATGGTTGGCAGTTTCAGAATGTTTACTGAATCATAGACTTCTTTACAAGGTATTATATCTATTTAAGAGACAAATGAACAAGGAATGACAAAATGTTGTGGTAGGGACCCAAAACAGAAAATAGCTCAAAACAAATACAGACTACTAGGAGGAATTTAGCATAATATGTTGGTGACTTTTTCCTGTAGACAATTATAACTTACTTGGCTTTACCCTGAGTTTGGTCCCAGATCCGAAGTAAAACCTGTTGGCGGTATACACCATGTGTACTGTCATTACAAAAAGTCTCCTTGGACTTCCTGAAAGGGAGGGGTCTGACCCAGAGATAACTAACTGAGACAGGCCAAGACTAACGCCCCCCCCACCAGGTTTCTTGCTATTTTTTCTTAGAAAACTCAAGAACCAAAGTGAGGAATGAGCCAAGAAGGTACATTCATTACTAGAGACAGGCATGAAAAGGGCAACTGACTTTCTTCAGTGGTTTTATCGATTTCTTTTCTTTAGTTTTCTGCTTGGGTTCATTCTTGTGTCTTTTGTGCTCCGTATACACTATATTTGAGACAAGGACACTGTGAGTAAATGCTCTTTACCTTTTTCTAATTATAAATAAAAAGTCCCCTCAGGTGGACTGGTTTGTAAGAAAAGTCCTTATTCTGCTTTCAACTCCAGGGCTATCTGGCTATCTGGAAGCTTCTCTCCATGAGACTGCACCTGGGTCTGTGTTGTACTTAGCAACTTGACCTGAGTCTCTCTTAATGACATACTGAACCACACCAACTAGCTAGCTGTATGCTGTCTGCACCATCTAACAAGATCACGATATCCTACTTGTCAAAGTACCTACATTATATAACAAAATGTACTTGACCATCCACATCGACACCCCAGCCCCCACAATGAAACTGTTTTTTTTCTTTCTGCCTGCATATTTCCTTTAGCAAGGGGGAGGAAAGACTGCCGTGTTGACTGTCATTTGCAAGTCTAGATGAAACATTATTTATGAGCAAAATATTTTGCTGACAGTTTCGAGAGAAAGGAAACCTCAGTGCCAACAGTTAGACGCCCACACAGTTTGGATTTAAACAAATCTCAACAAATGAACACAGCTATGAGAAATAAAATAGAGGTAACTTCAGTCTAAACCAAGTAATTATAATGCTTATGCAGTTTTAGAGGGCGAGGGGCTTACTTGTTCTTACTTGTAGAAGTGATAAGCAGTGTGTTACAGGAATGCTTTGGTGGAAGGGCACCAGAGAGCTATAGAAACACAACATCATTTAAATATCTTAAATAGGTACTTTTGTGTTGATTGACTTAGGCAAAAATAAACTAGAACAGGCTAGACATAAATGGAGCTGGTGAACCAGACTTGGTTTCCTCGTAAAACCATCTTGTAGCATTTTGTCTGGTTCTAGTGAAAATATTATGCGAAACAGAGGTTTCCTTTACAGAATCTGTTCCTATTTTTGGCAATTCTTATACGTTAAGATATGAGCCTTCCCCACCCCTTCTTATCACCTGGTATTCCAAACTTAGCAATAAGGCTTCTTTTTTGCTTTAATCTTTGATAAATAATTATCTTCCTAGATTGCCCTTGTAAGTGTGCATTGTTTATGTCTCTCTTCCACCCTCAAGCCCAAGACCCATTAAGTTACAGATAAGTGGGGTATACATTTACAGACTAAATACATCAGTGCAAAGAGTATCTCACTGTGGTGGCCTACCAGGTACAACAGTCAGTTGGGTCCCGGATCCAAAGGTCAGTTGCCAGCTTGAACCAGAAGAAACACCATGATACGCCCAACAACAAAAACCAGATCAAACGGGCCCTATTAGCAGAACACAGAGGAAAGACTTGGCAGGCACTTTGTGAATTAAGCCTGTATTGTTGTTACTCTAGATTTGATCTGGGATAACCAAATTGCCTGCCTCCTCAGTAAATCCTTCTTTGTCATTATATTCCCACTTTCTTTTGGGGAATCTTTGTTTCCTACTCTCTGCTACAGAGTCCTAAGCATCAAACATATGCTTTCAATGCACGTGTAGAGTAAGTGCTCTCTGATTTTAGAGGTCAAACCAGTGTTCATATCTTTTCGTCTCTCACAAAGCCCAGGACAGAGAATATTTCTGTTCCGCTCTGGCCATTGCTGGGCCACTGCACCAGGAAACCGCACGAGTCCTGGAGTCCTCCTTAGACTCACACCTGGGTCTGAATGAAGTACAGGGCTGGCGTTACCCAGTTAGTCTGACCATTAGTTCGATGTTGCTAAAATAATTTTATAATGATCAGATTATCAGGGAAATTTCCAGTTCCATTTCACTTTTGGGTCATTTCCTTTCTTATGACTAAAGTAGTTTCTGTTTCTATGTTGATTTAGCTATGAGAAGACTTTTAAACTACAGCAAAAATCAATTCTACTATTTCCTAAGGTAGTGAGGATGGTATGAACGAGTCATGCCCAAGAGGAATCAGGATAGGGACCATCATGTCCAAGGGGTCAGATGGGACCCACTTCCAGAATGTGAGTTCCCTGAGGGCTTTGACACGCTGCGCTTGCTCCCTGAAGGGTCCCTGGTCGGGCTCTGGCATAGAGTAGATGCACGAAATACTTGTCAGATGAGTCCCGCAGACTCTTCAAACTTCAGGCCAGGACAAGTGATAGAGACAGGACTGCAACCTGGAGACTAAGTTCCAGTCCAACTCAGCCTTTGGCTAGCTCTGAGCCTCTTAGTCTCAGTTTCCTCACAGATGGAGATGGTCCAAAAAGGATGACTCAGAGAACCCTTTCCACTCCATGAGGCTACGCTGTACAAACTTGTGGCCTAAAAATCTCAGAAACAGAATGTGTCCCACAGTACTTATAAACTTTTTTTTTAAAGTGATTTTCAGGCTTTGGGAAAGGCTGATCACAGTTATTTTGGTTAATAATCATTATTTACAAGGTTCCTTTTATAAATGGATATAATCTTAGCCAAAGAGAGTGGTGCCTTAGGGGCTTGTTATGGAATTAGAAGCCTCGTCCACTGATTACTGTACCAAGCCGGGACTGCAAATCCTTGCCAATACCCCCAGGAACCAGCCATCCACTTTTAGCCCCACCCCGTATATTCTGGGAGCGATTCCCAGAGACTCCCCTACATGGCCCGTTGTGCACCAAGACAGTTCCTAGCCAGGGAGACTTTTGTCCCCCTTCTATCTGATGAGCCTTCACCCTTTCTAAACATTCTTTATATAGTGAATAGTTGGGCCTAAATCAGCCCTTAATCCACAGACACCGCTTAATCCAGGGATACACTTTATACTTACTGGGCTTCACAGATAACTCGGTTCCCTGTCCGAAGATGAGCTTCCCTCCCTGGTTATAATTCACACTGTGTTACATATCCTGTCAAGAACACATCCAGTCTCCCCGCACACATTTCTAATCCTCCGCCCCGAACTCCACAGCAGATCTCTCCCACACCACAGCATGCATGAATCATGGCTATGCTTATTATTGTAACCTTTTTTCCTTATGAAGGGCCTAAGGTACTTACACAGGGAAAATGTTTCTATTTAACACCAAACCGATCTCTCGTTTTTTGCTTAATGGCTCCAGGTATTGCTGCTCAGGGAAATGGCTTCCTTTCGAATGTGTTTCTCATGGTCTTGGCTAGAAACACCTGGCACTCGGGGGCTAAAATGAAGGGCAGTGAGGCTCCAGGGAATCAGGCTTACCTGGGGTGACCACAACCCGGGTCCCTGCTCCAAAACTCAATTTCCCCCAGCCACCGGTTGTCACACCGTGACAAACGCCTCTACAAAATGGCTTCCCCAGAGAAGACAGCTGCTAAATGAAGACAAACTGCTCGTGGGGAAACAATCTTGCTACAAAATGAGGTAACTGCACGATATGAGATATAAGCTTTCCTGTCTCTTCTCTTCTAATTTCTCTTCTTTCAAAACGTCAAGGATGATGTGTGCCAAGGGCTATACCTCCCGGGTGGCAGGGCTGGAGGGTGGCACCGCTGGGGTCAAGGAAGCCACCCCCACCCCACTGTGACGGAAACCCACCACTCCAGGAGTTTACCTAGTGTCCAGTCTGCTCCTGAGATCTCAGTTGATGAGCACTGCTACTCTCATTTACCTAACCTGGTGCTTTGAATTCACCAGTCTGCTGGAGAACTGTTTTTGGGATTCCTGAGTTCTGTTCCTCTTGGAACTCAGTCAGCCACGGGCCTCTACCAGCCTCAGTGTATAAGTCTATGAGGTGGGGATAATGAACGAATTTCCTTCTGAGGCAGACTTGCCTTCAGATGGTTTTATGTACTGGAAGTTTGAGGGGGTGGATGGACCCCAAGGCTGGGCTACGGGTGGGAACCTGGTTGGTGGCTTTCTTTCCCTGCACACCCCTCAGAGCTCCTTCAAGGATGAGGATGATGACCAGGCACTGGGTCTTAGTCTGCTCAACCTCCTTAATGTCCTTCTGACCTCAGGAGACCCCTGTGGAAAAGGGCCCTGCATTTTGGAGATAACCGTATTCAGCGCACAGTTTCAAATTATATGCCACTTACTTGGCCTGACAAGCAGCCTTGTCCCCTTCCCGAAGATAAAGGAGAAGCCTTGTCCTTCCCACAGTGATTATCTCAGCATCAAAAACCTGCCAACTCAGCCTTCCCCACACAAAGCCCTCCTGAGAAGGGAAACCTCCAATATTTCCTCCAGTGTTATTTGCACAGGCCTGTGATTTTCCTCCCCGAATAAACGATCCCTCCCACTCCTTATTGTCCTTGGCTTCTGTGGTCACTCCCTCTCTACCTCTTGCTCCATCTGGGCTCCGAAGGTCACAATGGACCCAGGTCTCAGTCCCCTCTGGCTCACTCCCACGCTGAGCACAGAGTTCATTTCCTCTCCCACTTAAATGTACTCACAGGGCAGCACAGACAACCTGGTTCCAGCACCGAAGGCCAAACCCTTGCCATAGTCTTTCCCACAGTGCCTCTGGGCTCTGCAAAAACCCCTTAGGGCTCACCCCAGCACCACCTCAACACCACACACCACCCAGGATCCAGACCCGTGTTTTTGGCTGTGGGATGAAAAAGCCAGCCCATTTGCTCTGTCCAGTCCTGAGAACAAAGGGAGTTTGGGACACACCAAGCAAAGATTCCAAAACTTAACCCAGAGACAGGCTCTGGGGGCTGGGAAAAGGCTTTAAAAGGGGTTCTTTCATTTCTCCTCCTGCCTCCAGGCAGGTCCACACTTCAATCACCTCTGAGTGGAGGGGGTCTATCTCCTCTCAAAATCCCTCTTCAGAAAGGGCTCTGGCAACTACTCCTGACAGCTCATTTTCACTGTTCAAAACCTGTAAGGAAGGTTATACCACTAACTTCACTCCCTTCGTCTTGCAGTATTAGACTTGTTCTGTGGTCTGAATCCTGCTGGAGAACATAGCTCCCACGGCTTTTGTTTAATGCTTGCTTCCCAGATTTAGGTATGAGACTCAATGCCCACCTTACCCTCAGTCTTTTTTCTTCATTATCAACTGGCTCAGCTTTCCACTGTGGACCTTCCTGACCCTGCATCACTGGGTCTGAGAGTTTTATTCAGGGGCTATTTTCAGGTGCTACATTGCTCATGAGCTTCACTACCCAGAGGAGCAGGAGGACAATTTTGGGATAAGTTGCTCTTCCTTGTGAAGCCTCTGTCCTCTCTCTGTTCCTGTCCTTCCACATGTCTTGGGAAGGGGCTTGGGGCACTTCGGAGGACGTCACACTGGGGTCCGCTTGGCGATGGGGTGGTGCGAGGTTTCAGTTTCGGCAGCACTCAAAGGGCAGCACTGTGAGCTGAGTCCCTGCTCCAGGGGTTTGTGTGCAGCCTCAGGAGCCCTCTGCAGAAACCTCTCCACTGCCCCTGGCACTGGGATGACTTTGTGCTTTAAATTAGCCAGGATGTTTTCTATCTCCACTTAGACACTTCCAAATCCTAGGTGAAGAATTTCATAGAATAGGCTGACGTTCTCCGCCCTCCCCGCATGCCAGCTCTTCTGATGCACGGCAGAGCCTTGACAGAAGAGCCCGAGGGGTGACACAGAGCTCTACTGCGTGTTGGTGATGATGTTTATCATCGTTATTAATAGCTAGGGTTTAACGAGCTCTTTCTGTGTTTCGGAAACTCTGTGAAATATTTTAGCTGTATTATTTTATTTGGTCATTGCAAAAATGCAACAAGGTAGGTATATTGTTACCCTCATTTTATGGATGGGGAAACTGAGGCCCAGAGAGGTTAAAAAATTTGCCCAAGGTCACACAGTTGGTAAAGCAGTGGAGCCAGGATTTGAATTTAGGTTCCTCTGTCTCTAAAGCTCATGCTCTGCGGCACAATCCACAGTCACTGACTTCAGACTGTCCAGAGGGACTCCTGCCACCTCATAGAAGCTGCAGGAGACTCAGTGTTGAGTCCCATGTTCTGGAGCAGAACCTGTGTTCTTATACTAGATACTCAAAGTTCTGGTGGCTCTTTTAAGAGATTTAAATTGCAGTGGGGGTGGGGGTGGTCAAAGTTAGATGTAAACAAGTTATTTCTGGTAGCAAAGATTGCTAAATTGTGGAATTACAGAGGGAGGCTGAGGGATTTTCCGCCCTACATCCTCAGATGGAGGCAAGGTGTATCCCCTACAGCCAGGGAGAGCATAGGAAAGGCAGGTCTGGGGGGTGGGGCACTGGGTCCCCTCTGGAGGCCTTCCTGACATTTTCATAGGCTCAATTATTGTTTATATTACTATTTCTCTAGAAATGTTGTAGATGCTGCTGAGAGCCCCTCACAGTGAGCCAGAGCGTGTGTGTGCACATCCCATTTTAAGGCAGAGGAGAGAACCAACCCTCTTTGTTCGGAGGAGAGAACATTAATAAAGAGCCCAAGCACATGCACAGGATTAAAGTATTTTTCAAACTGATGATTTGATCATTTGCCCCTAAAGGCCCAACCAAAGAAGAATACAACTTACTTGGTTTCACAGTGAGCGTGGTCCCATGCCCAAAGATTAATTTGCCTGTGTTGGTGTTACACAGTGTTCAGGGCTATTGCAATAACCTTGACTGGAGCTTTTAGAAAGACAGGTGGTGGTGGAGGAGGAAAGCAGGAAAACAAAACCTGAAATGACTGCCTGTGGCCAAAACAATCTCCTTGTAATTAGGTTAGAACATGGGATGAATACTAATAATTAACAACTTCCAGCCTGATGCTCTTTGCTGTAATTTTCCTGGAAAGAATGGGCCTTGGCAGGGGCAGCTCCTGGGAAATTCACTCAAAGTGGCTACTGCTCAGCCTCCTGGGATCCCATCTTGTTTGTTATTCCTGCAGGCCCTTTGTCTGTTTTCATCCAATTCCTGCCATTTCCACCTGTACCTTTCCTGGAACTTCCTCCTCATGGAGGCTCACATATTTTCTCAGGGAGAGACTACATGGATATTAAAAGCCAAATCCAATGCCCCAGAGAACATGTGCATTAATAACCTTGTTTTCCAATTGGTATCACGAACTACCCAACACAAACCAAGCAAAGAAAACACCACCTGTGTTTTGACAGCTTTTGCATGATGGAAGACCGGCTTCTTGGAAAGAATAATTAACCAGAAAAAAGAACTTACTTGGTGTGACCACGAGCTTGGTGCCCTTTCCAAAACTGAGTTGGTTTCTCCCAACTCCAGAGTACGCACACAATTTCCCTTCTTTGCAAAAACCCCACAGATGCTGAGAAAATCAAACCACTCACAGCATAGGAACAGTGCTGACAAAAACCTCAGACTGTAACAACAACCAGATGACAGGCAAATGAGAAGAGCAGGTACAGAGGCTTGCCATGGAGACCCACAGAGAACCAGCTGGATTTCAGAGGTCATCTAGTCTGTCAAACTGTCTTCAGACAAGTGCTCTCTGACCAAATACCTATCTAGTCTTTAAGAGCTCCTGAAAGGTGGTTCTCCTTTGCCAATAGCCTTTGCATTAAAGCAACTGTCCCTTGCATCTAACTGAAATCTGCAAACTGCAGTCTGAGGTCTTTATGTCCAAGCTTCTGTTCTTGAAGACAGGAGATTTCATGTCAACATACTCCAGAGAGAAACACAACACAACACACCTAGCCAGTCCCAGTGGTTACCTTTGGGGAGGAAACTGATACTGAAGGAAGGGGGGTCAAGGTGCATATTGGATTTATCTGTCATTTGAATTATTTTTACAAGGAGAAATTTTTATGCATAACTTAGACAAATTAAAATAACAGCATTAAATAGAAACACACGATATACTTAAAAATGGCTCTTGGATCTCAGACAAGCCTTCCTGTGCTCTCTAGGCTAAGCAGTCTCAGGTTCTCCATCCTAGGGTTTTGGTTTCCTGGGATCAGAGGAGGGAACTGGGCCAGGGTGTGTGGACAGAGCAAGCTGGAGTCGCTGAGGCCAGGGTGGGGTTCATGTACTTGCCCATGAGAGTCTGGTTGGCTTTTGAATTATGCTAGAGAGATATGTTCACCTTCCTACTCAACACTAACTTCCTAGCTCCTAAAAGACCTTTCTTGAGGGCAGAAGCATTCCTAGGTACACTTAAAAAAACATTCAAGGGAAGAAGTCATTGCTGATCAAAACTAGAGATGGCCAGAGACACTTACTTGCAGTCACAGAGAGTCTTGTGCCCTTTCCAAAGACCAACTGCCCTGTTCCTGTGTTCCCACAGTGATTGTTTCCATAACAAATACTCTGAATGCCTGGCCCCAGCATTTTTCCTGGATGTTTCTCTTAATCTTTTTTCCTGATAGCATCACCCAGAAATCTCCCTATTTAACCATAGTTTTTGTTTTCCCTTAGCATGTCTTTGCCTCCTTCTTCCTGATTCTCTACAAAGTGTGGTATGATTAAGATACCTCTGGCTTTGACTGCTGCTTTACGGATAAGAGCTTTCATACACAGAGCTGTGGCTCAAGAACGCATTTGTAATCACCTGCAAACTTACAAGTTATTGTTAGCCTATGAAAAATATTCCAAAGGAAATGTCTGTCTCTGGCCTCATAATGAACTCTTTGCTGCACTGGAAATATAAAGGAGTGGCTACTTTTCCTAAATGAGGAAAAAGGATTTGGAAAATGGCAGAGTGAGAAGGCTCAACATGAGATGTTGCTCTTGGCCAACATATCATCTTTGTTGCCTCTGGCATTAAAGTAGCTAGCTCTTTAAAAAGTTGTAAGAGTTATCTCCCACCCATCCCTGGAACAAGGGAAATGAGAAGGCCTGGGAATCAGTGCCAGGAATTTCAGAAGAGGCAAAACAGAGAAAAGAGGGTCTTTTGTAAAGAGTGGAAGGAAAGGGGTCATAGGTAGGCTGGGGCCATTTCCAAAACCACTTTGGTTGGAGCCAGAAATCACACTGGGTTTAACAATGTGTCCAAACAAATCTACTGTGGACAAACCTGGGGGGAGGCTTGAAGATGAACTCTGGGCAAAGTTTCACAATTTTTACTTTTTATGATAAATAAACAACAAAAAAGATAATTGATATTTAAACAGCAGAACACTGACAGCAACTTTCCCAGCTCTACGGGAAAAGCACTTGGTCCCTGGCCCAGCTGTGGCAGGGCGGAGGACTGGGCTTCGGTGAGAGCAGAAGGGCCCAGGACTAGAGGCTACTCATGTGTCTTAGAGCCTAAGACACTTTTCCATCTAAACCAAAACGGCTTTTAACTCAGTGGGAGTCCATATCAGAAAATCACATGAACAGCACTTACTGGGGAGAACATGAAGCTGTGTCCCTTTTCCAAAGATGATTTTGTTTAAGTTTTGTTCACACTGTGATTGGGGCCATAACAGAAATGCCTAGTGACTCTTTTTAGGAAAGTGACACATCCCTTGATGGATGTTTCACCTTCTGAGGACTTAACAAATTCCCACATTGTTTCCTCTAGTGTAAGAAATGGGCTTCATTATCTCTTCAGCCATCTTTCTCTGTGTCTCCTGGTTGTTTTGCTTGAATTTTGTGCTGCTTATTGCCAATGTGCAGAAAGGAAGTTGGATGACCTCATTTGACACTGAATTTGCAAGGGAATTATAAAAGCAATAATTCTTTAAACTCCTTTGTGATACCACACAGCATGCTGCTACTTCAGGCAAAAAATGACTGGGCTGATGACTGCACTAGAAATCCGCTCTTCAGAGCCCCCCAAAAAGATGGGGCAGGAAGGGGCCACATGAGACATACATGTGAATTTCCAGCTGATATAGAACTGCATTACAGAGCCCTCACCTCACCTCAGCTCTGTCCTAGAGTGGCCCTATCACCAAACCCTGAAGATACCCCACCATAGGCCAAGCACACATTTGCTATATTCATTATAGCCCTGCCTAGCTGTGGGTAGTGGGAATCATTCATCTGGCCCAGAGGGATTTCAGTCCTTTGGGAAATGTTCTCCTTTCACAGCCTGAGAAGATGATCATTCACCACCAAGGGATGAAAAGCTGATGCCATTACCACTAGTCCTGGTGGGTCCTTGTTTGACTCATGAAGAACCAAGCTCAACTGTCTCCTTCTCATTATCTACCTCCCTCCACCGCCACCAATGCTCTTTACTGCAGCCATTGAAAAAGATCAGTGTGGGTTGGTCATGCTTATTAGATCTAAAATGACTTGACAACACCTGCCTGTTAATATTATTTTTTGACTGACATTTTGATGGGCTTTGTTGTCCCCAAAATGGAACTGTGGAGGAACTGACACCCTAGGTGCACCCTCAGGAATGCCAAGATCCTGAATTTCTTACTTTCCTCCTCCCCTATATGTTTAAAAAGTTTCTATTCCCGAGGGAGGAACTGGTCGTTAAGCAAAAATCTTGTCATCATGACCGTCATTTTATTTCATTTTGAATTTCTTTTCAGGTGTTTATAAAGCCATCTGGGATTATCAGTTGACCTATGAATTGATTTTTTTACCCCATTGCATTTGAATAACGTACTTGTTTTTAGGGAAATTTGACAAGTATGGGCCTAGTTGGGGACATTTGTCAAATGAGACAATGTTTGGTTTTCCTATTAGGTCTTTAATACAATACATGTGTGGGCATGTAAAACAAAGAAAATACCTTCTACCTATAAGTGGTGTTTAAAATGAGATACATTCTCATTTTTTAATGGAATAAAAGACAAGATCTATGGGCAAAATCACAGTAAGCACAAAACCACTGCAGAGCGTGGTTGAAGAGATGCTGTGGTTGTAAGTAGCTCATGGCCCGTGTCTCTTCGGAAGAAGGAAAGTGGAGCTATCGTATTAAGGGCATTTGGTATGGTCTCAATTTGCATTATTTATCATTATTGTTCTAGTCTGAACAATCACAAATGTTTCATGCATTTGCAAAAGTCAGTTTTTTCAAAAGGTGCAATTGTCTACATATTAAATTAAATCTCACCAATTTCACAGATTTATTTGTTGGGTCAAATATAAAAAGAACATGGTCACTTACTGGGCTTTACCACCAGCTGGGTTCCAGCTCCAAAGACGAACCTGGCATTATTATTCCCACAGCATTTCCTGCCTTTACTGAAACCCCTAGCAAAATCCCACCAAACACAAGATACCGTAGTGAGGGGGCATTTGGACTGTCTATGGTTTTTAAATTTCTGTGTCTCTAGAAAATGGCCTTTTATGATAGAAAGCAAAGAATTGGTTCTGCTACATAAAGCAAATCATTTTTATTTAAAAAGACTAAACTTAGGAGCTTTTAAAACCCTTTTGCATTTCTAGGCTTGAATCTGCCAAGGCTGAATCGAATACTTTATTAACAACTCTTGGTCTGTCTGAAGGGATGATGCACTCCTATATCTACAGGGAGGTGTTCCAGCTGTGGAGCCAACTGAACTCACATCCAGGCTGCACCCAAACCCAGACTCCATGGCCCTGTCCCCTACTCACTGGTCAAGTGATTTCAAAGCTTTCTCAGTGTGTAATAGAGTTGATGTGCAGCCTGAGAAAAGATTTCACCAGGGAAGAGTAGTAAAAGGCAAACAGTCCTACATTTCCCCAAAGAAGTTCCACTAGGACTGTATGATGTTTCAGACAGACAAGGGAAGGGAGTTATAACACATCAACTGCCACAACTCCAAAGTCTAGTTCTGAAATAAATGGAGGAGGAGGACATTTTCTGTTATAAGAAAGGTTGTACCTTAAAGGCAAGGATAGAAGAATACAAGAGCTCCTCTATCACAAAGGTGAACATTGCCTGGGTTTTAATACACACTGAGTATGGAAAAGGAGAGAGACGGGTGAGCATCTGAGACAGTGGTACCAGGTCTTGATCAAAAGTAGTAAGTGATAAGATTTTAAGTGTGGAGAGAGAAGCACACTTGAACTCATCCCTAACACGGCTGTCACTTGTTGATTCTTCAGATTTGAAGAGGAAGGTTTAAAGTTGGTTTTACTTCTTTCCACTTAGCCTGGGGCATCAAGAATGAATCATTTTAGGGAAAACAAAGCGGGGAGCAAGTGTAGGCAATACAGGGAAGCTGTTACATGGGTCACAGTTTTAATATTGAGCTGACTTTCTGTAAATCTGATCTTTGCCTTCTTCCCACGCCCTCTCCCCTGACCCTCAGGTTAGTTTTGCCTGTATTCCTAGCAATCTCCCCAGTGCAGCTCCAGAGTCTTTTGGGGAAGAAAAAGAAAATATTGCTTATAGATGAAGGTACTTGGACCAGCTGACATACAACTGTACAAACACATTAGTAGAGGTTGTATCTCTACAAGTAAAGGTAGGACCAGAGCTGAGAAATGGCCTGGAAATAGGGTTCACAGAACAGAAAACCTATAGCATTTAGAGGAGAACAAGTTTCCCACAGTAGCTTTTCTCCTTGGGATTTATCTCTATATTCACAACATTTCCTCTTGTCTGACTGCGGGGTGCCATCCGGGAGAATGGGGGCTTTAGAGAGCCTGCTGTACTGTGGTAGAAAAGGGATGACGGCGGGAGCCAAGTCAGCCTTCGGCCACCCTTTCCCCCAGAGTGGCTGTTACTTCCCACTTGTCATGGACACAGAATACCCACTACTCACGTACTTGGCTGGACAGAAAGCAGAGTGCCAGTCCCAAAGGTGAGCTTGTTTGCAGCACTCCCATAATTCGCACAGCCCTGCAGAGCCTTACAATAACCCTCAGGAAAAGGCAAGGCAGGATGGGCTGAGGAGGGGCTTGGTCCTTCCAGGCTAAGAACACCTCAGTCCCACCACAGCAAAGGCTGGCTTGCCAGGGATCCCTTCAGGCTCCATATTCCTCGGATGTGCCCTGACACTGCCTTTTAAGTTATGTCCTTGTGGGGTCTGTGCTAAGACCCAGACCCTGGGTGTTACACCAGCAAGTGACTAAGAGCTTCGCAGGCATCTGCTCTCCATGCGAGATGGCAGCCGGAGGCCAGGATGTGGGGGACGCAGCAGGCACACTATTTCCCCTGCTGGCCTTTGACTGTGGACCTTTCCCTTTCTGTGAATTTGTTCTTGCAATGAACAATGAACAAGGCTGGTTCCATCCTTAGAAAAGAGTTCCAACCATGTCAGAGGGGATGGGACACTCCCTAACAACCCTGCTCTGCTCTCTTACAGGGCTAGTTAAGCACTATTCACTCTGGAAGCAACTACATCAAACAAGAGAGTTGGTAGCTGACATTGCCTCTCACTGGGAGTGAAAACTCCATTTGGGTCAAGTACATTGTTTCTAGCAGGCTGAATTGTTCTTAAAAATATAATTTGCATGCTATGCTTCATGTATTATTCAACCTGTGTCTCCTTCCCCTTGCAGTCACATCTCTGAGACTTACCTGGCTTTATAATTAGCTTGGTCCCTGAGCCCCAGATCAAGCGATTGTTGCTATCCACACAGACAGAAAAACCTTAACAAAAACCTTCACTGTCCTTCCAGGGAGCCTATTAGTGATAAATCCCAGATAAAAAGTCCAGAGCAAAGCACATGAAACAATGTAGAAATATTGACTATTGAAGATTATTTGTTCATTTAATTACACTCGATTCCCCTGCCCATTAGAGATTCTAGACACAGATGATGAAATTGAATGACTAAACATCCAGAGTCAATCTAAGTCTCTCTGCATGTAAGGCAAGCAAAATTTATAAACAGTTTTTAAACTGGAGAAGTTGAATTTGCTTCACCTTTCCTGGTATTTTTAAATAAAAATGCAAAAGAGAGAAACAGATCATTTGTCTGGAGTCATAACACATCTAATTCTCTAGTGTCTTATTTTCATTGCTGATAAGATTCTAGTCAGAACCATGGCGTTCACACACAGATTAAATCGATTTGGTTTACAGACAGTTCTATCTGAAAAATGACATCCTGAGGAACTTGGACCCAGGCAGCCAGATGCGAGGGGCCCCCCCCCCCACCCCAGGCGCAGTGCTGGGGAGGGTGGCCTGCGGCGCCGTGAGGACGCACCAGGCGAGTTGGCTGCTTATAGAAAACACCTCTTCAAAATAACTTTTTGGTTTCTGTCACTTACTTGGAAAGACTTGTAATCTGGTGCCAGCCCCAAAGGTGAGCTTGTCAGTGTTAGAAGACACAGTGATACGGTGACCTACAAAAACCCCAAGCCCTGCAGGGCACTCTGCCTCCACGTCAGCCCCTTCTGCTCTCCTACCCGTCACTGGCATCAAATAACTACCAAAGATGACTTGGGGATACACTTAAAACACTGATGCAATAAGGTCGTTTTTGCTAAATTCCATCCCCTGCAAATGCCCGTGGCCTGTGCTGATTGTTTTCAGTTCACAAAGATGACGGCGCAAGAGAATTCACTAGAAGAATACAGGGAATTTCAGGGCTCTAATCCCAGTTCTGCTCTTTTGTTTGTTTGACTGATTTCAACTATCGAACTTGTCTGTGCTTTGGGGTTTCTGTCTGTGAAATAAAACATGCTTGACAATGTGCGACGCCGTTGGCCTCGTCACAGAGTGCTGGGGATGTGGAAGCGGCAGGGCAGGAGAAGCGCATTTTAAACAATGCGGGGCAGTGTGCCTGTTGCGGCGGGGGCAGCTATGAGCACGGACAGGAGGAACTGTGTTTGCTGACGACGTTTACTGTCAAAGTAACCAACAAAAAGTTTTTTTTTTTTAGTAAAAACTGAAGGAGAATATATCTGTCTCATATGTTTTTCCACCAGAAAGCTAGTGGATGCAATCACTTAATCTGCCAGAAGAGACAGGCGTGGAAAAGGTCAGCGGAGTTCTGAGGGTCTCACTGCCGTGGGTAGGAAGAAATGCCTGTCCTCCCATAGCAGCCAGTGGGCACAGGTTAGGTGCCCAGGACATACTAATTTCCCTTTGCTGTCGGCAGCCATAAATGAAACCAGTCCAGGTTATTTTTAAACATGAATCTGACCCTCTCAATGGCCAAACTGGCAGGGTTGTCAGATCCAGAAACTGTGTCCCTTCAGTGCCTGGCTAGGAAATGGGGGAGCAGCGAGGAGCGGACGAACTTTCAGTGTGGTTTACGGACATAGTAGTGCACAGAAAGGAGAAAAGACACACTTACTTGGTGTAACAATCACTCGAGTGCCGGACCCGAACTGCAGCGCACCTGCAAAGCCTGTCTGGGCACAGTGGTTGACTCGGCTACAAAAACCCTGCCTCCTCTTTGTAGCCACACGATTTGAGGCCCCAGGTGGAAGCTACAGTTTCCCAGGTGGGAGAGGGTTCAGACATGTGCATCATGAAGCCATGGTATTCCTTATTTTGTGCCAAGCCTTTCTCTAGAGGCCCTTCCTCATCCAGGGCACAGCTCTGGTCTCCGTGTAGGCATTTGGTGCCCCGCGGCAGCCGCTGCCACTCAGTGGGGGCTGTGCCAGGGCCCCCCTTAGACAGGATTCCCTCAGGTGCCTGAGCCATTTGGGGATCACTCAGGGAGCTAAGGAACTCCTCAGAAATACAACTGACAGGCTAAAGAGGCAGGCAGCGGCCTGTGGTGGGGTTGGTGCTGGGGTAGGCACAGTTGTCAGGAATCAAAGCAGAGAGAAAGAAGAGAGAATTTAGAGATAGAAGGATGCAGACCTGGAGTGGAAGAGTCTGAGAACAAAAGTAAGGAGCTGATGTCAAAGTTCGTCTGGCTCTGCTTTGTGAGAACACACGAGTTCGGGGGAAAAGAAACATTCTTGGCTCTGTCAGTTGCCCTGACCTGTGTAGTGCCGCCTAACCTCCCGGGCCGACTTCTCACAGCAGCCGAGAAGGCCACACTACACATGGAGAGCACTGCCCGTCTTACTTCTGCCTCCCAGAGTCATCCGACCAAGTGTTCCACAAAGGGGCAGGAGCAGCAGCCACAAAAAGATACTCAGAATCTGCTTCTCTTTTCCTCATTAGGCTGTCAATCTGTTGAGCTAATAAGTCCTGTGAAGTGTCTTAATCTCTCCCAAGGAAAGGAGTCATATAAATGCAAAATAGCAGCTATAAGTCAAATGGCTTGCTGGATATCTTTTCTTTGTGTGAAGAGATTTTGAATAGAAGGAAAACTTTCTGTGTGGGGAGGAGACAGTCTGGGAAAAACACAACAGCATTTGTTTTTATTAGGCTGAGCCTATACAGCACGAAATAAAACAGATCGGGCAATTATTTAGGTAATGTGACAGTCGAGTCAGACAATTTAGAGCACAAAGAAGGTTTCTCGAGGAAGTGCCTAAATATCTGGATCAGCTACAGGCATTAATCAAATTAACTGGGTAACCGGGCTGTGTAGACACAAACTAATAAACGTGCCTGATATGGTTCTTTGGATAGGGTTACATTTTTTAAACTTCACATTAAAACTGGTCCAATGTTTGTACCCACTCTTCATTTTCGCACCGTAACTGACATTTCCCATTCTTTTCTTACTACCCAGGTCTTATGCTTAGAGCCGGGAGGTGAGGGTGACCTTCTCCCTGGAGAGCCTTATCAGGTTAACGCATGGAAACTCATTTAGAAATTCTTATTAAATGTCTGGGATGTGAGAGCAGGCTATTACAGATTAAGGACTTTTTTCTCAAGTGGCAAAGGACTTACAGGGAATAACG
Organism: Phyllostomus hastatus; assembly: GCF_019186645.2. Classification (NCBI taxonomy): domain Eukaryota; kingdom Metazoa; phylum Chordata; class Mammalia; order Chiroptera; family Phyllostomidae; genus Phyllostomus; species Phyllostomus hastatus. Next base: position 264,433 of record NW_025333860.1, on the reverse strand, counting down.
GTGAGTCTTGTTCCAGTCCCGAAGACAAGCTTCTCTTCCCCAGAGGTTGGCACAGTGCTTCTGCCCAGTATAAAAACACTGCTGTGCTGCATTTTCTTCCCCTCAGAGTACACTGGGGTATGCTGTGTGCGTTTTGACTCTCACTTGGGGATAGGCTTTTAAAAGCTGTCCCAGGGAAAATGCTGTCTTCCATGTTTCTTAACAACAACAACAGAAAACCAAAACCCAAATCACTAACAGCCTCTGTCTTCTCTTGCCCATTTTCGTCCTCAAACAAAAGCTTCCATTCTCATGCCTGAACGACAGTTCTTAAAGAATTCTTGGGGCTACAGGGGTGGTTTTCACTCTAGTATCCCATCATCTGAAATCACCTTCATTTTCTGTGGACCTCTCGCTTTTGAAGTTTTTATTTCTCCCAAGTCAACCAAACTGATATTCTCTCTTAGCCTGGAGTCCTAGCCTAGAGCTTCCAGACCTGCTTCACTTCAAGTCTTGCCCCTCTACTTGCCACTAGCTGAAACCAAATCGGCTAGAAAAGACACATTCTACTAGCTTTTATAAGAAGAAAACAAAACTTAAAAATAACAGTCTTTGGTTAGAAGTTGAAAAGACAGAGATTTACCAGAAAAGGACATAAATGGCAATTGTGGCTTATTTAGGAACAGCCAAACCGACCTGGTTTCACGTGTAATGTTGTCCCCTGCCCAAAGGTGAGTTTTCCAGCGATGCCAGAGCTACACTCTAACCCTGCACTTTACAAAAACTTCAACAGACCACCTCCCAACCTGCCCTCCAGCAACCTGATCTACTTACAATAACTGATATTTATGGATAGCTTACTACGTGCTGACCACTATGCAAGGCCCTGTGTAGGTACAGGCTCTTTTAACCTCGTGACAATTCAGTGAGCTAGGTACTATTGTTGTCCCCATTTTACAGATGAGAAAAATAGGCATGAAGAGATCAGGTCACCTGCTCAGTGCCACACATCCAGCAAGTAGCACAATTAGGATTTTCCCAGGCATTTAGATGCCAAAATTTATGTTCTTAACCATTATGTTATCCCTTTCAGTAGGCTTCCTCGTTCTATTATGGGTTCTCCTTTAACATGTATGCACCAGTAATGCTGAAAAAACAGTTAGCGCAGTGACCCTAATAAATGTACCCTGAGCTGGTTCTCCTGAAAGGCTTACATTCCATAAACTTAACATTAGAACTGGTTTAATATTTATACCCACTCTCAGCATTTTGGCACTGCGGTTGACATTTCCCATTTTTTCTCGTGACACGTGTCTTACATTTAGAGCTGCAAAGGTAAGGGCGACCTTCTCCCCAGAGAGTCTTATCGGGAGAACAGATGAAGCTCATTTAGAAATTCATTAATGCCTACATCAAGGATGTCTGTCCCGAAGCCCCCGGACGTCCCCGCACAGCTTCCCTTCCTCTTCCCGAGCTCTGCCAAGCCTGGAGCTCCAGGGCTGCCCTGGGAGGTGTCTGCAGCCAAAGCCACAGCACACACTGCTGGGGACAGTCTGGTAGCACAGACCACAACTCGGAAAAGGGTAGGTGGTCTCTAAGATGCTTCTGAAGACTCTTTGAGAGAAGAAATTCTCAGAGGAGGCCAGAATTAGGATGAAACCCACTCCTTTCCTGTTACTTGTAGCAAATCCACCATAAAGCTGTAAACCAATGAGGACTGAGAGATGCAGGAATTATATGGCAAGTTTGAGTCATTCTGGATAATCTATGCTGGGGAGATGTTCTCTAGGGAGGTCATTGGGATGCGTCTACATCCTGGGGTTCCCAGCAGCACTTGACTTATCTTTGGCTGGGGAGCGGGGGAACAGTGTTTACCAGGGGTCCATGGTGAGGTTGGTGCATGTGGACTAAGGAACCCATGATATGTGATGCATGTTCTCAGCTTCTCTAACTTTCAGTGCTCCCTGGGAATGGGGCTGCTGGTTTGCTCTGTGAGAAAATAGTCCAACTGCCTTCCTACCCTGCACTTAGGGACCCCTCCATCTAGTTATTTTGATTGAAGAATAAGCAAGGGTTCAGCCTAGGTGAATAGAAGAAAACCACTACCCATAACTGCACATCCGAAACATTTGGGCTTAGAAAGGAGACAGTTTCTGAGCAAACAACATAGACAGGTTTGAGAATTAATTTGAAGACTCACTTGGTTTTACTGCCAGACTTGTCCCCAATCCCCAGATCAGCTTACGGTTGTTGCCAGTATTACACAGTCATAGAAAGCTTTACGGAAACCGACCAGGCCAATGTGCACCAGGAAATCCCTTTCAATCCCCAAATCCAGAGGCATGCTCCTCCAGCTGGGAGCCTGGCCAAAGATGCACCGTGGTCAATTCCCAGCACGGCCGGGATGGAAAGGTCCTTCTGAGGTTAAATAATTCATCCTTCCACCTCCAGACGGACCTGCCCCCTCACCAGGCTAGCAAGGAGGGGCTCCATTCTGACAAAGCCCCTAAAGATGGGCTCTCCCACTCCTCACGTTCAACATATCTAGGCTTTCTGACTCCAGGAGTTAAGACAGAAAGGACAAGTATCTGTTTTACTCCAATTCATTTGTTCCTGTGCCAATTATATATGTGCCCATTTCCACATGTACATATGGCATACATAAACACTGTGTAATCATTAGGATTAATGATTAGAATTAACAAAAAATAAAACTTAGTGCTATGGTCACCTTTAGAAATTAGAGCATTCATTATGAATTCAGCAGAGATACTCACAGGGTTTGACCATTAACCTTGTTCCCCCTCCAAATGTGAGCTTGTTGCCTGCATTATTATTCACACAGTGATCTTCAGCTCAGCAAAAACCTTCTAGCAACCGAACTAAGTTTTCCCTAAAGATCTTCTGGAAGGAACGATACAGTGAGCAGAGAGAATATTAAGTAATTGTCACAGTAATAACCTGGCACAGAATCCTAACACCAGCTTGGATTCAGGACTGTTCCTAAATTGGATAAATGAGGATATTCTTCCTGAATATCCTAAAGAAGAAGTTTTCCTATATAAGCCCAGAATACTGGCTGCCAAAATCCTAGCATATCCTCTGGTGTTTTAGATAATAATTCTCCAGGGGTTCTGAAGATTTTATATTTGTCCGACTTATTTGGACAGAGTAGGAATAGCTTGTGCCCAGGCACCGAAGCCCGAACAGCCAGAGGTCCTGTCATCACAGTGGGAGAGATTGAGGGCAGCTGCCCACTTCCACCTGGCAAGAGAGGTCAGAATGTTGGCTCACCCACTGAGGATGCTGGAGCCAGACACCGCTGACTGAGGTCCAGCTTCTGGAACATATAAGAGGATTCCCGTCTTTTCTCATTCTTGGAACTACAGGATGTTGCAGGCACTGGTCTGCCCTAGGGGGAACTCCTGACTCCAAATCCAGACCTTTCTATACCCTGCTTACACAGTCACCAGGAAAAATACTTTCACCACTTTCTGCCTTTGTCCTAGTAGAGACTTTTCCATTCTCACTGTCCGCTTCCTGGGAGACAGCACAACTCAAGGACTAACTGGAAATCATTCTCTGACAGGTAGCTTTCCCTGTCCTGTCTAGGGGATCCTGTGGTGTCTCTCTCAGTTTTGAGTTAGCCCAAAGAAAAATCTGGGGAGGAAACTCCCTGACACCACTGCTGAGTGTACTGCATGGTCTTCCTCTCTCCCCACTGCCTCCCGGCTGCCTGGAGGACCAGGGCTTAATGAGCAACAATTAGGAATGGACCACTCCAGAAGGAAAACAAAGAACATGCTGGCAATGTGGCAGCTCATAAATGTCCCCCTCGAATTTAGTTAGAGTGGTTCCTCTTTTAGAGATTATCTTCCTGTGGGCAGATCCCTCTGTCCCATACCCATTACAGAGCTCTCTTTCCTTCCTTCCTGCTTCGCCATTTGCCTCGTAGCCAAGCCTTGTTAATTTTTAAAGGGTGTATAATTTCTCAAATTCTCCCTTCAAAATTAAGTCTGGTGACACCTGTGCTTGGCCTCCTGGCTAAGAAACAATTTGTTTCATGTATGCGAGTCTGTTTTCAGTGGTGTGTCCATGGTGTCTGATTTACGGAGATAAGGTACGGGCGTGGGCACTGGGAAGCATTCAGGGGAAGAATGCGTCCAGCTTGCCTGGAGCAGAGCATTTGTGAAAAGGAATTGCTGGAAATAAATTTGGAGAACAGAAAGGGTCCATATTTTAGAGAACCTGAAGTGACAGGCTAGGAAACGACAAGATGGTTTCTCAAAATACGAACGCCCAGGTGAAATCCGACAGGGGAGAGACAAATAAAGAGGGGTAGGAAAGTGAGTACAAAATGTGGAATGAGATTACAGTTTTAAAATAGTAAAGGATACAGAATTTCTATGTTTAGAAGAGTCTTCCAAGGTCTTTAGCTAATAAATAGTTTTTTTAATGATAATACATTTCTTATGAAATTGGTGGTGAGTCCATCCTCAGAGCTCTCCTTTGTCCCTCCTGTCCAGAGTACAGGGCCCCAGACTTGCCACTTCAGAGAGCAGTCATTTTTGCTTCCATAGGTCATAACAAGTAATCCCCTTATTTTACCATTCCTTGCCCTTCAAACACTAACAACTTCTAAAATAAAGTCCATCTTGCCTGTAATACTCACTTGTTAAAACCTGCAGCCTGGTTCCTGATCCAAAGACATATTTGTAGTTTCCTGAGGAAGTCACAGTGTTATGTGGCTCTACATAAACCAATCGAAGGTCACCATTTCCTGGAATAGCTTTGCTGTCATTTGGTAGGACAGCACATGCACTTTCCTGTTGGAAGGTCTTAACCTCATGTTTTTCTAAAAGGAACTTATTTGGGATAATATCTCATTTCCTATAGAAAGTCTTCTCTGCTTGATTGGGTCTGAGTTTGCCAAACTTCCTCAATCTTGTGCTATGTTTTTCTTAAGTGTTTTTAAGTGAAGAGAGTCTGTCTTAATGAACATATAGGATTTAAACATCTAAATGATTATTGAATCTTCAAAGTACTCCCTTTAGGACTATTTAAGAGTCACATTATGAGCCACACAAATACACCAAGGCTATTACTATACTCACACCTCATTTTGAAACCAAAATAGTACCATTAACTAGCTTGAGTCTTTATTTATGTCATGACCCTTAAAGGTTTTTTGGTTATTAACAAAAATGAAATCCACCTTCAAAGATCAAGCCATTCTAGATGCTACAAAAAGAGGCAGAATCAAAGAGGAGGTGAGCAATGGACAGTGGGTCAGACTAAAGTGTGAGCCACTTTAAGCTGGGCCACTCATTTAATTGTATAATCTCTTAACAAACCTGCTCATTATGTTATTGTCACACCTGGTTCAGGCACAGAGGACTGCAGATGAAATACCGCAGAAGCGTGAGGTGGCAGGCATTTCTATAAGCGGTGTGCCTGCACGGAAAACACCTCAGTTTCTATAATTCTAACAGGGGAAAAAAAAGCAAAAACAAAAACCACTGAACTCTGCAAGTGTGGATATAGCCTGTAAATTTTCAGCATTGCTTTCCATAATTCATCTCTATTACCCTTTCCCTGACAGCTTCACAGCACAGGTAACACATTCTGCTTTATCGCAGATAATTCAGTGGAGGTGGGGAGGCTTCCAAGGCACTGGTATTTTCTGCTCCTTCTACAGGGTCGACTCAGCAAGCCGAGGTAAAGGGGTGAAGTCCATGTGGGGAACTACTTTATCCCTGGTGTGAAGAACGGGGTTGTGTCCTGTCTCCAGATAAAATTTTATTATTCTGCTATTCTCCCAGAAAAGGAAAGTCATGAGAAGCTTGTAGCTCCCTCTGCACTCCCCTCACCCGAGTTGTCAGTCCACTTGCTAGGGTTTTCAGCTTTACCAGATGACGTGGGAATAAACTCAACTAGATCCTCGTCACTTGTCCGTTAAAGATGCTTTCTTGGCTACACGCTGCTGCTTGGATAGCACCGCTTTTCATTGGTTTGTTTCTGTCTCCATCATAAAGCTTTCTCTTATCTCTGTCTCTTTCCCAAAGCCTCGAGGTGCTTTGTGGACCTTTGAGAAATACTGATTGCAGTATTAATACAATTTATCAAACTGCCCATAGACCTGATAACCAAAATCTAGCCTCGAGGGAAACATGTATTCATATCTTGCTCACACATCTGACACAGTTAACAACTGCATGCTAAATGAATCAATAAACTTCACCTGTGTTTCAACAGGTCCCATTGGATTTCTTTTCGGAAACAATAATTTGTTAACCACAAGAACTCACCGGGTGTGACCAACAGCATGGTGCCTTTGCCGAAGCTGAGTTTGTACCCGGTATTTGAGTTCCACAGTGCGTTTTCCCTAAACAAAAACCCCCTTGCAGTTGCCACTCTGCCTCTCCTCCTCATTTGAGCCTCTGTTACATCCACTGTCTAAAAACCAATCACACAGCAGTCACACAGACCGGGGTTGTCCGGAGCCCTCTTCCATGTGACCATTGCTGAGAAGGTCACCCACTCACCACTATGAGGTAGGCAGTAATTTCTGAGAAGTGCTATCCTGGGGAGGGGACCATGTTACATGCTGTGTTTTCCTATGTCCAGCAGAGCAAAGTGCTTGACTGGGCTGAGGACAGCCAGAAGCATGACCAGGAGCAATTCTGTGGGCTCCTAGTTGAAGGGCGAAAAGACACCACTGAGACAGTAGTTGGTAAATTTTTTCTCATTCACTCAGTTTGTACTTTAGTTGCACTCACTGATTTAGTCTTTGAGACCCCAGCACTTACTTGGTTTAACAGAGAGTGTTGTGCCCTTTCCAAAGGTGAGCTTTCCTTGGCTTCCTCCAAAATTCACACAGTCATATGGGGCCTTACAATAATCAGTGGGTGGGAAGACTGAGGGAGAGACTGAGCAAGTGAGATCACCTTTCCCTCTAGTGGAAGTCTCACCACCTTGCAGCCTCAGCTCCCAGCTACTTGCTTGAGTCAGGATGTTTCTCTAAAAATAACAGCAGCTGGCTGTGTAGATAGAGCTGAGCTTGATCTTCAACCACCAGTTTGCTGCCAGAACACTGGGTCCTGATGGCTTGCTCATGCCTGAGACACGTGGGATGCCTGCAAGATCAGGCAGAGACACGCTACCTGGCACAGGGTCAGCATCAGGGGCCAGGCACCGTGCTGCTTTCAGAGGCACAGTTCTTAAAAAGAATGATGACAACAACGATAACAGCAACACAAATCCAACAGAAAACAAACACCCCAAAACACAACAAAATTGCTGATTGTATACCTCGTGGAGAGGAGGGGTTCTTACTGAGAAAAAACTGATTTTTGAGTTGTTAGGTCTTTGAGCTCTGTCTTATTGCAGAATATGGGTTTTGCATATTAGCATTAGGAGTTTTATATATCCAGAGCCAGTGACGAAGCCAGTGAAAATTTCTACTCCTTCGTGACCTAATTCTTAAGATTGCCAGAATTCATCAACTAACAGATATCCACCAGCTCTGGCACAAAGACACTAGGCATATTGATCGTCTTGGGAGTGGCACTGTCTTAATTCCACTAAAACGACACAGAATGGAACTGCCACTCACTCAGGTCAGCTTTTGAGATGCCCCCACTCCCCTCACTTACTTGGTTGTACTGTCAGTCTGGTCCCTGCTCCAAAGCGTAGGTCATTGTTGTTATTGCCACAGCAATACGCCCTCTAACAAAAACCTCTTTGGGACACTTTGCAGGGCAGGCTCCCAGCAGGACAGACACAAGAGGGAGAAGCACCAACTGATATCACAAAACCCAACAGTCCCATTCTCCTCTTGCTACAGAGATGAGGTCATTTGATCATGCGTTAAGGCTGTAAAAGTGGGCACTTCTCAGTGCACGGTGTGCAGCCAGTCTAGGCCCTGAATGGCACTGTGAGACACATAGTCAGCTTTCAAACAGGCTCCCGAAATGTGTATAAACCCACCCCACAAACAAATCATGCCCAAATACACTGTCTTCAGACACCACATGTATGAGGTACTGCCTGGTGGCATGCTCCAGAACTTCTATAATTTGCATCTTAATTATGGGTTCAAAACATCCAAAGTACTCATCTATATAGTTTCATGAAAATGTCATACAGTTGTTTTGTACTTGGAAAATAGTGAAACATGGCTGTGCTTTTGGGGAGAGGTGTGGCATTTGATTATGTTTCCAGAGGGTCAAGGTTCTGCTTTTACTCTGCCAAGGGCCCAACAAAACGACTCTTCTCGGAAGCTGCACGTGGGGTGTTAAGCAAGTTTTCCTGAGAGTCACTCTACAAGATTAGGTCACTGCAGCTCATTTCCTCCCACTTACACATATCAGCCTTGAAAAGTTATCAGAATAAGCAGGACTCTTTCTATGACAGTGATTTTAATTCTGCTGCCCAGAGTGACAAAGTCCTGATGATAAACTAATTCCCAAACCCACTGTTCCAAAGGAAACACAGAGCAATGACAACTGAAGAAGCAGCTGAAGCAGGGAGAAGTCTGTTTGCACCGGTGGAAAGGAAAGCTTCAGTCACAGAAACAAAAGTAGCACAAGTTCTGACCGAAGGCCCTGAGGCGCCCTCAGCGAGGTCACCTCCCACTGTAAGGAAGGAAGGACAACATCCAGCCAGGATAAGCACATGGTAGCACCCCCTCTTTTAAAGGAACATGTCGTTAAGCTACATCATGGTTCCTAGTACCCACCAGAGGTGACCTGAAGTCTTGTTCCAGTCCCAAAGACGAGGTTCCTGGCACCGCCAGTGGTTACACAGTGAAATGCTCCCTAACAGAAACCTGATGCTTGAATTTCCATCTGGTCTCCACTCCTTTACTCAGAGCTCTCTCCTCATGACCTCTTCCCAGATGGGGAGCTAGGTGAGCCCTCAGGGTCCATTTCCATTGCCCAGACGCTGCAGTAATAACCCCTACAAGGGCAGCAGGGCTCTGGCCAGATACTAGCTTGGCTAACACTACCTGTTGGTGATCCTCTTTGACCTTGACTGATCATAAGGTGCTGGCTAGTTCATTAAAGCCGTGGAGTTGTCAAGTTCAACTCTGTAGACATTGAGAATTGAGCACTTTGTCGTTTCCCTTTCTCTGTTTTATGTTAATGTTAATGGATCTCTCTTGTCAGACTTGATGAGTGACGGGGTTAGGAAGTCAAATGATTAATAACAGTTCTAACTTAGAGTCCTTAAATCAGGCAGAGAAGAGGGCATGAGGACAGAAAAGGAGAAATAATCAGGCCTCTATCTACCCAGCCATTCCCACCATTCCTATGAAAGCCACTGTCATTGCAAAGGTGCTGCAGACAAAGTGGCCTGCATGTTTGTGCCCCAGTTCTAGGGGTATCCTTTGCTGCTGGAGTCCAGAATTCCCAATAATGGCCTTGTAGTAAAAAACAGTCACATAAGCACCCAGGGGTCCTCTAAAGCACAGACTGTATCACCCTCCCTCATCTACACTATTCAAAACCTACTGTGTGCTTAGGACAGTGCTGGTGACAGCAGTGGTACCAAAGGCTCACCGGAAGGGTTTAGAAATGCCCCCATGGGGACTGCATTTAGGTCCCCATCTCCCCTGGCAGATGCACTTACAGGGCTGGATGGTGAGCTGGGTTCCTCTCCCAAAAGTGAGCACGTTAGTACCTCCTCCTGTATTCACACCCTGGGACAACCCTTTGCATAAATCTCTCTGCCAGGGACTCAGGCCCTGAACCTTTCAGGACTATTATAGCCACTCTTAAGCATACCAGGGAGAGCTCATAGCCCTGGCTGGGGCTGCCAGTCATTTCTGTCCCTCTCTTGGTGTGCCATAAAAGCTCAAAACACATATAACCAAGGCAAGGGGCTTCCAACAGCACCAATGTTGACTTCTTTAGGAGAGTGACCATGGCCACAAAACTCTCCCCCTCACACAGGGAGGATGGGTAGGACAGAAGCCCTTAGTCACTACTACTTAAAAGGGCACGAAAAGGCACTATGTTTTGTAATATGGAATCCAAAACAGGACAAGCCAAACATCAGACAAGAACACACAATAGGAAAACACAGTGAGGTCTCTCTTGGACTTACTGGGCTTCACTGCTAAACGAGTCCCGGTCCCGAAAGTCAGCTTGTTTGCGCCACCCTGTTCCCACTGCTGTCAGCAGCTTTACAGAAACAGGGCAGACACCTGTCAGGAGTGTCACATCACCAGCCCGTCTGCCCTGGCTTTCCCCTGACACTGACCCAGAAATGCCCTAAACCAAGCAGTGTGGATCTTTTCTCACACATTTCTAAGTCATCAGCTTTCTAAGTCACAATATCTGAGCTCAAGAATACAGACCAAGGTTGCCATTTTATGAATCAAGACACCCTAACAGCAAGCAGTGTGGTCCACAGAGATGTTGGCATTGACAAAATTTTTAAGATTCTATTTTAAAGCTGTGGGGCACACCAGTTAATTGGTGTGATAAACTCTCTCAGTGACAATACATGGAAATCTGTAAGAGAATCACACTAATAAAGTGCTTGTGTTGGGCTGAAATTTACTTTTTCTTTCTTTAGAGTCACATATTTCTAAGCCAGAAAGAGTCTATTCAACATGGAGTGAAAGTTGGGTTATGATAAGGGTGGGCTGGAATGAGTTTTATACTCACAAGGTTGGACTCTCAATGTGGTTCCTGAGCCAAAGATCAGCTTGTTTCCGTAGTTCACACAGCATCAAACTCCTCTACAAAAACAGCGTGTGGCTGTGGAGGTGTGTGGCGTGGACTGGGGCGAGTGACTTGGTCCTGGAAACTGAAGACTGTTCATTTTGCATTAAGGACCTGCTGGTATTTGGCCAAGAAGCCAAGAACACTGTAATAATTACAGAAACTTCTAAATGTGGAAAAATTGGTTGCATGTGGAATTTGGCTTGTGTGTGCTCTTTGCTTCTTGGACTAGGATAAATGCTACAACTTTTCTCTCAAAGAAATACTCTGAAGGTTTAGGGTATCTTTTTTTTCCAGGACTTTTTAGCTAGAAAAGCTTACCAGAAATACTTACTGGGTGTAATGGTAAGTCTGGTTCCAGTCCCGAAGATTAATTTCTGGTTTCCTTTAGCCAGAATTTTCTTTCATCTCATTAACTTTAATCACCCCACCATTCCACCCCCATCCAAACACTTCTACTCTGCTGTGATGTCCTCCAATTTCAAAACCCATAGCAACTACCCATCACTAAAAGTTTCTGAAAGTGCTGCTTGGAAATGACTGAACTCATTTTAGCTGGTTACCACATATTTTCAAATATTTGGGGCTCTGAGTTGGTTTAGAGCCACTCTGGGGAAAGGATTCTTAGACTGAGCTGCTGTCAGCAGCAAGGGGAATATGGCATTTTCCTCGGGTGTATTCCGTTTTCACCTGGGCCAGTTTCCTACACGCTTCTGGCTATTATGGCATCTGTGACAGGCAGCAGACGGACCATGGCTGGGTCCTCAGATCCCACAGCTCAGGTTTGCTGCCGTCTTGCTTTGGAACTTTAGGAGCTCCCTGTCCCCAGACACAGAGTGGGAATAGCACCACTTTCTTATTCTACCCAAACAGAGCAGAAGAAAGAGACTTTGATATCTAAAGGCGCTTTAGCCAGCCCAGCTGGGAGGCTGTAACTTTCACTATAAGAGCCTGAGCCATCCAAAGCCTCATACTCTGCCTTACATTTCTAATGCAGAAAAAAGAAAAAATACGATTCCTCTAGGTAACTGAGTGGTTAGGCAGTTGGGAAATCCAGACTTGGACAGGTTCCATTCCTCCAGCTCTAGTTCTTTCAGTATGCTTTTATTTCCATTTTGGAAGGGTGTCTTTGGTTATAAAGTGAACATATTCAAATTTTCCATAGCTTTTAATTTTAGGAGCAAAAAATTTATTTGCCCCATGTTTTTCACATTACTGTACTCTGTGCATATATATCCATTCTATTTATCTGCCTGTCTGTCTGTCTATCCATCACCTACTTATCTGTCTCTCAGACAGAGTTGTTACCAGTTAATTCTGTGTCTCACCCACACGCAGATGTGCTGCCACACCGATAAATGCCACTGAAACCCCTCCCCCGCCCGCCCTGTTTTCCAAGTTTAAACCTTCCTTTCTGGATCAGTACGTAGACTCCCACTGAGTCAGCCCCACCCAGAACACCAGCTCTTAGCACCTTTTCAAATACCTTTGCCATCTGCAAAGAGAGACACACATGGGCTAGTTTTGTAAAATTATAACACCTGGCATTCTGTCTGCCTGCCTCTCTGGATCTTCTAGTTTGCTTGTCTCCTTGAAGCCAATGTTTCTAGCATTTCTTGCGAACACTTACAGTATTCGGAGTTAAAATGATCACACATGATAAAAATGAAGATGCAGTCATTCTGTCTGAATTCTCTTCACATGTCACATTATAATCTCATAATGGCAGCACCAAAAACAGAATTGCGAGTAATATTTTCTAGTTATGAATTATATATTCAAGACTGGAGTTTGCCCAGAAGCTCAGATATTTGGCTAATACCCATCCCATCTCTAACAGTTATGAGAAAGGACAGATGGAAGTTCTCCTTTCTAAGTCTGCATGGTTTGGTATGACCCCCGGAATTTTATGCAGGCAACCTGGAAATTAAGGAACTGATTTCCTGACCAAGTTTGAAATACTTACTGTGTGTAATGGTAAGTCTGGTTCCAGTCCCGAAGATTAATTTCTGGTTTCCATAGTTAGACACACAGTGCTCTAAGTCATTGCAAAAACCACTGCTCCAAATTCTCCAAACCCTACTACAAGCACCCCACCTCGTTTCTTGTGACCCCTCCTCGAAATGCTTCTACAATGTCAAAGCCACCAGTGACCCTTCATGTCGCTTCCTGTTGGAACAACTCAGAGAAACAGAGATAAAAGGCTATATAATTAGGAGAGGCTTGACAGATGAGAACTGTTTTGATTTTTCTGCCAACCTTTTCTTCAGAGAGAACAAAAATCCTCTTTCTCCCTCCAGGTGCTGTCAGAATTCCCTCGGGTCTAAACGCAGGTGCGAGTCTGGAATCCCCTGCCGTCTTTCTCATTCTTTCACACCATCCCACGTTCCCGTTCCCTCTGAAGTGCCTCCTGTCCCTTTTCTCGCCTTCTGGTCCATTTTCTCTCAGTTGTCCCTCCATTCTCTGCTCCTGTGGCCTGTGCCACAAAGGGCCAGACATCTCTGGTCAGTGCAGATGTGAGGGGCTAGCTAGGGGATGGCCATGACTACAGACAACATTTTGTCCCCCTCCTTCGAGGGATTTTCAGGCAGGAAAAGAAAAACCTGTCCCGGTGTCAATCATTCAATCACTCTAGGAGTGGGTGGGAGGGGCTCTTTGCTATATTTCAGATAAATTTATACAGAAAAGCAGAGAAATAGAATAAAAGACTTTTGATGATTCTTTCTGGAGTTTAAAGGGTTTGCACAACACAATGGTGGTAGAAAATTTTCTCTGACTTACTTGGAATGACTGTCAAACTTGTCCCCGTCCCAAAATAGAGCTTCTGGTTACCAGTGTTACACTGTGATAGGAAGCTCAACAAAAACCGGGCAGAAGAGAGAGCCACACTTACACAACCCCCTTCCCCCTACCCATACACACACACCGACCGACAGGCATGCAGACAGACTGCCTTTTTCCCCTGTGCCGATGCAAGAGCAAGGGCAGTAGGGGAGGGAACTCAAGGGCTGAGAGCAGCTGGGACCACGTGAGGCTGGAGGGACCGAGTCCTCCTGAGGGGGATTAGAGAGGGCGGACCTGCAGCTTGTGCAGCTCGCTGTCTAATTAAAAGTGTAGGCCCATTTGTTTTATTTCTGGGCATTTAAAAAATTCTTTTCTTTTAAGATCTAATTTCTCTCCTGGTGATCATATGATTTTGAAGTGCATTTTAATTAGGTGTCTTTATTACCTCTTTTCACTCTGGGAAGGATTTTATTTCTTTGTGAAATTTCTGGAATAACTCATTGTCTCCAGAGTAATCCAACATGAGGCTCTGATCAGCTTGCTCCTCTCCACCCTGCCTCATTTCCCTAACACCCCCATGATGCCGTGTTCATTGTCCATTTTGCCCCACACCTTGTCCCCCATGCACAGAGAATGTGGCAGGGAGAGGAGAGCATAGTTTGGTGACTTGTTTTTCAAATCGCCACTTTCCAGTCCCAAGCTGTCTATCCTACCTTTTAAGGATCAAACCTCCCTTTGCCATTCTTTGACCTTCTTTTCTGGTCGGAGGTAATACATCTTGATCCCTCAGCTTTGTGTGCTCAACCACATGCCACCTCCACATCCACTGCAGCCCCATGCATGTGACTATTAGCTTGTCCCCACTCCACATTTTGCAGGCGAAGTCACGGGGAGACTTACTTGGAATAATTGATAAGCTTGTTCCCTGCCCAAACGTCAGCTTGTTGTCGTTGTCACACAGCCACCCAACCCTTTGCAATAACTGGCAGGTGACTCAGAGATCTTAGACCCCAATCTTTCTTGATGTCACTTCAAAGCACCTGAGATAGCTATGAGACAGGATCTGTGAGTGGGGAGACAGCTTCCCAAGGATGACATGAACCTTGCTGGGAGCGAGTGCTCCTCCACCGTGGTGTCATTACAATTTCTGACATGCAGCGGGCTTTAAAATCATCGGTGAGCTCCCTGGTCTCCTCCTCCCTTCTCTACTATCCCCCCATCCACACAACCTCCCAATCTGCATTCCATTTCCATCTCCAAGCACTTGCTTGGTGACACCAGGTCCTCAGGCACCATTGATCCGCCTTCTTGGAGACGGCGTATGTTCACTGGCACTGGGTGATTAAGGAACTGGAAATGCCAGGCTCTCAGAGGGTGAGATCTGGGCTCCCTGCTCCTTATTTCTGGTCAATATGTTGTTCTCATTTGTCTGGCTAATGAAGAGCTGACCTTTCTAAGTGGATGAGTTTTGTTGCAATGACAACTGCCAGAGAGCTAACAGCACCAGCAGAGCTCTCAGGCAGATTTGGCCTTTCCAGCCCTTTTGGCAGATTTCAGTCAAAGAGATCCCAGGCTCAAAAGTCGACCTCTCAGCTTTGGCTCCCACATTACTGGCCTTGCTGAAATCTGCGCAACATTGGTCCAACCTGTCCCTGCTCATTAGAAGCAGGCTTTCCTCAGAGGCATCTTGCACATCCAAAATGATTGTAACAAGCCAACATTCAGCAGCACCGCACATTCTAGCTCCCCACCCACCTGGTGGGCACTGATGCTGCCACTCAGTGGAGCAGATGGGCAGTGAGGTCAGACCACCCCCTCCACACACACAGCATCGGGGCTGTGCTGCCTGCCTGCCTGCCTGACTCTGCCGGTATGGGGACTGGACTCTCCCCCCTTTGGCATGGGGGTAAAACCCTGCCCTCGCTGGAGAGCCTAGGAAAACAGAGTGCCCTGCGATCGTTGTCGGAGCGATGACACTTCTCTGGATACCCGCCTCTTCATCTCAGTCTAATGAAGCTGCGGTGAAAGATATATTCTTGCTTTTTAACTCCCTACCTCCTTCCTGCCTCTCATTTCTTTCATTTATCGTTTCTGAACACCCACAGGGCTCCAGACTCTCCTTGATCTATTTCCATCTGACTCCATTAGAATCCCTGCAAGAAAGAGCCAAAAGCCTAAAATGCAAAAAGACATGGGGAGACACTATGAGTTTGGGTCTTTCTGGCTCCCTTGGCTTCACGGTTAACCGCGTCCCCTTTCCAAATATCAGCTTTTCTGAGCTGTCAGCCTTCTTCCTGCAGGAGGGCATTTTACAGCGACTGACAGGAGGAACTTTATGAATCTTTAAAAAACAGTCAGTTTCTCCCTCTTCCCGGCGGGGTGCAGCCACAAATACATTAAAGCCAAATCTTTCTATCTGCTCTAATTATCAGCAAGGATACAAGTCACCACGAGGAGAAAGGTATTAAGCCTTCTATCTGAAACTCTTTGGAATGAATTGCAATCTCTTGCCTGGTGGTTTAAGAGCTGGAAATGAACACAGTGGATGCGTATTTCTTTCCATCTTTCCTCCTCTGTCTCTTTCTTTGTATCTACAGGTACAGCACGAGACGGGCAGGGAACATAGAGGGGTTTGAAATAAGACCTTCGATTCCCATTCAGTTTTCATTTTCTCCCTCTCTGCTTTCGTTTAGAACCCATTCTGAACCGAATGCCACCTACCTATTCAAACTCTGCTCTCAATTATCCCTTTCCACTGTGGATACCGGTGGAAATGGCCTCAGCTGGGCCAGGATTGATATAAGAAAGAACTTTCTGATAGAAAATGATACTAAATATTAGAATGGGTTACTTGGGGAAGTAGGTTGTAAAGGTGACCTCCCACCTCTAAAGTTGGTCATCATCTCCAGAGAAGACACTGAAGGCAACAAAGATTTTTTTCTATCTTTTCAGGGTCAAGGTCAGCTTTACTTAAAAGCAGGAGGATAGGCCTAATGGTTCAGGGTCCAAAAGGGAATTACTAATATTGAGATTAAACAAGGGACAGCACCTTGGAGACTACTAGTTAATCTCAAGCAAGAGCTGGTCCCGACAACATACATTTCTTTCGAACCTGACACCAGGGGCGAAATTCCAGAGTTTCCAGTATGCTACTACACTTACTTGGATGGACAGTCAAGATGGTCCCCTGTCCAAATGTCAGCTTTCCATAGCCGCTGCCACCAGAATTAACACTGTAACAGAGGCCTTTACAAGAACCCCAGGGGACTGCTGAGGCTCAGAGGCATCTTCCTCCTTCCTTCTGGGGAGAAGAAACTCACCTGAAGGGATCTGGATTTGTGAGGCTGAGTTTCTTCCCACTGGAGGTGGGAGGACCACCTCCATGCCCGGTCCTGGGACACTGGCCTGCTGTACCCTCTGCCTGCCGCCTCTCCCCCTTCCTCTGTTTTCCACCTGAGGCTTCCAAATTTCTCACGTTCAGCATTTCTCTTTCTAAAGGTCTCATTTCCATTTTACAGCATCACTTTCAGGACAATTTCTCTGATCAGTTTTCAAGTCATGTCCTCCCTCCCTTTTGAGGAGTCACACATTTCTGATGACAATGAATTGATTACAAGAAGACAGGAGGAGGGAGTTCAGCTTTTAGGGAGGCTGACTAAAATTGGATGCGGTTTAGGCTCCAACCTCATGAAACACTGTCTCCAGAGCTTCGCTTCATGCCCCAGCATAAGAAGTGAAAAGGTTAGGCACATTCGACGCAGCCTTTTTTCACAGTGGGGCTTTTCTATCACTTTTGAACTTGGTGAAATGTTAGTGGTAATTCACAGAAAGTTTACACCCGGACTGTGTTATGGTGATGAACTCCCCTGGGCTGTTCTGGGTTTAGCAAAGAAAGACCTGTATCTTGGGAAGCCTCTCAATCCCTGGCAAACTGGGACAGCTGGTTATCCTATAGTCTCAGGAGAGGTATCCTGACCTCACAGAGCAGCTACAGTGGTAGGGTTAAGGGAGGCCTCTGCTAGACGCAGGTTTCTGCTTATTTACTTGGGGTTGCTGTAAATTTCACCCTTGGACCAAACACAGTTTCCATTGCTGATAGTCACAACCACAGGAAGCCTGAGGGTCTCCAGATCCAGGGCTGGGTCTGGTGGATGCCACAAAAGGTGTGAGAAGCAAAATTGAGGCAGTCTCATTATTGGCACAATGGTGATCAAACCATATCCCCAAAGACGCGAAAACCAAATATTTAGCTCTTTAGTCACATTCAACTTTTAAACTCTTCACCTGTGTTGACTGAATTTGTGCTAGTGTCTCTAGTGATCTCTTTAAGTAACCACTTATTAGCAAATGGTCAAAGCTTTAGCCTGCTTATCAACATGAAAAGGGTGAGAGAAAAAGGCTATTATTTAGCAACAAAGTCATGCCTATCTGCTTTAAGCACAGCAGGCAGGGATTCAAGCAACTCTTCCCATCTCTCCCCTATTTTACAACATCACAGTTTAAAGAGTTCCTCACACCCTAATCAGGACCCAAGCAAACTCTGATGCCTGCCCTTAGCAGAAACCCTCAGACAGCACCACTGAATTGCTGTGGCAATAATCTCTGTGTTCTGCTGGTTGAGGGAAAACAGATTTTAATCATGGGTCCCTTGGACTCCAGCCTTGCCTTGTAACCCCTGCATATAAAGAGCCCATTGCATGGAAAATCTGGCATATAATTACTGTTCAGAGCTTTGGAAAGATGCTTGCCCTGCACAGGTATTTCCTTTGCATGATTAGGCTGTCATACTCCCTGCCCTCTTGTCCACACTTTAAAGTGTAGAGGCCAACCAAGTACTGAGAGGGGCTCCCAGCTTCTCTGTGCAATCTGGCACGTTTATAGCAAGACACCAAAGATAAAACCCCCTGTATAGTCTCTAGTCTACACTGCCCACCCTCTGAAAGGCAATGTCCTGTCCTTGAATCTCTAGGACGTTCATATGCATTCCCTTGAAGCTTTAATTAGATAGAACCTCAGAGACTGCTGAATGCATGGGATTTAACAATGTTATGTATTATTCATTGTTTCTGTTGTTGCAGACGTGTACTGGTTTTGTCCCCTGCTGAGCAAGGCACTCGTGCGCATGACAGCTTCATGGCTAACCACACTGTGTGTTCTTCAGGCAGGGCCTATCCCAGAACATTCCAAAGTCCTGCTACCAGGCTGCATTAACTCCTTCAGTGCCACCTGCACTGCATCACCCCCCTGCACTCTTCAAGAACTTAGGGCTGTGCTTTGCAACATGCCTTTCCTGGTGCTTCATCCTCTCCTAATCACAGAAAGCAGATCTGAATAAATGAAATGCTGCAACTGGGGCACTTAGCTCCTGCCTAAAGGAGACTGGAGTCCTTCCACAGGTTTTCCTCATTTCCGCTTTACCCAAATTACATAACAAGTCAGTCTTCCCAGCATTATTTATAAGCACCACTCTCGGAAACCTATCACAAACAGATTTTCTACAAGTGTCAATAGCAATTTGATAGCATATTAAACTTTTCCAAGTACTGACACACATTATTACCATTACGGAAAGGTGGGTGTGTATTTGAAGGAGAGAGTGTACCTCTGTTCTCACATCTCAGAAGACAAATGACTTTTTTCTTTTCTCAACAGTAGAACTAAGTGAAGTAGAGGCTCAATCAATGATTTTGGTAACCGAGGTAAAAGTTAGGTTAAATGCTTTGCCTAAATTAACCAGACAGTTCTACCCACGGAGATCCCAGTTACTGGACTGGGGATCGAGAACAGTTCCTTTAAGAGAGATTACATGAAGGGAAAAGAAGACAAAATCTGTCTGTAGAACTTCCAGCATTTGTTAATAAAATTGCAGGGTC
Organism: Phyllostomus hastatus; assembly: GCF_019186645.2. Lineage (NCBI taxonomy): Eukaryota > Metazoa > Chordata > Mammalia > Chiroptera > Phyllostomidae > Phyllostomus > Phyllostomus hastatus. Next base: position 245,064 of record NW_025333860.1, on the reverse strand, counting down.
CCATTATTTTAGAGATAAATTTAGGAGAAGTTTTAGTATCTGCATCAGGAAGATTTATTTTTGGTCTTCTGAATTTGCATAGTCACAATATGCCAATTTCCTCTCTATCTTTTTGGCAAACATTTCCTGGCTTTAGCTGAATCCCTCAGGATCCGGTATTCAATTTTGCTCCCTGTACCAATAATTTTGTTTAAGATGGATGATAGGAATGTTTTTGGCTGAAGGTAATTTAGTCTGGGTACAATAGAGTTCTAATCTCTCTGACGGGGGCCATGTTTTCCCAGCACAGAATTAGATTTGGAAAGCAACCTGGGATGTCTGAGGGGAGGGTTACTAATTTAAATTAGAAGAAAGAAGTGCTTTACTCCCGCCCTGTTAGCCCCTTCAAACTTACCTGGATTCACAGTTAAGAGAGTTCCTTTGCCAAATGTTAGTTTGTAGCTGTTACCTCCACTATTCTCACAGTCAGGGGGGGCTTTACAAAAACAGGAACAGGAGCTGCTGTTCACTGGAGGGCCTTTGGGGTCAATAGGGCCTTGATCTGCAGCCTCGCACTAAACTGCAGGTTACGGGATAACACAGAAGCCCCAAGGTGGCCGCTGCGGATAGGAGCAGGGCCTCCAGAAGGTGATGGAGCCCTGGTAAAGTGCCCATCATTTATTTTTACAATTTTTATTGTTTTTCTTCTTGTTATGTCTAAGTTGCCACCTTAGTTTCAGTAATCCATCTCTTTTTCTTCTTCCCTCATTGTCTATCCCTGGCTGGCACTCACACAGTTTCTACTTTATTGCACTTTGGGGCTGTTTCTCTGCTTTTGAGTGAAATTGCTCACATGAACTCACTAGATTCTGGTTGACTGGAAACTGATTGCAGGAGGGGAGCAGAGTGAGGGAGGGTTTACAGGGACAAGCTCGAAGGGAGAAGTTGGAGGGCCTTATGACTTTCCTGGTCCGCCTGGAGAGGAAAAGGCTGGAGGGAGCCCACGTGGCTCCTTTCATACTCACTGGGGTTGACGGTCAGCCGGGTTCCTTGCCCGAATACCAGCTTCTGGCCTGCACTCCCTGAGTTACACCACAGCAAACAGCTTTACACAAACCTCGCCAAGGCCCCGCTCTCTCCCCCTTGAGGAGGAAGCCTGTTCTGCTCCCTGAGCGCCTGACTGCTGTGGACAATGGCCCGAATCCCAAAGCCAGGCAGGCTTAGGACAGTGCCTCCTTGGGGCTTCCAGTTTTCTCCTGGACAAAGCCTCCCTTAGTCTCCTTGGGAGACATGGGCCAGGTTTCTAACCTCTTTGCCAGCCGAATGTTCAACATCTTTATTTCATGTCCTAGAACTCTAACATTTTAAAAAATCTTTCAGTCTTTTCAGAACTCCCCCTAAAAACAGCTGGGCGAAAAGAACCTTTAAATTCAGAGTACACCAGTTCTCCTGAGTGAAGGTGAGCTGGCTTCCTTCTTACAATTTCTGGTTCAAATCCTACAGTTTGCTTATCTAGGACTTAATTCATTGGGCTAAAACCTTCTTGTCCCTGAACAACTACTTGGACTTACTTTTGTGCCCATTCCTTCCCTCCAACCAGGATATTGCCAGCTCTTGTACCAACAGGGAGCCAGCCCCCTCTCCTAGAAGGCCACTTCTGGGAGAAACCCACCCAAGTGCCTTTTAGTCTGAAAACAGACACAGTTTCTTTCCTCTGCTCAGGAAAATGTGATTAAAAAACAATTTCTAATTTTGCAAATTGAAGAGGATTAGGAGAAAATCTGTTTGCCCCTGTTCTTCTCCTCCTTCCTCCCCACTCCTCTCAAATAGTTTTAAACTATTTATAGAACATCCCCTTTAAGATTAGAGAAATGTGGCAAGTTTCTAATCTCTTTATCTTTTTTATCTTGCTATTTATTTACCCAGTCATATATTTACAATCTAAATTTACGTTTCACTTACATTTGTAGGAGATACTAATGCACTTTTATATTAATTCCAGAACACTGTATGTAATGATAAACTCTATGGAAATAAACCAAATCACAAGGCATTTTTGGGGCTGGAGGTTGACATTTCTGTCTTCCTAAACACAGGGCTGGGGTGAACAAGTTATTGTTACTCTTCCAGGCAAGCCTGAGATAGGGGCAGTCCAGCCAACTGAGCAACTAGACTTTCGGGATTGACGTGCTCATGTCTAAATAACTATCTACTGAGCATTGCTCCTTGGGATTAATTTGGATTTCTTTTTAAATTTAGTTCCAAAATGTCATCTTCCCATCTCTTTTGCTCTTAGACTCTCTCTGACAGGCAAAGCTTAAGGTAAATCTTGTGGATGTTTTTTGAATCTCCACCAATATTTCATCTCTGTACACATCACAAATAAAAGAACTGAAAGAAGAATGAATATAACACCTTTGGGAGAAAGTTTATAACAGTTCTCTGGGAGGGAAGAGAATAATAAATAAAAATGGAATGGCATGTGCTTTTCCTGATTATCATTTCTAATGTCTGGAGGACCCTAAATATCCAACCTAATCTGGAAACGCAGTAGCTGACCCACCTGCTCTTTACACTCTAGTTAAAACTGGATACACAGGTCAGCCTGGGCATGCTTTTAAAAATCTTACGCTGTTTCAGGCATAAAGGACTCTAGGGAGGTCACCTGAAGCTAACATAATACTTGCTAGGACACCCTGATTCTAACCTTTTGAATATGGATAATAATTTGACCATGAAAGTAGAAGGTTTACTTTGAAGTGCACACTGGGTAGTTGTTATCTCTTGGGAATTGTAAGGAAAAGTTAAACCCTAAACAATTTTACGGAATGAACTTCCATTGTAGTAAATAGACTCCCTCATGAGCAAAATATCAGCTACATTCAAGTTACCGGTAATTGAAATAGGTTTGTTTTGAGAATCATGGGCAGTGCTCAATGTATCTTTCCCAGTATTTCAAGACAGAGAGAAAGGCTGTCCTTGCATTGGGGTTGGGGAACCCTCTCGCACTCCCAAGCTTAGTTGCTACTTTTCCACTGAGGGGCACAGAAATGAGTGGGTATTAAAAGGGGCCTCTCTGCTGCAGAGCTTAGCGAGGGAAAGGGTAAAAATGTCTCAATCAGAAACACAGCAGGTAAAAGTACCATGGGGCATGTTTCCAGAAGTTCATGATCTTTCTATTTGGAATGTTTGCTTTTAATCTGACCCTTTCCCTAAATATCAGCTTGTTATCAATGTTAGCCCCAGCTAGTTTGGCTCCAAGATATTGAGTGTTACGGGGATTAGGCAATATTTTTTCCTAATTGATCTGACATGGAGGCCTCAGGAAGATAAGGCAGAGGACTCAGAGTGGTGGTTCAGTTGTTTACCTCAGGAGGCTGCATCGCACTGTCCTCTTTTGGATCAGGTTGCATTGTACATCCCCTGCCATCGCTGTGTCTTTTAGTCCAATCTGTCCTATCTACCCCCTCTTTTTTTTCTAAATGCTTTCTTCCCGTACACACTGAAACTTCTACGCAGGTTCTTTTGTCAGACTCACATCTCCATGAATAACAAAAAGAAACTTCATGTTTCCAAGTGCTTAACGAATGGTGTTGAAGAAGCAGCAGTGGTGAAGACCTTCTAGTCAGAAGTTGCCCTCACTATTGTTCTCACAGAAAGGCCCCTGGCACTAAGACCCCACAGACGCTAACCAAGGCGTGAGTAATTCAGTAATCTCACAGGGAGTTTCTGCGAGCGGTGGCTTATGTTTAGAAACAAGTGATCTTGTTTAACACATACCTGGTCTAATGCTCAGTGTCGTTCCTTTCCCAAATATCAGCTTATTACCAGATCCGGCAGTACACAATGATACAAGACTCTACAAAAACCCAGTTGCCCAGCTCCCCTTGCTATCTAACGAAATGTGTATGTAAAACCAGCTCTTCCTAATGAGGGTCTGGTGGCAGAGTTCATGGGTCACCGGGGGCCTCCTTTTTCCTTGCATTTCTGTCACTTCACTGGAAATGTGATGACATCCCCCCCCCACCCCCAGCACATCTGTTTTGGTGAAGCAGGAGTCAGAATTACCTCCCTTTTTTACTGAGGAAGAAAATAGAGGCTCAGAGAAATTTTTCTAAGTCCCATAGAAAAAAATCTCATCAATTATAATAACAAATTAGGCTTTCTAACAGTCTGACGACTCAGTTCAATGCTCCACTAGCACCGCCATTCCTGTCCAATAGATAAAATAGCACCCGAGGGGAAACAGCACTGTCCTGCTTGAGGTGGGTGCACCTCAGCTGTGGTTTGAATTGGAGTCCATCAATGGGCTGCTGTGGTTTGGACTCCAGTTATAAAACAGAATGGAAAATTTAGGAATCAGTCTTTCAGAGAGAAATATGGAAGCATTCATTACTCAGACTTACGTGGGTTTACTGTCAGTTTCGTTCCCTTTCCAAAGAAGAGTTTTCCAGATTCGCCCTGAGCTACACCCCCACACACTGCTTTACAAATACTGCCAAGGCCCTCCCACCAGGCGCTGGGAGCCACAGCTCCTGCCCGCCCAGCAGGGGGCGCACTAAGCCCAACACTCAGTGTCCTGTGATGGTACAATTGCGTGGTTATTCCTGAAAAGAGAAAAACTATGGAAAAACGTAATCAATCATCACCCAATGGCCAGTTGTTAATTAATTAACCAACCCAGCTGTTTAGCAGTTGCAGTTAACTTGAAATAGCTCAGCCTTTGGGGTCAGGGCAAGTCCTTTAACTTGCTAGACCCCAGTTTCTCTGTCAAGTGGAGAGAGTGGTGAGTGCTCTGTGATGTTGCTGGAAGGATCATGATGAGAGCACATTTCTTTAGGAATTATTTTCACAACTTAAGAAACCAGACCATCAGTGACTCGCCCTCCCCCCCCAACAAAATCCCTCCAAAATAAACATTTAACTCTGGAATCTGAAGGCCAGGAATTAAGTTCCAGGTCCTCTTTTTTTTCTGCATCAATTTGAGAAAAGTTACTCAACGTCCCTGTTCTTCTATACAAACATCAGAAATTTTCTTCTCTAAAATGAGGATAACAACAGCACCCAACCCTCGGAGCTGGTACAAGGATTGAATGCGATAATGGGTAGAAAGCAGGCGGCACATTGCCTAGTATAGAGTAAACAGTTCATAAATCATCATTATTTTTCTCCCAAGAATCCAGACACACTGTCCACATTCCTTTTTTCATGATGACCTAAAAATCTATGAGGCCCGGGGTCTCTGTAAGGCTCTTCCTTTAACTGATACACCAGGAGAGACTTGAGGGCCACAGAAGAGCCTGCCAGCAGTGTGATGAGGGGGTAAGTGATTCTGTGGGAATTTAGTGAAAGCTGCAGTCGGCGGCCTGGATGCACCTTCACAACTGGACAGCTTCGGTGGAGTGGACACCTTCAGCCAGGCAGAACTTGAATATTAGCAGAGATGGGCCAAGATGCCATGTCTCCATCAGTTGGGGTAAAAAGGATCTCAGATCACATTCAAGAAAAGGGTTCAATGCGCTCGTCCACTTACCAAGATTCACTGTGAGCTGAGTTCCTTTTCCAAATGTCATCTTAGAACCACCGGCTTGCTGAACACTATGCTGAGAGGCTTTGCAAAAACCTATGGCGTCAACTTAATGAACCAAGGTTTGCAGAGCTTCCAAAGAACTGACATTTTTCTTCAGCCTCCAACCCCTGAAGACAAGATAAGTGATGGTGTCTTTCATTCTGGTAACCCAGAGCTTTCAGGGCTGAGAGGCATGTCCAAGAGATGTGATTGTCACTTTAAGACACCAGCAGGCTCAGCAAGCCAATTCTGTGTACATATTCTGTATGTGGTCCAAAGCATTTGCACAGCTGATGCAATCTATCATAGAATATGAACTCCCACTGGGAAAGAAATTAGCTCTGCACAATTTATAGGTAGTGTTTGATGGTCATAGCCATTGTCCGGAGACAAGACCAGCATTTTCATTTTGGCTTTTACCATCCCTGCCTCAGTCTGCAGATGGCCGTCCCTTTTCTCTAACATCAAGTTCTGCCATTATCCCCACTTCCGCTAGATTGTTCTCCCCGACAGGCCTGCAGTAATTTTTATCTCCCTTTAGAACTCTAGGGGTCTGTTTTGAGCTCACTGAGTTTTAGATAGAGAATGTTTGGGGTACAAATGAACCTGCCAAGGATCACGATGTTTTCTCTCCTTTGGGTCTGGCCTTGTCAGAACTGAGTGGTTTTGGCTTTGCCCAGGACTCGATTCAGATGTGTGACCTTGAGCAAGTTCATAAGCCTCTCTGAATTTTATTGCCTTCATTTGCAAAATTAAATTGGTGAGTTAGGTGATCTTTAAAGACTTTATGAGCTGTTAGTCTTTGACTTGATTCTCTGAATCTAATTTATCTAAAAATGCTGTGCGAATGTTTTTTTCCCAGGGTGCCTACTCCTCCCTGTTTCCTAAATAGAATAAAACAAGCACAGAAAAGAACAGTAGGTCTCTACTTATCACATAGGGAAATGGAGTTTTCCAAGCCCACCAGCTACCTTCACATTTGATCCTTTTAGAAGGTTGAAGCCAGAATTTTGGAACGAAATGCTCACGGCAAAGCATTCTTTCTTTGGAGCTTCCAGAAAATTAAAAACCCAAGCCAAATAAACCAGTACCTTTGGCTTAAAGCTAGTACTTACTAAATTTCACTGTCACTTGAGTCCCGGTTCCAAATGTAAATTTCCTATTTCCTTCCTTCCCACAGAGGCTGACGCCTTTACATAAACTACAGACTCTTGCTGACCCACAGGAAAGTGGTTTGATCTTTACAGTCTTTTCCCACTGGATAGGGGAATTCATCATCTAGCCAAGAGTTTGAGCTCCCCCATGGCCAGGGGTCAGATGTGGAGGGGGTTCTGCTAACATGACGTCGGAATGGAGGTACTTACCTAGGCTTACAATTAACTGAGTCCCCTTCCCGAAGATGGGTTTCTCAGTGCTCTTCCCACAGTGCCTGGGCCCTTTACTAAAAGTCCCCCTCAGAGCTGAGCTGTGACTTCCTCTCCTCAGACCACACATGGCCTGTCTCTAAAGTGATTAAGGGCACAATAGAGGCCAGCTTTGTGGCAAGGTCATTTAGGGTGCCGTTCTCTACTACTATGGCCTAGGACTCAGGCAGGCTATGAGGACAGAGACCAGCCATGTCAGGGTGGCCCAAAGCACTTCTCTGGCTTCACAGGCAGCTGAGACCCCCACACCCCTGAACGCCTGCAGGCTGTTTCTCGCTGCCCACCCTGTCGTGCAGATCTGTAGCAACCATAATGCCTGGTGGTTCGCTGCTGGTTCTGGCCTGCAGCAGGGAAGGCCACCCCTGTGGGCATCAAGCATGTGAGCAATGCCAGGCCCCTCCTTTTCGTTACTGGAAAGATAAGAAGTGCCACTTTCCTGTATGGACTGCTGGGAACCTGATTTCAGAAATGTATGAGTCCTGAAAAGCTTTTTCTTGAGCTTTGCAGATCAGTTCAAGAAAACTGAAAATTGGGAAGATAAACCTGCCCACAAAATAATGAAATACACGCTGAAGCCAATCACAAAGTAACAGTTTTCATTACCTGGTGTTTTAGACTATCCATGCATTGTGTACATCTTGCTCCCCTGAAGCCAAGTTTCTGACTCAGGGCCACAGTTAACCGTGCCTGGGTCTCGGAGGTAAACCTGTTCTCGTGCACCCAGTCTCCGGCCCACCGACAAAGCCCCCTTCCATTAGGGCAATGGCCACGTCTCCTCAGAAACCAGCCAGAGGATCGCTGGGAAAAACTGCAGGCCCTTAATAAATATTTGTTAAATTCAGTGCATTAAACATTCATCTTGTATTCCTATTCCTTGAGGAACACTTGAATATCCCTGTGACGATGTTCAGATGGAAAAAAAAACCTAATTCCTCTAGGTATTACTTGCTGAATTTCATGATTCTTCTTCTAGTCCAGGCTCCAAATGTCAGTTTCGTATTAACCCTGTTCCCACAGGGGTGAGCACCTTTACAAAAACCAGACGCGTCAGCATGGCTGAAAGGGATGTGGTATCGACTTTGTTCTCCTCTCTCACTGGGCTGAGAGACCTCTCTGTCCCCCACAGGTGCCCATCTTCCCTGGGAAAGCTCTGCCCATTTCCCTCCTTTCAGAGCAGAAATAGGATGGGAGCAGAAAAGATTTCAGGATAAAGATGATAAATAAGATATCAAATGTTATCACACTATGCAGAGCCTTCTTCTTTTTTTTTGGCCAAATTGATATTTTTACCAAAGGCTGTTTTCAGCACATTCTCTCTCCCAGATGCAATAATAACTGGATTCCAAGTTGGCATCTGGGCTTGAACCTCCAGGCTCTGGTGAGTCACACATATTGAATCAAGAAATTATGCTAACCCCCAATGAAGAAGCATGTTTTGCTTTTGCGCCTTGCTGGGCAATGAGGAATTCAAGCAACACGCACAGGGAAATATAAACTAATAACTCTCTCAGATCATATCTGTAGCCTTATATGTTAGCATCCTAGAATGTACAGCCTTAAAGGGAACTTCACAACTGTGCAGGCCCATGCCCTCATTTTGAAGATGAAGAAGCTGAAGCCCTGAGGGGTACATTTGCCCCAGGTTATGTTGGTAGGTAGAGGCAGACCTGGAGTTAGAACTCAGGGCACCTGAGTCCCAGTCCTGTTTTCTGCTGCTTCCTTCATGTGACTCACGACAACGAAGACCTTGCCTGGGTAGTCCCCAGTCTTAGAGGGTCTGCTGAGCAACCCAAGTCTGATTCTACCTGTTAAACAGGGGGTGCGCCACTCAAGGGAGGTGTTTGGTGTTGGCACATAGTTTATGATTTCCCAGAGAGATACAGAGCATCTTAATTGATTTCTAACATTTTATTTCTTAGGCTGCAGCCAACACAATTGATGGGGGGGAAATGACTCACAAGATCCCCAGAAAGACAAGGGAAATGTATTTAAACCTGTGCCCTTAACCAAAAGGATAATCCAACAGGGAGTTGGCTCTGACTCTTCTTTCTCTGTGGGACTCGTTACAGGGATGACATCTAGAGCAGGGATGGCAAATGCCAGATGGCATGGTGTTACCTGCTGCTCCTGCTCCCACGGCAGATATTGCTAATAGACACATCATTCTTTACCTCTGAGTCTAGAGGTGGCCTCACAGTCCTTCTTAACAAAGTGCTCCAGAGAGCCACGACCCATGGCTGGTCCTTGGTAATTGAGATATAACCAGTTTGTCCTCCCTGCCCTGAGGGATAATTGGAGAGAAAAACCTACAGAAGGCTTGATAAATCTGGTTGGCAAAAGTCAGGCCAAGTCCCACACTGCCCAATCACGGAAGGTATCACTGACCTGGTTGGACCACAGGTGGCCCAGAGGTGGTGATGGCAACACCATGGAGTATCCTGTCTTCTTCACAGCTTTCTGTCAGATGCTGGCTTTGTAGAGAACACTGGGCAACAAAACCTGGTAGGAGTCCTCATTCTCGTTCTTGCTCATAGGACCTTCAGCAAGATTTTTCCCCAAAACAGGGGTCCTGGGGGCTGAGAACGACTGCTGGATCTCAACCCCTGCCCAGCACGCTTCCTGTTACCCATCAGCCCAGGTCTGTGCTGGGGTCTCAGAATGGAATGTGCTGCAGGAAAAAGGGATGCAGAAACCCTTTCTCTAGGCCCCTCATCCCCAGGACCGCACTTTCAGATGTTTTCAAGCTTTTCCTTTGCAATCATGCTTCTATTCTTTCACTAAAAAGAGATGCACTTGTCCATATCCATCCAAAGAAATTTCCCTATGTCCTTTGTTATTGCATGAAGCATTTTGTTGACAGGAAAATGTCCATCTACCCTTTTAGGGTGCTGTCTCATGTTCTCAAAGACAGTCCTCTTTCAGAGACTGGGGAGAATGAGCCCTTTTGGCTGACCGAGCAGCAGCTGCCAGTCTCAGGTTTGAAAGGGGAATGGGAACAGAAGCAGCAGCTTTGTTTGACTTAAGTTGTGAACAAAGAATATTTTCTTCCCCTGACCTATTTTCTGTCAACATCCAGAATGACTTACTTATGGAGATGGGCTAATTAGAGCAGTAGAGGGCGCTGCAAGGTAAAAAACAAGTGTGCCCACCTCCGTGGAAACTGGGAGAAAAGTCCCTTTCATGAGTGGTAGCAGTGATCAAGATCCAAACTGTGGGACAAGGGTGGCTTTGTTTACAAAACCCTTTGGGCCCCTCTAGGTTCAAGGGCCCCATCTTGAGTGGTGGTTTTTGGCTACTGGAAGTAGCCCAGGGCACTGTCTGTCTTGGGGAGCTGCTCAGGCTGCAGATATTGGTAGCTTTTAAGGAGATGGGGCAGAGAAATTCAAGGGCAATAAGTCTGTAATAGGTCATTCAATCTTGACAGTCATTTTTATCCCAAAACTTTGGGCCACTCGGTTGCACATTGTGGTCTCTCATGAAAAAGCCTGTGCAACTTTTAGAAGACTTGGGACAGTGGGCTAGCAGGTGCACTTTTCTGGCCTCCAGCGCCCTTATGGGTTTGCGAAGAGCACAGCTGGCTCAGGCCTTGGGGGCACGAGGAGCCCAGTGACTGGCTTGTAGCACTGACAGCAAACTAAAGATGTGATGCTCTTTCTTTTCTGCAACTGATCAACATGTCTTTTGCCGGATCTCACAACTTTGTTTTTCAGATTCACTCAGCATCTTTTCTCTGAACATCTCTGATGAGAATAAATCTCTCAGAAACGATATTCATCAGCCTATTTAATACAAAACAATAGCGACAGCAATGCCTAATATTTCTAGGTCAACTGCTGGGTACATTGCTGTAATTATTATCTCCATCTTACAGAAGTAAATGCTGGAGCTGATGTGAACACAGGCAGTCTAGCTCCAGAACAAGACATTGTGTTTTAAGTTAAGTAATTGTATTTTTAACAAGACATTGTTTTTTAAGTTAAGTAATTATATTTTTAATTCTTCCAGTTTTATTGAGATATAACTGACATGTAATAATATATAAGTTTAATGTGTGCCATGCATTGATTTAATGCACTTATATATTGCAAAATGATTACCATGGTGGCATTAGCTGGCACCCCTGTCATATCACACAATCACTATTTCCTTTTTTGTAGTGGGAACATTTAAGTTCTCCCTTAGCAACTTTCAAGTATATAACACAGTATTATCAACTACAGTCATCATGCGGCACACTAGATCCTCAGAACTTATTAACTGTATAACCGGAAGTTTGAACCCTTTGACCAAAATCTCCTCATTCCCCCCCATGGCCCCACCCCCAGTCTCTGGCCACTCCTAATCTCCTCTCCGTTTCTATGACAGAGCCTCATTCTTAGCCATGACTCTGAGCTGCTGTTCTGAGAGGTGCCCTTCCTGAAGGGATGCCTTTCAAGGTGTGTTGGAAGAACGCTGTGGTGGGGAGAGTCATGATTCTGCCACCTCAAGGAGGTCTCAGAGTCTGAACTTCTGTGTGGAACATTAGGGCGGGGGGATATGTCCCTCTTTGTGAGGGTGTCTGGAGCTCTGCCTCTGTTCTCAGGTGCAGTCAGGTGTAATTGAGGTGGGGCAGTCAGAAGAGGAACAGCAGTTTAATTTGAAAATTGTTACCACCCAGATGAGGAGGGACCCCTTGGCTTTCTTATAAATATCAAGCCTAGGGAACACATTTAGGACAGGGACAGTCACCAAGAGCCTGGGTGAGGGCTGGCAGAGGCCACGGACGTCAGAGACCTGAAAGCGCAGAAGTGGCCTTTTGTCAGCAGAAGTCTGGGTCCCTGTGGAGGGGGTCCTGCCTGCAGGTGGCAGTGCAGGCCGGGGCAGCAGCTGCTCAGTGGAACAGCACCTCTGGGGGGCGTCCGTGGGGGGGCTTCCAATGGCCTGGTGTTCACTTTTGGTATTCTCCAGGCCACACATCAAATACAAGATGCGCTGTGAAATTTGAATTTCAGATAATAAAAAATATTAAGTATGTCCCAAATATAACTAATTTTTATTGTTCATTTGAAATGCAAACTTAACTTGATGTCTTATATTTTTATTTGCTAAATAAATCCTTCTGGCAACCTTCTCCATGCCAATGGTGAGTTTTTGAGGGAGCAAAGTTGCATTCCTTCATTCCACAGGTATTTTTGATTGTCAATCACGTGGCAGACAAAGTCCTAGGGGCTGGGGATGATATATCAGTGAAAAGATAACCATGTTTTTGCCCTCGTGGAGCTTGTATTATGGTGTGCGTGTGCTGGGGGGTGTTGAGATGGGAAAAGCAAATGACAAATGTGTATAAATCCAATGATTTCAAATAGGGATGTGAGAGAAAATAAGACAGAGATGTAATTGAGGGTGACCCCGGGGGGTGGGAGGTGGTGACTAATTTACTTGGAGTGGCCAGAGAAAGAGCACTTTTGAGCTGAGATTTGTGAAAAACTCAGACCAGAGTTTCAGGCAGCTAGAAAAGTGAGGCAGATAAAGGACAGGCAAGAAGACCACAGCAGCTGAGAGGAGTAAGAGAGGGTGGAGAGGATGTGCGAGGAGGCTGGACAGGAGGCAGGGATCAGACCATCTGCAGGGTGTTACGGGCCCAGGAAAGGAGGCCCAGCTGGCGCCATCTCATTTACCCTTCATAAAGACCCAGCAAAGAGATTGGCTGGAGACAGAAGCAGAAGCAGGGGGACCAGCCAGTGGTCTCGAGGGATGACAGTGTTTGGGGGATGAGGGAGGTGGATGGACTGGAGATATATTCATGGTGGAACTGACAGGGCTTACGGATGAGTTAGGGGAAAGAGAGTCAAAGGAACTGCTACAAGGACCCTTAGAAACAGTCCTAGGTTTGGAGCAATGAATTAGTCAGTCTTCTATTTTTCATGGTCGTGCCTCCCAACTGTGGTCTTGTCCTGGTCTATGCAGAAAATGGCATTTGTATGGCACGTGGCTGGGGAGCTGGCTGCAGGGACTCCAGCCCCCCAGGCCAGCCCCGTTGGCGCCACAGAGCTCTGTCTCAGCAAGTTCCTATCCCACCTGCTCACTGCAGTTTACCCATCAGGGAGCTCTGCTGTAGGGGGGATTTTTCAGCTGGAGCCAATGCAGGGGTGCTGCAAGGGGCCCAACAAGAGAAGTGCGGGAGCCCTCTCAGGGCCAGGGCACTCCTCAAGAATCGGAAAGAAAAGATTTCTAGAATTCATGGAGGGAACCGATTTTAGAGTCCCTGCTGTCCGACCTTCTTAACGCTGTCTTTATACAGGGGAGTAAGGGCCTTGTCTAAGGAGCTCCTTCATTTGTTCCGCTTATCGAGTACAGTGTGCGCAGCTGTGCTGGGTGCTGGGTGCTGTGTGACCCTGCTGCCATGTCGGAGTGCGACCAAGGACCGGAGCCCCAGCCGGAGACCCCAGGGTACCGAAATGGAAGGAAGGCCGCTTTTAGAGCAATCTGATACCTAAGCATGTGAATGTTCGGTTTGGAGTTTCTACAGTTTTTATTCCTGTTTTTCTTTCTTTCTTTTTTTTTTTTTGACAAGTAATTTATTTTCATTGTGTTTTTACCAAAGTACTAGTTTCAGGTGGATTGAGGACTGAAATAACAATAACAACATTTCCAGGGCGGGAACCCTTTGCTGCGGAGTAATTCAGTCACGTGACTGTGGGGCCTGCCTGACTTCTCTTATTTCCCTGCTGCTTCCCTCCTGTCAGAGGCCCTAAGGTGGTCTGTGAGGTTCCAGGACCCCAGTTTTACTCTATATCCTCTGCTCTGATATGAAAAGAAGATGATCTGTATTGTGGGCTTCAACCTTTTGCTTCTCTGTAAGTACATTCATCTGTGGATGTTCCTCTCGCTCTGCCACCCCGTTTCGCTTTCTTTGACTTTCCAAGGCTTGGAGCCTTTCTCTCTCACGTGGGTTTTCCGGTTATTCTCTGCCTTTGACCTTTATCTCTGTGTCCTTCCCCTGCCGTTGCCCACTGAGTTCCCTCTGGGTGGGCTTGTGCTGGACCCAGGGGCTGGGGGCGCAGGACCTGACTATTTTCTCATTTCTCTTACAGACAAGGGCATGCTGTGTGAAAAAGTGACCCAGAGTTCCCCAGAGAAGATCGTGGAAAGTGGCAGTGAGGTGACACTGCCCTGTACTTATGACTCCGAATACATAGATCCAGATTTATACTGGTACCGCATAAGGCCAGATCGTTCCTTTCAGTTTGTCCTTTACAGGGATAACATTAGGGTCCTTGATGCGGATTTTACTCAGGGTCGCTTTTCTGTGCAGCGCAGTCATACCCACCAAACCTTCAACTTGGTGATCTCCTCAGTGAGGACTGAAGATAGAGCCACTTACTACTGTGCCGTAAGTCCCCACGGTGATGCAGGTGCCCAGGAAGTCTACACAGAAACCCCTGGGCGTGGCCTGGCAGAGCCGTCTTTCAGAGCAGCTCTTGTCCCTGGGCATGGCAGCCTTCTTCCTGGTGAGGCTGTGTTCCACCTGGCCTTCAGAGGTGCTCTAACATGTCTGCTGAGTAATAAAATGCCCGTCCTGTCCAGGGGAGCACCCTGGCTTCAATGGAGCAGAGCATCTCCGCCTTCCTGACGCAGTGTCCCCTTGCTGCCCTGGGCCTGCGGTAGGGAAGGAGAGCTGTGCGACTGAGGGAAGCGTGGGCTCGACAAGTCTGTGCTGTGTGTGCTGTGAGGGCATCAGAATGCAGCAGCTGAAGGGCCAGTCTGGGGAAATCCATCAGAAGTGTCTTTATTTTAGTCTCCATTATTTATCCATTATTGTGAATTGTGATTCTTTTTAAGAATCAAGTTGGACACAAAGTTATCTATTTAAACACATTTCCCACAATTTACCTTTTTTTCTGTGTCTTCTTGTGCAGCTACCTTATTTCTCCTGGATGCCCTTTGACATCTCCATTTAACTTCCTTCATTTGGAGAACATTTTTTTTCCCCTGAAGAGCATCAAGACATTCCCAGAAAGCTGCCTGTGAATTCCAGACTCCCAGTTTCAATGTCCCTGAGTTTGGAGCTCAGCAGTGTCTCCAGGGGAGAGAACTACCCCCGGAGGGAAACAACTATGTGATGTTAAAACAGATACACCCTCAGCCTGGGAATCAGATCCCCTTCCCCTACCTCCATTGAATTCCCTGCCATAAGACAAATATTAGAGTTGTATGTAATTTTAGAAATAGTAGTGTCTCAGACATTATTTTATGGGAAACACACTTGAGCCCAGAAAGATGAAGGACATTCCCAAGGTCAGATAAATAGTTAATGACAGAGCTAAGGTGCTGTGCCACCTTTCTAGGGCTCTGTCTTGCAGCTGCAGCCTGGGAGGCTGTATTAGTAGGTGGTTTGGGCAACAGTTCATCTGGGCTTTAAAACAGACTGGTGAAGAGCAGTCACTACAGGGAGGAAGGAAAAGAACAGGGGCAGGGAGCCAAGGCTTTGGCCAAATGACTCAGACTCTGGGGCTTCTGTTCTGCTGCCTGCTGAGTGTGTAACAGTCTCTTGGAGACTCCCTTAGGGCTGTTGTGATGAAGCTTGTGAAAGCTCTGGAAGACTGTAATTCACAATGTGATGACCCCCAGACCTGAAGGCAGCCACTACTCCCTCTGGCTCCTGCCCTCAGTCTTTTCTGAAGGCTCCTCTTGGTGGGAGAAATTCATGGTCTTGAGATGTGCTAGGATGTCTTTTTTTCTGATGATCTAAGTGGGTCAGCGGGTAGCTCATTGATATTAATAAAGGATAATACTATGTTTAGCCAATCTGGCCTAGTTGAACTTCAAATCAACACCTTGTCCTTGTTCAGGGCGTGAGGTATGCCACTGTAGAGGGACTTGGGTGGCACTCTTGATAACTTGGTTCTGCTCCCAGCAATACCCCTGCCTCACTGGATGATTTTGGACAAGGTATGTACCTTTTCACAGGGGCATATTTTTTTTCCCATTTGAAAGATGAGAATGTGATATTTTGTTCTTAGTAATTTCAGAGAAACAGTTTAATGTGACTCAAGGTAACAGATACGAATGTTTTGAAAGCAAGCATCCTTTACACATAAAAGGTGAAGTTGTGTGGAATCCTTTCATGTTTTCCCCCTGAATGAACCTTATTTATTCACCTAGATTGTTTTGAAAACGAGCATTCTTTACTCAGAGTGCTAATGCCTCCTGTCTTTGTTTTGGACTGTGAGAACATGATGTGGGAGTTTGCAAGGGCAATGGCAGCGGAGTTGTTGGTGAGAGGTGCTCTTTTGCTTGTAACCTCAGAAGCCCCCACTTGACACCCACATGGGTGCTGAGGAAACCACAATACTGGGTTGCTAGGGCTCTGCTAACTGCATGGGTGCACCTGGAAACAGCTGTGGCCTTGCTGAGGCAGGAGTAGCAGAGCTCACTGGCCACTGTGGGGACACTGTTGTTGTTACTTGCTGCAGCAGAAACAACAACAGCAGGAAACCCACAGGCGGGTCCCGGAGTCAGAGGCCTAAAGGCTGGGGGCTCAGGAAGCTGGGGTGTGACCTAGAAGCTCAGTCAGACCAACAGTGAATTCACAGCACCCACTTCCCCCCTGCAGTGGCCGCAGTAGGTAAAGCCAGAGGTGAGGCACACACAATGCACTTGAATAAATGCAGCAGAGGCAGTGTCAGAGGAAAATGGCAGAAAAACAGTGACACCAAGGGCCCAGGCAAGAGGCAGTGTCCAGTGGTTTCCAACTCTTCACACAGAGATGGGCGGGCAGGAGATAGTAAAGATACTGCTTTTTACAGGGGAAATCTAGGGCTCTTATTCCCATCCTTCCCTCCAAAAAAACCTGCACAGCGAGTTTGTTGAAAAGCCAGGCTCCTGTCTTCTTCATCTTTGCACCCTCAACACAGTGCCTGGAATTTAAAGAGATTCAACTCATGTTTATTAAATCAATTAATAGAAAGATGTGCATTTCCTCTGTCTTTTACTCTGATCTCTGTGAATGGCTAGGAGAGTATTTAGATGAGATTTTAAAACCCTGTTGCCTACAGGGAGTGTTAGGGAATCCAATGTCATTTTGTTGGTAAAGTAGTAGAAAGAGCCGAAAGTGCTTTTGTGGATGTGATGCCTGTTTGGGACCAATCTAGTGCTGGGTTTTGAGCAGAGCCTTTCATGTTTAGGTGAAGGACACCTGCTTTCCTTCCCCCAAGGTCTGTTTCTTCTTGCAGAACAGAGCTGGGAACCTGTTGGCTCCTACTTTTTATTTCTGAAGGCCAAGTAAAAGGAACAAGACACCATTTTCAAAGTGTATCAGTTGTAGAAATAAAAAACGAGCCCTCTGTCCCTTTGTATCTCTATACCCATTTATAAAGCAGCATATAAAACACTTAGGGTCACCAACCCCCACCCCCAGGACTTTTTCTTTCCACCAGGCTGGAGGATGAGCTGGGATTGTTGCCTTCAAAGAAAAACTTGTTTGGGTAGCAGCCATTTAAGCAAGGCTGGGATGGGTTAACTTGAATCCCCGAGAAGTCGGGAGCCTTAGAGAGAGCACTTCTGTAGGCTTTTGGTTTCATTCAGGGAGTGTAGCCTTCTCCCGCCAGTCGGCCTATAAGTGAAGGAAAGTTGTAAGAGTTGATGTAGAATCATAGACTGTCAATTCTGGAAGGAATCGTAGCGGCCGTAGTCTGGGGATGGCCGGTACTTGCTGTGGCTGTACCACCACAGACATCAGTAATGTCTTCTGGCACATTTCCCTTCCACACATGACAGTAGTTCACCTGGTCACTCCCAGTACATCAGTGTTGCCACAAGTTATGACACCCACTTGATCTCCCTGAGTCAAAAGGAGTTAATCCTTTGTTTTACAGATGAAAAAACCCAGGCCCAGAGAGGTGAAGCACCCTGGTTAAGGCAACAGAAGTGAGCTAGTGACAAAGTTAGGACTAAAACCCAGATCTTCTGACTCCTGGTGTAGTGCTCTTCTTTATACAGCCACATGGCCTGTGTCCTTGGGCCTGCTGGTAAAACAGTCACCTGTCTGGGACTGACTGGGTATGCTTGCAGGCTGGGGCAGGTTAGTCCAAAACTCCAAGTCTAGGGTTGTTCTCAGATCAGGAGTGGGGACTGAGGAGTATTTGGGCATATTGGGGAAGGAGCTTCACAGGCAAACTTAGACCCCAGTTTGAATTTCATATCTAAGTTCACCTGAAGAGGGAATGCAAGTAATGCCTGGCAAAAGATGTCTGAGCCTTGACTTTGTGTGCATCCTGAGTAGCTAATAGTGGGCTCTTCATGACTAATGGAGGTAGAGGCTCACCCCAATGAAAGGCTGGTCTATACATCAGAGGCCTATGATCAAAAATTGGGAGCTAGCATCCCCTTTGTCTGGGCTAAAACGGGTTCTGCTGCCTCTGAATATGCTTTAGGTAAAGCTTTACTGATAGGTTTGCAAATAACCTGTGGCCCCTTGGAGATGGGGTGTTGTTATGCTGAGTATTGAGATAATCCTCTTCATTAATTTGAAATATGTGTCTTTGTATTTTTCCTGTTCCAGTGCTTTGTCTTTTACCATTCCTTAACTTCTTTTTTCCATGTGCAGCAACGTTTGGGTGGAAGTAGGAATATGAAATAGCTAATTCTTACCTTAAAAGAAAAATAACTTGGCAGTCAAGAGAAAATTGACAGCAACAGTCTTGATGAATAGCAATCGGAGCCCCAGGACCATAAGGGACGTCATGTTCACTTTCCTGGCCAAATCTGTGGCTGAAGAAGAGGGAACATGGTGACTTCCTTGAGAGAATGGATTCCCTTCCAGGCACTGGGCCCACAGCACTGATACCAGTCTGCCTGAGTCACCATTAACCTCCTTGGTCTGTAAGCTCAGCTTGGTGTCAGACAGCCCTCGGCGCCCAAGGGCTGCTACTCACAGCCAGCCCAGAGAGCTTTGGGAACCTACACTTGCTGCCCAAGCTCTGCCTGGAGAGTCAGGGGGAACCAACTGGGCTCAAGTGTGGTTTTTGTTTTCTTTTGAAATCTGATGAGTTTTGGCCTTATCAGACTTTTGCTTTAACCCTCACTAGTGAAGTTGACCCTTTGATTTCAACTAACCTTTGGGTTCATGGCAGCTCTCTGAAGTTTGCTGTATGACTTCAGGTTCTGTTGGTTTTAGGTCGCCTGAAACAAACGGAAGAGGTCAGACTTACACTGGTAACCAAGGGGTTCAAAGGATTTTAGGTTTTAAAACCAGAGAAGACTGTAAGCAAGTAAACAGAGGACCAGGGATATGACTTGGTTAAAGTCATGCAGCTTTTTGCACAGCTAACATACTTACTGTTCTGGGTTTTGTTTATTTTATTTTTTACACATCATGAGGCCAACATCCAGGTGTGCCTCTAATTTGTAGGAAGAACTAAGATTCTTCACCTGTGAAAGGCTGGATTGCCTTTTGCTTTGGCTTTCACACAAGATTAGACTGCACCTGGATTTTCAACCCCAGAGTCTAGTAGTGTAGTCATTAGTATAAATGAAACAGTTGTTGGTAAAGAAGAAAGATGGGGATCAAGTAACATGAATTGTATCTTAGATTCCAGCTCAGAAATGCAGAACGTTCAGTTTCCAGCCAATGACAGGCTCTCGTTGGGCTTACGTCTTGTTTCCAGCATGATGCCATATTGAGAGTCATTCATTAAGAGTTTGCATCCCCAGCTTCCCATCTCCCAACGTTTCTTCCCCACATTCCTGGCCCCAACGAGGCCAGATATGACCTACCTGGAGATTTAGTTGTCTCTTCAGTCTCAGAGGAATACACAATTTCGTTGTTGTGTTCAACTGAACATTTCACTGAATCAGAATCTCCATATTGACCAAGCTTGACAGCGTTGTACTTCCCACTGGGAGAGACGACGATAGCTGGGTCATATTCTATTATTTTCTTGGATGACTGGAGACTTATATTTATATTCTTGGGGTAGAAATCCTTCACCAGACAAGCAACATTTTTCCCATTTCTCATGACGAAAACGGATGGTTTGGTAGGAGACTGACTTTCTGCAGATATAATCAATTTATTTAATGAGATGAGTATCTACAATGTGTTAAAGTTAAACAAGAGTGTTTGCCTCAATTTCCCTGGGGCCTAGCACTGTAACCCAGACTTTCCTGCATCCTATTAGTGACCTGGGCTTGTCTGTATCTCCATGAGGATGGCAAAGGGAGCAGAAATGAAAGGCAGTCAGTTTGCTTTTGAGTTAGGAGCTGCTAAGAAATATGGCTGGGAGTAGAGAAGGAAAATAACAACTACTAAAAGGTTTCTTGATGATCTGACTTTTAATTATTTATGTTTTATTAATCAATCCTCTGGACAATCAAGGTCAGGATGAATGCTTGTCTGCATCGAGTGGCTTATTTTAAATGCATGGGCCTTTGGAGGGAGATCAGGGCAGGTGCTCATGCTTTGTAGTATGTCAGTTAAAGAATCAAGGGTCTGAGAAGGACTACATAACTGTTCAATCATTCTGAGGGTGGTGGTGTTGGGGTCACTTCAGGGCATCACCTCCATTTCATGGACTGGAAGGGATCTACTGAAGTTAAGTGATACATCTCTCTGTCTTTAGGTGGATACTTATTCTTTTGTTAAGAGTGTACCCTTCAGTTTCTTTTGGGTCTTTAGTCAGTGAATAACAACTACCATTCCCTGGAAGTTCTTATACACATAAAACCAGTTGAAATCCATTTTTCTTGTTTTATTCCAAGTGGAATGGTAGCAAGTTGGTTCCAATAATTGGGTCTCCTCCTGGTCTTCTCTCCTGTCAAGACTCATCTTGATTTATCATATATCTGCTACTTGGTATGTGCATTTTTTTCCACTTAAAACCAAAAGTCTTGAAGTTTTTAGGGTGATAGTAATGATTCTTTCCCCTGGTGCCTTGTTGAATTTCTGAATTGTGATATATTTTGTGTCTATGGAGACTTGAACTCTTAAACTATCTTTAAATAACTGCTAAAAAAGAGCCCTGAAAATGCCTGAAATCAGGAAAGACAATCAACCTGCCTGTGAATGGTGATCTGGACATATTTCCAATTATATGCTTAACCGCTTGTTTTCAATATTACTATCTTGTGTGAATACGGCCCTTAGTATTCAAAACTTAGCTGAGTTTGGCTTCTTGGTATCAACTTAAAAATATGTTGAATTCCAGTGTACTTTTATTTACTATGGCCTATAATCAAGACATAAGGTATTGCTAAACAAAAACTCTTGGTAATGAATGTGTATATGGAATGGTTTTTCTGGTGCTTTATTTTGAGTCTGGATTTGGGTTTCAGCTGTGAAGCTCATGGAAGCAGAGCTGTAACCAAATCAATCAGTTACGTCTGGTGGAGATGGGGTGATTGTTTGTTGGAAGTTCCTGCTGATTGCTTTGTAAATGGACCACAGCTGGTCAGGGTTTTCAGGGAGAATCAGCTATTCAGAGAAGCCCCTCCTCATTGCCATCATAATTCTCCATTTTTTTTTCTCTCCTGGGAAGCTCAGCTAAAAGACTGGATTCTATTCCAGTCATTCAGGGCAGGAAACTAGTTCCTAAGAGATGTAGTTTCTTCTGTTTTTGACTTTAGCCCTAGACAAGAGGGGGATTGGGGATTTTTCAAATGGCTCTTCTGGAACCTGCTTTCAACCTCTGTGAGAATGAGAACGAAGCCACTGATAACAGGTGCTGATAACCTTAGCAGCAACGGCTTAGAAACCACAAGTTCTACTCATTCACCTCCCTTCAGAACTGTGACATTTCTTGCTCACTATTCTGACTTTGGTTTGATATATATTTTGGTTGATTTTAAAGGGAATTATGAGTTATAGAGAAAAGAAACTTGCCCATTAGAAAACAAAAACAAACCAACTCTATCTCCTTGATTACTTAAGGGTATGACCCAATCCTAGCTGGATTTAGTTGGCTAATTAAGGCTTGCTTAGGATTTAAAAATCTATATTCAAAGGCAGTTGTCAATAATCACTTTGGACTGGAGAGACCTGGTTTGAATAATTTGAACAATGTTATATATCTGCCAACACAGATGTCTGAAGAAGTTCATCTACTTATTATATTGAGCTCCGAATCTGGTAGTTTGTATTTTAGATAGAGCACAGTGCATTGATTTGGTAAAACAGTTTTCTCTTACTCTCTTTCTCAGTGTATATATGTTCAAAACAATTGTTTGAAAAAAAGAAGTGTTTTATCCAATCCATTCTCAGATATCATGGTAACCAAAGAAAAGGCTATATGATTGAATTGAGCTTTTAAAAAAATGAAATATATTTAATAGAGTTGCCACATGTAACCTAGTCTATTTTTATACAGCACTTAAACCAAAATTTGAAATTATATAAAATTTACCCTATTGTAGTCCAAAATTTAAATGAAAGACAATTAATTATTTATCTTTTAAGAATTTCCAGTCTTTTTGGTCTACAAATATAATTAATTACATCTCAACATGTGTTGCAAAGTGTTATGTGTTTGGATAATTGTTATTTTATTTTCAGACTTTCTTTATGAATACTAATCCAATGCTAAGGTTGTGTTGCTGGTAAACAATACAAAAATAAGTGTCTATCTTTCCTGAATAGTCTTCTTGAACATGTAAACTTAGAAATCATCTAGGGTTTAGATTGGCATAGTCCTACTGGCTCCCTAAGAATGGCAACATCTATAACAAATGTCCCTGCTGATTCCAAGGCTCTCTACCAACATGGGAAGTAACTTGAACACTGAAATGTCAGTTTGCTCTACCTCCTTACTCCCACCAGGTTAAACACCTCTCTGGGACACTTTTTTTGAGGTTGTAATAAGACAGGCTCACTAGTCAGCTTACCCAAGGGATATATAAGGATAAAGCAACTTCCTGGAGAATTTGGGTGCAAGTGTATCTGCCACTGCCCCTCCTACACTCATATGCTCCAACTTATGCTCCAGACTTATTAGTATAAGTTTTTCTAGATTTCTCTTTGCTTTCTGGGATGCTCCAAAGATTTCAGAAATAAGTGGGAACTACAGTTTTAACATATGTTTTTAAAAATAAAAATAGTTACGGAGCTACTTCAGCGACTCAGCCTAATGCCTCCACTCTGGTCCACTCCACATCTCCTAGGTATAATTTCTCAAGTAATGCAAACTGGTTGTCAGCCCCACTCCTGAGACTCAATTAACCCTTAGAAATATATAGGAAAAAGTCAACTCACTGGGCTCCACGAAGAGTTTGGTGCCAGCTCCAAAAAACATCTGTCGGGTGTACCAGGAGCACATTGCAATGCTGCCTCACAGGTAGCAGCCTGGGGCTGGCCCTGGGGCCTGGGCTAGAACATCTGTGTCCTGCTTCCCCAGTCTGGATCCCAGCCAAGAGACCCCACAGCTCAGAGAACTACAAAGCTGCCCTTGATGAGCTCAGGGGGCCCAGTACACAGAGTCTCAGTTCTCTTTGAAGCTAACAATAGTTAAACTGTAAGGATGTGAGCATGAAATCCCCAACTGAGAAATACTGGGACAGGAGAGTGCTGAGACAGAGTATCATGAGAAGAGGGTGACAGGTGACTGACAGCTACCTTCAAGGTGGAAAATTTAACTCCTGGTTTATTGGGAGACCTCTCTAAAAAGAACACATAGCTTGGCAGTAGAGATGGGGCATTGAATGTTGACATTTCTTATAATGAATGTTAGGATGAGGAGGGTTTAGACACAGGTCTTGTTCACAGGTCTTGTGGCTCCCTTCTCTTGTGTCACAAATACTGCTTTTTGATTAGAAACCTAATTTCTCCCCCATCACTCAGGCTGAGTCTCACAATAATAACAAATCTGCTTTCTAATTCCCTGAGCCCAGGGAAAGGTTTTCGAAGGAACTGATGGTTGAACAAGAAATTGGCAGTTGCCAGGGGAGTCCAGTAGTGCTGCGTGTTATGAATGCAGGTCAGAGGAGCCTGTGCTTGCTTTGGATTGCTTATTTTTGTTTTATAATTTCCCTGGCTCTGGGTACAGATACAAGCTTCAGAAGGATGTAGTGATCATATGAAGACGAACTTAAAGACCCGATGGATTTCTCTGTCTCATCACCAAAAATTAAGAGTCTAGGGCTAGAGCCAAAGTGAATGACAGTTGTATAGGGCCATTATTTGCTGTCAAAGCTTTAAGAATTGGGGGCTTGATTTGCAACTCACTCCCTCTACCTGAGCTTCACACCATCATATTACACTCCATCACTGCTGGAAGGGAAAACCAGAGAACTAAATGGAGTATCATTGGAGAGCATGGCCAGTGTCCCAGCAGAGGGGCTAAACCTCAGTCTCATCTCTTTCCTTCTTCCCTAAGGCTCCCAAAGGCATGGCCTCGGAGATTTCATTCTAACACTGCAGGTAATTATGAATTTCAAGCAGAAATGATTTAAAGGGAAAATTAAACATAATACTTTTTGCTCAGATGCAATTTGTCCAACATCAATGAGGCTGCAGTCAGCTACAACATAATTCTCTTTCTGTCCTTTTCGTAGCTCTAGTTCTCTCCCCTCAAAGATAAGAAAACTCACCAAATCCCACTATTTCCCTGGAAGCAGTAGGCAATCCAGAACCCCTGTAAGTTTATATCATCCTCTGAGGGGCACAGACCCTGTTGATACTACCATTTGCTTTCAGGACTGTCAGCCTCACCACATTCTTTATTTTCTCTGAAATTAAAAAAAAATCAGAATCTAACCATGTAAGGGATTACTCATTGGACTTGGCATGCTGTGAAACTTTTGAAAGGCTGTCTTCTGGGCTGGTCCCAGTGACAGGGCTATTGGCAGCTGCCCCAACTACCTGAATACAGCCTCTGGATTTCTAAACCCTGGAACAGACTACTAGTGGGCAATGTGTCTGGGAGAACACCATTATCTCTCTGTTGTCTTGAAGTGGTGGCTGGATCTCTATACTGGGTGCAGGCTCCTGAACCCTGTGCAGAGTGCTCAGATCCAGGGCTAACAGGGGAGGTGAGCACGTAACAGCTCTCGGCAGACCCAAGCTAAGCTAGTATGGGACTTTGTAGATCATTTAGTTTGAGCCAGGCATGTTGACTTAATGAAAGTTCTCAGCACAAAGAGACAAGGGCAAGGTTGGCTTTGTCATTTGAGGGAGAGAAAATGCTCCTGATCTAACTCCTTTAACAATATGTTTCTAACTCTCCTCCTTATGCCACGACCATGACTCTTTCCTCATCAACGGTGGAGAGACTCCTCATCTACGGCCTGCCTTTTTCCTGATCCCAGTCCCTGATCAGGGGGCCAGACCAAGGGTTTTGGCTAGGTAGTTGTAGAAGGCTATGAAATAATCTGTAGAACACAGTTTCTAGCACACATAGAATATTTTCTTGAGAGAAATCTAATGAATTTGTCCTCAAACTTTACCCCAGCTCTTCACAGCAACAGCAACAAACCTCAGTAGATTTCCAATTTAGAACCTCCTGACATCCCAAGAAGCACCATTCATTCAGGAACATGCCACAACTCCAAGGATATGCAGACTGAAGTAAAATGTGTAACTTACTTGGTTCCACGATGAGTCGAGTTCCTGTTCCAAAGGTGAGTTTATCTGAAAGCACCACTTCAGGCATCATGACAAAAACCTTGCCCCCTGTCTAGTCCATCTGCTTGGAAGGAGGTGGGTGGGGCAGAACAAGTGTAGCTGGATACAGAGAACTTTGCAAGGGTTTATGAGATCTAAGCATGACATTTTGGCAGCTTGTTTGATGTGTGCTTTCTTCTGAGTGCTAATATTTAGGGAAGTCCCTAAGTTTTCTGCTGTTATCTATCTCCTTGACATGTCATCTTTCACTTTCAGGTCTTGTTTCAGGACCATATTTTCACAGGGAGAAAGGAATTATTTTGGTTTTGATGAGAATTGCCAAATGTCTATTGTCAGGTGAAACGTAACTTTATGGCTTAAATTAATCACAAAAATCTATGTCTCAGTTGGAGGTGGAAGGGCATGCTGGTTGGAGCAAAAGCCATTGATGCAAAAAACTTGGAGTCTGTCCAAAGGATCATAATAATCACAGATGACTATCATTCTGTAAGTACTTTACTACTTACAAGCAGCTTGTGTTTATACTACCTCAACAAACATTATTGTTATAAACTGCATGAGGTAATATATTAGATCCATCTTGCAGATGAAGTCACTGAAGCTAAGAATGGTTAAGATATTGAGTGGCTGAGCTGGGCCTCACTCTCAGGTCTCCAGAGTTCAGTTTCCATTCACTGAAACAGAGTCACAGATAATAGGACTGAAAGGTATCCCAGAGATCATTTGTCAAAACTCCTGTGGTCACACAAGTGCTAATGAATGGATACATAGGGAGCATTTTGACTCTTTTTCCAGTGCCTTAACAAATTAAATCACAGAATTTCTACTGGGTTATAAGACTTTTATACCATTGGATTTCCTTGATTTTCTTCTAAATTGTCCCTAAGAAAGGTCTGGATGATAATCAGGATCATAGTGTGCTAAAGCTGGAAGACACCTTGGAAAGCATTTGGTCCAGCTAGAGGGGAAACTAGAGTTCAGTGAAGTTAAGTCACAGAGCTTGTCAGCCAAAGAGAAGGATTAGCACTTGGTCCTAGAGAGCTTGGTCCAAGATGCTCAATATTATGCCTCACATTTATTAGATGTCATGTAGTGTAGGTCTGGTTATGGCCCAGATCTGTAGATGGTGATGGCTCAGGTGTTAAGTAAGCTGGCTCTGTGAAGTTGGTTAAGTAGAGGGAAGACAAAGACTCTTCAGGAAGGATGATGGATCAGGAAGATCCACGGTGGCACATGCCACATCCTGGA
Source organism: Phyllostomus hastatus (assembly GCF_019186645.2). Classification (NCBI taxonomy): domain Eukaryota; kingdom Metazoa; phylum Chordata; class Mammalia; order Chiroptera; family Phyllostomidae; genus Phyllostomus; species Phyllostomus hastatus. The sequence goes on along the minus strand of NW_025333860.1, from coordinate 218,252 downwards.
TTTTATCAGAAACCCAGTCCCTGCTCCTCAAATGGTCCCTTGCTCGATGACACGCTGGAAGGATTTTTTTGCAGCATCCTTAAAAGTATTTTTCAAGTGATGACTTGGGAACATTTCTAACAAAGATAATTGCTAAATATAGTGGTCATAATAAGGAAATACAAGTGACTTACGTGGTTCTACCTCCAGATAGGTTCCATTGCCAAAGATCAGGTATCACAGTGGATAAACCTAGTTTAAAAACTGCCTTACTTTCCCTTTATGACAACCCTGGCCCCAGTTGCCAAGTCACGTGGTAGACATGGATGGGATTTTCTGTCTTGTCTGACCTAACCTCTTTTCTCCTAAGTCTTGGGGGCTGTCTTTCAGGACAAAACAGGAGGCAACTACTGTGTCAAACAGAAATCTAAGCTTTTGCCATGTTACAATGCAGATTGGTGCTTGGAATGAGAGAGACTGGAGTGTGACCAGAGAAAAGAAAGGTGGCACATTGGTCATAGAGTTGTGCTTCTCAGTCTTTGGGCTACACTCAGTCTTTGGGCAGAGGTCTAGTGACTTATGTGCCCCATTCACTCCTACCTTTGAGGGGAATAGCATTTCATATTCAACTAGAGCTTTGCATCACTGCCAAGTACTGTGCAGCAGCCAGACTTCTTAGTATGAAATAGAATTAGAGTCTTCAGTACATTTTAATAATATATTCACAAATATCAAATTGTAACAAGCTTTAACAGCATACACTTAAAAGTGGCAGTTAAATTGACCTCTGTCATATGTAAAAATTATAGTCTATGAGATTTCCTGTATGTCACTCATAAAAACCAGAAAAAGAACAAGCATTTTCAGATCAGTTTACAGCCCATAAAGGACTGCAGATCATACTTGGAATATCACCGCCATGGAGAGTGGTTTTCAGTTGTGGTGAAAAAGAAAGGTGTTAGAAAACCTGAAACCTGGTTCGACTCTGTCCCTTACTAAGTGTATAATGTGGCCACATTACTTAAGTTCACTGAGCTTTATTTGCCTCCTTTATAAAATGAGGGTAATATCTTCTGTATTGGGAGGTTGTAAGATTAAATGAAAGGGTGTATAGATAGCATTCTCTGAACTATTATAGAAAGCTTAGGTGTAATTATTAGAATGTTTATTAGGCTTAGACAACAGAGAAAGTAAGTTTTACTTGAGGGATGTAATTTCACTTAGCGCAGAACTCCCCAGAGGCAGGATGGTCGGGCGAGGTTGCTGAGGGAGAAGGGAAGCCTGTGTCTTTGGTGTTTGAGATGAGAGTGTTCGTTTCTTAGAGCTGTGGGTGAGGACTGGAATCCAGGTTTCTGTTTTCCTTGGTCTTTCTCTAGGTCAGGTGGAACCTCTGTTCCATTCTCTAATCTTCCCTCTTGAATCCAAAAGCTGAAGTCCTTACAGTAGTCTACAAGCCACCCCTACCCCACTCCCATTACCAACCTGACCTCCTTTTTAAATCTCCTCCTCATCACTCACTGTCCTCCAGCCACATGGGCCTCCTTACTATCCTTCACACACCCCAGGCTGCACGTGTGTTTCCTCTGCCTGGGGTTGTTCTTCTCCTAGATACCTGCATGGCTCACTCTGTCACCCACTCAGGTCTCTGCTCAAATGTCCTTTACAAAGAGGCCTTCTGTGACTCCCTTGTTAAAAATCGCACACTACTCCTTCCCACGCTTTATTCCTCTTCTCTGCTTTAGTTTCCTTCCCAGGTCTTATTACCACTGAAAATACTATGTGTTTTATTCACTTATTTAGTTTATCATCTGCCTTTTGCCATTAGAATAAAAGCTCCAGTCAGGCATGAATTTCTGTCTGTTTTGTTCCTGCTGATTCCCCATGGCACCTAGGAGAGTGCCTGGCATATACTGACAATCACTTGTCATAGCTTGCAGAGCTGGGACTCAGGCAGGGCTCCGCAGGTTCCCAGCTTGCTTTCATTTCTATTTCCTTTTGCCTTATTTCACGACTGACTTGTCTTCTCATTCATTTGTTCACACATACATTTGTTCATTCATTCATTTGTTCATTCATTCATTCATTCAACAAACATTCATTTAGTGCCCTCAGTGTATTTGTGGACACAGTAAGGAACAACTCAGAGTTTTGTTCTCATAGAACAAGGAAAACAGATGGTAAATGATCATACAAAGTTCAGGTGGAGATGAGCACTATAAAAGTATAGCAGGGTAAGGGGTTGCAGAATGACAGGGGATGGTTGAGAAAGGTCTCACTAGAAGTGACATTTGAGGCATGACCTGGAGAAGGAGAGGGAGAAAGTGGTGTGAATCTCAGGGAGAAAATGTCTCCCTGAGGTATAGGGATGCACAGGTCACAGGCTCCTTTCTGGGAGACACCCATCGTGTGTGAGAGGGAATGCCAAAGATGGGAATGGGAATTTTAGAAACACATTAATACGCCAAGGACCTTGTGGGACTGCTCTTTCTTGGAGTGATGCTCTAATCATCGTCTGGAGCTTTCCGAGTTTAGAACCCTGGAGCTTTCTGAGTTTAGAACCCTTGAGCACCAGGGGTGTAATGGGAAGGATGAGCCTTGCTTGGAGAATGCCTCTTTTGCTAACTGGTTTTGGTCTGGGGGTAGGAGCCTGTCCTTAGTGAAGGATGGGGTTGGGGATGGTGGCTGGAAGGGAAACAGCCTAACTGCTGCTTCAGTCCCTGGAGACAGCTTGGAAAGGAGCTCATTAGAGGCCTGCGGAGGAGGCTGGGCCAGGCAGGAAAAACCTGCCAGTGCCCCAAGGCCCTGCAACCCTGATGAAGAGCTCTTACGTGCACAGACTGAAGTATGGGAAACACTGAGCTGGTGCATCCTATCATCCTTTGAAAAAGTGAGGGGCATCCAGAGAGAGCTGGATTCAGAATGTCTCTGAATGGAATCAGATGGATGATATAAATTTTGACTTTGCTAAAAGCTGTGTGGTATTGGGGGACCCCTTTCTGATCAGTAAAAGTGCAGACGATAGTACCTAATTCTGCATGATTGTTTTGAGAACTGCATAAAACACCATGCATTCGCAAAGTGCTTTGTCCAGTGGCTGGAGGCGTAGTAGGCACTGAAAAGTGGTAGTTGATATAATAATAATAACATACAATTATCCATATTATGTTAAGGCCATCTAATGGCCCACTTTCATTGAGATGTTCCCGATGACTATAGCCCTTTTTTTATGCTCCTGTCATTGTCATTTTATTTGTGCTACCTTATTCCATGCTGTTTTGTCCTGTTCTTTTGTTCTATTTTATGAAGTTAAGTGGTATCCTCAGGTTTTCTCTACCCAGAGGGCTAAAAGGTGTGGTGGATTTGGAGCTGTGAGTTTGTGTAAACCTGTTCTGTTAGTTTTGTGCAGCCTGCAGGTAAAAACTTGAAAGAACATCAAATGGAAGTAGGCTTTTGAGAAGAAAGAAGACACTAAAGAAATATATTCCGGATCCTGCCCTCTCTGGATGCCCCTCATCTTTTCATTTCCAAGAATGATGGGAGGCACCAGTCAGTGTTTCCATACTTTAATTAATCACATCTCCTGTTTTTTTTTTTTTTTGTCACATGGATCTGTCATATAATTTGTTTAATAGTTTTCTTTGAATTTACTCACTTTTTAACATCAAATATAACTAAAAGGAAACTTTAAATCCAATGGGTTTGACAACCTAATTGTACTACTTTGATATCCATTAAAAGACAGCACAATTAAAATGAAAAGAAAGTCTATGTACCATCTAAAACCATGTTTCACCAGATCAAGTAAGGAAAGCACCAGGTTAAGTAAACCAGTAAGCAGAAGAACTTATATTCATTTGGAAGAACTTGGTGAACAAAGGGAGGTTAGGGAAATCAGTCACCCACTTTGTTGGGAATGTGGATTAAACTATTTTAGTGAGAAAATTTAAAGCCAATGAGGTCTAAAGGCAAGGGACTGAATTAGTAGAATTTTAAAAATCTTATATGATTTTATTTAACGCCTGAATTTCTCTGCTCTAGTTCTGCTAGCAAAGCTTGGATTTCTGTCCTTTTTTGGATACAAAGCCCTTGCCCCATTTCTCCTCACTGAGTGTGAGGGCCAGGAAGGCCTTGCCTGCACCCCTTTTCCCTTCCCTCGCCCTCAGTTCTGTGCCTTCTTGACAGCATTCACCCAGGACTGTCCTGTCCCAGGGTCTTCTCTGTGAGGAGCCCACCTCATGATACCCTTCCAGCCCACCTCTCTAGAACCTTCCCTCACCTTGGAAAACCTAAACTGAACGCCAAGTATCAGGCCAGGACATGCTGTTACTTTTCCAGTAGCCAGCTTAGAAGAGTTGGGACCACTGACACCATTGCTAGACTTCCACAGCATCTTTGAAATGGGGTTTTGTATTCGTTTATTACGTTTTCTAGATTAATATTAATGTTCACTATCTAACTGGGAGCTGCTGCCAAATGGAGACTGCTGTCTTTTTTTGGGCAAGAATAATTAAATTTAAATGTCACTTAAATGACACAAAAAGATGCCTTCTGTGTTGAGTACAATCCTTTGAAAAGTTTAGCACTGATTGCTTTATAACAGTGAACTAGTGAGTGGTACCATATACTCTTAGTGAGGAAGATGAACATCATGAGCCTTCAGGGAACTACTCCTGGCTGAGTCCTATAAACTCCAAAGTATTTCTTAGTTGGAAACATTACACAGTCACTTTATTCTGCTTGAAATCTAGTCTCACAGGGAGCCAGAATATTCCAGCTTCCTCACTCGCAACTTAGCTTCCAGTCGCAGCCCTAACAGTTGGAAATGGATGTCTGGCACTGGTTCCCTTTTTTCCAAAGAGAAAAGTGGCAACACCAGTGATCACTTACCCCGGCCTTATTCTCTGTGCCCAGGAGGCTGACTCATGTCTGAGCTCTCCCAAGAGCATGTGTTTGGCCTGAGGAAGGTCAGAATTATTTATATCTAGAACCACATTGATAGATCCCCAAACTCAGATCAACCTTGTTTCTAATCAGTTCTGACTCGACCTGGGGACTTGAAACAATGACTGTGTGGTCTCTGCAGCCTGAACTGAATCCCCTGAATTGAGAAGAATTTTCTGTTTCCCCTGAGCTGTGCAGGGGTCTTTCACAGCTCCAAAGTCAATTAAAAAATTAGAAAACCCCCTCTCAATTCCTATGCAGGGGACTAACCATCTTCCCTAAATTTCTCCTCGACCCTATATTGGTGCTATCACTACCCATTTGACATTTCCCAATATTTCTGCCTTCTTAGAGGGAGGATGTCTTAACCTCAAACAGACAAATGCACCACTTACTTGGTTCCACAGTTACACGGATTCCTTTTCCAAAGTTGAGTTTGGAAAACTCACCGTACTCGAGAGTGTTCCAAAAACCTTGGCAGTGCCCCACCTTTCTTCTTCCCAATTAACTTTAGGAATGGAGGGCTTTTAGGGTTTGACTCTTAGAAAAATGGCACTTGTCACTTATCCAGTAGGGGTGGGTGTCTCTGGGGAGGTTTTTGTCTGAGGAGTAGGTAGGCACACACGTCCCTATAGCGGACATTTCCAGGACAGTGCCTGGAGTTCTCTGAATTGTTGCCGCCTATAGTTTTGGATTGTTTTCACTTCCTAGACCCACACCTGACTCTCAGTGTTGGAAAACTGACATTGCCAAGCAGATGAGTCTTGGATCCACGACTATGGCAGAGTCAAGGCCTCAACAGTCACCCGTGCTGCTTAAAGGGCAGATAACAGGTGGCATCACCAGAGGTGATGACATGGTGTGCCCATGACTTACTGTTCAGTCAGTGTTAGAATGAGCAGCTATAGCTGGTGATTTCCCAGAAACAAATCAATCTCTGTTGAAATTTACCTTCCCAAACTGCAAAGCAAAGCACTTACCCAAATCTCTCTAGGGATTTGGATTCAGAAATTCCATATGAGATGGCTTGTGTAATTTTCTTTTGCAATAGAATCAACACAAAACCAAGACAAGGAAATTTTTTAAAGAAACACCTTTTTGTATTTCTCAGTCATGGCTGTAATACCACATTGAAAAACCAGTTTCACCTCAATGAGAACAGCAGCGAGGGGCCAGCAGCTGGGCATCACTTCTCTTGGCCTGGTCAACTTCCTGCTGTCCCTTCTGAGTCCCTGAGTAAGAAGGGACAGCTACCTGTTGTGTTCATCATCCTGGGGCAGGGTAGCCAGGCTGAGGATTTCCCAGGGAAGCGCTACCTTTGCCCCTGCAGTTTTTGTACAGGTCTCCTCGGGTTTTGTAGCACTGTGCGAATCCCACCGATCACAATGTTACAGGGCTTTACAAAAACCTCCGTGGGTTTTACCCTTTGTGAACTCTGAGAACCTCTGGGGCCGGATGTTTTCTCCAAATGAAGCTCCAGCAAGATCAAAGGGTTTGGCAGTTGGGTCAGGGCAGGCTCACCCAGGTGCTTCTGTCTGAGGCTCCTCTGCCTCACTGGCTAAACCTGCCCTGGAGTCTGCAACTAGAATGGACTTTCAGAAACTGTCATGTCCACTCCATCTGGGTTTCCTGGCCAGTCTTCTCTCAAATGGTTTCCCACAGAAGAGTTTGTAAGCTATCTGAATGTCTCAAGTGGATTCTCCATTATGCTGGGGGGTGGGCAGAAAATGTCTGTGATCAATGTGATTTCTCCTGTCACCTGCTAAGCTTCTGAATTACCTTTGCCTGCCCCTGCTTTACACCGGAATAGTGTTAAAACACTTTACAAAGGCCTTTCACATAAATTTAAAAATTTATCCTCTCCATTGACTCCCTGTTGCTAAATCCAGGGCCAGCAGCCCATATGGTTCTTTGTGTGATTTAGAAAAGGCAACCCTGCGGGGCACATGGAGAGGCAGTAGCTTGGGTTCAAGCTTGGGAAACAGATGGCACCTTTGTGTGCTGTACAAAAGGTTTCCCTTTCTGCAGCTGATGCAGCTCAACAACCAGGGCCTTTAGCCTCACTTGTCCCTTGGCCGAGCGCCCTTGTGCAAGGCACAACTGTGCAAGTAGATGCAGTGGCTGTGTCCAAATTCAATCGATACTTTTTTATTTATATTCTTGTCTGACCTCTGATTTTTGACACAGTTTCTCCCTGTTTGATACTGTTCTCTGGATCAAGACACTGTCTTGGTTCACCTTTGATCTCTGGGTCTCTCACTATGAAAATAAATTGATACTAGGCTTATCAAAAGTGGTCTTATTAAATGTGAACCATTAAAAAAGAGTGGGAATTTTGTTGTTATTAAAAAGGGAGAAGGATTGAAAAAAGTCTTCAGACTCTCCCTTGAAGATCTTATGCACATCCATCATTTAATTTAAGTGTTACAATTTTACTCAGAATCTTTGTGACAACTTTCTCCTGCCCTACATATAACTACATGCCTGCCTCATAAACTCCAAACAACTCCCATCTCCACATACAGAGCCTAACACTCTCCTGATTAAAAAAACCCAAAACAAATAGGAAAAGAAGAAATGAAGAAATGCTATGGCCTCAGTAACAGTGTAATAGGGGATGGCTTAGGGCAGAAAGCTGGAAAACATGAATCTCATGAGGAGGGCCAGATGAGAATAAAGAATTGTAATTTGGACTCTTGAGTATAGCTGTTCTTAGGTGCTAGTCTTTGAACTGACAAGAATTTGGTGGTCACAGTGCTGAGTAATAGATTAAGTGTCTCATTAATCCCCATGAGACTCATGGACCTTCTCCTAGTACTGTTGTGTAGACTTTCCCAAGCAGGCACCAGAAACTGGTTTGAATAGAACTATTTATAGGAAACAAGAAGCTGGGACTGAAAAGGCAATTAAAATCTTGAGTTCTTGAGTTATACCAAAAGTTAAACCATGCAACCCTGTGGGTCTGAGACAGTGTATTTTACAATCCTGTGGCTGTGGCAGAGAGCTTTGCGGTGATAAGTCCTGATGAGAATGCAGTGGCTGTGGTTCCCACCTTTTCACTCTCTGTTACAAAAGTGTACGCCCATGTACCTTACCACATAACTCTGCAGGGCCTCCTAGGCCAACACCATTGACTTTGGGGCTGGCCATGCTTTGATCCACAGAATATAAGTAGAAGTAATAGCATGGCAGTTTCAAACTGAGGCTCCAAGAGACTTCATATCATGGAGTTCCAACAGCACTCTTGAAACTCTTCCTTCTGAGATGACAGAGTGTGTTCCAGAGACTCGCTGCTGCTTCAGCTGTTCTGAGAATGAAGACATGTGGAGAACACCTGACTCTAACCCACACCTTGAAGCCAAGTCTGGCTGTCCTGAGCAATATATGCTTGTTGTTCTAAGCAAATGACATTTTGGGATCATTTGTTATAGATCATAATAACAGCAGAAATATCTGATTAATATAGATGTCAAGCCAGGGGGGATCCTAACTATAAAATTACATGCTTAGAATTTTTGGTGGCTTCCTATTATCCTCAGGATAAAATGATGTGGAACATGGTTTTTCCAGGCCTATAATCTTTTTTTTTTGTTTAAAGATTTTTTATTTATTTATTTTTAGAGAGGGAAGGGAGGAAGAGAGAGAGAGAGAAACATCAATGTGCGGTTGCTGGAGGTTATGGCCTGCAACCCAGGCACGTACCCTGGCTGGGAATTGAACCTGCGACACTTTGGTTCGAAGCCCACACTCAATCCCTGGCCTGTAATCTTGTACTTCTATAGTTGTTCTCTTAAACTCAGCTGCATTGAACTACTGGCTTCCTTAAAGCTCCATGTTCTTTCATAACTCTCTGCCTTTACCACCTGATTGCTTTTATCATACATGCTCTTTCTTTCTTTTATTTCCAAATTTGTTCCCTAACCCATCTGCTTAGATCTTATTCATTTTCTGATCTTAGCTTAGCTACTTCCCTAGGAAGGCCTGCTTGAAGACTCTGACTGGATTTGGTTAGGTGCCCACCCCTCCCCTGAATTCCATGACATTCGGTGCTTATCTCCTTATCTCCCCTTTTCTCTTCTTCATTGGGTATAGACCCTTGAGGGAAGGGGTTTTCTTGTTCATTTCTGTATGCCTTGTGCCAGCACAATGCCTGACTTGGTGAATGCTCAGAAAGTGTCTTCTAAATCCATTTTAAGGATGAAGTATCTCATGTTTGTTGGGAACCGCCCTGAATGGTATCAGAAGCTGAAACCCCCGCCTAGGCTAAGGCTAAGGGAACGCCCTTGGTACCATAAGCCAGCAAGGAGACAAAAGCTTATCTCCATGGCAGGAATGCTGCTTCTGCTGCTTTATTCATGACTGAACCCCAAAAAGCTTGGTCGGTTAGCCAAAGACGGGTAAGATTCCCCACGGGGGGAACAACCTAAGACAGGTACGATCACTTTGGGAGGCCCCCCCAAAAGAAGGACTTTGGGGGCTGCAGCAAAAGGGGGTGATGGACCCTTGCTCCTCGGCTTTGACATAGCCTGAGTTCTCAGCATCTGGGAAAAAACCTCCTTGTCTCCCAGTTGCCTTAGTTCCCTTGCTCCACCTAAGCCTGAAACAATGACAGGGTGGTGCAGCTCGGTACTGAGAAGTGCGGATTCCCCAGGGTGATCAGGCCTAAGAAAGAACATGTAAATTACTGTGAAAGCTTCTTTGTTTAGAATGCTCTCAGTTGAATGAGAAGGGTCTTAGGAGGAAGTTATTTTGTTCCTCAGTCTTACAGCTCTTTGACCCCCAACTCAATAGACCGGCAGAGTTCTTTGTTTTCTATAGTTCCTTACTTCCCCCTAATGAGTACTGTACTTTACCTGAATTATTATGCAAAATGAGCCCAATAAAAGCAGGTATGGATGGTAAATCGGCGCGCTCCCCACTAGGGGGGGTGGCCATTTCGTCCCTACTTCCCCACAGAAACTAGTCTGTCTCTGTGCATGTGTTGTTTTTTCTCGTGTGTTTATCGTCGAGCCATCCACAGTGTTCCGTGGTCACTGCTGGCTGGTGACCCACGCGCAACACATGTTCAGGGAGGATAAGCTAGGATGTGACAGAGCCATGGCCAGAGTCCACATATACCCAACTCCTAGCCCCCTGCTCTCTTTCTGGCACCAGGCTGCCTTATGGAATACAACCTTAATTTGTTCAGTGCAGCATAGCAATGTTAGTGGTAAACAAATTGATTTTTTCTGACACTGTGATTTTTTTTAATATCTATTTTTTTTAGATTTTATTTATTTTTTTTAGAGAGGGGAAGGGAGGGAGAAAGAGAGAGAAACATCAATGTGTGGTTGCCTCTCACATGGCCCCCACTGGGGACCTGGCCCCGCAACCCAGGCATGTGCCCTGACTGGAAATCGAACCTGCGACCCTTTGGCTCACAGCCCACGCACAATCCACTGAGCTACGCCAGCCAGGGCAACAAATTGATTTTTAATAATAGCCTGACTTAAGCTTCATTGGGAAGATAAATTTGTTGTGATTTGTTCCACACCATGAAATAGATTCTAAAACCAAACAAAAATGAGTTTCACGTTGTCTTCATATTTGTAGGATTCAAAACACTTACTTTCCCACTAACGTGAGTATCAAGGATCATTTGTGCCTCTGGAGAGGGAGCCTAGAATGTCATGGCTGGGTGAGACTTCAAAGATCAGCTATTTACTTCCTTGGGTGTTTGGATGAAAGAGTCTAGAAAGGTCCCGAGAGGTTTCACAACTTGACAAGGCATCCAACTTCAGAGGAACACATAAGAAATCAAGTATTCTGATTCCTGGTTCAGTTATATTTTTTAATAGGCAAATACCCAGTCTTCTTTGGTCTTTTATTCTGGCATTTATCATTTGAAATAGTTTCTGGGTATCCTCTTAGTCCCACAGCCTGATCTCCTTCCCTGAAGTGGCCATAGAATGGCCTGGGTGACCTGGCATTTTCTTTTTCTCTGTGACTTTTCACTGTTGTCTCAGATGCTCTTCTGTGGGAAAGGGGTGTGTATGGCAGGCACGGGTGGGTATATCCTGAAATTCAGCTCTCCCTGGAAGGAAGCAGCTCATGTTCTCAGTGCCAGTCAAGTTCATCCTCAGTGGGGAACAGAGGAAAAGGGACAGTGTGTGGGGACTGGGTTTACCAAGGTGTTGTCCATTCCTGGCTGGGACCAGGCCTCATGCACAGAGACTCAGAGCACTTTGAGAAAATGTATGGGATACCAATCCAAGAAGTAAATAAATATGGCACAGGGCTATCCTCAAGGGATATGGACCTTGAACTATATTCATCTCCACCTCTTGCTCCCCGTGTTGGTATGTACTCTTTGAGGGCTATAGACAAATTGTAGCATATTCAATGGAGAATACCAGGCTGTTGAAGAGACTTCAAACCATGTACAGGGAGGAACAGCTAAAAAACCTGGGGAAAGAAGACCAAAGGAAGGGGTATTTCTGAGGGTGTTTGATCTTAGTCTTTGGATATCTGTTGGGGAAGAGCTGGCTTATTAACTCATGTCTGCTATTGCATTCTATTTATTGCAATGTGTTGGTTTCATTGAAATATATGAGAAAAAATACAGATACGTATTTTTCTTTTTAAATTTTATTTATTTTAGATAGATGGGAAGGGAGGGAGAAAGAAAGAGAAACATTGGTTTGAGAGATGCATCAAATAGTTTCCTCTCGCATGCCCCCAACTGGGGACTTGACCTGCAACCCAGGGCATGTGCCCTGACTGGGAATCAAACCAGTGACCCTTCAATTTGCAGGCCAGCACTCAATACACTGAGCCAAACCAGCCAGGGCTACAGATATGTATTAATAGTTCAAAAAGAGAGGTTAGTTGCAATGCAGAATCTGACACCATGTTAATGAACTTTACCTATTCTGTTAGATTAAAATCTATTGGTCTATCTTACATTTTGGATGGAATTTTTACTTGTATGTGCTTTTGTAACATAATCCTTTGGTCAATTGGAAAACGTTTGTTCACGAGTTAAGCAACTTCCATATGTTGAGACACTTCATTATACACGATCAAAATACCACAGTAGTTAATATCACCACTGCTATCTTTAAATAAGAAAATTATTTAAATTGTGGGGAGGAATCCAGCTTGTGGTGGCAGATACAAGTTTTTCTAGACTAGAATTTTTGCCTAATGCTTAAACTTTTATCATTATTAACAATTATTAGTTATTTTTCTTGGTGTGACAAGCTCATTTTATTTATTTTTAAGGAGATGCCTGCCAAGTACCCACATCTGAATAACTATAGTTTGTCTGTCATTCTTTCAAGCAAAAATGGTCTTTCATGGAAAAAGTGGCTCATTCAGCTTTCAACTCAAGCAATTGCACAAATGTTTTTCCTTGGGATAATTATCATAATTTGGAATGTAGCAGAAGTGCTTTATGTGTACTTCCTCTTTTGCCATACAGAATGCTAAAAATACATATATTCAAGAGTTAACATTTAATGAAATTGAGTTTTTTATTTTACTTTGTCAATGTAAGGACTAAATTGTGTCCTACCAAAGTTCTTATGTTGAAGTCCTCACTCCCAGTGTCTAGACTGTGACACTATTTGGGGATAGAGCCTTTAAAGAGATGATTAAGTTGAAAATGGGGTCCTTAATGTTTGAGCCAACCCAACATGACTGGTGTCCTTACAAAAAATGAAAATTTGGACTCACAAAGAGATGAGACATGCATGCACAGAGGAAAGACCATGTGAAAAGGTGGCCTGTGGCGAGCCTAGGAGAGAGGCCTCAGGAGAAATCAACTCTGTAGGCATCTTGATTTGGATTTCTAGCCTCAAAAGAGAAAATACATTTCTACTATTTAAACCACCAAGTATTTTCTTATGTCAGCCCATAGCAAACTAACATAAACAATGATATTTTAAAGGGTAACTGGCTTCTCCCACCCTCAACAAATATGTGGCAGTGAAGAATATAATGGCTACTAATACAGAATGCATGCCACTGCCTTGATTCATTTCACTAAAGGACTAGTAGTTTTATCCACCATTGCTTTTGCATCATCAGTGAAAATGTCAACAAAATGAAAAAGGCAAATCATATTTTGTTATTATTATCCTGAAAAGGTGTTGAGGCCCCTGGAGGTTCATGGACAATAATTAAAGAACCACTGTCCTAATTCTATGTTGTTTGTACTGCCAGACTTGCCACAGTATCAACCCCATGCCTCCTCTGCTGCCTCACCTCTCCCTACCTGTTTGCTAGTGATTAGCAAACCAATTTTATCACATGCTTTGACTGATCAAAGCAGCCTTTCAGTTCTAAAAAATGATAAAATTGATTCAAGTATTTTGGTTGCAATTTCTAGTCAAAGACCATAGGTCTGTGTGTCATCTCCCTCAGGTTTCTTTTGCTTGGTGGTACTCAGGGGGTCAGATGCTGGGTCCATGATAATTGTGCTTTGGTGACAGAAGGAGGACTCAGTGAAGGCCTAGAAGTCTGACCATATTACATTCAGTATCCATACTATATTTTTGTGGCAATACTTCAGCCTTTCCATTAAACACAACATTTACTTGTTTAAGTGACAGGTAGTTGAGTTGGAGTTTTGGGCAAAACCATGAAGAGGAGGAATAGATCAGCATGACTTGCAGGTTAATGCATCAAATAATATATTCAGCAACTGGACAGGAATGAAGAGGCCAGGCTTTTGAACTAAGACCCATATAAGGGCCCAAGAGTGGATAAATCTGGTCATGTTCCCCTCAGGTAAGAAGACCTCAACACACTTCGACTTTTGTCAAAACCTTCTCTTACCTTCCCTGTGATGCCCATCCAACTGAAGGAGATATGAACTTGGCAATCAACTGACTGGAATTCCTTGGTACATCTGTACAAGAATGGAACATTTGCAACCCCACACTAGTGGAGGACTTGATTTTGAACTATTATCATTTCAGATATTAAAAGGTGGTGATTTTAGTACAATACCTCATTTACACCTATGTCTTAAGAGTAATCCAAAAAGTGCAACATCATCATTAGAAATTTTCTTATTTATTTTACCTATATAGTCAGTAAAAAAGTTCATTGTTATCTTAGAAATATGTCATATGAACATATAGTTTTAATTTGTTCAAAGGTCTATAAGTTCAGGAAGTTCTTTGAGTAGAGTAGCAACCTTTAAGAAAGTATGCTAATTTTCAAGACACATATTACATTTCAATTTTTCATTGTTTAAACTTGATGCAGACTTCATGGCCACTTAAAAATAAAAACTTTAGCATTCTAAAATTTTGAGACATTCAAAAAAGAGATGAACAGAATCAATACCTATAGACTCATCACCTAAATTAAAGAATTGTTAATGTTTGCCATACTCTGTATTTTGGTCAATTATTTAGAAAATAAATTACAAACATCATTAGAATCCTAAACACTTCAGTATGCATTGAAAATATTAAACATATAAAGGGTCTTCTTTAAGAAGAAGGAAGAAAGGAAAGAGAAAGGAACATAATTATAAATAATAAAATGGCAATAAATACATACCTATCAATAATCACTTTACATGTAAATGGATTAAATGTTCCAATCAAAGGATATAGGATAGCTGAATGTATTAGAAAACAACACCCATATATATGTTTTTCAGTGACAGGAAAAAATTAAAAAACACACAAACACGTGGAGGTTAAATAACATCTTATTAAACAATGAATATATTAACAGGGATCAAGGAACAAATCAGAAGTTACCTTGGGACAAATAAAAATGAAAACACAACAACCCCAAACATATGGGACACAGCAAAAGCCGCCCTAAGAGGGAAATTCATAGCAATATAGGCCTACCTTAAAAAACAAGAAAAATTTCAAATAAAAAATCTAACCTTACATTTAAAGGAACTAGAAAAAGAACAACAAAGCCCAAAGTGAGTAGAACGAAGGATGTAATGAAGATTAGAGCAGAAATAAATGACATAGAGACTAAAAAAATACAAAAGATCAATGAAACCAAGAGATGGTTCTTTGAAAAGATAAACAAGACTGGCAAACTTCTAACCAGACTCATAAGGAAAAAAAGAGAGAGGACCGAAATAAATAAAATCAGAAATGAAAGAGGAGAAGTAACAACTGACAACATAGAAATACAAGGAATAGTAAGAATATTTTATGAATCACGATATACCAACAAATGGAACAAACTGGACAAAAATAGATAAATTCCTACAAACATGCAATCTTCTAAAACAGAATCGGGAAGAATCAGAAAATCTGAATAGACCCATTACAATCAATGAAATTGAAGTAGTAATCAAAAATATTCCCAGCAAAAAAAATCTTGGACCAGATGTTTCACAAGTGAATTTTACTATACATTCAAAGAAGAATTAACACCTCTCCTCAAACTACTCCCAAAAATTCAAGAGGAGGAAAGACTCTCAAGCTCATTTTATGAGGCTAGCATTATTCTGATTCTAAAACCAGAAAAAGACATTAAAAAGAAAGAAAATTATAGGCCAATATCCCTGATGAACATAGATGCTAAAATCTTTAACAGAATATTAGCAAACTGACTCCAGTGATGCATTAAGAATATCATATACCATGATCAAGTAGGATTTATTCCTGGAACGCAAGTTTGGTTTAATATTGTAAATCAATTAATGTGATATGCCACATAAACAAAATGAAAGATAAAAGTCACATGATCATTTCAATAGATGCAGAAAAATCATTTGATACAATTCAGCACCCACTTATGATAAAAACTCTCAGCAAAGAGGGTATAGATAGAACATACTTGAACAAAATGAAGGCCATATGTGACAAACCCATAGATAACATTTTACTGAATGGAGAAAAATTAAAAGCATTTCCCTTAAGATCAGAACAAGACACGGACGTCTGCTTTTACCACTCTTATTCAACATGGTACTGGAAGTCTTAGCCACAGCTATAAGACAAGAGGAAGAAAGAAAAGGCATCCAAATTGGAAAAGAAGAAGTAAAACTGTCCTGATTTGCAGATGACATACTGTATAGAGAACCTGAAGGACTCCACTGAAAAACTATTAGAACTAATAAATGAATTCAGTAAAGTAACAGGATACAAAATTAATATTCAGAAATTGGTTTTATTTATATATACCAATAATAAAGTATCATAAAGGGAAACCAAAAAAGCAATCTCATTCATATTTGCATCAAAAAATACCTAAGAATAAACCTAACCAAGGATGTAAAAGACCTGTACTCAGAAAATTATAAGGCACCGAAGAAAGAAGTCAAAGAAGACAAAATAAATTGAAGCATATACTATGTTCATGGATAGAAAGAATTAATATCATTAAAATGTCCATACTACCCAGAGAAATCTATAGATTCAACACGTTCTCTATCAAAATACCAATGGCATATTTTGCAGAACTAGAATACATAATCTAGGAATTTATATGGAACCACAAAAATCTCTGACTAGCCTCAGTAATATTGTGAAAGGAGAACAAAGTTGGTGGTAGCATGGTACCCATTGTGAAACTATACCACAAGTCCATAGTAATAATCAAAAAAGCAAAAAAAAAAAGACATAAAAATAGACACAGAGATCAATGGAACAGCATAGAAAGCCCAGAAATAAACCCATGCCTTTATGGTCCATTGATATTTGACAAAGGAGGCAAGAACATACGATGAAGAAAAGACAGTCTATTCAATAAATGGCAGTGGGAAAATCGGACAGATGTGTGCAAAAAATGAAACTAGACTACCTTCTTACACCATACACAAGAATAAATTCAAAATGGATTAAAGGATTAAATATAAGACTCAAAACCACAAAAATCCTAGAAGACAACACAGGCAGTAAAATCTTGAACATCTTTTGTAGAAGTATTTTTTTCTGTGTAGTATTATTCTGTGTAGTAGTATTTTTCTCTATGTTCATTTCAATGTTTTTTTTTATTTTTTATTTTTTATTTTTACAATAGCCAAGCTGTGGAAGCAACCCAAGTGCCCAACAAAAGACAAGTGGATATAAAAGCTGTGGTACCTATATATAAGGGAACATTACTCAGCCATAAAAAGAATGAAATCTTACCTTTTGTGACAGCATGGATGGACCTAGAGGGCATTATGCTCAGTGAAATAAGTCAGTCAGAAAAAGACAAATGCCATCTGATTTAACTTATATGTGGAATCTAAAGAGCAAAATAAATGAAAAAAAAATGAAACATTCATAGATGCAGATAGAGAACTGGTGGTTGCCAGAGGGGAAGTGGGTAGGATGGATGGATGAAAGAGGTGAAGGGACTTAGAGGCACAAACTGGTAGTTACAAAATAGTCCCGGGGAAGCAAATTAGGGTACTGGAAATACTGAGGGGAAAGCTATATAAATCATGATTGTCTAACCGCTAAGCTGTACACCAGATACCAATACATAAAAAGGAAGTGTAAATGGTTCTTAACATTTTGAAAGATGCTCTAATTTGTTTATAATAAGAGGAATGGACATTAAAACTATATTCTTGTGTAATCTCACCTATTTAACTGAAAAAAAGTTTCACAAATTAAAAAAAAATTAAACATGTTTTTCCACATATCCATAATACTACAGTTTCCCACCTAAAAAGGTTAACAATTCCCTAAAATAATTAAATAGCCAATTCATGATGAAATTTTTCTCATTGTCCCCAAAATGTCTTTTACATTTTTTAAATGGCTTTAAAAAACAAGGATTCAAACAAAGACTATGCATTTAATTTGATTGGTAAATCTTTTAGGTTTCTGTAGTGTGTGATATTTTTCTGTCCACTGCTTTCCCTCCACTGCATTTCTTTCCCTTTTCATCCCTTCGATTGAAGGGATGGGGCCTATTGTCCTGCAATGGCTCACCTTCTGATTTGCTAGTTGTTTCTTTGTCTAGTCCTTTAACTTGTTCTTCCAGCTCCCTTGTCTACTGTTAGAACTGAAGGTTTGATTACCTTTAGTTAGTTAATTTATTTTTGGCAGGATTACTGTGTAGGTGATGTTGTGCCCTGCATACTACATCATGTCAAGACAGACATCAGGACTTGATAAGGCTAATCAATCACTAGGATAAGAGGGTGACAGAAAAATCTCTTTTGTAAAGTTATGTATTCCCATTGCAACCAGCAAGAAACCTGAGACTGTAAAATGTTTTTAAACTTTCATTTTCTGGCTTGGAACTTATTTTTTTCTGCATGGTTTCTTGTGTGAAATAGGCAGGTGGTCATACTTCTTTTTTTCTGTTACTCTGAATGCCTCCAGTCTGCTATACCAGAAAAAAGTTATGGGTTTATCATCATATGGTGAAAAATTAATATTTAAAAGAGCCTGCTCCCTTAGAAAATAAGTAA
Organism: Phyllostomus hastatus; assembly: GCF_019186645.2. Lineage (NCBI taxonomy): Eukaryota > Metazoa > Chordata > Mammalia > Chiroptera > Phyllostomidae > Phyllostomus > Phyllostomus hastatus. Next base: position 199,948 of record NW_025333860.1, on the reverse strand, counting down.
TCCAAAGATAAGTACCATTTCTGTGCTAAAAATGAGTGTTTCACTGAAAGTGTCATCTTTGTAAGTTGTTTATATTCCCTCAAAACGGCTCTTTCAATGTTATTTTGATTGAGTTGATGTATTCTATCTTTTAAAAGCCATAAACCCAGTTATTTTGAACAATGTGGGAGGAGGCTGAGGTATCGTTTTCTTTCCCCATGCAGTACTTTGCTCTTCTGGATGTAAAAAGAGCAATTGACTGGTGTGCTAACTGGTGATTGTAATCCCAAAATGAAGGGATTAATGTGCTCTTAGACAAAACATGCAGGTTTAAGAGAAGAGTGAAAGAGAGCCTAGGCTTCGTAAACTCTGAGGTCTGTGGAATTAACCACTGACTGGTCCTCTGAAGTTAACAGAGATATTGCTTAGTTCCCAGGGAACCTCTGTCAAAAACACATCATTTAGGTCTGTAGGCATAAATTGTGCCTTTGCTCTAGGATGATGGGACAGCTTGGTGGCATTAGGTCAGAGAGGGAGATGACTTGACTCTGAAATAATATTCCCAGTCCTGCTAGATATTCTACTATCTTCAAGGAACAGCTCAAGATTTCTCTTCTAGAGCTCTTCCCAGCCAACTCTACCCAACACACATTTTTCCCCTCACTGTCCGTCTGTCTACTTGTGATTTTCTGATAGCTCAGGTTTTATTTATGAGGAGTCTGTATTCATCATCATATCACTGGGACATTTGTCCAGTGCCACGTATGACTTTCTTGCCATCTCTGCTCCCCCATTTGACAGTTTTTTCATCAAAACAAGGCACATGAACTGTTAGGGTTTGGGGATTTGGGGTTAGAGTTTCAGTTGGTGGATCTGCTTTGGTGTGGCCTTTAGAAATACATTATTTAAAAGTGATATGGACTCTGCAAGCATGTCATATTACAGTGAGATGGAATTCAATTCACATCAACCATTGTAAGCATTTTTGTACATTTGTAGTACATGTTTTAGCATTTAGTAATGCACCAAGCTCTTGAAGGGAGGAGTTATGTACATTGGACAGGTATGGGTTCATCCTCTTGGTTCATCATACACAAGTGGGGGATCCAGGATACAGGCTCACAGTCATTATTGGTCCCATTCCTTTCACTTCTCCCCGATATTCTCTTCTACATTGTTATGAGTGTAGTTAATAAATGTTAAAATATGTGGCTGGGATTACTTACAACTAATGACTTTGGTGATACTTGTTCATTCTGAAACCATCATAGTAGACAATATGGAGTAACCCCCTAAAGAAAGGAGTCTGGAGGCGAGGGCCAATGAAACTCATACTTTATTTCCCTGTAACACTCAGAGGACTCCTCCTGTTTCTGAGACATACACAGTGGATCACAGTTGGGTGTTTTTGAACAAAGGTTTAATAAACTTCAAACTCCGTGGTACGTAGTCACAGTGAAACACAGCAGCACAAAAACCCTCTGCTTCCTTTTTTTCTTTGCTTGGCATTGTGCCATCACCACCCTCTGATGCCTAGAACACCTCAGAAATCTCCTTTCGGCAATGTTGTTATTGTGGTTAAATGCTATAACACTCAGAGGCCCCAAATTATTACAATCATATAAATCAATAAGTAAAACACTAAAATTAAAAAATAAATGGATGAAGAACAAATGAAGATAGACACTTGTTGGTTAACAAACTTGGAAAAATGTTTCAGCTTTCTACTAATAAAAAATGTAAACAAAGCATTAAGAAACCATTTTCTTACAGATACTTAAGCATCATTCTTTTTTTAAAAGGAAAGTTGAAGTTCTGCATACATGTGAGATGTTAAAACTATAAACTGTTATATTTTTATTGGAAGCCAATTGATTAATATCAAGAGGGTGAAAAAATTTATACTAGTTTGAACAAATACTTACATTTTGAGGAATTTGCTGAGAGAGAATATTAATAATATATATGTTTGAACATAAAGTGAGGTTCATTATCTGTGGAAAAGAGAGAGTGCACCTATATTTGATTCCTTGCAACTTATAAGAAGCAATATTATAATGCTTTCATATAGTTATTTTGCACAGTTCAGTACAGTTTAATGAAGACACCACATCTTGGAATGATCTCAAGCAATGCTAGTTCATGGGATTGATGAGAAAGATGACTACATAATGTAACAGAAACTTACTATTCTTGAGAGTATGCTTATGAAATTACAAGTGTTTTATAATATTTAAACACTTTTTAAAGTAAATGTTTTGATGTGGAGATCAAGAATACCATTTGCAGGATAAATAGAAAAACAACTGTTCTAATGTTATGTGAGTAGATATTGTGGTTCCAAAATGTTTTTAGTGATAGCTTCATATAAGGATTCATAATGTGCTATGATTTAAATAATTTAGACACAAGTGAGATTGATGTGCTTTGGAAAAATGTTTGAAGATTAAAAAACAGCTCTAGTGATGACAAATGCATTGATTTGAGATACCTGTGGAGCATTTGAATAAAGTTTGTAAACCATGAGAATGAGAAAAAGCAGTATTTCAAAATTAATATACTATTTTATATAATATGTGATTTTAAATATGTATGTGTAACTAAATTGATATGTAAAAAATTTTGAAGTAGAATTTGACAATTCTGTCTACAACCCACTTATATATTCAAGTTGGCCAAAACCCTAGTTTGAATTTTCTATTTGAGGAAATGGAGGCTTAGTTCAGATTTTGTATGTATACATTTTAACATATAAACCTTATATATGTTTCCTCATGTACATATATGATACTTTAAAAAATAAAAAGTTATAAGTACAGATACGTTCATCACAGCAATTTTTACAATAGGAAAAATGTTGAAGCTGCCTAAATTCTCAGTCATAAAAAAACTGATTAAGTAAACTGCAATATATTCCTAGATATGGTATTAATGTGGCTTATTAAAAATACTGATTAGGGAAAGCATCTAATAACATAGAGAATTGATTGTACAATGTTAAAAAAGACACAAATATGAGTAAAGAAACTTTACTTTTCATCACACAAATTCCTGTGAGAGGGCGTATACTGAAATAGTAACTGCAGTTGATTTTTGTTGGCAGGCTTCATTTCTTTCAACATAAAATTTTATTACGACTTCCAGGGAAGAGAGGAGCTCAGGCCACTGGGTCCTAGCTTTAAGTCAGTGCAGACCAGCTTCTCAGTGCACTCATCCACCTGCCTCAGTTTCTGACAAGGATGCTTGCCTCACTGCTGATGGCTTTCAACTACTACAGAGTTATTCCTGCTACTGGAGTGAATCTGTTTCTCCAGGTATCCTCCCCTGTCCTCATTGGTCCTAACTCTGCCCTCTGCCTCAATGGTTAATGTTCTTGGCTGTAGGCTTTACTGAGCTTCTTCTTGGACACAGGAAGATAAGTGCCTGTTTTGGGAGCCCCCAGATTCTCCTTGTGTGATCACACTGAGCCTCCAAACAAAGTCAGAACAAAGTTTCATCTTTCCTCTTAGACAGTGTTCCTCAAGCTTTGAAAATTCTGCTACAGTTGCTTTGGTCTTTAGTTTACGACCATTATCTCTATTAGAGTATAATGCTCCCTTCTTCCCACTCAAACCTTAGAAAAGCTAAAGCCTCCATTTATTTCCATCAAATAAATTACAGCTGACCCTTGTACAACACAGGTTTGAACTGCACGGGTTCACTTATACATAGGGTTTTATAAAAAAAATAATTACATTTTTTTTTAGAAAGAGGGAAGGGAGGGAGAAAGAGAGGGAGAGAAACATGGATATGAGAGAGAAACATCAATCAGTTGCCTCTTGTATACACCCTGACTGGGGACTGAACCCGCAACCCAGGCATGTGTCCTGACTGGGTATACGTAGGTTTTTAAAAAATAAATATATAGTTTTCTTTCTGTATCCCAGGTTTTGTATCCACAAATTCAACCAACTGTGGATGCAGAGGGCCAACTATATGCATCATTCTATGCCTTTTTATATAAGGGACTTGAGCATCCTTGGATTTTCATATGGGGGTGGTCCTGGAACCAATCTCCCTCAGGTACTGAGGGATGATTCTAAAGATTTGAGGGAGTGAAAAGTTATATGTGGATTTACAACTGAGAAGGCGTAGGCTCCCTTAATCCCACATGGTTCAGGTTAACTATAGTGTGAATTGGTTTCAGATTACTTCCTGATACTGGGTTTTGATGGGAATAGAATTAAAACAAACGAGGATGTGATGGGGAGGAGAATTTGAGGAAAGGGCACAGGAAGAGGAGAATGGGTGATGTACTTTATAGTTTATAGAGGGTTGGCAGCTAGCAACCTCCCTTAGCTATTGCCAAGATGTTGGATTATTCCAGCCACAGCTAAGCACTTTCAGAGAGTGGAGTGTGGATTCTGTAGGTTTTGAGGGTTCTGCACTCATTGAATTCTCATATTTTCTTTCAGAGACCTTAAGAAAATACATATTCTAATACTGACCTTTATTTTTCTGGAGCAATCAGGTTAGTATCAATTCAAGTGATGAATGCTCTGAGTCCACAACAGTATTTTTCCTGATACTAATGTCTTTGTTTCTCTCATTGCACTTTGCCCCGTCCTTCCTATCTTTCTTAGCTTTACTAAGTGGGTAGTGCACAACAGGGACCATTTTCTTGGGGTAAAAAACCCCCAAAAGCAATAAAACAAAATGCAAACCAACAAGTAAAATAAATCCACAGACTTTAGGAAGATTCAGGGTATAATCTTATAAATAGTTGCAGTAGAAGGACATTCTTGCAAGGCCTGACAAAAACTGGTAATGACTTCTGATGAGCAGAGTCCCCATCACCATTGTCTTACATTTGAAGAGAGGAAAGGTTCTACTGCCAATGCCTTTTAATGCCTATCCAGTGTATGATCACCACGTGGGATTCAGAGAGAAAGATGGGCAAGGTCAGTGAGATAAGAAAGCATTATGTCAAAATTCTGGATAGATTTTTAGATTTTACTAAAGTACATGTAGAGTTGTAATACCTACTTTCCAATAATTCCCTTAACTCTCAGTCTTCTTTATTCCCAGCAGGAAATGTTAAATCCACGAAGATGCTCAGGAGAAAGTCTCCCAGTCTCTGTCTTTGAGCAGGTGTTATATGTGATTGATGGATCACAGTATGGGAATGTCTAAGAAGCTGATTCTCATGCCCTGCCCTGGAGGATGCTTCCTGGGTAGTTGGCAGTTGAGACCTACATCTGTTGTGAACTGGCCCAAAGCCAGTAGCTTTTGTTCTCTGAATTGGAAAGGAACTCCAATGTGAGGTGTTAGGGGTACAGGGAACCACAGGATGTGGACATTCTGGGTCTCTGGTGTCTTATAAGAAAGATGCATCTGTTGGATGAGGCAGCTGGTGAGAAAACTGAGTCAGCAGGGGACACGAGCAGTCTCCCAGCACTCAGGTCCCATCTGCCCCACCGCTTTCTACCTCTGTCTTAGAACATGGGCTTTTCCAGCTTTATTAGCCAATCTGTGTAGTCAGGTCTGACTACTGGGATCAGAGTGAGGTTGTAAACAATGCCGAACTAGGAGATCCTTCCTCCAGATGTGATGGAGACTAGATGGCTTGTAGTGTGGAAGCCAAAAAGCATGGCAGAACCATCCTAATCCCTCCTGGCAAGAGCTTTATTTGCACTCATAGTTGAGTTGATTAGTGTGTGTAGGATAAAGCCTCAGTTTTTATCACTGAACTCTTTACACGCAGAAACAATGTATAGGAATTGGTAGAAATACAGGGTCTGGCACAAATAATGCTCCTTTTTAATTACAAAATCATAAGCATATAGTGCTGTAACATAACCATATCACACTCAAGCACACTACATGACTATTTAGGTGAAATGTTCAAATTGCTGTCCATCTCATGTGAGACATTCATATACCTCACCAATCACACTCTAGCATGCCTTACTTCTGCTGGACCCTGTATATCCAGGTAGAAATACAGTGTGATTAGAGACCTGTTTAATCAAAGCTCTTGGGGTCTGTGTTAGAGATAGAAAAAGATTTTCCTCTGGAGTCAGATTCACTTACTTTACCTTGAGCCTCTAGACTAACCCAAGATTATGCTGACTTGCTCCAGGTTATTTTTGAGTAGACTTGGTCTGCCATATATACATGGTAGAGTGAGGTGTGGTATTAGGGGAACAAAAGTAGACCAGAGTTTTGGAGTCCTCTGAGGTGACAATGTTCCCTTCTTCCATCGAAGGTGTATGATCTGGACAGCTCCCGTTAGCATCACAGTACCAGTGCACTCAAACCTTTGCCCAGGAGCTTCGTAGGCTTCGTCTATCCCATCGAGTCCAAGTTCAATTTGGAGCCTTTACAGGAGTGATATGTAAATAGCCCAACCTTTTCCAATGGCAAATATAGTGGCGAAGTAGCTGGATCTGGGTTTAGGTAGAAACTTCTGAGTAGGGCACCTTCAAGAGCCGTAACATCAATGGAGTTCAGATGCAGTTCTAAAATGCTGCTCTGGGGACAGATCTCTGAGAAAAATGCCCCCCAATGGCACAAGGTGGTGTTGACTTCCAGACCTGCATGTGTCATGTGTCGGGTAGGACAGAGAAGCAAAAACAAATGTAGGAAGGGATCTGTTTTACATCATTTCCCTGTTGAGATGCAAAAGGTTTGGGAACGATCATTGCTGGAGGGTTTAGGGCTCTGGTGAGGGAGGCTGGGAGGAAGCACAGGGAGTTAAGAAGTTTGTAGAGTATCAACACACTGTGGATAGATTTCAAAGAAGAAAGTGTAATTTTATAAAGTGGAGGCAGAGGAGTCAAGGTTAGAGAAAGATATTTAGAAATAAATGCTGCAGCAGACACTAAGAGAATGATTGGATATAGAACTGTAACATTGAGAACAGTTTTATGATGTTATACTATCCTAAGATAGCCCAATCTTGAGCTTTTTGCTCCCAATGGCTGCCTGGGATAACAAAGAAATGGAAGAGGAAATCTCTCCTTAGAGGAAGAAATTAAAAAATTTAACTTGTACATTGATCTTGTAACAGTAATGAGAATGCATAGGCAATCCCATTGGGAGTTACCTTCAAAAGGAAATACTAGAAAACACAAATAAACCAGAGCATTTACAGAAAAAAAGGAAAATCCATGCTTAATCAATGGTCAGACTTAACACAGCTTAGAACATATAATTTTCTATCAGAATACTGATAATAACATTTTAGTGAACTTGGGTCTGGATGCCTTGTGTTGGGTAACAATGGCAGCTGCTGTTTTGCCTGAGTTCAGTCAGGAGACACAGGGAACAATTAGTCTGATCCCTGATACTGTTGTTTAGCAGAGCCTTTGGCTCAGAAACACATTGAGATGTCTTGTGTTTTTCATGTTTTGTTTTTGGTTTTTGAATGTTGTGCAGAGCTGCTGTTATACCGGAGGACCTTGCCTTTTTCACCCTGTGTATGTGTGATGTGTATGTATGTCACTGTTTGGTGACACTGAAGACTTATTTGTAAGCTTTGCTTAGGACCTAATTAACATCAGTACCTCAGGTAGCTTGCAAAGCTGGCTTCTGAGGCTCTAATATAGGAATATAGACTTTCTGGTCTTTTTCTCTCTCTCCACAAATATAACCAGATAATCCTCTGTCTGGGACTTGGGAGCCATGTTATTTTTTGTGAAAACATTCTAAAGAGTTGTTTTAGAAAGCCTAGGAAGGTGTAAGACTAACGACAAGCCACAGCCTGAAGCTCAGGCTGCTGACTTGAGCACAGATGGGAGAATGTTAACAGCCAAGAAATATGAGGTCTTTGGCTCCTTTCCCAGAACTGCCAGGCTAAGACCTTGGCAGAGATTCAACAGGAAACTGAACTCTATTTGCATATCCTTTTATACATGGGAGATTAAAAGCTTCAACCTTGAGTGATCACAGTTTTTGAGAATCACAATGAGGCATTAAGGAGGAGGAGTGTCCCAAGGGAGATGAGCTGGAGTTGAATCAAGGTAGGTGTGAGGTTAGCAATGACTTTCAATTCCCTTTGATTAATCATGAGTGTATTTCATTTAGTTAGTTCTTTTTTAAATTTTATTCTTATTGGGTTAAAGCTAGGCAGGAATCTGTGCTTCCCAATTTTGGGAATCTGTCAAATTTGATCTCCTTTGTCCCACAACTACTTTCTTCTCATTCTTGCTGGACAGAGACCTACAGCTTGTCAGTGCTAAAGGAACCTTAGAGATCATCTAATATAAACTCTCTATTGTATAGATGAGAATCTGGGGTTCCAAGAGGGTAACTGATTTACCTAAAGTCACACAAAAAGAAATAAGAGTTTTGACTCCCAAACAATTTTTTTTTATTTAACAGGCTGCTAGCTCTTCTTAGCATGTGAAAGTTTCCTCAGATTTCAGATTGTTGCTTTCCAGCACGTGGTTTAGTGCAGATATTCTTATAATCTTCTCCCGTCAGAACATGCATTTCTGGCATAGAGGATCTCTGAGGACTGAAATGAGGCTATTTATCCTTGGGATTCATTTAGGGATTCATTCATTTTGTTTTCTTGGCCCAGTACCATAGTAAGAACTAATCCCGTGTAGACAGCACGGGATGAGTGAGGATGGACAAATGCCATGCCTCACAGGTTAGTAACTAAACTTTATAGCTTCCCTTTAAAAAAATGTGCCCCAGGTATGAAACAGTTCTGGCCACCAACACAGGCTTCAAGCTAGGATGAGCTAAGGACTGTACGTCTGCTTTGCCCCTGACTGATATAAGAGCAATACCACCACACAGGTGTCTTCTTACCCATTGCCAGAGGGTTGTAGCTTCCTTTTTAAGGATGGGGTAATATCTCCCTATTACTAAAAGGGTACATTAATTAAATGTATCCTGAGACTGGGGAGGTCCTGCAGGAGAGCATCCTCAAAGCTGGATAAACCTGAACTTTCTGAAAATTGAGACCCCCTAAGTCCAGCTATTATCTTTGACATCTGAAGCAAGTCTATTGGAAAAAGATTTGGGATAAAAAATTCATTCCCCTTGTTGCTTCTGGTAAAGCTGGGACTGGCCTGGACCACCTTCATCTGGTACAGACAAAGGGCAATAAAGACACAATATGTTATTGGGAACCAGATAATCACACTAATGAACTTGTCTTTGAGGCTTTCACTATCATTAGTGCAGGGAAATAATTTAGAGAGGTTGTCAGGCAAGAACATTCCTGTTGAGGTATTTTTATGAAAAATATACTGGTAGCAATTTGGATTTCTTGTATTGGAAAAATGGTTGTACTCATTGTCAATGTTCCCTCTCATTCAATATCTTTTATTCTTTTCTGGGTAACAACCACTCTCCTTCAGACCATTTAGAATGGAGGGAATGAAGTATTAGCATTATTGAGCACCTTTGGTGTACCATAACCCAGGTGTGCCAGGTTCTTTCTAATAGTGATTTCATTTAATCTTTGTAATGTCTCTGTGAAATAGGTATTATTGTCTCTGTTTTGTGGGTGAGGAAATAGAGGTTTAGAGAATTGGTAAGCAACCTTGTTCAGGTCCTCCATGAGTAAATGAAGAGCTGTGATTCTTACCCATTTTTGTCTGATTCCAGAGCCCATGTTCTTTTTACTACTAAAAGAACTCACATATAAAAACAAATTTATAGACCAAAATATATTTTTTAGACCAAAATTTTAAACTTGTTCATTTTAAGATCAGTGAAAGGACCTTGCCAGAGTCAAGGACACTTTTCAGATTATTGTTTTCAAATTCAATGCATATGAATACTTTTGTGACTGATTTAGCTTATTTACTTTTATATGTTAATTTACCCATCTGCACTATCTTGCCACCTATTTAAGAGAGAAGCATATACCTACTTCAGTTGTGCCATGAAACTTATTGTTAACACACTAAGGATGTTTTCATCCACCTGCAAATGTGGGAAGGATTATAGAAGGTAGTTATCTGGAACCTGGACAAAAACCCCACTCCTTTCTTTCAGTTCTGCATTACATGTTTTGGTTTTCGTTTCTTTCCTCCAATGTTCTAGAAGTCAAGGGCTAATAAAAACAACTGTGAAGGACGACTAGCACCACCCAAGGCCAGGAGTCAGTTAGACATTCTGACCACCTGGCATTCTTCAGAACAACCCCTCTGACCAACAGGGCTTCTGGAAGGGTCACTCAAGACTGCTTCCTCAGGGGCCTTCCTCACCTTTTGGCCCAACCAGATCTGGATGCAGTAAGTTGGAAGTTGAAAAAAACTGGGAAAATTCAAAGGGTCAGAGTGAAGAGGTTGTGTTTCACATGAGAATAAGAGTGTATTCGGGAGAGGAGGTCTGTGGGTGACAGGAGGAGAAGCTCTGGACATGATCTAGCCACCTGTGACACCAGTGTCAGATTTAGGCAGAGACCTGAGAATGTGGAACCAAGGCACACAGCCATTTCCTCTATAACCCACTGGGTCCAGTTTGCATTTATCTGTAATCAAATACTCAACTGATTCTGTCTGACTCAAAATGTTATATATACATTGCATACACACATGTGCACACACTCATGCACACACAATACATGTGTTTTATTGTGTATATACAACAGTCCTCCTTTACATGCAGTTGCCTTTCTGCATTTTCAGTCACCCTCAGTCAACTGTAGTCTGAAAATGTTAAATAGAAAATTACAGAAATAAACAATTCATAAATTTTAAATTGAAAATACAGCATAAAGAGTGTAGTCCCAAGTCTGAGCAGGGTGGGCGTGCAGGCCTGGGGTGGGGAGATCCAGCTGGAGAAAGATTGATGATTGTATATGCGGGTTCGCCTTTGTTCTGTCTGCCAGATGGGCTTCCCCTTCAGTTTCCCTGTGGGTCACTATGGTGAAAGCACCGTAATACTGGGCTGAGGCCTCCCGTTTTAGTCTGTTGATCTGTAAATACAACTGATTTTTGATCTTCCTGATGATAACAAATCTCCTCTCCATGGAAGATGGGTAATGCTTAACATCCTGGAAGGACTAATTTTGGAAACATGTTTACATGGTCTTTCGGAGCGTGGCTGTACCAGTTCATCCAGAGGAGCCCAAAATTATACCCAGAGGTGTTACAGGTGATCATATTAGGGAGTCCCTAGCATTTCTCATGCCCCCCGCCACACCCCCCCATAAATCCATTAGCTGATTCAGTGACTGGACCTCTGGTAAAGAGAAAGCATTGATAAGAATTGTAAGAAACCAATATTATAGTACCTCCAAAATGATGACTCCTGGATTATTACCATAAAGAAACAGCACAAGGAAGGTCAGCCCAGGCAGATAGCACAGGATGAAAAAATGTCACAAACACACAGTAGAGGCGATTGGTCTTTTGGATGCAAACTGTAAGGTTGGAATCAGGGGGACCCAAAAGGATGTAGTTCTGTCCTCTTTGCATAGCTTCCTTTTATGGAAGAGAGCCTACTGCAGTCAGAAAGGACTCTGAGAAGATACTGGATCCACTCTTTTACCCACAGATATGATTTTTAGAAAGCTTTAATAAGCTCCAGAAAAAGGAAGCTCTTAAGTTGTGTGGTGAAGCAGCTTTGGAGCGCACAGCCTGGACTTGTGTCACTCACCAGCACTATGACCCTGGGCACTGCCTTAACCTCTCTTTGCCTTGGTTTCTTCATCTGTATAATAGGGATAATTATTGCAATGGGTTTATGAAGATTAAACAAAGCAAAGCAGGTCACTACTTTGAACAGTGACTTGCATGTAGAAAAGTACCCCTGACTGTGGGCCATCATTTATTGTTATTAGCAACACCTCTTTATGGTTGTTGATGATTTCAAGTTTTCATTTTTAACTTCTTTTTGCTGAAACTTCAGCGTATTTTCTCTTTCTCTCAGCTCATATGTAACGGGATGACTGACCATAGTTACTGAGGGTGAGAGCTGGAAGGGCCCTCAGGCTGTATCAGTTCCACTTTCTTCACCTGATAAATGAGTATGGGGAGGTGACGTGATGAGCTCAAGTTCTCACAGGGCAGAACTTTGTTTTAAACGCAGGTCCCAGTGGGTTTCTTTTCTATTGTGTAATAACTGTTCACATGCCACAATTCAGCATTGCCTAATTTCTCCAAGACTTACTCAGGATACTGTGGAAACATACCAGGTGTGTGACCCTGTGGGAAGGACTGATCAGTGCTGAGTATAATGATATTGTCATTCTTATGATCTTCTAGCACCTCATTGGCTTTATTTATTTATTTTTTAATCCTAACCTGAGCATATTTTTAAGTGATTTTTAGAGAGGGGAGAAGAAAGAAGGGAGGAAGGGGGTGGAGAGAGAAAGGGGAGGGGGGAGAGAGAGAGAGAGAGAGAGAGAGAGAGAGAGAGAGAGAGAGATCAATTGGTTGCCTCTGTATGCTGCCTCCCAGACAGGGAATTGAAACTGCAACCTAGATATGTGTCCTGACCAGGAACTGAACCTACAAACTTTTGGTGTATTATCTCTGAGTGGAAGGCAGGCTTTGGCCATTGACCCACCCATTGTTCAGCAGAGACAATCAGGGGCACTGCCATGGGGACAAAGGGCAGGGAGTGAGGAGCAGGGTCCCTAATGAGTGAGGTTTCCTTAGGTTGAGATGAGAGGGGAGGATCAGCCTTTCTTCTTTCACTGGTAGCATGTACTGAGGACCTGCTGAGTGTGATGTTAGGCACTCATTGGAAAGCAAAAGAACCTAGGGAAGGGTTGAGATTGCAAGGAATTTATTTAGAAAGAGGTAGGCAGCAAAGACTGAGCTCTCTGGAGTTCTTCAGGGCTCTATACTCCCACAACACAGGGGAGGCTTCTTACTCTTCAAGCCACAAAGGCACTCATTATAAGGCACTCGGCTTGGCTGGAGTAGAAAGATTTTCCAGTTGACTGGAGGGGGAAAACAGCGCAGAAGGTGTGTGGGCTAGAAATACACAGCAATAGAGTGCTTCCCATGGCAACCAGATGTCAGGGAGTAGTGGAAAGAGTTCTTGACCAGGAGTTGGGGAACCTGTGCTCTCTTGGCTTTGCCACTAGCTAGTTGTATGATGGTGGGAAGGTCACTTAATTTCTCCACTCCTCAGTTTTTATGTCTTCAATTGAAAAGTTTGAACCACGGGGTGACTGAAGTTTCTCACTGTTTCAACGTGTGTGTGAGTGTGTGTGTGTGTGTGAGTGTGTGTGTGTGTGTGTATGTATGTGTGTAAGGGGTCGGGCTGTAGGGCAAAGGGGACATCCTTCATACAGAAAACATACTGATGGTTTGGACGCTGATCAATGGACTAGCTGTGAACTCATTTTTAAGTTGATTTTTACCACAGAGGAGGGTTACTGCTACTGTGCCATATCTCTGTTTTAACTTATAGTGTCTGTTATACTGGCCCCTTTGTGGTTCTATGTGTCCTTATTTGTAAACTAGGTGCATGAAGCCCTTCTTTTCCTCCTCAGACAACTGGGGCAGTCAATCCCCTATCAATCACTCATGAGGGTAACATGTGCTATGCAAACACAGTTTAGGTCCTTATGCAACAGGAGGCCTTGGACATGGCAGAGCTACTCATGACACAGCCTTTTCCCCCTTGGCATCGTCCCCGTGGATGTTGACTTTACTTCTCACTGTCTCTGAGCAATACTGTTCACTTCTGTCAGGTGGCGGGTGGAGATGGAAGCTGCATCTGTGGCCTACCTTAGGCATCCCCAGATGTCCTGGAGGATGAATCTCTAAAGCTTTGCTAGGAATTTTAAAGATACTCCAGCTTTTGCCCTGGCTGGTGTGGCTCAGTGGATTGAGTGCTGGCCTGCGAACAGAAGAGTTTTTTGATTTCCAGTCAGGGCACATGCCTGGGTTATGGGCCAGGTCCCCAGTTGGGGGCGCTTGAGAGGCAACTGATCCATGTATTTCTTACATATCGATGATTCTCTCCTTTCTTTCTTGTCTCCCTCTTTCTAAAAATACATAAAATATTAAAAAAAGAGAGATTCCAGCTTTCGCCACAGGTACTCCACATTCCCCAGGTTTATGTGTGGCTGGCTTCCCAGAGACAAGGAAAAAGCAAGAACCTCACTGAAGTGTACACATGTTTTATTTCAGTATCCCAGTCTACTGGGCCAGTTTCTAGAGACACATGGGTCTGGAAGTATAGATGAGGCTGCAGATTCTCTCCTGAGGCTGCTGGAGTAGATTCATCAAGCGGATCAGTGGGAGACAGGAGCCATCTAATTTGTATACTCTCCTTTTATGGCTAGGAAGAACCACTCCTCAGCTCATAGCAGGTGGTCAGTGGGGAGAGAAGGCAACAGGCCCAGTGTTACATCTCCCATGTCCTATTTGTCAGTGATCCAGTCCTGGCATCTTCCATTTCATGCTTTAAATTTTGGCCTTTTTAGAACTGCTTCCTCCCCACTCTGTGCTAATCAACAGAATTCTGTTACTTGCTCTTGAAAAATGAAAGTTTGAACGATTCAGGAAAGAGCTCTTAGCAAGATAAGAAGAAAAAATTATTGGCTCTTTCCCCAAGTTACAGAAAAGCTGGTATATCATAAAGCAGGACATGAAAATATTATTTCTAACAGAAAAGTCTGGCAAACACCCAGACTCCAAGTAGTATTGTACCATCCCTGCCCACTTCCAGGCCTTTGTCGAGCTGTGGCCTGATTGTAAACTTTCTCAAACCCTGCTTTAAAATACATATTTTCCCTGGCCACCCTGATAACATATTTTATCTCCCTGCAAATCTCTTACATGGCAGTCATCATCATCTAACATATATTTGACTTTGTATTTACTTTCACTAAAATAAACTCATGGGCTTCTGAGTACCATATACCTAGGAATTTAGAAAGGCACCCAGCACATGGTAGATGCTTAATAAATTGCTATTGAATAAATAAATCAAAGTTATATTCTAGGAATGCAATTTTAACCTCCAAAAGTCCATACTTTGTATTAGTTATCTTTCTTAATAATTTATTACCCTAGCAATATATTTGTACTGAAATTTGTTTTTTTGAAAGTTATAAATATTCATGAAGTTTTCTTCTTAAGCCAGCAAAGAATAATTTAAACTTTCTTATTTTCCCGCATGTGTGCAGGTAAACAGAAAACTTATGGCTGTTAGATTTCTTATTTAAACACAGAATGTAAATAAGAAATCTATAAGCAATTGCATTTTGGCTTGATTTCTTTTGTACTGTCACCAGGTTTTTTTCTATTGAGTGTGGCATGGTGGTGGCTCCCTGTTCCTCAAGAGCCCTTGAGAATCCCGGGTATGTGCTCAGAAAATCCCTTCTGTGTTTGATACACACTGCTGTGCACTGTCACCATCCATAATGCATTTGTGTATGTGTGAATTGCTAAGAACAACAAGAACCCAGAGATTCTGCATTCTTGAAGAATTGCCAAAATCATTTGGCGGTGGTGGTGGTGGTGATTGTGGTAGATGAGAGAGAGTTAGGAATTACTTTTTTGTTTAGGAAAACATGTTATTGTGACTTTGGGTTATGAAATAGCTTGCTCTAGCATGTCTGTTTGGAGGAAAAGTTTGCAAAATTCCTATATGAAATAAAGTAGAAATGTTCAGCTCTTTCTCTGATACGTTAAGCCTCAGGGCCTGGGGCCTTGGAGAGGAGAGGTAGTGAAGGACAAAGCCTGCTCTCTCCCCCATTTTATCCCTGCCCTGGCTGGGGGAGGTGTGCAAGGAATGCAGGAGTACTGATATGTGCTCTCTGAAAGTAAGTTGTTCGGCATTCTGGAGCACTCTATTAGCAGCCCTTTGGACAATCTTGTTACAGACTTGTTAGCATTTTGTTAGTGGATACATGCATTTTAGAAAAGCACCTAAGAGGGCAACATCAGCACCAGTCTTGTGCGATACTGCATTCCCAGAAATCAGCACAGTGTAGGGTACATAGTACTCACTCACTAAATACTTCACTTATTCATTCAATGCATTTGTCGAATGTGCATTTTGTGCCAGATTTATTCTAAGTGCTGGAGTAAAGGCAATGAACAAAACAAACAAAATCCCCACCTTGTGGAGCCCTGTTCCAGTGGAGAGCTAGACAACAAATAAATAAGCAAGTCAAATACAGAGCACATCAAATGGTGGTGAATGCTATGGAGGACAATTAAGCAGGGAGGAGGGATGATATTTGCTGGAGGAATAAAAAAATTGTTCTGACAAAAAAAATCAGAGATGCATAATCCTGTCCCTTCACTTAATACGTGAGGGCAATGTATTGAATTGAAGAAGAGTGAAAAAGAATTCTCAATTCTGGAGATTCTTCGCTTCATCAGTGTGGATGCACATCCTGTCTGAGACACTGCAGCGGGCTCAGACCCTGCCTAATGCAGAGTTTGGTGGAACTCAAGTCTCTCCTTTGCACGGTGGCTCCTGCACCTTAATTTACCACAGTGCTTTCTGATGTCAGTTTGCTTATTTTGAGTGCAGAGAACTGTGGACAACAGCTATTGGGGCCTTATGCTGTCTTGGTATAAGTGGTAATTTGGTATAAGCAGAGAAAATGGAAGAGACCAATTCAGACACTTTGTCTCACCATCCTAATATAGATGGGTGGTCAAGTTAGCAATTCTATGGACCTGCCAGACACTCATGGAGTTTCTCTAGCTCTCATCTCACTAGCCCCACAGCCCTAGACCTGCCATTCTAGGCAGGCCCCTGAGAAGGAAAGGAGAAAGCAGTCAAAGCATAAGCACCCCAGAGACTCTAGGGAATACCACAAGGTATTGCTTTTGACAAGCATCAGGAGGAAGAGGTATGTGGGTTATTTCCCATGTCATGGCCCCAGAGAAAATTTGTGTACATGGGGGTGGTGCTCAGGAGCATGAGTGGCAGGGGGCTCGGTAGCACTGTCTTCCTTCAGGCAAGGGAGTGAGGCATCTCTGGAGAGCAGCCTGGAAGCTGAAATTGCAACTGGTATTTTAAGTTGGGGGAGGGAGAGGTGGGAGTGGAAAGAGTTAGATGTTTCTACCCCACCCCCTCTTCTGGGGACTGGCCAGGGAGTCAAAGGCAACCTCTGCATCACACAGATGACTGGAATTCACACACTTGTTCCCAGCTGTTCTTTAATTCAGATATTATTATAGGTGATATATTTCTTTATTATATCCCACAGACCCTAGTTCAGTGCCAGGACAGGCAGCCTTTGACACAGGCCCAGTTCCTGGCCCTGCTTCTGTAACTTTCAGTAAGCTACCTAGTCTCTCTGAGCCTTAGTACTCCCATCTGTAAGACAGAGCTGAGAATGACAACCTCATGGGGTTGCCATAAGGATTAAGTGAGTCTACACCTACAAAGTGGTTGCATCCTTATGTGGTGATTGCTGGGGGAGGTGGAGGAGGGTATAGGAGGAATAAATGGTGGTGGAAGGAGGCTTGACTTGAAGTGGTAAACACACAACACAATGCACAGATGATGCATTGTGGGATTGTGAACCTGAAACCTGTGTAACTTTGTTAACGAATATCATCACAATACATTCAGTAAAAAGGAAAAAAATAAAAATATAAAAATAAAACATGAAAAAAGTGGTTGCATCTTATTGGCACTCAGTAGTTTAGTTCACCTTCCCCTTAATTATTCCACTGTACAGTTTGCTCTTTCCTATATGTAACATTTATTGAACAGCTCTACATGCCATGCAACTGACTTACTTTCTATCACTAGCTTTTTACAACAACACTGTGGAGTTGGAACCCTTGTCATCATCATTTGAAAAATGAAGAGACACAGATGATTTTAGAAGACAGTGGGAAGCTTATGTCAGGATCACAAGATCTCAGAGATAGAGAACACTTGACAGGTCATTTGGGACCACTGCTCCATTGTCCCAGTTTCCTGACAGGTGGTCACAGAGCATCAGTTTGAACAGGCCAGTTGCTCCTCGTTTTGGACATATCTTGGAGATGGCCTCCTCTGTTGTTCCCCCACTCCCCTGAATCACATGCTGTGTCCTCTGGCACAGACTCCAGAGTCTGAAACCCGCCACCCTTCCTTACCAGCTGTGGAAAGTTGGGCAGGTATTTTAGCTTTTCTGTGCCTTCATGTCCTCATTTGTAAATGGAGATGATAATAGAAAATGCATTGTAGGATTGTTGAGAAAATTAAATGATAGAACACATGTAAAGAGCTTAGAATAGTACCTGGCATATAGTAAGCACTCAGCAGATATTAGTTGGTATACAGCTAACATAAGTTTTATGGATTTGTCCAGTTACTTTAGCTCTTCCTCCTCAGACACATTTTCCCAGTCTCTGTCAGAGGACCTAGTGGGTCTCTTCCTAGGAATCTGCCTTGTAAGCCTTGTAATACCATGGTACCAAAACTGTGCCAACATCAGCATAACCAGCTTCCATCCAAATGTTCTTTTTTCCAAAGTCATCATTACAAACTGGGAGAAGAATTATATCCTTTCAGTCTCAGAGATGCACTTCACTTTCCTGCTAGCATTGATTCAAAGACGAACGACTGGATGTGAATAGCAGGTAGAGGGCCAGAGGGGTTGTGATGGAGCCTGTGTGGTAACTTGTACACATCCCAGGAAGGTGGGCTCTAAACCCCCTTCCCAGAATGTAGGGCTCAGGGTGCCTGATCTGTATGTGGATCCCAGAACCTGATTTTATCCAAAGTCAGAGTACATACATAGAACCTTGAGACAGTTTCACCAAGTAACCATCCAACAGAGTGGGGCAGTATAGGTAGAAGCCAGGTACAGGCCTATGGTGGAATCAGGACACTAGGACAGAGTGAGTGGGTTTGAATTGGAGAGTTGAAACGAGAGATTCCCTGAAATGTAGCTGTGTGGGGAGACATATAATAAGAGGACATGGAGCTCTGACTGGGGTGGCTTAGTTGGTTGGGCATCCTCCTGCAAAGGGAGGTACTGGTTCAATTCCTGGTCAGGGTACATGCCTGAGTTGTAGGTTCGATCCCCAGTTATGGTGCATATGAGAGGCAATCAATCAATGTTTCTCTTGTGTTGATGTTTCCCTCCCTCTCTTTCTCCATCCCTTCCCCTCTCTCTACAAATAAATAAGTAAAATATTTTAAAAAAAGGATAAGGAAGAAATTCTCCAGGTTTTATTTCTAGCACATATAGAAGAATGGAAGAGGTAGAGAAGGAAACGAGGTCAAAAGGCCATATTCAGGCAGTAATCATCGATACAATGCAGAATGCCAGAGACTGAGCCTTGCCTTCTGTGTTGGGCAACATGGCATGCAGTGTGTGCATTGATGCAGAAAGAAGGCAGTCTCCCCACCTTCCAAACCCCATCTCTTGTATGACATCTAGATTCATGGTGTATATGGTTGGGAGAAACCAGACACCTGTCACCTGTAGTCATACTTTGGAAAGTGCCCCTTTAATCTATGCCTTAAGTACTTTGGGTATGTGGCCAAATCTTTTATGAAGCTTAAAAAAACCCAGACTATTAAGAGTACACAGTGAATGCTACAACTCCTGACTTTGGCTGTTTCTCCCCTCTCTCCTGTCCCACACTGGGCCACACTCCACAGGAGGTTGCCTATCTCAGTACCATGGGAGCATATGAGCCTGAGGGAAAGGCTGTAATGTCAGCCTTCTCTGGCCCCAATTTCTTAAACTATTTACTGAGGAGAAAATCATGACCTTGTTAAAACTGCTGTTCTGCATTAATCTCTATAGTTTTCGAGCTGCTCATAAGTGGGCCAGCAGCAGGGTGGTAGTTGCTGGCACAGTAGTAAACTCCTTCATCTCTCTCTGATGCTTTAAGGATCTCAAGCACAGCCTGGTTGTTTGAATTATCACTGTAAGCGCGGAACTTGTTCAAGAAACCAGGGCCATACATGCCTCCTTCTCGGTGTATGTAAGTCATTATATTATCCTGGGTCTTCCTGTACCAGCTGATGTAGTAGTTATTGATCATTTCTCCTTCCATTGAATACCTGAGGGTCGCAGACTTCCCAAAGGACACGGTTACTACTTGGTCTTGAGACACCAACACCACAGCTGACATGGCTCCTGGGAGAAAAGATATGAGAGGGGCTCAGTGAGGACTGGGACTGAGACCTTTGAGTAAGGAGCCCTGTCCATGAGCTCCAGGCCCTGGAATTCTTGATGCCTTGCTGTCACTCAGTCTGACTTGCTTGAGGCTCCAGGATCTGCCTTACCTGCCCAGAACAGGGTGACATGGATGAGCGAGCAGGTCCTCTGCATGGCTCCACTCAGGACAACTCTGCCTCCCAGCTCGCCCTCTGCCCGGGCCCTCCTCTGAGTCAACACCTTCACTGTGACTCATTTGTGCCTGAGGAAACCAGCCTCCGTCCGCAGCTGTTCTCTTCCCTGAGAGGGCTTTTAGCCAATCACAGGAGTTTCGCAGAGCCTGCAGCCTGTTACTGGGATGACAACACCCCCTTTAAGATTGATACTGTGGTCCAGATAAATAAGGACAATTGAGAAAAGGTTAAGAGAGCTTATTTGATTGATAACAAGGTTTCTGCTTCCTGCCCTAGAAGTTAAGCTTGATATTATTGCTCCATTTTAATGTCAGATGTACTTGTTATATGCTCTCTGGTGATGTCACAGCTAATGTCAAGAAGAATTATTGATATTTACAGCCGTAATCAAAAGAGCCATCAAACGAGAAGATAGATGGTCTACAGGCGTTGTAATGATTTTTGCGTTTACTGCAACTCCCTCCAGGCAAAGTTGGATAAGGGTGATTCACCCAAGTGTAAATGAGCAAGCCAACGAAGTATTGTCTCCAAATTTGAGCCAGTTCTCTGATTTTTATTGAGCTCATCTGTCTTTTCTGAAGGCAGGTCACCTGTGTTGAATTACAGAGCCAAATACTGTGAAAATCTTGGAAATCAACACTACCTTCCAGCTTATGACAGCCTGACTTCACTTGCTTTCAAAACAGAGGCATGTTTGAACTTTTGTGACCTACACTTTTGAATTTAAAAAATTTATAAAATTTTGAAATAAACAGGTAAATTAATAATGGGAACTTGAGGGTATAGCAGAAGCTGGGAAGGGGGTCCCTTGGTATGCCAAGAAGCAGGAGCAAGGCAGCATCCAATGTCTGAGGATGGGTGCAGTACCTAAATTCCCATGCTGGTGGAGGAGAGACCCACCTCAACTTTCTTGTTTATCCCCATGTGACTGGGACCAGACTGGCCTGAAGAAATTCAGATGGAAGCAAACTCAACTTTGCTTGACCTCGTGGTAGTTGCTCTCCCTACCCTTGAGTGATCTCATTTACCCAACTGCCCATCTCACCGCCGTTCCCAGAGAACCAGGAGCAAGCACTTCAGGTGATCACATTCTCTGAAATTACAAGTTCCATCATCAGTGCCTGCTTGTTTGACGTAATGATGCCCATTTTCTATCTATAGTTCTTTGAAAGTTGTTGAGGGCAGCTTCTCCGGACTTACATATTTGATATTTTTAATTAATTAATTAATTTTAAGTCCTCACCTAAGGATATGTTTATTGATTTTAGAGAAAGGGTAAGCAACAGGGAGAGAGAAGAAGAGAGAGAGGGGAAGAGAGAGACATTGATGTGAGAGAGAAAGATTGATCGGTTGCTTCCCCTATGCGCCCTGACCAGAGATTGAACCTGCAACCTCGGTATATGCCCTGACCAGGAATCAAACTGACAACCTTTTGGTTTTGGGATGACACTCTGACCAACTGAGACACCCAGCCAGGGCCATACTTGATCTTTTTATATCAGGTTGCCTACCTCTTGGCACATCCTATAATCTAGTCATTTTACTAGACACCAGTCCCTGAAGATTCACGGATAAATGATAGATGTGGTCTCTCCACTTATGTTCTAGCGTGAGACCTCACCACCACTTAATGCATAATTTGCATAATGAATTTCTCCACTGCAGCTGTGATAAGCACTCCATAGAAGAAGCAGTGTTATCAGAGGATGTTACTGGGGCTAGGATCTGGTATGGGAAGGCTTCCCTAAAGAAGTGACTTTGCACGCTGAGATTCAAAAACAAAAGTTATCCAGCAATGCTAGATGGTGTCATTTTGTCTCATCAGGTCTACTCTATTTCCTACTCTAGGAGTCTGACCTTAATGGACAACATCCACCTGGTTCCCTCGATCTCCGGTATCCCATTTAGTTTGGCCAGTCGGAGGTACCATCAGGAAACTGGAGAAAACGAGGAGGGTGAGGTACGGTGTTCCTACCCCACAGTCCTTGCCAGGCTGCAGGTTGGCAGAGGTTGCAGATTGGCAGAGGCTGCTTTCCTCTGCTGGAGACTACAGCTTCTCTCCTATATCTGCAGCGTCCAGGAAAGGCTCCTCTATGCCGTGCTTCATGGTAGTAGCTTCTTTGTTGTCAGACCCAGGATGTTACACCTTTTTTTCTTTTGGTTTCCCACAACCCAGCTGCATTAGTTTCCTATGACTGCCTTAAAAATACCACAAACTGGGTGGCTTTAAACAATAGAAATGTAATGTCTCACAGTTCTGGAGGCTAGAAGTCCAAAATCAAGGTGCCAGCAGGGCCGCACTTTCTCTGAGACCTGCAGGGAATCCTTCCTTGCCCTTCCTGACTGCTGGTGGTGCGCTGCTCTCTTTAGTGTCTCGGGCGTGGCTTGTGGGTGTGTCACTTCAGTTGCTGGCTTCCTGGTCACACGGTGTTCTCTCTGTGTCTCTGTCTTCATGTGACCACTTCTTATAAAGAGGTCCATCATATTGTATTTGGGGCCCACTTTACTGCAGCCTGAGCTCATCTTAACTACTTGCATAAACTTCAATGGCCCTATTTCCAATTATGGCCAATTTCCAAAGCTACTGGAGGTGAAGACTTCAGCATATTTTTTTTAAGGGACATAATTTAATCCATAAGACCTGCCCATACCTTTGTAAATGCCCATTTCATTAGATTCTCTCCAATCATAACTTGAAGACCCCCTGTCTCCTGCTTTGACTCTACGTGATATACCAGGTATAATGGGGCTTGTGTAGGAAAAGATTATTCTATATAAAAAGTGAGGCTATGTTAAAAAAAAAAGCCCTGAGGCAGGAGGAAGTGCTGTGGGCTTAAAGCTCCCCTAGTATCAAAAGAACCATTAGCCGGGCTCAAAGAAGCCTGTCTTCCTAGATAATTACTGTTGAATTCTTCCAAATTATCCAGGAAGTCATTCTGAAAAATCCCAAGAATGTGCTTATGTTTATGACTGTGACTTTTATCTGCCATTGATTAGAGGCAGTTTTAAAAGTTGATTGCTAATAGGCAAAGCAACCTTCCTTTAGGCCTGAGTAGAAGTGAGTCAGCATTAATAATAAGTCAAAGCCGGAGGTAGAAGACAGTAGTGGGGAGGGAACCAGTTATGATCTGGAGGAAGCTTAGGGAAGAGCGTGGCTAGGTGTGCCATGCCTGGTCCGGGAAAGTCAGGACCTGCCACAGGCCCCTTGGTCTTCCTGGTCACGGGGTGGGAGCAAGACAGCACTTGAACACAAATGTAGCCTATCTCGGGGTGCCCGGGGTGGAAGGTAGAAAAGTGGGCCAGGGCCCCGCCCTTGGACTCTACCTTTCTCAGACCCGTGCTCTTTGTGTTGATTCTATGTCAGGGCCAGCAATTAGGCCGCAACTTTCCATGATCTGCGGGATGTCTGTTCTTTCACATAATTTTTCAGGAGAATTAATATTTCTTTTCACTCTGTGAGGAATAAATGAGGTGATACTTGCAAACACTTGACTCATTGCTTGGCTATTTATTAGTTTCTTCCTTCCTTGATATCTTTTTATAAAAATAAGGATACCTGCCTGAGGCAAAAGTGGTTTGGGGAGATTCATCCATTCATTCCTATAACCTCCATCAGCTTATGATTTCTTGACATCTTCCTAATCTTACATGTTATGAAAATACAGCCTCAAGGCAAGTTCCTGAGGGATCTTCCAGTGAGATTGCTATCCCCCAGCCCCTCATTTGCAGAAATTCTGAAGTTGCCTTTGTATATAGTGCTTTACCACATACAAATGCTGCCTTACACTTGTTATTGGGTGTGTCTTATCCCTGGTGTAATCCCCTGAATGCACAGTGTGGAACCCATACTGCTCCTCAGAAGTACTGGTTGAAGTGAAATGATTTTTTCTGCCCAAAGGATGTCTGACTAGAATGTGAGTTGCTGTCTATGATCTCAAAGGAGAACTAAGGGAGGCCAGTGAGGAGATCATTCCCAAAATCATGGTCACAGGAAGGACCTCAGACCTTTGGGTTGTGGCTTTAAAGACAGACTATATCATTGCAGGAACTTCTGTTCCCTTCAGCCTGACAAGAGAGGGGAGGCTTAAGAAAGACACTGCTGACCCTAACATGTGAACTGCCACCATGCTTCCTGCTTTTCTGTGAGTGTAAGATGTCTAGAGATGGCTGTGAGGCTGAGGTACTTAATATTTCATTTTCAGGGCCATAGTGCTGCTCAGGGGTCCCAGGCAAATCAACCAACAGATTACATGGCATTGGAAGATGTGTTTATTGGCCTCAGTGAGATCAGGAGGAAGAATGAATGATCTGAGGCATTAGGGACTTTAGCGAGCCCTTGAAGTCATGTTTCAGCCTTCACTTCCCACAACCTCAAGCAGAGAGAGCTGCCTTTTCTGTTCTTCAAGTGAGTTCCTTGAGCTCATCCATTTCTCAGCCCAAGACTGGGCTGGACAGGGTCCTGGAACTTGGGGGGTCTTCTCTTTTCATGCCTCCTCTAGTTTTCAAGAGGGAGCTATGCCTCTTGAAAGTACAGTGCCTCAGAGACCACTGTACTTAGGCTTGGAAAATCTAGATTTGCATCAGACACCATCCTTACTGCAAATCTCTTGACCTCTCCAGGCCTCGATTTTCTAAACAATAAAATGGGGATACTATTGCTTCATGTGGCCATGAAATAATGGATGTGAGTGCACCTTGTGATTGATTTACAGTTAGACTGGCACTGGGGTCAGCTGACCATTATGGAAGGTGGGAGGGGCAGGACTTGGTTTGTGACCTTTCTGGAGGCAGGGGAGAGGCACCATGCATAGGGCAGCACAGTAATAAGTCCCTTCCTCTTTCAAGGCAGTTTAAAGAATCTAAAGGGAGAATTGGCTTCTATGAATAAAGTTGCTCTGGAGACCAGGGTCATAGAAGTCTCCTAGTTGGTATATAAAGTTCAGGGAGCCATCTTGGTTCCTCTCATACCAGTATATGGTATGGTTGTTCATTTACTGTCCTGTCATTTGGCACTGCAAAATTTTGATTCCTCTAAAAGGAACAAATATCTCTTATTTCTCCAACAGGCATCTGACTGATTCCTGGAAGACAAAATTAAGGTAAAAGGAAGATAGAAGAATTGAGGAGCCATATCGGTGTATCAAGAAACTGAAGTATCAGTGTGGAATTACAGAGCCACCTTCTATTTCAGTCTTTCCACCAACTCTCCCAGAGTAATTCTCTCAGGGGAGTCATTTATTTGTTCACCCAGCGATTGGGCAAACATCTCCTGGCTTCTATGGTGTGTTCAGGGCTGGGCTGGGATCTGTGGGGGTGACAAGATATCAGGCTCTCTGGAGCTCACCTGGCCCAGGAGCTGCAGGGCCTGCTCTTCTGACGCTCTAAGGCTGCTCCTACCTGTACAGTCAGGAGGTAGGAGTGAGCAGACCCACTGCATGGCTCCCGCCCAGTACTGAACGGGCTCTGCTTCTGGGACAGGCTCCTGGCCCTTCCTCATCTCAGCCTTCAGTGTCTCAGGCACTTGCCTGTGGGCTTGCCAGCTGATGATGAGGAAAGAAAATGAGCTTGAATCAGCAGATGTTCTACCCCAAGAGAATAGCTTCACCTATTATACAGATGGTATGGGGCCTTTTACTTTCTGTTGCACATGGCAGCATCTCCCTTCTAGATTGAGTCCAAATTTTTAGCAAGGGAATTGTTGATATTTAGCTTCAGACAGCTTTTAATGGTTCTTTACCCTGTTTTTGGAAGTTCTTTTTGTTATTCGTTGCAATAGATTCATTCTGGATCTTTTATTTTTGTAACAAGAGAGCTGCTTCTTGGGAAGGGAGGTAGACTTTGCCAAAATACCACTCTTCCACAGAACAAGAGCCCATAACTGTCACACAGAATTTAACAGAAAATATTGCATTGATGTAATTCTGAGTAACAGTTAAGTGCCTACTATTATACTCTGCCTGTATTAAGCACCCCATAAATGTTCATGCTGGACTGAAGAAAACACAGCTCAAAATAAACACAATTGGAAGACAAAGGAAGTGGAATGGGCAATGCTAATTAGATGAGAAAAAGCAAAGTTAAAGCATGGAAAAAGTTTAATAGCATATTATAGAATTATCTACTGAAAGAACAAAGTAGAACAAACTAAAAATAAAAAGGAACTATATCAGCTTAGATCAGAGGAATGTGCAGGCAGAGAAAAGCTGGAGAGGTAATTAGGATAATTATCTCCATGGAGTGGTTCTCAAGCTTGGCCACATATTGGGATCACCTGGGGAGTTTTAAAAATTACTGAAGCCTGCATGCTACCCCAAGAGAGTCTGATTTAGTCTGGGGTGGGGTCTGGGCATCAGAATTTTAAAAAAGCTCCCTAGGTAATTCTGATATGCAGGTGAGTTGATGACCACTGGGTAAGAGATCACGTAGTGCACAAGGCTTATGACAGTATTGTCCTCAGCAGACAAGACAAAGCCTGTGGCCAGGTGTCACCTGTGACTGGGTGAGTCTACCAACCTTCTGCACCTTATCCTTTCTCTAAGACCAGCATGGACCCTCAGTGGCTCTCCTCCCTGGTGACTGCTCACACTGGTCTTTTACAAACCAGAGGATATGAGAGCCTGCTTTGGTCAGCATGAGCCATCTTGCTCCCCTGAGCTCCTGCAAGTGCTGGGCACTTACTGAGTGCTTGGTAAATATTTGCTTGGTGTTATGGTCCTTGTCCTCTGGGTCCTTCTGTACTGATTGAAATGGGCTAAGTCTGTGGTTCTTGGTTCCTCCTCAATCCTACACTGACTTTCAAGATCCAGCCAGGGGGTCTGCTAGCTGTGATTCATTACACTGGACAACACATCACTGTTTGTGTGTGAGATAACTGTAGCCTGCATCACACCAGACCCACAGAATAATGAATTCTTGCTGAATTTCAACTTTGTGTTTTCTCCTTTTTTCTCTTTCTTCTTTCCTTCCTCCATTCCTTCCTTCCTCCATTCCTTCCTTCCTCCATTCCTTCCTTCCTCCATTCCTTCCTTCCTCCATTCCTTCCTTCCTTCCTTCCTTCCTTCCTTCCTTCCTTCCTTCCTTCCTTCCTTCCTTCCTATTTTTCTTGTAATTCCAAGGCTAACAGAAGACCACAGTCATCCAAAAAGGAATGAGAATGACTTTCCATTGAGAGTGAAAATATGGGAGTGTGCTGAAGTGGCCACCTGTATTTAGAGGGATGAATACCATTCACTCTCCTGGAACTGCTGATTTCACAGTGAAGATTTGCTGCCACACAAACACAGAGAGAGCTCTGGGTAGAGTGTAAAGTTATTGCTGTCCATTGGAAATACTTTTTGATTTCCCCATTTGCTGGAATAACTGTGCAGGCCTCAGCAAGAACATGGAGAGGCCAGAACAGAAGTTTTCATGATGAGAAGAGACTAATCTTATGCCTTTGTTTTCTATCTAATCTTATGCATAGAAGTCTATTTATAAAAAAGCAAAAATAAAATAATGATAATTTTGTGCTTCCATCCAACAATATGCCAATAAAGAGGGAGAAGCTGGAAAAATTTGAGATCTGTTACTAATTTAAAAGGAACTGAATAGAAGCCCCTCCTCCTTTGTACTACTTTTCTGCATATGAAAAAAAGCACATGCTGTTTTCCTCCTCTGAAATGGAGGAAAGTATTGTGCTCAAGGTTCTTGGTTGGGAGTAGGGCTAAGGAAAAGGTCAGAGACAAGGAGAAGACAAAGGGTTCTTTTTTTCCTTTTTGGTGACAAGAACTTAGGAAAAAGTAGAATATAGATGCTTCAGTGCTTATATGGAGCTCAAATTCTCTATCTCTGGAACTATACAGCTGTGGAATTAATCTTATATAAATGTCCAAGCTGGCATTTGTTCCCCAGACAGAGGATGGTGACATGACACTGGAGGGCAATTCTCTGCCTTGTCTCCCACAGCAGAGTAAATAAGGGCCTCTATCCTTCAATTAAAGGGAGAGGAGAGAGCTGGAGGAGGCCTCCCCACTCTACCTCAAGTAGAAGAGAGGGAGGTGACCTGATTTTCTGGGTTGGGTCCATGCTGCCAGGGGAGGGGAACTGCTAAGACAGAGAGGCCTCCTTCTTTCCCTGGGAGAGGGGTGTGGTGGGCCCAGCTGCTGGGCCATCTGGCCCTCCATGCCAGGGGCACTTGTAGCCACTGACAAAAACCTGCATCATCTGTGCTCCATTTGGTTGGCCTTCCTGTCCAGACATAGTTGTTCTTGGGCTCTGAGCTAACACACCTAGTACTGTCACTTAGTTTTACCATAGGTTGGGAGGAGAAAGGAATGAGGCTGAAAGAATGTCAAAACTTCAAAACATGGGGCCAGCTCTAAAGATACAGAACTAAGACCCACTCTAGGGTGCTTTGGGGAAGGCAGCTGTGTAAATAAAAATAAAAATAAAAATAAAAATAAAAAAGAGGTCATGAGGTAGCATTGGGGCTAGAAGAAGAGAATTCCTAAACGAATTAAGTGGTAAATTTAGTATTTGAGCAGATGTTATTCCTATAGCAGCTTGGGTCACCATAACCCAGTGCCCTCGTCACACACTCTGCATCTGCTGCTCCCCTCCTACCTCCTGTGCACCTCTGACTTTCTGGGGCTTGTGGTACAGTTTTGTTGGAAAGTGTAGATGGGTATAGGGGCAAGGACTGGGGTAAACACAGGATTGGTGCAAAAGTAGGTTTGCAGTTGTAAGTACATGGAACACAGAGTTTATTCTTATATTATTGTTTATTAATTATTTTATTATTTCCCATATGAAAGTCTGTAAACTTACTTTTGCCCCACCCTGTACTATACCTATCATATTCACCACAGCTGGAGACACAGGAGTTAAGAATGGTTGTTTTATGATCTCCACTGCACTGTTGTGTTAGAGCATAGTTTAGAATGTGAGTGCTGTCCTGCACATTGTGATCTGAAAAGTTAAAGGGCTGTAAACACTGAGCTGTGTGATGAACACTTAGTATGAGTGAACAAACAGATTATTGAATAGAAATACAAGCTATTCAGCTGGCAGGGCTTTAATTGTCAAGTAGTCTTAGAGTTTGCTCATGTGCATGACTGAGTACTGACTGTAAGCATTTGGGAAGTTACTGAGCAGGGCAAAGGAAATACTATGTACAGCAAGTGTGTCCTGCAGGATGAACAACCTCGGCATCTATCAAATGGAAATACATGGTGAGTGACATCATGATACATGACAAAGGACACAGCATCAATCTAAGATGAGAGCAGAGTCCAGGCCATGGTGAGAAACCAGGGATGTTGGATAACAGAAGCTGCCTAGGGAATGGCACATGCCAAAAAGACGGATGAGTAGAGCACATGGAAAGAGAATTTTTGCAAGACTCAGCTGACAATGATCTCTCTCTGTCAGAGTACCTTCTCTTAAAAAGTGTCAGCTCAAGTCCCAGAATGGTGACCCAGAGGCTGACCCGTGAGTCAGAGCTGCAGCCTGCTAGGAGGGGAGCTGTTGCCTCCATTTACCATCTGCTGTGTTTGTATTGACATACAATGTGTCAACAGACCAAATGCCCAGCAGAATTCCTGAAGTTACCATTGGCCCAGAGGGTCCCTTGTTAATAAATATTGTGGCACAAACTATGTGTTTATCCAGGGAAGTGTGATAGGGAAGGGGTACTAGCAGAAAAAGAAGACGTAGTTTAAAATGCTATGGCAGTTGGAAATGTTTATTTTTGGGGAAGAGATGTGATCCAACAATGCCCCCCCGCTTTTTATAGATTAAACCCTATATGGAGGCCAAGGACAATCTTTTTTTAGGTCATCCAAGATGAGAGAAAACTGCCTCTGTGTACACACACAAAGCAGCTGTACCACAGAGACTGTCCACATTAGAATCAGGGCCTCCTTGTGGTCGTGGGGGACCCCATTCACTTAGCAGATCATCAAGTCCAAAGAGGCTCTCAGCTTTCCTCTGCAGGGGTATCCAACCCGCAGCCTAGGATGGCTATGAATGTGGCCCGACACAAAATTGTAAAATTACTTAAAATCTTTTTTTTTTGCTCACCAGTTTTCACTAGTGTTTGTGTATTTACTGTGTGGCCCAAGACAGCTCTTCGTTCAGTGTGGCCCAGAGACGCCAAAAGGTTGGACACCTCTGTGAGATGATACTTAGGTTCCACCTGTCCTCCTTTCTTCTAGCGGTGTGCGTACCCTAGCTCATTCTGACCGGTAGAAGAGGCCTTGGGAATGGCTTGGGGAAAAACAGGATCAAAATTCAGATGAAGACCAGAGATGCAGTTATTAGAGCTGCTGGGAAAACATCTTTCTGCTATCCAGGCAGTCCTCCTCTTCTGACCTCCTCTTTGGTCCTGAGGCCAAATTGAGGAATCGGTATTATGTACTTGAGTTGTTGCTCTGGGGTTGGGTGGGAGGCTTTTGGGCAAGACCTTGTCTTTTTTTAAAAAATCTTTTCATTTTAAAATAGAGGGTAGGTCCAAGTGGGACTACTGTGAAGAGTAAGCTACCCATGGCTGTAATGTACCAGCAATGCCAGATGGGGTGTGGGAATGCAGGCAATTTGTAAAACCTTTGTAGCAGCTTCTGTGATCACAAGGGATGATATTGGCTTGATGTAGTATTTTTAAACTTAAGTATTCACCTCATGCCAATGCACGTAGCTATGTTCTCTCATCTGAGGTCATTCATTTGGAAATGCAGAAGGCTGCAGCATTATTTCTTTAAATAAAATATTCCCTTTCATTACATTTGTGTCTTAGGGATCCCTAAAGCAGGAATTTAGTTCAAACATTAAATTCAATAGTCATATATGAAACACTTACTATGCAACACACTGTGGAAATGGAAGATGAAATAGATCAAGGATCCCTGCCCTGAAAGGGTTTATAAATTAGGAGGAGCACAAAGGAAGTATCTGCAGTCATGGAAAAAGATAGAACACCTGAAATGACTCAAGAGAGGTAAGTGTTCAGGTGCTTCACCTGGGGAGAGGTTCTATCTTCAGAGGAGAGTTTTCACTGGACATATACATTGGGAAATCATGCACACACATGTGGAATTTAATGCCATGAGCATGAGAGAAACCAGCTAGGGAGAGATCCAGAAGGAAAGGGGGACCCAGGTGAGGGCTCTGAGGGCTCTACAGTTAGAAGCCAACAGGAAGAGCCAGTGAAGGAGATTGAGAAGGAGAGGCCACTGGTATAGAGGAAAAGCAGCATGGTGTGGCTTCTCAGAAGCTAAGCTTAGAAAGCATTTTAAGAAGGAATGGGTGTCCACTGCTGAGAGGTTATATGATCATTACCTGTTTATTCCTGTGCTTGCTTTATGTCTGTCTTCTCTTATCTTAAACTGGTAAATCCATGAGGGCAGGGTCAATGTTTATTTTGCTCACATTACGTACTCAGTGCTTGGCACAGTACTTGGCACAAAGTAGGGTTCAAGATATCGTTGTTGCACAAGAAATAAAAGCCAGCCTGAGGTCTTTACACTTAGTTTAATAGGCAAAGAGTAATATCAGAATTAGCATTTTCAGATACCTGACATAGAATTTGATTGCAGCAAAAAAAGCAAGCCTCATTCTGGAGGCATGTGCAGACCTGTTGGCCTCCTGCAAACCTCCTGTCAACATTGTTAGGTGTTCTTCAGTCCGGATGCACAGCGATGAGGAAACAGTAAGACTCCACTTACGTGATTCTCTCATAATCCTTTAGGCCCTAAAGTTTAGGGTACTGTTCGCTACTGAAATCTTATGTGAATGGTTGTACCACTATAGAAATAGTTCTCTGATGCCAATCCTGGGTTAAGTAGATATCTTTACAACAGGCATTCTCAGAGCATGTAATATGATAGTAAAGAATTATTAATATTAACAGAGGGATATTAATACAGTGCATTTGGCAACCCTATTTGACCATGGAATCCTTTTCAATTGCTTAATGACTATGTTAACATATTGAGGTACCATGACATTCTGGAGAGCAATTTGGCAAATTAGCTTCCTCATAAGAAGAGACTGTGTCCAGTTTAGGTTCATTATTTTTCATCAGTTTTCAGTTTGTTGGTTGGCCTATCTATCTATGTACCATCTGTCTATCTATCTACCTGAGCTAACAATATCATACCCAAAGGGGTGTGTGTGTGTGACAGTTGAGGCTGCTCACCTTTCTTCTTGGGTCACCTAAAGAAGTCTCCAGGCATGTGTTACCTCAGGGGAGCAAGTGCTTTCTCTGTTATGAGCTCATGTACCTCCTCTGAGGAGCTTTCCCCAGCTCTAGGCCATCCCTTCCCTCTCTGTGTTCTCACAGCTGTTGCTCTTTCCTCTGTTAACAAGGCTCTATTTTCATGTCTGTTTTGCCTGTTAGAAAGAACACCTTGAGGACAGGAATTGAGCTTTGATTGTTTGTAACTCAGCATGTGGCACAACCCCAGGAATATTGAATATACTCAGCACATATTTGAGGGATGAGGATATGCATCCCCATAATTATAGACTTGTATATTTTAATAATATAGCTACTGAAAATATACACACAAAATTCAAAACAACCAAAGGGCCCATCAGATGCCCATCCAGGAGTCACTCAGAAAATAATAATCATATTGACCCCTCTGATTTTCTCATAGCTGGCCAGCCTTTCTCTCTGGATGGGGTGGGTTTTGCTTACTTGTCCTGGGTCCCTATGTAGGAATTGGCTCAGAAATATGGAGGACCCTTTGACACTCTTGATTGTCCTGTGTGCCCCAAAATGAGCTTTTGAGTATGTCAGAAAGCTAGAGAATGGGTGAAAATCATTGGCCTCTGAGAACCCATGGCCCCTAGATCACTCACAAGTGCAAGGCTTGGGGCCTTACTATAGCTGAGTCAGTGATGATCATCACATTATGGGGAACCCTAGGATCTCTGAGAGTCATTCATCTATTCATACAAATACATTTATGAAATTTGTCAGGTTCAGTGATAAGCACAAACAGATGTAGTCCTTGATCTCACAGAACTTACAAACTAGTGAGAAAATAGACATTAATCAAACTGATATATGAAGGCATATTAAAACAACTAAAAACAAAACTCTGAACTTGCTGGAAGATCTTAAGATGTCTCTGAATAATTTATGTGTGAACTGTGATCCAAAAGGTAAGTAGTAGTTAAACAGCTGATGAGGAAATAGGAGGAGTGTTCCATAGGGAGGGAATGATATACACAAAGGCCTTGGGGTGGGAGGGTCCCTGGTGCATTCAAGCAACTGGAAGAAGGTCTGTTTGAGCATGGACACTACAGAAAAGGGATAAGAAGTATCAGTGGTGGAGGTGAGAAGGGCTCAGACTGTTCAGAGTCTTAGAGGTGACTTTAAGGATTTTTGGTCTTTGGTCTTTTGTCTATAAACAGTGGGAGGTCATGGGTATAACATAATACTTGTACAATGGAACTCGATTCTTAAACTTAATTTGTTCTGGAAAACTATTTGAGGAGCAATTTGTTAGAAAACAGAATTCCTTTGTTGCCTGAGAGACATGTGACTGATCATACAGGTATCAACATGAAAGGGTTGTTGATAGAGAGAATCGAGACCCCAAGTTTTATTAGAGAGCTGAGGCATTTTTTCCCCGGTGAATAGCTTGGCTGAGAACTGAATTGTTTGAGAGTCAAGACATTTGAGAACCAAGGTTTGACTGTGTTTTGAAGAGATCTCCTGTCTGCTGTGAGGAGAACACGTTGGAAGGCTCCAGAGCCCAGCTAGTTTGTCCAAAAGAATAATAAAATGATTCAAAAGAGAAAATGGTAATTTGGGCCAAGGTGCTGGTAGTGGAGGATGGAAAAAAGTACATAAATTTGAGATGATGATGTTATTCAGTGAGATGGGGAAGTTTAGGAGAGGATCATATTTCAAATAAAGATCTTGATTTAAGTCTTGGAATTGAGTTGAAATGCTTTTGAGACATCTAATTGGACATGCTGAATAGTCAGGTGGACATATACATATTAATTCATGTATTCAACTCATACTTCTTGATTATTCTCTACTTGCTAGTCACATATTGAGAATTGTGTGGACCAGAAAAATATATTAAACTTGAATTCTCCTTTTGAGAAGCTTAAAATTTGAGACAGAATGGTTGAAGGTATTGGGTATGGAGAAATTAAAGCTCAAAGGTTGAATATGATAACTGTTTTAAAATATTTGAAAAAAAAATGAAGGTAGAACTTTGTGATGTTGCAGAATGTGCAACAAATACCAACATATAAAGTTACAAGGAAGCAGACTTTGATTTGGTATAAGAAGTGATTTTTAAAAAATAAGAAATGTCATTGAAAATATTTGAATCAAGAGGGGATGATCATTTATTCAATCAATATTTAATGAACATATAAGTTGAATGGAGGGATTTCTGCTTGACCTTTAAGATCTCTTCTGGCTTTTAATTCAATGATTCTGATTTTCTCTTTAAAAACTTAGTTGTTCATAACGAAGGTCACAGCTTGGATTTCCTTGAGTTCATTTCTTTACTTGGGCCCTCCCTGTACACTCCCTGTGCACCTTCAGGATGCTGCAATGAGTAACTTCTTCAAGGTTGTGACATCTTCAGAATATACAATGTATGAGAAAAATTACACTCTCATCTTTGGCTGCCCGTGGCCTCCTCTGATGCAGAGGAACCATTGTATTCCCACTCCTATTTTTCTCTTGCTCTCACACCATTCCATTGTTCTAAATGATCTGTTTGTAGGTGCAGCAAGTCAATAGCACTGTTTGTGGACACAAACTAGCTGTCTTTAAGCAATCATACTTTCCATTTCTAGCCACACAGGATGTCTAAGGTCTCCTTTGCTTGGGAGTCTGGTGGAAGTGGCATGCCTGTTATGCCCCTACAGTTGAACTCAAAGCATTTTTTTAGAGGATGAAAGGACACCTCTGGGATTTCTCTTTGTTGCTCTGAATTCTTTCAATGGAGCCTTTTTTTACGATGCATAAAAATCATACAAAGTTTACAATCGATATCACAGAAATACAAAGGATTGTAAGACATTGCCATGAACAACTGTCTGCCAAGAAATTTGAAAACCTGGAGGAAACGAGCAAATTTCTAGAAACATATAATCTTCCTAAACTGAATCAAAAAGAAGCAGAAAGCCTGAACAGACTGATAACAGCTAGTGAAATTGAAACAGTAATCAAAAAATTCCTGGCATACAAAAGCCCTGGATGGGACAGTTTTAAACAAGAATTTTACAAAACATTTAAGGAAGAGGAACCCCTATCTTTCACAAACTATTCCAAAAAAATCCAAAAAGAAGGAAGACTCCTAAACTCTTTGTGTGAGGTCAGCATCATTCTAATCCCAAAACCAGATAAAGACACAACAAAGAAAGAAAACTAAAGGCCAATATTGCTAATAAATATAGATGCTAAAATCCTCAACAAAATATCGGCAAACTCCATCCAGCAATACATTAAGAAGATCATACACCATCATGGCTGGAGTGGCTCAGTGGGTTGAGCACTGGTCTGTGAACCAAAGGGTTGCCAGTTCAATTCCCAGTCAGGGCACATGCCTGGGTTGTAGACCATGCCCTCAATAGGGGCCATGCAAGTGGCAACCACACATTGATGTTTCTCTCTTTTTCTTTCTCCCTCCCTTCCCCTCTCTCTAAAAATAAATAAATAAAATCTTAAAAAATATCATACACCATGATCAAGTGGCCAGGGATGCAAGGATGATATGATATTCATAAATCAATAAACATAATACATTACCTAAACAAAAGGAAAGACAAAAATCACATGACCACATCAATAGATGCTCAAAACCATTTGATAAAGTACAGCACCCATTTATGATAAAAACACTCATCAAAGTGGGAGTAGAGGGAGCATACCTCAACCTAATGAAGGCCATATATGAGAAAACTACAGCCAACATCATACTCAATGGGCAAAAACTAAAAGCTTTCCCCCTAAGATCAGGAATAAGACAAGGGTGTCTGTGTTACCACTTCTATTCAACATAGTATTGGAAGTTCTAGTCACAGTGGTCACACAAGAAAAAGAAATAAAGGCATCCAAATTGGGAAGGAGGAAGTAAAACTGTCATTGTTTGCAGATGACATGATAGTGTACATAGAAAGCTCTATAGTCTCCACTAAAAATATTTGACCTAATAAGTGAATTTTTCAATATTCAGAAATCAAAGCCATTTTTGTATGCCAACAACCAAATATCAGAAACAGAAATTAGTAAAAAAAATCCCATTTACTATAGCAATAAGAAAAATAAAGTAGCTAGGGATAAACATAACCAAGGAGGTAAAAGACCCGTGCTTGGAAAACACTAAAGAAATAAATTAAGGAAGACAGAAACAAATGGGAACATATACCATGTTCATGGATTGGAAGAATTAGCATCATCAAAATGTCCATACTACCCAAAGCAACTTATAGATTCAATGCAATACCTATTAAAATACCAATGACATTTCACAGCTATAGAAAAAATATTTCAAAAATTTATATGGAACCATAAAGAACCCCAAATAGCCTCAGCAATTCTGAGAATGAAGAACAAAGTAGGAAGAATAACAATATCTGATATCACACTATATTTCAAGGCCAGTATAATCAAAACAGTCTGGTATTGGCATAAGAACAGACACATAGACCAATGGAACAGAACAGAGAGCCCAGAAATAAACCTGTGTCTCTATGGTCAATTAATATTTGACAAAGCAGGCAAGAATATAAAATGGAGTAAAAGTAGCCTCTTCAACAAATGCTGTTGGGAGATCTGGACAAGTACATGCAAAAAAAAAAAAAAATGAAACTCAACCACAAACTTACACCATACACAAAAATAAACTCAAGATAGATAAAAGACTAGATATAAGTTGGGACACCATAGAAGTCATAGAAGAGAACATAAGCAGGAAAACTTCATATTCCACCCAGCAATATTTTCACTGATATGTCCCCCAGAGCAAGGAATATAAAAAAGAATAAACAAATGGGACTACATCAAAATAAAAAGCTTCTGCATGGCTAAGAAAATCATCAAAATGAAAAGGGAACCAACTGTAGGGGAAAATATATTTGCCAATTATACCTCAGACAAGGGTTTGATCTCCAAAATATATAAAGAACTCACATGGCTCCATCCCGGAAAGACAAACAATCTAATTAAAAAATGGGCAAAGGACCTAAACAGACATTTCTCCAAAGAGGACATACAGAAGGCCCAGAGACACATGAAAGGATGCTCAACACCACTAGCCATGAGAGAAATTTGAATTAAAACCACAATGAGATACCACTTCACACCAGTCAGAATGGCCATCATAAACAAATCAACAAACAACAAGTACTGTTTGAAATTGTGGAGGAAAGGGAACCCTAGTGCACTGTTGGTGGGAATGCAGACTGGTGCAGCCACTGTGGAAAGCAGAATGGAATTTCCTCAAAAAACTAAAAATAGAACTTCCTTTTGATTCAGCAATTCCATTGCTGGGATTATACCGTAAGAATCCTGAATCACCAATTCAAAAGAACCTATGCACCCCAATGTTTATAGCAGCACAATTTATAACAGCCAAGTGCTGGAAATAGACTAAGTGCCCATCAGTAAGTGAATGGATTGAAAAAACTGTGGTACATTTACACAATGGAATATATATATATTTTTTGCCAAGTTAACATTTTCTTTTTTTTTGACAAGAGTTTCAAGTTTATTAATTGGGAAAAACATTCTTTTTTATGTTCTTTTTTATTATTATTTTTTTAATCATTGTTCAAATACAGTTTTCTCCTTTACACAATGGAATATTACACAGCAGGAAAAAAGAACTCCTGCCCTTCGTGGCAACATGGATGGAACTGGAGAGCACTATGCTAATGAAGTAAGTCAGGTGGTAAAAGACAACTACCATATGATCTCACCTATAATTGGAACCTAATCAACAAAACAAACAAGTGAGCAAAATAGAACCAGAGACATGGAAATAGAGAACAAAGAGACAGTGACCAGAGGAGAAGGAGGCAGGGGATAATGGGGGAAAGAAGGGAAGGGTTGTCAAGAGACATGTATAAAGGACCCATGCACAAAGACAATGAAAGGGAATTGAATGTGGGAGGGGGGTTTGGCAGTGCAGGGGAGAGTGATGGGGCGGGAAGGGACAACTGTAATAGAACAACAATAAAATAATTTTAAAATTCACACAAAGCAAGATAATGGAAATAACAAATTGCTTTTTACCAATGTAGTGTGGGAAAACATGGAAAATTAAAAAAATATTAGCTGACATTCATGCCATTCACTTGGCTTTGAGATTCCACAGAAACACTTGGTCCATGTCCATACTCTGCAAGGGCCTTTGGTGACCCAACCTCCTCTCATGCCTGCGGCTCCAGGTGTTATATAAAAGGCTTTTTCAATTACCTTTTGGCAAGCTCAGGAAATTTCTCCAGATCTTTAATTTTAATTCTTGTCTGGTTTTCTTTTTCACTGTTTTGTGTCCCAGCTCTCTCAGATTGCTGCTGGGCAGTCTGGTTGCTCTCCCCAAGACGTCTCTCTTCCCCAGCTCCAGGCTCTGTCTCCCACACTCAGCCCATGCCCATCTCAGGTTCTGCAAAGGTAATGAACAGCTAGAGGCAGACACTCTCATCTCCTGCCTCTTTTCTTCCCATCAGATTTATGTAGACACTAATAATTCATGTTCATCTTTTTGGCATGATCTTGAGTTGAAAGTATTTGGCACCAGGTCCTGGGTTGCAGTGGATAATCCATGAAGGTCACATGGTGTGGTAAAAGGTGCACTGGCTCAATAAATATTAATTCATTTCTTAATCGGCTTGTAGATGAATGAGAAATAGTCATACTGAGAATTTATGTAATGTCTTCTTCCAAGGAGTATACAAGGACACAATAGTATCTCATTGAGAATATTTATTATATTAGTAACAAATAATCTGTAACCTGATTTGAGGATGACTGATTGCTTATCATGAGTCCTACACCTGGCTGCACATCAGAATCCCTTCAGGAGCTTTTTACAAATACAGATTTTGTGTGGCATTTGGGAAAAATTGATTTATATTTCTTTACCTCTACGAAATTTTTCAATAATGATGGCTGCCCTAGACCAGTGCCACTCAAACTTTAATACACATATAATTCATCCTGGGAATCTTTTTAAAATGCAGATTCTGATTTAGTAGATCTAGGGTGGTGCATGAGATGCTACATTCTGACAAGCTTCTGGCTGATGCTGAGTCTGTCCATCCAGAGACACACTTGCAATAGAAAGGTCTTAAACCTGAGAAGAGAGAGGAGAGGGCAGGGGAGGAAGGTTGAATGGTTGGGAAGCCAGAGCTCTACACTCACACCAATTCAATCAAAGGCTCTGGGGGCTGTATTCCAGACACTGGTATTTTCAAAGCATTTTCCTAAGTGATTCAACTATGCAGTTGCAATTGAGAGGCACTGTTTAAGATATGCCTTGACCACATCTAATGTC
Organism: Phyllostomus hastatus; assembly: GCF_019186645.2. Taxonomy (NCBI): domain Eukaryota; kingdom Metazoa; phylum Chordata; class Mammalia; order Chiroptera; family Phyllostomidae; genus Phyllostomus; species Phyllostomus hastatus. Next base: position 160,214 of record NW_025333860.1, on the reverse strand, counting down.
CATTTCCTTGTAGTGAGGGCAGGTGAACCTGGGCACATTTCTGTTACACTAAAAAACCAACAGTTCTGCTGCTTACAGCAGAATTTCTCAAAGCATGTCCTTGGATGACTTGCATCAGATTCACTTGGGTACTTGTTATTAATACACGTTCCCAGACTTGCCCCCAGGTAGACTGAATTAGGATCTTTGCAGCCTCATCACAGGAATCTGATTAGAAACAATTTCTCCAGGTGCTTTGCGTGCTCAAGGAAGTTTCAGAAATAATAACTTATAGAGATAAAATCAAATCTTTTTAGCCATGTAGCCAGGGGTCTCTCAATAAATTGGTTTCTACCAGAATTTTTAAGTCCTCTTTTTTCTTGATTTATTGCGTTAATTTCCTGTACTAGCACCTTCTAAGGTAGCCCCTACTTCTACTGAGTAGAATATGGCAGAAGTAACCCGATTTCACTCCAAGATTAGGTTAAAAAAAGACTGTGCAAAAAGACTGTGCCTTCTATCTTGGACATCCTCTATCCTTTGAAGTCCTTGCTCTAGGGAAGCAAGCTGCCATGTTATGGGGTCCTGTGGGGATGCCTGTGTGAGGGCTCAAGACCTGACAGCCACGTGAGTGAGCGTGGAAGTGGATTCTCTCCCAGCCAATGCCAGTCAGTGTGTCAGATGACTGCAGCTCCAGCCGCCATCCTGACTGCACCCGGATGAGACACCCTGAGCCAGGGGACCCAGCCAAGACACCCCTGGACTCCTGACCCATGGAAACTGTGAAATAATAAATATTTTGAGCCTCTAAATTTTGTGGTAATTTGTTATGTAATAATAGGTAACTAGTACATCCACCTTAAAATACCCTTCCTCCTCCTTCCTACTTATCCAACTCCACCTCTTTCAAGACTTAGCTGTTCTAAGAAACTTTGCTTACAGTGACTGTCCTTTATTGAACTCCTAGAGCATATGAAATAAGTAGTACTCATTGTTAGATAGTATGTGCTTTTTTGTATTCATTTGTAATATTTAATTGTAATTTCTAATGTCTGCTTTAAAATAAATTCTAAACACATTAATGAGAATTGAACTTAGATTGAAAGTTGACTTAGAGCAATTTCTATTCCCATGAACTATCCCGGTATTATCAATACAGTACGTGCCACATTGGAGCCACCAGGAGGAGAACACTCCCTTGATGATTATTATGGGGTTGCATTGTTACAGCCGCCTGCCTATCAGTCTGCCCGGGTGAGGGGGGGAGCGGGGTTCCTCCCCCTGGGGGCTTGCTTAGCTCCCTGTAGTGTCAGACACTTTTGGCCTGCCTGTTTCAACTTGGGGCTGGGGGACCTATATTTCTGATTCAGTTGATTCATGACCAACTCATAAATGCCACATTGCCATAAGTATTTGTCTCCGAGATCTCTCTCAGCCAACCCCCTAGGTACCCAGGGTTCCTCTGTAGCTAGGGGAGGATATAAAGCATTCAGTACTTGAAATGGTTATAGGAACATTTCAGAAAATGACTCTATTCATCTTTCTTCACAGAGTAAGAGTTAAAGTTATCTCTAATGGCTTTGGAAATTTTGATTAGGATGGTAATGGAAACCGTCCTTGCTTTATCTAGTTTATGCACATGAACGCTTTCTCAATAAAGACTCGGGAATGAGCTACAGCACTGACGATAGTGGAAATTCTGTTCGCCTCAGCCGCCTCCGCAGCGATCGGGCCTTCTCAGTCCCGAAGGTTGTTTTTTCAACCTTTCCTCAGGGGTCTGGAGAGACAGGTGCAGATCTCCTTGGTCTTTCCACCTAAGCCCTAACAGCATTTTCTGCCCGCCTAGGCCAATAAAGAAGCCTCCTTTCAACCAACTGCAAAGATAAGGCCCTTAACCCCAACTCAGCTCTTGTCTCTCTTATCAGATGTTACTGTGGAGGTTATCAGGTGGTCTCATCTAAGGTGTGGTGCACATTCTAGCCAAAGAGGGCCTCTAATCGCATCTGCCACCTCGGTCTGACCCCGGGCATCCTGAGGTGGTGAGAAGCAGAGGAGCAGCACTGTGGGTATCGGACCCACAGTAGTAAGTCCCAATGTCTTTTGTTGTTGCCTTTTGAATGTCAAGTATATACTGACTTTTTAAAGGGTCGACTTTCCCTTTGATATTACTCTTCAAATGGTCAGTAGAATTGTTGCTTAGTCTATATACTAAAGTCAGGGAGTTATCTTCATCCTTCTTATACCAGCTCATTTGATAATTTTTTAAGTCCGCTCCTGTTACATTGCAGCGGAAGGTGGCAGGCTCCCCAATTAGAACAGTCAGAATTTTGGTGTCTGCTTCCAAAATTATGTCCAGCGAGACCTCTGAAAGGGAAAACCCAAGGTCAGAGAGGCTGTGAAGGACTCCCTCCACCCCCATGGGCTGATGTGTCACAGCCGAGCCCCACAGCGGCTTGTTTCCCTGTGAGCCCCCGCCGCCCCAGCAAATTGTCCCCGCCGCACCTTTCTCTGAGAGTGAAAGGTCCAGAGACTTGTTCTTACCTGTGCAGAAGATGGTGAGGTAGAAGAGGGGACAGGTCCACCACATGGCTGCACGGGGGGGTGACTAAGGTGTGCTGGTGCTCCCTGGCTGCCCCTGCCCCGATCAGCTGCTGCCTGCCCGTGAGAAGCTTTGTCCGTTGTGAAGGTGGTTGGGCGTTAGCCACTTCCTCAGCGAGAGATGTGAAAGGGCTGCAAGGCCACAGTTACACTGTTTGTTCAATAAACATGGGCCAACTACCTATTGCAGATCAGATATTATTTGGGAGACATAAAGGTGAACAGAACATGGCTTCTGCCTTCAAAGAACTGAGTTTTGGGGGCAGACAGGCATAGAGGAGTTACAGAGGAGTGTGCCGCACTGAAAGAGGGAGGCACAAGGTGCTTCAGGAGCCTGGGGGAGTGAGCTGCTTCTGCCTGCCATGCTCAGAAGATGTGGCTCTGAACTGAGCTGTGAGGGCTGAGCAGGGCTTTGCCTGAAGGGTGTTCCCAGGAGGCACAGTGGCTGGAGTAAAAGCTCAGGGCCTTTAGAGGCAAGCTGTCCTGCAAACGATGGTCATTCTGCTTTCACACAGCTCTTGTGCTGGTCCCTTCCCCTCTGGCCTCTGCCATCCCTGTCTCAGTCTGAGAACATTCTTTACCTGTTGCCAGCCATGGCTATACTATTCCAAGAAGTCTGTTTTCAGACTCTCCCCCTTTTCATCCATTCTCCAAGCAGCCATCACACTGATTTTCTTCAGACGTTAGCGGGTCAGGTCACACATCTGCGGGAACTCCTTTTCTAGCTCCCCTCGGCCTTCAGGGGAGTGTGGAACTCCTGTGTCATGACCATATGATCTCCTGACCTGCTTCCTTCTCCAGTCTCACTTTTGCCCTTTTCTCCACTTGCATGGAGTCAGCTATGCAAAAATACTTGCCGGTTTGAAGATTTGTTACAGTCCTTATATACTCAGCTTTTGTATTGGCTGCTCCTTCTTCCTGGGAAAACTATACCTTCCCTCTCCTACCTTCTCCACCCCTTCATGACAGAGGAGACCCCCTGGGCTCCCTGAATTTGTTGGGTTGTGGCACTTACCACCTCTCCTATAATTATATGATAATTTATTTATTTTCTTCACTGGACTGTAAGATTCTTTAAAACAGTGGCTGTGTCTTATTTATATTTGTGTTCTCAGTGACCAGCCCAGAGCTTGTCAATATTAAGAACTTGGCAGATATCTGCTAGTGTAAGCAGGATTTCTGTCTGTCGCCTCTTAACCCGAAGAGTCATGTGGATTGCTCCTCTAATTAAAGATGGGATTAGAAAGGTATTTGCCAGCAAGCTAGGCCAAAACCTGGGGAAGCCAGGTCTCCTGCCCATTGTTGTAGGTGTAGTGACAGGCGGGACCCTCTGCAGCAACAGGATAGCTCCTACTTGTCTAGAATCTGCTTGCAATTGCTTGTGGTTAATATTCTGATATCACCCATTGGTATGTAGGTGGTGTCACTACCCACATCATCTACATGCAAAAGGAGCACTGGCTTTGTAGGTATAATAACCCTGGGTTTTGAATCTTGCTTTGCAACTTACCAGTAGCTGGGCAAGTTGTATCTCTGAGTCTTGATTTCCTCATCTACAAATAAGGTAACTGTAGTTACCTTGCAGGGATGTTGTAAGGTTGAAATAGAAGAACACGTATGAAGCACTTATTCCTGTGCCTGGCACACACATTCGCAGGCCCACTGCAGATTGCAGGTCTTTGCCTCATTTCTTCTGCTTTGCCATGGTTGGGTTAGTGCCCTACTCAAAGCTCCTGACACAAGCAATGGTCACCAAGGAGAAACAGAGCTTATAATTTAACCCAGGCACAGACCAATCCTCTGTGGGAAGGGGGTGTTGTCTGAGCTATGTTAGGCTGTTGGTAGAACTTTGGGCAAGTCAATGGATGAGCCAGATGGGGCTGTGTTAGAGGGTAGTGTCAGAACCTTCTATTCCCTTAGGCAAAGGACACTCTCTGGCAGTTAAGGATGGAGGCCACATATGAGTCCCAGTTTTCTTTGTCCATCTGGGATGAAGAAAGAATAGGAGGATTTGAAGAAGCAGAAAGACCCCAGGATCAGATTAAATAAACCCATACTGGCTACTACTTATAATACTTGACCAAGCCCAGTGCCATTCTCTCTAAAGGTCTCTGCCACCCTTGGTCTTTGGCATCGAACAAGATCACTCGAGTAGCAGTGGGAGAGAATGCCAGAACTTCGAATTTTCTCTCTAGTTAAAAGTTTCAGGACCTGCTTTGCCTTTGATTTGAGAACACATCTACTTTCTCCCTACCTCCTTTGAGTTCTTTGGGTAAAAAAGATAAATTTAATGAAAGTCCCTTCTGTGCTTTATCTCCTACTCATTACCCTGAAACTTCACATGTAAAGCTTAAGCAACAGTGCAGCCAGACTCCAATGCGAGCCCATGGGTTAGCTCTGTGAGGCCTGGCCATTATCAGATGTTTGCCCTGTTTCTAGTTGCTGTCTTAGCTCTCTGGTTTCTCTGCTCTGGCACCAGCTGGCTGGACAATCAACTGGAATGGCAGTGAATGAAAAAAGGAAAAGCTGTGTTTCTATTTCTCTTGGTCAGGACCTCAGCTGCCTGGTGTCCCAGGATGGCCTTCAGTAAGTAAGAGCTTCTTCTCAGTCTGATTGATTTGGCTGGGATTACTTGAATTAGTTTGTTTCTCTGATTTGTTTTTACTGCAATGTTGGGCCCACTAGTTATTTTAAAGCAAGCATAAGATATTTTTGGAAATTAGTGAGGAATTTCAATGGGTGTCAAGAAGAATCACAGTATCATTTGTCTCTAAAAAAACCTGTGGTTGCCAGTATTCCATCTGTGACTCCCTTTGCCAGCTGTGTGGCACTGAATGAAGCAGCTGCCAAGCAAAACAGTGGAGAGGCAAGTTGGGACTTTTTTGAGTTATAATTCTGCTTCTGTTACTGACTTGGGACTTGGGATGTACATAAATAAACTTTTCCATGTTTAGTCTCAGCTCAGTTCCTTTCAGATATTTTTCTCACTCCCATCATCCAACTCATCCTGAAATCTGAAGGCCCTAATTCCAATTGGTACTCTCCTCCTGAAACACTCCCAAAATTATGACAACCAAGTACTTATCTTGCTCCCACATGTGTCTGATTTGGTCCCTCTATTAGCCTGTAAGCCCCACTACAGTGTGGAGTCTAGAATGGCAGAAAGCTGGTATCACTTACCTTGGTATCCTTGGCTTTTGGCATGGTGTCTGGAGCCTAGTGGACATCCAATACATATTGTTGAGTTAAAAATAAACCATGCCTACTCTCTGCTCTGAGACTATGGATACTTGATGTGCAGTTGTTACATAACTTAACCTTCCTGCGTAGCTTTTCTTCTATGACTGTTCTTCAAGGATCCCATGGGAAGACTGGAGGGCTTACAGTTAGAAGATGAGGTGGTCGAGACAGATACTCACAACTGGGCCATCAACTCCACCAGTTTTCATTTTTGTTCCTGTTGATCGCTGCCAGGAAACCTGCCCTTGGGCAGGTCTCTTCAATCAACACATAGTTCTCTGATGACTTTGTTCTTCTTCCAAACTTTCCTTTACATCCAACATTAATGGATTTTGAAAAGGAAGACAGATCATTCCTCTCACTGAGACACTTAGCGTGGTGAAACCAGAGACCTGGGTGACAGGCAATCACATAGACTCTCCTCTTCTGTTGCTTGTGACATGGCATTGGTCTTTCAACTGGGGCTCTGGGGAGGAATTACTGAATAACTTCTAACTGGCAGAGGATGCAGCTGGGTTACTGGGGTAGTAAGTGACCTTTAGGAAACCTGATTCTCCCATTGTCACTTTCAGCAGCTCTGGGGACCTATCCTGCCAATAACCTCGAGGGGCCCTGAGGAAGAGCAAGCCGGGAGTAAAGTGACTCACTCACTCACCAAACACTCTCTGGATCTGTGCCTCTCCCAGGATGGGTAAGACTTTGAAATCTGATCCCCAAAGCCAAATTTTGCAAAGGGTCTTTCTCTACTTCTTTATCCCAAGAAAAGCCTGTTTTGTGTGTTTCTGTGCCCTTAAAGGGCTGCCTGCCCTAGGGAGCATCAGTGCTGATGAGCCCATGTGTTGGCTGCAAATGAGAAAGGCAGAAAAACAGCAGGGGACCAGGATTTTCACTGATGAATAAATGCAGGATCTGAAGCAGCAAGAGGCCATGTATCTTCAGAAGAGAAAATAGAGAAGAAAGTCCTGCTTACTCCAGTTCTCAGCTTGGCAGTTCGCATGAGGGAATTTCCATGGGTGGTTCCATGAATAGTCAGAGGCCCATGTGGACATGTCTTTGTAGAGCTTATGCACTTCTGAAATCTGCAATGATCTTCCTTGGACAGTTTTTGAGGGCACCACAAGGTCAAGTGTATTTTGATTTAACTTGTAATGCTCTTGGATGTGGGAACTTTTTCAGGTCATGTAGTATCCCTGTTAGGTTGACAGAACTAGCTCCTTATCTATAACTATGTATAAACAACTTCAAGTTTATTTCTGGCTCTACACTTTTAAATTATTCCACTATCCATTTAATGAGTGGGGCTACTATTGTATTTTAATACATCATAAGTCTATATTTGTTTGTTTTATGAGGGTCAAATAGAAATGAACTTCCCTCTGGATCTATTATTTTTTTGCATAGGAAGCCCTTAATAAGCTATCAGCATTCAGTGTCAAGGATCCTGAAATTCTTTTGAATTGCATTTCTCCAAATTTACATTGATATTTAATTCCTACTGGATGGGATACTAATGTATAAAAGAATGTTTAATTGTCCAAGAGATTAACTTATTTGTTGTCAATAGGTTCCTAAAGTCCTAACCCAGGAAAACAGTGAGGATGTGGATATGTAACAGTAATCATCATTATGATCTCACCGCCATCAACAAAAGCAGCTAGTACTTACCAAGTGCTTCCTAGGTGCCAGCCATTGCTCTACGTGCATTACCTACAACAGTCCATTAATTCTTACAGAAATCCTTTGTGGTAGGTATTATTCTTATCATTTTATGGATTAAGGAGGCAAGGCATAAAGTAACTTGCTCAAGATCACATAGGTAGTGAGTTTGTAAGTGGAGGATCTGGGATTCAAAATTCAGGAAGTCTGGCTTCCAAATTTGAACTCAAAGTCAATCATTGGTACTCTCCCACCTACTCTACAATTATGTGTCTATCTGTCTTCTATCTCTCTATCTATCTACATAATTTACTAGGCTTTTATATATAAGTATACATAAATACTTAATACTTTTTCAGGTTTTAGACATGTTGGTAGGTTTTCAAGGTCTGTGATTAAGATGTTAATTGTTGGCTTTAATTTTGTATGTGTGTCCAATTCATTGGTCACTCTAGGTGTCAGGGACTGTTGTTTTTTTTTTGTCAGGTCAAAGCTTTGAGCAATTCAATAGGATTTTATTTTTACTACTAATTATTCAGCCAGATAAAAGCCAGGAGGTGCCACTTGCTGAATACGTTTTATTATTTAAGAAGTGCCTGTGTCCCCACAACACTTAGTGTTGAATGAATGATTTGATGAGGGAAGTGGGGGAATTCAAGATGGCACTGAGCGCCCTTGGTCTTGTTGGACCACCCTCTGAATCTTCTGTGTTGAGGCTCACAGTTTTGTTCAGTGTGACGTCAGCATGCATCAGGGTGCCCACAGCGCACAGTAGTAAATGGCTTTGTCTCTTGGCTGCACGCTCGTAATGGTTAAGGTGCTGAAGGACAACTCTGTCCACAGGCAACGGGTAGTGCTCTGATGTTATAGTGCCTCGGAAAGCATGGTAGATACAGGTGAGCCTTTGGTTAGCTTTCTGCAGATACCAGTACTCAGAGTCATGTTTCCCACTTAGGAGTGTTATATTGGCATTGGAACTTCACATCTGTACCAATCTGGCGACCATATTGGGTTGCCAGACCCAATGTAGAAGATTGTGTAATTTTAGTCCTGCAGGAGTCATCTGGCAAAGAAAAAAGGATAAGAAATGAGAAGCGGTAGGAAACTGCACTCGTTTACCTGGAAGCCACTTACAAAAAGAACCGCACAAGGCAGAGAAGCTGGAACATGGTGTGCGCCACGCAGCCTACTTTGCATGCACAAGGCACTCAGACCACCTTATCTGCAACAGCCATGTGGCTGCTTCGTCGCTGCAGCAATAAAGGAAAGAGGTCCTTGGGGGTGGTTGGTGCTTGCGCTATCTAAAGACACATTCAGATTTGTTCAAAGGCAGCAATCCAACAGGCCCCTTTAGAGTAGGCTCTGGTGTCCCTCCGCCACTGGGGGCCTGTGTTTTCAGCATATGGTCCTTTATCAGCCCCAGGAGGCTTAGGCTCTGAAAGAAAACATCCAGGGAGATAATGTTTTGTTGAAAGGAATTTGGACGGTCATGAGCTCTTGGGTCATTGTTCCTGAGTTTTAGGAATTTAAGGTGCACAGAGCGATGAGAAAAGACGGGGCCACACTATGACTTTTGTTGCTCCTCTGGCAGTTTCTGGTTCTGGGGCTCCTCTTTGGAAACCAAACAGGGAGGAAGTAATTTGTTGGTTTTCAATGAATTGATTAATTAATAGATCATCTATTCAACAAATATTTATTGAGTGCCGACTATAAAAAAGTTTTCTGCTGAGTGTTGTGGATATAATGGAAGCGAAAATCAGCCACAATTTCTTCCAACGTTGGTTTTAAAGTCTGGCGATGATGTTCAACATCAGGCAAGAGAAAGAGATACAGCCCATCCGATCACATACATGGAGCCGGGCAGGGGCGCAGCGAAGGGAGCCTCTGGGTCTGCACATGTGCGTGCGGGGCTTTCTCTCACTTCACACCTGGTTGTGAGCTCGCCACGGAGGGGCACAGACTGGAATTTTCCCTGGTAACCCATGCTCCACCCAAGAGTCAGAGGGTTCCTTTTTGACTCACCTTCCTTTATAACCACTCCCCCATCAAGCACTTACTCTATTTGCTGACAATTCAAAGTTTTGGAGTTCCCGGACTTCACACTGTTCCCATTCTATTCTTGGAGCAGAATCAGTTTGGCTGCGATTATTCCCACTATGGGGATAACTATCTCTTTTGTGTGATCGTTTCCTTTTCATTGGGTACACAATAACTGCAGAGCCAGGAAATTTTAATTTGGGATAAATAATAAGCTATCTTTAGGGCCAATCTTATTTTGAGAGTTTTGAGAGCCCGGGCTGATGAAGGTCAAGGATTCTTTCTCTTTTACCACTTTTCTCAAAGCTTTTAACTCCCACCTCTGCTTCTGTTTTACCTCATCTCTTTTCTAAGACTACTTGTCTTTCTGCAAGATACCCTTATGAAGAACTTTTACACCCTGGCAAAGGACAAAGAAATAAGGAAACCCTCACCCCAGAGTGCCAGTTCTCAGAGCCACACAGAACAGAGCTGGAGCCGGCCCTGGCTGCACAGACACACAGACACACAGAAGCACTGGAGGTGGAGGGCTGGCACGGTGGCTGGGGCTGTGGCTGCACCAGAGCAGGTAGTGTGGTGGAGTGTCCAGGAGTCTGCCACAGACTTAGCCACAGCAGTGTGGATGGTGCTGCGGATGGCCAAGCTGGTTGGGAAAGTGCATGTGGGCCGCGTGGAGGCCCTACACAGGCTCATCAGTGAGACTCCTTGGGAAGGCTGTCGCTGGTGGTAGGGGAGTGTCATACCCCAAACCATTTTACTGGAAATGGACTCTTAACTGAGTGGGGAGGTCAAGAACTTGTGATAGACTTCCTCTGGGTCTGGGTCTCCTTACATGAATCTGAAGAGAGAGAAGAAAAGATAGTTCAGGGAAGAAAATATATAGAAGATCTTCAGGTTAAATTTCTTATTCAAACAGTAATCACATAGTTTTAGATGCAGTAGTTGGGTGCTCATTTACACTATTTATTTATAAGTAAGAAGACTGACCAGTCAATTATATAATGAGTTTTGAGTGGCCCAAGAAAAACTCTACCCCAAGTTTCCTTGGAGTTTTATCATTTGTGCCACCAAAACATAAAAATATTTCTAAGATGATTGACACTTTAGGCTGTAATGTACTAAAAAATAAGTAAAGACTAGTTTTTGGTGGCAAGGCCTTAGAGCATAGGAACTAAAGGACCTTCCAGCACTCAGCCAGGGTGCTGTTCTCTTCTCCTTCGCCCTCACAGGTTATTTAGCTACTTTTGGAGCATCTCTTGAGTCTGTTTCCTTTTCCAGGTCCTTATTTCTGGTCCTTCTCATTGTCCGCCGCAGTTTTTGTTTTAACTTTGTATCTGATCTCACTACTTTTAGTCTCAGAACCACTCTTCCCATCCACAGTGATCTTTCTAAAACACTTTCCAAGTACATTTGCATGAGAAAGTCTTATGTACCTCTGATTTTATTTAAAGATTTTATTTATTTATTTTTGGAGAGGGAAGGGAGGGAGATAGATAGATAGAGAGAGAGAAACATCAATGTGCGGTTACTGGGGGTCATGGCCTGCAACCCAGGCATGAACCCTGACTAGGACTTGAACCTGTGACACTTTGGTTCGCAGCCCGTGCTCAATCCACTGAACTACGCCAGCCAGGGCGCCTCTGATTTTTGACTACCTCTCACAGGACAAAGTCCAAATCCCTTAGACTGATTCATAAGCCCTTTCTTAGTCAGGCTGCACAGTGCCTTTCCAGCCAGTCCTCTGCCCCAGCCAGTGCAGACTCATTTCCATGGAGTGGCTGCTGATCCCCAGACATGGTTCTGCCCACCTTCCTGACTTGCTCAAGCTGAGCTTCTTTTTTGCCATATCCTGCTCCAGTCCCTCCACTGGTCAAAATCCACCACACCTTCCACCACAGAGCTTTCCCAGTCCTTCTGAACCAAAGTAATCTTTCTCCTTGGGCAACTGTGCACTGTATACTCTGACCAACATTTACCATGGTCTGACTTTAGAAATCAGTAATAGGAGGGTCTGTCTATATGTCTCTCTTTGAATAACACACACCCTTCTCATTCTCTCATTGTCTTCAGGAAGGTCCATATGCCTGAGGAAAAGGTAGATTTCCCAGGGAGCTGATTTTCAAGAGGCTGCCCATGTTCTCTGTCCAAAATCCAGTTGATAGGCAGCAGCCTCCCAGAACCCTTGCAGACCTTGAATGAAAACTTTTCTGGTTGGATCATTTCTGGTGAATGTACTAAAGGACTTAGCTCTTATGTTGGAAATATTTGGGGTTCATAGTCTATTGGGATCCTTGGTGTTCGGCAAGGTAACATCATGTCACCATCTCCCCAGCGAATGACCCAGTGTGTGTGGCTTGGAGGGACTGACTGAGATTTCCTACACTGCCATAGCTGCATGAAAAATCCACTCCACCAGCTAATAACCAGGGCCTGATGGCACTGGAGTTGTAAGAGAGGACTGTGGTTTCAATGCACACAGTCTCAGGTGCTTCTTACCTGGGAAAAGGTGAATGTCAGTAGTTTGAAAACTCAGGAAAAAATCTATGTTTTTCAAAATCACAAGGCAGGAGAGTCTGTGGCCTGCTGTCAGTGTCAAACCTGAACATCAGACCTAGTACCAAGGCCTCAGGCATTGCCATCCACAGGAGAGCTCGCCCTGGAAATCAGAGCACATGAGGCAGGTCTACCTGAATGCAGTGAGCTAGCCCTGGGGACTTTTCCTCGCCTCTTGAGCCTTATGTAGTGACTATTAGTCTCCTCTCTAATGGAAATTTCTGTACATTATTTTTCCCAGTTATAGAACAGAGATACTACCCTAGAGGGCTGTCCCTTAATCACAATGAAGGTGTGTTGAAGAAGAACATAGGACATTCTTAACATGATCAGCTCAACTCCCATGGACCATGATAGAAAAATGTTATTTTAGAATGAATTCTTTTCAATTTATTTGCTCTCAGGAAAGGTATCTTTTGATTTACAGCATTTTTATGAGAAGAATGAGGGCTATTTACTCTGAGGACCTAGATTTGAACTGTAGAGAGAAAGTTTAAGTTAGAAATTTTTATAATAGGGATACTTTATAAAGATAAGACTTTCTTTTTTCTTTCTTTTTCCTTCAGCAGGAGAACTGTTCCTTGAAGACTGCTAAGAGTGTTGAGGTCCCATCAGTAGAGGCTCTAGGTGAACTTTGGAGCACTTTTCTTTTGTTGAGAAAACTGCTGTGTGGTTGAGAATGGGTTTGTTCACATCTAAAACAAATATACAGTCATTGTTGTGGAGATTATCAAGTCAGTATAAAACTAAACACAGATGTAGACTAAGATACAAATGTTCTGTTAAGAAAAACTGATTGGTACCTTTCTAGTTAGAATTAGGGGCACACTTACCTCCAATATGAATTTAGTCAGGTCTGTTCATCTCCCATAGATGGTGTTCTAAGATCTAATATGCCGTGTTTGCCCTGTTGGGCCATGAAGGCTGGACTCCACCTGAGGGTGGAGGGTGGGTGGAGAGCCTCCTGGGAGAAAATGACTTTTCCCACTGTCTGTCATCCGAGGGTGGGAAAGGACTAGCCCAGGACTCTGCACTCAGAGATGGGGACGTCTACAGATTTTTACTGGGGGCACTGACTGGTTCCTGCTATGTGGCAGCCTTAACAGGTGCACTTCTTCTCCCCTCAAGCACTGAGCTGTGCTCTGAATGATTAAAAGAGCCGGCTGTATGTATGCTGACATGGGACCCACTGGAGGTAGGTGGCGGTAGTGGTGGTGGGGGAAGCAGCCTGGAGGGAGTCCTGCAAGATGACACAAGGTGGCCTGGAGAAGAGCTCTGGCTCAGGGCTGTTGAGCCCCATGAGACCCATTGTGGGAAGAAATTATCACAAATTCCTTGGGGGGTAGAATAGGTGCTCCGTATTCTCATGATAGAGATGGAAGGTTATTGTAAATTTAATATTAATCAAACAATGTCTGTATTTTTAAATCCACAGGCTGGCAAGGTCTGATGACATCTGGGTGACACAGTGAAGGACTTCCTAAAGGTAAAGATTTGAAACTTTTGAGGTGGTGTTTGAAATAACATTTGTACAATGACAGCCACTGCTTTAATTAATGATCTGACTATCCTTAGCTGTCTTTAAGATTAAGAATGTTCAGCAACTAATTGATGGCTTAAACTTTAGGTGTTAAAAGAATTGGAAAACAGCAACAAATCTGAAAATAGATAATTCCAATTTTGGCATATATATGCATGCATGCATGCATTCAACATTTGTTGTCAAGCACTGCGTTTACAGCCAGAAATACAGAGCTCGTTTAGACATTACCCTAAGGACCTCACATCTGAGTAGGTAGAGACAGGTAGGGCTCTGTGTCTTTTAGGCAGAGGAACAGATTGCTGCTGGTTAATGGCACAACCAGGCAAGTTCTCCTCTCAGTCTCTTTCCCAAGGGATTGTGTCACCACCCATGGAGCTAAATTTGCTTTCTAGTGAACTGCCTTTTATTTATATGATCCCAAGTGTGAGGGAGCCATTGTAATGGGCCTGGCTGTGCTGCTGCTCTGGGGGTGCTCCAGTGGCCCTTGGTTTTTGCTTCCAACCTGAGGCTGCATCCTGGAAAGACAAGTCAAGGTGGGGACAAAGATGCAGCAGAGCACTGAAAGAGATTTGGCTGGTCCAGCACTGCCCTCCAGTGGTCAAATGCAGAATTCCTGGCGTGAGGTGCTGGAGTGTGTGTCTGCGGGTGAAGGAGAGGGCTCCTAAATGGCTCCCTCCGGTGAGATGGGGACAGCAGGAATTGGGGGCCACAGGTGAGAAATTGAAGTGAGGATTAAGATTCATCAATGACTAGGTACCTGGAGTGGTATGTGTGGAGAGAACCAGAAACAAAGACCGGCTTCACCCCCATCCCCTGGTTTGAATTTTGTCAGGAGCAATGATAACTGGCTGACCAGATGGCCGGGCTGCTTAGGGCACTAGAGTGTGTGGGAGTGGGGGGTGACCTTGAGCTGTACCCCTAGTCAAGTGGTACAGTCCACCCTTGCTAAGGTTCTTAGAGGAAGACATTGATCTAAAATCATTATCTTCAGATTGATGGGCAATCCAGGCAAGAACACAAATATGAGATGAAATCAGATGCAAATTTGTGCATCATGAACTTTAAAAATTAGGTTTATAAAGGGGTCTAGTACATAGGAAGGTAAACTTGCTCTCAGCATTCTCTTGGGGTTCAACTGATCTCAGTCTCCATGTGGGCGGTCCAGTGACTTGGACTTCGAGGGAACTTCTTCTTTCTTAGCATCAAGAAGCTTTCCCCACAACTCCTTATCAGGTCAATGTCACTGGAAGATGTCTAGCATAATAGGGCATTTTTCTGTCTGCCAGGTAATGGATCTCTGAGTCAAGGGTGAAGCAGCCTTGGCAGCCAACCTGCTCTTGGCAAAATCTGCAACAAGTACAATGTTTGCTTCCTTGTTTCTGTTTCACCTTAGCACACAGTGTCCTTTAGACATATCATCACTTCCCATGTGAGGTCACAAAAGCAATGGAGTTTTATGATCCGAATCTTCCCTGCTTTACTTCTGCTAGTTGACCTATGACTTGGTTTCATCAACCTTCGACAAGCTCAGAGTCCTCCCTGACCCTGGCCTTGTTGCTCTCCTGCCCTGACCCCCTGCAAAGACAGAGAAATTGGTTAGAGAAACTTCCTGATCAAGTTAAAAAAATAAAACAAAACAGTGACCAGCTGAGGAGATCGGTAAAAGTAGCACTATGCATCAATGCTGGAACTGCTTGCATTGCTGTCTGTGAGATTCAAGCATCCCGGTCCATACTGTGGAAAAGCTCCATTTTTATGGTAAGAACAATGTGCAGACTGCAAATGGAGGGCAGCAGGTTCGAGAGCAGGATAACAGGGAAAGGTGGGACATGAAGACCTTGGGTGTAGAAGTCTTGGAAGATGCTTTAAGTCAGAGTAACTCTGAGTATGTGTGTGTATCTTGTGTGCACTGGTATGTGGTTAAACCGAAGCTTTCTGATGTCGAGAACTGTACCTTTCCTACTCTCCCTCCTAGCAACAAGGCCTCGAATACGGTAAGCACTTGACAATAGGCATACTGCTGCATAGCACCATGGTCAAAGGATGATGTTCTGGAATCCAACAATCAAGAATCCAAGCCCTTTTATGTTAGTTGTTCAATCTTCTGGCTTTTCTGAGCCTTAGGTTCCTCATCTGCAAAGCAGAGATACTAATACCAGCCGCCACTGCTGCACATGAAGAGCATCTGTGAGGCTGTGAGGAGCCAGTGCAGGTGAAGCCCTGGGTAGTGTGCTGTCACATGGTCAGTGCTCAGGAAAGAGTCGTCTTATTATCTCCAGGTGTGCATGTGCAGATCTCTGTGGCTACATGAGAGTTTTTCAGTCAAAGCCCAACTTCACTATAAAAATAAAATCAGACTCCTTTCAGAGAATAAAAATGCAGGCATGGGGTTGAAACAGGTCCTCTCCCAACATACCCTTCACCACTTCCTTCTATAGCTATAAAGGCTTTGCCCACATTTCCAGGGGCCACCGTGCTCTGGGACCCTATCTAGAATGGGAGAACCGTCTGCATATAGGCAAGTTTTCAGTTGAAACAGATGTGTGGTGGCAATGGCTGATCCTCCCGGGAGCCCGGGCGCTCAGCAAGCAGTCCGCACAGCTGCATCTCCTGCTCTAGACAGTGTGATTGACTGAGTCTTGGGAGCAACTCGGAGGGACTTGGAGGTTTTGTGGTCAATCATCATTGAGAGCCTTTTAGGAGAACAAGGTACCGTGCAGCCACTGAAAAGGCTGAGAGTCTAGAGGAACTCTCAGAGGAAAGTCCTTTTGCATGGCTGACTGGGGCAAGGTCTATGGCTTTAAGGTGAATGGCATAGATGCAGAGTGAGAGGGTGCATTCATTTTGTGCTTGGTAAAAGCAGTTTTATTCAGGGAATTCAATTGTTATCCCATTGGGAAGGGTTAAGGCATAAAAACAAGTTGTAATTCTGGGAGAATCTAATTCCTCTGTAGCTGGAGGTAGAAAGAGAGAGAGACACACACACACATGGAGAAAGAGAGAGAGAGAGAGAGAAAGAGATGAAAGGGAGCTCTGTTATCCAAGACAGTCCTGGGGTGACTAGCCAGCCTGAATTTCTGCTGGAGCTGTGTGATGGTACCAGATGTGTCCAGGCCCTCTGTGCACCACCTCACAGAGCCAGCATCCAGAGTCCTCTCCTCCCCTGTGGCTGCTCCTCATGTCTGGGAGCACATCAAAGGAGGTTTGATATTCATAACTGCTGTGAGTCATTTTCACATGGAGCTGCGGGAGCTGCCTGAACCACCGTGTGCTGCATTCAGCCCTTTGCAAGAGCAGCTGAGCTGAACCAATCCCCCATTATGGGCCAGAGTAGATTCCTCCTGGGAGACCTGGATTTGCCCCCAGACCCCTGTGCAGAATGAAATGGGTCTTTTTATTGTGAAATAGTTATTGAAACATCCTCTGGCCTTGGCTATGCATCTGCACTCCCCACAGGGACAGCTCTGCGTGGCCCTTCCACCAGAGTGTGGATACCTCCGTGCCCTGCTGCTCATGTCAATAACATCTGAAACGTCCCCATGTCCCTGGGTCTGAGGACAAAGGACATCAACAAGACTCCAGCCATGACCACATTTCTTCTCAGCTGGAGGAGGAAATTCTGCTATTGTTGGGAAAGGCATCCTGTGTGACACTCTGAGGGCTGGCAGGGGCCTGTGAGATTGAAGCCACAAGATCGCCCAGTAGGAAGGGGCCTTACTCACCACCCAGTTCTAATCCCTCAAATTACAGATGAGAAAACGAGGCACAGAGAGGCTAATGATGTGTCTAAAACCACACAGACGAGTGAGAATCTGTAGCAAATAGAGTCACTGTCTAAAAGAGGGAGGGAAATAATGGCAGAGGGACTATTGCTATTTTTTTGGACTGGAGGCTGCTTCAGAGGGTCAAACCTGGAGGAAATGGATGGGATCGGGAGGCCTGAGGCTGTGTCTCAGTTTTGCGCCTCAGTTTCTCTGTATGAAAAATGGCTGTGTTCTTAACCTTCATTTCAGGATTGCCGAGGGGCTTTGAGAGTGACTCTGAGAAGTCCTGGGAGCTTTGGGCTTTGGGGTGGACGAGACAACAGTGTTCTAGTAGGCTCTGGGAAGGGGGCACTTGTTCGGGATGACTAGTCTGTTTGCAGTTCCTCACTCACCACCGAGGCCTTAAGAAGCCCCTGGACTTAGGGGTGGTGGTGAGGGAATTAAATAAGGAATGGTCAGAATGAGTGGTTGGGGTAGCAGAAAGTGTGGAGATTGGGAGAGTGGGTGGAATTTTGTAATAAAATATACCAATATGCGCCTGTTCTCAGCCCTGGTAAGAGTCTGTCAGGAGAAACTGCCCACTAAGTGAAAATATTTCCTGCAGTCAGCAGGACTGGACTCCCTATGTCAGTTTGCAGCAGCATAAAAAGTGCTCCCTATCTGCGTCTATTTGAATGCATTTCCATTACACGGTCTTCAATTCTGTCAGAAAAGCAAGCCTGGCTTGCTTTTTAAAATGCCCAGAGTGCCCCTCCCACTTGAGGTTTGTGGTGGAAGGTCAGGTGCCAGCCCAGATCAGTGGTGGTTGGGTTTGGAATAGATGAGCCCTCAGGGATGGCCAGGGAGACCAAGGAGCTGCCTGCGCTGTGCCTAGGCTGAGTCTGGGGGCAGAGGCCACACAGGTCCCTTGGCCCGGCGACCCTGGTTGAGCTGGGCTGCTTGAGTTTCCTGGCAATCCGTCTGGCATCAAGAGGCCCACGTCCATCCATCAGTCTTCTCAATGGCTCTCTCCTGTTATTACCTTGTCACCAGCAGTCTCCAAGACACAAAGGACAATTCTGCATGATGATGCAGTGAATGACTGGGTAGGTGCCTCCTGTTTAATAACCAGAGAAATATTGCTGTGCAGCATCTCTCCATATGCCGTGGCATCTGTGTCTGGCATGTAAGGGACTCATTTTCTTCACATACCTCATTAAAGATGTAAAGCAAAATGGAGGGACCACGACTCTCCCTGAGACACCTATAGCTCACTTTTCTTACCCTCTGCTGCCATCTACTGGCCTCTTGGCTGTTCTGCATGGGCAGAAGTCGGCCTGTGTACAGGATTGAGACAGTTAGTAAACCACACAATCATGGATGTCATTAAATGCCTTTTTGCAATCAAGGGTTGGTGCCCATCTCCTGATGTCTGCCTGGACCACCCTGGGACTGTCTTCTGGAGCCCGAGAGGGCCCTTTGCTCTTTGGAGAGTATTCTCCGCAGACTTTCTCACAAATCTGTCCCCCTTCCAGACTCCAAATGTAAATCATGAAAACCTGGCACACTGGACATGTATGACCAAAAACTGAGGGCAATCACGTGACCTGAGGGCAGACAAAACCCCACACTTCATGCTGAAATTTCTCCTAATATCTTGAGGAATCCCTGGGTTGGGATTCAGAAAGGCACAGATCCTCCCCATCCAAGGAAGGGGAGTCCCCTAGGTCTTTTCAGCTGCCCGCACCCCTATTTCCATACAAAGTCCTTGTGAAAGGAAGCTCCCTGCAGTCAGAGTCCCAATGTCTCAACTTAGGACCCACGTTTCCCAAGGCTGACCTCATTTGACATTTGCTCCATTGCCTGTGATGGCATCTGAGGTATTTCAGCCCATCAGCTTGGGGTTTGGAGAAGTATGCTGGGGTGTGGATAGCTGTGAACTGCTCCACATGCTGGAAGACACAGTGCAACACGAACAATTTATTACAACTCATGAAAGCAGTGTGTGAACAGCAAGCAGACAGGGCAGGCTGCAGCTGCAGGGTTTTGGCACGGGCTGCAGGTGCCTGTGTATCACTGTGGGCTCCTGACACAGCATGTCTGGGCTGGGGACTGAAACACAAACAGTGATGTTGCCTTTTATCATTAATGTCTTTCTCTTTTTATTTTTATTTTTTATTTTTGAACCCTCACCTGAGGACATTTTTTCCCATTGCTTTTAGAGACAGAGGAAGGGAGAGAGAGAAACACCCACATGAGAGAAAAGCATCAAACGGTTGCCTCCTTTATGGACCTGGGCATGTGCTCTGACCAGGAATTGAACCTGCAACCCTTCGGTTATGGGACAACATTCCAATCAAATGAGCCACACCGGCCGGGGCTAATGTCCTCTTTAATTCTTGGCATTGTCAAGTTTCATGAATTGATTCACTCTGCCATTTGTACTCAGCTCTGGAGTATGCAGTGAAATAAATAGCAAAAGCAGCCTACAACACAGTCTCAACACTTATGGATCTTATTATCTTGAGAGGGGAGAAGCATGACAGTGAAAGCAGTGTTGATTAGTCCTGCAAACGAGAACAGCATCTAACATAGGAAGTAGGGACCCTGAGAAGGGAGGATCACTAGGGGCCACCGCAGCTGGGGGTGGGGGTGTCACAGGAGTAAATGATTCGTACCACCCACGGAATTGCAGTTGGTGGTGAAATGCTCTTGAGGTGTGTGGCTCCCAGGTCCCCGTAGCCTTGGGGCTCTGGTCCAGCTGTCGACTGGTGGGTCTCCCAGGTCAGAAGACAAAAGGGAATCTTCCAGGGCTCCGCTAATTGATCTGTAATAGTTGTCTTTTCCAGCTCAGTATTCCTCTGATTGTATCCCAATCAGTTCATCCTCTGATTGACATTTTAATTTATTCATTCAGAAACATATACAGTTCTAGTACTAGAGCTCTAGAGATAAATCCACAAAAATATCTAAATTTTTACATTAGCTTGACACCAAACTAGAACTTTAAAGAATAGAGACAAAGCCAAAATTGCTGTCGCTTTTGTCTCCATCTTCCATCACTTCATCTGTTGGTTCTTTATTGCTTTTAGATTTCTGTCCATATGGCTTTCTCACCTCTCTCTGCTCCCCTGAAAACACTTCGGAGGTGCAGCCCCAATGTCCTGTGGCATTTTCTTACGATCCCTTCGTACTCTTCTCTCTGGGGGTGATGGGGCCAGTTCCCAGGGCTGCCAGTTGGCAGGCATGCTCAGAGAGAAACATTGTTGGTTATATGGAAAAATAAAGTCTAAATACAAACAAACAAACAAACAAACAAACAAACAAAATACCCTTTATTTAGTTTTGGTTAAAAATAAAATAGGCTTTCGTTTGCCATGGTGTTTGATATACTTCGTGAGAAAGAAATCCTCGTGGTCAAGTTTTCAAAAGTCTTTGCTAAATTAAATATATTTACATCCGGTGATGAATAGAGCTCAGTGAAAAGGGGCTGTTAAGGAGACAAGACAATTGGGGAAGAGGTTTTATGTAATTTAAATTTGCACAGATTGGCCTTTTCTTATGTTTACAGGCAACGAACAAGAAACTTCTATATCAGCTCCCCAGGAATATAACTTTTAACAGCAAAGCATTTGATCACAATGAGTTCAAAATGTGCTGTATTGTTTATTTAATCCTCAGAATGTTTGTGTAGGAAGTATAATTTGCTTAGCTGAATTATAAATACAGTCACAAAGCTTTTATTACTTTAACTCATCTTTCTGTCTTTTTTTCCCCTCTTAGCAAACCACATGAAATAAAAGGCTGCAGTAGACATACCCTGGAGCCCAGCTTTGTTGCCAGCCCTCCTGCTTGGGGTTTGTATGCTGGAGGCAGGGACTGTCAGGGAGGAGCAGGGCCAGGTAATGGCATGTGTTCCATAGGCGCCCGGGCTTCAGTTGTGTCCCGGTGATGGGTTGGGTACCTTGGTATTATTCACACCGCTGGCACAAAGGAAACAGCCCTCCAAACTCTTATCAGCTCCTGCTCTTAGAACCAAAGTGGAGCTAAAGATCAGAGTCTCCATGCCTTGGATTCTCTTCATTTTTGAAAATATCACAAACAAGAAAAGTCTGTTGAAATGTATGGGGTTGTGAGGGTGTTGTGTTGCCTGTGAACTCCCCACCTGCTCCCTCTTTCCCCATCAGGTTTTCTTTGGGATTGAATGAGTTTAGCCCCAAACTTACGAGCCAGCAAGTGCGGAAGGGAATTTAATTGTCATTAAGCACCTACTGTGTGCATTTAACTTTACTACACACGGACTCATTTCACTTTTACAAGCGATCATGGTATGTGTTATATTCCCATTTGAGGAGCCAGCGACCCTGGGAGGTTAAGTGACTGTCCCAATGTTTTAGAGCCAGTAAGTGCCAGGGGCAGAATTTGAATCTAGGGCTAAAGTTCTGCCAATTCTGATGGTGGTATTTAGCAAAGAGGAAAGGATAGGCCAGTTCTCCTTCCTCTTCTACCTACCACCATCTTTATTAAAGGGCTGAAGGATTGTTTGGAGGCAGGAGATTCCTTGGCTGAGTCCAGGCCCTAATGCCCACTTCCAGGACCCCAGTCCTCCACCAGTGCCCTCAGATTGTGTTCCGGCAGGAGCTGTGACCCGGGGCCTGGGGCTGCACCCTGGGCAGGCTGCAGGGAGCAGTGCAGTCACTATTACAGTCCTCAGCTGCCAGTTGTCACTCAGCATCCTTCGGGTCACACCCAGTCAGTACTGCTGCAGTTCCTTAACTCAGTCTCTCTCCAGGGACCACTGAATCCCTGAGGAGGAGGGTGGTGGGAGAACCACACAGCCAGACCCACTGCTGCATTTTATCCTCTGACAGGCTGGACCCGGGTGAGGAAAATCAATGGCAGAGTGACCTCCACTCACTTCCCAATTTCTCTGCTTGCTGGGCACCAGTCTCCCCCCCAGTCACAGGAGACCAGGAGAGGTTAGGGATTTCTACCCCTTCAGAGGAGAGAGGTGGCAAAGTTGGCTGAGACCGACCCCTAAATTTCTCAGCCTCAGCTTACCCTCTGATTTAGGTTCTGTTGGTTTTGGGACAAGTCAGAAGAATTGACATTAATGTTTGTGAGGCAAAAATGAGACAGAGAATTCAAACCACAGGTCATTAAAGCTGGAGCAAGGGTGAAACTACTGAGTGTAGGAGGTGCAGTGGGCTTCTGGTGAGAAGACAGGTTTAAACTCCGTCCAAAGGATGAAGACCGCCTACGGAGCTGTTCAAAAGCTATTTATTCACCTTTTTTTCTGGAAGCTGGCTACAGTCAAAAATCAAAGTTGGTTTGCTTTTCCCTGTGTAAAAATGTGGGGGGATCACAGAGAGGTTTCCTTCCAGGCTCCAGAGCTCTCTGGGTTCACCCTGGTTGACAATAGGAGTTGGTGGCTTGGCTGCTGCACCTAGATTCCTGTGTGGTGGTGGTGTTGGTGGTCCGGTTTCACTGTTTCAGGATGTGGGAGGCAGTGCTTCAGTGAGAGAGGGAGGAGCCTCTTTTGTGAGGAATCTCCTTTAATATCACAGCATCACAATCGTGATATTGATGATTTGGCCCCCATGTGAGTGTAGTTCTCCATTGGGCAGCATACTTATCCATTAAATGGAAAGAAACCCAGCCCTCTTGAAGCTTCTGGGCTGAATCAGCAAGATGATTCTTGTGTGCAAGGCAGACAGACATATGGACTAATGCAAGAGCACCACAAGGTTATCCCTTCTGAGTAACCATGACATTGACATCGTGAACAGGCCCCTGTGGACAGGTGAGCAAGGAATTAAGGATGGAGTGACATGACACACCTGTCCCAAATTCAGAGCTAACAGTGACTCAGCAATAGGTCCGCTGAGGGTCCTTGGTTGGCACCAGCAGCCCGCTCCTCTCCCTAATGGTTGTGAATGGAGGAAAGAGGGAGAGATTCTTTAACAGAGAATTGCTGAACAAAAACTTCACCATAACTTTTCTATATTCCAGTTCCATAGAGGAGAAATTGAGGCTCACATTGCTCACCAAGGTCGCAGCCCTTGTGAGGAGTCAGTCACATCACATCTTTCTGCTCTCTGTCGTATACACCACTTACACCAAATTGCAGGCTGCCTCTGATCCGTGGGGAATCCCAATGTGTGGGATTCTGACATGGGCCGCAGGGAGATAGCCCTCCTTCTCGACAGAAATCTCAAAGGTTAAGTATATCCTCAAACTAATTTCCATTAGAAGAATATCATTAAGGACCTGACATGCATTCATTCATCCAAAATGATCCTGAATCTATTTATATTTTAGTAACACCTTTTAGTGCTACCATTTTAATAAATTAAACATATACTGTATAAAGTCAAGTCTTCATTTATTGGTATGTTGATTTTAACCCAAACTTTTTACTCTGACATTCTGGCAATACTGGGACATTAATAGTTGATAAGGGCTCTACAAGTTACTTCTCTAAGTAACAAATTTGCATTTTAATCTGCACCTTTAATGGCTGAACTCCAAAGTGTGACTAATGGATAATGATTTCAGGTCTCACAGCGTGTTAGTAGGGACATAATTCTTTTAGTGGAGGAATTTTGTATGTGTGCCAAATTCTACCACATAAGTGATTAACCTATACGTAAGGCCAGTCCTGAGTTAAAATGAGGAACTCTGGGAAACTTCAAGTGCAAGTCAGGCTCATTTTTTGATGTTAGAGAAAACACCAAACTGGAACAGCACTGCTCCCCCGCCCCCTGCCATTGCCCCGAACTTCAGAGGATGGAGGGGCGACCTCTCCCTCGTCCTGGGGTGGTGCTCACCTCTGCTGCAGGCTCTGTCGAGGGCTCTACCCTCAGGCTCACAAGTGCAGAGTAGACTGTCCTTTGGAGAATTCCCTTTTGTGTAAGCAGATCTTACAGAACTAATCCTCAGAAACCTTTGCTGGACTTTCCCAGATGGTTCCCTGTTTTATATTTCAAAAGGAGCCAGAGGCCTCAGATGGGACACTGGTTGTACCACGAGAAACAAAGGCCCCAAATCCATGAAGGTACCTCTGAGTGACAGCACTGTCTTCAGACCCCGTGGCCAAGTGCCCCCAGTCCTCCAAGATCAGAGCTGATCCAGGGAGCTGAATCACTGAGTGAGGAGACACCAAACTGGAACAGCACTGCTCCTCACTGACTGAGGAGACTCCCATCAGTCTCCTGACTGTGCCCTGCATGGACTCTGAGTGGAACTGGGGCTCACTCCACTGGGAATGAAGTGGGGGTGTCATAAATTCATGAGTGGGAGTCTTTGTTTTGTGGACACTCCTCATAATTAGAGAGAATGCAGCTGAGAAAAGGCAGGGATTTTGCCACCATTGCTTGCCGGGCCCTTTCCTACCATCACTTCCCGTGCCCTCTGATGTTCTTGTGTTTGGAGGATGAGTGGACTGGGGCCCTCGGGGAGCTGCAGGCTCCTCCCCACTGACCCAGGGCAGGGCCTGTGGAAAGTCACTTATTTGGACCTTGCTCTCTGGAGGTCAGGTGTGAGAACAGATTCTCACAATGTCCTGTGCTAGTGCTTTTCAAATTTATTTCCATTCGAGATCCATTTTGACTAGGCAAATACCCCACAGGCCTCTACCTTTTCCGCTCTTTCTTGCTCGTGTAAAATAAGCTCATTGGAATGAGTAAAGAGAATGGTATTACTTTGGCTCAAACACTAATGAGCACTCACTTTGTCAGAGTGTAAATATTAAAGTTATAAGAGGCAGCCCAGGGACCAACTAATTATTGCACAGGCCCGAAGTGCTTGCAGAGTGTTCCAAATTCTACACTGAGGAACTAACTATGCCTTCATTCAGTGCCGACACTCCTGGGCTCCCTAAACCCAAACTCTCCAGTGCCTCCAGGGGCCAACCAGGAGGGAGCGCCTCAGAGACCCAGAGATGTCAGAGCTAGGAAACGTAGTCCTCCTGTTCGCTCTTCATTTTATGGGTGCCAAGATCTCATAATTAGTTGGGGAAGGTCCTGATTAAAATACAAATTTTCTGCCTGCCAGTAGGGTCTTCTCACTCTCTCTTTTGCTGGAGAAAGGATAGTGAATTTTTGATTGCCAGGGAAGGGGGGTATTTTTACAAAAGAGCATCTTTGTCATCTTGTTTTGTCCTTCCTGCTTTTAGGGAGTATGCCGTATTTACCTGGAATATTTGTTCCAGTGGATGGTTGCTTATAGAAATATCTGCAATGTATTCCATTTTGCTTTGAAATGATTGGTAAGGCAATTCTTCTTTATTGGTCATTCTTAGGGGGGCAGGAAGCCAAGATGAATGTTTATGGCTCCCTGTCTTGCTCATCTTTGAACGTCCCTCATTCTAATCCTCACAACCTGGCAGAGTGCCTGGTATCAGTAGGCACTTGGAGTGATTGAATTCTTGCATTTTCCGAGGACAGTGCCAGCCCTGGAGTAAGGAGTTCCTAAAATCTGCTGCCTGCTATGTAAATTAGAACCACCTTTATTTCTGGGTTTATTATTTTTTTCTGAATTTAACTGTTTTAAACGTCAAGTAAAGCTCTGTATCCTTTTTGTTCAACAATGCATGCTACAGTCTGTTTGGTGAATCATTTTTATTCAACAGTGAAATAATACTTTGTTTCTAAACACAGGACCAGGCAGAAGGGGACTTCGAATGTTGGAGGACAGATGCCCGTGTGGAAGTTATAGTGGCAACAGAGATTATATTGAAATTGGATTAAAAAAGTTATTTATTCTTTATAATGATCATACTTGGAATGTGTATATCTATAGATTTTTATGAGAATTAAAAATGTTATTTATTTATTTTTTAGCCCTGGCTGGTGTGACTCAGTGGATTGAGCCCTGGCCTGTGAACCAAAGAGTTGCTGGTTTGATTCCCAGTCAGCACACAGGCCTGGGTTGCAGGCCATGTTCCCAGTTGGGGATGCATGAGAGGCAACCACACATTGTTTCTCTCCCTCTCTTTCTCCCTCCCTTCCCCTCTGCCTAAAAATAAATAAATAAAATCTTTAAAAAATGTTTTCAATAGAAAGATAGTCTAAAAAACATGCAGTTGGACCATATAAATTGTGTGAAATTTAAGTGGTATGCTATCAAAAATTAATAATTTGTATATTGTGAGCAAAATTTGTGATATTCTAGTTCTCACAAAATGAATTAAGATTTGCATAATTTTAGTTGGTGAACTCTAAGAACTGTAAATTGTTTTTTTTCTGCCACATGGTGGCATCAGTTTAGTTTGTAATGGAAATAACTGGACATTTTTGTGAAGTGTATTGTGATCTACCTTTTGCTTTATGAGAATTTCTGTAAGATATTTGTTACTTTTATGCTACTATTTTTTTACAATCACTTAACGATAATTTCAAAATGTTTTGTGTTTTTATATAAGCATTCATTAAGAGTTCATAAAAGAGCTCATGCTGAAAAATGTATACTCAAATATATAACTTTAAAAATTCTTTTTAATTTATTGATTTCTTAGAGAAAGAGAGAGAGAGGTCAATTTTTTTTGTTCCACTTATCTATGCATTCATTAGTTGTTTTTTGCATGTGCTCTGACTGGGGATTGAACCCACAACCTTGGGGTATTGGGATGATTCTCTAACACACTGAGCTAAATATGTAACTTTTAAACAGATGTTGGCTGCAATCCAGTGCCACAAAGAAAGCCAGACAACTGCCTTCATATGTTTTACCATTAATTTAAAGACAAGCAATTGCTAAACATTATAGACAATGCTAAGAAAATAAAGAATGACATCTACACAGAAATATGCTACAAAGTTGTAGATATATATGCTCTGTAAACCAACTCCCCATTTTTCCCCATGGAAAAATCAGCCTTGAATTATGAAAGATTGTAAGGAATTTCTATTTCTTATAAAATGCAGCTAACTCATGGTGAGGCTTATCTTAATACTGATCTTAGCAAATAA
The DNA here is from genome assembly GCF_019186645.2 of Phyllostomus hastatus. NCBI lineage: Eukaryota > Metazoa > Chordata > Mammalia > Chiroptera > Phyllostomidae > Phyllostomus > Phyllostomus hastatus. Next base: position 132,894 of record NW_025333860.1, on the reverse strand, counting down.
GTCTCTGTCTCAAGACTCCAATGCCCTCCTTTGCTTGTTTAGTAATATTATTACTAAATGAAGGTCAAATGACGTCAGGTAATTTGAATGGAAAACAACGACGGGAACAAGGAATCATCACAAGTTAGATGCTGTAATCATGTAGATCTGAGTGAGTGATCAGCACTGTATTCACCAGTCACTCGGCGGCACCAGGCAGGGCTCTCTTCTGCAGAAACCTTCCAGCCACAGTTGATTAGCAACAGGGGTAGTAGTGGTTCTGTAATAACAATGTTTCATTAAAAGTTAAAGATTTTTCTTTCAATATTTTACTGTCAGTGAATAGTAAATTGATTGGCTCATCAAGTGAATGGATTAACAATTCAATATGAATTTATTTTTGAACAAAGGAAAAATAACAATGATGAAAGCATGCACAAAATCAGAAGAATCAAGTTGCTAAGTGGAACCCAAAACCATGTACATATTTTTCATCTACTCAGTTCAAAATAGATGATTTAAAATAAGATTTATTATCTTAAAATCATTAAAGTTTTGTTGGTTTTAAAGTTTTGTGCGTGTTTAACTTTCATTTTTTATAGCTGGTATTAGAGTACCAAGCTCCTAGAGTTTAAACGCCATTACATGTTGCTACATGTAAAAAAGCAACACGGTTAATGCTGCAGGCTGTGAAAACTGCTTGTCCTTCAAAGGAGATGTAACAGACTCGGGCTGAAAAGGGGCGGTGGTGCTGGAAGCTCTGAGTTTCCTTCTGCAGGTAGTTTCCCCGCTGATCTCTGGCTCTGTTGCTGTGGCCAGAATCTCTGGCTGGGGATGTGGCTGGAACCTAGAGTGTGGGGACAGGAGGCAGGTACTGGGGAGCATGTACAGCTGCTGCACTGAGGGAAGTGGCTGAGACTTTGAGCTGGGGAGTCCTGTGCAGGAAGCAGTAAACACCTAAACATCTTTAGTGAGCCACGTTAGGAATCTCTCCCTCCCTCCCTCATCTGACAAGATCCTGCCCGAGCCACTGAAAGGCCAGCACTGTCTGTGAGAAACAGTTCAGAGTGAAGTTTTCTACATTTCAGAATTGATGAGGCCCGAGGACTCTATTCACTCTCCTTTTGGCGTTTACCCCCATTCTGAAAGCCAAGCCTGATGCAAGAAATGAGACTTTTGTTCATCATACCCTGTAGCATTAATTTCAGTTTCATTGTCTCCCAAAGGGCTCCCAGAAAATCCACACTGACATTCTCTTCTTTGAGAGGAACATTCCCTCAGTGCCCTGACTGCTGCCTCCAAAGCTCCCAAGGCTTGTGATTCAGCTGCCCTTATGAGATTACCAACAGTGCCCAGAGGCTTCTCTCCACCTTAGTTCTGCCCAGATTTGCTGCTTCTGACACCTGGGATGAGGACAGGTCCTTTAGGAGGACTGGATCGTGCGGGCCAACCTGCTTCAGCAGATAAGCAGATGATTATTTCCCCCAGAATCGCCTCCCATGTTTGGTTGGCTCTGCTTTAGAGCTGACCACAGGATGAAATTGCACAAGATTCAGAAGGTAGAAGAGAAGCAGTAATGAGCCTATTGAAGGTCACTGTGGTCAGGTACAGTGATAGATGCAGAGATGCCAGCAGGTGCCACACTGTCGTTGCTCTCTTGCATTCTGTGGCCAGCTAATCTTTCTGACTCTTGGCCCTGCTGGCCAACAGTGACCCTGGGCCCATCACCAGATGCCTGGCTGTTGATCTGCAGAAGAGGTAGCTTCACAGACGTAGCAGCTTTCATACACCTTTCAGTGAGCTCCTTTTCACAGTTTCAGTTTGAAAGTGCTTAGGATTTTCCTCCACATCCCAACTTGTCTCTCTGTGCTGCCACTTGAGCCAGGCGGTCAATGGCTCTTTTCAGATCCTCTAACTCCCTCTTCCAGACCTTTGTTTCCTCAGCTCCTTCTGCATTCGTAAGGTCTGTTTCCTATAGTGAGTCCTCAGTCCTTTATTCTGTATCACTCACAATGGTTCTGCTCACCTGGCCAGCCCTTAAGTGATACAATTATTGGTCCTGGAATTGATTAAGAAGAACATAATCTTGAGAATGGGAAGTTAGTATTGATTCTCTGATTTGACTAGACATTAGTCTAGACATTAGTGACCCCATTACCAATGGCAAATGGGACCCTTGCAATTCCTGAAATTGGGTGCCTATAGAAGGAAAGGTGTAAGGTTATCAAGTAGCTGTTGCCACCAAACAATTTAGTGAAAATAAAGAGTATAAGTAAGGACTGTGGTTTGCTTTTAAGGGCCATAGGGAAATTGGAGAAAGAAAATAATGAACTCAGGGCAATACATTTTCTGCCCAAGCTCCAGGCAAGGGACTGGAAGGTTTCTGTGATTCCCCTGAAATAAATCCTATTTCTTGTAGCTGTGGAGTCTGATATTTCTGAAACCCAAACCTGAAGATGAGCTGGATTACTAGTCTTGTGGGTTGCTGGATCATAGCACCAATTTAATTCAAGGTCTCTCACGGTTGAAATTAGGACCCTGATTGTGACAAAGTTAGGATCCTGAAAACGGAGATGGCAGCATGTGCGCAGATCTGATGGAACCGAGGCCCTCGAAGCCTCCCCCTACCCCAGGCTCCTTTGTCACCAACAGAAGCTGTCTGAAGAATTTAGTCCGTCTTTGCTTGAAGAACTTACGATAACCTCTCCTGAGGGGAAATACCGATACTCCTTAAAATCCACTTCCAATATATTTTAGTGCTTCTATATCTATAACAAGACTTATGTCCTGGCAGGATCCATGGGAACAGGGACAAAATAATGAGGTATCATACATGCCAAAAGAACTGCAATTTTTTTTCTAATTTATATTTATGTGGCCAAAAGTTTTGCTGTAAATTTTCCTTGTTCTCTTTCCCCAAAAGACCTGAAGCCATTTACCAAGGAAATAGTGCACTGGGGAAAAGAAGACAACCAGCCTTTTGGGAATTTCTGAACATCATCTCTGCAATGATATTGTCTTGGAAACCGAACATGTTACTATTGTCCTCTTATCAGAGTAGGCGTTTATTCAGGATGGATGATTAATGGTGTTTTGATTCAGATCCAACTCACAGTGTATTCAGTGGGGCTCTGAACCCACCCCATGGTTATGTCCCAAGTTTTAGAAAGTCCAACTGAAAGAGACACACTCAGCACATGGCAGAGCTGCTGTATTGGCTATCAGATCTGTGGAGCGAGGACAGGGAGTAAGCATTAGAAGTGCCTCCATGTTACAAAATAGTAAATCCAAAGTAATACTGCATTCCTGGAGAAACTGTAGAGATTAGTGCCTTCATAAAGAACTTAAGAAATGCAGGGCTATTGATCTTCCACATATCTTCATTCAGCTCACCTATTCGGCCTGAGCAGAAGATAGATGGATCTTGATGCATGACAAAGGATTATTGTAAACTTATCAGATGGTGAATACAATTGCAATGGCTGTTCCAGATGTGGTTTCATTGCAGGAGTAGATCAATGAATCTCTTGACATTTGATTTGAGTATTGATATGGAAAATCATTTTTTCTCTCTGTAAGTCTCATAAGTTATATAGCATCACTTGTAGCACATTCTACTGGTTACAGTCAAGTCACACAGCCAGTCTAGACTGAAGAGAAGGGGACCACACAAGAGTCTGAATACTGAGAGGAATGGTTCTTTGGAAGGTTACCTTTGGAGACTAGCTATTATAGTTAATTGTCTTGAATAGGTTCTGAATAGAGAAATTCTTACATTAATAAATATGAAGAACCCATAGTGTATTGAAAGCCTTAGTGTAAGTGAAAGAAACAGAGAAGGTATTGTGCCTGTCCTCAAAGTTTGTACATTCTTTTGTGAAATATTCATATTAACACTGAAGCTATGAGTAGGCTGGGGATTCCAGAAATCGGAATTAATGTACTGGTACAATGTGTGTATTATAGCTCTCTGAGTTGAAATAAATAGATAATAGGCTTCTATATATAGTTATTTTAACAATAAAATGATGGAGTACTTTCCTAGTTCAAAATTTTCACAGCCTGGTGATCCTTAATCTGGTAACCAACTCATTCCTCATAAGACCCACCTACCTCAAAGAATTGCTTATGAGGATGCATTGAAGTGTCAGAAAGGCCCTTGTAAACATAAACAGTGAAACAAATGTAGGAGACAGTTTTTAACTTTTAGAAAGAACTCATGATAAATGTGACATAAATATTTGTTGAATAAATGAATTAGAAGATAAGACAAATTCTTGAAATGAATTTAATATATAGTTAGCTAACTGTTGCTCCATTTAAAGTTATGTTATTGATTGCTCAGCCTTATTATACTTAACAAGTCTTGGAGATTTGTGTCTTATTTTTTTTTTTGTGCCAGATTTATGGCTTGATTTGAATAAAAGCAGATGAAGGGAATATGAAACCCAGAAAGACAGTATCATGTCTAGATGATAAGGACTATTTATTTATTTTTATACATATGTGCCTCAGACCTTTATTTCATTGTTGAATAATTTAAACAAAGTCCTGGGCCTTTTTTGATGTGCATATTCTGGTGGATAGACATAAAAGAAATACAGTACCAAATATATAATATAATTAATTTCTGCTAATGATGATTGCCATGAGAAAAGGTGAGACAGGGTAAGGAAAAAAGGGATGTGCAGGTGAGTACTATCTTTATAGGATTGAAGGAAAGACCTTTCTGATGAAGTGCCATTTGAACAGGGATCTGAATGATAGGCTTCTGTACACAGCTGCACAGAAGAGAGTCATACGGGGCATGAATACTCAAGTAAAAAGACCCAGAGGTGGAAGCCTGCTTGGGGTATTTAAAGAATGTCTAGATTATTTAAGGGTAAGTGTGACCACAGTAGAGTGAGAAAGGTGAAGTAATGTAGGAAACATTCAGTAAACTTAAGATTCTATTGTCAGATTCTGTGTTGTGCTGGGGATATCAATGTGATTGAGACATAATCCTTGCCTTTGAGAATTAGCATCCTCTAAAGGAAGCAGGCATTATAATATGAAGAGATAATTGCTATTCTGGAGCTGTGTACAAAGTTGAACGATAACTAGAGGAAAAAGATATTAAATTTGCCTAGAAGATCAAGGAGTCTTCAGAAAGGAGATGCTAGGGTACCATAAGGAGGAGGTGGAAATGAGGCTGGAAACTCCAAATTAAGAGAAGGGGACAGGGAGAGATGGAAGGAAAGAGGTAATAACTTGTGATATTTTCCCAGTTTTTTAATTTGGTATTTCTAGAAAGTCAGTGTTGATGCAAGATGTGTCAGATGAGGTTGGATTGGTAGCTGAAGGCATATCACATGTGGTTTTGTGACATGAAAAGTCTGGGAAATTTTGAGAAGTAGAATAAAATAACTAACTTTTACACAGTGGAAAAAAATAACTATCTTTTACACAGAGCCATAGGCATGGTGGTGTCATCAACTAAGACAAGAAATACGGAGGTAGAAGAGCTGGGAGTAGGGGAGGTGAAGAGATGATAGGTTTTAGAACAGTACAGTTTAGACTGCCCAAGGATCATCTGGCCAAAAGGAAGTTGGATGTTTATGTGAGTCTGGAGTAAAGTCAAGGCTAGAGACAGAGTCATTAGCATGTGAATTGCAGTCAGAGTGTAGAGATAAGAACAAGGTTGGAGCCAGGAAAACAGCAGCAGTTAAAGCAAAAGAAGAGGAGAGCTGACTTGATAGGAATCACCATAGTATCTCTGACCACACAGTGTTCTAGTATTTCTTTACAAACCTGTGAACTCCTTGAAGGAAATAATTATAGCTTTCCAAGTACACTGTGAACTTCTTGAAGGAAATAATTATAGCTTATGTTTTTTGTGCTTGTGTTCATTGCAACTGTCCCAGTGCCTTGCACATGGGATACACACACACACACACAAACGAGTGAATAAATAATTAATTAACAGAAGAATTCTATAGCTTGACATTTCTGCTTGGTTCTTCTATCACTTAGTATGACATTTCACAGCAATAGTTCTTTGCATCTTTTTATTTTTATTACCTTTTTATTATACAAGGAACACACATTTGTCAAAAAAAATTTTAAAAAAAGAAAGCTAAAAAATGTGCCCTGAATTCTATACCCAGAAATAACTATTATTAATATTTCATACCTCTCTTTTCAGACCACTGCTATCAATAGAAATACAAGGTGAACCACACACACAATTTGAAAAGTTTTAGTTGCTACATTGAAAAAGTATGAAGAAATATAGAAAGTTAATTCTAATAATATATTTTATTTAGCCCAATATACCCAAAATATCATTTTCACATATAGTCAGTATAAAAAGTATTGAGACTGTTTACATTCTTTTCTTCATACCAAGTCTTTGAAACTTGGTATATGTTTTACACTTATAACACCCCTCAATGTGACTAGACACAATCCAAGTGTTCAACACCCATGTGTAGGTAGTGGCTATATATTGGGTAGCACAGTTCAAGACTCTGTTTGGTGTATATACAATGAGAGAGCTATACATAAAATTATACATAAAATTATAATTTTTCCTCTACAAAAATGAGGTCATATAAAACCTATAGTTTTATAAGTTTTTAAGATAAATGTTTTACTTTAAGGTGGTTTTGAATTTACAAAAATGTTGTGAAGACAGTACACATAGTGTCCATACACTCTACACCCTTATTGACACCTTACAAAGGTACATTTTCCATATTATTAAACTAATACTGATACACTGTCATTAACTAAAGCTCATACATTGTTAGATTTACTTAGATTTTACCTAACGTCCTTCTTCTGTTTCAGGACCCCACCTACAATGCCGCATTACATTTGATTGTTGTGTCTGCTTAGGCTCCTCTTGGGTATGACAGTTTCTTGGACTTTTCTTATTTTTGACAGCCTTGACACTTGTAAAATGTCACTCATTGGGGATTTCTCTGATGATTTCTTCACGATTAGTCTGGGGTTATGGGTTTTGGGGAGGAAAACCATGGAGGTAAAGTGCCATTTCTCAGCATACCACATCAAGGGGACATGCTATCAACATGACTTATTTCTGTTCCTGTCGACCATAATTGCCTGGTGGAGGAAATGTTTGCCAGGTTTCTCCACTGTAAAGTTATTTTTTTCACCCTTTCCTTACCATCCTCTTTGAAAGGAAGTCGCAATGTGCAGCCCACACTTGTGTGGAGAATTTATGTTTCATTTCCTTGAGTGTAGAGTGTCCACATAAATTATTTAGAATTCTTTACCATGGAAGATTTGTTTATTCTTTCTCATTTATTTGTTCAATTATTTATATCAGTGAGTCATGGATATTTATTTCATACTTTAGGTAATTATTCAATGCTTCTTTATTTTATTGCTCAGGTTGTTCCAGTTTTGACCACAGAAAAGTTTTCAGTTGGCTTCTATGTTCATTTGACATAAACCCATTTTTTTTTTAGTGCTATAAAGTGCTCTAGGCTTATCTTGCATATGCCCTGTCTCAGCCCTAGAATCAACCATTTCTCCAAGGAGCTCTAGTTCCTTTTATTGAAAAATTGCTTTAGAAACTGAGGAGTGAAGATAGAGAATATATGAAATAGATTCAGTAACCAAGTTGCTAAAATTATTAACATCATGATGGTTGGGACATATTAGAAAGACTCTATTCTTGTTCTAACTAGAAACTTTTTGAAGTTTCTAGTCCTCTGTGAATGCCTGGATGTACACTAGACCTCCAGAGGATTCTGAGGGACTCGCATGCCCAGACCACCTGACATTCACCAGACATCCATCATCTAGACCACTGAACATGACCTGACCTCCTGGCACCCATTCTCTAGACCACATGGCATCCAATACTCAGACCTCCTGATCTCTGACTGATAACCATCCTGGACCAATCCTGGGGTTAAGAATACAGGACTGATTATTCTGAATAATGCACTTTTTTACTATAAGAAATCTTAACTTTTCCCTCTTTATTGAAACACTTCTGAGTCTAGCTGTGTTGTTCCCAGTTTGCAAATTCTAAGACCCTTGAATAAACCTTTATCATTTATTTCTAGCCAAAGCCTCTAGACTCTTTTTGAGTTTGTTCAACAAAACTGAGGTATGGGATCTAGGGATGCTCATTGGTACTGAGGTATCCCCTCAAAATATCAAAGCAGAGAAGTGAAATATGTTCTGAAAGATCGTGAACATCAAAAGGTAGAAGAGGAAGGAAATATATTACAGGAGAAGCAAAGAGCAGGAGTGGAATTTTGGAGCTGGGAAAAGCACAGTTTCACAGGGAATCCAGAAGTTTTGAAGAGGCAAGATTCTTTGGAGGTACTCTTTAGGGAGATTAATCCAGTAGCACTAAGCAAGGTGAACCTAAGGAGGAAGAGTCTGAAAGTGGGGAGAACAGTTAAATATCCAGTGTAATAGTACAGGTACAAGGGTGAAATTTGTCCCTCCTCCGTACCACACTGGGTGAGGTGGACAGAGCCGAATGCCCTTCTAATCTGAATAGTTGGGGGAGTTGTAACCTTTCTGAACTGCTGCAAGCCAAAAATTTTTTAAAAAGTAGTTTTCAAAAATTTTATTTACTTAGTTTATTTTGTCCAATATTATCTTTATTAGTGTTTTCACTAATAAAGGTCTCTATTGATTGCAAATGATAGGAAGCCCAACTCAAAATAGCTTAAGAAATTTGTGTTGCATTGTTCGTGTTCTCCCTGTATCCTCTTATGCCTATGACTTCCTCCTGCCTGAGGGCTTTCTTCCACTGCGCAGCCTGCTAAGTGCTGGGGGAGTAACACTCCGACCCCCAGGTGCTGTCCTCAACACATGAATTTGGGGTATCAATACCCTATCTCCCTTGACCCTCAGGTGGGTCAAGTTGAGGCAAGTGTTTCACACTGGTTACCAGAGATTCCCTGACAGGATTAAATTCCAGGTGCCTACAGTGGCGGCTGCCTGACTTCCTTCCTATCACTCTCCCTCATGCCCATTCATGCATCCTAGATCACCTTCCAGTCAAATGACTTGCACTTGAATCATAGTTGGCTTCTGGAGGAACCCAAGAAAAGACAGCTAAGGGGTACAACTGAAAATCCCAGGCAGATCTCTAATCACTCAGGGGCAGGGCCTCACACAATGGTATGAAGTCTCAGTTTCATGTTTTCTTTTCAGTGTCTTGTGCTTTCCTCATGGTGGGAGGTGGGCTGCTGGCAGCTCTAGGTTCACATCCTAGCCTCTTATACCCCCCGTAACATTTCCAGTAGTTCCATAAAAAGACTTGGGATATAGGCTTGCATCACATACTCATCCTTGAACCAATCATTGTGGTCAGAGAGGTGAACTATGCTAAAATGGCCAGTGGGATCAGTTTTATCCAAAGCTAAACATTAGGTAGGAAGAGGTGAGGCTTAATTATTCAGGGAAAATCGAAATATCACCAGAAAAGGGGGATGGATGTTGGGCAGGCAGAAAAGACACAGACAACCTGGACCAGCTATGCTTATTATTCTTAGATGTGCCTCCCACCGTGCCTTGTGTCTATCCTCTCCTTGTCCTGTGGATTGTTTCCTTTGCTCTTAGAATAGGTGGCTGACTTGTGCGGAGGCCGGGGGTTTTGTAAGGCTTTCTCTGTCACTATCCCTACTGTGGAATCTGTAACAGCACAGAAATAGAAAGCTGACTCTCCAGGAGTCAAGGCTGACATGGTGAGTTTTAAGGCTTTGTCTTGTTTCCTAAACACCAAAGAATACCGCCCTTTCCTTGACTTCATGGTTTCAGAATACAGACAAATCATGTGAATCATCTCATCACTGGAAAGCTGTTGATACAAGCACACCAGATAATAACTATAACTGGCTGTGAAACTGCAGTCCAAGGTCACAGATTGCCCTTCTTGTTTATCCACTGCATTTGTCAATTGATAGACACTCATGATATTGCTGGAACCTGCAGAAAACAAGAAAAGGATGACTTATCTGTTGACACTGCTCACAAGTAAATATCACAAATGCTAGGTTTTGACCCAGAAAATGAAGAAAAACACAGTCTAGTTCTATTCCAACCTCTTTCCCAAATCTTCTTCAGGCTCGGCTGCAGGGTTGGTGAGATCTCTACCAAGGCAGATGAAGGCTGGGATTGTGTACAAGAGAGCAGGCACTCTGGGTTGCATCCTTGGCTCTTTCCATTGGCAAAATGGCTCTTGTTCTGCTGCCACCTGACAGGCCTTTGTAGTGTCACTGAAGCTGGGTGGCTCTGTGACCCTGTTGCTGTGGAGCTGGAAATGGCGTTTCTGCATATGCAAGCTTAGTCATGTAGTCCGTTGTCTGTGTTTGGTCTCTCACCTCTCTTCCTCCAGGCCCAAAAGATCTGGTTAGATCTGGTTAGAAGTGGTTAGTCTTCTTCAATTAAAATACAGCATGTAATACATTTTTGTCCTGAAACAAAACATGTTCAATGTAGACATAACCAAAAAGTATAAAGGAGACAATAAAATCCCAGAATAATCTCATTGCCCAGAGATAGATACTGTTAACATTTTATATTGCTTTCGGTATTTTTTAATGCAAATATGCATACTTTAAAGGAACTGGGATTATATTGAAAATCTCTTTTTGGTTTAACATTATGTGTATGAATATGCCATCACATCATTTAATCGTATATGAAAATGGGATTTTTATAGCTTCATACTACTTTCTTATGTAAGTGTACCTTAATTATTTTAAGCATCATTGTTTGACATTATTTTGTTTCCTGTTTTTACTATTTTAAATAAGCTGCAGCAGACATTGTACATACAAGCATTTGCATTTCTGAGGATTTACTTGTATATTAATTGGTTCTATTAAAGTTTTTTCTTATGGAAAATTCAAGCGTCTGCAAAAGAAGAGAGAATAGTGCGACAAAACAGTGTATATCTACCATCCAGCTCCCACAACTGTCACCTCATGGCCAGTCTTGTTAATCTACACTTCCAGCACCTGCGTGCTCACACACCTCCCCCAGTCCTGATCAGTCTGAAGCATGTCCCACACATCATGTGTGCTTTACTTCGGAGATACATGGGGTCCTGTTCTTTCTGGTCTCTGTGTGTGTGTGTGCTACTAGTGACTGGTGATAAGCAATGACTGAATCCATTGTTTGGTTGGGAGTTGGTTGGCAAAATGATGATATTCTAATTATATCATTTCTACTTCATTTATTAAATATTTCTATAAAGATAATATTTTCTTTGCCAATTATTCAGTTCTTCTCTGAGGTTACGTGTACAATTCTTTCCATTTTTTATAAGTTTTCGGGATAATTAGATGGTTCTCCTGTAGGATATGACAAACCATCCCTGTTTGCTTGAGATAATGGTTTTTTTTTCCACGGGACATGAGGCTTTCAGAGCTAAAACCTGAATAGTCCCAGGCAAATCCCAGGCGAACCAGGACAAATCCCCTAAAGCAATTGAGGAGTCTTTTATGAATCCTCAGACTTAAACATATTTAATGTGTTTCAATCTACTGGATTCATTATCATATTGATGTGAGAATTATCCCATCTTTGGTCCACAGGAATCTTTTCAGATTGGCTCCTGAGTCATTTTCATATGGCCTCTGTAGTTTTTAATGGATTTTAGTTTTCTGAGATGACAAGATATTCAAGGCTCACTTCACACATTTCCTCCCCTAGAAATGGAGTCAGCCATCTATGACTAATGATAGTTGTGTTTTTCCTTTCAGTTCTAATGATTTTATTATTTTACTGCACTTGCAAGATACTCAGTACAATGTAGAATGGAAAGGATAATATTAAAAATCTTTTGTCTTTTTGAAGTTTTTAAGAGAATGCTTTTAATATATCACTTCAAAAACAAATTCAAAGATTTCTTTTGTCAGATTAAGGAAGTTCCTTTTTCTTTCTAGTTTGCCAAGAGATTTTAATTATAAATACATGTTAAATGTGACCAATTTACTTTTCTGCATTTAGTGAGAGAATTTTATAGCTGATATATTTATGTGGTATGTTGCACTGATATTAAACTTTCCTTATACACCTGGGATAACTCCTAATTAATCATGGTGTATTACTATTACTTCTAATATTCAGTGTTAGTTTGATAATATTTTAGGAGCTATTATTGTTTTTCACAAGTATTATTGGTCTATACTTTTTTTTCCTTTGTCATCTATCTTTATTTTTTCATTGTGGTTCTGCTGGTCTCATAAAATACATTGAGTGGTTTTCCTGTTTTTATTATTCTCAGTTTTCAGGTATAGTTTGTATAATAAGGAAATTGTTGATCTTGGGTTTGATGTAACTTGTCTGTAAAACCATAAATATATATAGAGAGAGTTTTACATTTCTTTACATATAAGTTCAAATTTTCTACTTTTTCTCAATTTTGCTAGATTATAATTTTTAGAAAGTTTTACAATTTGTCAAAGTTTTCAACTTTATTTGTATAAATTTATCCCTTGCATTTTTTGTAGTTATTTAAATTTTTACTGTGCCTATAGTTATAATTTACTTTTACACAATATTTGTGTTTTCTTTATTTCCTTGACACATCCTATCAGATATTTGTCCATTTGCTAGTTTTTTTTCAAAGAGCCATTTACAGTTTTTAAATTTTATTTACAGTTTACTTTCAATATTATTTTGTATTAGTTTTAGATAGTGGTTAGAAAATCATATACTTTACAACATGTTCCCCTGGGTATTTCCAGTGCCTGTCTGGCACTGTACATAGTTATCGCAATATTATTGACTCTGTTCCCTGTGCTGTACTTTACATCCCATGACTGTTTTGTATCTACCAATTTGTACTTCTTAATCCTTTACCTCTTTCTGCTAACTGCTCCCCTCCTGCCCCCAGCAACCACCAGTTCACTGTCTATGGGTCTGTTTAAATTTTGTTTGTTCATTTACTTTGTTCTTCAGATTCCACATATAAGTGAAATCACACGGTATTTATCTTTCTCTGATTGACTTTTTCACTGAGCCTAATACCCTCTAGCTCCATCCATAATGTCACAAATGGTAAGATTTCATTCTTTTTTATAGCCAAGTAGTATTCCATTGTATACGTGTACTGCACCTGTTTTATCCACTTGTCTGTTGGTGGGCACTTGGGTTGCTTCCATATCTTGGCTATTGTAAATAATGTTGCAATGAACATAGGGGTGCATATATTCCTTTAAATTGGTGCTTTGGGTTTCTTCAGATAAATTTTCAGAAGTGAAATCACTGGGTTATGAGGCAGGTCAATTTTTAATTTTTGAGGAAACTCCAATCTGATTTCCATAGTGGCTGCACCAGTCTGCATTCCCACAACAGTGCACTAGGGTTCCCTTTTCTCCACATCCTTGACAGCACTTCTTGTTTATTTAGAGAACCATTTAAAATTGATCTTTTCCATTGCTTCTTTGTCTTGGTTTCCTTCATTTTAGTTCTTACTCTTACTATTTTCTTCCTTTTACTTTGGTTGTTTACTCTTACTCTTTTAAAATACTTTTTGACTGAATTTTAACTCACTATGTTTTTTGGTTTTTAATATATTTTTAAGGCTATAAAATTTTGTCTAGTACTGCTTTAGATTCATCTTACAATTGTTAGAATATAGACCTGTGATTATTGTTCAGTTGTAAATATTTTAACAATTTCATTACAATATTTTCTTTGTTTCATGAATTATTTAGGAATCCATTTGTTTTTATTTGAAGTTGGATTTTTATCAATAGTATCTAACTGTTCGTTGTAGTAAAAGAATACTGATTTGTGTGATGTTCATTCTTTAATACTTAAAATTTGCTTTGGTCAATTTGTGGTCATTTTTCTCTGATTATTTCTTAAGGATAAACTTCTGACTATAGAATTGTTGAGTAAAATAATATTAAATATATTAACAGATTAACTGAGAATAATTGCACAGATTGATATTTCCACAACATTACTCTAACAGTTTTTGTTTCCTTACCTATTCAGAAGCACCAGTCTAATGCATTACAAATTATTTAATAATTTTAATAGCAAAAACATATTTCCTTATTTTAATATGCATTTGCTTATTACTGAGGTTAAATTATTTTTATATTTTTGTTATTTTTTTCTCAATTTGGAAAACATTTATTTTTATTGTCCTTGTCAAAATTGGTATAATTCTCTAATTTTTTGTAATAGTACTTTATTTTTTAAGAATAGTAAACAGGCTTGTTTATAAAAGATCATTGCCCTAGAGCACAGTACTAATTCTTAACCAAATGGGTGAGCAGCTGAAGTTTTATTATGGCAGTTCCTGGGCTCCTTGTATTAATCACACATCCAGTGCTTTCAACCCCAGAACTCACCATTACTCTTATGGACAAAATACAGGCCACATACTAAACTGAACAAGTTCAGGGAGAACATGGCAGCCCTACAAACTCAGAGACTGCAGGTTACCACATAGGATGGTCTGAACATAAACATTTTTAATTAAAAGTGAGTCAGGGTGGGTAGTCACATCCTGCAACTTCCTTGACAAAGGTCAGTCTTTGCCTTAAGTGAGCCTGTCACTATATTCTTGTATCTAAGACAACATACCTTTGAAATGTCAGAGTAATCTTCTTTTGCAGACCACTCATGGCACAACCTTTACACCAGAACAAGAGACCACAGAACCCCTCGTTGTCATCTTGTTTCTTGAGTACCATCTCTATGTGCTGTAAATGTTAATCATTGATTACCCTGTACTCGGCAATATAAAAAAGTATGTGTCTATCCATTTTACTTTTTAGCCTATCTCAGAGATTTCCCCTCTTGGCTTTCTCCTGCCTCCTTAATCCACTGCCAGTGGATTTCATGTAACCTACCTTTGATTCTAATGTATAAAATAAGATGCAAAACTGCCATTCTCTGGACCATTTTTCTCCATGAGTTGAGATTTTGCTTCCCAGGAATTGTCATCAGGTTTGTTCAAATACACTCATAAAAATTTTGTATAAGTTTGGACTGTTCTTATGTTGACACCCTGATGTAATTTACATATAAACCACAGAACTTCCATGGCCTTTACTTAGGTTGTTTTCTGAGAAATATTTCAAAAGATTTTGGGATTCTGGCTGCTGACACTGTCATTCTAGAAAAGACAAGAATGACATGAGTACTAATGGGCACACTGAAAGTTAGAGGGACCTGAGGGACCTCTTCAGAAAAGGGACCAACTTCTTTCGGTCAAGTCACTTTTCTGGGAGGTGTTTGTTACATAGGGTGAACCTATTGTAAAGGGAATCTTATCCAAAGAAATGATAAGGGAATGACAGAGTCTCAGAGTAAGGTGGTTTACATCCTGAGGCTGGGTATAAGATGAAGGTTGGAAAAACTGCACTGGTAAGAGAAGGAAACAGTTGGTCACAGACTTTCATTAATGTTCAGGAGGCTTAAAAAAATTCTGCTTTTAATGATCTCAATTTTATTCTGGCTTCTAGTTTTCAGCCCTATCATTTTCTGTCCTTAAATTCATGCCTCTCATTAATCCCCAGGTAGTGTCAGCATGTTCTCATTGTTCCCAGAATTATATTAATGGCAGGATTGTCCCCCAGAGGCCAGAGGGACAGACTCCTTAAAATGTTCTAGGTGGGTGGTTCTCGAGGCTGACTGCATATTAGACTAAATTGGGGAGCTTTACAAAAAAGTGCTGATTCCTGAGCCCTACACCAATATGGGGACACATATCTAGTCTCACCACATCGAAGTTTACATTTAAGTGAAAAAATAAGATAGAAATGGTAGCAGCTGTTATGTAATAAAGCTAAACATGGATAGAAGCAGAATTACTAATAGCAGAAAGGTGAATTAAAGAAGATGTTGGAGGGAGAGAGAAAGGAGACATTTTATATGTAGGTTTCTCAGTCTGGCAGGGGATGAATTTTATAAAATCTAGCACTGAGAGTTGGAATTTGAATGTGGCAGGTTTGAGGTGTGTATTTGTGATGTTCGTGCAAAGGTGCTCATATTCATATATACGAGTTAACTGTTGATTACCCAAGTTTGGCCTCCTAACTCTCAAACCTTTGCTTTTCACTACGTTTTCTTTCGGCTGTGGGTGGCTGGTGTATTAACAGCGGCCAAAAACTATGAACTACCAACTAAAACTTCATCAAGGGCTTAGACTCAGTGCCAAGACTAGCACCTTGAGAGTTACTCTTCTACATCAACGCTAATTAGAATTTTATCTTTTGAAATCATAGGATTATAAGAAAATTACAATTAAAAGGCTTTTGAATGTACCCAGCCTAACTTCCTTATTTTAAAAATATTAAAACAGCCAATAGAGTGTTTCAGTTTTGGCAAATAAGCAAACAAAACAAACAGACATAAAGGATAGCTTCCATACTTCAATATCCTCTTCTCTGTCCCCATCACCAGTTTCATACTCTGAACTGATGTGGTAATAAACCTCAAAAAATTCTCAGCCAGTACCACCTGGGAATTTTTCCTATTTCTCATCATATATATAGAATTTTCCTCTCATGGTCTCTACCTAGAAGATGCAAATATCTATTAGTGGTTCTATGGGCTTTCTCTAAGTTGTTTCTGGGGATTTCTATTCAATGTTTCTGAATGTCAAAACATGGTGGATTGGATCACTTGGGAATAGGTAAGGGGAGGAGAGAAACAGCCCTTGCAACACCTCTCAGAATTGTGCCCAGGGGCCAGTCTTCTGGATTTCTCCAAAACAACTGCTTAACTCCTTATTCCATCAAATCCACAGGGAGAGCCTCTAGACTCTAGAGCCTAGAGCCTTCTTTCTTGACAGAAACTGTGAGGTAATAACTGTGTGTTGTGTTAAGTTGTGTTTGTGGTAATTTTTTAGGTAGCAGCAGAAAGCTAATGCAGATTTTGGCATTTGGAAGTGGGGAGCTTCTGTAACAAATGTCTAGAAGAGACAGAAGCAGTTTTGAGGAGCATGACAGAAATGACTCAATTACCTTGAACAGGCTGTTGTAGACCTGGACTTCACGGACACTGCTGGTAAAGGCTTGGAAGGAAGTAAGAAACATGTTATTGGGAACTGGGGGAGAGGGGATCCTTTCACGTAATGGTAGAAAACTTGGTGAAATTGTCTTCTATAGTCACGGGGTTGAATAAGCTATAAAGCTAAAGAGATTTTTAAGCAAAGTGTGGCTCTGGGTTTTTTCTTGTTGTTTATAGTGAAATGAAGAGAAGAGAGATAAACTGAAGAAAGAATTGTCCAACAAAAGGGAACAAACACTGGATGAATCTAAAAATTGTCAGTCTCTTCAAATGGAAAAAGATGCAAAAATTAAGATACTGCAGCACAGAGGAAAAACTGGGATTTTTTTTAATCTCACAGTGAAGATGTACTGGAAAACCAACTATCTCTGGGGAGGGCCAATAGCCTCTAAATAAACAAGGCAGCCCCTTTTCTGTGTTCTTATAACACCCCTCCATGTCTTCTTTCTGACACATTGTATTATAATTTTATTTTTGTGTCTAGTATGTAAAGAAGGTTGTGTTTCCTCTTTAAAATTTTTAAAAAATTGTTGAAATTTTAGACAGAGAAAGAAGGGAGAGAGAGAGAGAAGAAAGGAGAGATATTTCCCTTCTTCTCCCTCTCTCCCTTCTTCAGAAACATCGGTTTGTTGTTCCACTCATTTATACATTCATTGGTTGCTTCCTGTATGTGCCCTGACCAGGGATCGAATCCACATCCTTGGCATATTGGGATGATGCTCTAACCAAAGGAACTACTTGGCCAGGGCACTTGTGAGTTTCTTGAGGGCGGAGAATATGTCATCTTTAAGTTATACCACTGGCATTAACCATTGTGTTTGTCACATGGTAGATGTTCAATAATGTGTCTGAATGAATGATTACAAGGTTCTTTTAGCTCAGTGCATCACCAGTCCTTAAAGGTGACTCCAAGTCATGGGAATTCCCATTACAGAAGCTACTAGTAGATTCCTAGCAGTGCAGCCAAGACAGTGCTCTCAGCAGTGCCTGTGATAATTTTGCCGAAAAAGTGTTGCTAACAGCAACAGATGCTAGAAAATGGTGTTTACTAGGAGCCACTACTGAAGTTAACCGCAACCTCTTCATCTTGTGGTGCTCTCTGGTTCTGTGATAGTCCTCATGCCCAGGATCCACAGTGCAGCTCAGATGCACTCTAAGATCAACCTTTATTGGGCATCTGATGATAGAGCTATTTTAATTTGGATGTAGTATCACACAGATTTCCAAAGAATTTCCTAGAAGTTTGGGAAGTTACATAAGAACAACAAGGTTGCTTAACTTCCTATTATGTCACACTACATTAGTTACTGTCCCCAGATTGCACTTCTATCTACAGTCTTGGAATCTTGATAAAAATTCCCAGGAAAAGTTAGAGAACATGCTCTGGAATTTTCATATTTACACTCTCTGTCAAACATGGGTTTTGTCTGAGATGTGGCAATTCTAGATGTAGAATCTCTTCCTTACGTTGGAGTTCTAACTCCAGGAACATGACTGTGGTCACAGCATTGCTGTGCTCATCAGCCTCCCACAGCTTCTGGTTTCTAACAGCAGAGCACCTGCCTGAGCTGCTGAGATGAATGGAGATTTAGAACCTGGTTGGTCATGAGAGGTTCATCCCTTAGCTTGACATCCTCTCATATGTATCCTGATTGTTGCCCAGTTAGTGCAGCTCTCTAGCGTCATATTATAAGGAGAACCTGATGCTCATGAACATCAATTTACTGTGCTTATTCTTCTGAGAATATGATTTTCCTAGACAGACACAGTGCAATGTATATCATCTTATCTCAGGGACAGTGAAACTGAAGGTACAGTGGGTTGATTCAGATTAAAATTACATTCCAAATGGAGTAATATCAGCAAGGAATGCAGGGGTCACCTTTTCTGGGCCACGTGCTTGATGTGTTTATACACCCCTCCCAGGTAGAACCTCTTCTCCCCTTGTTTCGTGTTCTCAGACAGAGAAATGTTCATTAGTGTAACGCTTTTGACTTCTCTCTGTAGCCCCTTCACTTACTTCTCCCAAAGTAGGAAAAAGCATTTCCAGATCAACTTATTTAAATTGTGCCCTTTTGTAAATGTCTAATCACTAGGCTGTACACCTAGAATTAATATAACATTAAATATTAAATGTAATTAAAAAACTAAAAAATTCTTTTAAAAATAAATTGTATCCTCCAGTATCTTTCTCAACCTCATATGTTGCTTTCATAACACACATTCTAATTTGAATATATATTGTTTATGTATTTGTTTATTCTAACTCTCTCATTGGAATATAAGGAACTTGACTGTTGGATATATTTTTTTGTTAGCATTATGTTTTTGGCATCTAACACAATGCCTGCAATTTCTCCATAACTAAATGCAATCTAACACAACACGATTGCTGTAAGGTTTAGAGTTGTCAAGGGTGAAGGAGGTTGCCTTAGACAGGTGTGAATTAAGGGTAAGATTTCAGTACTCAAAGATGGGGGTATCTCTGAGACAAATGGAGTGGCCTGAGCAAGAGTATGGAAGTAACAAAGCACATTGTATTTTCAGGGAAAACATGGTCTCCAGAGGAATCCTGGGATGGTTCTGAGGAGAGGGGCAGCTGGAGGCTGGTCTGGCTGCATTGGACAGGATGAGTTAGAGCAGGCAGAAAGAGCCTAAGTCTGTGTGTGTGGAGGGGTGGAGGATGGGGAGGGGCCTGGGGGACTGCAGTAAAACCAGCTGTGGGAACAGCAGTCTTAACTATTTGTCTTAACCCATGCCACTCACTGTGTGATGTGGGAAGAGGAAGGAATGAAGTAAAAAAAAGTTCCATCTGAGAGAGCTAGTGTGTACAGCTGGTGGAGTTGGCTTGGCTTCTGAGTTCCACAGGAAATGATTTCCTTTGTTTTGAGCAAATGTTAATTTTACCTGCTTACCAATTACCTCAGGTAGTAGATTCCGGGACAAGAATGTTTCTGGGGAGGTCTGGGCACCATTACTCTCTATTCTCTGAGCCCAGGGGTGGGAACGTTTTTCTAAAAATAATCAGCAGTTTCCTTCTCCGATCCCAGAGGACCAACCACTTACAATCCCTATTTTCTCAGCATCTTCCTGAGTGTGTGTGTGTGTGTGTGTGTGTGTGTGTGTGTGTGTCCAGGCTTCCACAGCCTGGGGTGTGTTTTGCCAGTGCCTGGGTTTGGGGTTAGTTTTTTTGCTATCACTCTACCCTCTGTGCCCTTTCTGAGAGCACCGTGACGCAGATTCCTGGCTGTAATTGAGTTGATGAGGTTGATGAATTTAGCTTCTTGGAAGTTCATTGAATAACATCCATTTGTTGAATAATCAACTGAATTACATAGAAAAATAAGATAAATCTTCCCCTATCAGGAAGCTGTTTGTAACCTTAAAATATTAATCAGTAACACAGGTAGTGTTCTTTCAGACTAGAATCACAGCTCCTCTCTACTGCACAGACGTTGTTGGAGTCGATGGCCCTAGCAGCCTGTGTGGAGCCTATAGGGAAGAGAAGAGAGCAGAGGGCATCTCCTGATGCGTGTCCTAGGTTATGGTCAAAACCTCCAGCTGTCAGGTACCATTGGTTCAATTTCGTATACTCCCCTTGAAATAGTCCTGCAATGAATTCTGATACCAAATACTTGGAGTTAGGTCAGACTTCACAAAGTAAGGGCACAGTTCTCTGTAAGACTGCCCTTGCTTCAGACACCAATTGCCATTCACAGGTTCTCCTATGAAGGTGTTTGGAAGATAACTCTAGGTAATAATGTCCTTTGCCTTAGGGAACTATTATTGGTTTCATGAATGATGCACCTATTATATTTAGTAAGTCTTTTAATTGAAAACCACTTTCTAGTTGGCTGAATTATTTCCTTATCATCTCATATGTATTTTATTTAACCGACAGAAATGTGAGCTCAGTATGACCAGGAATCTTGTTCATTAAACCTATTTCTTTACTTTTTTCCCAGAGGGATAGATAACCTTTAATAGTGTTTAGAAAATCTTCTTGAATATAGCATTTTTCATTGCAACACGAATGGAGGTGAGAAAGAGGAAAACCAGGCGGCATATAGACTATTTCACACATGTTCTCTCCCCTCCTCCTACTTAACTAATAATCTCACATCTCATGTTATTAAGAAAATAGAAGTAACCAAAGCACAATTTCTCCATTTTCTCATTCCAAATCTGCCAACTGTACTGCATCTGTACTATCCATGTTCTCAGCCTTTCCTTCTGTTTAGTGGATGAACCCTCCCTGCTTATGTTGAAGCCAACTCCTCTATTTCTGTACTGGACCCTGTCACCTTTGCCAACTCAAGGGCTTCACATCAGGCTCTCTTCTACATCCTCAAGTTCTGTCTCTGTGCTGGATCATAACACACACACACACACACACACACACACACACACACACACACACACTATCATCTATGTTGTTTTATACCCCTGGTAAAATGTTTCTTGCTTTACAGTTTTCAATTCAGTTTCACTGGAGGTAAAGCAATGTGGATTTTCTCATATTTTCTCACTGATTTCTCTATATCCCTTTCCTCCCTCTCCCAGGATTCTTTAAAAAAATATTTATAGTATGTTTTAAAATTCTAATGTCAAAAAAGGGTATTAATTATACATAGTGGAAAAACATAGAGAAAATATGAAGAAAATAAAAATCACCTTTTAAATCAAACATGCAGAGATAAGCTTTGTTAACAACTTGTTGTATTAACTTTATATATGCACATTACAAAATTATAACCATGTAGTATGTTCAGTTATATTTATTGTATTTTTTCCCTTAAGAGGAATAATATTTCCAGATCATTAGCATGATTTTAATGTCTGCATTTGTATAGAAATGGTTATAATTTGCTTATTTAACCAACCTCTTACTAATAGACATTTATATTTTCCTCAAATTTTGACATAATAAAAAGTGTACAATGAAATACTTCTGTATAATTATTTATGCACACTTATGATTTTGTCCTATGAATTAAATTTATAGGAGTAGAATGAATGGGACAAACACATATTTTCTCTCTCCCTCCTGTTAGCAAAGCTCAGAATCCAAAATACATGTTATTTCCACTGCTGAACCTTATGTCTTCAACCAGGAGCCTTCAGGTGCTCCAAAGCATTACTTAGCTCTTCACTTTGACATTAGCCTTTGAAACTTTTCTTAAAAAGCTAAATCTCTTCATCCTCTTACTCTCCTGCCAAGCTCACCCTCCTGAGGTAACTAACAATGGCTCATGTCCATACATGCCTTACTATTAGGCTTTTATATGTGTAGGGTTTATTTTGTTTTGCTCTTGTAGAAAATTGAATCTCACTGTAAGCAATATTTTTCAACTTTCTTTCTCCAATATATCATATACATCTTTGCAGGCCAGCCCACATTGTTCTAATATATCCCTTCTAATGGCTGCATAATAATCACGATATTCTAGATTAGATGCTGTTGTTGGGCCAGCAATTAAAGTGAGACTCAACTGAGTGTTTCTTCTAGTCTTAGACTCATGTATGCATCTGAGATCCATTGTGATCAGTTCTAGGTCAACTTTGCTGTTCTTGGCTGGGCTCTCTCACATAATCCAGTCCTCAGTGGGAGTGGGCTGACTTGGTTCTGGTTCATGTGGGCTATTATCCTTCAGGAAGTTAGCCTTATTCACCTGCAAAAAACAGATCCAAAAGAGCAGGCAGGAAAATACAGAGTCTTGTGAAGTGTAGACTCATAACTTGTACACTGTCATTTCTGCCATATACTACTAGCCTAAGCAAATCATAAGGTCAGCCCAGATTTAAGGGTTAAGGAAATAGAGCCCACCTCTTCATGGAAGAGCTACGAAGTTGTAAAGGGCATGGATTCAGGGAGACACATGCAATTGTGCCCACTTTTGCAAACTACCACATACAGACATTACATTGTTTAGCCCCTAATCTACTATTGATGAGTATTTAAGTTATATCATTAACCTTATTGAGCGGTCCAGTAAATATTACAAAATTAGCATTCAAAAAGGTTATACTAATTTACATGTTAATCAGTAGTGTATAAAAGTATGCTTCACCACACTTATTCTAGAAAAAACCTCTCTTCCTCCAAACCTTGTCATTTTGTTATATAAATATGTAATATCTTTGCTATTTAACTTCATATTTCTAGTTATTTATAACATTGAATTTATTTAAAAATGCTTATTAGCCATTTTTTATTGTTTCTTATAAGAATTTTTTTTTAGTCCCAAGGTGCCTACTTTGAAGGAGACTGAGGCATCACTGTCCTATGTACAATGTTTCTCTCTCTTTTTTAAAGATTTTACTGATTTATTTTAAGACAAAAGCACTGTCCAGGGCCTATGTACAATGTTTCTTGTATCTTCTTCAATAAATGTCTCTGTTTTTCATAGTTTTCACATGAAAACTGGATGGTTACTTTCTGGTAGGACCTCATATTTATGCACATTATATTCACATACATATATGTATATATGTGTGTATCAAAATAAATGTAATTTCAAACAAAGAAAAAGAAAGATTTTTTTAAATGCTCAACCTCACTAGCCATTAGAGAGATGCAAATTAAAACCACAATGAGATACCACTTTACACAGATTAGAATGGCCATCATAAACAAATCAACAAATACCAAGTACTGGAAAGATTGTGGAGAAAAGAGAATCCTATTGCACTGTTGGTAGGAATGAAGACTGGTTCAGCCACTGTGGAAAACAGTATTTAATTTCCTCAAAAAACTAAAAATGGAACTGCCTATTGACCCAGCAATTCCACTGCTGGGTTTATATTCTAAAGATCCTAAAACATCCATTCAAAAGAACCTATGAACCCCAATTTTTATAGCAATGTTATTTACAATAGCCAAGCGCTAGAACTACCCTGAATGCCCATCAATAAATGAGTGGATGACAAAACTGTGCTACATTTACACAATGGAATATTATGCAGCAGAAAGAAAAAAAGAACTCCTACCCTTTGTGACAGCCTGAATGGAACTGGAGAACATTTTGCTAAGTGAAGTAAGTCAGGTGGTGAAATACAAATACCATATGATCTCACTTATAAGTGGAACCTGATCAACAAAACAAACAAGTGAGCAAATAGAATTGGAGACTTGGGAATAAAGAACAAACTGGCAGTAACTTGTGTGCGGGGGCGGATAATGGAGGAAAGAAGGAGAAGGAGCAAGCCAAGGAATGTGAATAGAGGATTCATGGGCATGGACAATGTGGGGGGATTGACTGTGGGAATTGGGAGGGTTAGGGCAGGGGAGAGCAATGGGGAAAAAGGTGGGCCAGCTGTAACTGAACAATAAAAATGAACTGCTTTTTTCATGGCATTTGCATGCTTTTCTATTGAAGTATCAAATTTTCTTATTTATTTATAAATGCTCTTTATTTTTTGGGACACAAACCAGGTTTGCTATAAAAGGACAGTCACTTAGATTATTCTCAAGGCTATAAGGCCAGGTTGTTTGTTGTTTGGGGTAAGCAGAAGCTGAGTCCTTACATAACATCCTGGTTTCCAGAGTAAAATTATTGAGATTTATTCTGGCAGAATTTTGCCATCCCTACTCCTTTCCTAGAAAACTTTTATTACCTTGCATGAATGGTATTAGGATCAATTTTCTTAATTTTTTTAAAAAGCAGAAACTTATACATTTATTTTTATTTTTTATTTATCTTTTGAAGGAAATTTTTCTTTCTATTAGTTCTTCATACATATAATTTAAAGAGCTAAATTGTTCTACAAGATCATAGAAACTTTATTACCAAAAGGAGTACTTTTAGAGAATGTTATTTACTTTCATTTTTCCAAGAATACATGGTGTTATGCTATTTTTATTTTTTCAATATTAAGCATCATCTACTGATATCTCACTGGGGCAGAGAGTATGGCTCTGTTTCCTCTCCCCATCCAGAAACCTATACATTCAAAAAACAGTGGAGGGGCTAAAAAATGCTAAGGAGCAAAACCAAGACACTTCATGTCTGCACAACATCTTAGGGAGGTAGATCCAATTCAATAAATTTATCAGAATCAAGACACGGTGCTAGGTGCTGCTGCTGGTAGTGATGAAATATGAATCAAAGTTCCTGCCAACAAAACCTAGAGTCCAGTCGTATAGCTCATGTGTTGCTGAGTAACTGTAGGGAATCTGAGAGCTCCTCTGTGCACCAGGCATTATCAATGGACTGAATGACCATCAACGACAGCAGGAATCACAGTTACAGTGTTGAGTGTTTTCACTGTATCATGCACTGTGATAGTTTTTAATGCATATTTGTTCTCTTAGGTTAAATATACATGGATGTACTGTGTTTAGTAAAACAATTCAAAAGTGTTACTGTAGTCATAATACTGTTTTTAACCATTGGATATTGAAAATTTATTACTATGTGCAAAATTTTTGGCTTTAAAAAGGACATGCCCATGTTTAAAAAGGTTGGGACACACCCACCAACAGAAGGGACTTAGGGACAGTACATCCCTTACTCAGGACTGACACAAAATTACAGGTGTGGGGTATGAGGGATTGCAAACCAAGAGTCAAGAATTCAGCAATTTGAACATCATTCTTAATGTCAGGTTCTGGCCTGTAAACTGAACCTGTCTCATGGTCCTCATTTCTCTGGTGCTCATTTTGAGTTCCCAGGCCTGGCAGGAGAGACAAAGTTCCTACGGGGGACCAGAAGTCTTCATTCACAGAGTCTGCCCTGAAGTCTGCTTGTGGGGTGTCTGGTGGCTCATTTAGTTCCTGTGGGCAATTCTGGACATTTATTACAAAGGTTTAGCAGATGAGAGCCAAGTCACCAAGTCACAAGTGAGCGTGAGGAAGAATCAACACACCTGGGTGCCCGCTAACCTCCTATTCACAATGGGGAAGAGGCGTGGTCATCAGCATCGGCCCTTCCTCTCTTCTCTCTTTGCTCATTACAAGCCCCTTCCTCTCTTCTCTCTTTGCTCATTACAAGCCGTGGACTCCAGGCCACAGGAAACCAACTACAGAGATGCAGGCCTAGGATCTCCAAATCCCTTAGTTCTCCCCATCTCCTCATCTGGTGGAGGCCGAGGGTCTGGGAAAAGAACACATTATGTTGTTCTGTGCAGTTAAAGATGAGAAGGAAATGGTGCTGGTGTTCAGCTGTCCTCACTAGCATGCTCTTGGAGCACGTACAAGTTACTTGTTGAAGACATGATGGATATGAAAGACTTTCGAAAACTGTCCTTTATGTAACTATTGAAAGTGTAAAATGATGGTTTCCCCCTCTTGTATGGGTTTTCAAGTGCTTCTGAAGTTTAGAAAACACTAAAATCTGAAAGCAAGTTGAATATTGTCAGACAGAAGATAACTTTTGTCATTTCAAATAGAGATATTGTATTGTAATTTAAAGGAAATCTGTTAGAATGATCTTCCCCCCCCCCCCCAAATTAACTTTTACAGTGAAGAGTGCCTTCAGCTATGTTCCCAAATGTGGGAGATTCAAGTCCTTTTACACTGATTGAATAAATTAGACCTAAATCAGCAGTGCTACATTTAACTGTTTGCTAATCACAAGGTTGGTGAGTCAGCATAGCTTCCCCCAGTAAACACAATTTACAATGATAGTAATCAGTTTTCTGTAACAAACGTCTCTCAAGTGAGGTTTCTGTAACAAACATTCCCAGTTAACAGTTCTTGGAACAATTAGAATTTTCAATTCTATGGGAAAGGTCTTTGCTCTTTTTAGTTAACAGAGGTAAGCAGAGAACTTTGTTATTACTATAAGACACAAAGCATGGGTTTAGCTTACATTTCATAGCACCTGGCACTTAACTGTTTAACAGCTGCTTTTCTTCTTATTTTTTTTTTGAGGGGGGGAAGCCTGAAAAAAAGACTTTTATAATTTATACCAATTTACCAACACCATAAGTGCATACCAACTCCATGAGAAAGGACCACACTAAGTTTACAAAGGAAGGCCTGGGCCTTCTTATGTTAGGTCCTCCTGATCAGGAATCATTAGGGAGCCCAAGCAGCATCACAGTTCCTGCTTCCCAGCAACTGTCATATTTGCCATCTTTGTCATCACAGGCAAATGCCAGCAGAGGCTTTTTGGGGTGCTAAGCCACAGTGAAGATTGGAGACTCACATTGTACCTCCCATAGCTTGTCTCCTATTTCTACGTCAGCAATGTCAATAAAATGATCTTCCGATGCTGGGGCCAGCATTTTCCACTCGTGGCTGAAACTGAGGGTCCTCACAGGCCAATCCATCCTGGAAAAGCACCAAACACACACTACCTCGTCCACATCCCAGAGGCCGACCAGTGCATCTGCACTTCCTGTGGGGAAGTACTTCCCCATGGGGTTGAACTTGATTCAGATGCAGTTAGAAGGATGGGCATTGATGGACTGCACCGGCTTCAGCTCTGGGTAGCTGAGGATGTTGATACAACCATTGCCATTTGTTAGGAAGAACATGTTATTGTCATTGTTCCAGGAGACTTCATTGACCTCAAACTTGAACTGCTGTTCCACTTTTAAACAGTGTGTAAATAATAACTAGCATTAATTGAACACTTAATATGTACCAGGCACTGATATTTCTATGAGGGACCTATTATTCACTACCCCAATTTCTTTAGAAGACTGAAGCATGAAATATTTTATTCAAGGCCGCAGAACTAAAATATGAAGAATATGAGTGTAGACAGCCTGTATCTGGAATCTGTGCTTTTTATCTGTCTTGTATTATTAATTTGTTTTACTCATCAAAGGCTTATTGCTAATCCAGCATATTTCAGTCTCAGGAGTACTTGTGTCAATAACTTCCTAAAATTTCCCTCACATTATTTCCCCCCAAAGAATGGTATTAAGTTTTAAGTTGACTTTTAATCAAGGCCAAATCAAGGATGTTTTGGGCCCATAAAAATCCACTTCCACAAAGAGATGCTGGGAGGAAGTATACATCTGCTCACTGTGTCGTTACTTTGGAACCTCAAGAATATGTGTGGCTGGGTCTTTTCAGCGCTCCACTGAAACGTAACTCAGTGTGATAAGATCAACAAGCAACTTACTTTTCAGTAGGTGACAATAAGGAATATAAAAAGACTCTATTTTTCTATTAAGCCATTCTGTACTTGTGCTTGGTGACACCAGCTGATTGATGACCTCCTGCTGGCGTGGCCAATTCAACAGGAGGACCGACACAGATGTGTACAAACAATGTAGCGAATGAGATGTCTGTTCTCTTTTTGAAGTGATGCAGTTTGGGGGTTAGATTTATGATGCTTTTTATTGGCAACAGTGGCTCCTATGAGGTTTCTAAGAAGGTGGAGACTGAATGTTTGTTAGGTCTTGAAAGTTAATCGTTCAGAAATTCCAAAACATATGCTGGTCAATGGGTTTGCTGTCAAAACAGAAAAGATTGATGCACAGGAGGACGTTTCTTTAGAGAGCAGCATGCAATCCGATGCCTTTGAATGCCCTTAAGAGAGACCAATTTGCAAGGCTGGTGTTTATCTGTTCATTGACTTAGCTGTGGCATTTACATAGTAATGTTTTCAGTTTAACTTGGGAATGCTATTTTAAATCCTATACATGCTGCATATAAAAGTGTCCAAATGAATTATCTTGTGTGTTTACTGTTTCTCACTGTTCGTTTATGTGCCTATTTGAAACTACCGTTTGCCAGTCACTGCCTTCATCCTAATCTACTGTCAGCAGGGCTCCCAAACAGGGAAGATGTGTTCCTTTGAGGCCGCTTGTAACAAATGCCCGTATTTCGAGGTTGCTCCAACTTCCTTATTAACCCAAGCTATTTCTTCTAGTAAGTATCCAGGTTAGTGGTTTTCAGTTGTAGTATTTTGGTTTCTTGGTCTTAGAAGCAGCACATGACCTTGGTAGGCTTGAGTGGGTATGTAATACATGTCAAAGTCATTAGTCATGTGTGTAGGAGGAGAAGAGACATTGAACATGGCTGATCTGGTGACTTGATGTGTAGTAGGTAAAATTTTGCAATTTACTCAGATGTACACACCAGGACAGGTTTATTTTCATAACAGCTTAATTTGTAACTTCATGAAGTTTATTGGAAAATGATGAAAAATTCCTCCTTCCTTCCAGAATTTCACTTTGGCTGACACAGTATTACTTCCCACAGACATCTGTTCAGTATTTCATATATTTGTTACCCTACGTGAGATTCAGGAACTGCTTTAATAAGGCATATAACCAGGACATATGCTAATTCACCTAAAAACTTTTGTACCTGATTTACTCAAACCTCAGGGCTGATGCAGAAAATACATTTAAATTATAAATAAGAATACTAGTCCTCCAGAGGTCGAGTTTCTGCAAGTGAATCATTTGCATTTATTTATCCTTGAATTGTCCTTAATTAACCTTGAATATCTTTAGTTTTATAAGTTAGATATGAATTTCTACCAACAGCAACAATCAAGTAGCACATTTAAATAACTCTCTTTTCTGAAAACATACTCTGTTGTCTACTCTTTAAAAAACAAAGCAACTATCATAACAAATTTTCCCCTCATTTCTGTTTCTTTCAAAGCTATTGCTGTTTCTCTGCTTCTTTTCCCAACAAAATGCCTCAAGTAAACTATTTTTCTGCTTTTATTTCTTTACTTCCTATTAGCTCCTAAACCAATTTTAATTCATCTTCCATATCTACAACTCATTGAAGCTGTCCTTGTCAAATGCAGTAGAACCTCCTTGCTGCAAATCCAATGGTTACCTCTCTACCATTCTATTCAACCTTCCAGCAAACTGATGCCTTGTATGTTAAACAGTCTCCCCTCTTGGCTCTTTTGGTTCCTCCCTGCCTTCTGGCCATTCCTTCCCCGTCCCCTTTGCTACTCATGTTTTTCACGTTGGAGTGTTTGTGTCTGACCCAAGGTCTTATTTCTTCACTAACTCTATCTTCTCCCTAGAAAATCTGTCTCACCATGCCCTTTGGCTTTAATACCACCTACATGTCAATGACACCTGAATTTTTATCTCTATCCTTGCTCAACCTGTCCATTAAGCTTCAAACCCATTTATCTAACTTCCCCTATGACATCTTTACCTGGATTTCTGATGGGAATCATAAATCTAGCATGGCTAAAACACAAATCCTGGTTTCTTTTCAAACCTGCTCCTATTCCAGACTTACATATATTGGAAACTTACATCAAGATGCACCCAGTGGTTTAGGCCATGTAACAAGAAGTCATGCTTGGTTCTGTTATTTTTTCTTTACTTTCCCCCTCATGTGATCCATGAGTAAATCCTGTCAATTTCACTGTCAAATATGTATATTTTGTATTCCTCTTTATCACCACTGTTTCTATCCTAGACCAAACCAACACCATTTTTGCATGGATTATTTTAACATTTCAACAGTCTACTAAATGTTCTTTCCTACCCTTAATTTCCTTCCTCTCTCCTTAATTACTTTCCATAGTGGAGCCAAGTAATGCTGTAAAACATGTAAATCAAACCATGTCACCGGCCTATTTATAATTCTCAATATGCTTATTATAAATCCCACTCACCTTGGCTTTTGTAAGGCTCTCTCTACATGACACCCCAGGAACCACCCTGTACCAGCCTCTGTGTCAGTCACTGTGACTTGGCTCTGCTCATCTTATTCCTGGTCCTGGAATACATCAGGCTTTCCCCCATTTTAAGCCTTGTGCCTTTGCTTTCCCTATTCCTGGAATGCTTTCTCCCCTCATCTGAACGTGACTTGCTCTGCCTTTTCCTTTGGGTTTCAGCCCAGGTATTTCAGTTCAGCTCAGAGAACTTGTTCCCTGACTACTCAGTGAAAGTATTCCGCACTCTCTACCATATCACCCTCTTTCATTCTCTCCTGAACATTCATGTTATCTGGTTTACCCTGTTCACTTATTTACTAGAATATAAATTCCACGTGGGTAGATATTTTTTGTTTATTTTGTTCGCTGCTCTAACCTCAGGACTTAGAACATATCTAGTAAATAGTATGTTCTAATAGTAAATAGATAGTGTGCAATGATTGGATTTATTTGTTTGTTCCTATATTTGTGTGACCCTCTGCACCCTGCAGACATAAGCTTCATGGTTGGAGGCAATTTGTTTATCTTGTGCATTGTTGTGTAAGCAATGTCTAGAAAAGTACCTGGCCCATAATAGTCCCTCAATCAATATTTATTAAATAAACAAGTGAATAAAACAGTATGCTTCATATACCTAGTATCTTTGAAAAAAAAGTATGTTTCTACTGTCATTCAGGAAAAATGGCTCAGCATCACTTTTCTTATTTTGTTTTTTTAAAATGAAGAAACTCTTCTTGCTGAAGAAATGTTTTATTCTTATCAATTTCTCACAAAGGTGGTAAACTCAAAATAGCAAGTCATGCCATCCAACTTCCCCAGACAACGGTCTCGTCCAGGTTAAAGTGTGAGGATGCTTGTGATGAGAGCGTAATTGTGGGATGAGCAGGGGGAGCTCCTAGGTTATAAACTCCTTGACAACACAGCGAGTTAGGCACATTTTTTTCATGGAGTCTAGAACCACTTTCTGCCTACTTAATTATACATGTTTACTGAGTTGAAAGTTTAGAATATTAAGGGAAAAGACAGAATTCCAAATCTATTCAGAGAGGATAAAAAGGTCATAAAGGAGAATGACTCAAAATGACATCATGTCTCATAACAGCAATGCCGGAAATTAGGAAATGGTTGAATGATGTCTTCAAAATACTGAAGGAAACAGCAAGAATGCAACTGGATGTCCTCTATCCTTCTTCAATAAAAACAGCATAGAAACTACTCCCCTTATGGTAGCCCACTACAAATAAAATCCAAATGCTGAAAATACTGAGGGAGTTTTAACCCATAAATTTATATTCCATCAAAATTATCAACCAAGTATGAGGGTAGAATAAAGATAATTTCAAACATAAAATAACTCCTTTATTGTGAAGGTTTGAGAGAATGTGTTTTAGGAAAAAGAATAAACCAAGAAATGAAGGTATATGAGATTCAAGATGCAATATAGTCAATATGGTGAGTGAAGCTCAAAAGTCCTAGAATAGCACTTGCACACAAGGCCCAAAGAGCAATAAGTTCACAGGGGTGAAGGATGGAGGTCAAGGAACAGGGAATCTCTAGGGAAAAAAGGAAAAAAGGATACTAGGTGTGTTTGATGCATTTGGGGAAAATAATTAACAAATAATTTGTTAATAAAATATTATTAAATTTAAAAATAAAAATTTTGTTATAGAACTCATGAAAATTGATATAAAACAAATGAGAAAATGAGGCAGTTATTAGCTGAAATGTTGTACCATAGAGGGACTGTAATCATAGTATGTATTTTGTCTAGAAAGTGACATATTCATAAGATCATAGTCATATATATACTATCAGTTAAATCCCACATCATGATAAAACTACATTAGAAAGGGGAGACTGCTGGTGTGCTGCCATAAAAAAGGTAGGTAGATAATGCCTGGTATTGATAAATCAAGGGTATAAGCATATTATTTAAAAATTGCTAAATTGGAGTTGGATTGGAAGATGGTGATAAGGCACAGTATTGCTGTTTTTTTTGGGGGGGATGAGAAAAAACAGACTTTTGTAACACTTCATTTTTTAAGTGTGTGCAGGTAGTACTTTTATTTTAAAAACTTTGAATTTTAAAGAAAAGGACTTAGTTGTAAGTTAATATGTGCAGTTTATTTTGTCGAGAAATAAGAACAATGATAGCAATAATACTTATTATGTTTCAACATGAAAAATTCCATTGGGGTGAGGATTAATAATATAAAGAGTCCTTGGTGATATAAATGTAAAG
This sequence comes from Phyllostomus hastatus, assembly GCF_019186645.2. NCBI lineage: Eukaryota > Metazoa > Chordata > Mammalia > Chiroptera > Phyllostomidae > Phyllostomus > Phyllostomus hastatus. The sequence continues at coordinate 100,053 of NW_025333860.1, read as the reverse complement.
AATCAATGATTTAGACCCACTGAGTTTGACATTTTGTTTCATGAATTTTTATAAATACAAATCTCCATTAGGGATCTCTGGGTGAGAAACTTAGAAGCTATATTTTTTTTCCCAAGAAGTCATTGAGCTTCTCCGGGTCCGTGCTTACCTGCCTTCCATCCACACAACAAACCCAACCACTGAGTCATCCTTCTACCAGGTTTCCTGAAGCCACTCTAGGCTTTCCCCCACACAACTAAAAAAGGCCAACTGACCTCTAGAAATTAGGAAAGAATTAGAAAACTAAAGCTTTTATTAGGTGCTTATTATTTATACCTCTTTATTTCTCCAAAGATTTGAAGTATTGATCCGTCAGTGAGTATTAACAAGTTCTTGGGGCATCTAAGTGTAATACTAATAATAGCTACCATTTATATAAGACTAACTATATGCTCAAGACTGTTTGAAGTACTTTGCATAGTTATCTCATGTAATCCCCACTAGGAGGTAGGTAGTATGATTAACACGGTTTCCTTCTTTATAGGTGAAGAAAAACGGAGGCACAGAAGTTAAGTAACTTGGATAAGATCATCCAATTAATGAATGGCAGAACTCAGATTTTTATATCCTGGCTATTAAGCTCCAGAGTCTATATATTTTAATGTGGCATATTAGTATATTCTGATATATGAGATCTGTCCAGAAAAAGTCCAGCCATTTTTAATATAATGAGAACGGTTTGCATGACATCATTGTAACCTGGCAGCCAAGTAGAGTGGACTGGAATGCCCATGCATGAACAATGATGACTTCACTGTACTAGTCAGTGGGGTGGTAGACACTGTCAAGTGAGCATGTGTACTGTGTGGCCATTGCATTCAAAGTGACTGAGTAAGTAGAGCAATGAATCTGCATAAATTTTGCATTAAGCTGGAACATTCCTCTGTGAAAACTATTCACATGATTCAGAAGGCTTTCAGGGACAATGTAATGAGTGCAGTGCAAATAAAGTGTGGCACAAATGCTTCAAAGATGGCCGAGAATCTGTTGAAAGTTATCCACGTTCTGGAAGGCCTGCAACAAGCAGAACACCTGACAATGTTGAATGTGTACAGGGCTGCATCAACAAAGAGTGGTGGCTGACAGTGTGAGAACTAGAAGCTGATCTGGGGATTCCAAAAACTACTGTGTCTGAGATTTTGACACAGGATCTTGGCATGAAATGTGTCATGGCAAAATTTGTTCCATGGCTTCTGCTATCAGAGTAGAAGGAACATTGGACTTCTGTTGCTGATGACTTGATTCAAATCACTACAAACAAACCTAAAGTAGGTCCCAAGATGCTTACTTCGAAGGGGACTGAGGCATCATAGTCCTATGTACAATGTTTCTTGTATCTTCTTTAATAAAAGTCTCTATTTTTCATAGTACATGGCTGGATACTTTCTGAACAGACCTCATACTATATTAGAATAGAATAGAATAGATGTTTTAGAGATTATAGATGGCCCAGAGGGAGAAAATCTTAAATTTGAAAAAACTGGAAAAAGTTACATCATTTGACCAGGAAAAGAGGCAGACAAGTTGGGAAAGACAAGAATGAGAAGAAATGATGACTCAGCTCTAGAGTTTGGGTACGGCCTCCAGATGCTTGGGGAGCACTGTGTCTCCACAGCACAGAGGTAGAAGGCAGAGTCTTTCGGCTGTGAGGCTGAGATGTGCAGGGAGCTGTGACTCTCCTTTGTGTTTATTGTGGCACTTAGTCTTCCTTTGTTCTTCATCTGTAAGCTCAGTATAAACAAGGAGACAATGTCTCCTCCAGCATTCTGTCGCATCCAATGTAAGGTGGTCATTCCTGTGGAGTAACTGCAATTGATTGTGATATGTTGTTCTCCTTGGACACTCAGGTACTGGGGACTCTGCTCCACTCCATTTTTGCCACCAGCCCCTGTTCTCAAAGACAGTCAAACACAGAATATTACCATTATTGCAACATTTCTACAAATTTCTTTCCTTGACACATTTCCCAGAGTGCACTCGAAATTAGCCACTTGGAGTCCCTTACTTCCTCTCCTCAGAGTTTTGAAGACATATCCCTTTAGTCTTCCCGTTCCCATATCCAGAAACCCCCAACTTACAGCTTAACTGAAGCCACAGAGTAGCCACCAAAACTTGCCGGGTCTTTGTCATTATTATTGCATCTGAGGATCACACAGGCCTCTGTGATAGGACTTGAAATATATATGTCAGTTGGTCAAAGAAGTCTTTTATTATTATAATTTCTCTGTGTTTACTTTATAAATCAAACGGGATTCCCCGCCTATCAGAGGCAGCACAAATGCGCACGTCTGCATTATTTTTAATGCATTTTTTACAGAGCCGTTTCACGGGGAACCAGCCATGATCTTTTAAATAAAACGCCCACATTGCCACCTAGTGGTAGAATAGAGATCCATTTGTTATGTGGGTCAAATACCGTGCATACTTGGAAAAACCCAAGGTAAATCTAGAATGAAAGGTAGCAACTAGGAGTCCTGGGGATGGGGGTGGTTGGGGAATAGAAGCCCCATGATTCTTTGGCTTCAGCCAGCTATGCTAGATCAAGCAGAATCAGTGACAACCTGTGCATTTTATACTATATCTTTGTGGAAACCCCAGGACTGTTCTGTTCTGTTTTTAAAAGGTATCTCTTAGAAATAACTCTGATTTCTTTTTATGACATCCCTGCTTCTCCACATGATATTATTTCAGACTCCTTTTCTAGTCTTGTCTTTCTTTTCTGGACTTGCTACAGTTCGTCCATATCTCTTCAAACATGTTCCAAATGTTACTTAATTCTTCTGGTTTCCACTCTTTTATGGTTGTTATCTATGACTGTTTTACTGGTTTTGTCATGTTGTTGAATTACTTTGAGCTTGTAGTCATGTTCCACTTTTGGGACTCACTTACAGCCCGTATTCCTTCCACATAAGAGGTGATGTAGGAGTCGTGTTTGTCCCAAGTGGCCCCTCTCCTGGACTGTAAATGGATCTGGGTAAATATTAATTTGGATAAGGAGGGTATAAAAACAGTAGTTAAATGGTATTTGTCACTAGAGCTATAAAATTCTGTGGGGTTTGAACCAGGGCCATCTCTTAGCAAATGAAAGCTGGGTATGTTCAAACTTAAGGAGCTGTGGAGCAGAAACGAACAGGCTTAAGGGTTATCTGGTCTCCCAAGAGGAGAACTGGTTATACATTCAGAGAGAAATAGGTTCAGCCAATTGGTGATTGTCTTTTCTTGGGAAGTCCAGCTGTATTCTTTGCAGATGGATTTATGTGACTTATCTATAGTCTTTCAGCCAATATCCTTTCCTGGAATTAGTTGAGTGAATTACATTCAAGACCATTTTCACAAAAATACTGTAAATCTGTGGTTCCTTGTTTTATATACTGCAAATGATTTTTATAAAACTATGTGCAGAAATATATAGACATCCCCATTAATCTTCATTTTGGCTGTTTCAGTCTGTCCAATATGCTAGAATATATTAGCTACCTATCCCAACAGTGTGCTGTTTGCACATTTGATGGGCATGTCTTTCATGAACATGTCAGGATGAAGGATAAAACTGTGTGATCCAACAGTAGAGGTAGTTCTCTAAATTGAATCTTTATATATGGCCATTCTTTCAGCGAGGATTCACGGACTATAGCTTAAGCAAGAGGGCAAAGTGAGAAGTGAATACAATTGGAGCCAAATAGACTTAAGTTTGAGTCACAGCCCTGCCACTTCCTAGACACTGGGTTTTGAGAAGTCACCACAACATCCAGTCCTCAGTTTCTTGTAAAATAGGGATAGTAATTACCAAACTTGTGGTTTTGTGGTGAGGATTACAGATAACTTAGGGAGTTACCAAAGTATAGTGGTTAAGAATGCAGGTTTTGGGCTTATCTACCTGTGCTTGCATGCTAGTGCTCCTCTTACTGACTCTGTGCTTTTGGGTGACTTGGTTCATTTCTCTGTACCTTGGTTTCCTTGGGGCTAATAACTGTGCTTACTTCAGGGGTTGTAGTAAAGCTTAAGTGAGTGAATTTATGGGATACAAATAGAACAATACTTTGTATATGGAGGGTGGCACAGAAGTAGGTTTATGGTTGTGAATATGAGAAACACAGAGTTTATTCTTGTATTACTATTTATTGATTATTATATTATTTTCTACATGAACAGCTATATACCTACTTTCACCCCATGCTGTGTATTAAGCACTTGCTAAATGTTGGCTCTTATTATTATTATTGATAGTACAACAAGGCCTGTGATAAATACATCACTCAACAAATATGCGCTATTATTAATTTATTATTTTTCTAATGATATAATGAGGGACAAAACAGTCAAATGTCTTGCAAACATTTGAGACAATTTTAAGTCAATAGAAATAACTTGAATTTAGCAACCTTGTTTTAAAAATATCTTTAGTGAACTCATTCTAGTTCACACTGATCACTTATTTTCTAAAAGCACACATATTATCTGTTAATAACATGTTCTAAAACTTTCTTGGGTGTCAATCTATGTCTTCCTTGTTTATAGGTTTGGGATTTCCCTCATTCCCCTCTGGTTTTCAAAGACTTTGCCCAGTGCCTCTCAAATCATGCCTATACATTCTTTTTGTATTTGGAAATGAATTAAAATGATGCAGAAGACTTGATTATATGGAATGCATCTAAGATTTTTATTAGTATCTCTTTACTTATAATTTTCCATTTCTTCCTTTTTTCTCTCCCAGTTTGAAATTCATTCTGCTGGATGGAGAATAGAGAATGAAAACAGGAGTTCAGACACTAATTTTTCTCTACTTTCTGTCACCATTATTCTATTTTTCTTAATATGTGAGTCAATCTTCTCCTCTGCCCCCCCCTTCTCTTTTCTCCAAACTTCTAACACGTCCTTTACACTGCATTTCATGTTTTCTCCATGTTTCATCTTCATTCTGGATTTTCTGGACTTTTCATTCTGGACTTTTTAAAGCTTTCTTTAAAGGCCCATGCTATCTTGGCTAATCCCCTTTGTCTATGAGTCTGACAGTCCATATTTTTATAATTTTTAATTAGAATCTGAGTTAGTGTACTTCCCTGTGATGCTATAGGTTTATTTAGATGACTCCATCTTTCATATTCTTACTGGAACTGTTTACAATGGAATAGTAAAAATATGATTTGCTTTAGAGCTTCTGATTCAATGAACTACAATCAAATTTAGATGTTTCTGGTTGCCTTCTTTTTTAAGGCACAATTCACAAAACATAAAATTCACCACTTTAACCATTTTAAAGTGTATGACTCAGTAGCTTGCAGTGCAGTCACAATGCTGTGCAACAGTTTCACCACTATTGAGCTCCAGAGCATTTTCATCATCCCCCAAAGAAACCCTGTACCATTAGGTAATACGCTCATTCCTCCTTCTTCCCATCCCCTGGCAACCACCTATCTGCATTTTGATTACATAGATTTGCCTATTCTAGGAAGTTTTCGTGAATGGAATATGCAATGTGGGCATTTTGTGTCTGGCTTCTTTCACGTAGCATGTTTCAAGGCTTGTTCATGTTATAATGTGTATCAGTATTTTACTCTGTTTTATGGCTGAATAATGTTTCACTGAATGGTTTTATTGCATTTTGTTTATCCATTTGGGTTATTTCCACTTTTTGGCTATTATGCACAGTCATGTACAAGTTTTTGTGTTGATATACTTACTGTATGATCCTGAGGTAGGTACATGGGACTGGAATTACTGGGTCATATTAATTCTATGTTTAACATTTTGAGGTGCTGCCAAACTGTTTTCCAAAATGGCAGCATCATTTTACATTCCTATCAGCAACGTCTGAGGGTTCTAATTACTCCACACTGTTAATAACACTTTTTTTTTTTAATTATAGCATTCTAGCGGGTGCAAAGTAGTACCTCACTGTGATTTTCATTTGCACTTCTTTAACAACTAATGATGACTATCTTTTCATGTACTTATTAACCAATCATATATCTTCTTTGGAAAAATGTTCGAATCATTTGCTCATTGTTTAATCAGATTAGATGTGTCTTTATTATTGAGTTTTAAGAGTTCTTTATGTATTCTAGATACAAGTCCCTTATCAGATATGTGATATAGATGATTTTCAAATGTTTTTTATCATCCCACGGGTTGGCTTTTCATTTCCTTGATAGTGTCCTTTCAAGCACAAATGGTTTTACTTTTGTTGAAGTTGACTTACCAGTGTTCTGTTACTGCCTGTGTTTTTCATGTCATATCTAAGAGGTGGCATATCAGAACTGGAAGCCACCAGTTCCACCACTTTACATTGCTGTAATCACATAGTTTGGAGCCCAGTCACTATGCCAAGGTAAGACCTGGTGTTTCTCAATAATGCAGATGAAATGTTCCATGGCTCAAGACTGGGGTCCCTTTCTTATGCTCTGACATTGGCCTTGTTAGATTCCTGTGTGGTATCCCAGAATGTGGTGCGGGGGGGTGTGCTGCCCCTGGGGAAACCGTATCTCTTCTCCTTCCTTTGTCTTTGTGAGTTTCCTTTAACAAAACTGTTCTAGGTTTGGTATGTGTGCAGCTTGCATGACGTATTTTCCATTTTGTTTTAAATGTCATAAGAACTTTGGCAAGTGGTTCTTATTTTTCCACATTCTTTCATGAGAAAAATGAGGCTTAGGTACTTTATGTAACTTGCCTAAGGTCACTGAGCTCATAATAAAGGAGTTTGAATACCAAGAAATTCCTTCTGACATCAAATCTGGCACATATTATTGTATTATTAGAATCTCTAATTCTATATGCAATGGGATGATTATTTTAAACATCATCTGACATATTTTAACCACTTTGCCTAAATTCTAGGGATGAATCTTACTGACACAAGAAAATGAGACTGCAAAAGAATCCAATGAGACCAAAGATTCAAATCTTGACTTCATGTTTCAAGATAGACTTAAAAAGTCTTATGAGGAGAAAACATCCTAAAAATGAAAGTATTTTTAATGTGTAAGAAGCAAGTACCTGATCATATGCATGCTAAGAGCAGAGGCTGAGGTTTTAGGGTAGGTTTTTTTCTCTCATAAATTTTTAGTCTAAAAACCCGAGCTAGTAAAGTTAATGATAAAAACCACAAGATAGTCTGGCTATCCAAGTCAAAGGGAACTTTTATCCATTTTCTCTTAGAGGATCTACCTTTGCAAAATGATATACTCCAATATACTTTTCAGCTACAGTAGAGTAGAGATAGCATTATGATCAATTTAAATACTGTTTCCCAAAATACCTGAAAATATTTTGCTTGCCTGAATTAGGCCATGAATAGTAGCTGCAAATTGAGAATTGCTATGCCTCAAAGGGGCTACATAAGGAAAGTGCATGGTGCACAGATCAAATGAAGGGCATGGTTGAATCACAGAGGATGAAAACTCCAGTAAGAAAGGAGGTGGGAGTCACATGGTTGGCATGGTTGGGAGAAACTGAAGAGTTTGCATGCCAGGTCTTAGGGAAATTCTTAAAAGCTGCCAGATGATATTTACACTTGCATTTCATTGACCAAAAATTAGTTCATGGCCACATCTATCTGCAAGTAAGTCTGGGCAACACAGATTTTATTCTAAGGCAGAAAAAAAGGAAAGAGAGCAGAATGGATATTGAGGGAAAAAATAGCAGGTTGTACCATACAGGTTGAAGAAGGACATTGTATAATAATGAAATCTAGAAGAAATAGATGATTTCCTGGACAGTATGCTAAAAAGATAGACTTTAGGGAGAGATATGTCATAAATCATATATAACAAAAACACTGACATTAAATATATTGAAATAAAAGCAGTTTTCAAGAAGAACTTGGTAAAATAAGAAAAAGATTTTATTAGTCCTCTTTTAGAATGAGACAGATTTAACAGAAAACAAAACAAGGATATAAAAGAATTTAATGATACAATTAAAAACTTGAGTACATAGAGACATGCATAAATTTATAACTTTCAAATAAATTAATTATAAGTAATATATTCAGCCTCAAAGTAAGCCTTAAATTTTTTGAAAATTAAAGCTTTTATAGGCACATTCTCTGATTATAATCTAATTAACATAAAAATATGAAAAGGTGAAAAATATTAACTCTTTCAAAAAGAAAAAATGAATTTCTAGGTAAACGTGGAGCAGAGACAAAGTTAAAAGGAAAAAATAACCAAGAATGCCAAGAGCAAAGGAATAAATAGTTCACACTTATGGGACACAGTGATAAGTATATTTAGAGGAGAATCACTAACTTTAAATGCTTTTTCTGAGACAAAAATGGTACAATTGAGAAGTCTCTCCTTTCCCAGTCCTTACAATAAGTGAACTTGACAACTGGTGCATCTGATCAGGATGAAGCTCTGAGAGGTTTGTGGAAATTCTTGTTAGTGGAAGCTCTGGTCGATGGCAGCAACTGCTGGAAGCTGGGATTAACGTCACTGGAAGCCTTCATGCAGGTCGCACTGGGGTGAGTGTGCTTGGTTCAGCATGCTCTAGTGTGTTGGAAATTATCACCTCTGCAAATGTTTTCTCACCACACCACCATACCTTTAACATCAACTGGTTCAGTTTTGAATTCCTGGATTGTATCTTTTAGTGTAACACACAATGACACAGTTTTAGTGAATGTAAGTGATTGTAGGACAAGACAATAAAAATTCATGTACTCTGAAATTGGGAAGGGGTTAGTAAGGGAGGTGAGAGGAATTTAGTTTTTTGTTTTGAATTTCAAATAATAGATTTCTTTAAAATGCCTGAGTTATATTCATCTGTTTTGGAGTTTGATTATATTTTTGACCTTAAGAAAACTAAGAGTTAATCTTCAGAATCTGAGTGCTCTATACTAAGGAAGAGATGTTGCAAGAAAGTGGGTATTTGTTCCTTCAGTAAATTCAATTGAATTGAACAAAGATTTTTTTTCCTCCCATGAATAGTTGCTTTGTGAAATGGTTTTCAACACTGAAATCGGAGTGTGGTGACATGATATTGAATGCTACAGAATGGTCATAGGATATCTGGCAGAAAACACTGTTGTTTGCTTATGTATCAATACAGAGATCTAGTTCACTAATGCAAAATAAAAAATTTCTTGATAAGCAGTTATTAACAAGGAAGTTTGTTTTGGTAACAATTCAGGAAAGTTGAAATTTAAGATCTGTTATAAATATCTATGGATACAAGTTCCTTCAGCCTAATCTATAAGAGTAGAGCTTCTGCTTGACTCAAAGGAAGATGGAACTAAGTCAGTTTTTCATGTCAAATTTTATTTTGTCTGAATATGGAAGCTCTTATAGTCAGTGCTGTAGGTTTTGAGTGCTGCCAGGAGCTTCTAGTCTGCTGCTAATCTTCCTTAATCTGCCAGCAAATTGCTGTGAATGCCACGAGCCTGTGAAGACTATGGGAAAATTGGAGAAATTATTGTTTTGTTTTAATGTGTTGTTGCTTAGGAAGATCCAAATGCTGAAATGTTAAGGCCAGCTTTTATATTGTATCACAATTCCTGGAATATTTTAACTTAAAAATTTACTGGATCAAGATTATTATTTTTCTAGAAGTTTGGGAGGAAAGTGGTATTCGAGGGCACTGATTAGGGCTTGTCCATCTCACTGGTGCAACAGAAACACTTCAATTATTTTTATATGAAGTTTGATTTGGTATTTCTTACAAGGTGATTTTTCTGATGATGAAATTTATTCTAATCTAGACTAAAAAGGGCAACGTTTCACAGTAAATTTCACAGTTTAATATAATAAAAACAAACAAAAATGTAAGAAAAGGAAGAAGGAACTGGTGGGTAATATAGAAAAAATATTATGTTATTCTGACTGTTAAGGACACTCAGTCTTAGGTCCTCGTATGATCCAAAAATTAAGTTTTCCTGAGATTTCATCCTGAAACTTCTTTAGAAGGCATTCTTAGATAGTAAGGAGCTTGAGACTGTGTGAAAAGGGCCTCAAGGATGTTGGATTATAATTACTTGTGATCAAATGGCAAAGAAACAGCTAAATTGAGATAGGGGTTTTTGTTCACTTGTTTTAGTACAGTTTTGTTGACTGGTAGCTTCAGTGAGCATTTTATTTTTCCAAAATCATTCCTGGGACTGAGAAAGTTGCTCAGTTATTGACCCCATTCTATGGATGTGGAAACAGTGGAAAAGAGAATACAATAAATTCTACTTTCAAACGCAGCCCCTGCTGGTGTTTACACAGAAGTCCCTTCTTGTCAGCTTCAGCTGGGCTGAGGTGAGCACTGCTATGCTGGGGTCTCCATGTGCTTTCATTTTCCTTTTACTCTTCGAAATCACAAAGAGGAATAGTCATTAAAAATCTGATTTGTTAAAATAAGAGAAGCTTAATTATGGCACTCTTATTCAATTCTTTCCTTTAAAAAGTTAACAAGTGAGCTGTTAGTGTTCTCTGGTGATCTATTTCACAGAAGTCTCTTTAAAATGCTGCTTGGGTGATTTAGGAAAATAAGTGTCCTTTCTGTTTCCTGTTCTGTGTCCCCTCTTACTCCCATAGCCAAAGTGAAATGTGAGAGAGAAGTTTTCTCAGAATGTCTATAAGATTCTTGAGCCCTGTACCTTTGCAAATTGCAGCACAGATGAAGCAACAGTGTTGTTGATGCGGCTTCCACATTTATGAATTTGGGGTGATAAGGGAACATCTTAGTCAAAAGCTCCATCTCTTGTAGCATATTTCTCCTATTCACCCAGTCAGTAAACTGGATCTATTACTTTGTATTTATCAACCAGGTGGAGCCTCTCTCATTCCTCATTCTCATTCTCTCTCTCTCTCTCTCTCTCTCTCTTTCTTTCTCTCTCAGACACACACACATATCATGTGCTTTTGCTATAAAGCATAAATGAAAAAATATAAGGGAAGAATGGGAAGGTGGGAGCACGATGGCTTTCAACTAGGCAGTCCTGATGTGTTGGACACTCTATCTTAAAATTTTTATTCAAGGACTATAATTTCAAATTAAATGTACAAAATAAATCTCTATTTTATTGTCTGTAGCCATACATTGTCTCCCATATGTTCTTGAATGATGAAAAAAATAGATTGCAAGTACATATACAAATACTATTGTTGCATATTCAATGACCAAAATATAAAATCCTTCACTTATTGTGGCCCGTGAGGCTTTTACTGATGTTGACAAAAGTGTCATGGGATCTATAATTCCACAGAGTGGAGGGATCTCATTTCAACTTGTGTTTCAATTAGTAAGTAGCCTAGCCCACGGCATAGCATCACCGCAACAGAGACAGGAGGAGCAGAGCAAACCACCCGGCTCAGAACGGACTCTGCAGGCAGAGGGAGGAGTGGAGCCCTGAACAGTGCCATCATTCTTGGGCATAAGAATGCAGGCATGGACATTTTGCAGAGTAATTAGAGGGTAGCAAAGCCTTTAAAACAATAAAGAATTGATATTATAACTTTGAGAAAATGTATGTGCAAATACCAGAGTTTCATAAGGCTACTTGAACCAGTGAGTAACCTCCCATTGCAAAGTGTTTTGGGACAAGAATGTTATGAGACAAGTAGGTAGGCACAGCAGGACCTAGGAGAAGATAAACCTAGGTTATATCAAAGTAGATACTGCTTTCTTTGCTATTAAACTCAGTGTTTTCACCAATGCCTTAGCAGGGAGATTAGAACTTAATATGTAATTTTATTACTTTTTAAGAATTTATCTTCTTTATTTTTTATTATTTAGATATATTTTATTGATTATGCTATTAGAGTTGTCCCAATATTTTTCCCATTTGCCTCCCTCCACCTGGTACTGCCATTCCCTCTAGCAATCCCCAAACTTAGTTCATGTCCATGGGTCATGCATATAAGTTCTTTAACTACTCCATTACTTATACTATTCTTAACACCCCTCTGTCTATTTTGTACCTACCAGTAATACTTCTTAATCTCTGCACCTATCCCCCATTCTTCCCCTTCCCCTCCAGCTGATTACCCTACAAGATATCTCCATATCTGTGATTCTGTTCCTGTTCTAGTTGTTTGCTTCGTTAAATTTTTAGATTTAGTTGTTGATAGTTGGGAATCTGTTGCCATTTTAATGTTCATAGTTTTGATCTTCTCTTTCTTAAATGAGTCTCATTAACATTTCATGTAATAATGGCTTGGTGATGATGAACTCTTTTAACTTTACCTTGTCTGGGAAGCACTTTATCTGCCCTTCCATTCTAAATGATAGCTTTGCTGTATAGAGAAATCTAGGTTGCCAGTCCTTGCTTTTCATCACTTTCAATACTTCCTGCCAGTCCCTTCTTTACTGCAAAGTTTCTTTTGAGAAATCAGCTGACAATCTCATGGGAACTCCTTTGTAGGTAACTCTCTCCTTTTCTCTTGCCACTTTTAAGATTCTCTCTTCATCTTTAACCTTTGGCATTTTAATTATGATGTGTTTTCGTGTGGTCCTCTTTGGTTCCCTCTTGTCCAGGACTCTGTGCTTCCTGGACTTGTATGTCTATTGCCTTCACCAAATAAAGGAAGTTTTCTTTCATTATTTTTTTAATAAGTTTTCAATTTCTTGTTCTTTCTCTTCTCTTGGTACTATGATTCAGATGTTGGTGCATTTAAAGATGTCCCAGAGGTTCCTAAGCTTATCCTCATGGTTTTGCATTCTGTTTTCTTCCTACTATTCTGATTGAATGCTTTTTCTTTCTTTGTGCTCCAAATTGTTGATTTGATTCTTGACTTCATCTTCTCTGCTGTTGGTTTTCTGTAGATTTTTCTTTATTTCACTTAATGCAAAATTCATATCTGCCTGGGTCTTTTTTATGCCATTGAGGTACCCACTTAGTTCCTGGAGCATCCTGATAACCAGTGTTTTGAACCCTGCATTTAATAGGTTGCTTATCTCCATTTCATTTAGTTTTTTTTCCTGAAGTTTTGTTCTGTTCTTTTATTTGGGGCATATTTCTTTGTCTCCTCATTTTGGCCGCCTCCCTGTGTATTAGGTAGAGCTGCCTTGACTCTCTGTCTTAGTAGTGTGGCTATTGTAAAAAAGTACACCTGTTAAGTTATATGGGGTGGAGCCTCAGGTAATCGGTAGGGAGGGATAACCTATGTCACTACTCTTGCTCTGTGTGGAGGAAGGCTCACTGAGTGGATTATGACACTGCCTGTCCTCTACAGTTTTGCCCAGGAGGAAGCTGTGTCCCAGAACTCACACTTCCATTCTCCCTGTATGTGACTGGTACCCTTCCAGCTGTTGCCCTGGTTTGAATCCCAGAGGCAGTGGGTCTGCATGACTCCTAAGTCCATTGTGCACCCTTTAAGAGGAGTGTCTTAGAAATCTGGCAGTTTCTTCTGCCACCCTAACCCCCACTGATTTTTATAGCCAGAAGTTATAGAGATTTATCTTCCCAGTGCTGGAACCTTGGAAGGAAGGGCTGGTTGGTATAGACTGGGGCTAGGATCCCTTGGTCCCAAGGTTTCCCTCCCACATTTTTACCTACCACACATGGATATGGGACTACCTGTTCTAGTCTCTGTGTCTTTCCAAACCTCTCTGCATCTTTGTCTCTACTACCTGTCTTGATGACTGTGGCTTCTTTAAATCCTTGGTTGTCTGACTTCCACATAGCTTGGTTTTCTGATAATTCTGGGTGATATTTGTTATATAGTCTACTTGTCTTTTTTGCTATAATTTTGTGCAGAGGTGAGGCATGTTTACCTGTGCCTCTATCTTGAGTGGAAGTCTGTAATTTTATTTCATTGTATTAGATTTTTATTATACTTAATTTGCTTTTTCACAAAAGTATATAGCAGGGTGCCTACGTGACAATGTAACAGTGACAATGTTTGAGTTAGTTGTAATATTCAGCAAGAAAATCCCTTTAAACTGTGTAGATTTACTAAGACCAGTGTCCCCTAGAAGAAGAAGTATTGACACTACAGAATAAGTATGGGCAGCCTCTCAGAAAACTGGCATAGGTCACCTTGGATGATTTCATTTGGGGATAAATACCTTTGAGTCACTGAGAAGTGGCTTGGAGAAGCCCCTCCAAGGTAGCCTTGGATGGAGAGTGGCTGAATGATTCTCAAGGGTTACTAAGGGTGTCTTTCTTTAAAAGGGTCAGTGTATAACCTGACGGCTACTCTAGAGGGAGAAAGATATGCAAAACAAAAGATATTTATCACTTAGGTATGGATCCCAGAAGATGGAAAAAGGATGTTGTGTGGGCCAATGATATGAATATAGGAACCATTCTGAACCCAGCATTCCTTGTTTTTTTTTTTGAGGGCTCTGGTGATGGCTGAGCATGTCTATGAAGAGTGTGAACACACAGATTTCTGAAGCCTGGGGAACTCAGGCATGAGGTATCTTTGGCCAAGTTGACCTGAAGGAGTGGGATCACTCTTCAGGGGCTGGATGAGAGCATCTAGCATTTCCTCTCAGATGTGGGGGGAGACTGGTGTCAGCAAGAAACAAGGCAGAAGTCAACTGGGAGGCCCATTGCTTGATAGTTCCTCTCCTTTCTGAACTATAGAAGTCTCCTGGATTCTTAGAGAAGTCAGGTGAGGTGTGGGGAAGCCCTGGAGAAGGAAATTATGATCTTCTTGCTTATTTGGCAGTTAGTCATTCTAACAATTAGTTTGAAAACTAAAAGAGACATGAGAGTATTTGTAGATCAGGTATTTGCATAACATTTTTATTCAGTAGATTTGGGTTCAGGTCTTTTCAATTAACCTTTTATTTTTTTGAAGCCCTACAACAAGAATCTTTCCACATATTGTGCTAAATAGATATCTAGATCAGACGAATATTACCTGACACTGCAGTCAATATTATTTTTTCAAGAAAAACTAGGTAAGAAGCCCCTCATAGAATATTCTTTATAAAGCATTTTCTTTTCTCCCCTCCATTGGTAAATGTTATATATTACATTCATATATATAAAATAAAGGTTCATATTTCATAAGAATTATTTCTGACAGTTGCACTAAATGTAAAATTGTTCTCTAATGGAAGACTAATGAGTTTTGACAATGAGGCAGTAAAAAATGAGACCTCATATTTTCAAGAAAGGCATGTGTAGGACTCCCCTCATTGCCAAATCTATCTTCCTTTAAATAAAATGTCCACAGTAAAGAAAATAAAGGTTAAAAATACCACGTTTTCTCATTAATTTCAGAATTTTCCTTGCAGGAAGTAATACAGAGCCAGTGAACTAAGTCTCACAGCTGTAGTTCCTGCAGCAGGAGTGGGCTGGAGCTGCCGCTGCAGGTTTGGGTACAGACTCAAAGTGTGGGGGGATCCTTGTGCCTCCACAGCACAAAAGTAGGTGGCCGTGAGGTCTCATTTGAAGGCTGTGATATGATGGGCTTTGGGATCAAGAGAGGCTGTAATTGTTCATCCTTCTTCACTACTCCATTTGAGACCAGTAAAAACAGAAATCCCAGGCTTTCCTCTACATTCTGTCTGTCACGAGCAGCCTCTCTGAAGTAGTGCTTGGATGATTACAGTAGATAGTGTAGTCTTCTCCCTCCCTCACGGGTACTCAGGGATGTAGGGCTTTGACCACTTTCACCTCTCTACCTAATCTTGTTCATACAGAACATTTCAGAAGGAGTTCACTGATTATCCCTATAACCTAGTTCCTCCTTAGGAAAGCTCAGATAAGTGACACTGAACCTTGTGTCTATCCCTGAACATTGTGTGACAGTTCCTTTACCCTCAATAAGCCCTTAATTCACAGTCTAGTTGAAGCCACAGAATCACTGCTAATAGCTTTTCATTTCTTTCCTTCTGTCTAGTTCATGAAAGACTCACATTTAGGTGCCTTGAAAGCTAAAAGGGGGTCTCAAAATATGGCAGTTTTTTCTTTCTTTACAGAAACATGATTTCAATGGATTGTTCTAGCCAATTAGAATCTTTTCAGGCAATGCATTAATTTCCTCCCTTTTGTTTAGAAAAAAAATCTTTTGAACAGTTTTTTCTTGTGAATGGAAACAGTGCCCCCTTTAGGATATTCAGAGAAATGACTGAGAAAGCAATCAATTGAATAGTGTAAACAAGTAGAATTTGCTTTTTGTAAGCATATGAGGTGTTTCTAAAAATTTCTTAGCAAATTAATTTTTAAAAATCTCATTGATTTAGTCAGGACATGTGTCAAGTGACAAAAATGTAATTCACATAAGCCTAGGCAGCAAGAGAAATGCATTAGCTCCTAAAACCCTGGCAAGTGCACAACTGTATTGGGCTTCTGGGTGTCCAGAATGCCAGGGAACTGAATCCTGCCAGGAATCTCCTTTCATTCCACTTCAATCTGTATATCAGTTTCATTTACTGAGACTACAACACAGGAGACATGGTTGCAAACATTTTCTAGCTGGGGATTATCTCACAGAGTAGCCTCTAAAGAAGGACCAAGTACCCTTCTTTTCTATCTCAAATTAAAAAAAAATCTGGGCTTGGGATTTGCTTACCTTAGACTGACAGGTTTTCCTTCAGGGGGTTAATGTGACTGCAGCAAGGTGCATGTGATAGGAGCCACTCAGCTGGGTCGGGCATCTACCCCTAGGTTAGTCAGGAGTGCCTGAGGTGGCTACCTCGAGCAAGATGGTGGACCCCATTCAGACCACATAGTTAGAGTTTATATTTTATAAGGATGGAGTTGCTGTTCTGAGTGGACAAAATAGGTGATGCTCACCATGGTAGTGATGCCCACCATGGTAGTGATGCCTCAACTGTGTGGACTATTGGTGGGGGAAGATTGGGAGGGCAGATAGTTTTCATGTTTTTAGGATTCCCCCAACCATGAGTAGCTACTTTTGATGAACTGGTCTGTTTATAATCATCTTGTTTTCCTACAAAACAGTGTATCTTTCCTGCACCATGTTAATTCTTGGAGATCATCACAGCTTCTTCAGGTCCTCACTTAACTCTTACACAAAGTTGAGGAAGAAGGAAGAAAATATGATATTAATACCTAATATGTACTGAGCTTCACAATACACCAAGCACTGTGTTAAGTGAATGAATAATCTCATTTGATCTTCAGAACATCTATATTTTACAGAAGAGGAAACTGGAGCCTACAGGGGTTAAATAATAAGCTTAAGGTCATGGAGCTGGTATAAGATGGAGTGGGAGTCAACCCAACCATCTAACTACTGGGCTAATGCCTGGTCCTGTGTTTTTCTGTGTAGGTATAAGAGGCTTCTGTTTAGGATTTGGGGGCAGTAATTTTTTACCTGTTATACTCACTGCAGTCAACGTGGGACAACTTTATACATCTAATTTCTCAATTTAAAAAAAATCTTAAACTCAATCCTCTATTGTCTCAAGCAAGATCCCACTGAAATTCCCTTTCCTGTATGAACTCTTCATAACTAATAGAACCATCCAACATTGATTTTTTGTCCTTGACAACACTTGAGGAAAAAATAGAAGGCATTAGAAGAAATAAAAGACATTATAGTCAAAAGTACATATGAAGCACCCACCAAGTATCAAGTGATATGATAAATGATAGGATGTGAGTATTAAATAATTTCACCAGACCTCGTCTTGGTATTTAAGGAGTTGTAAGTTAGGCAGATTAAAATAACATGTAGAGAGAAAAAGTTAACAGTGAAAGAGGTACATCTTTTGGAGGGGGGTATAAGCTCTAAATTTAGGGGAGAGAGAGATTTTAGAAAGCCACCGGAACTTAGTGCAGCCTCTTTGGAGGAATTGAGATCTGAAGAATACATAATGTTGAGAGGGGGGGGCGGGGAGAGAGAGAGAAACAGAGAGAGAGAGAGATACAGGCAGGAGTGGTTGGGGTTTGGTGGGTCAGGGGAGAGGGTCAAGAAAGAAAATTCAATAATGAAAAACAAGGAGAAGATGCTTTTCAACTTGCAAGAGGGATTGATAAGAATCAAAAGACTTAAATAATGTGCTGGGGTAGAAATGCTAAATAAAGGATGAATCTGAGAGCACTTAAAAGAAAAAAAAACTGACTAGGTTTGGTACCTGATTATAAACTCTCAAAGTTTCAAGCCTGAATAAAGGAAGGATGTGTTGCTACTTACAGAAACTGGGGAGTATGGAGAGGGACCTGAATTGGGAAAGTTTTTGAAATTGAGATAATAGTTATGGGTTAAGTGAACATGGCCAAGTGAGAGCTGGAGACACAGGACAGAATTTTAGATGATTGGAAAATGCTTACATAGAACAGAAACTCAATGTATGACATATATTATTATGCATTATCATATGTAACCTGTGGTATTATCATCAGTGTGAATGTACATTTGTCCCACTAGACTGTGAGCTCCTTAAAAACAAGGACTTTCTCCTAGTCAGTCTTGATTTCCCAGTATCTGACATATGATAGGCACACGTTTGATCTACTCATCTGTTAAAAATAAAGTAGGGCTTGCATAACACAGATTGGATGGCTTAACCAACAGAAATTTATTTCTCACCATTCAGGAGGCCAGAAGTCCAAAATCAAGGTGTCAGAAGGTATGAGCCTCTTTCCTTGGTTTGTAGATAGCAGCCTTCTCATTGTATCCTTGTGCTGTCTTTTACCTGTGCTTGAGCACCCACGATGTCTTTCTGTGTCTTAGTCTCTTCTTATAAGGGCACCAGTCAGATTAGATTAGGGCCCACCCTAATGGCCTAATTTTAACTTAAAGGCTCTGTTTTCAAATGCAGTCACAGTCTGAGGTGCTGGGAATTAGGGCTTCAACATAGGAATTTTGAGGGAACAATTCAACCCAGCCCATACAGTAGGAATAGAACTTTTTTCAAAAGGTGAGCATAGAGAGCTGAGGTAATGTACTTCATATATTATAGTATCTGTGTGCTGGGTACTTGAAGAAGGTGGGAGAAGCAGAATTCAGGAATTCTTTCCTTATGATCTGGTGCAGATTTTGGATTTATAAAATACTATGAATTTTTAGAAATTTTAAATAAAAAGCTTATATATTTCTAAAAATCATTCATTTAATCAAGATATATTTACGCAAAGTATTAACTGATGATTTTAAAACTTTCTCCCCTAGATGGGGTTATATCACCTTTTTCATTCTTTTTTAAAAAATTTAAATATTTTATTGTTTATGCTATTATGGTTTTCCCAATTTTCCCCCCTTGCTCCCCTTCACCCAGCCTATCCCTCTCTCCCACAGTCAATCTCCACACTGTTGTCTTGTCTTACAAGGCTTGCTGGATTGATCATTTTAGTATCATGTAGTGACTTTCTTTGTTTCTCTTTATGGCCATTGTTTTGAAGTCTATTTTGTTAGATATAAGTACTACTACCCCATCTTTACTTTTCTGTCTCCATTTGCATGAGATGTTTTCCTCCATCCCTTCACTTTCAGCTTGTGTAAATCTTTTGTTCTGAGATGGGTTTCTTGTAGACAGCAAGTATACAGGTCATTTTTTCTTATAAATACAGCAACGCTATATCTTTTAATAAGAGTGTTCAATCCATTTGCATTTAAGGTTATTATTGATAGGTGCTTATTCATTGTCATTTTTTCCCTTTGAACCTATGTTGCTCTATTTCTTCTTCTTAAAGCAGTCCCATTAACACCTCTTGCAATAATGGTTTGGCGGAAATATACTCCTTTAGCCTTTTTTTTTTTTTGGTCTGGGAAATTCTTTACTTCGCCTTCCATTTTAAATGAAAGTCTTGCTGGATAGAGTAATCTTGGTTATAGGTCCTTGTTTTTCCTTACTTGGAATACTTCATGCCATTCCTTTCTGACCTATAGTGTTTCTGTTGAGAAATGAGCTGACAGCCTTATCTGGCCTGTAGTGTTTCTGTTGAGGAATCAGCTGGAAGCTTCCTTGTAGGTAACTAACTGTTTCTGTTTTGCTGCCTTTAAGATTCTCTCTTTGTCTTTAAAATTTGCCACTTTAATTGTGATGTGTCTTAGTGTGTACCTCTTTGGGGTCATCTTTTGTGGGACTCTCTGTGCTTCTTGAACTTGTGTGACTTTTTCCTTCACCAGATTAGGGAAGTCTTCTGTCTTTATACAAATGCTTGAAACAGGTTTTCTGTCCCCTGCTCCTTTTCTTCTTCTTCTGGTAACCCTATGATGTGAATATTGTCACTTTTCATGTCAACCCAAAGCTCCATCAAACCATGCATATTCTTTTTTAAATATATTTTATTGATTATGCTATTATAGCTGTCCCAATTCCCCCCACTTCATTCCCCTCCACCCTGCACACCCTCTCCCATCCACATTCCCCCCCTTTAGTTCATGTCCATGTGTCATAAGTTCTTTAGCTTCTACATTTCCCATACTATTCTTACCCTCCCCCATCTATTTTCTACCTACCATCTATGCTACTTTTTTTCACTAACTTTTTCCCCTTTCTTTCCCTCCCACTCCCCTGTTGCTAACCCTCCATGTGATCTCCATTTCTGTGGCTCTGTTCCTGTTCTAGTTGTTTGCTTAGTTTGTTTTTGTTTTTGGTTCAGTTGTTAATAATTGTGAGTTTGCTGTCATTTTACTATACATGTTTTTTATCTTCTTTTTCTTAGATAAGTACCTTTAACATTTCAAATAATAAGGGCTTGGTGATGATGAACTCCTTTAACTTGACCTTATCTGAGAAGCACTTTATCTGCCCTTCCATTCTAAGTTGAAAGCTTGGCTGGATAGAGCAATCTTGGATGTAGGTCCTTGCCTTTCATGACTTGGAATACTTTTTTCCAGCCCCTTCTTGCCTGCAAGGTCTCTTTTGAGAAATCAGCTGGCAGTCTGATGGGAACTCCTTTGTAGGTAACTCTCACCTTTTCTCTTGCTGCTTCTAGGATTCTCTCCTTCATTTTCACCTTGGCTAATGTAATTATGATGTGCCTTAGTGTGTTCCTCCTTGGGTCCAACTTTTTTGGGACTCTCTGAGCTTCCTGGACTTCCTGAAAGTCTATTTCCTTTGCCATATTGGGGAAGTTCTCCTTTGTTATTTATTCAAATAACTTTTCCACTTGTTGCTCTTCCTCTTTCCCTTCTGGTACCCCTATAATTCAGACGTTGGAATGTTTAAAGATGTCCTGGAGGTTCCTAAGCCTCTCCTCATTTTTTTGAATTCTTGTTTCTTCATTCTTTTCTGTTTCATTGTTTCTTTCTTCCTTCTGGTCCACTCCATTGATCTGAGTCCCAGTTTTCTTCCTATCAATGTTGGTTCCCTGTGCATTTTCCTTCATTTCACTTAGTGTAGCCTTCATTTCTTCATCTAATTTGTGACCAAATTCAACCAATTCTGTGAGCATCCTGATCACCAGTGCTTTGAACTGTGCATCTGATAGGTTGGCTATCTCTTGGTTGGTTAGTTGTATTTGCTGTGTAGCTTTGATCTGTTCTTTCGTTTAGGTGATTTTTTTTTGTCTTGACGTGCCTGTTACATAGTGAGGGGTGGAGCCTTAGGTGTTTACCTGGGTGGGTCCACCCAGTTGCTGGGTTGTGATACTGTATGTGGGGGCAGGGTCCAAGAGGGAACAATGGCACTTGCTCTGCTCTCTGCTGTACTTCAGTCCCTTCTGCTACTTCCCCCAAGCAAACTGGGCCTTTCTGGTGCTAATTCCCATGTGGGTAGGCTTATGCATGTTCTAGGACCCTGTGGTTCTCTCCAACAAACTCTCTTGTGAGGCTGGGAGTCTCTCCCTGTGCCTCAGCCTCCACAGGTGTTTTCAGTCAGTGCTCCAAGGCTCTATTTCCTGGCACTGGGGCCCTGAGTTGTACACAGTTCCTTGCTTCACAATCGCTGCCTTGGTGGGTCTGCTGGTTGCCACCCTGAACCCAGGGTCCGCCTGCTGAGGTCTTGTGTGCCCGGGATGCTTTATACTCCCGGTCTCACCACTCTTTGTGCTGCGACCCCTCTCTGCCCGGCTGCCTAACTCCACCCCTCCTACCGGTATCTATTTTAACTCCTTGGTTGTCGGACTTCTGTACAGTTCAATTTTCTATCAGTTCTGGTTGTTATCTTGTTTCTAAATTGTTGCTGTCCTTATTTTGGTTGTTCAAGGAGGCACAGTGTGTCTACCTATGCCTCCATCTTGGCCGGAAGTCCATGCATATTCTTTTTAAGCCTTTTTTTTCTTTTTGTTACCCTGACTAGCTGTTTTTTTCCACCTTGTCTTTCAAATTGCTGATTTAATCATCTGCTTCATCTAGCCCACTTTAATTCCTTCTAGTCTATTCTTCATTTCAGATATTGCATTCTTCATTTCCAACAGGTTCTTATTCATAATTCCTCTGTTATTTTCTGTGCTGATGTAGTTATCATTAAGTTTCTTGAGCATTCTTATAACCATTATTTTGAACTCTATATCTGATAATTTCCTTCAGCTCTTTTTTAAGGATTCCTCTTTTTCTTTCATTTAGAGGTTGTTTCTTTGTCTCCCAATTTTAGCTGTATTTTGTTGTTTGTTTCTATGTATTATATGTGCTTTGACTCCCTTTTTTGTGGAGTGGCCTTATGTGGTAGGGGTCCTGTGGTGTGGTCTCTTTGATCTCCTAAGCAGGATGCTCTAGAAATGTCCT
The DNA here is from genome assembly GCF_019186645.2 of Phyllostomus hastatus. Taxonomy (NCBI): domain Eukaryota; kingdom Metazoa; phylum Chordata; class Mammalia; order Chiroptera; family Phyllostomidae; genus Phyllostomus; species Phyllostomus hastatus. The sequence goes on along the minus strand of NW_025333860.1, from coordinate 77,497 downwards.
TTGTGTGGGTCATGTGGGCTCTCCTGTTGTATTGGGTCCTGATTTTTATTGGTCTGTTGTTGGTGGGAACTCCCCTCCAGCTGGGTGACTGAGAGGTTCAACCACCACCATGTTCTTGCATGCTGTTGTACAGGTGCTGACAGAAGAAAGCAAAAGAACACATAAAACAAAACCAAAACAAGCAACCCCTCCTCCAACAACAGCAGCAAAATTGATGACAAAAGAGCAAAGAACAATAAAAGAGAAAAGATATATAGAACAGTAGGGAAAGGGAAAAAGGGAAAAAGAATAAGAGAAAACCAAAGGAAAGAAAAAAGATTATGAGAGGAGAAAAGGATGAGAGCTAGTACAAGTAATGAACAGAAAAAGGAAAATGAGGAAAAGGAGCAAAGAAAAATAAAGAATAACAAAAATAAAAAAAGAAAAGAAGATGGGAAAAACAGAGTAAGCAAAGTAAGTATAAACAAGATATGTGAATAAAAACAGAAAGAAAAAAATGAAATAGAAAGAAAAAATATAATAGAAAGACTTTGAAAAAGAAAAAAATAATGAAAACAATGAAAAATAACAAAGTGAAATTTGTCTCAGCAGAGTTTAGTGCTCGCTTGCTGGATTTTCTCTTTGGATATGGTTCCAATGTTGTCTGAGACTGGTGTAACCCAGTGTCAGGTGCTGTCCACGTCTAGGCCTTGGCAGCCTGCTCAAGCTACAAGTGAGCCACAGTTCATGGCTATTTTGTTTGGGTGTGACTGTGCACAGAATGGGCCAAACTGTACTGTAAATCTGGCTTTTATTAGCACTGGGTTCAAGGGTGAGTCACCCAACTGTAGGATCCTCCTCTGCTTGTCTCTGTTTGCTGGCCTGTTGTCAGTCTTAGACTAGTCACTGACCTGGCTGTTTCTGAGAGGGTTTCTGTGTCTCCCATGGGAGGTGACTTTCACACTTCAGGGAAGATGGTGGGTGTGTTCTTCTGCACCACTCATCTGAATCTGTGCTTGATTATTTCCCTGAACTCGGCAGAACAGAGCCCCTAGTAGGCTGGTGGGCGGGGCCTCCGGAGTCTAGATTATGGGTCTCTGTGAAAGCAGGAGAGTGTTTCTACTGCTCTCCTATGAGAAGGAAGAGCCCGTCTGGTTCTTGGGAAAGTTTATGGAATGGCAGTGCCCTAAAATCAGTCTCTGACAGTCCCTAGTCTGTGTATTTTACTGTCTCTTCAGCAGGGGTTAAGATGCAGGATGGGAGAAAAGAAAGAAGAAAAGAAAAACCCCAAAACAAAACAAAGCAAAACAAAACAAAAAGAGATGCAGAGTTGGGTGAGCAGAATTCTGGAGGATGAAGTGAGTAGTATTCCACAAGTTGGAGTAATTTATCTTCCCCTGGGAGGGGCTTTCTCTTCTCAAGAAAAATGGCTGCTGCAGTATTGAGGTATATCCTGGCATAGAAATCCCCATAGCTGCTCTCTCACATGTATCCCCAATGCCTCCCATTCCAGACTCTCCTTGTGCAACTCCAGTCCATGCGCCTTCCCTTCTCCAGAGCCCAAGGTGAGTGGCCGTGAAAACAAAACCTGTGCTTTGGCCCCTTTAAGAAAATAAAATAGTGACTTCAACTCCAGTAGACTCTGTCTGCCCCAAGTGGACAAAAATCCCATGGCCTTTTACTGCTGGATGCTACAAGGGCGGCTGATCATGGCATTTCCACTGCTCTGTGCTTAAGGAGCCCAATCCAGGGTCCAGGCTACTCTCCTCTCAGAGGGAAGTTCCCATAACTGTGCTGTAACCATAGCCCACCACCCTGTGAACATGGCTGGACCCTTTAATGACCTTACCCATGGTACCAGTCTAAGGGTGTTTTTTGCCCATTCTTGGTTAAAAAATCTCTTTTTTGGAGTAGTCTTCAGTTTATTTCAAGTGACTATTCCTTTCTTTAGTTGTATTTCCAGTTGGTTTGGGTAAGGGGTGTGAGAAATATCCTCCTACTCCACTACCATCTTGTGACCACCTTTTTCATTCTTAATCTTTATTTGTGTTTTCCCTTTTTTTACTTCACAGACTTTATATATCTTTTGGATTTATTTATAAAGACTAATTTTTTTGCTTCTAAATTAATTTCTACTTTTACTTTTAGACTTTCTCCTTTTTTGTTTTATTTTGTTTATTTAAAAATTCTTGAAGATTTGTCTCCTTTATTATACTCTTTTTTTATTAAAATTTTTATTTATTTATTTTTAGAGAGGGAAGGAAAAGAGATAGAGAGAGAGAGAGAAACATCAATGTGTGGTTGCTGGGGGTCATGGTCTGCAACCCTGGCATGTACCCTGACTGGGAATTGGAACTGCGAAACTTTGGTTCGCAGCCCATGCTCAATCCACTGAGCTACACCAACCAGGGCTTGTCTCCTTTATTATACTCTTTAACTTATTAATAAATGTGTTCAAGGCTTTACTTTTTTATGAGTATTGCTTTGAATGAATCCATAGATTTTTATATGTACTGCTATCATTAGTGTTAATTTTTAATGGCGTACCATTTTAACTTTTAGTTTTCTGACATAGAAATTGCTTAATGGTTGATTTCTTTGCCATTCATTTACTGGCTATCTTCTAATTATTAATTTTAGTTTATTGTATTATGTTCAGAGAATATGGTTTTTATGAACATTTCTAATTGTTCATTTGAGTCATAGTACATGCTCATGTTTTGGTAGATGATCCATAGTTGTGTGTGTGTATGTATGTTATTTTTCATCTCTTTCTTTGTTTTTCTGTGGAATAGATATTAAATTAGTCCATAATTAATGGCAAACTATTTGTGTATTTCCAACAAATTCTGCTTTACATTTTTTTATTATTTTTATTTTTTTTTAAAGAATTTTATTTATTTATGTTCAGAGAGGGACGGGAGGGAGAAAAAGAGAGAGAGACACACACACATATCAATGTAAGGTTGCTGAGGGTCATGGCCTGCAACCCAGGCATATACCCTGAGTGGGAATCGAACCTGTGACACTTTGGTTCGCAGCCTGCGCTTAATCCATTGAGCTATGCCAGCCAGGGCCTGCTTTACATTTTTTGTGCAATGTTGTTTTATGAATAAAACTAGGCTTATTCCTCCATCCATTTATGAATTCAACAAATAACTATTGCAAATCAATTATATTTCAGATCCCAGATGAGCTTTTAGGCTATGGCAATGAGCAAGACAGACTCAATCTCTGATGCTGTGGAATGTGCAGTCTCTTAGAAAAGGTGACATCAACACTCATTTGGTGATGGCCTGTAAGTATGGAGGATGTGGTGACAGGAGAAGTACAGGGTGCCCTGCTGGAAGTGTAGCAGGGAGTTGTATACCAAAGTCAAGGGGGCTAGGAAAGACCTCCTGAAGAATTAACATTTAAATTAAAATTGACATATTTTAAGATCTGAAAGCAGACAATATAATTCAGGGTTCTAGAGAGAAACTTGTGTATACACATAAAAAAATGGAAAATTTTAGGAAAGTTTAATGTGGCACTAATTATAAAGTATAAACAAGGTATAGGGAACAAATAAGGGATCGTGCTGTACTTTGGAACTAGCATTGCTCAAGGCCTAAAACAGAAAGGAGTGATTATAGGAACCTGGAGATAGACTGTTTGGAGGATCTGTCTTAAAGAGCTGACTGTGTGGTAGAGGGTCAATGTCAGCCTATGTCAGTCTCCCAGGGCAGAAGGTAGGGGAATGAATATATACCTTCACCTACGTTCCTCCTTCTCTCTGATCTCTGCAAGTACTTCTCTTGGGCCAACACCAACTAATAACCAAAAGGCAAAAGAGCCCATTGGTATATTCCCTATAGTTCAGCTACCTGGGCACAGAGCAGGGTGCAGAAGAGTGGCAAGGAGACCTGGAAAGGCAAACAGTAGAAATTAAGCTTCAGTCTAATATGAGTCGAGTGAGAGATGGGAGATGAGGTCAGAGTGTGGCAGGAAAAGAAAACTCCAAAAGTTTCTTATGCTCTGTAACTGTAACACTTGCAAAATTTCACACAGGACTGTAGAAGCTGACAAGTCGTAACCAAAGCAACGGCCAGTTACTCAAGGTTGTACACAGACTCCGTGATAAGCTCCTGTGCTCTGTAGCTTCTGCAAATTCCTCCTGCGTTTTCTCTTTGTTTCCCATATAAGGTAGCTGGACCTAACTTCCGCATTCAGCTTCTGTAACCTTGCTTCGCCATGTAGGTAGGAAACCCGGGACTATTTAAACCCCGGGAGAGTGAGGATCGGTGCTCAGAGGATTTGGATGTTAACCACCCCCTCTGGGCCCCTGGGTAATAAAGTTTGTGCTTCATTGTCTCCCCACGTGTGGGTGGATTTTCCACAACAAGAGAAGTAAGCCAGAGTTTAGGATCTTGTCCTGTGGGAAGTGGGAAGTTGCTGATCAATTTTAAGCAAAATAGTGAACTGACCACATTTGTGATTTTAGATGATAACTCTGGCTACAATAAGGAAAATTCCTTAGGTGGAATGATGGCCTCCTTCACAGGATGGGGGCATTAGAGAAGGACGACCTATAGAGTGGTGAGATGAGGAGCTCAGTTTTAGTTCTGGGCTGAGGAGGTTCTTGGCTAGAGATACAAATGTGTCAGTATAGAGCCATTAAATGGTGTTTGAGGTTTAGGAGTTGAGGGGATAACATAGAATCTGTCTGTAGCATATAAGTGGAATTAGGGACCTCAGAACTCAAGAAATTGGCAGAAGAGGTACAGTGTGCAAAGGAAGAAGAAAGTAGAGATGGGTGGGAAGGTAGGGAAAAATGTGGAGAATTTTTAGAAAAGAAGTCATGCTTTTGAACCATTTAATGATAGGTGTACTCCTGGCATGCTCTAGATGAGTCACTATGGGATTCTGTATCCAGGATATCAGGATAAGGTTAGTGAGGTCATTTCAAGTAAGAGAGAACTTAATGCTGACATTTGACAGAGTTTCTTCATCTTCAGGAGGGACTCTGGTCTAGAAATCTGAAACCCATCTAAGGAAGATATGGGTTACAGTGAATTTTCTTCTTGCAAGATTCCATGTCTGCAGATTCTGTTTTTGTGAAGTTGTTGAAAGCTGGAATGTGCCATGTATTTGTGAAGAAAAGTATGCAATCCATGAGACTGGACACTCTTATTGTAAATGAATCACCTACTTTTGTTTGCCTTCATGGCTAAATTCAGACTGTTAAAAATAATTACGAATGATTCAAGACTTTTGGTCCATTAGATTTCCTCCGACAAGAAAATATTTGAAAATCAAGATATCAAATTAATTAAAAAATGGCCAGCTACCTTTCTGCCCAACCTACATATATATGAAAACAAGATTTTATAGTTTAGATATTAGAAAGTAGTTAACAGATTCAGAGGCACAGTGACCTTAAACATGTTAAAAATAAAATTCTAATATTAGATAGTGAGGCTGTGTCTAAGTTTTATTAAAATTCTTGGTGAGAGAGTTATTAATATGTTCTTAGAAAAAAGATATAAATGTACAAACGGTAAAATAAAATATCGGTAGAGTTGATAAAAACAATTTGGGGTTAATTTTTCTTTCAGGATATGAACTCATGACACCTTTGCCATTTTTGTTAGGTTAACCTCTAATATAGGGAAGTATAACCCATGTAAGCCTTTTCTCAGTTGTGGATTGCTAGGTAAATGTGCTGTAATAGCAAAAGTACATTTCCTAAGAGTTTCAGGTAAGTGCTCACTAGAAAATGCTCTTGAAAGGTGGAGGGAAAAATAAACAACTACGAATCATCATTTTTCTTCCCAGACTGGGATTTTGCTTTCACAATGTTATTAATGAAGGACCATGGCATTTAAAACTGCTTTCCCTGATACGGTTCAAATGACCATGTCATGCAGGAGCTCAATCCCCAGAGTTTCTAGGTCAGCTGTTCCTTCAAGCCAGAAATGTCAAACAGGTTTTAGGAAACTTATCAGATTTATTGAAACTTAAGTTTCTTTCCTTCAAATTTCCTGCCGATTTTCCCCAACCCTCATTACTGAATGCAGGCTGGCTGAGAATGACTCAGTAATATTGTGAAAGGTCTAATGCAGTGATCTTCAAACTAGGGAAGAGATGTACATTTTAAGGGAATTAGTTTCCAGATCTTCAACTCCTCTGTACCTTTTCCTAAAAATGATCTGCCTGAGAGCTTGACTGTGATTCTCATTTCCTCTCTCTTATTTCACAACTGTCCGTCTCCAACGTTACGTAACAAGGAATCCTTCTTTGCAGCCAAGCTTTAAAAACCTCTAGGGCATTAAGAAAAGGAGTATTTATTTTTTATTGGTGCCAGGGAAGCATTCTTTAATCAGAGCATTATAGATCTGACTCCAGTCATTTTATTAAGAATTTCATTTCCAAAAAATGTTTCCTTTTATGTTAAAAACCATTTAAAATTATATTTGTTTTCATCAAAAGTGCATTAATAATAATTATAGTCACAACTGAATCCAGAAAAACTAACTTCCAACAATTAGAGTAGTATGATCAGAGGAAGTTGAAACATTTTCAATTATAACATTTTTGTTTGCAGACTTTCTTAGGTGATTGATAAAAGACTTTTAAAGAAATATATATTATGTTAAATTCTGCAGATGTTGAATGAAAGTATGATTTTAAGAAAAGAAAGAAGCAATATAAAATCTTCAATTGTTAATGAAAAGTTTGTGCATGAATTTTAATTGGATATTGATGGGTATCAAATCACTTTGGTATTAAGATTTCATTGCACAGCTCTGGCTGGTGTGGCTCAGTGGATTTGTTGCAGAACACAGGGCCAAGGGAGGGAGTACGATACATTATTACTGAAAGTACCCCCCACTAGGTTTGCATTGTCTGCCACCAGAGGAAAGAGGTCTCTCAGTGCCAGAGATTTGTGTAAAGGAAAGGAAATGTTTATTTAAAGCTATACAGACTTAAAGTAGTGACCTAATGTCTTCATTAAAATATTAAAGTCCTTTAGGATACCCACAGATGCACACAGTCCTTCCTTCTCTCTCTGCCCTAATTTGGGGTGCTGTATCTCAGGAAAAGAAGTAGATTCAGGCTCCTGACACCATCAGCTGTGTCATCGGCCAGGATCAAGCCATGTGGTTCTCCTCTGCCAAGCTGTGGGGGTCTGCACCTTGGCCAAAGCTGCATGGTTCTCCTTGGCAAAGCTGTGAGGGGCTCTCCACTCTGGCAAAACTGCATGGTTCTTCCCTTAATGGCTGTTGCATCTGGGTTTAAATCCCCATGCCAATCTTCCTCTGCAGCCCCATTTCTGACTCTTCCCACAATCGGCTACACTAGTTAGCACTCCCATATCCTTCCAGCTTTACTGGGTTGCCATAGGGAGTCTGGGCAGGTGTGGCCCCATGGCATGGAGCCAATCATCTCCAAGCTCTCACACAGGCGCTGTAACCAAGGTGAGTTGCCTCCCAATTATATCTTGGGTGGAAGTCACTTCCCTCCCCCTGGCTCAAAGCATGGCCACAGCTATTTAACATATCTATGCAACCAGTTAAAGGTTATAGGTATGTTAAATGACCATGCCAGAGGTTAGCTGCAAAGCTGTTGCTATGCAAAACAGCTCTGCTTGTTCCAGTTTCATGTGTCCCTTACCCCAGGTCACACCTGTTGGGGGAAAGGGTGAGGACATCTTATATATCTTTCTAATATTTCTTGAACACCTTGAGTTCTTGATCCCATTCCAAATCCCTATTTGGGGCCCCCTTCTTGGCTTCACCTTGTTTCAGATTGAGTGCCAGCCCGTGAACTAAAAGGTCACCAGTTTGATTCCCAGTCAGGGCACATGCCTGGTGTGTGAGCCACGTCATGAATTGGGGGCATGTGAGAGGCAAACAATAGCTATATCTCTCATACACACATCCATCGTTCTCTCCTTCTCTTTCTCCTTCCCTTCCCCTCTCCCTAAAAAGAAATAAAATCTTAAAAAAAGATTTTGTAACCGGAAAAGACACTGGTGTTCAGGCTGCCTGTCACTACCAAATACAATAAGCAATGACAGTGATTGAATCTTTTATAGGCGCTTTATTCAGATGGCCAGTGATCCGAGAAGACGGTGGGTTCATACCCTAACAAACCATCTTCCTTTTTCTTTCCCAGCCAGATCTTTTATAAGGGAGTTGGGGGAGGGCAAACAAGGTTCCAGTGAAGGCCTTTGAAATTCAACAATTGCCTCCAAGGGGGAAGGGTAGTCGCTTGCTTCTTCCTGGTACAGATGTCTCCAGTAAGGTAATCTCCAGCCAGTGCCCAGGAGGTCAACTGCTTTATCTCAGGCGCCAGGATGGGCCTTATCTGAAACAAAAACTTAACATACACATTACTTGCTAGATTTATGACTATTTACCTTAAGCTAAATTTTGCCAAGTCTTAAACCCCTATCATTTCCTCTGGTGGTGGACTTAATGGACCTGGGGGCTTCTTTCAATAATAGTATATCGTCCCAGGCCCCCCTTGTTTATTCTGTAACATGTTTATGTTCAATATTCTAACCATTCTTGAAATTTATATCTTCTACAGACTGGTGGAAAATATCAGTCATTGAAATTCAAGCAACTTCTCAAAAGTTTTCCCTTAAATTTGAATCTGAATGAAGAAAGCCAGAACAAAAGACTTTTAAATCTGATACCACTCACTTTTCTGAATTTGCAGATGTTCTATATATGAAATTATCAGACGGTGCAATTCTGAGACACTGTAAAGGAGGTTATCTTCCTCAGCCTCACCATTAAGCTGAAAGTGTTTCCTTCTGTCAAAAGAGGTTTAAACCTCTGTTGCTGTAGTCAATGAAAAGTGCTGATTCCAGGTGTGGCAGAGAGAATGAGGCTGCCAAAGAGAAGTGAGACAAGGAGCTCGAGAGAGAGAGTACATAAAAGCTCCCTGCTGCTGGTTCTGTTTATAAAAACCAAAGCAGGATACACGTGTTAGCAAAGCATATTAGTAAGAAGCAAAGTATGGGTGACATTATTTGAACATTTGGATTCAACCCTTCCTAAAAAGGTAGTTAATATGGTTTCTCAGATTTTTTTAGAAACAATATTTTGAGTGATTTTTTTTGCTTTAGTTACTTTGATATGTGTTCTCTCTTATTTGTGTACAGATTTATGTAAAAACATTTTTTATTTCTCAATTTTACCTATAATAACAATATACTTATTATGCTCACCTGCAAAAGTTATTGAGTAAACTAATTTATATTCTGAAGATGTAACTCTGGGAACTTATGTATGGACAAAGTATTCATTTATATGGAAGAGTATTCAGAATATGTTAGTTTTTTGCTGTAGGAAAAAATTAGAAAAAAGCATCGATAGCAACACTCAGCCATATGAAAAAAAAGTTTAAGACGTTCTCACCAAAAGAATTTTCCTGTGATAATTTGGAAAGGTTATAAATTTCTTTTAAATTCCTGCATTCTTCATTGAGTTACATAGCATGACACTTGGGACATTTATTAACACCTGACAAAAACTATATTTTAAAGTTGAAGTATTATTGGAAAACGTATTGTAGAAGATTAAAATATTGGATATTCACAAACCAAATAATTACAAACTGATGTTAAAAAAGCACAACTTCCCTATGTAAAAAAAATCAGTAATGATAACAGTGTTAATTTTACTTCAGACTTTAATAATGATAAAAGAAATCAGGTATATGCAACTACCACCCTAGAAAAAGTGAGAACAGGCTATAAGTATGTGCTCAGTACAGCATTATTTTCATACGCGTCTTTCTTGTAATCTATGTGTCTATCAAATAAATGACATTGAGAGGCTGAAGCATTTTGTCACTCTTTGGGGCGGAATAGGGTCTATTGATTAATAAGCTATACATACAATGTGTGATCCTAGGTAAGTTAACCTTTTTGAGCGTTAAGTTCCTCATATAAAAATGGGATATCAGTAGTACCTACAGCATAGATTTCTTGAAACTACTAAATGAAATGATACATGTTATGCATCTATCAAAATGTGGGGCACATCTACATACTCAGTATGTTAGCTACTACTACTATTATTACTACCAATACAATATCATCATTACTATTAATTACATATGCCAAATAGTCTCTTTTTCTTTGAGCTAGTCCAGAATGCCTAGTTAACATAGCTATAGGGATGACAAAATAAAAAAGTTGTCATTTTTTATTTTATCATGTTTAATGAGGAAAACATTATTGACTAATAAACTTCATTCAAAAACACTTTAAAAAATTCATAGCTGCCAATTAAGGATGTTATAGGCATTGTTGCTCAATAGCAGTTCAATAAACAAATAAAACTCAGTCCCTAATGACTAAAACTTGCATTTTAATAGAGATACAGTGAAAAATACATGTATAAAAACACAGATTGAAGACATACAAAAAGTTCCATAAAGTGTTAGGTTTGCTACACTAGGAATATATGTAGAGTTTTAGTTAGGGTTAAAAAAGAGGAAGTCTTCTGCTCTACCTGGTCAAGTAGGTAAGGACAAAGATTCAGGGAGAGGGGAAACTTGAGAACAACTTGAATGATAGTGAAGTGGTTGAGAGGACATGGGCATCCCACACTGAGGAAACGGGTCCCCAAAGGCGGAGAGGCAGGAAACAATCTCCTGTGCTGAGATGATGGGAGCAAACAGAGGGAGGACAATGGGAGTAGGGCAACAAACAAGGGTGAATTATCCAGCAGGGGACTAGTTAGTTCCAGTACGTAGTTTGTGATCACTTACCCTGTCAGGCTTGGTAGGCGCTGGGGATACAGTAGTGCTCTCTGCTTTTCTGCCTCATCTTTACTGAGATATAATCGACATATAATATTGTGTAAGTTTAAGGGTACAATGTGTTGACTTGATGTATTTATACATTGCAGAATGATGACTGCCATAGTGTTAGCTAACATCTCTACTATCTCACATAATTATCATTTCTTATTTGTGGTGAGAATATTAAGATGTTTTTGCTTAGCAACTTTCAAGTATATACTACAGTATTATTAACTATAATCACCATGCTGTGCATTAGACTCCTAGAATTTATTAATCTTATAACTGCAAGTTCATATCCTTTGAGTGGTCTCTGCTTTGATGGACTTACGTTCTGAAAAATCACTGGTTCCTTCTGTGGGGAATGGAGCTTTAGTGAAGGGGAATGAACACCATCAGATTCATATTGTGGGACAGTCCCTTGGGTGGCTGTGGGAAGCAGTGTTTGAAAGGGGGCAAAACTGAGGACAGAGAGACTAGATAGATAATTATTAACTTACATGAGAGCAGCTATACAAAGGCCCTAGAAGCAAGATGAAAAGAAGAAACAAGCTTGGATATGAAATTTGATAAGTGGCCTGAATCTGTAAGTCTTGGTGACTGACTAACTGGATTGAGGGGCAAAAGAGAGGTGAAACATGAGTGGCACAGAGTTATTTGACTTGTGTGAGAGGTGACACTTTCACTGCATTTGGTTTCTAATCCATTTTTCAAGACAGACAAGAGCCTAAGGTACTGAGCCTGGGCTAGAGCATGGTATCTAGGAACTATGGTTGGAAGGGGTGTGTTTAGAGTGAGTGATGGTGGTAGACGGGATTTAGGGAACTGGAGGCCTACCTTGCCCTGGGCTGTGGCATCTAAAACTAAATGGGAGCGTTCCAGATGGCTCCAAGTTGTTTAAGGGAACTAAGATGGTAGCCCAAAGCTCTGAGGGTGTGGGCCTATGGCAGGCAATAGAAGCTCTCAAGGAGGATGTAGAGAAGCCGCAGGAGATCCACAACGTCCTTTGCATGGCACCAGCTGTGGTTCTAGTTCCAGTCTGGGTACTAAATCTCTTGTGTCAGTGCTAAGAATTGAGGGATGACAAGCTATTCTTATGAATGCTTTTTTAAAGTAATTTAACAATCTGCCTTTGGTTCCCTGTGGCCTCTCCAGTTCTTTAAAGTGGTTGCCTCATCAGAAGCAAGTACAGCATTACCAGAGTGCACCTGTTTGGGGCTGAGTCCTAGCAGCACATAAAATCCTGACAGTTGTTTGTTCTTTTTTCCTCATCCTTTTAGATAAGACAAATGGTGCATTAAGGAAATTTAAGATACACAGGGTAAGTGTCCCAGGTTTGATTCCCAGCCAGGGTACATTCCTGGGTTGCAGGCCATAACCCCCAGCAACCACACATTGATGTTTCTCTCTCTCTCTCCCTCTCCCTCTCTCTCTCTCTCTCCCTCTCCTTCCCTTCCCTCTCTAAAAATAAATAAATAAAATCTAAAAAAAAAGATACACAGGGTAAAATTAGATGAAAGTAAAAAAGAGACTGATAGATCAATTGGGAGACAGAGAGATAGATTTGATAGAATTTTCCACATTGCTTTGTAAGTAGAAAGAAGTAAGATGTATATGAAAAAATTAGATAACCTAGGCTGAGAGGTAGAGGGTGGAGAAATTCTACAAACTCAACAGCAGCAGATTTTATTGTACTCCCAAGTGAGGCTGAAGAGGGAAAAATAAAGAAAAAATAATTGTGGAAAAGATAAAAATTCAATTTTGGTTATGGTGACTCCAACCTGATGGTGGCACATGCAGATGGATAGTAATGAGAGAGATTTATATTGTGAGAAGGTTAAGATATGATTCTGGGAAATAGCTTCAGGTCAAGCTATGAGAGTCACTGGGTAGCAGTGACGCAGTATCTGTCTGTCCTATGTAACACACAGAGTTGTGAGGGTTAAATGAAGTAAATGCACGTGAAGGTCATGTGCAAACCTGTAAAGCATTGTGTACATTCTCTATTTTCTTTACTATCTTGAGCATTACAGCTTGTAGACATTGTGTCTATGTTCCCTATAGTCAGACAGATTAGTATTTCTTTTCTCCAGAGCAGTCAATGACTTCCTCTCTGTGTTCCTGTTACACCTGGCAAAGGCGCTGAGGTCTGAGGTTTCTGTATGCCTCTCCCTGTCACTCATCTCACTGTGCCTCTGTGAGAGCACAGAAATACATTGCTGCATCCTCTAGCTGGGAGTCTGAGATCCTGAGGCCAAAGTGTTTGCTTGCTTTCTGGAAGTTCGCAGAGAAGCGATTATTCGTTGCATTTTGTTCCTTATAAGCTTCTTGGCGGATAATGAGAATCATCTGCCCACTGGGAGGCTGTTTGTACCAGAACAAATAAAAATCACTCACACTAGTGTCGTATGTACAGGCCAGGGTCACAGTCTCTGCCTCCTGCACAGACATTTCTGGTTGAGGCTGAGTGACTGTCTGGGCCACACTGGATCCTGTGGGAAGGAAGACAGAAAGGACTGACTGCACTGGGTGTAACACCGGACAGACAGAGCAGGCAGCTGCTTCCCATCCCCACATGCTTTCCTCCTCTTAATCTAAACTCCTGGCAGAATTATTCAGCCTTTTTGCTTCCAATAGCTGGTACCAATGAGGAGGTAAGATCTCTGTCTTATTAATCTCTTTACCTACTTTACAGGCTTACTGCGTATACTCAGGAAACAAATACATATGAATTACTTACCAAGACAGGTGGAGACCATGAACGCCCACAGCAACCCAGTGCCTGCCATGCTGGCACCTCTCTTCTGCAGGGAGAAAAAATATCTTGCTCTGATCTGAAACCTGGTATCAGCTGTACTTGGTGATATCACTGAGTTAGAACAGGATGTGGAATGTCAGGTGGGCCGTTGACTATGTCTTGCTTAAAATGGTTTATCAGTGCCTTTTGTCTTTTGCTTCAGATAATAAAAGTTTGGCTATAATACCAAGTGAAAAAAGATGTTCAAACTGTAAGTTATTCTGGGGTAAAAATCAAGACAAGGAGCCAGTAAATTGTTTTTGTAGAGATGTAATCTTGGAGAGGAGAATTGGATGGGCAGGAAAAAGACAAAACCAATGTAAGGACTTGGGTTTTCTTTGTAAGCTTTTCCTTCCTTCCTTCCTTCCTTCCTTCCTTCCTTCCTTCCTTCCTTCCTTCCTTCCTTCCTTCCTTCCTTCCTTCTCCTTCTTTCCTTCCTTCCTCTCTTTCTCGCTCTCTTTCTTTCTCTCAGTATCATCATGGTCTCTGTGTTGCCATTAAATAGGTTTTGATTATACTACTATTCTTTGGTCAATTCTTTATTTTAATCACTTCTCAAAACTTCAAAATAATGAGAAAGATAACAGCAAAGCTCACTCTAGATAAAACTGGAACCAGAATTTTAATATCTAATTATACTGCTACTGGCTTGAAGACTTTAAAAAAATTTTTTTAAAGGATACTTGGCTTTGGCTGGGTCATGGAGCTCTACGACTCTACAATACCACTGGCAAATGTTCCTGTGAGAACTCTGTTGCATACCTCTTCATGGCTCATGAATGAAGAATCAGAACAATGAATTTAACATTTATTTGGGAACATTGTATGTGGCATATCTGACAGAGACTCATTGGCACCTCATTTTTCCTCATGCATACATTCTTCTATGAGAGAAGAAAGGTCAGGAATTATATTCCTCATATTATAGAAGAGGCAATTGTGCAAAAATGAAAACTCACACTGCAAGGAACCACTAGTCTTACTTGCATTAATGTTCTCTTTCTACTGAGTTTGTGTCATGCGGTCTTAGGTGAGGCTATCTCTATGGTCCATCTTTATGTAAACATTTTCTCCCTGCATAAGAAAAGCAGAAAAGACTAAATAAAAAGCCTATTTGTCATATATGGAGTGGTGGCCTAAACTTTCCCAACCTGTTTATTATTTCCATTTGGAGAACTGGTAAGCAGTAGGCATTTTTCCACAGACCACAGATGTTCTTAACTCCAGAGGACTTCTTAAAGTATACCTTGGTGAGTTGCTATAGATGGTGTAGTTCTTTCTCTTGTTTGCTCAGTGATTGAATTTATGCCATGTTCCTTGGCAACGTTGCTCAGTTGGCTGGAGTGTTGTTCTATGCACCAAAAGGTTGTGAGTTCGGTCCCTGATCAGGGCTCATAGCTAGGTTGTGGGTTTGAACCCTGGTTGGGGCACATATTTGGGACAACAGATTAATGTTTCTCTCTCTCTCTCACCCTTCCCTTCTCTCTAAAATCAATTGACATATCCTTGGGGGGAGATTAAAAAAATTCTGTCATGTCTGCTATTTTCTTGTGAGAGTTACATAAAATTGGTAAAAATGTTATTACTTTGTCATTTCCCCCTCTCTTCTTCAGTCTTTATAGGAAACTTTAGATGACTAATCTGTCTTTTCTCTCAATCTAGGTCCAGCTGAAGCTATAATTTCACAAATGAGGAGATCAGAAGTAAATGAGTAAATGTTCCCTCCCTCTTGCCTGCCTTCACTGTGCCTGCGATACAGTCAGGGATCCTCAGCCAGAGGATCCATCCTGCTGTTTCAGATCAACCCCTGGTCCTTTGGGCCTAGCCAACCCAACTTCAGTGTCTTATATCAGTGATTTTCAACCAGTGTGCAGCTAGATTTTTAAAATCATGCTATACCTGACTATTTAGTCAGAGCTACTTACCTCTTTTCCCTTAGATTGTCAAATTAAAAAAAATGACAACAGCCAACATAATAACCCTTTGATGTGAATGAATCAAAATTATACCTATTTTTTTTGTCAGATCAGAAAACAATAATGTATTTTTTGGTGTGCCACAGAATTTTAGTAGTTTATGCCATGGGATGAAAAAGGTTGAAAATTGTTGTCTTACATCCATCATCTGATCAGTCCCTAGCTCCCTCAGACAGTTAATCAGGTTGTTGGAGTCTAAGAATCAAACAAGATGGTATGTATGAAAGAACTTTTAATAAGCAAACATGCAGTGGGTAGAACGCTATATTTTCCTTTGACTTCTCAAAAAATACTATGTCCAGATAGTAAATGTGGTTTCTTGGGTTGGGTGTTTAGAAAGGCTGTAAAAGGTGGTGGCAAAGTCAGATTACAGGATATTAAGCAAATAATAAGGGTGAAGAAAGACAATAAAAGCTAGAAGGAGAAAGCAGTGCCCCATTTGGGAAGTCTGAGAGATTCCACTGTTTCCTTGGAATATGAACAGTATCTAGGAACTACTGTCATAGGATTTCTCATAGGACTTAGCTGGTTAGAGTACATAAAGCAAAAACTAGAAGAAAAACATCAAATGCCTACTCCAGTGTTCTCATGGGACAGTTTTCACAGAGGCAGAAGGAAAGGCACATTGACAATTAATGGCACAAGTGGGAGAAGCTATTCCAGGTGTCAAGACAGTCCCTCTTAGTCAGGTGGACCTTGACTCAAGAACACTGAGGGTTTCCAGTCCTAGTCACACCAGACATCTCACATTTAGTGTTGTTATTCTCTCAGTTCTTTTCCTCAATGTACAGAGAACAAAAACTTAAAAGTCTTTAAAAAAGTTTTACTTATGTTCACTATATTCATGTATAATTTTCTTTTGTCAGAGGTGATGGCATTGTTTACATACTTTCAGCTGGGAGTCCTCATGCACAGAGTGGGGCCCTGGGCACTCAGGTGCTCTCTGGGTAACAGGCTTCCTTTGATACAGAGGTAGGTGGCTGAGTCTCTTGACAGGGTGGCCTTTTTTAAAAAAAATGTTTTTCTTTTTCTTAAAGATTTTATTTATTTATTTTTAGAGAAGGGAAGTGAGGAAAAGAGGGAGAGAAACATCAGTGCGTGGTTACCTTTCATGCACCCCCTGCTAGGGACCTGGCCCACAACCCAGGCATGTACCCTGACTGGGAATAGAACTGGCCACCCTTTGGTTCACAGGCTGGCATTCAATCCACTGAGCCACATCAGCCAGGACTTGGCTGGGTGGTCTTAATGTACAGGAGTGGAAGAGCTGGGACTAACATGGAAAGAAGCTGTTAACTGTTCCTTGGACTATACAAAGGCACCAGATTTATCCAACATCCTCTTCATCCTGTACCCAGGGATCTGAAACACTGTTCAAATAAGTGTATTAGATTATAAAATTCTTTCCTTATTGGATGGTCAGTTAGGAAGGATTTCCTCTTTTATCCTTCAATGGCTAATTTTTTTAAAGATAATGTTAAGAGTGAATTAAAAATTATATTTATTCTTTGAGTCTGTTCTATAAAAGATAGGGGCTAATTCTCAGAATCTTCTCAGTCCTCTGGGTACCTGATGACATAAACTACTAGCTCACTTCTGGCCACCAGATCAGAAATGTGTCTCTGAGAAGCTCCTTCATGCTTTGGCTTCCCCAAACCCATGGAGGATTTGATCCTAGAGTGTGGAAATTTCACTGAGAAAAGAGGGTTTTTTCCCCCCAGTTCTTTAGTATGTGTTAGCCATTTCCTCAACACCAGTCTTTTGCAACTTTACTCTTGTCAATGCATGGAAGCAGTGCCCTCTTCAGGTCAAAGAAACAATTACCAGGGAAATTTCTATAATTGACTCTTCTACACAGAAAACACTCCATCAAAAACTCTGTTCAGAAAGTTATCTATTTTCATCAGTTTCTGATACTTATTTGCACTCAACACAGACCTTATTTATTTATTTGTTATTTATTTATATTTATTGAATACATTGGGCTGACTCGTTAATAAATTATATAGTTCAGGTGTACAATTCTGTAATACATCATCTGTAGATTGTATGTGTTCACCATCCATAGTCAAGTCTCCTTCTGTTATCATTTATTTCCCTTCTCCTAACTCCTGCCACTCCTTTCCCTCTCCTAATCGTCATAGTGTTGTCTGTTTTTATGTTTTTAAAAAAATTTTATTGGCTTAATTTTTCACCTTTTTCATACAGCCCTCCAAATCTCTTTCATCAAACAGCTGTCAGTCTGTTCTTTATTAGCCTATTTCTATTTTGTTTGTTTGTTTATTCTCTTCATTAGATTCCCCATTTAAGTGAAATCACATGGTATTTGTCCTTCCCTGACTGGTTTATTTCACTTAGCTCAATACTCTCCAGATCCATCCATGCTATCACAAAATGTAAAATGTCCGTCTTTTCTACAGCTGAGTAGTATTCCATTGTGTGAATGTGCTGCAGCTATTTTATCCACTCATCTACTAATGGGCACGTGGGCTGCAATGCACATAGGGGTGTATATATTCCTTCCAATCAGTGTTTTGGGTTTCTTCAAATATACTCCCAGAAGTGGACTCACTGGATCATCAGGAAGTTCCATTTTTAAATTTTTGAGGAAATTCCATACTTTTTCACAGTGGTTACATCAGTGTGAATTTCCACCAACAGAGCATGAGGGTTCCCTTTTCTCTGCATCCTCATCAACACTTGCTTTTTGTTGATTTATTGATAGCCATTCTGACAGGTGTGAGATGGTACCTCATTGTGGTTTGAATTTGCATTTCTCTGATGGTTATAGTACCTTGAGCATCTTATCATATGTCTATTGGCCAACTCCCGTTTGGAGAAGGGTCTATTAAGGTTTTTGTCCATTTTTAAAACTGGATTCTTTTTTGGTGTTGAGTTGTATAAGTTCTTTATATATTTTGGATATTAACCCCTTATCAGATCTATCATTGGTGAACACGTTCTCCCATTCAGTGGGCTGTCTTTTCATTTTCCTGATAGTTTCTTTTGCTGTGCAAGATCTTTCCAGTTTAATATAGTCCCATTTGTTTATTTTTTCTCTCGTTTCCTTTGCCTGAGGAGACACATTAGAAAAAATAATTGCTATGAGAAATGTCCAAGGTTTTACTGTCAATTTTTCTTCTAGGATTTTCATGGTTTTGAATCTTACACTTAATTCTCTAATCCATTTTGAATTTATTCTTGTATATGGTATAAGGAGGTGGTCTAGTTTCATTTTTGCCTGTATATGTCCAATTTTCCTAATACAATTTATTGAATAGACTACCCCATTGTGTGTTCTTGCCTCTTATCAAATATTAATTGACCATAAAAGTGTGGATTTTTTCCTGAACTTTCTATTCTGTTCCATTGATCTATATGTTTATTTTAATGCCAATGCCATATTTTTTGGACTACTATGGCCTTGTAGTATTGTTTGGTATCAGGTAGCATGATTCCTCCAACTGTGTTTTTCTTTGTCAAGATTATTGGGGCTACTGGGTTCTTTTGTGGTTCCATATAAATTTTTGAAATATTAGATCTAGTACTGTGAAATATAGATTGGTATCTTGATAGAAATTGTGTTGAATCTGTAGATTGCTTTGGGTAGGATGAACATTTTAATGAGGTTAATTCTAACCTGTGAACACTGTATATGCTTTCATTTATTTGCATCTTCTTCAATTTTTTTCTTTGATGTCTTATAGTTTTCCGAGTACAGGTTTTTTATATTCATGATTAAATTTATTCCTAGGTATTTTATTTTTATTGGAGCAAATGTAAATGGGGTTATTTTCTTAGTTTCTCTGTCTGATAGTTCATTATGGGTGTATAGAAATTCATCTATTTCTGAATATTTCTTTTGCATCCTGCTACTTTAGAGAATTCATTTATCAGTTCTAGTAGTTTTTTTTTGTTGGAATCTTTAGGGTTCTATATATACATTTTCTTGTCATCAACAGGACCTTGATTATTTAAATGTACTCTATTCTTCCCTTTATCACTGCTTTCGGAATTCAAACTTTTATTATGGTTTACCTTCTCAAAAACACCTTCTGTGACTGTTGGGCCATATAATTTTTTACTCTTAACATTCTTTCATGAATACATGATGATTATAAAATAAACTTTAAGCAAACCCTCAGGGTTTATTGAATTCTTATTATGTACCTAACCCTGTGTCAAAAACATTAAGAAATGATGATATATAAAGGTAAAGTTCTGTCCTTATGGAGTCTGTAATGTATCTGGGGAGGAAAGTTTGGTAACTTGAAACAACAGCAAACACTTCAGGAAGGGGAGTCACTAAGAATCAGATTGTTGGGTTCAGATTCATGTATGGCATTGGAACAGAGGGAATTCAAGGATTCTCGTCTAGAGAAGAAGCCTTGGACAAGCTAGAGCTTTAAAGTTTTAATGATTTGACCAGTGTGAAATGCACATAAAAGGGAAATTTGAGTGAGTGGAATACCCTGAGAAGAACTTCAAGGGCTTGAAGTGTGTATGCGTCAGGAAGAAGAACGGACTGACTGGAGTAGAGGCATATTTTGGGAAGAAGGAAGAATTTACTTGAAAATGGTAGAGGCTGAGCAGATGCAGAAAATTTAGATTTGTTAAATAAAGTTTTTGTGCAGTCAAAAGAAATGCCCACACATGTACAGAGATTGGAGTTTTGTAAATGTGATCTATCTCACCATTATTTTGAAAGATAAGGTGACATCTTCTACTTTACCAATGAATTACTCAAGCACCCATCTGTTCTTACTAGCAATCCATAAGGTTCACCTTGAACTCTTTTGCTATTTTTCTATTCAGTTTTCAAAGAATCTGTATTTTAATTTTGTTTTTCCTCAAAATAGACCCTGAAGCAAGGACTCAGGTGAAGTTAGTTTATATGGGAATGGATCTTAGGGAGCAAGAGTCAGAAAATGCATAGGGAAAGACTGGGGGTTGATATGCTAGGATCTCCCCAAAAGGGTGTAGAAGAGAGAGGAAGAAATTATGTAGAGCAACATTAAGGCTCGATTCTTCCAGGATCTCCCAAGAAAGATACAGAATTCCTTTCAGGATTATCAGGCGGAACTCAAGCCCCTAGTCCATTTACCAGTCCTCTTTCATCACTGGTTAGTGCTTGCCAGCAGGGTTGGTAACTCCCTCTCCTTGTAGGCTGAGTGTGCTCCTGAGAAGTGAGAGAAGACCATGGGGTAGAAAGTAAACATTGCAATGTATGCCACATGCCTAGTGTTGGATGATCTCTGGGATGAGTCTGAGAGTCCACAGAATTGTCTACTGCAGCTATTGATAAAATTAGAGCTAGGCATTTGGATGAGACATTGAATTACATGTGCTCTTACACTACTGAAATGCATGCTTGTCCCATGTATTTTTTCCACTGTGTTACTGAGTCTTCAAGGTTGTGGATGGCTGCAATGTATTTAAAACACTTCAAACAGGAGGGTTGCAGGGCATGAGATTCAGGCCCCACTTCAACAGGTACCAAGGCTGTAAATGATAGCCATCTTCTCCCTCTTCCTCCACACCCTCCAGATTTCCCCTGATAGCACTTGAGCAGAGTTAGCTTGCTTGACTGATGGGGTGCCTCAGACTCTTCATCAGTGAAGGGTCACAGGTCTTCATCACTTTGATCTTTTCAGGCCTTGCAGCAACAACTGCCACGTGCTGTTTCTATGGGGTGTGGAAACACCCAATACAAATCACTGAAATTACAGACATATTCCTCCCCACCCTCACTGGGTGACAACAACCTGTTTCTTCATGGCAATCAGGGTCAATTACCCCTCCAAGTCTAATAATTCTTTTTTTTGCTTGTTGGACCATTGGCACAACTTCAAAGACACCTAGGTCATGTCCATAGTTTTGCTGGAACCCTTACTGAACCTTGTGGTAAAAGCCTTCATCCTCTGGGAACTAGACCTCTAATGCCACAGACTAAGTTGTGGGAAAGAAATGGCAAATTCTGAATGGGTTATGGGAGTGACATCCGAAGAGTCTAGTCCATTTGTTAGTTTCTAGACTTGTATATTTTAGGTTAGATGATAAAAGTACCCATATGTCAGCCATTGGTTTAATAAATAAGACAGCTTCCTGCAGAATAACATTCCAATCACTAAGAGTTGCCCCTGAGTGGCTTCTTAGCTGAGCCTTTAACAGGCCATTCCATCATTTCTTCTAGATCATCTGCCCTAGGTACCAGGGCATAGGTTGTTTTTTAGGTTTGAGGCTGGACCAGCAGATCCTTTCCTAGTTAAGCATCCACTGTCACACATGTTGTGTTGAAACATGGGTCCTTTGTTCTGTGGAGATTCAGTCTGGGACATGGATGGGAGAATAAAATTGAAAATATATTTTTAACAAAGGCTTCAATTACCAAAATGGTAAAGTTCAGGATTCTTGGAAGTGTGTTGCTCTCATGTAAATTATAAAGATATTTTGGAAAACAGAAGTGCTCAGGAAGTGGAGTCTGTCTTATACACCATACAAAGGTATATGATGTTTACATGTGATATATGTATGAAGATATTTTGTAACACCAGAAGACACTACACATGCTGTTATTTTTTAAAAGATTACAGATTGTAGACATTCATCTTCCTTTGTTTCTTATACTCAGACAGAAGGAGCTTTTATTCCCAAAAGAAGACAATGATTTTCTATGTTCCTGTTTCCCCAACCACTTCTCCCCTACCCTCCTGACACGAGTGCTGTGGTCTGAGGTTTCTGTATGCCTCTCCCTGTCACTCATCTCACTGTGCCTCTGTGAGAGCACAGAAATACATTGCTGCATCCTTCAGCTGGGAGTCTGAGATCCTGAGGCCAAAGTGTTTGCTTGCTTTCTGGAAGTTCGCAGAGAAGCGATTATTCGTTGCATTTTGTTCTTTATAAGCTTCTTGGCGGATAATGAGAATCATCTGCCCACTGGGAGGCTGTCTGTACCAGAACAAATAATAATTACTGTCACTGGTGTCATAGGAGCAGGCCAGGGTCACAGTCTCTGTCTCCTGCACAGACATTTCTGGTTGAGTCTGAGTGACCGTCTGGGCCATGATGGATCCTGTGGGAAGGAAGACAGAAAGGACTGACTGCACTGGGTGTGACACCAGACAGACAGAGCAGGCAGACTCACAGCTAGTTCCCATCCCCACCTGCACCTTTCTCTTCTTGACCCAAACCTCAGGTAGAACCTGTCAGCTTTTGGGCTCCCCATAGCTGGGCTCTGTGAGGCATGCAGGTCCTGTGCTGTTAATCTCCCCTTGCTTCTGAGCCCCATTGGAAAACATTGTAAATGAAGACCTACACTTTCCTTACCCAGACAGGCAGAGACCATGGCTGCCCACAGCAAGGCAGCAGGCATCATGCTGACAGCTCTCCTGCAGAATGAGAAGTCTGTGCTCTGTTCTGCTCTGGGTGCTTCTCTGTGCTGGTGACAGGAAACAGTGTCACAGGTGGGAGGGGGACAGTGTCTCAGTGAGGAGTTTTTCCAACACTTTTTGGTCTTTCAGAAAATACACCATTGATTATAATTTTAAATGAAAGCAAATAATGTTTTCTGAGTTCTTTTATTCTAGGAGGAAAATACAGAGGAAGGAGCTGGCAAATTAATTTGTGACAAGACCTAATCTTGGAGAGGAGTTGGGACCTGCAATGTCAAGCAGAAGTGACAGGTTTCATTTGTAACAATGGCAAACTCTAAGTTTTCTTTCCTTTTTCAAATAAATATGACAAAGCAACTATGATATATGTGAACAATTAATTATGGGCAATAAGAAGACATTTGTTGTAGTTACATTTTCAATTTTCATATTTTTATAAATTCTCAAAATAAAGAATGAAAAAAGATTTTTGAGTGAAAAGAGCACTGACTAGAGCAGAAGCTGTTCACCTTATCTCCAGTTGAGCCTATTTTCCCTCAGACACTTAAAGAAAATAAGTCCTTGTTGGTGCTGCATCAGGAAACTCTGAAGAACTATTGCAAGAGTTCTCATCAGTATAAATTACCTCAAACTACTCATTAAGAATTGCTCTCACCTCTTATTCCATTTTGAGACAATATTGTGAACAAGACTCTTTTTTAAAGAAAACGTACCATGAATCACTAGCATTTTGCATTTCCAAAGGGATTGATGGAGTTGGATCCAGAGTTGGATCCTTAGCCATGCTGATGGGGTCCTGTTACACCAGGTACTGTCTGAGCAGCATGGTTCTCTGTGACACAGTGGTTATGGGCTTAGCCTATCTACTCAGGTATGCAGGGAGTCATGAAAGCTGGGACCAGCCCTGAATGAGGCTGCAAGAATGTCTTGTGCCCCAAACCCAGTTTGATAGCAATGGAAGAAGAGACAACAGAATTTCTTCTAGATCATCTCCATTCTTGTCTTATGATTTGAATTCCTATAGCTTTGTTTTGGATCTCTGAAAGTCATTTCCAATATGAGGATTTGTGTAAGCAGTTTGTGTGCAAGTGATTCTATCAAAGAACAGTAGGAAGTGAATGAGGGAAGGGAAGGAAGCCAATGCAGGGTGTTGTCATTGATTAGCTATTACTGTGGACAATTAGAGCTAGACCCAGCAGGGTAGGTGTGGGATTCAGGATAGCATGCCCTCTGGAGTTTTCCCAAGTGAGGTGAAGGCACTGGAACAATCCATGAACTCACTGTCCACTGCTGACTGAGGGCTGCTTTAGGAACTCAGGACCATCTTGAAGAATAGCTCCCCACCCTCTCCTGCTTCAGCTGAGTCTTTGTTGTTATTCCACATTCTTTTAGACTAGTGGTTGGTGGATAACGGTCTATGCAGTAGGGTCAGTATATATATCCAATGGTCACACACCCATTGTCCCACCTTCAGGTTACAAAGTGCTTCTGTTGATGCAGAGGGACGGGAAATCCTTTGATGATCAGCCAGACACTCTGAGCCCTCAGTTTGTGCTGCTGTGTGTGGCCCTGTGGGAGGGAATGCAAACTCACACCCACATAAGTCCTTGGGTAATGAAAGATGTCTGTCACCTCCAGGGTGGAAGTGGTCCAATGTAATCTACTTTCCAAAAAGTGGCTGGAGATTTCCCTGAAGGGGGATTCTATATTGAAAGCTCAGTGTGATATCTACTTCTGACAAGTTGAATTTTTGGCAGCAGAAGCAGCCACATCCAGCTTGGTGAGAGAAAAGCATTCTTCTGGGCTAACAGAGAACCTGCATTCTGTCACCTTTGCTAATCTGGTCACAGGTCTATTGTTCAAGCACTGAAGTGGACAGAGACTGGTGACATCCTCTGGATGGACTGTCCTGCTCACGTGGTTGTTCAGTGCTTCCTCTGCAGGCAATGCTCTCCAGTGGGGATGGATGTAAGATATAAGGATCCCAACAACTTGTGCCCAAGCACAATTTCCCTTCAGTTCATGGTCACCCTGAATGTGACTCATCCTCCTCCCACCCCAGCTGCTCAGGGTTCTGACCTTAGAAAAGACAGGATGCTGGGCCTTTTCAAAGACTCGCTGTTGATAACCTCTGGTCACACCCCTTTGACCCTTCTCCAGTCATCTGGTTGACCTTTTCCCCTCTTAAGGAGAAACCAGAATAGCTGTCATATTGTGCTCTTTTCATGGTGTTTTTCATAAAATTTTTACCAGTTTCCCCCAGGTTTTAGTACTTGACCTTATATGTCAGTCTTTTCAGAATGTCAAAAGATATTTTATTTCATTATTGAAGTTGATGGTCATGTCTTTTAAGATACTGTATTTTCAAAATATTTGTAAAAGTCTATAAAGGAGCTCAATGGCAAGAATTTTACTTTGTTCTTTGCATGCTCAGTCCTTTTTGATATTAATCCTCAGGTTGTTGGACTAGTTTTAACAGAGTAAGAACTTCACACTGAGAAACAAAATACATTAGATGGTATTTGACAACATTATCTATCCCTGTGCATATGGTTTCAAGTAAAAAATATTTGACATTTTGCTATAAAAAGCCCCTCACTTTTCCCTTTGCTCAGAGCAAAGGTACAATCAGTGTCCTGGAGCCCTTATAGGGGGCGGTGCAGGGCTCTGAAGGGTTTAGGTGCAGGTGCAGGGGCAGGTGCTGCACTGTGTGCTTGCTGCACACAGGAACGTGGTGGAGTCAGGGAGCAGGGAATCCCTCACGTGCAGGGAAAAGTGCTGGCCTTCCGTGTCAAGCCTGGCTGTGAGTTCTCTGCTGATCTTCTCCTTCACATTTGATCGCATCTGTATCAGGTTGCTGAGGCCCTCCCCAGGATCCTGTCTAAACCACTGGAAGAAATCGAAATTGCGATCTGTGTAACTACAGTTCAGCATGAAGCTCTCTCCTTCCTGGACTTTCAGGAAAGCTGGGCTCTGTTCCACCTGTGCTTGTTGATTTGACCCTGTTCAGGAGAGTGAAGAGGTTTTCGTGCATAAGAAACTGCTTTTTGTTCCCCTTGGCTGTTTTATATTCCTTAGAATAAAGCCCAGATTGTCCCTGGAATCCTGGTATATTTCATCAGCAGAGGGGTCCCATTTGTCTTGCTTGGCCCTTCCTGCCCCCTCTTACTCCCCCTCACTCCCCCTCACTCACAGGTTAGCTGCACACACAGGAGCATCAGTGAAGCTCCCAGGGGAATCTCCATTCTTGCTTCTTCCTGGAGCCTCTGAGGATTCAGTTAGGAGGCTTGGAAGTGGCCAAGTTCAGTGGGCCTAGATCTCTGCTCCAGATTCTTCTGCTCCTTTTTGTGTGGACACCTCTTGTGATCTTCATTCTCTTGTCACAACCAACCAAAACTCACTTGTGACATTAAGGCCATCATTGAAAATACTCTCTGGCTGCTCCTGTTTAGAGTTGCCGCTTCCAGGCAGTCACTTCTGTCAATTGAAGAAACACTGCCCCCATGTGGTCTGAATTTTTCTATTAAAATTTTTCTTTCCATTTCCTCCTTAGTACAAGGTAACTCATTATGATCAGTTAAAGGAAATTAGAACATACAGAGAGGGGAAAAAAAGAAAACAAAAAGATAGAAAACAAAACATAGTCTCAAAATGGTCTCTAGGGATGACTGCCCGAATATTCTTAGTGCTTGGTGCTCCCTCCTCACTCTCCTCACCTTCACCGACCTCTGTGTGGGTCCTTTGCCTGTATGACTCTGTGCTGCATTCTGAGGGGCATAAATAAAAGGCTTGGAGAAGAACTGGTTGTTTCTGGTTAGCGTCTACAGTGCTTTGTTAAATTTCTCAACCTGAACGGTTTTAAATTAGTTAAAAGGGTTAGACCAATCCTGCATCTTATCTAAAAATATAAAGAAGGGAACTTATAAAACCTCTTTAAAAATATTCTCATCTTTGACAGATCAAGCTTGTGTCAGCTAACTCTGAGAATGCTAATGTCCAGATGTGGACACCAGTGCAAAATCTGGTAATTTCTCATATTTTACATATTAGATATCTGAAACCCTGTTTTATGGTCTTGTATATTTTCAGCAAGGATTAGGGACTCAAGAAGACTAGAGACTAGGGAAGAATATGCTCCTCTATTCTATGCATCCAGTCCTGACTCTGGTGACTACAGGAACCTACATAACCACATTTTCTCAGCTACATTTCCTGGATAAACTTGGCCCTAGCAAGCCTATTGCCATCCTAGCCTCCCTTCATTTCTTACTGTGGGCCTGAGGTAAGGGGCTGAGAGTCTGTGATGAGGAAAGAGCTGTGATCTTCCTTCAGGTTAATTGTGTATGTCTGTCTTCCATTCTTCTTCATACATGAAGTGATGTAAAATAGGGAGGCTGCTCCTTCTAGCTTTGCCCCTGGAGCCCAGTGTAACTGAAGCTCAGACTGGAGTCAGCACCCTCTCAGAGGTGCAGGCCTGAGATGAACTGTGCTCTACCCTCTCCTGTCCTCTCACTGCTGCTTAAGAGAAAAGTGCAGGCATATGGGGCAGTCGCCAGAGCACCTGGTTGTTTGCAAATTACTACACTTTCCTGGGTATACAATTGTTCTTTTTCTCAGTCCTAACAGTATCAAATCATGTCAAGTCTGGCACTGCAGAGACACCAGCAAACCTTCTAGGTGGCTTAAGATTTTCTCACTACTGATGAGGACACTTAGGAATGTTTTCAAAGAAAAGAATTTTAGTCTGAAAAGAGAAGGAGTTGTTCCAGTTGTTTGGAAGGAGTAACATTTACATGATAATTTCCCTTGGAATTGTCTTCTCCCCTGTCTCAGATGCGGTGATGTTAAACTTCCAGATCATCACCAGCAGGAATGTACCTAGTGAGAGGTGATTAACAACTTTCCCAGACAATGACAGACATGGGTTGTAGCAGGTCAACAATAAATGTTGAGTGTTTGTTATGTAATGTTTATTCACCTTAACCCTTTGGGATATCTAATAAAATATACAAAATACAATATGCTGATTATATAGTTGAGGAGACTAAAAAACATATATAAAACTAACTCTAGGGGGCAGTGCATGATAAGCATCAGCATTTACCACAATGAGAAGCAAAATACAGGAACAAAGTATTCGCAGTTAAGAGGAAATAGTTTTCCCAGCTGGCTCAGCTGGTTGGACTGTCGTCCTGTACAATGAAAGGGTGTGAGTTTAATCTCCAGTGGGGGTGTGTATGGAGGGCAACTGATTGATTTTTCTCTCTCACACTGATGCATCTCTCTCTCTTTCTGTCTCTCCCATCCCCTCTCTCTCTCTCAAATCAATAAACATATCCTTGAGTGAGGGTGAATGTAATAAATACATATTTAAAAAAGAGTAAGTAGCTTAATAACTAACATAAGAGCTAAGAAGAAAGATCATAGGATAAATTCCATTGATGCAGAGACATCATGTAACAAAATACAACACTTTGATTTTAAAAACACTAAAAAAGAGTTAATAATTAATTCCAGAGCATAAAATGCATATGCCACATCCCCAATTCAGCACCTTCTTATGCGGAAATGCTAGAAGTTTTCCTACTAAAGTTAGGGGAAAGACCATGATGTCCTGTCACTTTACCCCTATCCAACACTGTGTTGGGGTGACTAGATAACACTGTCAGCCCAGAGAAGATAGTGAGAAGCATAAGAATTGGAATGAAAGAGTTAAAATGTCATCTGCATGTTTGGTTTATCCACCAAAATGTCATCTGCAAATGTCATCTGGTTTATCTACCAGAAAAACCTAAAAAAAGGGAAGAGAAATCACTACTGAAAAACAGATTATAACATTGAAAGCAGTTTTAAAAATATATTATTCTTATGCAAAAACAAAAAAGGTAAAAGAAAATGTGGAAGAAAAGGGCATGTTTTCTTTTTAAAATTTATATTTATTGATTTTTAGAGAGAGAGAGAGGAAGAGGGTGAGCCATTGATTTTTTCTTTCACTTAATATGAACCCACAAAATTGATATCAGGATGACATTGTAACCAACTAGGCTACTCAGCAAGGGCTGAAAGAAGCACATTTTCTGTTCCATAAATGTAAAGAGAAAAAGAGAGACACAGAGAGGAGAAAGAAGTATTTTAAGTGTAAATTAAAACTAGGCAGACAGGTCAATTAAATGCAATAGCAAATCAAGTATTATGCCCACCTGAGTGTGGAAATTTAGTGTATGATAAAGTCAGCATCTCCTCTCATGGGGATGGTATGGAGGGAATGTTTTCCAGTAAGTATATTGTAATAACATATATCTCTTCTAGATATGGGGAATGAATGTAATTGCCATAGTGTCCCATTTTAGACAAGTCTTCATGTACAGGTTCCTGTGTTCATGCATTCTTTATAGTTTTTCCTGTATTCTTTAGGACTTTCCAAGCAAAGATAATTCTAAAGGAATCCAAATGTGTGTATACACATAGTATGCTTGTGATCCAGATGTCATGCTGCTTTTTCTTTCTTATTTCTCTTCCCACTTTTTCCTTGCCTCAGATGTTGGGAAGGCAGGTGGGAGAGAGTAAGGGACTCTCCACTCACTCTTTTCCAAGCTGAGTAGCCTTGTCTCCTTGGTTGTTGAGACTGCTCTTCCTCTACGTGAACAGCTCTGTGGTGTGGAGGAGAGGTTCTTATCTCTGTCTAGAAAGGGTGGCAGGTATCTCATGATAGTGTTAGTGGTTTCTTCAGGGACTACAGTGCACTCACCTGCATTCTCCTGGAAGGAGTGACCAGCCCCAGGGGCAAGCCCTTCCTCACCAAACCCACACTTGGACACTTTACAGCCTGTTGCTGTGAGGGACTTCTACCTTGTGGCATCTCTTAGAGACAGGTGTAGGTTCAAGCAAGTTGGTTCAGAAACTAAACAGATTCATAACTCACAAGAAATTCATGGAAAACTGCTTCAATAAAAGGGTAAGAAGGTAGGTTAGTGCACCTACTTTTAGCTCTGCTTTCCCCTGCATTTGATATTTGCCATAAGAACCTGACATTCTCTGCCAGACCTCAACTCTTAAAGTCGATGGAGGCTGGACCAGGTGCCCCCAGTTGACAAGTAGATCTCTACTTCCCACCCCCTAGAATCTTAAAAGTTTATATAAAAGCATTAATTGGGTTCAGTTAAATACTCCATCCTGATGTTCTTAACAACAGAGTGCTCACATCATAACTACTAGAAGAAAAGAAAAAGGAAATTCACATATATACTAATAAGAGTGTGAAATACTATATTTTTATTCAAAAGCAATCCAAAAAATGTCTGTAAGAAATAAGGATAGAGATATCCTTTGATCCAATAATCCAACTTTCTGAAATTTATCCTAAAGATATAAACTGTATAATGACTAATATAAGGTATAGTCATTTATCACAGCAATAGTTTTAACCTGAGAAAACTGAATTATCTATTAAGAAATGCTTCAAAAGATTATTGTTCATCCATACTGTGGATAGTTAGACATTACTTAAAATAAATGAGTTAGAATAATATCTATGGACCTTTAGGGATTCCTATGATTATTCAATATGAAAAACAAACCAAGTTTTATATATGTGTGTGTATATATATATATATATATATATATATATATACACACATACATACATATATAAAACTTCCAGTTAATTCCAGTTTTTTGAGTCACCCACTATATCTCTTGGAGGGTAGGCCCCTTATAGCAAGTACAGGCTTCCTCTGCAAGGTGAGTGTTCCTGCAACCCACCTGTATCAGTGCACCAGCTGGCGTTGCAGTAAGGGACTGTATTTGGCTTCAGTGAATTGTTTCTGAAGACTCTTTCAACATGTATGTGCATTTCATGATGGGTGATTTAGAAGTGCACCTGCCCACACTGCTCTGAGTGGTCAGTTTTTGACTAAAAATGCATGACCTCCTCCTCCCCCTCCTTATTCACCAGATCTTTCCCTGAGCCACTTCTCTGTTGTTTCACTGGAAGAAAAAATCCTCAAAGGGAAACGTTTTCCTGATGAGGAAGAGTTGAAACAAAAAACACAAAAGGCAAAAGCACAAAAAGCATCAAAATCAATGATTTCAAAAACTGTTTAGCAGTTGAAAAAATGTCTCCATTTGTATTGCATCAAAATGGAAAGTGCTTTGAAGGTGACTGAAGTGTAAATATTAAGAATAAATACTCAATTTTTTATAAATAAATTCCATTCTTTGGGATTTCCCCCTCATACACTGCTAGATATATCAATAAAAAAAACAAGCATATAAAGCAGCCAACCACTATATACATGGCTGTATGTCTGTCTGTATTTGTGTCAGCAGAGAGAATGGGGAGAAGGGCTCTCACCAGGTTATTAATTGTTTTTCTCATAGGGATGAGAGAGAGTGGGTAAGGATTAACATTTTCTTTATATATCTCAGTACAGCTTCATTTATTACAATCAGCAGTGTTGCTTTTACAATTTGAGTATATCAGGAGTTTAAAGAAAAAATAAAAATAATTAGATTAAGAGAAAAGACTGTTTTAAGGAAATCTGCTAAGTTTAAGGGTGAGAGTTGATTTTAGGCCTATGGGCTGAAAAACGTTCAGTGCCTGTAGTTGGAGATGGCTTTTCCTCCCACATGGTTACCCATTTCCTTTCCCTGCTTCAGTCAAGCTGCCCACAGTTTCTGATCTTCCTTTCAGTTCAGGGTCTGTGGGTCTCCCACCTGATCCCTGTGGCGGGTGAGTGGGGTACAAGCTCTGAGGTTTTGTTCTTATGGTTTTTATTGTTCCCCTTACTGCGAGCATTCTGAGTGCACAGAAGCACTCCCCTGAGTCTCCTGGCCTCACAGCTGAGATGGAGAGAGCAAGTTCACAGAAAACCCTCCATTCCTGGAGGCTCCTGAGCTTTGAAAAAAATCACTTGAAATATCTTTCCACTGGGATGTCACTAAACCCAAGAAAGAAAATAGATGAAAATATTTGCAAAACATTTGCAGCTCAGAGCACTCATTGAATATGAATGTAAGCTTAACACGTTTATAAATATGTACTTGGTATTTTACCTAACTAGATGTCAAGAGCATTTCCATGTTGTTAGTTTTATTAACAAATGGTTCATCAAATGGTTGTACAGCATTCAAATTCCTCTAAATGGTTGAGAAATATTCACTAGACAAATATTTTCTTGTCTAAACATGGTTTTTCTACTTAAAATGAGTGCTTAATGTAAATTTTGAGAAATAAATCAAATAGAGGAACTATTTAATGAATTCTAAAATCCCTTTCCAAGTGGTTCATTATGTAAAGGTTTGTACCAATCCACTATATTACTACTGACAGGATATAAAATAACAATGTCCCACAAACTGAAGCTAAGGGAAGTTACACGTTACTCCCCTTAAATTATCTGATGTTTTGTGATAACACTCCCCAAAATTCAATTTTTAATAAAGTTAGCTTTAAGCACAACTTTGAAAATTATTTTCTAAACACAATTTTTTCTGATCTTTATTTTAACTCAATTTTCTTTTTGGTAGAAGAAAACACTGATAAAAGTATGATTTGCTGTCACATTTCCAGGCCGTCATACTGGCTGGTGTGGTCATTCATCAGGCTGTGAGGCTGGTTCAGGCTCCTCTGTGACTGCAGAAGCCTGTTGTTCACAGCCTGGAAGCCATAAGGTGCTGGTGCTGCAGCTGACTTTGTGCTGAGTAAGGCTCTAAGTCTTTCTTCCTTTTTTCTGTGCCATCAACACCAGTGCAAGCAAAGACACTAGCCTTTGCACAGACCTGACTGGGTGGGAGCTGTCTGTTAGAAGTGTGGGTAGAATCATCGCAATAGGAGGCCTTCAGCCCCAGGATTCCACTCACCTCAGCTGGCCTCCCATTTCCACCTGGAAAGGTGAGAGCTGCCACAGAAACATGATGATAGTCACCAAAGCAATTTCTCTGTCTTAACCCCACTGCCACCCCAGCCAATGCCAAATCTTTTCCTCTTTTCTTTAGTCTTATGAGGAACCAGTCTCTGTTCTTGTTCGCATCATGAGAAATGCCCAGCTGCCCATGACTGGGAGCTGAGGAATGAGTGAGCACCTCAGGGTCCCCTGTCCTCTAGTGGCTGGGCTTGCTGGGCTTGCTGGGCTTGCCCTTTAATCCCTGGCATGATGACTCCCTTTTCTGGGTCCTGGATGTGTACTTTTAGGGTTTTAATTATTATTATTGTTTTTACCAATGTGGTACAAATGAGATCCTTAGATACCGAGAGAAAGGACCCTTGAAACCAAAGCAGTTATTGAGAAAGAGAAAAAAGGTATCCTTTACCCACATGTTAAAGCCGTGTCTCATAATAGCTTATAGAGTTATTATCTCTAATTTCAGGAACTGGAAATTTCAAAAGCTTAAACTATTTATTTCTTGCAATTATGTAGCTATTACATAATTAGAGCAGTACTCTTCTGCTCCAATATCTCCTGACTACCATGCTGTGTCTTGAAAAAAAAAAAGCCCGTGTGAAGCTGTGAGCCACACTCTCCTTCCTGCCCTGCATGTTGTTCTTGCACAGCGGCCCTGTACAGAGCTCCCAGCGTGCCTCTCTCAGAGCACAGTGATACAGGGCAGAGTCTGCAGGCACCAGATTTCTGATGTGTAAATTTGTTTCTTTTGCTGTACTCTTTGAATAAAACTTTTCTGCAGCAAATCTGGCATCTCCTTTTCCAGAGTATCCCCATCCTCTGTAGAGAATATATTCCAGTGCCTGGTTTGGATACTGTCGAAACCAGTAGAGATTGACATAGCCTTCAGATGAAGCGCTGTAACTACAAAGGAGGTCCACACTCTTCCCCTCTGTTCCACGTACTTCTGTCAGCTGGGGTTTGATCCAGGCTGCTCCCCCGGACCCTGCAACAGAAAACACACATCAGCCAAATGTTGTCCTGGCTGTCTCATGCAGGAGGGCAACTAGGGATGCAGGACAGGACTCTTACCTAGGAGGGCCAGTGCTAGAAGTGAAGTGAGGATAAACTTGACATTCATCATTGCTGGTGGAGTCCCCGTTCAGGAACTTACGTTATCCAGTGGATGCTTCAAACTGATAGCATCTCTGGGAGATCAAATCCTTGCAGGGAGATTTCTGGAGGGTTTCACCATTATTCACAGGTCAGAAGTGGGAGGAGCTCAACTTAATTACATTAAGAGTTTTTTTTTGAAGGCATAGAAAAACCTTGTTTTGCAGTGACTTTGAGAAACACTTGTTCTGTGTTTGAAATAATGTTAATACCCTTTAGATTTATGTTTTTTTTTATTGTTCACCAACTCAGGTGAAATGGGAAGTATAAATGCTAAACAGTTAACAGTGGTAATTTATGCAGGTTGAGGTTATAGCTGTTTCTTTAATTTTTTTTAGAACAAGTTAATAATAATCTTGTAATATTATTTTGGTGAGAAGTTACTCTTTTGCGATGTAAATTTGTTCGGTTCTTAATGCAGTAGGAAACAGGAAAGAGTGAAAAGGAAACTGCCCCCATACCAGCTGCATCACCGCGCCTGCCCCCCGCCTTCCCCCTTTGCTGCCCACAACGCCCTCCAGAACAGCTGAGTTTCTTATAAATTGTAAGCTCTTCATATCCCTGAGACAGAGTGAACCAGTGAGGGGAGGACTTCACAGGTTTTTTTTATGTCTCAGGAATCTTCTGAAAAAACAAACAAACAAACAAACAAACCCCCAAACCAACAAACAAGCAAACAAAAACTCTTCCACCAATGTTTTCTTTTGAAAGTATAGATACACCTGTCAGAATAATTTTTAAAGAAAAGAAGGGGAAGAGGAGTGGGGAAGAGGGAGGAGAAGATGGAGAAGAAAGAAATGAAAAGGGAAGGAAAAGGAAAAGGGAGAGGAGGAGGTCTCAGTCTGAAATAGCAGAGTAGCTTCTTCAGGTCCAGACAACGGAAGGGGTCCTTCTGTTCTGATTAGCTGGGGGTGGGAGGATTAGCTAGGTGTGAGGAGGATTTTCTGGTCCTGGAGTCCTGAGTTGTAAGTGGCATCAATGTCTGGACGGTATTTGTGGAAAGAGTCCATCAGGTGCAATGCAGTATAAAACCTAACTGATCCTAAATACCACATGTTGAATGCTCACTAAGTGCAGGATGGCTGGGAATGGGTCTCAGGAGGCTTTTCTTTCTACATAGTCACTAGGGAGTCTTGGCCAGATCCCTTAGAGCATTTCAGGATGTGGTTCATTATCTACCCAAACTAGGCAGAATTGGATTTTGCAGATGGCCCCCTTGTGAGCTCTCAACTAATGCTAGTGTTCCAACTCTCCACAGGAGGTTTTGGTCAGCCAGAGGCCTTTCCATCAAGGTGCCAGATGCGTGTGTTTTGAGATATAAGCTCAGGACCTTGGATCTCATAAAAACATGCACTTTTCTTTAGCGTATTTCTTGAGGACTTTCAGGTGATATTGTGAAGAGACATGGGATATCCTGGATCCAGGTGCATCAGGCAAGAACAAAATGAAGAAGGTGATATGGAGAACCTTAAAAACATAACTGTTTAGAATAAGAAACATAATTGTTTAAAGGAAAAGAAAGAAAACAACAAAATCCTTTTAGTGGGAGTTAGAATAAGAACAGTAGAGGACCAGAATGGTGGCCTTGTTCTATTTCTTTAACTTAATATTACTCTACAAACACTCTTCAAATCACTTTCTAATCTTTACATTTTATAGATTTGTTTTTAACACACTGGCAAGTTGATGGCTCAATCCAATGGCTGAATGTTTAAGTTGTTTTACAGTTCAGGTTATAATACCTCCAGTTGCATGTTTCTTGCTTTTTCTTAGTGAATTTTCTTCTTAGGAAAAATTCAGTGAAATTCATAGGTTAGAATTGATAGCTATTTATGTAGCCACCCGCTAGGGAGATAAGGACCTGTTTTTATCCTTACGAGTTTGTGTAGCCAAGAATGATAGTGAGCTTGTAGAGGTAAAATCCTGGGCGAGCTTGTCTCAGACAGGCATTGCACTCAGCCTGTAAGCAGCAAGTCTCCCAAGGCCTGGGCATCAGCTGCTGAGAATGACGCATTGATTCCCTTTAGGGGGAACCCTCCATCAGGCCCCATTTCTACCATGGGTGAAAGAAACATCTAAAATAATGAAATATTTTAACAGATTGAAAAGCAGATAAAATAATATCTTCCTTGACCCACTACATGAATTTAATGAATGTCAAATATTTTTCATAATTTATAACAACCCATCAGGGAGGCCTTCATGCCCATGTATTTAATGCATTGGAGACTAAGTCTCTAACACGTATTGTGTATGGGAACGTTTGCAGGCATGTGGACTGTACATTGCAGGGATAGGATGATTTTGATGTGAATAACAAGAGTTGGAACTGTGATTTTTATTTTTCAGCTTTGGTCCTCTATAAGCCTGACAGTTAAGGGTGGGGGAGGGGGATACGATAAAAATCCAGGTCATATATAACTTTGGAGACACATATCCAGTGCATTAAGGACAGTCACCTGCAAGGTGATTGATTAGTCATTGGTCTCCTTCTAAATCTTTCCTTCCTAGGTCTTCAAGTGAAAAAATAAATATTTTGTCTTTCTTCTTCCTGTTGTTTTCACTTTAAAATATTTCCCTTAGAAACAGTGGATTTCCTGGTTCTATTTTAATGAAAGCCAGCTTCTTCTTCCATCTTGACAACCTGATTTTGGGCTCTTGGTATAGGTAGAAAAGGAAGTAAAGAAAATCAGCAAAGGTGTGTGCAGACTGAAAAATGGCATTACATTCTGTTCATTTGTATTTCCCCGCATTAAAAATTTATTTATTTACTTACTTTTCGAAAGAGGGAGAGAAACATTGATTGTTGCCTCTCACACAGGTCTGACTAGGGATAGAACCTGCAAACCCAGCATGGAATTGACCTTTTGTTTCCCAGAACAACACCCAATCAATTGAACCACACTGGTCAGGGCTTCCTTCCTCTTTAATGATTACCTGCCTTTTCCCCACACTAATACCTCCTCTCCAGAGCAGTGAGGTCTAAACTGTGTGCAAATGCAATACGTTTTCTAACAAACTCAGGAGCCATGGTGCCTTCACTGTCTAAACTTTCCTACAGAGACAGGGTATTAAAAACACTCTACTTGTAAGGTAGTCATTAAATCAAATATCAGGAAAAATAGGTCTGTTTATAACTCCAACATGTTCCCAAATTCAGGGACCATCAGTCTGAAGTGATCTGAAGGGCTAGCAGCAATCAAAAACCTTGTTTAATGCACCGTCATTTGATCATATATAGTTCTCACTGTAACCCAGCTGGACTGTGTCAGATAATAACAATATTAACACAGTTTCACCTTACTTGGATTTTGACAGTTTAAAATGAAGTGTATTGTAGTTTTCTGTTTCTAAAATAATGCTCAGTATTAGGTTCCTAGGTAGGTAATTTAAAAAATAAAGAATATTTTAAAGCAGCAAAACAATAAGCAGAGTAAAGCCCAGTACTCAATAACAACGAATACAGCTACAAACTTTTAGGAATTACTTTATTCACATGTTAGTTTGGACATGTATTTTATCACATGTTAAACACTAGTTTTTCTAGTGTTTTATGTGGTTTTCTGGTTTATACTTGTGGTCGTATTGTGAGTAAATTTTTTCCCCTTGTGATATTTAACACAGGGCGTGTAGTAGAGGAAACCCAGAGTTTGGAATCGGATAGATGTGATTTCAAATTTTATTAGGTATTTGTCTGGGGTGAGGGGAATCTTAATCTTTCTGAGTTTGCATTTTCTAATCTGTTAACTGAGAACAAGAACAATGATCCATCAGAGTTATTTTTTTGAAAATACAGTGAGAGAATACACAATGTATAAAAATATATATTTCATTGAAAGAATATGTCATAACATAACTAAGTCAAGTTTATGTTAGTTTTGCATAACTTAGTTTTTAGCTAATCCTTTTTTTTGGGGGGGGGAGGCTGCTTAGGTAGTAGCGTTTTAATTATGTGTAACATCATGAGAAAATTCTGCCATGACTCTCATGAAACACCAGAATAGACAATGAGCCTAAAAGGATGAGAGGAAGAATACTGTAAGTGGGGAAGAAAAATTTTTGTTTGAATCAAGTAATGATAACTTCCTTTTTGTGTCCTCCATCCTTAAGCTAATAGGTCCAGCAATAAAAGTTACTGGCAGAACACTACTTATATGTGTCTTTTCTAGGTGGAAAGATAAAACCAAAAGTAAACAGGACTCACCAAAAGTGAGTCCAAGTTGGGTGGTGCATATACCAGGTACTGGTACAATCCTGGTGAAAGGGCTTCCTTTCTTCCACAGGCCATCATGGCTGGTAATGGAGTTGGTATCACATGAGAGACCCTCTACAAACTTAGCTTCACTGAGTTCCATAGAAAAGCACAGAAAAGGTGGTGAATGCAGTGACATGACTCAGTCTGAGTTAGGACTCAGCTAACTGCATAATTGTCAACAGGGGCATGAGGATTTTGAACAAGAGTTGCTTTTCTTTACAGCTTATTTTTGAGGACACCCAGGTAAGAAGCTTTCCATTTAACAGTGGCAGGATCCTCAGCTGTAGCTTTTATGTACAGGCTGCAGGTGACTACAGAGCACTGTGCTGGCACTGCACAGAGGTAGGTGGCTGAGTCCCCAGAATGGGTGGCTCTGATGTTCAGGGTGCTGAGATGTTCTTTCTTATCTAAGGTGCCTCTTATTCTTCCATTGTCAATGTCACTTGTAATTAGCCTAAACAGAAATGTGGGATATTTCTCTCCCTGTTTATACCACAGTAGGCTTTGGAAGTTAGTCACCTCATAACGGCAGTTGAGAGTTGCATTGTCTCCCTCGTGGACAAGCAGAGATGGGGGACTCTGTATCACCTTGTCATCACTGTACACCCCTGTTTAGGAAAAAAGCAGCACATAAAAGTTAGCCAGAGAAAGTGATATCAGGTCAAGTCTTCTCAGAGATCATGATTATTTTTGATTAAAACCATAGGTGATCTCAGATAAATCAAATTGAGTCCTTTTCCCTCTGAATGTTCTGAGCAACAATCCTCAGTTTCCCGGTTGTCTCTGACCCTGTGTAGTGGAGCTACTCACAGCTCAGCTGAAGCCACAGGATTGTCAGTGAAGCTCGTGGCCACTTCTCCATCCTTCAGTTCTTGGGTTTGTTTTCCTGGGTAAAATGGGATTCACTGCCCTGAGCTTTTCTTCTTTTTTTAAAACCAACACTCTCTTCTTCCCTCAGCATGTGCACACGTACACACACAGATGCACAGAAAGAGAAATACAGTTTGGCTATTCAGCCAGACAGATAAATAAGTATCGTTGGGTCCTATTTCAAACTCAAGTCCCTCCCACTGAATCCCTCAGGGGAGTGAAAAGAAGGAGAACACTGCCACCTTGTGAGCAGGTGCAGAAAAGCTAATAGTTTGGGTTCCCAGGTTTTATCAATGATGATACAGTCATTTGAAATTGTCTCACCCTTGAAGGACTGACTTCTCAAGGCTCTGAGACCCAACAGTGGGTCCATGGCTCAGTGAAGGCAGAGAGGAGCAGTACACCAGGAAGTCCGTTAGTGCAAGTCGAACCTGCACTGTGAGTGAAGGGCTGAAGCACTGTGGGGAGTTGGAATGGGGGATGAGGTGGGGAGAGAGCAAAGGGCCTTTCTAGAAGCTGTTTTGAAAGTTCAATATTGATCTCATTATTTGGGAACATATATTTAGAAAGCAGTGTTTCTGATATACAGTGGGATTTCTGTTAATGCACAGGGTGTATTTGGGTGCAATGCAGATGTTGAAGAGTTTTCTCTCCCGTTTCATCATGTCTTATTTTAGACAAAAGCAAGCTATCTTCCCAGTAGTCTTATTTCTAAAATTCACTGAGACCCTCCCCTCCCACTAAATACATCTGATTAGTGTTCTCCACCTAAGGATCCATTGCTTATTCCATTCACCCATTCTATAGACTTCTATTTTCTTTAAATATTTGCACTAAATTTATGTTCTTTCCAGAATGTGACAACTCCACTTGGGAACACATTTTGCACTAGACATTACTAAGGTGTATTTGTTCACATGTGTTTGGGTAAGTATCCCTACATTGAACTGTGATGTGAGTTTCTCTTCTGTTTAAGCTAAAGGAAATTGAATTCTACTTATTCTTGCAAATAATAGTTTTGTGGTTATACAATAAATACACTAGTAGAATAAATACACTAACATTGCAGAACATTTGTAAAATATGGAGAAGCACCAATAAACAAATAAAAACCATTCATAATCATAACTCCTATATCTCTAACATGCCACCACTAAGAACTCTCTTTTCTTTTATTAAGAAAATATTAATAAAATAAAATATATCATCACCGTGGCTGGTGTAGCTCAGTGAATTGAGTGCTGCCTATGAACCAAAGGGTAATAGGTTTGAGTCCCAGTCAGGGCACATGCCTGGGTTGTGGGCCAGGTATCCATTTGGGGGCATGTAAGAGGCAGCCACACATTGATGCTTTTCTTTCTCTCTTCTCCCTCCCTTCCCCTCTCCCTAAAAATAAATAAATACAATTTTGTAAAGGGATAAAAATAAAAATATATATCATATAATTATTAAAATATTTAGTTCCTTTACTCACAGTCCAGGAAACTTTTTTTTTTCAGAAACACTGTAAACTGTAGCAGTGCTGAGGAGCATGGCTCATGGCCCTTTAATGAACTCATGTCAGGCTTCCACTCCACCTGCCCTTCTGGGTGTATGGTTGCTAAAGAAACTCCTAACCATCCTAAGTGCCAAAGACACCAATTGGTCTTCTGCTTTCTGAAGGCATTGCAAGGTGGTATATTCAAGCTGGCTTGAGGGCTGAAGAGGCTCTTGCTGCAGAGTGGAAACCTGCATGGAGTCTGGTAATTTATGTGGAACAGACTTTGTGGGCAGTCAGGCAACATTCTGAGACTCATATAGAGATAGGGCAGAGAGTGAAGAAGACCATGATCTACTCTACTCTGGGAACTTACACTGTGTCCTTAGCAGCTGCCCCCTCTTACCACTTGCCCACTCTTTACCTCTTTTTGTATGGAGGGCCTTGGCATTGCATATCTGCCTCCTTTTGGATACTTCAATATTCCTTGGCTTCCCTCAAAAATCCCCTTTATACTTCACATCAAAAGTCTCATTATCTTCTCCTTTGTTTATTTGTTTCTCTTAGAAGAGCCTCTGTGCTCCATTCAAATAGAAATTTTTGCTTTAGCAATAGTAATGTGGAGTCTATTTTCTTTAGTTCTGACGAAGATGAAATATTTACAATCCCTATAGACAAGGTCTGCCGTGACCCCACCCATACTGGGCTGAATGAGAGCAAAAAGTTATAAAAGAACTAGATTGATTGGCTAGTCTGTCCCTTTTTATCAGCCTTTTTCCTTTTTGCTTTTTAATTTTTAAAGATTTTATCACTATACTTTCAAGTTCAGAGATTTTCCCTCAATGGTGTCCAATCTTCTAACAAGCCCATCAAAGTAATTCTTCATTTCTAACACAGTGCTTTTATCCTCTAGCATTCCTTTTTGACTCTCCTTTAGGGTTTCCATCTTTCTGCTTACCTAGCCTGTTTGCATGTTGTCTACTTTATCTATTAAAGCCCTTAGCATATTAATCCTAGTTATTTTACATTCTTGTTCTGGTAATTCCAACGTCCCTGCCTCTATGGTTTTGAATCAGCTTTCTCTGTCTCTTCCAATCGTGTTTTATTTTTTTCATTTATTATGCTTTGTAATTTATTCTTGATGTACTGGGTAAAAGTAACTACTGTAAATAGACCTCTATCAATAAATTGGTGAGTTGTATGGAGAGAGGAAGTGTGTTTAGTCTATGATCAGGTATTAGTCTGTTAGGAAGCCTGTGTCTTTAAGGGGCACGTATGAAATCATGGCCACTTAATTTGGAGGTTCAGATTTGCAGACAATAAAACCCCCAAGTCAAAGGTGAATAGTTAAGCAATTTATTAAGTAAGAGCAAAGAAAAAGCAAGAAGTAAGAGCATACATCACCAGATGGGAAAAACAACAACACCCGAACACAGACACTGGGGAATCCTGGAGGCAGCCGTATTCGGGGTTCGTCTGGGAACAGTTTCGAGTAAAGCGTCCTTCCCTCATGTGGGATTCCAAAGTCTCATTGTAGGGGCTCTGCTTAAATATGTTTGAGACAAAAGTGGCCTCAAAATATGTTTGAGAAAAGGGCCAAGGGCCTTTCGTGACTCAATTGACTATTCTCTTCAGGAGAATAGCCAGTCTTCCCCAAGGAAACGATCAGTGTTTACAGGTACTAAGTTAAAAATGGTGCTTAGTTTTCTGTGGAGAAGGGCTAGTTCTACCCCAGAGACAGCACACCTATATTTCATTCTTACAATAGAAGGTCACAGCTCAGGCATACACAGGGAGAATTCTTAATATTTTGTTAACCCGTCAATGCCTCTGCACTGAGAACTTCACAAGTGTTTTAAAAATTTTTTCTCCCCTTTTAGGCAGGAGACCATGGCTAAAATGGGCTTCAGTTAGTCAATTCCCTTCCCCAAATTAGTAGGTCTTTGATGATATCCCAGCAGGTTACACCCCAGTTAACTAGTTTCACCTAAGGACAGAGCTTGTTAGAAGAACAGTGTATTCTACCGATTTTAAAAGTGTTCTATTACTCCTCACCCTGCTAGAAGCAGGAGGGAATGTTTCTCTGAAATCTGGGAGGAGGGGGTACTGATTGAGCTCCTGGAGATATTTTTCAAAAAATTCTGGCCACACCCCTCCCCCTCCCCCTTTTATTGGTTGTCCTTCTGTATTCATCTACATGGAGTCTCTGCAATCCATCTATTACAGTTTGAGTTTCCCTACCCTGGCCCTGGTTCCTGTCGTGGTTTCTGCTTGGGGGTCTCTGTTCCTGTCAATAGTGACTCACTGTATTTGTCTCTTTCTAATCCAGAGCACATTGGTTTGTCTTGTGTCCTCCCATCTTTCTTGTGGGTCCAAGAAGACTTGGTGATGCTTCAGTCCGTTCAGCTTTTTACTTGTTGCTAGGACTCAGTGATGACTTCCAGGGTCCTCACGTGTGGAACATAAAACTGGATTTCCTACAATATACATCTTAATTTATCACAGTCTTGGGCAGATAGATGCTAACTTGATTTCAATAAAATACCGACACTTTGTTCTAATATAGCTCTATTTCTTCTCTCCTCTTTAGGGCTATTACTGTGTATGTACTATGTCTGTATCAATTATAATCCAACAACAGTGCATTTAGATTTTGTTTTAGAAAATCCTGTGTCCTTTTCTTTTAATTAAGAGGAGAAAAGAAAAACATATTTTAGAGTACTTTATATTAATATGAATATTTGCCATTTCTGGTGTTGTCCTGTGGATCTCAGCAACTGACGGGTGTCATTTTCTTCCTCTTAAATAGCTCCATTACCTGCCTCTTCTTTGTGCTCTTATTATTAATATGTTATACTCAATAGACTACAATCCTACAATAAAATTTGAAGTTTATAGTTCTATGCAATTTTCTTTTAAGTCAATTAAGAGAATAAAAGAAAAATAAAAACTTCTTTTTATATCTACTTACATAATTACCTTTACCTGTGCCTATAATTCTTTATGTGCATTCAAGTTATCATCTGGTACCATTTCATTTCATCCTGAAGAACTTCCTTTAGTATGTCTTATGGGGTTTCTTCTAGCAATGGATTTTCTCTGAGTTTACTTGGAAATAACATTATTTTACCTGCTGAGGGGAACATTTCTTTAAGCTGCTTCCAGTTTAGGCAGAGGATTAATGGGAACAAAACAGATGTGACACTGAGAGTGATGACCATCCCAGACACTGAGATACAGATGACAGTATGGCTGGTGATAGGGAAGCAGGTGGGTCCTATCTAAGGTGGCACCATTTGGAAAGAATAGGAGAGGGTGTGAGTTGGCTCATGAGAGGGTATGAGGGTACGTGTGTGCATAACCAACAGAAAATTTTTTAAATTAATGAGTCTGCATCAAGCAAAACAGAGAAAAGGCCCAAATAAATAAAATCAGAAATGAAAGAAGAGAAATTACAACTGAGACCACAGTAATACAAAAGACTGTAAGAAATTAGTAAGAATAACTATATGCCAAAAATTTGAAAACCTGGGTGAAATGGACAGATTTCTAGAAACATATAATCTTCCAAAACCAAATCAAGAGGAAGCAGGAAGCCTCACAGACAGATAACAGCTAGTGAAATTGAAGCAGTAACCAAAAAACTCCCAGCACACAAAAGCCCTGGCCTGGATGGATTCAAAGAAAAATTTTCTAAAACATTTAAGGAAGACCTAACTCCTATTCTTCTCAAATTATGCCAAAAAATCCAAGAAGAGGAAAGACTTCTCAACTATTTTTATGAGGCCAGCATCATCCTAACCCCCAAACCAGAAACAGGCACAACAAAGAAAGAAAACTACAGCACTTCTGGCCAAGGTGGAGGCGTAGGTAGATACACTTTGCCTCCCCACACAACCAAAAGAATGCCAACAACAAATTTAAGAACAAAAGATAACCAGAATTGCCAGAAAATCATACTGTATGGAAGAACAACAACCAAGGAGTTGAAAGGAGAAACATTCATCCAGACTGATAGGAAGGGTGGAGATGGGCAGCTGGGGCAGAGAAGATGCAT
The DNA here is from genome assembly GCF_019186645.2 of Phyllostomus hastatus. NCBI lineage: Eukaryota > Metazoa > Chordata > Mammalia > Chiroptera > Phyllostomidae > Phyllostomus > Phyllostomus hastatus. Next base: position 32,835 of record NW_025333860.1, on the reverse strand, counting down.
GGCAAGGTGGCGGCTGGAGGACAAAGCTGTGGCTGGTGGACCAGGCAGTCCCACATGTGCCCACATATGTCCAGGACAGATTCCACACAGCAGTATTTTCACTGATATGTCCTCTAGAGCAAGGGATATAAAGGAAAGGATAAACAAATGTGACTACATCAAATTAAAAAGCTTCTGCATGGCTAAAGAAAACATTATCAAAATGGAAAGGGAACCAACTGTAGGGGAAAATATATTTGTCAATGATACCTCAGACAAGGGTTTGATCTCCAAAATATATGAAGGACTCACATGACCCCACTTCAGGAAGATAAGAAAATCCAGTTAAAAAGTGGGCAAAGGACCTGGACAGACACTTTTCCAAGGAGGACATACAGAGGGCCCAGAGACATATGAAAGGATTCTCAACATCACTAGTCATCAGAGAGATATAAATTAAAACCACAATGAGATACCCCTTCACAGCAGTCAGAATGACCATCATAAACAAGTCAACAAACAACTGTTGGCTAGGTTGCAGAGAAAAGGGAACCCTAGTACAGTGTTGGTGGGAATGCAGACTGGTGCAGCCACTGTGAAAAACGGTATGGAATCTCCTTAAAAAACTACAAATTGAACTGCATTTTGACCCAGCAATTCCCCTTCTGGGATTATACCCTAATAATCCTGAAATACCAATTCAAAAAAACCTGTGCACCTCCATGTTCACAGCAGTATTATTTACAATAGCCTAGCCAAGTGTTGAAAACAGCCTAAGTGCTCATCTGTAACTGAGTGGATCAAAAACTGTGGTACATTTACACAATGGAATTCTATGCAGCAGAAAGAAAGAAAGGACTCCTACCCTTCACCACAGCATAGATGGACCTGCAGAGCATTATGCTAAGTGAAATAAGCTAGGCTGTGAAAGACAAACACCTTATGATCTCACCTATAAGTGGAATCTAATCAATAAAACAAACAAGTGAGCCATTTTAGAAAATAATTTTTCAATATCTATAAAAACATAAAATAGGCTTATCCTTTGGCTCAGCAATTTCACCTCTGAGAATAAGATTAAGGAATACATATACACACACATATATGTATATACACATATACATATATGCACACACACATATATGTATATGCTTATATATGTATAATGCATATCTGTATATCTGTATAAAAGTATATTATATACACATACACATGTATAATATATATGCACATACACATATGTGCATATATATTCTCTATGTATGTGCACAAATCAACACATATTTGTACATTTTTGTACATACATATTTGTACATTTGTATAGACATGAAGGGCTGTCTGAAAAAAGTCCAGCTATTATTAATGTAATGAGAATTGTTTGTCCAATATTGATGTAACCTGGCAGCCAAGGAGAGTGGACTAGAATGCACATGTGTGAACAATGATGACTTCACTATACTAGCCAGTGACAGCAGTGGACACCACTGAGTGAGCATGTGTGCTGTGTGGCCATCACATTCAAAATGACTGAGTAAACAGAGCAATGCATCTGCATCATACTTTGTGTTAAGCTTAAACATTCTTCTGTGGAGACTATTAGGATGATATAGAAGGCCACATCTATGGGCAAGTGGTGACTGGCATCTTCATCACGACGACATGCCCGCTCAAGCATTGTGTCTAGTGCAAAGTGTTTTGGTGAAACATCAAATTACCTAGGTGACTCAGTCCCCCTACAGCCTAGATTTGGTGCCCTGTGACTTTTGGCTTTTCCCAAAATTAAAATCACCTTTGAAAGGGAAGACATTGCAGACCGTTGATGAGTTTCAGGAATGTAAAATGCGACAGCTGATGGAGATTTGGAGTATGTGTGAGGTCCCATGGAGCCTACTTTGAAGGGGCCTGAGGCATCATTGTCCTATATACAATGTTTCTTTTATCTTGTATCTTCTTCAATAAATGTTACCATTTTTCATATTACATGGTTGTATATGTTCAGGACAGTTGTTGAATTATTTATTCATTTATTTATTTAAAGATTTTACTTATTTTTAGAGACAGGGGAAGGGAGGGAGAGAGTGGGAGAGAAACATAAATGTGCAGTTGCCTCTCGTGTGCCCTCTATTGGGGACCTGGCCTGTAACCCAGGCATGTGCCCTGACTGGGAAATCAAACTGGTGATGCTTTGGTTCCTATGCCAGCACTCAGTCCACTGAACCACACCAGAAAGGGTGTTGTTGATTTATGATTCAGGTTATAATAAATAAGATATATAAAAATTTAAATATTATTAATAGGTGAGCAAGTTAAATCATTATACAAGCATGCCATAAAGTATGTGTATAGGTGTTTTGTATGAGCACATATCAAAATTGTTTTTAAATTATAAAATAAAAACTCCTTTTAAATAAATTGACAGAAATGATCCAACTTATGTAAGGAAAATGCATAGATATTACTAGAAGTATCCTTGTAAAAGAAAAAGAAAAATAATAGGACACTCAAAACTGCCAAAATGGGTCACAGAGGTTGAAGAGGAAATGGAATGGAGGGGGCAGAGTCCGGTATATACTTTAGGTTTTGATCTACAAAGTAATGTAATATCTGGAGTTTTATACAATGAGAAAAGCCATCTGTTGTATTTTTGTGTAATAATGGAAATAGTACAACATACATTTAAAAACTAAATTGACAGCGACATATCAGCTTCCATTTTTTAAACTCCTCCCCCCATATAATCCTTTGTGTATGCTACAGATAAGGAACAAAGAAATTCCAAGTGACCTGGAGGACAAAAATCTCAGTTTCTGAAATTCATTTCCATTTCTGAGAGTTTGGAATGCCTGATATGATGTGACACCCAGAGCCTGGGACTTTCCTGGGTCCAAAGGATGAAAGTTCTAGGACAAACTAATGGTTGTTCTCACCTGTTGTAGTGAGACCTATAGAAAGCAACATTTGACTCAACAAGAGTCATGGAAAATTCTCATTTCCTGTCCCCTTCATTGCAGGTTTACAACTGTGATTCTTAGTTTCCTTGCAAGCTTTTTATGTCCTTTCAATAACATGAGTGCTTCTTCTTCACCTTCTGGGCTCCTTTCCGTCTTTCCCCCTTGATTTCCTCACTGTCTTCTCTTCACTTCTTTTCCATATTTTTCCCTTTTACTTTTCTTCTGCTGCTGCTGTTTCTGGTGCAGTGGCCTCTTTAGATGCTGCTGCTGCTGCTTCCTTTCCCTCCAGGGAGATATTGCACAGGTGCAGCCCCATGGTTCCCACTGTGGGTCTCTCATGATGCAGTAGTACACAGCAGAGTCTCTCAGGGTAATGTGGGTCAGGATCAGGGTACTGGACTTTCTGTCTGCTGTGATGTAGAGAAAGGCTGTTCCTTGGGTCACATTGCCTTGTAAACCATGAATCATGTACTCTGGACCCTGGTGGGGAATCTGTCGATACCAATGTATGTCCTCATTTCCACTGATTGTGGAGTGGTTACAGGGCAGGTGCACAGCTACATCTTCAGTACTCTCCACTGCATCTGGCTGTGTGGACTTAGCATTGCCCATAATACCTGAGGAGATGAGAAACAACAGATTATTAGCTCTGGGATGTCAAATTTGGAGTCATGAGTACTCCAGAGCACCCCTCTCTGGCCTTGCCCTATACATGAACATTTTCATATGAGTTGCACAGGACAAGAGAAATATTACTGGTATTTATTATTGAGCTGTCCAGAGTCACAGGCCAAAGATCAACTGCTGTATTCCATGACCCCTGAGCTCAGTGAGCCCAAAGCTCCTTAGAGCCTCAGAGCTGTGTGACTCAGGAGATCTTCTGTGAGTCATGGATGTGAGAAATTCTCACAGCAATGCCAGATTCTCTGAAAAAACACATAGACATGTAAACACATAGATGTATTTTCCCCGCACAGCAGATTGGTAGTGTGAAAAGTAAAAGCAGCAGGTACATGACCTTTGTTTAGCCACAAAAGCCATCCTTTCTCAGACCCAGACCACTTACCCAAAGTGAGGAAAAGAGTGATTCCTATCACTGGTCTCATAGTTAAGTGCAAACTGGGGTTGCAGGCCTCAGAGCTCAGAATCTGTGTCTGATCCTAGGTGTGGGGAGGTTCCAATGCCAACACAGCAGTCACTAGCACAGCCTCACCCAGGAAGCTTTCAATTGGGTGTTCCCCAGGCAGGCATCAGTGAAAGACAAAGCAGTCCCTTACTGGTTTTTTTTTTCCCCACCGACAGAATTAAACATAAATTTAGAAAGAGGGTAAGTTCTCCCCATGTCTACTCTTCATTCAGAGGGTTTACACTGAGATCATTTTCAAATAATCTATGTTTGAGTAACTCTGAATAAGTAGCATTATCCACATGGAAATTAACCATGCCTCATTAGTAGTACAGGGCATGGAGCTGATATGATATATCCTTTAATCCAAGTACCTATGTTAAACCTTGGGCTGTAAGGGGAGAAGAGAATTTCTATGCATATTCCCAGCCAAAGCAAGCTAGTGTCAGAACCAGTAATACATAATTTAACTTCCAAATTTAGAAACTTCTTTCTAGTAAAAAATTACTGTAAGCTCATAAAAATTCAATGACACTATGCAAGAAAATATTTGCAACATATATGACCAAAATAACTTCATAGTTGTACAACACCCCTGAGCTCAGTCTGACAGGACAAGATACAATTACAATCCACTCTAGGGGCCAGGTTGTCTGTACTCAGTTCTCCCGCGTTGGCTTTGGGAACACTGTCTTAAGCACCCTTCTGATGGATGTTGTTGGATGCCCCTGGTCTTGACACAGTAACCAATGATAGAATAGTACCTATTTGTGTTCCATTTATCCCGTCTTTAACAGACATTTTTTCATCTCCATGCCTCTGCCTAGGGTACCATACTGAGTACACTACAAGGAAGTGAAGGCAGAGAAGGAAGGATGAGAAACAAAAATATATAAAAGGAAACAAAATAAAGTCTTTTGATAAGAGAGATGGAAATAAACATAAAGGAATTTCTCTGGTTATTCTCAAAAGCAGTTATTATTTATAAAATTGGATAGAATAAAATTAAACTTATCCATCCTTCTCTGCTACAATAATTAAGCTTCTTATTTCATTATAGGAAGAAATATTTGGCCATTTAAAATTAAATTATTAGCCCTGGCTGGCGTAGCTCAGTGGATTGAGCGCAGGCTGCGAACCAAAGCATCGCAGGTTCGATTCCCAACCAGGGCACATGCCTGGGTTGCAGGCCACAGCCCCCAGCAACTGCACACTGATGTTTCTCTCTCTCTCTTTCTCTCTCTCTCTTTCTCTCTCTAAAAATAAATAAATAAAATCTTTAAAAAATCTTAAAAAATAAAATAAAATTATTAATCACCTTTCCTTTCTCTTCACATGAGGGGTCAGCTCTTGGCTCTGTGTTTGGGAGAGAGCTCATTCCTGTCCTTGAGGCTGTGCACAAGCTCAGTGTGAGTTTATAAAGGACAAGGAGACAAAGGGGGTGAAAGTAAGTTCTCTCACAGCTCAAGGATAACCTCTAACTCACCCTGGAAGGAGCTTCAGTTCCCCCCTGCAACAACCCCCTCTTGTGACTGTACATATGAACTGCTTTCTCAGAACTGGGAATCAGTCAGTCAGCAATACTGCAATAGAAGTTTCACTTTTTAATTCTATCACCTTTCAGGTTTACAACACAACTAACATATTTTTGGGGAATACAAACATTCAAACAATGGCAGTCTCTACAGATATTCTCATTCTGCTTATTTCTTATAAATGAAATTATACTCTATGTGGTCCCTTGCAATGGCCTTTTTCATCCAGCATAATGTTTAGGGCTCATCCATGTTGAAGTATGTTTGAGTGCTGCATTACTTTTTATTACCCGCAATATTCCAATATATGGATATACCACATTTCATGTATCAATTGATGCACATATGGGTTGCTTCCAGTTTGGTTATGAACATTTACAGACAAGTTTTTGTGTGCACAGATATTTTATTCCTTTTGGGTATATATATGTGTAGCAGTGAAATTGCTGGATCATACAATAGTTCTATGTTCAATGTTTGAAAAACTCTCAGGCCATTTTCTAATGTGGCTGCACCATTTTACACAACCATAAGAGTCTAAGAAGGGGTTTAATTTCATTATATTCCTGCCAGTTATTTTTATTTTCTGTCATTTGATTAAGCCTTGTTAGTGGCCATGTTGGTGAAGTGGTATTTTCCTGTGGTTTTATGGACAAATGGTGTTTATAACATATACCCTTCACCAGAGTGAGGAAGTTTTTCTCTTATTTCTCATTAGTCAAGAATTTATTTCTTTATTATGGGTGACTCTTTAGAATACATTATACTTTTGTGTAACTATGGAGATTATTAAATGGTGTTTTTATTCATGTGGGTTATTACTTTGATTTAACTTGTTAAACATCACATGAAAACCAACATGGTTACAATACACAACCCTTTTATAGTTTCTGCCATTTTTTGCTAATACTTAGAAGTTTAGAATTTATGTTGATTGAGTGAGGTTATTCTATATTTAAAACATTTATTTTATTCAGCCTTTAGTATCAAGATTATTCTGTCCTACCCTGGCTGGGTGGCTCAGTTGGTTGGAGCATCATCCCAAGTAGCCAAGGCTGTGGATTCCATCCCTGGTCAGGGCACATGTAAGAAGCAGCAAATGAATGCATAAATAAGTGGAGTGAAATCAGTGTTTCTCTTTCTCTCTCCCTTCCTCTATCTCTCTAAAGTCAATCAAAAGAAAAAGTTTAGAGAAGAAATTATTCTGCCTTTGTAAAACAATTGTTTCTGTATTTATTAAGCTTGGGGCATCAGTCATGTTATGTGTGACAGGTGATGCTGTCATAATAACCGACCTTAAAATCTCAGTGATTAAAAAAATCAGTGGTTCATTTCTTGCACATACATAGAGCTCAGTTGAAATCATGATGATCCTTCAGGTCAGCTCCTGTGTATGTGATTAGTAACAACTGAAGATTCATATCAATACATAGCTCATCAATCACCATAGTCTGTAGGAGCAGATATTGAAAGTTAAGCTAATTAAGCGTCCCTCTCAAGATGTGGAACAGGCCATTTCTACCCACATTTCTTCAGCCCATGCAGCCCTGTGGCCACATCAGTCTTCAGGAGACTTGTTGTCCTTCTGGGTTGCTAGAAGGAGAGGAAATTGGATATTAATGAGCAGTTGCTGTGTACTCCATCGTCAGCCTTCCACCTGTAATTGAGAATTCATTTCCTCTCTTCTTCCCCCTGCAGGAGGCAGAGAGACAAGTTAGATGCCCTTTCAGTGACTCTTTCTGATCAGAGGGAGGGTCTCTGATTGATATCCTTTACTGTCCCCCAGGTATTGATGTTACTCCTTTGAAGCACTATGAAGAAACAAATAGGCAGAAAACAAACAAGAAGAAGTAAACTGTTTCCTCCACACACTCAATACACAATCATGGAACAGTTACAGGACTGTGTTCTGTAAAGTCCCCCACAACTGAGAGTGAAGAGAGACAACAGTGTTGGTCTGCAGCAGGCCCCAGGGGGCACTGCTTATGGGTTCCTGACCTTGACTTGATGAGATGCTTCCTGCAGGGAGCTCTCCTGCTCACTGTGTCTCACAGTCTCAGCCTTAGCCTTCTGGGAGAGTCTTCTTCCATGATCTTCTCTGGCCACATGTTAAGGGCTGTGCCTCTCCTGGGGGATGGTTCCCTCAGCCCATGTTCTGCCTGGGTTTGGTAAGAGCCAAGAATTATTTTGAATCTCTAATGATCGTAGTTTGTTTTAGTCAAAACTGCCTTTGGCTGCACAGAACTTTCTAAAAGTTAGTAATCTCCTCATCTACTTGATTCCAGTGAGTCATATATTTATGCATGAAAACTTTGTTGCAAGCCAGCCTGGACATCACCACATTGTTCACAACAGAAGACCGACCAAGAGGCCCTAGACCCTGTTACTGAGGTCAGTGTTAGTTGGACTGATGTTCACCTGACTCTTTCAGCCACATCCCTGTATCCTGACCTTTGTCCTTCACAACAACCAGGAGGCTTAGGACAGTAGTCAAGATGTGCTAACTTGGCGGCCCCTCAAAGTCAAAAAAACTTTCAGCCCTTGCAGACACTGGCCACAAATCACTGTTGTTCTTAGAGTTCCCCAAAGAGCAGTGCTAAAATTTTATTTGGAATGTGGAAATAAATGTCAGATTAGACTATGAAAAAACTTAAAATAGCCCTGGCTGGTGTAGCTCAGTGGACTGAGCTCGGGCTGTGAACCAAAGTATTGCAGGTTCGATTCCCAGCCAGGGTACATGCCTGGGTTGCAGGCCATAACCTCCAACAACCAAACATTGATGTTTCTCTTTCTCTTTCTCTCTCTCTCTCTCTCTCCCCCTCCCCTCCCTCTCTAAAAATAAATAAATAAAATCTTAAAAAACCATTTTGATTAAAAAACTTAAAGTATATTTATGTACTTATATATTTTGTTTTTATTCAATTTTGTATATAATATATGTAAAATAATAAAAAACCTATGATATTTATCAAAACTTTTAAAATTAGCATGACATTGCAAGAGACAATGGATGGATTCTAGTGCTATTCAGATCTGAATCCCAACAATTCAAGAGGAGCATTAGAAAACTACTCCTGACTTCTGGCCAAGATGGAGGTGTAGGTAGACACACAGTGCCTTCTTGCAAAATCAAAATAAGGAAAACAACAATTTAGAAACAAAATAACAACCAGAACTGACAGAAAATTGAACTGTATGGAAGTCTGACAACCAAGGAGTTAAAATAGTCACATTCATCCAGACTGGTGGGCAGGGCAGAGTTGGATGGCTGAGCATACAGTGGTCACAGCACAAAAAGTGGTGGCACTGGGTGAGCAAGTCACCCCGGGTGCTCAAGAGGGCAGCAGGCAGATCCTAGGTGTGGGGTGGAAATGGGCAGACCCAATGAGGTGGTGAATGTGAAGTTAGGCACTACATGCCAGGCAACTGGCTGATTGGACAGTTCCACAATCTCATGCAAATAAACCAGGCCAAACTGGGGAGTGAAACAGACCACACAGCCCAGGGTCCCAGCACTGGGAAATAAGGACTCAAAACCTGATTGAAAAAACCTGTGGGTATTGAGGTGCAGGGAGAGACTCCCAGCCTCACAGAAGAGTTCGTTGGAGAGACCCACCAGGGTCCTGGAATGTACACAGGCCCACCCACATGGGAATCTGTGCCAGAAGGGCCCAGTTTGCTTGGGGGAAGTGAGGGAGGGGACTGAGACCCAACAGAAAGTGGAGCAAGTGTCATTGTTCCCTCTCAGAACCTGTCCCCACATACAGCATCACAATCCAGCTACTGGGTTGCCCTGCCCTGGTGAACACCTAAGGCTCTGCCCTGCATACATAGGAGGCACTACAAAAAAAAAAAAATGGCCCAAATGGAAGAAACGATCAAAGCTCCATAGCAAATACAACTAACTGACCAAGAGATAGCCAACTTATCAGATACACAATTCAAAGCACTGGTGATCAGAATACTCACAGAATTGGTTGAATTTGGTTGCAGATTAGATGAAAAAATGAAGACTATGCTAAGTGAAATGAAGGAAAGTGCACAGGGAACCAATAGTGATGGGAAGAAAACTGGGACTCAAATCAATGGAGTAGACCAGAAGGAAAAAAGAAAAAAACAAACAGAAAAGAAGGAAGAAACAAGAATTTAAAAAAATGAGGAGAGGCTTAGGAACTTCCAGGACATCTTTAAACATTCCAACATCCAAATTATAGGGGTACCAGCAGGGGAAGAGGAAGAGCAACAAGTGGAAAGGTTATTTGAACAAATAGTAAAGGAGAACTTCCCCAATATGGCAAATGAAATAGACTTCCAGGAAGTCCAGGAAGCTCAGAGAGTCCCAAAGAAGTTGGACCCAAGGAGGAACACACCAAGGCACATCATAATTACATTAGCCAAGGTAAAAATGAAGGAGAGAATCCTAGAAGCAGCAAGAGAAAAGGAGAGAGTTACCTACAAAGGTGTTCCCATCAGACTGTCAGCTGATTTCTCAAAAGAGACCTTGCAGGCAAGAAGGGGCTGGAAAGAAATATTCCAAGTCATGAAAGGCAAGGACCTACATCCCAGATTGCTCTATCCAGCAAAGCTTTCACTTAGAATGGAAGGGCAGATAAAGTGCTTCTCAGATAAGGTCAAGTTAAAGGAGCTCATCATCACCAAGCCCTTATTTTATGAAATGTTAAAGGGACTTATCTAAGTAAAAGAAGATAAAAACACATATAGTAAAACAACAGCAAACTCACTATTATTAACAACCACACCTAAAACAAAAATAAAGCAAAGTAAGCAAGGAACTAGAACAGGAACAGAACCACAGAAATGGAGATCACATGGAGGGTTATCAATAGGGAAGTGGGAGGTGGTGAGAGGGGGAAAAGGTACAGAGAATAAGTAGCATAGGTGGTAGGTAGAAAATGGACAGGGGGAGGGCAAGAATAGTATGGGAAATATTGAAGCTAAAGAACTAAAGGGGGGGAATGTGGGTGGGAGAGGGTGTACAGGGTGGAGGGGAATGAAGGGGAGAAATGGGACAACTGTAATAGCATAATCAATAAAATATATATTTTTTTAAAAAAGAAAACTCCTGATTTTCCTGCAATAAATGGGTTCATTCATCTCAGTGTTTAGAAATAATTCATAAAGCACTTTGCAATGTATTTTAACCCAATATGCAAACATAATAGCTGGGAATCTTGGGAACAATGCTGTTTTATACACTGAGCTGATTATGGGGCATTGTTTATAGAAAGCTGACGTTAGAAGGTCTCAACTGTGCCACCACACAGGGCCTGCCTTCTTCCTGCCTGTGGTTCCTGGGTTTTCCCAGCCTCTGAGCAGGTGGTGTTTTCATGGAGCCAAAGGTTTTTGCTAAGCTTCCACCATCACTTCTATTACTGTGGGTTCAGAGAGAGCACAGAAGTACCTTGCTGAGTCGGTCAGTTGTAAGGAAGAGATGGTGAGGCTGATGAATTTGTTTGCCTTTCGGAAGTTCACAGAGTAGCGACCCTGAATTGCATTTCGACCAGAAGAGTACTGAGAAATAAGGAAAACCATCTCTGCACTGGGAGGCTGTTTGTACCAATGCAAAGCATAAGTACTCAATGTGGTTTCATACTTGCAGTCCATTGTCACAGCTTGTCCTGCCCTCCTTGTTACAGTAGTCTGAACTTGAGTGACTTTCTGAGTCCTGATGATTCCTGTAAAAAAAAGGGAGAAAGCAGGATTGCTCCTCTGAAACGTCTCAGGTGGGTTATGAGGGACATATTACTTTACAACCCAAGAACAAAGGAAAAAATGACATGGTGTTTCATTTCCTTGCCTCCATCCCTTTGAATACCCCCACCAGTTACAACTTTCAAATCCCATCCTCATCTCTAAGAGGACACTGAAGCCCCATGTCTAGGGCCACACGTACTGAAGCTAAAGAAGACCATGAGTGCCCACAGCAGGCCTGGCCAGAGCATGGAGGAAAGTCTTCTGGGTGAAGTCTCCCTTATTCTCATTTTCCCCAGAGACCAGCCCTTGTCTGAGTGCCTGAGTGCTGAGATCTGAGTTAGATTTATCTGCCTCTAAACAGGAAGTGCAGTTCATGAGCAGAAGGTTACATTTGTTCTATTCAGAGAGTGACACATCTACCCCTCCCCAGTCCTCTGTGTTGCCTACATGATTTTCTGTAACAATATGTTTGGAAATGGCTATTATATCTGGCCAGGTATATAAAGCTTAATGATTTTTTGTCGCCGAATTCTTGCTTGATACTCCTGTGATACTCCTGTGATCAGATACTGTATTCTGAATGATTTAAATCTTTTGAAATTTGTCAAGGTCTGTTTTAATTTATTAAGACTTCTTGTTTTACAGGTTTATTGATTTATAATTCACATGAATAAACTGCTCATAATCAAAGTATAATTTCAGAAGCTTTGACATATGTATGTGCTCCTAAGACCATCACACAGTCTAGATTGTGAACATAGTCATCCTTTTTGGAACTTCTTTGTGACCCTTTGCAAACCATCCCCACTGTCAGTCCCAAGCAATCACTAAACTGCTTTCTGTCACTTTGCATTTTCTAAAAATTTACATAAGATTTGTTTTGTATTTTCTAAAATTTGACTTAAATGGAATCATACAAGAACTCTTCTGCCTTTTCTCATTCATCATAATTACCTTGAGGTGCCACTGAGTTGTTTCACATATCAGTGATTTCTTCTTTTGATTGTTGAGGAGAATTTCATCACATATGTCTTGGCTTTGTTTCCAGTTTCTACTACAAATAAATCTATGAATGTTCTGGACAAGTATTTGTGTGTGCATATATTTCATTTTATTTTGGGGAAAATACCTAGGAATGGAACACTTTAAAAATGTGGTATGATTTATTTAACATTTTAAAAAGCCTCCAAACTGTATTCAAAATCACCAGTTGATTTTGGTGTGTTGTAAATCCCACCAGCAGTGTGAGAGAGTTCTAGATGTCTCACATCCTTGACAAGTCTTGGTAGACTCAGCCTTTTAAATTTTTTCCATTCTGATGAGATTGTAGGGGCATCTCATGAATTAAACTTGCTTTTCTGTAATCGCTTATAATGTTGATATTATTTTTATAATTTTAGTAGCAGTAATTATTCATTTTTGTGCTCTGCTCTTTCTTGTTGCATGAATATACCTCAGTTTATGTTTATTATGCTGTTGATAGAGTTTGGGTTGGAATTATTTGCTGTTTTTCCAGTCATTTTTATTTTACAATTACAGCTGACATACCATTTTTTATTAGTTTCAGGTGTTCACCCCCAGTGATTAAACAAGTTACTAAGTGATTATCCTGAGAAATATACTGATCTGACACCATACATAGCTATTCTTTGTCATGCAGTGTTTGCTCTGATAACCGTGTGGGCAGGTGCCCAGTATTATTATTAGGTAGCAGTCCCTGTTCTGGCACAACTTTCTTTGTAGCCTTAGAAATGTAGAGAAGGCAGGGCTGTATTTCCACACCACAGCTTCCCTTCGTAGACACGTGAGATTGGGTAAGTACAATGCAATCAGAGTGAAGACTGTCCTTGGTAACAGAACTTTGTAATTGGGTTGGAATAATTTATAGATCATTTAAAATCTATCTGAAGATAAGGAAAAGTCCTCAATTTGTTGACTCACAAAGTTAGAAATGGTTTTTAAGAACAATGATGTATAATAGTTAGACAGATTATTCATTTATATTTCTATCTTTTTGAAATTGAAATGAACTTCATGTTATCATTTGTATGTAGAATCTTAAGAACAATTTGAGGTGAGAAAAATAGTCTACAGCCATACCACCCTAAACGCTCTTGATCTCATCTGAAGTCAGAAAAATAGAATAGAAAGGTGCTGCTTGGCGTTGGTGGCAGACATAGGAAGAGGTTGGAAAACCATAAAAAATCATTAAAAATTGAATTTATTTTATATAATGTATAATATAATATAATATATAATATAATAAACATACAAAACCCATGTAGATAAATACTTTGCTGTATAATAACATATATCATATATCATACTATATTGTTCTTAGTTCCTGCTATTGTAGGCTAATACATATTATCTATATGTGTGTTTGTATAAAGTACATATATAATATGTAACGCACATGAAATATGTATAATCTCTTGTGATATAATATGATAGGAAATGGACATTTACTTTGGCCAATTTGTTCCACAGCTTATGATGGAAACAGAGGTTGAAAAGATGCTTTCCTGTTTCAACTCCTGCCCTTGCTGCTTCGTGATTGCCACGAGAGTGTACCTGACCCAGGCTGCTGCAGGACTTCTCCTTATCCCAGACGAGGCCACTCTAGACAGCCCACAGCCAGTTGTTCTTCAGACCTAACAGGGCGCTCAGCCACACCCAGAAACACTGTTCAACTGAGCCCCGTCTTCATTGTCAGTCCACACATTTATAAGTTACATGACTTATTGTTTTAGTCTTGAGTTTGAGAGTAATGTATCATTATTATAACAAAGGCTAATAGATACGGTGGGAGGTACGGGTGCTTAATTGAACAGCCTTTGGTGTGGCTTCCAGAAGGTAAGAACTCATTATATTATAATAGCGTAGGTAGTCCCTCCAATGACACATGTGTTGACTCTGTGATGGGATGTGTCATGGTTTCAGAGAGTTGAGATCTCTGAGCCCAGCAAAGTAGAATGACCACTGCAACAGTCTCCTGGGAAGCATGTAGAGCTTCCCGACTCAGGGACCACTTTAAATGCTTACAGGATTTTATTTGTAAGAAGATGTTTCAGGAACACTGTTAGCTTTTCAGTGACAAATATTATAGAGAGTTCCTTTATATATGTTACACACACACACACAGTATATTACACAAACAGTATGTACACAAGCAGTGGCAACATATTTCTTGTCTTTTTTCCCTTGATATTTGGGATCTATTTTCAGCTTGAAATTCTGTCTTTAAGGGGCTGAGAATAACTCTGGCATGAAGAAAATCTTTTTCACAGAAATTTGAGGTTGACTAATTTCCTTCTAGTCATCACATAAATGAAAACATGGAACCAGTGGTCAGCACATGTTTGAGGTTAGTGGAATCATATGGTCATTGGACTATAAGGAAATAGGTTTCATCTAGTTATAACCTGTATTTCACAAATGAAGAAATTTGACTGACTAATAGAACTGCCAAAGGTAAAACAAATTGACAGTGATAAGAATATAAAATATCAAGATAGTTTTTATTAGTGAACACAATCATTAAGGCTCATTTGTAAGAATGGGGAATCTCATGTAGGCAACTTTGGCCATTGAGATCACTTAAGTCTGAAGCTAGAAACTGCTAATATACTGGACACCCCTGACTGGATCAATGTGTGGGACAGTTCCTACGCTTTTAAAGTTCTTTTTGTCCTTCAGTGACCTTGGTCTGGTTTTGCATTCTCACCTTTGAGCTGCATTGTAAATGCTCAGTCTCACAAACCCATCTGTGCTGAGAATGAGGATATTACCAATAACAAGATCTTTGCAGCCGACAAACTTCATGCATGCCTGTGTTTCTGTTATTATCCACAGGGCAACATGTTTTTCCTGTTGGACAGTGTGTCAGAGATCAGTGTCTTCCTGGGAAATAAGGACATAGTAAGGGATTTACTGAGGCAATGCGTAGAAGTAATTTACAAGTGAGGAAATAAAGAAATGCATGTGACATAAATTACCCATTCTTGAATGCATTTAATGTAAAGGCGCAGTTACCCAGAAACTACAATTAGGGATCATTTTGATCATTTTACACAAAAATAAAGCACCTGACTGCTGGTACTTGAAGGCCATGAAACACTGAGACAACTTGCATTAGGATGCTGGTTTCCCCATCCCAATGCATCTCTTACCCTAGGATAGAGGGGAAACAGGGTAACTTCTTCCAGGGATCAGTGGGAACAAAGCGTCACCAGCAATTGGTGCTTTGGCTACAGAGGAACCTCTCTCTCAAAGTGAACAGTGAGAGTGGTTAAACTCTTGGACACTCTAAGGCTCAGGAAACATTCTTAACTCATTTGGAGGACTTGCTTTGTGTCAGTTTTCCTTACTGCTCAGCTTACTCACCTACTTTAAAGCATACCCTGTCTTATTACCATGTGTGAATGGAAGAAAGTTCGAGACCCCAAAGTTGGGGTTAGCGTGGCCCCAGCTGCAGGTTTGAGTACAGGCTGCAGGTGCCTGCAGAGCACTGTGCACTGGCTGCACAGAGGTACAAGGCTGTGTCTTCAGGATGCGAGTGTTCAATGTGCAAAGAGAGGTGTTTGGCACTCACGTTGTGGAAGGCTGTGAATCTTCCTTCTTCCTTTTTATCCGCAACTGAACGTATTGATATCAGGAATGCAGGACTTTTAGCAGGGTATTTTTTGTACCATGCAAAATAATCAAACAAATTATTATTGTAGTCACAGTTCAGAATAGAAGTTCCTCCTTCCTGCACACTCAGGGATGGAGAATTCTGCTTCACCTGTTGCTGCTCACTATTCTGCTGTTGACTATTCGCCCCTGTGTGAAGAAAGAGTAACAGATTTTAAATTTTATCCTTAAAGTCCCTTCTGAAAACCATCATAATTAGAAAGCGAAACAAAACAAAATCCCCAAATATCTCATCTCTCAGCCTTGTAGTATCCCCTGAAGTTTTTCTACTTTACCTAAACCTCCCAGCCCAAACTCACAGTGTGGCTGAAGACAGAAAAGCAACAACAAAGCCGCCAGGAGCCTGCCCATTTCTCCTGGGAAGACTGGTGGTCCTGTTTCTTGCCCAGGCAGCTGTCAATCTGACTTCAGCTTCCTCCACTTCATTCATACTCCTCCACAGAGCCTCCTCCTTCACATCTGAATGGCCCTGTTTTTAGCTGAAGTTATTCATCTTCATGAAAGGAAGCACTGCCCCCTTTAGTCCACATGCAGCAAATTTCTGAAAATGGGTTTCTGTGTTTCCAGAACTTCAATTTGTTATTCATTCCCCAGGTTAATATGTTAAAATATGAGATTTTAAGACATTACATAATTCAAATGTATGGAGATATGTCTTTATTGCACATAGAAAATGATAAGTGAGAATTTAGAGAATTCTACAAAGTCACATGATTGACACTTTGTCAACTGCCCTATTGAGATACACAGCTTATTATAAAATATTAATAAGAATTGGTGTTTTGAGGTGGACACATGGAGTGTGGTGTTATATTTAATACAGTGGGTACACATTTAGAACACAGAGAGTTTGGTAGCTTTACCTTTAATGTAGTTGCATTCTAATGTGGTCCACAGTGTCCCTATATCTTCTGCTTAATTAAATGCCACAAGGTAATTAGGTCTGATATAAATCTGACAACTCCCTCAAATCACAAGTAAGCACAACAAAATGTATCCTCTGTAATATTTTATCCTCTGTAATAGATCACCTTCTGAACTAGATCATCTCCTGAGATTTATTCAGTAGCAGCTACTTGTAAGTTTTGTTACTCAGCTTTGTAGTGGGAAGCTCCACTTTCCTGTGCTTAGTTCACCTTCAACACACTGTGGTGTGTGTGTGTGTGTGAATTGTGTTGGGGGTAAGGGCATGATTACTGCTTATGGTGTGCAACAAGTATATTTATGCACATTTATATGCTGATATTATATATTTTACATGCATCACATTTAATACAAATACATAAATGATATATATAAGCAAATTTCAGTTTATATTCCATGTATTGTATTTGTTGAATTTATTCAGACAAATGATATAATAACATTTCAGTACATATGTACACTATAGCAACAAAACTGTATCATATTAGTAGAAATAAAAATATTTACTTCCTCAGTCTTTTTCATATATATTTCATATATACACAGGGTCTGGCAGAAGTAACACCTGCTTGAGTGTTGTTGGTAGGGTAATAATACGGGTGTAATAATTTATAGCTTTAATTTGAATATTTCATCTAAAATGTCATATGGTGTGCTTGAGTGTGATATACTTATTTTATAGAATTACATGCTTATAATTTTGTAATAAAAGATTTTGTAATAAGAAAGGGGCATTATTTGTACTGGGCCCTATATGTGAAAAAGACCGAGGGAGTAAATGTTAAACAGTCTATATTTAAATCAGTAAAATAGAAACTTTAGGACATAAATATAATATGAACTCTATCTATCTATCTACCTATTATCTATCTATCTATCTATCTATCTATCTATCTATCCTCTATTTAAAGAGTTTGTACCCTATCAATTTAACATATAGATCACTGGTTTTCTACTAGAGTCCATTGTCCCCCTGGTCACATTTGGCAGTGTCTGCAGACATTTTTGGTTGTCACTCTGGGGAAAGGAGTGGGTGCTACTGGCATCCAGGGAGCAGAAGCCAAGGATGTTGTTAAATACATCATGATACACAGGAAAGCTCCTCCCCTAGGGTAATGACCTGGCCCCAGGTGTTAATGCTGCTGCTGAGAAACTCATGTAGACAAGGATTTTGGTTCAGACCACCCTCTGCTATTTTCTTTTACCCATTATTTATCCACCCCTTCTTTCCATATATACTTTTGCCTTTATGTTTCTTATCCTTCAGTTTCTTATCTTATGTGAGGTATTGACACAATTTAGAGAACAACAATCAGAGTTTGGAAAAAATGTCTGGAAAAATAAATAAAAGCTCATATTAGTGTTAATACTAAGAAATGTAAATTCATGAAATGGCAAAGTACAGAAAAATAAAACAAATTGTCTTGCTTTAATTTCAGGCTTCATTTTGACTCTTGGTGATGAGAAAAAAGAGTTGGTGATCAGAAATCAGGATTGTGTGTGTTACTAACAATTTTCTGGACTGCTTGTTCTCTGTTCCCACTTCTCTGTTCTGGCCTAAATTATTAGCACTCTTACTGTTTCAGAGGGTTTTTTTCTCCATGCAGCAATTAATCTTGAAAGCCTAGAGAATCTTTTCTCAAATTAAAGAGTGTTGTCTGGTGATCTAGCTCCAGTGCTGACACCACTTCCTATACAGCAATGCAGCCGTCCAACCCAGGGCTTTAGAGGGTGGCCTTAGATACCAACAGCAAGTTTCCATTCATTTTTGAGTGCTTTGGGAGCATGGGTACTCCAAGCAGCCCTAAGATATTTTTACTCTGAATGGAGGTTTTAGGTCAGAGGATTCTTCAGTTACTGGTCATGGAGAAAGTCAGCTGTGGGAGTTAATGGACAGGCCTCCATCCCTATGAGAGTGAGTTCCCTGAAAGCAGAAACTACATCACTTCCATTCCCTGTACACAACTTATATTAGGGCACAAATGAGGGTTTCAGGGAAGCAGATCAATGCCATGCTTCCTACTTTCAAGTTTATTATTTCTTAATCTATTGAGCTAGGCAACACATAAAACGTTAATCCTCACAGTGATGCTGGGTTTAAGTACTATACTTCTAAAGTACTCATAAGGAAAAAGATACAAAGTTAATTAAAAAAACCCAAGATTACATACCCAGGAAATGGCAGAGCCACAAGAAACTGTCTTACTTTTCACAGTGTCATGTTGCTTTTGACAGAGAGAGAGAGAGAGAGAGAGAGA
Organism: Phyllostomus hastatus; assembly: GCF_019186645.2. Classification (NCBI taxonomy): domain Eukaryota; kingdom Metazoa; phylum Chordata; class Mammalia; order Chiroptera; family Phyllostomidae; genus Phyllostomus; species Phyllostomus hastatus. The sequence continues at coordinate 13,652 of NW_025333860.1, read as the reverse complement.
GAGAGAGAAATGAGAAAGAAGAGTGATTATAGAAAAACACTAAGTGATCTCCTTGGGAAATACAAACACAATCTCCTGCCAAGCCAGAGCTCCTCTCCACAAAGAAGGCAAAGGGGGGAAGAAAGTTTTATTACTGAGTAAGCATTAAATTAGAATGTAATGCTCATCACAAGCAATCTAGTTAAAGAGAAAGAAAGAAATTTTCCTCTTTTATATATTTAAAAGATGCAACACATATATTTACATGAATGTAAATTTTTTTATTTATTTTAATTTTAATCATTGTTCAAATACAGTTTTCTCCTTTTTACTCCCAATCCAGTCCCCCCTCCCACCCTCCCCACTTCCCTCCCATTACCACCCTCCCCTTAGTCTATGACCATGTGTCCTTTAAGTTTGTTCCTGTGAACCCTTCCCACTGACCCCTTAAATTCTCTCTTCTCTCCCCTCCGGTCACCATCAGCCTGTCCTCTATTTCAGTGTCTTTGGTTATACTTTGCTTGTTTCTTTGTTTTGTTATTTAGGTTCCTGTTAAAGGTGAGATCATATGGTATTTGTCTTTCACTGCCTGCCTTGTTTCGCTTAGCATAATATTTTCCAGCTCCATCCATGCTGTTGCAAAGGGTAGGAGCTCCTTCTTTCTTTCTGCTGCATAGAATTCCATTGTGTAAATGTACCATAGTTTTTGGATCCATTCATTTACTGATGGGCATCTTGGTTGCTTCCAGCATCTAGCTATTGTAAATTGTGCTGCTATGAACATTGGGATGCATAGGCTCTTTTGAATTGGTGTTTTAGTATTCTTAGGATATAGTCCCAGCAGTGGAACTGCAGGGTCAAAAGGCAGATCCATTTTTAGTTTTCTGAGGAAGTTCCATACTGCTTTCCATAGTGGTTGTACCAGTCTGCAGTCCCACCAGCAGTGCACTAGGGTCCCCTTTTCTCCACAACCTCTCCAACACTTGTTGTTTGTTGCTTTCTTTATGATGGCCATTCTGTCTGGTGTGAAGTGGTATCTCATTGTGGTTTTAATTTGCATCTCTCTGATAGCTAGCGATATTGAACATCGTTTCATGTGTCTTTGGATTTTCTGTATGTCCCCCTTGGAGAAGTGTCTGTTCAAATCCTTTGCCCACTTTTTAATTGGATTCCTTGTCTTCTTAGAGTGCAGTCGTGTAAGTTCTTTATATATTTTGGAGATTAAACCCTTGTCTGAGGTGTCATTGGCAAATATGTTTTCCCATACAGTTGGTTCTCTTTTAATTTTGGTACTGTTTTCTTTAGCTGTGCAGAAGCTTTTAATTTTGATGAGGTCCCATTTGTTTATTCTTTCCTTTATGTCCCTTGCTCTAGGGGACAAGTCAATAAAAAAGTTTCTTCGTGAAATATCTGAGATTTTCCTACCTACGTTCTCCTCTAGGACTTTAATGGTGTCACATTTTATATTTAAGTCTTTTACCCACCTTGAATTTATTTTTGTATGTGGTGTAAGTTGGTGCTCAAGTTTCATTTTTTTTGCACGTGGCTGTCCAGTTCTCCCAACACCATTTGTTGAAGAGGCTATTTTTACTCCATTTTAGGTTGCTGCCTCCTTTGTCAAATATTAATTGACCATAGAGACTTGGGCTTATTTCTGGGCTCTCTGTTCTGTTCCATTGGTCTATGTGCCTGTTTTTATGCCAGTACCAGGCTGTTTTGATTACAGTAGCCTTGTAGTATAGTTTAGTGTCGGGTATTGTGATCCCTCCTACTTTACTCTTCTTTCTCAAAATTGGAGCAGCTATTTGGGGTCATTTATGGTTCCATATAAATTTCTGAAGTGTTTGTTCTATGTCTGTGAAATATGCCATTGGTACTTTAATAGGAATTGCATTGAATGTGTAAATTGCTTTGGGTAGTATGGACATTTTGATGATATTAATTCTTCCAATCCATGAACACGGTATATGTTTCCATTTGTTTGTGTCTTCCTTGATTTCTTTCTTCAGTGTTGTGTAGTTTTCTGAATACAGGTCTTTTACTTCTTTGGTTAGGTTTATTCCTAGGTATTTTATTTTTTCTTTTTTGCTATTTCAAATGGGATTTTTTCCTTGATCTCTGCTTCTGCTGTTTCATTGTTGGTGTATAGAAATGCCTTTGATTTCTGAATATTGACTCTGTATCCCGCTGTTTTGCCAAATTCATTTATTAGGTCAAGCAGTTTTTTGGTAGAGTCTATCGGATTTTCTATGTATACTATCATGTCATCTGCAAACAGTGACAGTTTTGTTTCCTCCTTTCCGATCTGAATGCCTTTTATTTCTTTTTTCTTGTCTGATTGCTGTGGCTAAAACTTCCAGTACTATATTGAATAGAAGTGGTGAAAGTGGACAGCCTTGTCTTGTTCCTGATCTTAATGGAAAAGGTTTTAACTTTTGTCCATTGAGAATTATGTTGGCTGAAGGTCTCTCATATATGGCCTTTATTATGTTGAGGAATGCTCCCTCTATTCCCACTTTGCTGAGTGTTTTTATCATGAATGGGTGCTGTACCTTATCAAATGCTTTTTCTGCATCAATTGATATGATCATGTGGTTTTTGTCTTTGCTTTTGTTTATGTGATGTATTACATTTACTGACTTGCGAATGTTGAACCATCCTTGCATCCCTGGAATGAATCCCACTTGGTCATGGACATGAATGTAAATTTATAACCAGCCTTCAATAACAGGACTTGATGGCAGCATTTGACATAGTTCCTCCCCAACCTACCTCATAGCCCTTACTAGGGCACACAGTGCATTTTGGGATGCAGTAAGCATATTTCAAGCCATATGATTTTCTAAGCCTACTTTTTTTTCTTTTTTAAATTTTAGAACATTTTTTATTTCCTTTTTGAATTTTTTTAACATTTTTAATTTTAATTGTTGTTCAAGTACAGTTTTCTGTCTTTTACTTCCATCCTAGCCCACCCCCTAGTCCTCCCCACCTCCCTGTCATTCCCACCCCCCCTAGTTTTTGTCCATGTGTCCTTTATACTTGTTCCTGTAAACCCTTCCCCTTTCTCCTTGAAATTCCCTCCCCTCTCTGCTCTGCTCATTGTCAGCCTGTTCTCTATCTCAGTGTCTTTGGTTGTATTTTGCTTGTTTGTTTATTTTGTTGTGTAGCTTCCTGTTAAAGGTGAGATCATATGGTATTTGTCTTTCACTGCCTGGCTTATTTCACTCAGCATAATGCTTTCCAGTTCTATCCATGCTTTTGCAAAGGGCAGGAGCTCCTTCTTTCTTTCTGCTGCATAGAATTCCATTGTGCAAATGTACCATCATTTTTTGATCCATTCATTTACTGATGGGCACCTAGGTTGCTTCCAACACTTGGCTATTGTAAATTGTGCTGCTATTAACACTGAAGTCCATAGGTTCTTTTGGATTGGAGTTTCAGGATTTTTAGGATATAATCTTAGCAGTGGAATTGCTGGGTCAAAAGGCAGATCCATTTTTAGTTTTCTGAGAAAATTCCATATTGTTTTCCATAGTGGTTGTGCCAGTCTGCAATCCCACCAAGAGTGCACTGGGGTTCCCTTTTCTCCTCATCCTCTCCAACACTTGTTGTTTGTTGCTTTGTTTATGATGACCATTCTGACTGGTGTGAAGTAGTATCTCATTGTGGTTTTAATTTGCATCTCTCTGATTGCTAGCGATATTGAGCATCTTTTCATGTGTCTCTGGATCCTCTGTGTGTCCTCTTTGGAGAAGTGTCTTTTCAAGTCCTTTGTCCATTTTTAATTGGGTTGCTTGTCTTTTTTTTTTCCTGCTTTCTGCAAATGTGATTTTATTTTAAATTTTATTTTAATCATTGTTCAAGTACAGTTCTCTCCCTTTTACTTCCATTCCAGCCCACCCTCCCAACCCTCCCCACTTCCCTCCCATTACTACCCTCCCCCTAGCTTTTGTCCATGTGTCCTTTAAATTTGTTCCTGTAAACCCTTCCCATTCTCCCCTGAAATTCACTCTTCTCTCCTCTCTGGTCACTGTCAGACTGTCCTCTATTTCAGAGTCTTTGGTTATATTTTGCTTGTTTCTTTGTTTTGTTGTTTAGGTTCCTGTTAAAGGTGAGATCATATGGTATTTGTCTTTCACTGCCTGCCTTGTTTCGCTTAGCATAATGCTTTCCAGCTCTATCCATGCTGTTGCAAAGGGTAGGAGCTCCTTCTTTCTTTCTGCTGCATAGAATTCCATTGTGTAAATGTACCATCATTTTTTGATCCATTCATTTACTGATGGGCAGCTAGGTTGCTTCCAGCACCTAGCTATTGTAAATTGTGCTGCTATGAACATTGGGGTCAAAGGTTCTTTTGGATTGATGTTTTAGTATTCTTAGGATATAGTCCCAGCAGTGGAATTGCAGGGTCAAAAGGCAGATCCATTTTTAGTTTTCTGAGGAAGTTCCATACTGCTTTCCATAGTGGTTGTACCAGTCTGCAGTCCCACCAACAGTGCACTAGGGATCCCTTTTCTCCACAACCTCTCCAACACTTGTTGTTTGTTGCTTTCTTTATGATGGCCATTCTGACTGGTGTGAAGTGGTATCTCATTGTGGTTTTAATTTGCATCTCTCTGATAGCTAGTGATATTGAACAATGTTTCATGTGTCTTTGGATTTTCTGTATGTCCTTCTTGGAGAAATGTCTGTTCAAGTCCTTTGCCCATTTTTTAATTGGGTTCCTTGTCTTCTTAGAGTGGAGTTGTGTAAGTTCTTTGTATATTTTGGAGATTAAACCCTTGTCTGAGGTATCATTGGCAAATATGTTTTGCTATACAGTTGGTTCTATTTTTATTTTAATAGTTTTCTTTAGCCATGCAGAAGCTTTTTATTTTGATGAGGTCCCATTTGTTTATTCTTTCCTTTATGTCCCTTGATCTAGGGGACATATCAGTAAAAATGTTGCTGTGTGAAATATTTGAGATTTTCCTGCCTATGTTCTCCTCTAGGACTTTAATGGTGTCATGTCTTATATTTAAGTCTTTTACCCACCTTGAATTTATTTTTGTGTATGGTGTAAGTTGGTGCTCGAGTTTCATTTTTTGGCATGTAGCCGTCCAGTTCTCCCAACACTATTTGCTGAAGAGGCTATTTTTACTCCATATTATGTTGCTGCCTCCTTTGTTGAATATTAATTAGCCATAGAGACTTGAGTTTGTTTCTGCATTCTCTGTTCTGTTCCACTGGTCCATCTGCCTGTTTTTATACCAGTACCAGGCTGTTTTGATTACAGTGGCCTTGTAATAGAGTTTGGTGTCAGGTATTGTGATCCTTTCTACTTTGCTCTTCTTTCTCAAAATTGGAGCAGCTATTTGGGGTCATTTATGGTTCCATATAAATTTCTGAAGTGTTTGTTCTATGTCTGTGAAATATGCCATTGGTACTTTAATAGGAATTGCATTGAATGTGTAAATTGCTTTGGGTACTATGGAAATTTTGATGATGTTAATTCTTCCGATCCATGAACGTGTTGTATGTTTCCATTTGTTTGTGTCTTCCTTGATTTCATTCTTCAGTGTTGTGTAGTTTTCCGCATACAGATCTTTTACCTCCTTGGTTAGGTTTATTCCTAGGTGTTGTTTTTTTTTTGCTATATAAAATGGGAATTTTTTCTTGATTTCTACTTCTACTGTTTCAATGTTGGTTTAGAAAAATGCCTTTGTCTTCTGGATATTGACTTTGTATCTCTCTGTTTTGCCAAATTCATTTATGAAGTTGAGCAGTGTTTTGGTGGAGTCTATAGGATTTTCTATGTACAGTATCATGTCATCTTCAAACAGTGACAGTTTTGTTTCCTCCTTTCCGATTTGTATGCCTGTTATTTCCTTTTCTTGTCTGATCACTGTGGCTAAAACTTCCAATACTATATTGAACAGAAGTGGTGAAAGTGGACAACCTTGTCTTGTTCCCAATCTTAGTGGAAAAGATTTTAGTTTTTTCCCCTTGAGTATGATCTTGGCTGTAGGTCTCTCATATATGGCCTTTATCATGTTGAGGAATGCTCCCTCTATTCCCACTTTGCTGAGTGTTTTTATCATAAATGGTTGCTGTACCTTATCAAATGCTTTTTCCTCATCTACTAATATGATCATGTGGGTTTTTTTCTTTGCTTTTATTTATGTGATGTATTACATTTACTGATTTGTGAATATTGAACCATCCTTGCATCCCTGGGATGAATCCCACTTGGTCATGGTGTATGATCTTTCTAATGTATTGTTGGATGCAGTATGCCAATATTTTGTTGAGGATTTTAGTGTCTATGTTCATCAGTGATATTGGCCTGATTTTCTTTCCTTCTTGTGTCTTTATCTGGTTTTGGGATTAATATGATGTTGTGTAAGCCTACTTTTTAAAATTGATATATCTTTTTCCTTAAGAGACTTAAAGAATTATATATTGTATTTAATGCATGAGCAGTGTGTAAAGCCAAAGTAGTTATTTTAGTTTTAGTGACTATAGACGTAGCTTGAGGAGAGAAAATAGCTAGTATGTAGTATTACCAGGGAGTAGGCTTTACCCAGTGTCATGTTTTAAATGCTTTTTAATTGGCTGGCCGAACTACAAGAGCTTTTTGTACTCGAGTAAGCAAATGGGGCCACTTTTAGGTACAACAGCCAGTTTAATTCTGGGGCAGGTAAGGCTGCCCATGTGAGCCTCACACTGAGAGGGCCCCAGTGGGAACTGCAGCCAGACATTAGCTCATGTCTTTCAGGCATGTTTTAAAGTTTAAGTTTGACACAGACAGGTTGGAGTCCTGCCCACCTGGGCTAGTTTTTCGAGGTTTTAATGGAAGGTGAGCTGGTCCAGCCAGCTCCACTGTCTTGGCTATGAGCCACCTTGAGCCATTCCATGTGGAGTAGCTGACCAATGGCTTGGGCCGATTATACCACGGCTTTGCCCTAGCGTGGAAGTCAGTCCAGGTTGCATTCCACAAGGGATGTGCACTGTTCCACTGGTGCTGAAAGTAAGTCCAGTTTGAGACAGAAGCTGGAGAGATGCACCATGGGAGGCCAGTAGACATGCTCAGGGGGAGTTTAGTGCAGATCCAGTATGCAGATGGGTTAGCCGCTGAGGCATAGATATGTACTTAGTTTACTAAAGTGTTGTTTTGTACTTTAAGGATGAAAAGACAAATTGGTTATAAGCACTAGTAATGGAAAATGATGACTTTTAGGCAATATAGAAGCAAGTTTCTGGTCAGCTAAGACAGTGGCTGGCAAAGGGGGCCTTTTTGGGTGCAAATACTATATTTTGTGTGTCTTAACTAGGGGTTTAGTATTTACTTGTAACAATAGTGGAGAACTTATAATGAGCCCTAAGGATATAACAAAGGTGTCATGAGGAAGCATTTTCTGATCTGCTTGCCTTGGGTACATTACCCACAATACTGGGGGCCATGTCCCAATCACCCAGGGCACTATTTTCAAGTCTCTCTCCAACCCTTGTCCCCAAGAGGCAGCAAGAGCCAACCAACACATGTAGGGGGTGGCTTTTATTTCCCAGGCCACATCCAAGTGACTGTTTGCCCTCCTTCCAGGCTCTCAGATATATGCAAGATAATAATTTTTTCTTATGTGTGGTTTTAGCAAAGCATCTTTAGTCTGTACCTGCAGCTAAATTGGAGCAGCAGTCCAGTCGAGCAAGGCTTTCACTGGAGCTGGGCCTTTTTTTCAACTTTTTTACTTAGAGTTCAGAGGACAGTCTACAGACATTTTGTCTGGCTCCCCAGCATGGGGATAGCAGCTGCAGCTCTCAGGTCTTGCTCTGAGAGACCATTGTATTGTTTAATTATTTTGGCAGCTTGTGAGTGATAGGCTACATGGAACTTCCAGCCCATCTGCAGGTGTGGAGCCCATTGTTGCACCAAGGCCCCAGTCCAATGTGTTCCCTGATCACTTTTAATGATCAAAAGTTACCCACTAATGATTAAAAGTTTAATGATTAAGGTTTACCCACTGGCTGCACACAACAATTTTAGAGTAATGATTATTGATTTTTGATTTGGGTACCATGTGGGGTAAGCAGCTAAAAGATTAGTAGCCATGTCCACATGTGTGATTGTATACATACACCCCTTTGAACTAGGTAGGGACATAACTATATGTATTTTCCAGTGGGTCAGTGGTGTCCATCCCCAAACCATCTGTCTAGTACTTCTCACAGGACTTTGGAGATGCATTTGTGAGCTGACAACACAGGTCTCACAAGCTTCCTGCACCTCTGCTAAGGTGACAAGTAATCCCCAAGGTTTTGTAGTAGACCACGTGGTCTGTCCAGCCTTTAAGAGGCAATGGTAGCCTCAGGGCTACTTGTCTTCCTGACGGGCTGGTAGGCACCGTTTTTAGCCACTGCACCTTGGCTAGCGTGTCAGCCTCCTCATTCCCAAGGGAGACAAGGGGTGCATGCCTGGTCACATGATATACAGTGATTTGTTTCTGGTGGCCTAATTTTCAGAGGTCTGCCACAAGCCCTGACCTATAAGGGCCTCTGCATAATCATCTGTTTATTTGCATGCCATGGAGAGAATTATAATGTTCGTTCCTGGTACAATGCCCAAATGTCTGTGCAAATAGTCAGGGGCGGTGCTTTCTTGGCAGCCATGAGTCACACAGCTCATAGTTTTGTCCACTGGCTACTTTGACCTATGCCCGTGTCAAACCAGAGTGTCAGTCTCTGGGTGAATTGCCCTGGCAGTCCACACACAGGCTGACCTTTGCTGGACCTATTAGTATATTAGGCATTTGAGGGAATAGGTGCCTGCCATTTATGGAAGGGGTTGGTTCTTAATTCCTTTACAGGGACAGCAGCAGTAGATTTTCATTTCCATAGGTAACAGGGCCTAGCACTTCCTGTAGCTCAGCTCATAGGGGGCTAGTTGACAGAGTACTTCTTTTTGCAGATAAGCCCCCACTTAGGCAATGTGGGCATCTGAGTGGTCCCACTACCAGGCTTGGCCATCCAGTCTCGGAGCCATTCTGCAATGGGATATGTGTTCCTAACTGTCACAGGGGCAGTTCCTGTTATATCCTCCATGGCCAACAGGGCAGTATACACTGCAGCCAGCTGCTTTTTATTTTGGGAGTACCGTACTGCAGCTCCCTTCCATATTGAGACCAGGATCCCAAGGGCTGACATAACTGTTCCAATCATGCCACAAACCCCATTTAAAACCTTTATGTGTCCCACACACATTTAGCTCACAGGGTCTAGCAGGATCCAGAGCATGCAAAGCCCGAGCATGTTTAATGATGCACTTCGTTCCTGGAAAACTTGTTCCAAGGTTGGGGTCAAGTCCCACCTTGCTTTCTTTTCCACCCGAGCATACAGGGGACAAACGACTTGTGCAAGATGGGGCACAAATGCTCACCAGGACCCCAAATGCTCCAAAATGTCTGGAGCTGTTTCACAGTGGAAGGGGAAGGATATGCCTGAATTTTGTCTATCACCGCATCAGGGATGACTTTTGTTTTACCTAATCTCTCAGGCCCCAGAAATTTGCCAGACAATCCAGGCCCTCGCAGCTTGGTTTCACTGACTGCCCAGCATGTGACTTCAGCGTGACAGCACTTGTGGACTGCTTTCTCTAACTCTGTAAGAACATCATTGCTGAGCAAAATGTCATCAGTGTAATGGAACAGGCCCGCCTCTGCAGGCCGTGACCACTTAGCCAGTTCCACTGCCACAAGCCTGCGACAGCTGGTCAGGCTGTGCAAGTACCCCTGAGGGAGCACTGTACAAGTCCATTGTCAGCCCTCCCAGGTGAAGGCAAACTGACCTTGACTCTGGAGTAATATTAATGGAGAAAACGGCGTGTGCTAGATTAGCTACAAAATGGTAAGTTCCCAATGTATTAGTTAACTGGACCATTATGTTTACTATAGAAGGAACCACTGCCTGTATTGGGGGAATGACCTTACTGAGCTTATGGTCATTCTTCATGTGCCATTTTGCTTCTCTACTGGCTGCATGGGGGAGTTAAGGGACCATGAATAGCCCTAACTATCCTCACATTTTCCAACTTTTCTATAGTTGCCATTATTTTCTCATTTTCCCTGGCAACTGGTATTGTTTCACCACTGTTACCCAGCATGAGGCAGAGGCGACTGCATGGGGGATGGTTAGTAGGTCCCGAGGAATGGCTTTTACCACTTGCACCTGCAGGTGAAACTCTCCTGTGGTTCTGTGAAGCCATAGTCCCTGGAGCACATCAATGCCCAGGATATACACAGGAATAGCACATACATACACAGTGTCCTCATGGGGGAGCAGATGCCCTGTATCCAGAGAGAGCTGCACAGTCTTTACCCTTACACTATGTCCTCTGAAACCATCAGGAGAGACTTTAGGCCCCTGAAACTCCTTAGGGTTTCTGTATAAGAGGGTACATTTAGCTTTTGTGTCCATGAGAGCCAGGACCCACTAGACATTTGTAGGGGACCAATGGGTAGCCAGTTTGACATGTGGCCTCTGGTCCCTGCTCGGCCTCTGTAGACAGGTTCCTTGGCCTTTTCCCTATTCAAATGTCCAAAGGATATTTCCTCCCTCTTCTTGGGAGGCTGACACAGCCAGGTGGTTTTCTGGTTGAACTGGATGGGTCTCACAGTTCATGTTCCTGGGCTTCTGCCACACTGCTTTCTTTTTCTGGGGCTCCAGGAAGTATTGGTCAGCTTGTAGCTGCTTCCAGAGCTTTGATAGGTAAGTGGTTGACTTCCTATCAATTGTAGTGCAATTTACTCCAGCCCCTAAAAGATTCAACTACATTTGTGTCCCAGTCACCGGTAGAGGGGCTAAGTTTGACTGAGAGCAGAAGGACTTTGAGATACTGCCCGAAATGCTTTTTGCTGGCAGGGAGACTTCACTTTTCCCAGACTGGCCAGCATTGTGGTGGCATCATTATTGTGCTGGCCAATATACAGAGTTAGGATCGCCATGAGTGGTCCAAATAAGGTGGGAGGAGCATGTTTCAGTATGAGATCCCACATCCTTGCTTTAAGGCCTTCATCATCAGGGCCCTGGGTATTGGGACTGAGCATGGCCTGATGCATGCCCAACTTCTGCAGGATTTGCACTAAGTCTGCAAAGGACTGCCAGTTGCTCACAATGTCTGGCACATTTTCCACATTTGCCCAGACTGTATGACAGCTGCCATAACCCACTTCAACAGCAGATATGAGCCATGCCCGGTCCCATGCCACCGGCTATTCTGCAGCCCTGTTGGTACAAAGAAGAATGAGTCATGATGGAAGCTAACTTCTCCATCTCGTTGTCAGTGCACATGATGCCACCCACCCCTGAATCCCACAGACTTAAGGGCCATGCTGCTAAGGTCTCCCTTGGTCGATGGCAAAATTGATTCCTGAGATTGACCAGTTTGGCCTGTGTGTAAGGATGATAGGTGGTATGTTCCACCATTTGGGTGGGACCAGCTGGTGAAGTCCAGATGCACTAGGGGCTGCTGGTACTTCATTTTTTTGTGACACCACTGGGCAGGGCTTCTGAGTACTGGTTCCTCATTGCTATCCTCTGCTTGTGACTTGTTGCTACTCTGAAGCTCAGAGATCTAACTCTAGGGCAATGATTCTGGCTTTCAGGAGTTTTTCTCTCCCTTGGACTTCAAGTAATTTTGTGGCTTCATGAAGCACAGGCTTCTCTTGTGGAGGGCCAAGCAGGATAATGTGTGCCAAGGGAGTGGGAAGCAGGCCTCAGGTTCAGCACAGTTGCCCTAGGCCACAGATGACTGCTTGATAGGTTGTTGTAAGAAAAGAATGACTTGGCTGCTTGCTATATCCCCGTACCAAGAAGGAGCAGCAAATGTTCTTAAAAAATACAATGTACCTATCCTTGTGGTTTGTCTTTCCCATGTTCTGCTTCAAAACTTACTCAATATATACAGCCTGACTTCACCAATAAACAGTTCCCTCCTCTGCATCTCAGAGAAGGGACTCCACCTGACCCTCTGACTCTATCTTTTTATTTCTCAGTCCCCGTCGCCTTCCCTCGGGACCTGACTGATCTAGCTGTGCTGGTCTCAGCATTCTCTTAGCTCACAAAGCTGAAAGAAACACCTATTCCATGGCCCCTGTGGCTGCTGGGGCACTGGACTTTTCTGGGGCCTTCTCTATTGTGACAGGTGTGCCACTAACATCTGGCCACTCCCGGGGTGGAGCTCACGATGTCAAGAGACTCGCCAGGTACCACATCCTGATGAACAGCCACCCATCTAGGCCCCTGTCTAGGAGTCCCAAAGGCTCCTCCACATTCGTACTGTACTGCCAACTATATCGATTGTTTGGTTCCTTGTCTAGCCAGGCAGGTTCACTTGGGATTTGGGCAGATAGAAGAAAATGCATGGAGCCGTGGGAATGCCAGACATGCCTTTGCTCAAGTGTGGGTGATCCACACTCCCTGCAAGCTGCGTGTTATTCTGGGGGAAGCCCCCAAGTTCTTTATATACTAAATGCACACAAAGCCACCAGGGCGCCAAAATATTGTATAACACAGTATGATTCTGCATAGGTGGACCCACTCAAGGTTATGGTAGTTGTAGAAATGCAGTTTACTGGACCCTGTCTCAAGGCTATGGGAAGATTATTTATCTCAGTTATCAAGACATTTGGGTGAGGGAGCCAGACTGACTTTGTTTACCCTACAGAGAGAAACATGAATGTGTGAGACACCGATCCATTGCCTCTTGCACGGGCCAGACAAGGGACAGAACCTATAACCTGGCATGGAACCAACCTTGTGCTTCACAGGACAACAACCAACCAACTGAGCCACACAGGTCAGGGCTTCCCTCCTGTTCAATGATTACCTGCCCTTTCCCCACACTATTTCCTTCTGTCCTGAGCAGTGACATCTAAACTGTGCCCCATCGCAATACCTTTTCACACAAACTCAGGAGCCAAGGTGACTTTACCGTCTGCACTCTTCTACTGAGACAGGGTATTAAAAACACTCTGCTTGTAGGGCAGTCATTAAGTATCAGGAGAAATAGGTTTGTCTGTAACTTTAACACCTTTCCAACTCCAGGGAGCATCAGTCTGCAGTGACTTGAAGGGCTGCAGCAATGAAAAATCGTATATAATGCTGCATCATTTGATCATATATAGTTCTCACTGTAATCCAGCTGGACTGTGTCAGATAATAACTATATAACACAGTTTCATTTTACTTGGATTTTGGTACTTAAAAATGAAGTGTATGTACTTTTCTATTTATAAAATAACGCACAGTTTATTTTATTTATAAAATAATGCACAGTTAAGTACAGAAAAGTTAGTACAGAAAAGTACATACTTTTCTATTTATAAAATAATGCCAGTAAACTACTGGTAAGTAGTTTAAAAAATAAAGAATATTTTAAAGCAGCAAAACAATAAGCAGATTACAGCCCAGTACTCAGAGACAACTAATACATCTACAAACATTTAGGCATTATTTTATTCACCTGTTATTGTGGACATGTTATTTTATTCACATATTAAACACCTGTTATTCCAGTGCTTTATGTGGTTGTCTAGTTTATAATTGTGAGCATTCTGTGGGTAAAAATTCCCCCCCATGATTCAACACAGGGCATGTAGTGGAGAAAGCCCAGACATTGGAAGTGATGGAATGGATTTCAA